>NC_085934.1:8750000-10000000 GCF_963556715.1 Cydia fagiglandana | reverse complement strand
TATCCATGTCAGCAACTTTCTGTAAAATAAAAACCACTAAAATATTAAGTACTTACTTATTTTATGAGGATTATTAAAAACCAGATGCTGATAGTTATTCGATACAAACTATATAAACGATATCTCGAAAAGTATTAACTTCGAGCAACACGGAAGGGAGGCGGCATTCGCACTATTTCCCCTCTGCCGAGGTACAAGATTAGCGCGTCAATAAAATCTACCGCGGGTAATAAAACTAGTTGCACTTGGATTTTTCACTAGACCGAGTCCAGACGCGCGCGTGAACACTGCTGCACAAAAATGCCTGTTTGCTCGGTTTTTTGTTATAAAAAGAGGTCGGGGACGTCAAATTTACAAAAAGAAAGTGTTACATTTCATATGTAATATTTTTTTTACATATCATACGTTTAATTACATTTAAATACAATTATTATATTTTAGTCTCAAGTAATTGTTGGATTTATCGATTTTGCTCGCTCAGTACAAATTGCGGATCGGTCGAGCGACAAATCCGACTTCTCATCTCTCAGAATACAATGACATACTTCAACGGAAATGTGTAAGTGTGCGTGTTGTGACACTAGTCACTCGTCCGTACACAAAAAGAGATCGAGGTTTGCAAGATTTGTCTTTGACGTGTGTCATTTTGTATGTATTTGTGTCGTCATTACAGAGGGCCTACCGCGAACGACGTTCGACGTGTTGCCTCCCTGTCACACTTACGTATGAATTTACAAGTGCCATAGAGAGGCAACACGTCGAACGTGGTTCGCGGTAGGGCCTCTGATTGGATTTTGTATGTAAGTGTGTGAGAAGTGCCACTGTGTGCACCTTCCCCCCGCGAAAAATGGCAGAAAGATTTGTACGGTAAGATATCGCTTGGGCCCCTCCCTTCTGACGTGTCGGAAGCCGGTGTTGCTCGAAGAGTATTAATATTCCTGTCTAAGATTATTAGATTTAAATCGATTCAATGTTTTAACTTATCATTGGCAAGTTTACTGCCTTTGTCAGGGAATCTAGTTTCTGGTTCTAGCACCAATATTCTAATTTTGGCTGTTGGACTTCGTCTCGGTGCCAATGCTCAAGGCAGGCTCTCTCCATCGCTGCCTCTAAGCAACTTTTATATATAGTCTTGGGCACCTTTGTCTGTATTACACAAAATAATATGCCACCTGTCCCGCCACGTCTGCCTCAATCACATCATCTATAGGGCTTTTGTCAGGACCAACCTGTCGACGGTGTTCAAACGGGCTGGCTTTGCACGTAACAACTGCAAGAATCCTGATGACTCTTGTGCCCTTAAACCTGGGACAATCTCAGCACAGCGTCATTGAGAGCGGACGTGGCAAAGGCAGCAAAATAGTATTTTAAACAATACTACGCAGACAAAATATTGTAAGGCAATATAAAGTATAAATAGTGTGATAATTAAAAAGGGAACAAGGAAAACAGGAAAAATATCGAAATATATTATTTCTTACCTGTAAAAAGAACGGATACAGCATACTGAAATTTTGTATCGAAGTTACCGCCAGTGAGGTTCCGATAATTATATTTATAAAACGAGGGCTCGATAAGAGAGAAATGTCGAATAAATCATACAACTTCTTAACTAAACCCTTCTTTGGCTTCGATACTGCGACGGAATTGTTATTCCCTGGAAATTAAAGAAAAAATATAAAATACTTACCCCCTTATTCATAAACGCGCTACAAACCCCAATTAGCTAATAATCTTTTGTCCTTATCTGTCATTTTGACTTATGTATTTATAAGAAAGGGATAAAACATAATTTATCCTAATCAAGCCCGTAAAATTTTATGAATAAGGGGGTTAATGTTTATCTGAACGACCCGCAGCGTTGTATTATTTTTCAAGGAGCTTTGTGAGCAGTAAATCCTCCATAAAAACAAGGGAAGAACAATGTACATATACCTAATATTATTATTATCTGTATTCCTGGTAATAAGTAATGTACTTATGTATGTTTACGATATGTTAAGCCAACTATCAATCAAACCTAATCTCTCTACCATTTATAAACCTAATAGCTAATACTCTGTATCTTTAGGTATTTAAATAAAAGTAAACAAATAATTTGTACATTCTCTGGTAGTTATTACATTTATTGGTTATCCAACCAAATACAAAATCATCTGGATCTGTCACTGAACGACCTGACTTTAACCTACATTATTTGATCATGTAATGTTTCTACCCTCAACTGGCTGGAGTCATTTCAGGGTAGATTTTGTTTACTTTTATTTAAATACCTAAAGATACAGACTAAAGTATATTGATTGGCATATATTTAATTTGCTTCTATGATTCATACGGTAGATTCGTATTTGAACACCTTTCGTATAGCTCTCATTTTACTAATATTCAATAAATACCTATTCACGCATTTATTTAACTTCTAACGGCTTGCTAAATGGTGTATTAATTATTTGCTATAATACCCTAGTCTGCAATATTTGAAAACTTACCATTCAATCCGTTTTCTGTTGACTTGACGCCATTGGTAAATTCTTTATTACTGCTGAACTTTTGATCCGCGTCAGTTTGCTTTTCTTTCCCTAGAGACGATTCAGTGGAGCGCCCCAGCCCGCTGTAAATTTCTTTTCTTGTGATAGAATCTTTCCTTAAGACAATATCTTTATGTTGAGTTTGTAATAAATGCAACTTTTCATCTAAAATAACGTCCTCTTCTACTTTTTTCATGTGCCATTCTACGGGTTGTATTAGAAGTGTTCCACCAATCTAAAATACAAACAGACACAAACACATTTTATTTTTCCGTACTGGCTATTTACAATAGGTATTATTCGACTTTCAATATTACTTAGCAATAAAATACGTAAATATAAGGGGACATCTTACACAGATCAACCTAGCCCATGAGCTAGGCTCAGGATAGCTTGTAATATGGGTGCTAGGCGACGACGATATACATATTTATTTAGATAAATACATACTTTTATACATAGAAAACACCCCTGACTCAGGAACAAATATTTGTGTTCATCACACAAATAAATTCCCGGATATGAACCCGGGACCATCGGCTTCACAGACAGGGTCACTACCTAATAGGCCAAACCGGTCGTCGAATTGAATTAAATAGCTACATATTAATGTACCCAGTGATACGAATAATGGATTTTTCACATACATATATCAACTTAAAGTATAAAAGAATATTTACCCCGTTTAAACTCAAACCGGACAGCAGCAAGCAAGCGCCTTGGAATCCGTAATTTTCCAGCAGGTATCGCACTAAATGGGGCATTACAGTCTGTCCGACACCTGTGCCCACGTTAGCCAGACCCACGGCACGACTTTTCTTCAGTTTGAAGTAGCTGTTTATGGCTACGAACGACGCGTTCTGGACAAACCCTAAGCCCATACCTGGAACAAACTAACGACTGTTAATGTTGTGTTAGTCCAGCAGTCTAGCCTCTTTAAGCACTTATTTGTAAATTCTTACGTAAAAGCTAAAAAGTTAACGTTTATACGAAACTGAACGTGATATACCCCCTTATTCATAAACGCGCTATAAGCCTCAATTAGCTAATAATCGTTTGTCTTTATATGTCATGTTGGTCAATGGAATCTTGAGCGTTGCGAGGGTTTCAAAGCACGAAGGTTAAACAAAATTTGCCCCCGAGTGAAACACAACATTTTTCACCACACCAACCCGAAGCAAATATCAAATGTAAAATACCTATCAAACAAAATTAAATCCAAATGAATGTTATTAAATATTTATCATCCATAATCATAATTTAAAACGCAATTCTACCAGCAAACATAAGAAAACAACTCAAAATTTGCATTTGATTAGCTTGCCTCACAAGTGAATAAAATGCAACTTTGCTATCAGTTTTTGAATTGCAAAGTAAGCCTTTCTGAGCTGGTGTGGTGAAAAAATTTTTTTTTTCAAGCAAACCATACGTCTGCGACCTACACTAAATATTTTTATATTAAAGAAAAATAAAAGAAAGGTCGCAAGGTCGAGCCATGCCCGAAGCGGTGATTTCTTCCTTTAATATAAAAATATGTAGGTAGGTGTTTCAATGCCTATCACGGCTACTATACGAAAAAGAGAAGGAATTTCACTACGTGATTTCTTTTTATTCGTATAGGTACCTAGGTAGACTAATGGCAGTGTTGGCAAAAAATCAATTCGAATTGACGATTGACGATTGAGGATTGACCGATCAATCCGAATTGACGATTGACGATTGACGAAACTAATTCTAAATCTACTGATTGAGGATTGACGATTACTAATCGTTAATTCGAATTGATCGGTCAATCCTCAATCCTCAATCGTCAATTCGGATTGACGATTACTTTGTATGTACCTACCTAATGTCCTTTTTATTTAGGCCATTTTTCGAAACTAGCCAAATACGTTCAAAGGCGGTGTCTGAGTTTACCAAAGGTTCCGAAACATGTTTCCGACGGCAATATGAAGGAAGTCCTTTTTGGAACATTTTCGGGACTTTCCTTAAAATTAACCAATAGCGTTCAAAATCGATATCTGAGGTACCCAAAGGTTTCGAAACTTGTTTCTGAGGGAAATATTGAGAGATGCCCTTTTTTGGGACATTTCTAGAAATTACCCGATTGCGTTTAAAATCGATATCTGAGGTAACCAGAGGTTTCTAAACATCTTTTCAACTGCAATATTGAAAGGTGTCCTGTTTTGGGACATTTTAGTGACATTCTATGAAAGTGACTGCTTGCATTCATAATCGATATCTGAGGTGCAAAACATGGTTTCAACGGCAATATTTAGATTCCACACCTAAGCCGCGTACCTACTTACTTTACTTTACCCTGCTGATAACAAGATGCGTTCTAAAAACGTACGAGTGCGAAAGAGATAGCATGATTCTAATCCTTTTATTGTTCTAGTGGTGTCCAGTTTGAGTCCAGTAGAGATAAGACATTCGGTCTTCAACCCTTGTTGTTTGTTGGTGTGTGACTGTGTGTGTTTGTTTTAAATTGGACTGTGGATTTTCTTTTGGCGTTGGCTTGTTATACGGATTTTTGGATTTACTTCTGGACTGTTTCATACGATTAACTTGGCGTGACTTTGAGGATTGGACATCGCAGTTGTTCTTACGGTAAGTAACATTTACCAACTATTATTTGTCGTAAAGGTTAACATTGAATATCTATAGGTACATTTTTTTATTCTAGAACAATGTTATGTGGGTTTAAAAATTTCACTTTGTTATTTTCGTGTGCAAGATTAATGGATAAAAAATAATTATGAGAATACATCTGTAAGATAACTTCTATACGATATTATAATTATGTCTAAATTAATGAAAAAATATCATATTTCGGGCTCCCTTCTACTGGAGTCAGTTACGGATCGCTGCCATATATGACCCAAAAAATTTTTATTAAGCTATGAGCTTCATCACATATGATCTCTGAGTAATTCTAAGCATTTCTAGCCTCGAAGGCGAAAAGAAGCGTGCGTCTAGTCGAGGAGGGCGGGGTACAAAGATGGCCGCCACCCGTCATCATTCAAAAAAATCTGTTCTGGTCTTGGTGGCTACTAGGGCAAGTTTGGTATCATTTTCGTATAAACCGAAGACTTACAATTCATTGCTGATATTTGTTTTTTTCAGTTTCATAGTAATTTTGCAAGAAAAACGTAAAAAGATAAAAATTTGTAATGGAGGTTTTTGCTTTGAGAGATAATAACTTTTGTATAGTGGCCAAAAGTGTCATACAAAAAATACTATAATAAAGTGCAATTCATGCAGCTTCTAAACATGTACATGTTTAGTAATATTCTACTGCAAAAAGATGGTGAAAAAATTATTAAATGACCGCAGCGCGGGTAGTTGGACTCTCGCTAGGCGGCGTTTATCTTACAAAATGGTCGAGTACGAGTATCTACGTAGGTAACTATGCTTACTTTGCTAGATTTTATGATGACGAATAAAATGCTTTCTGTATTTAATAGACACAGAATAAAAAAATAGACACAGGTATCCCCATGTCTAAAGAGGAGGGCGGCTCGCTTAACAAATAAGTTCATGTACAACCGCAATTTCAGGTTGGGTTAGGTTAGGTTCGTTAGTTACCTTTTATCCCTCAGAGCAGAAAATAGAAGCCCCGCGAGGCGGGGCTTCGTTGGTTTGTCACCAAGTCATACTTGCATAACCTATATTAGTATGACAAATATACATAGTTGTTATGAATGTTATGATTTCTAAATGTAAGTTCTCCGCATAATAGTTATTTGTTTTACAAGAGGGCAAAGTTGTTGTTTAACCGCTCGTGCTAATATTGATACCCGATCAAGCGGAAGATTTCAAAATTGAACCACGAGCGTAGTGAGTGGTTCGAAAAATGGAATCTTGAGCGTTGTAAGGGTTTCAAAGAACGAGGGTTAAACAAAATTTGCCGCCGAGTGAAACACAGAATTTTTCACCACACCAACCTGAAGCAAATATTAAATGTAAAATATCAAACAAAATCAAACCAAATCAAATCCAAATGAATGTTATGTGCAGGTTGAAGTTATTTATTAAAAACAACAAGTAAGTACCTATAAAATTATTTAAAGTGAGTTATAGCATGAAAATTATCGTGAAAATAAATATTTTGCCTCTTCCTAAGTAGTACAATTTCTCTCATAAATAGTGTTTTAATATTATCAGCAAAAATAAGAGCGCTATTTTATTAGAATAATTTCATTTATAATAGTTATTTCTCGGACCCAATTTTGGACCCGGGTATATCCTTAAACTACGTTCAAAAGAGAGGTATGGGCACTGTAAATGTCATCTCGCTTTGTGTGGTAGGGCACAGCACAGCGGATGTCATTCCAGATCTAACCGAGCAGAGCCCAACTGGGGAAGTACGTACTTACCTCCACCTTACAGAAAACACCGGTCAAATAAAACTAGGCCCCACTCAAATCGTTGCAAGTGCATTAAAATTAAAGTGCATAAAATTATGTCTTCCTTCCTTCTACCTAGCGTTATCCCGGCCTTTGCCAGGGTCCGCTTTCCTACTTGCTTTCCTCCACTTTGCGCGATCCTGGGCGTCGTCTCGTGTGAGCCCGTTCACGCTCATATGTCTGTATGATGAATTATGTCTGGATGAAAATATTTTATTCGTCATCATAAAATCTAGCAAAGTAAGCATACCTACGTAGATACTCGTACTCGATCATTTTGTAAGATAAACGACGGTCCGCAAGATAAACGAAAGTCCAACTACCCGCGCTGCGGTCATTTAATAATTTTTTCACCATCTTTTTGCAGTGGGATATTACTCAACGTGTATATGTTTAGAATCTACATGAATTGCGCTTTATTATAGTATTTTTTATATGATATTTTTGGCCACTATACAAAAGTTATTAGCTCTCAAAGCAAATATCTCCATCCTAAATTTTCATCTTTTTACGTTTTTCTTGTAAAATTACTATGAAGCTGAAAAAAACAAATATCAGCAATGAATTCTACGTCTCCGGTTTATACGAAAATGATACCAAACTTGCCCTAGTGGCCACCAGGACCAGAACAGATTTTTTTGAATGATGACGGGTGGCGGCCATCTTTGTACCCCCCCTCCCCTTATTGCCTCCCAGGCTTGAAATGCTTAGAATTACTCAAAGATCATATGTGATGAAGCTCATAGCTTAATAAAAATTTTTTGGGGCAACTTCATAACTGACTCCGCTTTGATGCTTGTTATGTTTTTATGACAGATTGTTATTGTGAGATAAATGAATAAATAATATCCATAATAACAAGTAAAGTTCAATATATAAAGCCTTGCCAGTATTACAGTGAATACCGGGGGATATCCCGATACTTACTGTAATACTCGCAAGGCATTCAATAAAAATAAATCATTCTTTTGGGCAACCTTTGGGCACCTCAGATATACATTTTGAACGCAATCGGTTGGTTTCAAGAAATGTCCCAAAATAGGGCATCTCGGAATATTACCGTCGGAAACATGATTCGGAACCTTAGCGTAGGTAAAAAGTCACTTCTCGGTATTGCCGTCAGAAACATGTTTCGAAACCTTTGGGCACCTCAGATATCGATTTTGAACGCAATAGGTTAATTTTAAGAAATGTCCCATAAATGTCCAAAAAAAAAGGAAACTACGTCTGTATTGCCGTCGGAAACATGTTACCTACCATGTGAACCTTTGGAAATCTCAGATATCGTTTTAAAGTGCCAACGAATAATTTAAAAAAATATCCCGAAATGGAAGGGACATCTTTCGGGACCTATGGTCGACATCGATTACGAATATGAACGTAATCGGCCAATTTCGAAAAATGTCCCAAAAAGGGACATCAGTCAATACTGACATCAGGAACATGTTTTCGAACCTCTGGGAACCTCAGATATCGACTTTAAGTCCAGTAAGTAAGTCCCAAAAAAGGACACCTTTGAAAAGTAATCTTAGGGACTATGGTTAATCTAGATTGAGAATTGATTTAATCCGAATTGAGGATTGATGCGTTAATCCCGATTGATTCAATCGGATTGACGCGTCAATCTGAATTGAATCAATTCGAATTGATCAATCCGGATTGATCAATTCGGATTGACGCGTCAATTCGATTGATCAATCCGGATTGATTTAGTTCAGATTGATGCCAACACTGACTAATGGTGAGTGCTGTCATCTTTATTAAAGTACTATTCGTCACGTCACTAATAATTTAAATTACGATAAAATATGTATAGAGTTACAACAAGAAAAGTCTGCAGCGATTTTGATAGCCCACACAGTGCAAGTGTTATTTTAAAGGTCACACTTCTATCAAATTTTGACGTAAAAACAACATTTACACTGCGAGGGCTATTAAAATCGCTGCACACTTTTCTAGTCTGACTTCTATTTTTATTTATAGCAAAAAAGGCCTTACCCAATAAAACGCCGTAAGTCAGAATCAAATGATAAATATTAGTGGAATAACCACTTAAAAATATTCCCGAGGTGCATAAACATGCACCAGTAACTGACACCATTCTGGGTGACGTCAGTTTAAGCACCGCTCCGGCTATGGGGCCACCGAAATTTGTTACAAACAACATTGTACTTAGGACGATAGCCGCTCCTGATGTTTTGTGGCCCATGGCTTCTAAATGATCTCCATATAATAAACTAAATAGTGACAGCATAGACTGATTAAATATCTGAAAATTAATGCATTATTAGAAACAATTATAGGCAGTTGGAAGATCGAAATATTAAATAATCTTAGAAACTGTATCTATTAATGAAATCTGTTTCGATATTTGAATATTTCTGTGGCTTCACATGTGTTACACAGAATCTTAATAGTTTATACACCTTAACCTTCCTCAAGAATCACTCTATTGAAAGGTGAAAACCGCATGAGAATCTGACGAATAGTTTTTGAGTTTATCGCGAACATACATACATACAGAAAGAAGTGACTGCAGCAGCGGAAATGGGCATATCGCTGACAATTTCATTGATAAATTATACGTACGTGACGGCTTGAATGTTCTCATATGACAGTACTAGAATTTATTTTGTAAACAAAACAACAAAAAACATAATTGGAGACTCATTGATAATTATGTTTTTCTATTTTCTTAAAAGATCATATCGGAACGATCCCACACTGTTTTTAATAATATTTGTTAGATATCGGTGTTTTTGAAATCACAAATCAATCACAATAACATACTCGTATGTTTACGACATTGTGATTAAATATAGTATTTTTTTTTTAATAAATATTAGGGCCGGTACAATACAAACGAAAGCATTGCATCGGCAATGTGCTATACTAGGGAGGGTACCTAAGGGTAATAAAATCCTATAGCTTACGGTGCCCTTAACGGATACAGAAAAGGATAAATTACCTATAAACAAAAGATTTATTGTTTTAAAAAAATTAGATCAAGGCCTATTTTTGTTTTTTGACCTACATCTCAAATATTTCACTTACATCATGTAAATGAAATAGCTACAGTTTGGATGTTATAGATCGGTTCAAATAGATACTGTTATTATTTATATAACCCCGATATCAGGCTCCGATAAAAAGATACTACAATCGCTATTAGTTACAACCTAGCGTAAACACAGCGGCCTTCGGGGTGGTCGACTCTATCGATAGCAAGATAAATTGTAAAAATATCCTGTTTGCTTTGTAGTTGCTTAAGCGGGATGATGAAAACAATTGAATCTCGTCATTATGAGTCGGTATATCACAGTCGATAACAAGACAATACCGTCCTTAAGGTTATCACTATCAGCCAAGAATGGGGACATGCCAAGTGGATTACAAATAATTTATTAATCCTTCGAGTATTTTCCCTTTGGATTTAGTTAGATCCCTGTAGAAAATATAGTCTTAAGAATTGAGAACTGCTGTCTTTTTTAATGCTGCAATATTTCTACAGTTAAAATTGTTTCAACTTGTGAAAACGCGTTTTCACTAAGGCCTTTCGGAAAGCTAGCTTTAATTAGAGAGTTAGCGCTAATTTAACCGTTGTTAGTAGAGCGAGATGTTAAGGTAAGATATATATTATTATTAATGATAATATTATTAATTCATATTAATCAAATGATCACTCACATTACACACGGCGACTCCCAGCAACACCATCCAACCCCAACCTCCATCCGGTGGTATTAACTTCACCCTTTTCTCAACACGCGGCACTAGTGAGTTTTTTTCCGTAATAGTCATCTCTATTATCTTCAACACATTAGTATAATTAAATTAAATGACAGTATTCTGCAACAAAAATTTCCAAGGCATTATTAAGTGCAGCGCTGCAGTGTCACTCGTGCTGATTTGATGCTGGCATTATGCTGACGCCCAAACCATTTGTCACAGCAAATGTTTAGTTATTAAGTTACAGTAATCTGGTCAAGATTATAAAATATAGGGATAATGTTTATAGGTTAATACATTTTCTTTCTTCTTCTTTCTTTCAATTTTCATACTATAATGCATGCGTATATATTTACAAAACGAACGGCCCGATTCCAACTTTAAGATACGTCAGTTAATAACTAGATCTAGAAAAGATATGGATTAGATATGTCAGTGTCAAATGTGACGTTTCTTCAAACAAAAACACCACATTTGACACTGACACATCTAATCCATATTGTTTCGAGACTTGGAGGATATAACCAACGGAGACGCCATGTCTAAAATTTTCGGTACAAAATAGTCTGCCGTTTTTTGCTGGGGAGGGGCACATCAAATGTATAGGGACGTCATGTCAGATAAACGTCAGTCCATACATATGGTTGACATGAGGTTGACCATTGGCCGCCTATTTTCGACAGAGGGGAACGCCTGTTAATGGCGGCTCCATTGTTAATTACTCCGAGTTTCGAGATCTATTAATTGACGTATCTTAAAGTTCGAATACGGCACCTAGTTACGAATGTCATCAACTACAGTAAAGTTATAACATGAAAATATATCCAATATACCAAAGAGCTGCAAATATTTTTTACGGGAATAAAAGCATAACACTTTTCTATTTTGCTTGCTATCTGTGTAATATAGTAGTGCATTTAATAAAGCAGATATATTCTTAGAACGAACATGTTGTTCTGAACACGTATTTTATGGTTTTTTTTTTATACAATAATAACAATAAAGCTATTTTTTCCTTTATTGAACTATACATAAGTAGTCAAGTTATTTCATGTCAATCTAACCGTACTAAGTACAATGGTTAAACTAAAGATATTATATGACGTAATTTATTACAAATGGGTGTGTCCTGATAAGTGTGGAAATATGATGAGTCTGAGATCAAAAGTCAGTCGGTTTAAATGGAAACAATCTTGTTATCTAAAATAGTAATATGACGAAGCGTTGAACTTGTAATTTGTAATAACAATGAGTCTCGGAGATGACCTAAAAATGGGTTATCCGCAGATGGTCTAGAACGCAAAATGACTAGTGTGTTGTTTTGCCTAAATCGCAATTAGTCTACATCGTAAACGGTCTAGAACGCAAAATGCCCAGTTTTTATATTACCACATTTTACATAGGTAGGTTAGGTATCTTCAAATGGCCGAAGGCCAATCAGCACAGAATAGGAGCCCCGCGGAAGCGGGGCTCCGTTGACATCGCTATCATCATCATAGGCCTTTTCGTCTATATCAGACGATTTATGGTGTAACACCGTTTTTGGTGGCTAAATAGACCGATGCGAGATCGACATGGTCTACCACAGGTCTGACAAGAGAAGTTTGCGGAAACCGGTACTGAGACACCTTATCGTCGTCTTTGCCTCTTGTCAGCGAGTGCGGCGAACCAGGTCTCATCACAAAACTTGCGACCCTCCACAACACGTTTGCGCCATTCCGTCCGCTGCTCTGCGAGCTTCTCCCAGTCTTGGTGGTATATATGGAAGGCAATCATGTCCCTCTTTGCGATGAATAATTCGGGCATTTTGCGTTCTAGACCGTTTGCGATGTAGACTAATTGCGATTTAGGCAAAACAACACACTAGTCATTTTGCGTTCTAGACCATCTGCGTATAACCCCCTAAAAATTAGCTGGTATATAATACCTATAATTTTATTTAAAAATATTATATACGATATGGAAATTAGATGTTTTCTAAAAATTTTATCTTCACATTATGCAAAATTGATTATTGTATTACGTATTATTATAGGCATGAAGCAGGTTTTCAAAGTTTTTAAAACAGGCGTTCATTTTTCTTTAGTTGAAACACAGTGTATTAAATAAAATGGGATACACTTAATAATTATTATTTCACGTCACAAAAGTACAAGTGTAGTAAAAACAAGTGCCTATTTGATCTTATTATTGCGTTCCTATCATAGTTATCGGTCAAAGTCCGACTCGCGGTAGGTATACATAACAATGTAAAATTTACTTGTTTTTTACTCAATCTTTATCTTTATATCAATCAGCAGAGCAAGACTACTGAACTTTGACATTAAGTATAAGCTCACAAGCCAACACGAGTATCGTTATTTTCCGATTAAATGTCATCATTTACCTTATGACGAATATTATGTTTATTTTATCTACTATGTTTATCTTATTTAGAATTCAAAGCGTAGGTATGTACCTAAACATTTTATATGATGCTAATCTAATTTTGGCAATAAATCTTATAAATGAAAAAGTTAATAGTTAATACTAAAAATTAGTATAATTATTACGTCCATTATTACGGTGATAGGATTTATAATATTTATATCCGAAATATGTGCAGTAACATCCCAACTGTATACCACAAGAAAAACAAAATGTGCCATTTGTTTTGGTTTGGGTTATTTTTTTGCTATACGTTATTAGCAAGTCATTTGGATAAGTGGTTCACTAATATAATTATTATTATACCTATCACAAGTTCGAGGGCCGTTTGTTTACAAAGACTTAGCCAAATTCCATAGGCATAAGCATGGGGTATAGGGTTTCTGTAAGGTATTACAAGGATTTTTTTATTCCGTTAACTTCATTTGAACACAAATAGGTAAGTACGTAATTTTTTGACATTTTGATTATGACATTGGTCATTCACACTGATATTTCGCACATTAAAATAAAATTATTTGTCTAACCAGCTCATCTTCTATTGTTTGGTTGATACCTACATACAATAGTGACTGATTGAGCGATTAGGTGCTTGTAATAATGTTGTTTGTAAGTACATATCTATGTATAAAACGAACTGCCTATGCATGTATGATTCCGAAAACGTACCCAACTAGGTAGTCATATGCGGAAGTGAGCGGTTTACACGTTAAAAAAACTATAGTAAAGTATATTATTTTGAAAACTCTTGTAAAATTATAATTATTATACTTATTAGTTTTATAAAATTATTATTATGAATGATTCATTTTTAAATTGTTTTGCTCTTTTTAAATTTTTTTAAGCGCGATTTGTGGATTTATCATAATCTTTATCACGCCGTTCGATAACAAAAGGTAAAAGTACAATCGCTTATAAATTTATTTTGACAGATAAAGCTACATTGCGCACTTGTCATGACCGTCACACGCGGAATAACAAAAAAAAAACCGGCCAAGGGCGAGTCGGAATCGCGCACGAATGGTTCCGTACTATCACGGTTCATGAGAGCCTGGTGACAGATAGACGGACGGACAGACGGACAGACAGACAGACGCACAGACAGACAGACAGAAGAGTCTTAGTAATAGGGTCCCGTTTTTACCCCTTGGGTACGGTATCCTAAAAATCATAACGGAGACTTCTGTTCTTTCTTCTTCTGTCCTTCATATGATATCAAAAGGCATACAAAGAAAAGTGCGTAACGTGCATTCACATCATTTTTTGAAATTCGGAGCGATTATTTCCAAATGAAAGAGATCAAAAATGCTCTTAGCAATCTTAATTTAATTTTAATGACCTATCGAAAGATGTGCCACACGTTAGTAAAATACTAACATAACTCTTTTTCACTTTTACGTGTAGGTATGGAGTCGGGTTCATAGGGTACCAGTTTTGGTCATTTGGCTAAGGAACCCCGGAAACCTGACACTATTAACTATGTTTCAGCTTTGTTTGTTAATTGCACTAGGAAAATTACCTAACCACCTAATGTCAATGCCACGGTAATTGGCATCCGTTTTAACATTGAGTCAGGTTTGAAAGCCATAGTTAATTATAATCGCGTCAAAAAAGATAATCTTCGAGCAAATATGGCTTCATGAGCTTGGAGCAACTAGGTAATAATTTAGTTAGTTATTGTAATCGTTTTTGTTTCTTTGATAAGCAAAAACGAGGGAAGGTCATATTTTAAGGTTTATGGTACGTTTATTTTATTATTTATTTGACACACGCATTGCAGCCAATATAGCTGTAAATATAAAATTCAAGGTCACTAGAGTTTATTCAAAGGTATTTTCCATGATAAATACTCACTAATTTGATAACTGTAACACAACGTTGTGATATTATTTAATTAGTTCTGTATATATTGATAATAACCGGCACCGGTCAGTCACAGCATATCTATTTGGACTTTACTTATTCGTCATCATTCATTGATCTTCTGTAAATTCCATTGTGTATGGGATATTATTTAATAACATGTGATAGTAAAAATCATACTAGTTCAATCACTCTTCTTTCTCTTGGTACGAGTAGGTACTTAGTAAGTTCTCAAGGACAGTGAAGTAGCGAGAGAAAGAATCAACGCACTCGAAATGTGGTGTTGGACACGAACGCTGTGAGTATCTTGGACACAACATCGTACAAACGTCTCCATACTTGAAGAACTCAAGGTGAAAGAGAGGCTCTCATCTACGGTCAGAGCGCGTATACTCAGATACTTCGGACTTCTGACGCGACGAGGAGAGCAGGCCATGGAGAGACTTGTTGTCCAGAAACGGGTCAATGGCTGTAGGTCAAGAGGACGTGCCCCAATGCGTTGGACGGATCAGATAAAAGCCCTTACCAACACCCCACTTGACACATGTGCCAGAAGCATCTGCCAGGGAGAACTGACGTAGAATCGTTCGTCGTTCAACGTGAACACGACTGCTCTGCCGAGAGTGATTCGATGGAGGTGAAGAAGTTCTCAAGTAAATCATTTTTCCAATGATGAAAGTTGCTTGGTTATTGCATATCATTTGGTACATTATAACTACGAGTATAATCAATTTGAACTTAATTTTAATTCAGATCGTTATAGGATACTTTCTATCTACCTTATAGGTAACATATCTACCTTAACTAGGCTATTAAGAGAAGCTATTGACCTGATATCTATCTCACAATAAGAACGTTGAAATAACGAATCATCATAGTCTAAAACGCAGTTTTTTCCGGGTATTTAAAACACATACACACACACAACCATACAAAAACACACATTAAATCAGAGTGGTAAAAAAAACAACCGTAAAGACCAAAAAAGTGATTAGAATGTAAATTAAAAATGCAAAAAAGTAAAATAAAATAATGAATATATACTTACTAACCTTTCGTCACAGAATATGTATAGAATTAGTGTTAAAACAATGATTCGTTCAACACAATTAACAAAACTAGGAGTCACTATCAGGTGCTAGCTACGCTTTCGCGCCAGCACATCTCATGCTAATTGACAACACACGGACGACCGCCGCGTTCGACTACGCGCTCATCAATGGATATCGGCACAAAGTGATATTACGACACTGATACAATTCCATGACAACAATGTGACGTGCGTTTTAGTTTTACGGAAAAAATTAGAGCTTCTTATTTTTCAATGTTAGGCTTGAAATCAGGAAAAGCAGGTATGTCTTCCACTAGAGACCCGATCTGATGAAGGTTTAGGAATAGTAGGAATACCTATTGATGACGGCGTGTGGGGTGGCTGACTCAGAATTGTAGCGGGAAATTTGATAAGACCTTGCAGTTAATCAGCAAGCCATGCAAGTTGCAACAAGGGAAATTGATTGCTTATCAAGTTATCATAATTGAAATCATAATTTTGTCCAAGTTTATACAGGATGATTTTGTTATGTCTGACCATACCTACTCTGAGGGGTGAACATGTGGGTCACACTTACCAACTTTTACTATGGGGCCAACCCCGAAATCGCGAAAAATCAGCTGTTCCATAGAAAACATTGATATGTGATTCATCGAATATGAAACGGCAGATTTTTCGCAATTTCGGGGTTAGCCCCATAGTAAAAGTTGTTAAGTATGACCCACATTTATGTGACTACTTAAAAAATATATATGTCAAAATAATTTGATTTGTTCCCTAGTCCGACCCTCGACTTAATTAAATCGGTATTTATTTTAATAAAGATAATCTGGGAGTATTGAGTAATATTACATGGCTATAGTGTTGTGTAATGTGATGCTCAATAGCAATTAGTAACTTGCATCTCGCTCCTGCAGAGTCGATTACGCCCGATAAGGAACTAGAGCGTCATTAGGTAGGTATAGAAGAGCAGAACTGTTTACAAGGCCACCAAACGAAGGAAAAACAGGGGAAATAATTCGTGTATGAGCGAATTTTGGCATAGTTGTAGGTCAAGGTACCTTACACAACATACTGAAAGTACTGGTGGATGGGGGGTGTGCTAACGGGTGGAGGGGGGTTTAAAGGTCCCTTTTTTTAGGTTTTCGTAAATAACTCGTAAACGGTGGCTCATAGCAAAAAATGTTCTTATACATAAGTAATCTATATAAAATTGCCTACAAGAAAGATTCCGTACACTTTTTTGCTAGGATCAATATTCAAGAAGATATCAACACGGGAACGTTAATTAAAATCAATTTTGTAGTCTGTATTTTTATATTTTCGTATATAACTCGTAAAGAGTGGCCAATAGCAAAAAATGTTCTGAAACGTAAATAATCTACACAAAATTTCCTACAAAAAAAATATAGTACACATTTCGCAAAAATCAATATTTAAAAAGTTACTAAAGAAGGAATGTTATTTATAATCAGTTCTAAGGTTCATTTATTTTTAGTTGTTCGTAAATAACTCGTAAACGGTAGCTCATAGCAGAAGATGTTCTACAACACAAATTTAATAATCTACATACAATTTGCTACAAAAAATATATTGAATACTTTTCACTAGGCTCAATATTCAAAAAGTTACTAAGCGAGAAAGTTAATTATAATCAATTTTAAAGTATCTTTTTAGTTTTTCATAAACAGCTGGTAAACGGTAGCCCATATCAAAAAATGTTCTGGTACATAAATAATCTACATAAAATTTCCTATAAAAAATATACGAAATTTTTTTCTCTAGGACTAATATTTTAAAAAATATAAAAGGGGGAATGTTAATTACAATCACTTTGCAGGTCCCTTTTTTTGCTTTTTCATAAATAACTAGTAAACGGTTGCCCATTGCAAAAAAAAAACGTTATACTTAAATAATCGTGATAAAATTCTCTACAAAAAATATTATTTATACTTTTTCGCTAGGATCAATATTTCATGAGATATTAAAGGGGGAAATTTAATTTTAATCAATTTGCCGTTTTTTTTTTAGTTTTTCGTAAATAACTTGTAAACGGTGGCGCATAGCAAAAATTGTTCTTATACATAAATAATTAACATAAAATTGCCTACAAGAAAGATCTTGTACACTTTTTCGCTAGGATCAATATTTAAAAAGATACTAAACAGAGAAATTTAATTATAATCAATCTACACATAATAGTAACTTTATTTTTAAGATTGGGACGTATAGTTCTATAAATAAAATTTCTAATTATCTTCTAAAACTACAAAATCATCATCATCATCATTGCTGACGGTGATTTCGATGGGGGCTCCGTTAGTGCATGAGCCAGAGCGTACACCGCAGACACTGGAGCACGAAATTCCTGCTTTCCGGCAGCTGCATCGGCAAAATGTGGTGTTGAGAATGGAGTCAGGTGCCACTGAGTCGTTGACTGTCACCCTTTTGACGTTTCCTGCAGTAGTGAAGTCGACAGTAGCATTATTGCAACGCGACATTAATGCCGACTGCATTACTGCCGCAATTGTCAAAATCAATGTTGCTTAGTAGATATTTGCTATTTGCGACAGTAATGCAGTCGACAGTAATGTCGCACTGCAATACTACTGCATTACTGCCCGAAAAATTACCTTTTCGACTTTTCCTGAACTAGTGCTAGTTCTATAGTCGACTGTAACACTATTACAGCGCAAATGTCAAAATCAATGTTGTTGCGCGATTTTCGTCATTTGCGACAGTAATGCGGTTGGCAGTAAAGTCCCGGTGGAATACTGTAGCAGTAATGCTGGCGTAGTCTGAATCCAAACGGTACCTTAAGGCTGATATGAAAGATGTAGTAGTAGAAATTTTCGCTGTCTTCGGGTAAGTCTCGGTAGCTCAGTTGACTTGGCAGAACAATGGGTTGGTTCCAGAGTGTATATAATCTTTTTTGTATGAAATTTTATGTAGATTATTTATGTTCATGAATATTTTTTTGTTATGGGCCACCGTTTACGAGTGGGAGCATAAAATTGAATATAACTAACTTACCGGCTTTAATATCTTTTTTACTATTGATCCTAGCGAAAAAGTGCACGGAATCTTTCTTGTAGGCAATTTTATGTAGATTACTTATGTATAAGAACATTTTTTGGTATGAGCCACCGTTTACGAGTTATTTACGAAAAACTAAAAAAAGGGACCTTTAAACCCCCCTCCACCCGTTAGCACACCCCCCATCCACCAGTACTTTCAGTATGTTGTGTAAGGCACCTTGACCTACAACTATGCCAAAATTCGCTCATACACGAATTATTTCCCCTGTGTGGCTGTTTTTGGTCTTCATTTGGTGGCCTATACTTACTCACCGCTAATAATCATTAGTTATCGGTGAAGGTGTGAATGCGTGAATACGACGCGTTAAACGCACAGTCAAGATTAATGCGTGTGAAAGGTCTCTAATACCCGTTATTTTTCTCTTAAATATTCAAAAAGAATACCAGTATATTGATATTTCTACAGGTAGATACTATAAAAGTTACACGATGTGCTCATATCTTTAAACAACAGTTTGTAATCAGTATGTTAAACACAACTTTTAGTTTATTTTTAATTACAACTTAACCTTTGTGTCGTTAAGATTAATCATAACTCTATAATTTCCTTCACTCATATGTTGGTGACCGAGAAAGCGTACCTAATCAATTTATAGCTATATAATTATATATTCCCGTTTTATTCGCAAATTACATTTAGGTTTTCTTTACTTTATTACAATAATTAATAAATGTTAATAATACATTTCGTATAAAACTTAAATGTGCCAAAATTATGGATTATCATGATAAGTTGATAACATTGCATTAATTTCATAACAGTCATCAACTCATCAGTAATATTTGTGTGACCTTCATGGTTGTGATTACGCTACGTCTTACGTAGGCGAACAACGCGCGAACGCGGCGCGGCGCGGCGCGGCGAAAGCGGCCGCCGCCGCGCCGCGCCGCGCCGCGCCGCCTGACATTCGCGTGCAAATCGCGCCGCACCGCGTTCGCAACGAGATCGCTTACGTAGGACACTTCTATGGGCATCAAAGGATTGATTTCGCCGCGCCGCGCCGCGCCGCGTTCGCGCGTTGTTCGCCTACGTAAGACGTAGCGTTAGTGTTTGTAGGGTAGGTATTGAATAGTAGAAATAAAGATATAACTAGCTGAGCTCGCGACTTCGTACGCGAGGATTTGTATGTTGGTTGTTACTTGTTATATTATAATATTCTACATGAGTTTACAATATTGTGCTGCAAAAATAGCAGTAAGTAAGGTTAATAATTAGTCATTAATTTTACAACGCATGATATTTGTCTGTCACAACCTACGAAGTTTCAAGCCACCTTTAAACGCCGGTAATAGTTCCGCGAAATTTTCTTAAGTGCAAAACATACCTTTTTTTTTTCGGGTATAAAAGCGGTTGCCATAAATATTTTTTTCGGAAACGCCAGGAAATCACGGATCTTGGGGACGTTTAAGATTAAGACAGACAGCGTCATGACACTCGGCTTCCTTCTACGCGACGGTACATCTGGCTTCTGTCGTCTTCAATAGCGAGGGGAATCTGGATTGTATGGTTTTGTTATTTGTGAATTAGGAGGAATTCTTATAAGTTCTTAGAATTCGTTTTTATACATATCTATTGTTGGAAAAAGTATGAAAGGCATTTTTATACACCTCATAGAATATCCCAACTAGCAAAGAAATAATATTAAAACACCTATTAACACTACAGAGTCTTACAAAAGTTATACTAAAGCAACGCAGCTACTGCTTCATCGATCACTCGTATCATCATTTAGCTGTATAATCTTATACTGCCAAATTGTGATAATAAATGATGAAATAAACGTTTATATCGTTATTTTGTACGGCATATATAACTTAGAGATACAACAACAGTTATTTAAAGCAGATTTATGATGTATTAGACACAAACAACAATACTTATATAGAGCTAAATAACTGTATTGTGGCTTCTGAGACGCTGTAATGTCACTGATGTTACATCAAGCACGATTGGAGCTAACCAGTGGTATATAAGGACACGTCACAGCAGATATACGTCTAATTTATCGTATAATAGCGTCTTATTATCATCAGCAGTAAAAAAGTCTATAGAAATCTGCATTAACACGAAGTATGTAGTTATAAAATATAAATACTTGTTAGTGTAACCTAATGTCACTCGTGACCTTTAAATGACTTATTGTCCTTTATAGTGCCAAATAAACGTATAAGTAGCAGATTACGGCACTAAATTATTTTATTTAAATGATATCTATGTTCAAACAGGTTTTTAATGCTATAAAATGGGTAGGTAACAAGTGACTTAAAGCGATTAAAGCAAATTAACAGTTTGTAGTCATATTATTTTGTAATAATTAACCAGAACGTATGCATTCAATAAAAGATTAGATCTTATTGCGTTACCTAAGCGTCTGTCTAGTCTGTTCGCAATTTGATAGCTGTTTTATATGCTGTTATTTCTTTTTACATAATACATAGGAGTAGCCTTGAAGTTAAAACTCTACCTTAACACGTATTTTTTATTAATAGAAAAAGCATGCACGTTGCACGCAACATTCACATATCGCACGAGTGCAATTCAAATATGTAAAAAAATTAAGAAATTAAGTCGGAAGTGATAACTCTATAATCTGGGTTGTTTTCCTTCGCTTACTGAGCTTAGCGCCGCTTTGCGCCTGCTTCAGCAGAAACTATTTAAATCTGACCTCAAAATGCGTAACGCACTGTGCGTTAGCAGAGTTTACAATAAACTGGTTAGCTTGAAACATATACTTTTTAAATATTTACACGGTAGCTCTTTTAACATTCTCTGTTCATTTATCATTGCTTGTACAGATAAGATTAAGGATAAGTGTTTAGGAGTGAAGTTCATGCACTCAAATCGTGGATTATAATACGTAATTTCAATGTCATTTCAGTGACAGCTTTATCTGTAAATTATGACGCAAGATCTTTGCAACTTTTTATTTACAGCATAAATATGATATAATTTTATACAGTTAGGAGCATTGTCATGAAATCGAGTTAAGCCAGTATAATATAGTCTTGTTTAAATATTGAAATTACTTACATATAAAATTGCATTTATATATATAAGTATAATTCCTTGTATATTTTTAGCTCTCCTGACTAAATGAGTATGTTACCAATTAATCATATTTTCATAGAAAGAGTAATAAAAAAAAATACTAAAATTATTGTTTAAAATTTCCTCCGAGCTATAGCAAAGATAAACTAGCCAAGAAACCGTTAGTGGTTGAACGAGGCGCGGGCAAGGCTGCTATTCACAATGACAACACTGTGAGTCGCCGCAACCAATCCGGTATAACTTTGATTTCAAGCTTAACATAGTTGCAACATATCTAGGGATCATCTCATAGTAGTCACTAGCTAAACTTTTACAAAATGTTTTGTAAACAAGGCAAGACTCGCTACTAAGAAAGGGATGTGCCCCGTGACAAGACTCAAATTAACGAGGGCCTGCTCGCCTAGAAATTTACATGGGTATGCATGTTGCGCTCTTAGATACGAGTACTACAGTACTGGCAACCGGATTTAGTGTCTCGAATAGTTTCGGAACTCCCAGCTCCTGCTCTTCTCTGAATAAGGGAATTGTAATTAAAGAAGACTTGAATGAACTGCAACTGTATGTAAAGGCCGTATAGTAAATAAATGCATCTCTCATCTTAGGAATTGCGAAAGAGTTTTTTGTTTTTGGTTTTTCATTATCGTCAATCGTTTCCAATATACCATTTCATTATCTATCGTCAATCATATCAAGACTTTTATCACACGTTATTAACACAGTTACATAATTATTATTTAGTTATCGTATAAAATCTTTGTTTCAACATACATTTCTGGTACCTACTAAAACTAAATATAAATATAAAATAAGAACAATAATTGTATCACAAAAAAAACGATCATTTCGTAAGAATATGTTTGTACAATTGAAAATAAAAAAATCACCACCCATAAATGGATATAGGAAAATTTATGTAATGATCCCCCGCCATGCCAGTATAAATGATGTCCTCCGTCGGGCTCTTGTTAGTGCCAAAGTACCTGCAGTCCTCGAGCCCAGCGGTCTGGCCAGGGATGACGGCAAGAGACCCGACGGAATGACACTGGTGCCTTGGAGCATGGGTCGGCCGCTAGTTTGGGACGCTACTTGCGTTGATACCCTGGCACCGTCCCATGTTCCAAGCACCAAAGATTCTGCTGGCGCTGCGGCTTCCTCAGCCGAAAGCCTCAAGCGCCGCAAATATGCCGCTCTGGGAAGCAGCTAAAGCCTGGCAAGTTCCTTTTTGCCCTTGGCCACGTTGCGGATTTTCAATGGAACTAATTTATTTCAATGGCAATGATTTCTTTTGACAACAGACGTTGGAAGTCATTGAATGTCACCGATGTAAACATATCGAAAATAATTGTATATATTTCAGGATAATAATCGATTTTGAAATCAAAATGCCCAAAAAAATTCACCCCGATGCAAAAATAATAATTTTAAACACATTTAAATACTTGCGGCAGAAAAAGGACGAAGGATTCAACAGCATTCCATTAAACAATGTTTTGAAATTAGTTGCTGACATGACGGGTACTGATATTCATAGTGCGGTTGTAATGAACTGGTTAGTTTATTGGTACTAAATATGTATATTAATTATTAAATTATTATTTTTTTCTCATTCAAGGCGTCTGTAGTACTACAATCAAAAATATGCACAAAAAGAATGAGACTTTGCCGCCATTGCCACCGATACCAAAAAAAAGAATACAAATAGACGACTTCGACAAATGTGCCATTAGGCACAAAATTCATGAATTCTATGCTGTGCGAAAGCAAGTACCAACTCTCAAAACTCTGCTTACCGAATTAAAAAAAGATATAGGTTTTACCGGTAGTAGGGAGTATTTGCGATTGCTATTGCACAGTATGGGGTTCAAATATAAAAAGTGCAGAAACCAACGGTCCATATTGAAGGAGCGTTCGGATATTGTAGTTTGGCGGGAAAGTTATTTAGACGAAATAAAAGAAGCGAGGGACAAAAATATGCCTCTTGTTTATTTAGATGAGACTTACATCCATACTTCTCTTAACCATGCAAAATGTTGGCAGAGTGAAAATGAACCCGGTGTGTCGAAATCCGTTTCAACCGGCAAACGATATATTATCGTTCATGCTGGTGGACCATCGGGATTTGTTCCTAATGCACTCTTAATATATAATGATAAAGAAAAAAAAGCCGATTATCATGACTCCATGAACAGAAACAATTTTAAGAAATGGGTTTTGCAGAAATTAATTCCCAATCTCAGTGAACCCACGTGTGTTATAATGGATAATGCCCGGTACCATTCTTTCCAAATTAACAAAGCTCCAACATCAAACGATAGAAAACACATCATTGCTGAGTGGCTGCGTTTAAATAACATCTCATTTCCACAAAACGCATCTAAAGATAAATTGGTCACAATTTTGAGACGTCATAAACCGGAACCAGTATACGAAATAGATACGATTCTCTCAAATCATGGTCACAAAGTGATAAGGTTACCGCCCTATCACTGTGATTTAAATCCTATTGAGATGATTTGGGGCATCGTGAAGGCAAAAGTGGCAACTAAAAATGTTTCCATCACAAATGATGCCTTCCTAAAGCTCGTTGAAGATAGTTTTCAGGTATTTACATTTACAAATGTTTAGAATTTTATTGAATAGTTAAAAATATAACTAACTTAACACTTTGTTATTATTTAGGAAGTCCCTATAGAAAATTGGAGAAAATGCTGCGACCACGTAAAAAAAATAGAAGACGGATATAGTACAAAAGGTCCTATAATCGAATCACAGACAGAAAGATTTATAATCGAGGTTGGTGGTCCCGAAAGTGACTCATCAACTGATGAATCAAATGAAGATTCATCGGAGCCAGAATCTGATAAATATATGGATGTCGAATATTTAGAATCAGATTTTGACGGATAGGTTAGTTCATATTTAATTATCAATTAAACATGCTCTTTCGATTACCTGAAAACATAGTTTCACAATCTACAATTACATAGGTATTTGTATATCTCACTCGCTCTTGCACGATGCCAATACACACTGTCCCGACTATTCGTGACGTAGACGTAGTATTGCTATATGTAAGCTGTTTGTAGCGACACTATATCAGGGTCAAAAAGGAACTTGCCAGGCTTTACATATTTGCGGCGTTTGGTGTCGAAACTTTGGGGCCGTGGGGGCCAAGTGCGCGTCGACTGTACAAAGACTTGTCGGCGCGCTTAATAGAGGCTTCTGGTGACCAGAGGGCTGGCCACTATTTCGCCCAGCGTATTAGCATCGCTATACAACGGGGAAATACGGCCAGCCTTCTGGGCACCTTGCCCGTTGACGGCGACCTGGGGCAAATTTTTTATCTTTAGTTTTGTAAGTTTTATTATGTTTGTTTATTCCTTTCTTTGTTTTTATCAATAAATAATGTAATAGCAATTTCGTATGATGAAGCATAGGCAGGTGCCCACTCTCTGCGTAGTCAATTGGTAAAACCATTAGATAACTCGCGGGAAATGTCATTTCCTGTATACTGTATTCAGTCAACGTCTGTGTTATTAAAATAGTTATTTACGATACAAGTGCGAAAAAGAGGAAATTCGAAACGAGTGGCGATAAATTAAAACACGACCGAAGGGAGTGTTTTAAATTACACGAGTTGCGAATTACCTATTCGCACGTGTATCGTACAACGTTTTACAGTACATATGGCCCTTTAAACTTTTGACATCGCACGAAAAGTGCTATTTTACGCACTAGTGCGGAAAAATAGGACCATATGTACTGTAAATGTAATTTTAAGTAACACAGCATGGATAAAAAAAAGGATATTGTAACTTATTGGACAACAAACCTTAATCAATTTCTACAAATGAAATGATTAAAACCGTTATGAAATAGCTTTAATTTAACCGTGGCGGGTATCTTTTTACGATTGTTGTTGGTCGAAGTTACCGAACGATGGCAGAGGCCGATACAAGCTGGGCATCGGGTTTCGATGGTGGGAAAGGGGGGGAAGAAAACGATAAAATAAGTTACATTTATCTCTTACTAACAAGCTCAGTTGTGGAAGTTCCACCGATTCGGCAGGAAATCATAAACCAAACGAAAATTGGCAAACTTAAAACCAAGTTTATTTGTTAATTTTGGCCATTTCCTTAGTGGATGAAATATGGTTAAATACGTTGAAACTTTTGCGGGCGAAATCGAATTTATATTTGCCCAACGCACTAAATGATCACGTACGTATGTAATTTAAAGTGTTTCTACAAACAGTGAAATTTATATCAGTCATCTGCACTTAAAATATTAATTACTAACTCTGCCGTGTCACGTGCAACTCATGTAACTTTAAAACATGAGATTCGAGATGTAATTATCTTTACATCTGGAATCTCATGTTTAAAGTTTTAATGATTCAAATGCTGTTATCGTTGAAGCTTCATCGTAATTAACTTTTATTTTATAATAATGTGTGTGTGTAATATACAAACATAACAGATGTATGTTTGTGTTTTTTTATATGAGCGGTGCTTTAAAATCTACTAATTACTTTTTACCTCATCATTAATTGTTACGAACATCAGAGGGTAATTTATTGGATTGACTTTTAAAATAACTTAGAATTTATTTAATGAAAATATTTAAAAATAGAAGATATTAACAGGTATTTATAAACCTCATGATTCGGAACCGGTGCAGGTTTACCCCCTTATTCATAAACACGCTATTAACCTCTACTAGCTAATAAATCTAATAATCGTTTGTCTTTATCTGTTATTTTGACTTATGTATTTGTAAGAAAGGGATAAAACATTTAACTAAATCAGGCCTGTAAAGTTTTATGAATAAGAGGGTTAGTCTGGAGCACGCAGCAGCTGCACCGGCGTCGATTAGAGCGGCACAAGACGCGGTCGTGCGTTACCGTAACACATAGCCCCGCAGAGCGCTTAGCACGGAATTCGATTCAACTAATGCTATCTAATCCTAACCGGCTAGAGATGTGCTCGATATTGTTAGATTAACAGCCAAATACGAATCAACGTTTCAAAAGCGGGCACCTCAATCTGTATTTATCGTGCGCTAAAATACCTACAGGTACTGTCAGAATCAAATATGGCGGATCTGACTATTACGCTTCAAAAGTAGCTTAAAACTACGAGAAAGAGTAGCACGTTTGCATAATTTGTTTAATTAAATTAATAATTAATTTCTCCAAACCGACTCTAGCTATTTCCAAGAAATGTACTTAATATGGGAGCGTATGAAAACGATAAATCGACCGAACTAGAATTTATTAAAAAAAAATTGTTAGCCTGGGCTATGCGGTAGTCCCGTGGGTATTCATTATTGTAAAGTAATGACGCGATTAAGTTTTCGTAGACTATTAAAGACTGCAAGGAGCAGTGTGTACCGTAGGGGACAATACTTGAACCCGCTGCTTATTTACTGTAGTGTCAATATCAAAATGAATTCTTCGATTAGCATACTCTCACAGGTCAAAATTTCAGTGCGTCTGGTCCCTATCTAAATAGGTATATATGTCCAACAACGTCAAAAAGAGTAGAAAAAACCGGGCAAGTGCGAGTCGGCCTCGCGCACGAAGGGTTCCGTACCATAATGCAAAAAAAAAACAAAAAAAAAGCGGTCACCCATCTAAGTACTGACCACTCCCGACGTTGCTTAACTTTGGTCAAAAATCACGTTTGTTGTATGGGAGCCCCATTTAAATCTTTATTTTATTCTGTTTTTAGTATTTGTTGTTATAGCGGCAACAGAAATACATCATCTGTGAAAATTTCAACTGTCTAGCTATCACGGTTCGTGAGATACAGCCTGGTGACAGACGGACGGACAGACGGACGGACGGACGGACAGCAGAGTCTTAGTAATAGGGTCCCGTTTTACCCTTTGGGCACGGAACCCTAAAAACTTACTCCAATCACTTGACCCGCAACGTTTGCCAAATGGTCAGCCCATCTCTACGGACGGCACACAAATGGCAGTGGGTGAATTCCGAAAGGCCATGTGCAATTTACAGTTGGTGATTGATGATAATCCCCCAGCATTTGCACTAGGGAAACAATAGTCTGCGACGCCTGTCTCTTGTAAAAATGGAGTTCCCGCTGTGTATCAATTTGTATCTTTCACTTAGTTTCCTCGCTTCTTTGTATGTTTAATATTTTGCGCGACAATAGGCTGTTATTAAAATATGTATTTATTATTTTACAAGCTGACAGTTTTATTGTTTACTCTGCATTCAAATTATAGTTGAAGATTCTGTTACCATTATTGTTTCAATTTTGGAATTTAATTACTAATTAAACCAGTAAAAGGTCTGTCATTAACATACATATCTAATATTTTAATTTTATAATAAAATTCCTTAAAGGCTGAAACCATAAAAACCCATTGTTATATAAATTATGTCCTCATCAGAAGGTATATGGATTACAATAGAAGTAAAGGTAAAGGTAGATTTCAGCAATTTCAAACTACATATTTCAACAAACGATTGACGCGATCGGAACAGCTAACTAGACATTAGAACATTCAAAGCACGATCCAGAATTAGCTAAACATATTTTATTGTAAATAAACCCCTGTCCGTTCCGCTGTGTGGCGCGGCGGTGCGGAATGGAGAGCGGAAGGTACGCGGAAGGCGGATGGTGCAAGATAAAGAGAACATTTCCTGCTGCACGTCTTTCGAGATTTAGCAACATTCCAAAATGCCAAGGCCTTTAATGTCCTACAAAAAAATAAGTACAGTTTCTTGGACGTGAGCTGGAGATGGAATGGCGTTTACTGAAATATTAAGCACTTGCTATGCATGCCAAATGTTTGAAAGCTTAAGCATACCAAAGAGGGCCATCTTCTATAGTAACTCTTAAGTATCATTTAAATATTTGCTACTTTTATGTTTAATTCATAATATCATATCACATCTAAATAAACAAACTCCCCCGCCGCGTCTGTCTGTTTGTTATTGTTCGCAATAAACTCAAAAACTACTGGTCAGATTTTCATACGGTTTTCACTTTCCAATAGAGTGATTCTTGAAGAAGGTGTAAGTGTATAATTTGTCAACACGTGCAAAGGCAGGGCAGGCCCTTAGTCATATCATATACATTGAAATTTGAAGTAGTTGTTTCGGTATGTATTTATTCATTTCGTTAATTTCCTTTCAGTTTAGATATGTACTTATGTAAACATTCTCTCAACGTTATTTGAATAATCTATACCTAAGTATCTAATCAATATAGCTTATGTATGTATTTAGCAGTGGCGTGCAGTGCATACAAAAAAAGGTAGGCACTAGGGTAGGCAGTCCATACAAAATGACCAAAAAAAAAGTTGCCGATTTTTATAGTTTGCGTTACATTCCTTCAAGAATGACTCTTCTAGAGCCCGATTTAAGTCTTATCTCCACTGCACGCCACTGGTATTTAGCACTAATGAACATACGTGTCTCTTCATAAAACAAAATTTTGTTTACAAAACCACTTCGCAAATTCAATTTAATAGAATGCCACATAATGCAAAATTAATTGGGAAGCCTCAAACGTGTTCAGAAATACGTGTTCAATAATGGAAATATATTTCGGCAAATAATAATCCATCAAAACTCCTCTCTAATGAACATATGTTCATATGATATCATATGTACGTCGATTAAAGCAGATCCTGCAATTATTGAAGTTGGTACACTTAAATTTAATGATACTTAATTAATCAAACATAGAACATGTTTAAAAAATATTCCAGTATTCTAGTCTAGGAGACTCTTCTTTACTATTGTTATTTTTAGATATGGTGTCTAGTGGTGAGTGGGGAAACTTCACATTGCTTGGTGACCAACTTGGATTATTCATTGGCCCAACATCATACACAAGTCTGCAAAAAATCAGAACTACCGGATTTGATGCAACGCAAAATGTATAAAATTACTGTATTATGTATGTTGTTAGCTAGAAATTATATTTGTCTAGCCCATTGTGATATACATTGTCGCTAACACCCACTATCGCTAGTGTAGGACTTGGTTGACCACTATAATACATTGCTAATCATAGTAATCATTTAGATAATTATTAATCTTATTTGATGTATCTATATATGTTAGAATGCAAGAGTGTTGCAGAGAAGTACTGCATTAAGGAATTAATTACTTTCAAGTTTCCGGTTTCTTCATCTATGTAGTGTTTAAAGATAAGTATGCTATCCTTTGAGCTATAATCAGAAGACCGTCTGATTCTGAGAAACTAACTTCAGTTAAAGAACAAAAACGCTACAGTCCCGAATGCACAATGCTGGCTTCTTAGCTCAAGTTTCATTCGCGTTGCAGTTGAGTTGCATCTATAAAGTAGAATTCAACATTCAGGTGTACCGACTTTTTCAAAGGCAAACTTTGCAGACTGAAATATTTAGTCTACGCGTTATATGCAAATGTGCATTTATTTTACCTTTTATAATGAAAAATAAATCTCTTAATAAACACACAAAAATCTCTGTACCGAGATATGTTTTTATTTTTATAATGTTCATAGTTTTTTTATTTAAAACGGTGACATTTCAGACGGTTATATTTTCAGCTTCATTATACAGCATCATTTATAAGTACTTAGGTACTTTGTTGGATATTAGTTTTAGAACCTATTATTTTTGAAAGTGCATAAGTTTGTAAGTCCTGAAGAATAATTACATATATTTTCGTTTGTAGGTACTCATTAACTAATTAGGAAAGAGTGCCAATATTACTCTTTATTATTTTAAAATAGATACATACATCGTGTATTTTGGGGATTTGTGTAAGTTTAGTGATTTTAGCATACCTAGAATTTAGAATAAAAGCGAATTTATAAGTAAGTGAATATAAATATCTGAATGTAATTTAGGAAAACCTAACATGATTTTCGTATCATATTGGTAAACACTAGCGTATTGCATCGGGGCTCGACCGCAAACATTATATTGGTATTGTATGCTTCAATATTGACAAACAAAATGATCTGACCGCAGCGCGGAAAAATTTCGTTTATTTTTCAATCGGTACATGGTTGTAATGACTGAATAACTCGTGTCCAAAACAATTTTATCTATTTTCTTGCCATAAATTAGTAAAGCTACATGAAATTACAATTTCAGCATTGCAACAATTAAATTAATTAGTTTATCACTCCCATGATTGAAGCTTGATCATACTGATTACTGACTAAATACGATAAATAGACGTCTATACCTATAATATCGTGATATTCGTGATCTTCATTGTCATTACCACCATCATCATTGTTTAAGAGCAATTAAACTAATTCTTCAACAAACGTTAAACATGCGATCAGTTGGTGAGAGAAGGCAATTACTGAACCATTGAGTAACAGCATCATTGTCTTTGTCATTATTTGATCTGATTGGGTCAATCACTGGTCATTTTCTTAGAAAACAAATTCAGACGCGCTGATTAAGATTTTAATTAAAATTAACCCATTTATCAGTCTTAGTCTAGTATCTAAGGTCAAAATATAATGTAGGGGCACATTTAGAGTTGAAACTCTAGGTTCTTGGGGTACATTGTCGCTAAAACGCAAGCACAAGTTGCTCGCAGAAATCGCGAAGCGTTGGTTTACGTAACTGGTGACCGAAGAGCTGCGGGCTACCTCGCACAACATATCAGCATTGCGATGTAGCGAGGAAATGCCGCCAGTATCCTTGCTAACGCTAGTTACTTATTTCATTTACTAATACCACTGTATAAATCTTGTTTGTAAATAAATGATTACTTATGTAGGTACATAGGTCCTGCAGGCCAATTGACACTTACATTTTGTAACTCCTCGTACTTATCAGTATGTATTGGCGCGAGTGAGTCGAATAAGCGAATGATATGAGAACGTAGGTACAACATTTTGATGTTAAAAATTAAATTAGGCAGAAATGTGAATATTTATCAACTTATCAACCGGTTGCATACAACCTTCGTAGTTTGGTTATTGTAAAGCTAAAACCATCTTTACTTGTAATGCAGGCAGAACTTGTTGGTAATATACATGTACCTACACTAGATTTAGTATAATATTGCAACGGTACATACAAGTCAGCTGAGTTTGCTGGAACGTCCGGTCCTGGAGATGTGCTGTCGGCGGCAGCCCCTCTCAAGTGATTTGAGAGTGTACAGTGCAGTTAACTGCCGGCATAGTCTTAGGAATCTTCTTATCAGACCGTAACTAGGATTATAAATTATATCGTCGTCTAGTACCCACAACACAAGCCTTATTGAGCTTACGTGGGACTAGGTTGATCTGTGTAAAATCGTCCTATAATATTTATTTATAAATTGTTTAAATACAAATTTTTCATTATCTTCTAACGCAATGACTACAAAAGTGATTGTTTTATCAATTCCATGATCAGGCCAATGAGCTGTTTATATTATAAACGCGATTTCTGGATTTTTGAAGTGAAAACTTCTTTAGCGGCGCTGTGCACTTTTTGTGATGGGAAAAAAATGTGCGTGACTATAAGATTCGTGAAACGTAAGACGGACACGTGACCTGATCGAAAAACTGTTACAATGTCATTGAGTTTTCACTTCTGCCGGCACTCCCGGAGTGCAACCCGTTGTTTTATGTTCTTCCTTTTTTATGTTACGAAAACTTCAAACTTCATCATTAATTTTATTCAGCAAATATGCCACAAGGGCAGTTTAACACGTCAACATGGAATATACATACAAGTCAATTATAAAATACAACTAAGCGCAAATATCAATTAAAAATAAAGTAATATTATTACTTACATATAAAGTCTCTTAATGTCGAATTACATAAAAAACTATAATACATAAATATAATCTAATTTTCATTTTTCACATAGTATATGGTAAGGTCACCCTAATTTCTGAGCAACATATACGTTATGCCTCCTCATTTTACGTATTTCTATGGGAAATAAAATATACTGTCATTTATACGGCCAGCCGTACCTCAAAACACAGTAATTAAAGAAGCAACACATATTAAAGTGTCCAATTTCGTCACTAGTGATATACCTAATCGGTTTGCACAGTGGCCATAAAGGTTCTATAGCTTCCTTGCTCTATACGTGTTGGGCTAGCGTTAGTAATTGTGGATCAATGAATGGGTTAGTCCACGATCGCTGACTGCAACTGGGTGCATGTTGAAACATTGTTGCTGACTCTTGTGGGTGCTGCAACGAATACTGAAGCATATTTGGTGTGTAAAAGCCTAAGAGCTGATGACGCCGTATGCATAATTATAACAAATAGCCCCCGAGATAAATAGGTATGTGTAAGTAAAACGATGATTATATTTTCTTATTTCAGTAATAATGAGTTTCAAAATAAAATTAATAAGTAATTAGTTATCATTTACCTGGGTTTTTCTCCTAAAAAGGAATAAAAGTAATCCTCTCAAATTAAAATAGATTCTAGAGCAGGAATTGTACGTAGGTACACTATTTGATATTAAAATCTACTTCTATGTATTAAAAACTATTTTGTATAGGAAAACGTAATTCGTAGGTTAAATAATGGTGTTTCTTAAATACTCGTACTTAAACGACAAACTGAAATGAGAAACTTTCAGGTTAAGTTCTAAAAGCGCACAAGGATGAAAACCATTTGACAGAGAAACCATGTTATAATATTTCTCCATTTAACAACACCATAAATAAGAAGCTGTGACAAATTCTGTTTAATTGTTTTTTTTTTTAATTATCGAAAAAGGTGTTGCAGTTTAATTACTATAAAATTTTCTATTTGTGTGTTTTTACTTTTTAGGTACCCAGTTTTAGTTGAATCTGTTTAGTTCTTAGTTTAATTTATTTTTGTTAGTCATAATTTGTCAAAAAAAAATGGCTCTTAATTGTTATTCTTGCCTGTCTAGTTAAAATAAGTATTAAGCACGCAGTAGCTAAGTCAGTAATTATTCTTCGAAATAAATACTTGTAAGCCTCAAGAATATGTATTATGCGTTTTCATTTTCATATGTATCCTTACTAAACTCTCACGATTTAAGTATTTTCAGTTTTTACATTACTATGTATTAATATATTATTCATTGCTAGTATGAATGCTAGAAATGGACTTGCCTTAATATGCTGTAATTTCACATTTTACGTGCATCTACCTGCTACATCGTTGTATCGCATTGTTTATGAGCGCCTGAAGAATAGTTAAAGCAAACACAATTTCATTCTAACAGTAGTTTAATGCTCTCATTGGTCTGCCAGTGTAAACAAGAACTTCCAACTACCGTCGTACAACGCATAATCAACGCTTACAAAGTTTTTAACGCCAATACGTGTACATAACCTGAGGACCTCCCGCGAACAATGTTCGATAACGTCGGTGCGAATAAAAAAATCGCCATGTATTTTTAAGCTACTTTTCAGGAGACGAAAATAACTGTTTATTTTCCTGTTTGTAAAATATTTGTTGCACTTGTATTTTTTTTCTGATAGATCAATGATTTTTACATGATACTCATGAAGAATATAAACAGATTTTTTTGTATTTTTTTACAATATGATTATTTTAACCAAATTTTGCTACATAGCGACTTAAATTTGGTTGAAAAAAATCGTCATGTGTGAAGTTTGTATAGTTACACATAGCGATTTGTTGCCAAAGAAACATAGTGCGATATATGATACATAGCGGATTTTAGGGTCTGTCGGGTAATCTATTCTACAATAAATCGCCATGTGCAACATTATCGCCATCACCCCCGACGGAAAACAAGACATTTAATATCGTTATGTGCTAAGAAATCACATTTTTTTGTTTCTTTTCTGTTATTTTTTTGTACAAATGTTGTTCTGTGTTCACATAGCGGAATTATTATTTTCAAAACTAATAAAGATATAACAAAAATATTTATGTGGGTCGACGGGAAATTTAAAAAGGAATTCAAATATGCCAAAATCAAAAAATCGTAAAAAAACACATAGCGATTTTTTTATTCGCACCGACGATATGTTGCCTCCTTGTCACATTTACGTACGAATTTACAAGTTTGACAGAGAGGCAACACGTCAAACGTGGTTCGCGGTAGGCCCTCTATTTTATTCCCGATACCAACAAATTTTAACTATTTTGTTAGTCGACAATGGATAACATCGTTTCACGTTTCCGACCACTACACAAGTTAGACCAAACTATGCGAGAGGACTTCGTTCTTAGTATTTTTTGAGTTTTAAATGGCGATATCGATTTTACTATTTACATGGGTTATTTTTTAATCTACGTACAAAATTGTACTGTCTGAACTATAATGCCCTGTGAAGTAAAGGTATATTCTATTATTAGGTACCCGCAAAGCGAGATCACGCAGATTTACTCGTAGTTACTAGAGTCTGGCTACTGAAATTTTACACAAATGTTTGGCGGGAAATTCAAAAAATCTTTGGCTGGTCACACTTTGTTTAGTAGGAATTATAGTTTTGATACTAGACAACATTTTTGATTTTCTGTGCACAAGTAAGGTACCTAAGGAAATAAGTTAAATAAACGCTTACGTGCACTCAAAGTCAGCTCACATAATTTCTACCACTATTTAAAGTACAGTCAACGAAAACACTTATGTTTACGTTGCAATATTTAGATTTTATAGATATTTTTCAGAACTTTTAGCTTTTCCGTTTCTTTATACACTTGTCCTGTTTATGAGATTCAGGCATTAATAAATTCACTTACTTAATCAAAGTAATAGGCAAATGTTAGAACTAGTACTTAAAGTATCAAAATATTTATAGAGCACCAACCTCCTAATTTGTTTACATTTGGTTAGGACTTGTAAACATTGCAGTTTTTCGTTATACAACGCTACACGTCGACATCGCACATTGTCGTAATTATTTACGAGCTTAAATAATAGTTTGCAAACCTCACTCGGTACAGAAATTATTAATATTATTTAAAATAAACCCCTTATAAACCGCAAACAATTTGAATGAATGACATAAATTTACAACTGACTTTTAGCTTTTTTTTAAATCATAGACAATTGGTGATACAACAACGAAATATCTGTCAACAATTTTTGGCTAGCCAGACTCTATATTCCATTATGCTTCAATTTGTAGGTACCGTAACCGTAATGTACCTATTACTTTCACATTTTTTGCATTTAATCCTAGATACTCAAACATTATACAATAATGTTCTTAGCCGATCAGTCGAGTAATAAACAACTTCCGCACATTGTGTATTTTTACCTGAAAGAATTCCATTCCACCGGCGGCATCAAAGTTTCTCTTTTAAAAACTTCCAAACTATACACCTTTCTGGACATCAATGGACTTTCCCATTCCTAAGGAGAGTCCATGGAGTTGTTCCAGTTGTCTTCCCGGAGTTGCGAGGGCCGTAGGGAAGGGGGAGTTATTACTGCCTCTTTTGTTCGTCGCACCGTAAAAGCACAAGTTTTACGGTACCACCAGCAGCTACTATAAAAATATACTGACGGAAGTTTCTTATTTACGTACTTTATAATATGTTTTTGTGAACAAAGCGGTAGGTCGGCAATTAATTTGTTACAATATTTTGTGTGATTTTTTTGTTAATCGCGATTATCTTTTTTTAATCTAAGTAGAGGTTTGGGTATATGAAAGATCCGACAGACCCAAAAAAACGTACTAACAAAAAATATTATTTATCAGACTCGGATACCTAGTAAAACGAATAGGTATTTCTACTTCAATTATGTAAGCACTCTTATTACTTGGGGCAAAATGGGAAATGGTCCAGCTTTATAAAAACGCCTAAGTATTTAATCGGAATGAAAACTGTCACAAGTACCTAGTAAATACAAGAACAGTCATCGTCATTTTCCTTTTAAAATAAATCAGTCTTTCTCTCTAAAATTATCTATTTCTTGAAATTTTATTCTGTCGTGTATATAAATGCGAACATAAGAGTAAAAATAAAAATTTCAATAAAATTAAAAATTTACATGATACATTGAATTCAAAATTTCTACTTGCTCTATAATATTATTTGTCTAACAAGTTTTAGCAACGATAGCTACGACCGGACATGATACAGACGAAAGTTTTAATTTATAACCCAATTTGTACCTTGTCACAGTGACAATAGTAAGAGGTCTCTATTTTTGACGTTCATATTGATTGTCAATTTGTCATTGTGACAAGGTACGAAATGGTTCATAAATTTGTGCCAGATTGTATGGGAGCAACTATGTAGCAGCGAGTTCGTGTGATTCTGAAGTAGGTATTTGTAATCCATGTTGTAATACCCCTTATTGGAGACGTGTAGTCCAATAATAGGTATTAATTGAGCGCGTAACACAGGTCTCAGATGGCTGGTAGCGGCCGTCCATTATACCACAAAGCTAGGGATAAATCCATAATATTGTATCCAGATTGCGCTTCGAATTACTTGATATTAGTTCGAAGCCAGGTTGATCTAGTAGGGATAATTAGCTTTTCGAGCTAACAAAGCCATAATAATAGTTTAAGCGATCGATCTAATAAGCTGATATGATTGCGGAAATCCGATGATGCATATTGCATTAGCTTTATTTAGACATCTACACATGTAATAAAATGTTAATAATGGGTGTTTAATGTTCTACTTCTAAGTTAGGTGCCTAATAATATAAGGTCATAAAATTATTAAAAAACAGTATTGCTAGTTAATGTTAGGTACCAATTCTTTGCTGAACAAAAATGCTAAATTCTGAATTAGCTAGTTTGTTACTGCACGACACCTTGCACTTTGAGACTATGCGCTGAAACTTGGCACAGTTGATTGTTAGCTGGTCTTGAGCAGATACAGACTGGGAGCCGCCGAGAGCCACGTCTCATTTAGTGGGGGGAAGCTGGGGAAGTTCGACGCCGCCGCGCTTCACTTGGAGCAACATTTCTCTAAAACTATCCCTATTAGGGCATGTGATATATCATTGTCGGATAAATTAAGGATGAGAAATCTAGTTTTGGAACTAAAACAATGCACTTTCTAACAAAAAAAAAAGCGTAAAGTAGAAAAGACTAAAAAGCGTAAAGTAGGGTCAGAGTGATCTCAATACAAAATACTATGAATGTGGGAAAGTTACTTATAATTTGTTCTACAATCGTTTATTTTTTTAAGTTTTCCGTAAATAACTCGTAAACGGTAGCATACAGCAAAAAATAACCTTTTACGTAAATAATCTGTTTCAGATTTCTTATAATATGAGTGCTACTGTTTTTCGCCACAATCAATATTTAAAAAAATATTGAAGGGAGAAAATAAATACATAGGTCCCCTTTTTTAGTCATTCGTAAATAACTCGTAAACGATGGCTAATAGCAAACCCCTCCCCCCACTAAATGAGACGTGGTTCTCGATGTCTACCGGTCTGTATCTGCTCAAGACCAGCTAACAGTCAACTGTGCCAAGTTTCAGCGCATAGTCTCAAAGTGCAAGGTCCCCATACCACGGTGTACAGTAACAAACAAGCTAAATAAGGCCAGCAATAATTCACTAAATAATTAACAGAAAATATTTAGTTAAATGTACTCGATTATTTGTTTATTAATGGGACTTACAATATTTAACGGGATTAACGAAGGCGAAATATTGATTCAAAATTCGTTAAAACGATCGGCATTTGAATATTAAAAAAAAAATGTTTTAGATACACCTACCTAAGTACGAGTATAACCAGGGGCGCTTCCCAATCACTTTATTGAGATACGTGAAAATGAGATCATATTGACATAAATTGAATTTGATACTAACAAAATGAATTTTGAAACGGCCTCCATTATTTTTACATATTAAAGCAAAAAATAAATCCAGAGTAATCTTATAGACTAATATATTTCACATGAAATTAAATCTTATAGACTTGATATGTCCACACATACCAATGCAATAGCTAAATATACATTTTCTTGCTAAAGTATCCAAACCTGTATATAAACAACAAACTTCTCGATATCTCGATACAGTTCCCTAGTACATTAGTGTCCTCGCCGTAATAGCGGCGATTTCCTGGTTCCTTAGAGTTCAACGTTCTGCAGCGGTTCGGCCATTGTGCTACCTTCTTTACCGGGACCTAGCTTTTTATGACTGCATGTTTTTTTTAACAAGCTTTTATTTTCATAGTAGCACAAAACAGATAGGTACAGAAATCAATCTACATACAAAGTGCGCCCGAGCAACGCACACATAGACGCTCACGGACACGATATCTCGGACCGGTTGGGAACACTGCGAGCGCGAGTGCCATCCGCTTGAGACACGCGTCTATGAACTTTTTTGTGCAATAATGGAGAAACAAAAAAAAAGTTATTATAATTATTCAGTAGATGGTTGTTTAAATTCAACATTAAACGATGAATTATCGTTTTTTAAACTACCAGTTTAACAATGACATTAAAATTAAAATATTTTAGTGATTGTTAGTTTATATTTCCATTCTTCCCGTTCCATCCTCAACAATAAATCAAACAACTAGACTACGAGCTGATTCGAGTGCCACTACCACGATAGTTTTTTGTGCATAAGCTATAGTTAACAACCCTAGAGCGACCGCCGAGCGTAGGTATGAAAAGTGAAGTACATACATGTGATTGACTTCTGTACTTATCTGTAGTAGTAGTAGTAAACTCTTTATTGTATAAAAAGACATATTAAAAATAACATACAATTAGCAAGAAGTACAAAGGCGAACTTATCCCTTTGAGGGATCTCTTCCAGTTAACCTTTGAGTAGATGAGAGGAGAGAGTGAAAAGAGGGTGACAAATGCAGCAAAATGTACAACAAGGTACCAGAAAGATAAAGGATATAAATACATACAAAATTTATAGGATAAACATACATATATTACACAAAAAGGAAAGGGGAAAATACACTAAAAATTGGAAAGAATTAGAACGATATAAAGCAACTATACAATAGATACAAGATCTGTTTTGTGATAGTAGGTACTTATTTAAATTGTGACTTCCATTTGGAATTTTGACTAAGTAGGTAAATGCAACAAATACTTAGCTCGACGATCCCAAATAACATTGTCGGTTTCACGTCGGTTTTGTAAATTTGTCATTTTTGGTTTTCATCGTCTCAAAGGTCTATAAAAATCTCTTTACTTTATAACCATATGGTAATCATGTAGATGTCTTCAGGTTTTAAGTTTTTCTTTATTTTTCCGAGAAAACCTATTTAGAGTTAGACCAACAAAAGTCTGCAGCGATTTTGATAGCCCACGCAGTGCAAGTGTTATTTACACGTCATAATTTCATAATAGTTTGACGTTTAAAATTACACTTGCACTGCGTGGGCTATCATAATCGCTGCAGACTTTTCTCGGTCTGATCTAACGGATCTTAGAACATAAAATATATTATGTAGATAATTTTTATTTCAGTTCATAACTTATTCAAGCGCAAAAGTTGAACCGCACTGACATCCCAAATAGTGTTATAAATCTGGTAACCCCCTGGTTTCGTTTCCTTATAGCGACTAGGTTATGTTAGAAATATTTAAGTGAAACATCAATTACCGTAGTTTACTTATTGTTAGGCACTTTTGTTGAAAAATGAAAAATACTACAAGTCCTTGCAGCCAAGTCTCTACACCCGCATCAGTATTCAGCGCAGCATTCGGCGAGAGGAAACAAATTCCCAAAATTGAATTTTAGGAAACGAGTTGAATACGACACGGGGTATACAAACTTGGAAAAGAAACGAGATTTTTGTCATTTTAACAATGACTTTATCCTCGCTTTGGGACACGTGGAGACTGCTCTATAGGCATTAATGCTGAATAAAATATACCGCACGAGACGTGGGCCAAACTTTAAGTCGGTAAAAATCTCCGGAACTAAACACGATGGCTTTTACTGCGCCGGAATTTAAAGAACATAAATGAGAAAAGTTGACGAAGTCTTCTTACATATATTATAGGTAAAAATAGATACCTATTGTTTTTAATTTGTAAGACAAACGTCGTATAAGTGAAATAAATATATTATTATGTATTTAGATACCTATACCTACCAAAATTTGCAATTAACACTGATATTTACAGCATTAACATAACCTTGACCGCCGTTAACATAGTCTGATTGACCGTTGCTTCCACTAAAATCGAAAATCTGCGCCAAACCTTTTTAATTTGCCACCATTTTGTGATTGATACGACGGTTGGATAAACTTTCATTATTTTGTTATGAAACTTGAATGTTATGTTATAGCCGAGACAATGTTTGTAAATTGAATACATACAATGTTCACTAGGAGATAATGCTTACAGACAGGTTCATCGTGTTTGATTTTGAAACTCAGAGCATGATTCCAATTTGCCGTAGGCGGGGAAAATTTCAGCACCACTCCAAAGTGCTCATATAGGCAGCGTTTCTGCAATTACGATGTATATACGATTGCCTAAAATGGCACACGTTGTAGGTGATTGTTAGTACGTACTATTATGGGTTACATTTATTTTATTTTCCCTCACGTTTTTAGAATCTGATCAATCTTCATCTACATAACTAAGTGCCGTAGGTAACACACCTGTGTAGAATAGGAAAATAGTTAAGAGTATAATTATGAGTTCATAATGTTATCCAGGTTTTTTATCTACACTTGTCGGAAGAGAAAATTGACCCCCCTGCATAGAAGTGTGTATGTGTCGGCGGCCGATCGTAAGATCAGGCAGATCGTAATGTTTCTGTGTAATGTTTTGACGACAGTCACATTAAACCAATGTATAGGTAGGATAGGTTTGTTAGGCTGCTTCATATGCCCGAAGGACAAACTGCACAGAAATAGGAGACCCGCGTAGCGGGGCTCCGTCGACTCAGGGAACGAGCCAAAGATGTTCACGTTTCACGACATGCCTAGGAATTTCACGATATGCCTGATCTTACGATCGGCCACCGACAATACCGACATATGCAATATGCTAAGCGAATAGTATTGCTGAGGGTGCTCACAGACTCGCAGGTATTACTAAAAAATATATAGAAAAAGTTCCATTAAACGCGGACATCACTATGACCCCGTTACCCGTTTCATATCTTTTACTGAATGCAAAGATTTGCTAGCTCAGCCCAGCTCAGCTGACTCCTATTGGCCCACACATGCACTCTAAGACGCTTCGATTTGTCTAAAGGTTTTACTGCATCTACCTACCGCCTTAATCTAGAAGTCAACTTTGTCATAAAAAAAAATTAATGTTTATTAAAATTCATACTTGAACATCACTTGTGGATAGTTTTTGCGGCATAAACCTTGGTATTTATTTTTTATTGTAGGTACTTACTAACCGTTTATTCGAGAATACCAATAATCATAATTATTCCAGGTAAATAGGTTCTTAACCCCTTGTCAAATTTGATCATTGAAAAAGTGACCTTAACATTAAAACAATAGATTTTAACTCACACGCACGGATGCGTGTTTAAGCATACGAGGGATTAATTCTTGCCCTCTACCACTTACCTCCGTCAGGAACGAATCTAACAATAAATTAAGATTTAAATTCAAGGACAGCCTTTTAGTGAGTGCTAATAAAATGTGTATTTAAAATCCTTACCTCCTTTCTTTCATCCGTTGGGTTAAAAACAAATCATATTTGCCTCCTGAGAATATGGCGGCCTGCGAATGTCCATTTGGATCCCGGAGATTAGAGCCGAGTACACTGATCGCCCCCGGGACTAAGACACGCCGCTGTTTACTGCTGACAAACGTGTAATGGCCCACCTGATGTCAACAGTAGTCGTAGATCATATACACAGACAGGGGACCTATTAATCTTGAATCTGTTCTGTATATTGCTACGAAATCGAAAAGATAAAACATAGTCGGCATCGTGTAGCAGTGCAATTTTAACGAACAAAAGCGTACTTTCTATTATTTAAGCTACTTTTTAAAGACAATCGCTACTCGACGCGACTCGACAAGCGCCATCTATTCGGTTTAACATTATACGTTAAAGAACTACCGCCGTGTGTGGCATCGCACTGTTTCATCACTCTTTTTTTAATAAATAATAATTTGGCCAAGCCCGAGATAGCTCGAGGCATTTAGTGTTCCGTACGGCTACCATCAGTTTGGCATTGACATAAACGATATCGTGAACGTAATTTACTTCCTATAGGTATATCTCTTTCGCACTAATATGTCAGTACGAGCGAGATGCATAGAAAGTAAATTACGTTCACGCCCACGGTAGCGTTTATGTCAATGCCAAACTGATGGTAGCCGTACAGCTCGCATCGTTACATTATACAGAGGTTGTTTGCCTGTTTTTAGGATACCGTATTCAATTACACACACAGAACAATAGTACAAAGTGTCTAAGTGCGAAGGCCGAAGGCCGAGCTTTAGCAAAATGTCATCGCTTTAGCACAGAGCAATAGTACAAGTGTCTAAATGTGAAGGCCAAAGGCCGACCTCCGCGTAGCCCGAAGGCCCGAAGCGTCCAGGATGTCAGTGCTTTATCACAGAACAATAGTACAAGTGTCTAAATGCGAAAGCCGAAGGCCGAGCTCCGCGTAGGGCCGAAGGCCCGAAGCGTCCAGGATGTCAGTACTTAAACACAGAACAACAGTATAAGTATCTAAATGCGGAGGCCGAAGGCCGAGCTCCGCGTAGGGCCGAAGGCCCGAAGCGTCCAGGCTGTCAGTTCTGTGTTTAACCACTGACATCTTGCAGGCTTCGGGCCTTCGGCCCTACGCGGAGCTCGGCCTCCGTCCTTCGCATTTAGACACTTGTATTAATTACCTGTATTTAGAACTGACCTCCTGGATGCTTCGGGCTTTCGGCCCAATGCGACTTCAGCCTTTGGATCTTGTGACTTAGACACTTGTACTTAAAAATACTTGGAAAAGTTACGGGAGGCGCGCGTCTGTCGGACGCTTCGGATCCTCGAATCGCTCCTTCGGCCTTTGCATTTAGTTAGATTCTTGTACTACGGCTTTGTGTTTGAATACCGAAGTCGAGCATCTCGCGAATGCTTGATGTATTATAATAATTTAGAGTAAGGCCAAGCGCGCACCACGATTTTTTGTCCTGCGATAATTATGTCGCAGAAATGCAACGTATGTGTTTATATGTTAGTGCGCGCATATGCGACAAAAAAATCGCAGCGATTTTAAAATTGTGATTTGTCACATTTTTCCGCGATTGTTCGCGACGCGATTGTCGCAAAATGAATTGCAGCATGCGGAGTTGTATGGCCCCGCGCGCACTATGATAATAAAATCGCACTCCGGCCGGACCTCAGTCAGCATTTCGCTCTCCAAACCCCAACATCTCGGCACCTGCATCTCCAATGGAGTCTCAAAATGAGACGCTAGATGTTGACCATTTAATTATGGAAATAGACGGGGATCACCTTTGTGTTATAAATGTTCAAAGTCATACAGCAATCGTATATTAAAGACACGTTTCATGACAAGCGACTGGTACGAAATCCATGTTGAGAATGAACAAATCGTCGACTTTTTCATCGCAGTGCGCGCAGTGAATTTTCTGCGATATATTACAGCGCGATTCTAAAATCGTGTCGCAAAAATTAAAATCGTGGTGTGCGCTTGGCCTATAATACCTTAAATGTATACTGCTTCAATTTGAATTTAGAACTCATTATTTTTTTTATTTGATTTTGTTTATAGTTCTATGCCATATATATAGACTTTAATATTATTTAGAACTGCTAAAAAATAAGATCGGCTTACTTTAAATATTTTGTCAATTTTACCTTTGTTTCTAAAAACTGTGATATTTAACTGTCATATACTATTAATGTCTTCCAAAATTATTTTCTCGTAACAGGACTGAGGGGCTACCGCGAAAACCGAAATTCGCAATTTGCGGGGATCTTTCTCTTTTACTCCAATGTAGGCGTAATTAGAGTGACAGAGAAAAATGCTCGCAATTTGCGAACTTCTATTTTCGCGGTTATAGCCCTGAATCTTGTTGCTCACCGATCCGTTCAAAAATATACATAAGTACTGAATATAATTAATAGATATTATAATTATACAATTAATACAGAAATGTAATGGTACTTAATGAAAAGGAATAAGTATTGTGTATATTGTTTCGACGAATCAGATACTCTCAATAAAATCTATACATGAGACCAAAGCTGTTCATAAATATTAAATAAAAAATAAGTTCAAAAATTAAAACCCGACTACTGCAAATCGCGCTCTAAAAAGTATGAAACAAGATAGAATTCTTATCTAAAATTATCAAGCAGGAAATATTATAAATGTTACCATTTTTTTTTATATAAATTACAACGTAATATAATTTACTGATTTTTTTATATATTTACAGAAATTCAGAGGATCGCCGTGGTCGTATGCCACGATTATAAACTTAAAAGTAATGAGGCATACGACCACGGCTATCCTCTGAATCTCTGTAAATATATAAAAAATCAGTAAATTATATTACGTTGTAATTTATATAAAAAAAATGGTAACATTTATAATATTTCCTGCTTGATAATTTTAGATAAGAATTATATCTTGTTTCATACTTTTTAGAGCGCGATTTGCAGTAGTCGGGTTTTAGTTTTTGAATTTCTTTTGCAAAAATCTTCTTGTATCGCCTTAATTGGGTAATACGCGGATAGAATCCAGAGCGCTTGTAGATTCGTAGTTCGAATTACCTACCCGATAAATTAATGTTTTATCGGGTTCATGTAAGTGAAGCCGGATGCAAAAGCTAACAATATGTATATATTTGAAATGTGCTAATTGAGCTCTTTCAAATGATATACAACACGCCATCATTATTTTATTTTATTTTTTTGGTTCGTGACTTTATGACCTCTAGAGGGCGCCGTGTTCATTTTTTTGTGACGTCATATAGCCTATAACCAGCGGACGATTAAGACGATTCGAATGACATATCGTTTGTCAAATTATAATGCGTACTTTAGAAGTTCTGAGGGAACAAATGAACATACATACATACATACCCACATACATACCGGTCAAAATCATAACCCTCCTTTTGCGTTGCCGTAGTCGGGTAATGACTTTATTATCTCTATACGCCTTACTAACTCTATGTGTCCTATTGTGGAAAAAAAAAACACAACGACAGTCAAGAACGGAATTCTTAATTTGAATTTTTCAGATTTTTGAAATGCCTAGTCCATTGGTTGGAAAGCCCGTTCGAAATTTAAACTTATTTGCAATATAATAAGGTCGTATTTTGTAGATCTCTCTCATACTTATAGTAGGCTATTGAGATAAAATTAAATATCCCACAAAAATAAGCAAGCAGAATTAAACTTTGTGTCAAAGACATAAGTCATAAATTTCAATGCCAAAGTTTTAACTAAGGACGTTTCTTGCAAATTACTGCCTAATATGAATTGACCAGTGTAAGCATCAGTTAGCTAGCCCTAAGCAACCAAAGGTCAAGCTGCAGTTGAAAAACTAATAAAGATAAAGTTAAGCTGATAATTTTCCCGCCGTCTCCATGCTTCTTTAAGTTGGGTATTGACTGGTCAGCTGCCTGTTAGCTATAGTTTTTGCGAAAATCGCCAGGACAGAGGTGAAAATTTTTGTATGAAAACTTGCAACTTTAAATGCATTTTTTGACGAAACTATTGCTTTCTAAAATGAAGTCAAAATCAGTCCATCGACTCAATTTTTTGCAAGCTTTCTAATGGTACCCCACACGATTCTTACAAATGAAAAAAGTTTCAGCCTACCCCTCTCAACCCCCTAAATTTCCCCCTTTAATAAGAAATAAGCAGTTTTGACTTATTTACAATATGAGTGGTGGTAATTGCTATAACTGTTCCAAATTTTAGGTATCTATGTCAAACGGTCTCTGAGAAAAACGTATTTAACTGATTTGCAAGACCGAAGTGATCCCATAAGTGTTCCGTAAACAAAGTTTTGTACGGAACACTAAAAATCACAACGCCATATTATTATTATATTTTTTGGAATTTTATGACTTAGGTCTTAGAGTAACTTAGATGAACCTTTATGCCAAATCCCATTATTACCTATGTACAGTCAGCAGCAGATGTTGCTAAGCGGGCGAGGTGTTCAAAATGATCTAGACGTAACTTTATTGTTAAAAGAATAAGGGCGTGTCAAGGTAATTTTGAACACCTCGCCCGCTTAGCAACTACTGCTGCTGACTGTACCTATATGCTGGAAACTTTTAATAACTTGTTTTTTAATTTTATTGTTATTTTTGATCTTTAGTCTACGTGATATAGTTTGTAAAGTTAATTTGACGTTCGATTCAACTACAATACATATTAACTTAGAGCAGCGTCAAAAAATCCTGTACAAAAAATAACAGAATAATTTATGAAATACTACACGGAACACCAAAATGAACGTATATCAAAGGCAGGAAAGTCATCTCTAATTTATGTACAGCCAGCAAAATCAGTATACGGTTTGAAGCGACGCCGCGCGAATTCGTAGTTCCCAAATTGATATTCCTCCGACAGAGTAGAGCGTGCGTTGGAATTTAACTGTTGGAAAATCGCATCCACTCCAAACAATAAACTTTTAAGTTTCAGGGCCCTTGGAGAGTATCTCTTGAAAATGCCCATCACTTATCCTTTCCAATTAACAAAGGTTTGTTTGGAAAGTTTTACGACAGAATCACGTAACGCATTGAAACTGGAGTAGGTAACTATGGAATAGAATGACCGAAGATATTTATTTTAAAAATAATAACACATCAACCACATCATACTTACTGCTATTGCTACTACTACTATTTCGCTAAACATTAATTACTGTTCGGTTTGAATTAAATTTAAAAAACCGACCAAGTGCGAGTCAAACTCGCGGTCCAAGGGTTCCCTACATAACTCAATCAATTTTTAATCTCTAGGTAAAGAACTATTTTGTGTAATTTTTTTTCACAATTTTAGACCCAGTAGTTTCGGAGATAAAGGGGGGGATGGTTGGACAGACAGACGCACGAGTGATCCTATACGGGTTCCATTTGAGGTACGGAACCCTAAAAATATATTGTATATTCGTGTTGTGCTTCTAGTGAGTGCGATTATATCGGCCTAAAGGATGACTCACGTTAAACCGGGCCATGTCCGGGCCGGAGCATCGTTTTCTATGGAAAGCATCTTGTGATCGCCTGTCATGTCATAGAAAAGTAAGCGCCGAAAACTCCGGCCCGGACACGCCCCGATCTAAAGTGAGTTATCGCTAACGATGCTCAAATTATAGGTAAACTGATGATGTTATTTCGATTCTACCAAAAACAGTAAAAATTTTAGCACTAAATGTACCTAATTTTAATCAGTTTCACACGGTCTAATTAACAAAATTATGACACGTAAGGTCTGCGACTTCAGAGTTAAAACTGAAAGAGCACTTTGTCATGTCATGCTTCTAACGGGCTCTTTAATTTCTCTTTGTGCAGTAAATTAAGACATTAAATCGTTTAAGTCAAGATTTAATAAGAGCGAGGAAAATGAATTGAGCCCTATACGTATATAATAACTTTATATTAGGCCGTGAAATGAGGCAATCACAGCATGGATCCGATTTTACAATTTGTGTAACATTTTCTTGGTAATGAGTGGTTTATTTATATATATCTAAGCTCAAATTAACGAAATAGCGTACCGAGTTTTTTTCGTAGAAAATTTTATGTAAATTAAGTAATCATCATATATATAAAATTGAAAAACCAGAACGGGATAAAAAACGAGCGAAGAAGAGAGATGGCGCCTTACAAATTTCTAAAAAAGTTTTTGACACGTATCTCCGATACAACGCACGTATGATAAGAAAAAACTGTTTAAATCTATTATCTACATATGGGAATATAAAAACTATCGCTTTCTATGCGTATTTAATTTACAATAAGTAAAATAAATTTTCATAATAATCTTGATTTTACGATATTCGCCCATTTTCGGCAACTCTCGGTTGTTTTCGTTTGGCGGTGCTACAGCCTAGACCAAATTATCCGTAAGTTAAAGTAACCTAAATTATGTTTGTCATGTTGGTATAGAGGTATTTCTGAGTTTTTTTACACGAAGTAAAATAAAAAGTGCTGTCAACCTCAAACTTAGTCTATAGAGCCCATACGAGTGATTTATGTCAATATGACTTATCATTCTTATCAAAGTAATTACTATATTATTGTTATCAATTTGTATTTTGTTGTTTTAAATTTATTTTTGAGTTATATTATTCAGATTGACTTTCACGGCTTCGGCAAACATTGCCATTCGTCCGGGGAACGGGCTAAGAATGCTGAGATGGGCCAAAAATACAAAGTTGATAGTAAGTTATGTAGGTAGATTAAAGTGCATGTTCAGATATTATTGAGCGACCTGATAAAAATAAGCAAATATACAGTCAGCAGTCAGCCAAATATCGTAATATAATTTTGTTGCCATAGAAATAAGGATGTGGTCCGATATAGTGGCGAAATATTGAGAGACAAAAGCGGGTAAATTCAGTGGTGGCTCGGACACTTAGAGAGAATGGGAGAGGATCGTGCCGTGAAGAGAGCGCAGGTACTTGGGACAACATAATTTTTAAGAAAAAAAAACCGACTTCTATGGGGCCCGGTGAAAGATTATGGTAGATGGTGCAGTATGTAGAAAAGGAGGTAAAACCAGTACTTTCTAGTAGCATTTCGTTTCCATAAGGGTCGTAGTTATCTAGCCTAACCTAACCCACTTCTCTGATAGCAGTTCGGTTCTGTGAGGATCGCAGTTCGAACCTAATCAAACCCACTTTTCTAGTAGCATTTCGTTTCTGTAAGACTCGCAGTTCTAACCAAACCTAACCCACTTTTGTTCGGTTCTGTGAGGATCGCAGTTCAAACTTAACCTAACCCACTTAACGGCGCATGCGGTGCGGTGTACGGGAGTTTGAGCGGGAGGGGTTTGGCATCATCATACTATATACCTACATTTTATGGTAGGTAATCATAGCGGTTTATTTAGTTTAGGTATCATAGTGGTTTTCCGGGTCAAGGTCCGGGTCTCTGAGTCAGAGTCCGGGTCCGAGTCCCGGTCCAAGTCCGGGTCCGGGTCCGGGTCCGAGTCCGGGTCCGAGTCCGGGTCCGAGTCCGGGTCCGAGTCCGGGTCCGAGTCCGAGTCCGGGTCCGAACCGGATCCGGGTATGAGTCCGGGTCCCAGTCCAAGTCAAAATCGAAATTCGAAATCACCAAACATGTACTATGCGTCGTTGAAGAGTTCTGTTCTGATCATCATCAGCATTTCCACTTCATCAAATGCGACAGTTTTTAATGTAAATGCTTGATTTTATGATGAAAATACAAAAAATTCCATACGTATGCCTTTAAGATTTGAGGAGTTCCCTCGATTCCTTATGGATCCCATCATCAGAACTCGAGCTTGACAGAAATGTGGCTTAAAAACTAAACTTGCTTAACAAACATAACGAAGAGGACAAATCGCCAAACGTGAACTATGCGTCGTTGAAGAGTTCCGTTCTGATCATCATCAGCAGTTCCACTTCATCAAATGCGACAGTTTTTAATGAAAATGCTTGATTTTCTGATGAAAATACAAAAATCTCTATACGCATGCCTTTAAAATTTGAGGAGTTCCCTCGATTTCTCATGGATCCCATCATCAGAACTCAAGCTTGACAAAATTGTGGCTTAAAAACTTAACTTGCTTAACAAACATAACGAAGAGGACAAATCGCCAAAGGTGAACTATGCGTCGTTGAAGAGTTCCGTTCTGATCATCATCAGCAGTTCCACTTCATCAAATGTCACGTTTTTGAATGTATATGCTTGATTTGTTGATAAAAACACAAAAATCACCATATGTATGCCCAATGAAGTATTTGAACAAATTAAATTATTTTCCAGGAAATATTTTTAACCAAACCTAACCTAGGTTCAGGCACCTGCCGCGATAGCAGAGGACGCTGGTTCGATTCCAGCCTGGGGCACTGGAGGCCTTGGTCACTTTTTCTTAGTATATGACATTTATTTCAGTTCATATGTATGCCTTTAAGATTTGAGGAGTTCCGTCGATTCCTCATGGATCCCAACATCAGAACTGGATTTTGACAAAAACGGGACCAATCTGTATGCATATACATACAATCAAAAAAATAATTTTCAAAATCGGTCCATTAATGACGGAGATATGGAGTAACAAACATAAAAAATAAAAAAAATAAAAAAAATAAAAAAAATAAAAATAAAAAACATACAACCGAATTGATAACCTCCTCCTTTGGGATTTGGAAGTCGGTTAAAAATGGGAGACGCCCGAGTGGACGTCCTAGGTACCGCTGAAACGACGTAGTTGCTCAAGACCTGCTCAACCTTGGCCATGGCGACTGGCGAGAGCTATCGCAAGACCGAGAGGACTAGACTACCTATTTGTATGAAAAGGCGATTTAAGAGCCCTTATTCCTTAGAGCGTTCACCGATTTTGAAATAACGCTCGATAGATGGCGTTAGCGCTCGGTACGCGAGCGCCGGCAAAGCTATGCGCGTTTCAACGTAGACGAGAATAATTTTGATACTTTTCAATTTAATTTGCAAGTAAAATTATTTTAACGTTATATTGACACTCTTTATTTTATTTTATAAGCATGGTAGTAATCAATAGAGTGTATGTGTTGAGATAATATATAACCAACGACGAGTAAATAATAATGATTGTTTACCTATGTCATGGAATTATTGTGAAAAGTTCATCCATGAAGTCAAGTAACTTATTGTCAGTTCACCGAGGAAGTTGAATAATTAAATGTTTTAAAGATAAGATTATATTAAATAATAGTATGATTATAGTTAATAGTAGTGTGTATGCATATACAGGGTACCCAAAAATAAGCGCATTCCCATTGCCAGGGAGGTTTAGGGATTATACTGAGCAGCTTTTACTATGGGACCAACCCCGAAATGGCAAAAAAAAATTTGACTGCTTCATAGATTTTGGCTAGTCCATTTTCTATGGGAGGGTACATTTTTTTTAGCAACCATAAATAAATAATAATATATACCTGTATGCATATACAGGGTACCCAAAAATAAGTGCATTCCCGTCGCCAGGGAGGTTTAGGGATTATACTGAGCAACTTTTACTATGGGACCAAACCCGAAATGGCAAAAAAAATTTGACTGTTTCATAGATTTTGGCTGGTCCATTTTCTGTGGGAGGGTACTTTTTTTTTAGCAACCATAAATAAATAATAATATATACCTGTATGCATATACAGGGTACCCAAAAATAAGAGTATTCCCGTTGCCAGGGAGGTTTAGGGATTATACTGAGCAACTTTTACTATGGGACCAACCACGAAATGGCAAAAAAAAAATTTGACTGTTTCATAGATTTTGGCTAGTCCATTTTCTGTGGGAGGGTACATTTTTTTTAGCAACCATTTTCTTGCCAGCAACGAAAAAGCACTTATTTTTTGGCCACCCTGTATAATAACAATAAATTCGAGAGTACTAACAATGTAACAACTACTGAACAATCTGAAGTTCGCTTTTATGTCTAAAACAGAAGTAAGTATCTCCGTTTTTAGGGTTCCGTACCCAAAGGGTAAAACGGGACCCTATTATTAAGACTTCTCTGTCCGTCCGTCCGTCCGTCCGTCCCACAGTGTTTCGTCTAGAACAAGCTAGGTGGACAAAATTATTTTTTTGTGTTTTTGGGTAGTATTATGGTTAGTATTGTTTAATTAAATATAATTTACTAAAAATTTTAAAATACTATGAAAAAAAGTAAAAAAATGAACATAAAATATATATTTAAATGAATTAAATATTTTCTTACAAATAATTTATTAACGAAATAATAAACAAATTTTGTTTTAATAAACGAATTTATTGTTATTATACAGGGTGGCCAAAAAATAAGTGCTTTTTCGTTGCTGGCAAGAAAATGGTTGCTAAAAAAAATGTACCCTCCCACAGAAAATGGACTAGCCAAAATCTATGAAACAGTCAAATTTTTTTTTGCCATTTCGTGGTTGGTCCCATAGTAAAAGTTGCTCAGTATAATCCCTAAACCTCCCTGGCGACGGGAATGCACTTATTTTTGGGTACCCTGTATATGCATACAGGTATATATTATTATTTATTTATGGTTGCTAAAAAAAATGTACCCTCCCATAGAAAATGGACTAGCCAAAATCTATGAAGCAGTCAAATATATATATATATATAATATTTTACTTAAATGAAATACTTAAGTAGGTTTTATCTAGTTCATATCGCACCAATAGATTTCGATAAGAAATATCGTAAATTAATTACTGCAAATTATATTACGTTTTATTTATCATAGTATTTATATATTACAGTACTATCTATTACGTTTTATAAAAAAACAATATGTATCTTAAAATAGGTTGGTATGTTTGTGTATTAGATAATAGTTGTATGTTAAAATAGTCAAACCTATGAGTTTGTAATCTAATAGAAAAATAATTTTATTGTGAATCTAATTTTTAATTACAACCGCTAAAAGGCGTTTTAGAATTAAATAAATGACAGAGTATGTGCAGGAATTAATACACTCGTATTAATTTTATTGCTAATGTAGACTACATAATTCGCTAACGTATTACCGTGCGATGAAATTCCATGCCTATTGATAACAAACTAAAATAAATATTAGAGATGCCACGAATTCGGTAAAACATTATCTATTTTTTGAGTTACGTGTACGCAAAAACTGGTCACCTACAAAGATAAATGTTTGCTAAGATTTAAGTCAGCAGCAAGCTGGGTTCTCCATACAACTGTAGTTACGCTCTCATTTTAAAACGATTAGCTAGATTGCTCTAAAACTTTGTACTCAGTAAAGGATAAGGTATATCTATGCCTGTAATTAATGTGTAGCTTCAGATACCATAGAAAAAATACAGCGAAAATAAGTTTTTCATACAAAACTTATTTTTCCTCTATTTCATTAGTTTTGTTGGAATATAAACTAATTAGGTACTGGCATAGATATACCTCATGTCATTGTATGTGCAATTTAGTACAATCCAACACGTTGTTTTAAAATGAGTACGAATCTCCGTTTTTATGGGAAGTAAAAATTCGGCTGAGCTTACTGCGGACTCTGTTAAGTTTCGTTGCTCATGCTCATTAGACATATATGTAATGTAATTAATAGAGTCGAGTAAATCTAGTCTATTATACAAATAAAATCAGAAAGGCCGTACACTAAAAATTTGTTACATATTATGAGGCTATTCCCACTAGTTAGACATCTACCGCCAAGTTGTTACCAGTGGTAACTACTGGGAATTTTTTATCCCACTTTTCTTCCCAGTAGCTACCACCAACTCAGTTTTGTGGTAACTACTGGGAACTTCTTTTTCCAGTAGTTACCACTGGTAAAAGGTGGGATTTTTCCTAGTAGTTACCACCAAAATTTTTTTACAGTACATTTTAAATGTTTGTTTATTATATGAACACAAAACACTATACTACCAGGCTATTATTAAAAAAACAAGATCCAGCGATTACTTTTTGGATTATAATCTTAATTACCATACAAAATTAACACATAGATCGGGTTTTTCCCACTAATTACCATCAAGTTGTTACCAGTGGCACAGAATAAGTAATAGTATTATCATACAGAACGGACACGGACCGCCCCGCCCCGACTCGGATTACCTCGCCCCGCGACTGAGTTCTGACGGACTCCTGACATACTCTCAGTTCGGCTAGCAACGCCGCGGCGCGTTGACGCAACGTTCAAAATGCCGATGTATTTTGCGATGTATGGTTGTTTTTCAAATTCACGAAATAAAGAACATTTATTTTTATTATACATATATTAAAAAGTAGCGTTTTGTAATTATTTATATTTAGTCCACGCTAATTGTGTATCGACAATTCGACATGACATTTTTGGTAATTTATTGCCGCACCATACTTTACGTAATATTTTACGGCCTTTACGGGTTACGGGTGAGTTCGCATATACGTTCAAATAATATTAGCTGTGACCTGTGAATAGAACAGTTTATTATAGCAAGGATCTAGGAGAAAATACCATCTTGTAAATTATGTTTGTTTCTTTAATTTTAGGAATAAAAATGTTTGATATTTACGTTACGAGTACAACAATAACGCTCCGTGAACTCAAAAACATGTAAATAGTAGCCCTAAGCGACTTACTCACACAATGACGCGTGTACATACGTGCCGTTCACACATATACACGCGAACGAGTTTTGATGTATGGCGTGTCCGCCCTGTGTAACTAATGAGATTTGTTTCCCAGTAGTTACCACTGGTAAAAGGTTGGATTTTATTCCTAGTAGTTACCACCAACATTTTGTTACAGTTCAATAGTAATAAAAACAGTATAAGTAGAATACTATAAATATAGAGGCTTTATTGAACCCTAACAAGATTGTAGTGGTAACTACTCCCATTAGTTACCACTGGCAGGCCTATGGAACTCTCCGCGCGAGCTCTGATTAATACCTACGAATCTGCTCCCGTTCACGGTAGAAAAGCAAGCCAGTTGGTGGCAGCGCGTGTGGCAGCGCTCACGTACGCACGTCTCCGCGCGCCGCACTGTCAATTTTTACGATAGTTACAAGCTACTTAGTAGGTACTTACCTACTATTGAATTTCTTCAATTAAACATGTAATGTTTATTATGTATGACAAATATATAGTTTTAGATGTTTATTTTAACGACATTAAGTTAACTTTACACCGGAAAGTGCCTACTAATTTTTGCTCTGGTTAACTTATAATTAATTACCTGTATTCATGGGGTTTCTATTATTTTTCTTTAAAGTGACATTCCATTTCCAACTGCAGCTGCAATACTGTTCATTTTACTATGGAAACGCGTCGCTGTCACTGTCAATTTCCATAGTAAAATGAACAGTATTGCAGCTGCAGTTGGAAATGGAATGTCACTCTTATTGTGTAACATTAATCTCTATCTGGTTTTAAATTATACGAAGTTTTAAAACTAATTCTTGCTGGGATTATTGCGTGGTTTATAAAACGGCGTAAACACTGCGATTACTGCAGGGACATATGACCTTTTAAAATGACTATTTCGCAAACAGTAAAGCATAATCGGAATAAGGTAAAGGGCCCCTGTTTCGGCAGGTTAAGGCTCTTGAGAGTGAGTTGAGAGTTTGTGTATTTTTTTTTAATATTACTAAGCATATCAATATTTTGAAAGCTTTTGAATATGTTATATTAGTTCTTTGTTAATAATTTAATGTATAAACAGTAGGGTTTTAGTTGAAACTTTTTTTTATATGAATTTTTTCGTGAACCTCTTATTTGGCTCCCATTTCGTGATACAAATTTAGGCCAGCTCCTAAATTCGTGAATTCGTGTCCCCTGTTTCGGCATAAAGTTTTCTTAGAGTAATTGGTGATAAACTGATAATTTGCTGATAATCATTTTAAATATTTAACGGTCTTACCTACTTACGAATAATTGTAAGGTCAAATAAAAAATAATAATAATAAAAAATGTTAAATTGAGAGCTAGCTTAAAGTTTTTTGTACTCGTCGACTTTAATGGTCGAATTAAGACTTAGGTAAACCATATGGGTACTTTGATACTTGATTAAAAGTCAAACTATTTAATTTAAATAAAAAATAAAAAAATAAAATAAAAAAAATAAAAAAATAAAAAATTAAATAAAAAAAATAAAAAATAATTAAAAATAATAATTATTTAAAAAAATAATTTACTATCTTATACGTTAAAAATAAACATACACAAAAATAAATCAAATTTCAATAATAAATAAAATTGTGCTAGTAGTTAATATGAGAATATACGTGGAACATACCTTAAAAATTTTAACTCGGGTCACATTCAAACTCGTTTTATGAGAATTCTAGTGAAAAAAACATATACCGAATTTCGCTCATACGAAACTTCATGAAATACATTAATTGTTTTCTAATTTATTTTTTTAATTATCTTTGTTGTTATATTTAAAAACAAGCACTCAAAATGTATCTAGAAAATCCTTGATTCGTTAGTGGCACGAAATAGGAGACACACGTAAGATAAAATGACCGCTATTTCGTGAGTCGATTTATTGCAATTTTAAGTTATTTCTATGCATATATTCAATCTTTTTTCTTATCAAATCAATTACTAAGGAACCCACAGAAACACTCCCAAAAACTTTTATTCGAATGGGTTTAGCTTTTCCTTCCTATAAGCTTAACAAGTGAGAGCGCGCACCTTACGCCTAAAAAAAGTGCACGCATACAAGACAGCTGTTCGCGGCCGTCTGACAGTTTCGACCGTCGTATTACTCTTAGTTTAATCACTAAAATATTGGTTATCATTTTATTGAAGAGATTAAATAATACAGATTTTTTTCATATGTATAATTTGAATAAAAGATATTTGAATTCCTTATTATTTGCGCCCGAAAAAAAACTAACGAAATAACGTACTAACACGAACTTGGGGCCGTTTACCTTATTAGGTATAATTTAAGATTTAGCTTTCCTTTTATTTTACTCCGCTGTTTAAGTAGGTATTTATTTATTATTTCTAAGCGTCAGCAACCCTAGTGTTGTGCCGGTGCGCGCGGTGCGGGGAGCGGCGCGTTGAAGCCGAAGGTCACTCCATTGTATTTTTGTGTAGGTATTTGCGTTTTGTATGAGAGATAAGTATCTGTTCGTAAGAACTATTATATAATCTGTGCCACTGGTAACAACTTGATCGTAACTAGTGGGAATAACCCAATTTATATGTTAATTTTGTATGGTAATTGAGATTATAATCCAAAAAATAATTGCTGGATCTCGTTTTTTTAATAATAGCCTACTAGTATGGCGTTTTTTGTTCGTATATAAATAAACATTTAAACTACGTGACTGTTTTTATTCCCATTTCTTCCATAAATACTAATCTATAAAACCGTATATTCGGTGTTTTTGTTGGTATACGTTTTTTTACACTAGCACGCTAGTCGAAAATCTGGTCAAATTCATAATTTTTCCTAGTATACTAACCAAAAAGGCCGAATAGCTGCTATAGGGTCTTTTAACTTAGGATCTCAAGTGCGAATTATTCATTGGTACTAAGCAAAAAGGCAGCATGTGACATAAACGGCGTTTTTACCTAGTTTCTACGTCGGAACTAAGTTAGAACGCCGCATAACGCATGTTTACCGCCTTCTTGACTAGTACGACCTACTCATTTTTAAGCTTAATACTAATTTAAAGTGTTTTTTATAAAATAAAAAAAACTGAGCTGTTTAGAAACATACTATAAATACCTAAAATAAGTACATATATATACCTACCGCATACAAAAAGAAAAAATGGAAAAACTTTTACCGTTTCGTAGAAATTCAAGAAAGATGTTTGGGTTGGTTTTTTGCGATTATCTCGAAACTAGCTTTTGGCGAAAAACTGCCTTTTAGACTAGGACGGCAGTATAGTTATGATTTTTTTAATGAGTAAACATAAAGTTATAGTGAGATAAAATATTTTTTTTGTGGCAAAATATAAGTCCAATTTGCGATAAAAAAATGTAATGTAACCCTGTTTTCACCAAAAAAATGAAGAAAACTCGGAAGATATTTTATCAATTTTTTTAAATGAAAGTTCGACTTTCAAGCATGTCAGCCCCTCCTGCAAGATATGGTGAGTTGAATTGTAATCATTCATTTACCAAATGATTCTTGTTTACTGCAAAATTGAGAACCGAAACGACCCTTCTCACTGCAAATTTTGAAAAAGACTCCTAAGAAAACTCATTTATTTTAGGTTCAAAAAGAGAAAATGAAAATTTTAACGTTTTCAGCCCCTAGTTTAAGAAATTATTATTTAAGTACGTTATCAGTTTTTGAATAAATACTAATAGTTACGTCGTAATCTTGAATGAAAAAGGAAGCATTTTGCAAAATACGCTCGTCTGTAGGAGTAAGGACTCTTAAGGGCGGTGGTCGTCCATATTCGTCTTAAGGCGAAAATTAATCTAATGAACGTTTTTGCAACTAGGCTTATAAGAACAAATAATAATTTTATCTTGAAACAAGTTTTAAATAAATACGTGTAGATGAAAAATACAATCTTGCCTTTTATCAAATCACATCATTTTTTGACAAATTTGCGAATTGAGTTATCCAAATAACGGCTACAAATAAGAAATCCCTATCACAGTTTTAAACCATGGCAGGGTTGAATACATAATAATGTCGGTATAACTAAACATAAGACGAACTCTTTATTTCATTTACGCGAGCGGAGCTGCGGGCCCGTCTAGTCTCCACATAATATTCTAAAAAAAGGTAGGGAAAAACTTATTTATAACTATACAGTGCCTAACTGTATATGACTGCTTTGCTATAGCCACCGTTTAAGAGTTATTTATAATAAACTAAAAGCGGGATCTTTACACACCACAACGCAAATGCATACCTTTTTGTGTAGGTAGCACTAAAACTCTTCTAAAATTTCCTAAGTATTAAAGGGTGCTGCAGTACCGGTATAAGTAAAATATACAGAAAACTAAATAAGACTGTATTTGCAAGAACGGTTGTATCACAGACGGTATGTTCTCCTAAATTCAATTTTAAAAATTTGCCCCCTTGCTACACTGCATCCTGAATTTCAATGACTGTAAGTTATGACTTAGATTTAGTCTAAGTATTTCTAAAACCGTACTGCTTTCTTCGTCTCAGTGTGTACTCGGAATATTTACTTAAATTTGGGTATTCCACATTTTTCTTATAGTGTTACAAATATTGCATAGAATCTAAATAACATACAATTAAAAGTATGAATTATCTTATCGGCCAAACACTTCGATCGTATACAGATTTCTTACTAGTTTGTTATTGGGGCTTACTAATAGCAATAGACACCTAGAGGCTAATTGAAACATGTCAACGAGTCTTTGTTGTTACGGGCACGAGATGAATGTCTTTGTGTCCGAAGCTGATGGACAGATACGTCAGTTGAATGTAGTTACACGTCCATCGTCGCGTCAGTCGAAGCGATAGTAGTTCGCATTCAATTTCCGTCAGCACTATGTACGCGTATAAACCCATACAGTGGCCTTATTCTGCTACAAAGCGAATCTAAAACGAACTCGCTTCCAGTTACATTGCGCGCTGAAAGGGACGCCTTGTTTTCGCCGCAACACTCGATCTGAAAAAGGCAATTATGACAAGCGTTGGAAAGCGAATTGGTTGTTGGTGCCGTTTGTTTGCAACAGAATATACTTGTGATCTGTATACGCAATACGTTGGTGGTATAGGAGAAATGATGCGCAAAATTGTGTAATGACGTGGAATTTTAATGGGCTGTAGATGAATAAGAGTTCCGAGCCGTGAAAGTAATCGATATTGTTGTTTTGAATGCACAAAATGTACTCACTGTTAAATGATATAGTAGACAGTGTTCGCTATCATGTTACAATGTTCCAAGCTTAGGTCTTGTCCAACGTGAACAATCGAGGCAGAAGATGGGAGAATATGAAAATATCAATTATTAGTAAATGATAGTTGTTTAGATAACATTGAGTTAAACAAACATCACTAAAGATTTCTTATGTTTGATATTGTTTTAATGAATTTCTTCTATCTAAATAAAATAATTGTGAGCAGTCACACTGCACAGAGTAGAAACAATTTACAAAGCTTCACAACAACATGGTTAAACAATACTTTTTTCGCATTAAAAGAGTGCAGAAACAAAAATACCACACACAGTACCCAGCAATTTCCGTATGCAGTGCCGATTGTTAGCCAGTTAACTCGGGCGAGTTGCCCAGCTGGTAGGTATTAAAGCTATAAATATTCATTATGAACTTGCCTTAATTTCGTACTGCAATATTTTACTATTTCACTAATTTAAGCTTAACGAGAATTTCCACTGATTTAGAAATTTCAATGCGTACCAAATTACATTCCCAATTTTCAGAAGAGCTGTAACTGACAAGTATTTAGTAAACGGGTTTGGAATTTATGCAGAAAATCTTTCGTTTAGTGACCTTATAAATATGACTTAGTTAACCTCGTGTTTTACTAAGAAAAATTTGAAAAATATTCAAACTTTTATTTAATAACCAGTGACCTACAAGGCAATAGACTATTTTAAATGTAAAATTCTAATTTGTAATAGAAAACCCACATACATTTGTTAATCTTCTTAAAATAATCAATCATTCAAATACTAAATAAGTTATGACAATCGAAAGAGTTAAGTAAAAAATACAATATTGAAACAGTAGGTAACAAAGATAAATAAAGGAAATAATTAAGGTACCTACTTCAAATTGGCACATCTCCATGATGTAGTAATTAAAGCTTTAATATTTGTAATTGACGTAATTTAGCAAAATAAATCAACTAGAGCCTCTTCCTGCCAGTAACATTATGAACGATTCTCAATTAAATTGAATTGATTGCTACAAAATGACGCAATTTTATGATTGTGCCCATTCATAATTTCGCAGAGGAGCCATTTATAGGTAAGATTGATGACAGGAATCTAATTGGCTTCTACAATATTATGATTACTTTCGGAAATTTTCAATTTATATTTTATCAAGATCTATTAGTGGAAGTGTATACTGGTTTGAGCTGCGCTGTACGGAGCTACATCTAATTTTTTACCGAGCTCCAATCTATTAACTTTTTGCTTCGTAATGCTTATAGCGGAAAACACCTCCGAGCGCGATCTTTCCGCCGTATAAAGGTTCCTTATGCTATTAACATTATTACATACCTATATTGTAAAGTGTATTGGACGTGTTTTAATGACTTAATTAAACTAAAATACTAAAAGGAATGTCCTTACCACAACTTCTCCATACAACCGTAGTCCACGTTTTCGTATCTTAATCTTAGTCGTCTCGTTTCCGATGTCAACATTGTCGAAGAAAAAAATTAAGTTAGTTAATAAAAAAGTTACAACCAGAATTTCAAAATTTCACTTCTGAGAACGGAACCATAAAATTGTATGTATAATTATGGTTTTCATAATATTAAAATACTCGTAGGTATAAGATTAGATGTTTTTTATCAAAATAAATGGCGTAAGCACTGTGAGCAGCCCTAATTTGTTTGGATTCCAATTCTTGGTTCGGCTCTGCAAGTCAACAGTACCTAAGTGTTTTTTAAACAATATACCAAAAAGGCAAATGAAACATCAGCAATAGGTACCTATTGAAACAAATAAAAAGTTAGAAATATACTCCTAAAAGCAAAGTTGTTTTTTTTTACTTGAGCGCCATAATATTTTGTCCTTAACACAATCACATCGACACAATAGATTGCTGGGATTATCGTAAGTTAGCGGTAGTTTCGGAATCTTCCGTTAGTTCAATACGTGGTTTCCAAGTTTTCTTCCGTGTAGGAACTTTTTCGCTACGCCTATTAGTGAAAAAGTAAAAAACAAACTTTTATTCGTACATATCCCCGTCCTGCCCACTGTGATTTTTAAAGCACATATTCCATTTTTAGCAAGCATGAATAAAGAAACCGTGGATAGGTTGAGAGGTTACACTGAAAATTCTTTTTTTTTTTACTTAAAACGTGAACTAAGGGTAACTCAACTCTATTTTCCAAATAATTTGGTTTAAATTTCACTGGCTTGAACTGCGTTTGGTGCGCAGGACGCAGCAGAGCAGCTATATACATTTATGTAATCACCTAATGTTCATCTGAAGTGCTGTGTTAAAAATGAATATGTCATTAAAATACACATATTTTACAAATATCCGTGGAATATCCGTTATTTTGATTCCCGGGTTACTTTGATAAAAGCTGAACTTCATTGTTAAACTTAAGTTATACACTTTCTTATCGCATCTTTTCGGTTTATTGTTTTGTGGGTCTTTGGGTCAGTGTGAGGGTCGCAGCATGTTGAATTAACATAACATTAAAAATGTGTAAGTTATTAGTCTTATGAATTTTTGAAAGTTTGTTTAACTTATACGATACATACATTTTAAATGCATGTATCTTATCTAATTCACTGTGTCAGGCGTGTATAGGAATTATTAAATCGACTGTTGGGGTATACTCTTAGGGAAACTTGCACTATCCCACTAACCCAGAGTTAAGCGGTTAAACCGATAACTAAGTGTCAAATTATACTGGTAAACATGGTAACTACAGGTTTTACCGGTTAACCCTGGGTTTATGAGATGGTGCCAATGGCGCCTAGGAATTCTTAGGGACTATAGCGCGTTTTTGATCCCGTCTTTGATCACATATGAGGAGTAATTTTGATCAAAAATTAAAGCTCTGTCTGTAATAACGAAAAAGATACAAATGTTAAATGTTTAATCTTAGTTAACCGATACTCATATTTCTTTCGATATAATAGGTTAAATTCTAGTGCCTGGTCTTCTCGTTACTTTAATAATATGGCTGAAATTAAATCTTGTTAGTAATTTGGTAGTTTATCATTATTTTATGATACGTCTCTTAAATAGAATCAATTGACACTTTTTCGTAATAAAGGGGTTTTTATTCTTGTCTTCCTATGTCAAAATAAACCCCAAGACACATAAATCTTCTATTGTTTATTAGGGTTCCTATAATAGATATAAATTGTGCCAAAATAAAGGGAAGTATCAAAGTATACAAAGCAGTATAAACTCGCCCGCTAACTTTTATTCATGATAATAATATAAATATAATATTTATTATTGATGCCACCGATTTTTCTATTATTTTCCTTTTTTAAATTTTTAATTCGGAGAGACAAATTCTTTTAGGTTTTGTAATTGATTACTAATAGTAATAGTTTCACAAAAATATTTGCAATTTTTTATTCGTATTCCGTATCCGTACCGTCTCGAACACAGACTTGATGACTTCCAGCCTCCCGAACAAGCCGGTTTCCGAAAAGGCTATAGTACCATAGACCACATCCATACGCTGCGGCAAGTTATACAGAAGACCGAAGAGTATAACTTGCCATTATGCTTAGCGTTTGTGGACTATGAGAAAGCCTTCGATTCGGTGGAAACATGGGCGGTGCTTGAGTCTCTTCAGCGATGCCATATTGAATATCGGTACATCGAAGTGTTGAAGTGTTTGTATAGTAACGCCACCATGTCGGTCCGAGTACAGGAGCAGAGCACGAGGGCGATTCCATTGCGAAGAGGCGTAAGGCAGGGAGACGTTATCTCTCCGAAACTGTTTACTGCCGTAATGGAAGACGCCTTCAAGCTCCTGGAATGGGAAGGACTTGGCATCAACATCAACGGCGAATACATCACTCACCTTCGGTTTGCCGACGATATCGTAGTCATGGCAAAGTCGATGGAGGAACTCAGCATGATGCTCGATGACCTCAACCGAGTTTCACAACGGGTGGGCTTGAAAATGAACATGGACAAGACGAAACTCATGTCAAATGCCAATGTTGTGCCCATCCCAGTCTCTGTTGGGAACTCGGTACTCGAAGTTGTTGACTCGTACATCTACCTAGGACAAGTAGTCCAATTAGGTAGGTCCAACTTCGAGAAAGAGGTCAACCGCCGAATCCAACTCGGTTGGGCAGCGTTCGGGAAACTACGTAATGTCTTTTCGTCCGACATACCTCAGTGCCTCAAGACGAAAGTCTTTAATCAATGTGTGTTACCAGTGATGACTTACGGCTCCGAAACGTGGTCTTTCACTATCGGCCTCATCTCAAAACTCAAAGTCGCTCAACGAGCTATGGAGAGGGCTATGCTCGGAGTTTCTCTACGTGATCGAATCAGAAATGAGGAGATCCGTAGACGAACTAAAGTCACCGACATAGCCCACCGGATTAGCAAGCTGAAGTGGCAATGGGCAGGCCACATTGCACGCAGAGAAGATGGCCGATGGGGTCGAAAAGTGCTCGAGTGGAGACCACGGACTAGCAAGCGCAGCGTAGGACGTCCACCCACAAGATGGACAGAAGATCTTCTTAAGGTCGCCGGAAGACGCTGGATGCGGGTCGCTTCCAACCGGCACGTATGGAGGTCCAAGGGGGAGGCCTATGTTCAGCAGTGGACGTCTTATGGCTGAGATGATGATGATGATGATGATTCCGTATCCATTGAGTTCGAAAATACAAATTACTTCGTTTTATGATTATACTTCATCATATTGCCGCGTATTTTTGCAGACACGAAATTATTTTAAAACCACAACATATTTTTTAATTAATTAAATTGTATGCTAGCAAATGAATGGAAAAGGTTGAGAGAATAAAAAAAATATTACACGACTACACAAAGGTAGTTTATGTACTTAAACATAGCCATATCATAGCCCATATACTATATTAAAGTATGTATTTATGCATATTGTATTCCACTGTAAAAGGTTTTAAAAACTATATTTATGTAATATATTTAGTTTAGAGGAGGTGTATATGTCGGCGGCCGATCGTAAGATTAGGTAGATCGTAATGTTCCTGATGTGTAATGTTTTGACGATAGTCACATTAAATCAATATATAGGTAGGATAGGTTCGTTAGGTTGCTTCAGATGCCCGAAGGGCAAACTGCCCAGAACGCGGGGCTCCTTCGACTCAGGGAACGAGTCAAAGATTTTCACGTTTCACGTTATGCCTACGAATTTCACGATATGCCTGATCTTACGATCGGCCGCCGACATATATAAGAAGGTTTGAAATATTGGTACGCTGTTATAAAATGAATGCTGCAATAATAACACAATGGCTCAGATGCCTCAGATAGACATAACAATAAGGCACATCCATTGTTGATAGTCCAACATCTACAGTTCCCCTCGTTGTACGAGCGATTGGATTCACATTATCATAATCGCCTATCGGTCATCGGTAGACCTGAAGAAATTGCAGCAGGCAACCTGTAGGTATGTGTTTGCGATTTTGCATAAATATATGTACATAAAGCATTGAACTCTGCAGATTGTTTAATCATCGGCATTTTGCCTCGGCTCATGGGAGCCTGGGGTCCGCTTGGCAACTAATCCCAAGAATTGGCGTAGGCACTAGTTTTTACGATAGCGACTGTCAGCTGACCTTCCAACCCAGAGGGAAAACTAGGCCTTTATTGGGATTAGTCGCTTTCCTCACGATGTTTCCTTCATCGAAAACCGACTGATAAATATCAAATGATATTATGTAGGTACATAAGTTTAGAAAAGCTCATTGGTACGAGCCGGGGCTTGAACCCGCGACCTCCGTGTTGCAAGTCGCACGCTCTTACCGCTAGGTCACCAGCGCTTGTGATTATTTAATAATCAGTAAATTTCTTTTTCAGTTTGTTTGTGGAACAATTCAAAGAGGACAAGTAAATATGACGTACAAAACAAATACGTGACTGTAGAGTGTAAAATCTACTTATCCGGATATCTACCCAGAACTACGTACCCATACCAAAAGCAAATTTAATTTACACCTACTGCAGATAACATTATTGCTATTAGTCCCACTTATTTGGTCAAATACGGAACAGGGATTCTATGACATTGGTCTGATGAGTCTGGTCTCAGTGTCACGATAAATAGCCGGTAATACACTTAGGCAGGGACGAGGAGCCCGTAATAGCCCCGGGCGTAACGTGATTTGCTAGTTCTCTATTACCTTAATGCTCCGCAAGTTTTCCGCCAACAAAGAACGGATCTTAATATAATATCGACTGTGATATGACACGCTAACGTGAGCCTCGACATTATTGATTTTACACAAAATATCAATTCATGGTAACGCGACAAAGTGAATCTAGGCTTGGCGTGAACGTGCTATCTTACTTGAACGTGATATTTTACAGCATATCGTTCTCCCCTTGTGCTCGTATGTATCATGATTTGGTGCAAAATTACTCAGCCGCTGCATGTGCATGACTCTACTGCGAAGTTTGTTGGTTGTTTGAAACACCTACTAAAACAAGCTGGAACGCGCTTTGGGTAAGTATGATACCGTGCGGGGCTATTTATAGCCCCTGGAATTAGTCGTATTTTGCAAATATTTGCTTAGGATTTTATCACTATTTCAGTACCAACCCATATATAACTACTTACATAATCATAATATATTTTAGGAATTTGGTCCAAAATGAATAGGTCAAATAGTAGATATATTTTAGATTAAAATATTAAAGTTCCAAATGGCCCGAATCTACAATACCTGTACCATATGGCCTTCTTAAACTATTTCATATAACATATATTTTTACCTTTTCTCATGCACAGCAGTGACATCTTTAGGAGAAATGAATAGAGGATTTTATATGATAATGCGCCGATTTATAACCGTTAAAAATAGGCGTCATATAGCTCCGGCTAGCTATGTTACGCCAATGATTTGATGTCTACCTCTCAGCGAGGAGAGTGCACTTCAACAAGCTATCGATCATAAAGCGTGTAAGTGAGGCACCTGATATTGACACTTACGCAAAATGATAGCTACGTTAAGTCTTTTAAGTCTGGGAATACGAACATGCATAGTAGAGATTATAAGGGATAATACACAGATCATTTCCACATTACTTGGATTTTACAATTTTTACAATATTGGTTACTTACAATCTTATCACGGTAAACATCTTGTGTTGTGGGTGAAGGATCACGTGTCGGTAAGTGTTGCTAAAATGCAACGTATTAACTGATTTAGACACTTAATTGAATTTAAGAATACAACAACAAAAACTTGCATCTCGTCGGGTGACAAGCAAAAGTCACTAACTAACATCATTGAAATTATTGGACAATAAACCGTGTTACAAGTGTAATAAAGTGCATTGTTACTTTAATTTTTTGATAGTACTTAGTGACTTTTGCTTGTCACCCGACGATCTAGGTTCTAAATAGGTCCCAATTCTCACTAAGTGCACTGTCTTGCTTCAACCACCATTTAAGTGAGCTCTTTGCAGTTCATTGTTACGGATTGTCAGGTCAAATTATATCGGAGACTAGTTTCCTATCTGGTCTCAATGTTTTGTGAATCAGGTTGCTGCTAGTAACAGTTACTGTACTTAAGTCTACCCACGTGCACATTTACCGATTGACATACCCGACGGCTCGACAAGGGGGATTCGATGTTGATTGTAGTAGCTTTTGGGGGACAACTGTTACTCAGGGGGACAACTGTTACTCGCGTCCGCAGGAATAACCTACCACAACCCTGCACGTGTCCCCTGGGTGGTGCTAAAGAGTAACAAACACAGAGGCGAATAAAATAGGCAAATATTGCGATGAATGCGAACACAAATGCGATTAGCTCACAGAGCACTATGACTAGAGATGTCGGACCTTCAGTCCGCATCTTGCAGATAAACATAGAAGGGATAAGTGCCGCTAAAAGCGACTACCTGCTTAAACTATTGCATGAAAACAAAATAGACGTAGTCAATATTCAGGAAACACACAGCAGAGATGACGCAGATCTCGAGAAAAGAGGCCAACTCCCTGGGTATACGTTAGTGAAAGCAGTCCACCATCCCAAATATGGCGTAGCCAGTTACGTGAAATCCAGTCTTACGGATGTACATCTAGTGAACTACAGTAATCAAAATCTGATTTTCTCCATAGTTATGCGTATAGGAGACATGACAGTCACGAATATCTATAAGCCCCCAAAGGTAAACTGGGGAGAAGATTTACCGATGAAACAACCTCACCCATGCGTGTATACTGGTGATTACAACAGCCATCACACTAACTGGCGCTATCGGCAATCTGATGAAAACGGAGAGGCTCTAGCTCGGTGGGCAGAGTACTGCGACCTCCATCTGGTCTTCTGTGCCAAAGACAAAGGTACCTTCCGCTCCGCCAGATGGGGTAAAGAATACAACCCGGATCTAACGTTCGTCTCTAAAGACCATCTTCAGCGACCTTTACCGTGTCACCGCACCCTGCTAGCAGTCTTCCCTAATAGCCAACATAGATCAATTGTCTTACATGTTGGTCTCAAACTGCCACTTATGAACTCGATGCCTCTACCTCGTTGGAATTTCAATCGAGCAAACTGGGAAGATTTCCGGAAACAGTTGGACACCGAACTTGCAGCAGCTCACTTAGAACCAATCGCTACAAACTATGGAAAATTCATAGAGTTTGTACTGAAATCAGCGAAGTCAAACATCCCTAGAGGCTACAGAAAGGACTATATACCCGGCTGGAATCCAGAAAGCGAGGAATTATACAAGCAATATCAAAGGTCTGGTGATCACAACATAGGGTCTGAGCTTCTGAAATCCTTAGATGCTGCACGGCATAACAAATGGAAGTCAACTGTTGAGGATATGGATTTCAAGCAGTCCAGTCGCAAGGCACGGAGAGTCCTAGATAGCCTGACAGGTAAACAACACCAAAAAAAGCAGACTGGCAGTGTTAAACCAGACGCTATCGCCGATCGTATGGTTGAAGTAACCAGAGCCAAACGTGATAAACTCTTTACTAAGGAAATAAAGAAGAACCTCAAGGCACTTAAACATAGCGCGCCAAGAAACCATCATCTCGCCAGACCTTTTGAACTTAGTGAAATAGTTAATGCCATTAAAACACTCAAAATAAATAAAGCTGCTGGTCCTGACAAAATTTTCAACGAGTTTATCCGTCACATGGGGCCGGTTGCTGTAAGCTGGCTATCTGAGTTATTTACCTATATTCTCCGGAACAATAGACTGCCAAAACAGTTCAAGCTATCCAAAATAGTCGCAGTACTAAAACCGGGAAAGCCCGAGGATCAACCTGAAAGCTATAGACCAATTGCCCTTTTAAGCTGCGCACTTAAACTGCTTGAACGTTTAATCTTAGCTAGAGTTGAACCGTACATAGAAGCTGTCACTCCACCTGAACAAGCTGGGTTCCGAAGTGGAAGAAGCTGCACGGACCAAGTACTGGCCCTTACGACTCATATTGAAGCCGGATATCAAAAAGCCTTGAAGTCCACAGCAGTGTTTATAGACCTGACAGCTACTTATGATACGGTGTGGAAACAAGGTCTAGTTTACAAAATATTATCGGTGATTCCATGCAAGGAGATAGCGGATCTCATAACCGGTATGTTGAGCGAGCGGGAGTTCGAAGTGTTCTTAGGTGACGCTAAAAGCAAGAGAAAGAAACTAAATAATGGCTTGCCACAAGGGTCTGTTCTAGCTCCTCAGCTCTTCAATTTATATATCCACGACCTCCCACCTACAGACGCTACAAAATTCATATACGCTGATGACATTGCACTAGTAGCCCAGAGCAAAACTTTCAAGTCTGGAGAAACCACCCTTACCAACGACCTAGAAAGGCTAACAAAATACTTTCAACACTGGCGCCTAATACCCAGTGCAAGCAAAACTGAAGTATCGTGCTTCCATCTGAGCAACCAAATGGCTACCTATGAACCAACGGTCTATTTCAATGGGAAAAAGCTCAAATACAACCAGCACCCAAAATATCTCGGAATTACTCTGGATAGATCTCTCACGTACAAGGAACATCTTGTGAAGCTCTCCCAGAAACTTTCAACGCGGAATAATATCCTGCATAGGCTATGTGGCACCTCGTGGGGAGCATCCGCCGATTGCCTGCGCACCACTGGTATCGCACTGGTTTATTCAGCAGCGGAATACTGTGCCCCAGTGTGGTCAGAAAGCGCTCACGTGGGCAAGGTGGATACCAAACTGAATGAGACTATGCGGTGTATATCAGGAACGGTTAAGTCCACTCCTTCCCATTGGCTACCAATACTATGCCACATAGCACCTCCACACTTGAGGCGAAAACATGCACTCAGGAGAGAAGCTGAGAAGATCAGTTCCAAACCAGCATTGCCTATCCACAATGAGTTTTTCTACCCACCACCCCAACGCCTAAAGTCCCGAAGTCCTGCGTATGCTGCTGCTCAAACTCTAAATGGTTTCAATGTGACTGAAGCCTGGAAAACTGAATGGACCACTGCTTCTGCTGGCTCTCACGTGGAAACCATAGACCCGACTTCTAAACCATTAGGTTTCAACCTTCCCCGGAGATTGTGGTGTCGCTTGAATAGACTGAGAACGGGTCACGGTCGCTGCAATTACCTTCTGCATAAATGGGGGTGGAAAGACTCTGCAATGTGCGAGTGTGGCGAAGAAGTTCAGACTATGGAGCATATAATTCAGCGATGCCCTCTGCACTCATACTCGGGACCACCAGAAGACCTGCTGCGCCTAACACCCGACGCAATTGCGTGGCTAAACGCACTGAATATTGACATTTAATCTAATTTTTAATTGTAATGTAATTTTTATTCTGTGACATTTATATAACTGCCTATGTTTGTATAAGCCATACGATTAAATAAATAAAAGTAGTAGCTTTTCCGAAAAGAACTAGGTATTCGTACGTACGAGTAGGTAAAAATATTTACTTCATTTATTAATCCTTACTGTAAAAATATACTTAGTTTGAATTTGACAACATCCAAACCAATCCAATTATTAAGTCAATATTTCTTTGTTGCTATTCTACTTCGTCTATTCGTATAAAATTTATGTAATTTTTAAATGGCAAATTTTAGTAAACCTGTAGTAAAATAAATATTAGATTTATTTTACTGGCAACACTTTTTACTCAAACTTCATCTGTCAACAAATGTCGAATGTCAACGTAGGTAATCACAGAATATAATTATCAATTATAAAGTAAAAGTAATAGATTGCCTCGCTAAATATTAGCCTCGTACCAATTTGATCGCGGCAACGTTAGCCGTAGCGCCTTGACGTCGATTCAGTAACATGATTTCCCAAATCGGCCGGCGCTCGTGAGTGCTCTTCAAACGTAGTAAAAGGAACAGCTCCGATGCTCGACCTCTCAGAAACGTGATACTGGTTATATATGTTCTAGCACTTCAATAGTTTCAGAACTCAATGGCTAATGTGCTTTTATGTAGATGTTATTCAATTGGGCCTATTGTCACGAGAATATAAGTATACCTCTAGACAAAAGTGTACCTATCATGAGGGTGGATTAAATAATCTCTTATTTTATTTATAAGCTTGCTATGTCGACAACACTATAGCAGTAGTTCTAAACATTGGTAGGTACGTAAATAAAATATAAATAAATAATTATTATAGGACAATGTTCAAAAATCAGTGTTCAAAAAAAAAACAGTGTGATCGGCCTAGTCCCACAGTAAGCTTAATAAGGCTTGTGTTGTGGGTACTAGACGACGATATATATATATATATATATATATATAATATACACATAGGTATATATATAAATACTTACATACATATAAATCATCCATAACTCAGGAACAAATATTTGTAATGAACACACAAATAAATGCCCTTACCAGGATTCGTTTTTCCTAACCGACTAGGCTAGGAGGCCGTTTACGTACGTAAGTGCCAGAATAATTGGAAAGTTTATGTTTTGCTACAAAATTTTAAAACTTACAAAATTAAAGGAAAACTAATATTTTCTCTTTGTTAGTTACTTAGTTATTTCTTATTTTCTGTTTAAGGGTCATTTTCTGGGAATATGTCTGCGTTTTTTTGAGAATAACCCTTAAAACTTATTTTTTACGGGCAATCAATAAACGGAAAACTATTCGCGTACCTAGTAGTAGCTTTCTGTTGGATTGAGTACAAACGAATGTAAAAAAAAAGTATTAAAAATGTTATTTAACGCCATGCACTGAACCGATTGTGATGCTAAAGAATTGTAAAAAAAGTGTATCGTTAAAAGCTCTAGTGTTCGGTCGTACTCGTGTTCATTAAATTCAATTGAAATATTTCATGCAAAACTGTAAAATGATCAAATATCTATTATTGTATTGAATGTAATGCAAAATAAGTTAACGTAGGTAGTTTTAAAGTTGCTCAAAGTAATCAAAACAAGTCGCTCCTTAGTCGTACCTCATACTCGTAAATTGTAAAATGTTCTTGCAGTCTTTAATTATTATTTGTTTCACAATAAAATATCAAGTGGTTTTGGCTATAAAGCAGACCACTGACGCGCCTTCCAAATGGATGCCGTTACAATCATCCTAAGGCATCCTAATATTAAACATTATACGTTTTTCACATTCACGGACCGATTTTGGATTGCAGCCACGCTATTTGGACTGTTGGAAGGCTCGTCAGTGGCCACCTTAAGGTTTGGCCAATTTTATCACAATAGCGTCATGGGCTCGCACTCGCAGGTTTCAAAGTAATGCATTCTCTTGTCTGTTAATATAGATTGCATTCTCTTGGCTGTTAATAGTAAGAGCTTTAATTTTACTTCGGCAGAGCCTAGTTTTTGTTTGAATGTCACCAATTAAGTTCCCTTAATTTCCTTAGGATATTATTTCTAAATCGGATACTATGTTCACTCAAACTGTTAGTCTAATTTTGCTTAGTGGAAAAACAGCGTTCCAATACCTATACCTACACATTTTTTATTTGGACATTTTTATTTAATTGTTGCACCATCCACTTTAGAGTTTGCATATTTTATTAAATCGCGAGCTTTTTCGATCCTATACGAGAAAAAGTGTCCCCAAAATTCCATAAATTCTTTTTTTTTCGTCCGTTTTGTTACGGTCATAGAAAGTAAGTATTGAAAAAATAACCCAATGGACCAAAAAATTGAGAGAATTTTTTTCTCGGCAAGGATATAATCGTATAGAGCTCATAATTTTGAATATAAATAATATGAAAAATCCCAATGCTAACAAGTTTGGAGAAATTGCCAATTTGTTACATTTGAAAGACAAGTAGAATAAAATTATTCCTGCAATTATGAGAAAGGTACATTTTACATTTAACCCTCTAATTACTACCCTTGTATAATTTTTCTATGCTTTTTGACACCATTATACTTCAATACAATGGTTTAATAAGACTGTAAATTCAAGTGTCGACTATAAAACTATTTTGGCTGGTGCGAGCCAAGTAAATGGGTTAATGAAGGGGAAAATGACGTCATCCATCTTAGTTGGATTCCTCTTAGCATCCCTACGCCGTGCCGGGCTTAATTCACTTCGTTATTCCTGTTTTTTTGCTTTATTTCATTATGCAAAAACCTCGAGAATAAGTTAAATATGCTTTGTTTATATCGTTAATTATGAATAATTGCATAATACATATTATTTGCTTATATTCGTGTACTCTATGGGTACTCGTAAAGACAGCCTCGTAGATGCACTTCTTCTTTGCCATTCTGTAAATACCTACTAATACATATTTATTATACATACAATAGGCGCCACTTGCACCATTCCACTAAGACGGCCTAATCGGTTAAACGTGAAGTTACCATGGTTACCAGTAAAATTTTACACTGGGTTAACGCGCTAAACCAATGATAGTGGCGTTAAGACAATGAGCATAACGCAAATACGACACATGTTTTCAGACAGAATATTTATTTTATGTTGTACGAACGTATTTTCCTCATATTTAAGAATTTAAAAATACTGTAATCCTCACCTAACATCAGAGGCTTATTCATATGTACAAGAGTAAATCCATCAATACAAATATTTATTTTTGTCAACAACTCTGGCGTCATAGAACTACGAACAACAGTAAATTAAAAAAAAAATGAAAAGTTAAAACTCTGAATTTGACCGGTATACATCCAGTCCTATTTCTGTCAAAACTTTTGTAAGGTACATTTAGCTGTTTTATGTCATACCTATAATAAATAAATACTGATTTTTATAAAAAATATATTATTCAGCATAAAACTAAATAGAGTTGTGTAGGTCGATTGGATTTTACATCGAGTGAATTTCGTGATATTTGTAATAGCTAGTTCGGAAGTTCAATTACGGAAAATGGAATCTAAAATACCACAAATCGGTCTAAGCAACGAGCATAATACTGTGTATTAAAGCAGATTTCGCTCTATTGTACAAAACAAAATTATAATAATTCCTGTGAATTTTGAATTTCTATTCTACATCGTCTCAAGTGTAATTACTGCTTAAAATCTGCCTGTGCGCACTATGCCAACGCCTGCGACCGTTATCTCCGAAACCAAGCGGTCTTTATTTTTCATTGTCCCGCCGAATGTGGGCTCGGCGCCGAGACTGTACAGTAAATACCTAAAATCACTACCCTGCTCGTTCCGAACGCAATAAAATACGCTCAGCGTTCAGCTAAACCTACGTTATTTACATACATATGAAGGGTGTGCACATCTACGCGACGCGCTGGCAAATCGGTCGCATACGGACTCTGCAAACTGTTTCCAGTTTCGGGCTTATTCGGATTTAGAAAATGTATTTTAACATGATGTTGATCAGCATTGGCATTAGTGCGCGTGAGAAGCAGAGAAATTATTATCAAATTGATTGGCAATAGCCATACATAATTAAAAAATAATATTTAATATAATAAGTTCATTGCCAGATGCAACAGTTCAAACATTTGTATTGTTAAGGACAGAAATTATTTTACAAATAGTTACGCAAAATGTAAATAGTGTGCGTTATTACTTAAAATAACATGCATTTTTGACAATAGATTTGATAATAGATTATGTATAATCTGATGAATTCAAACTACGGCCATCCATAATAGCATTTTATATATGCTGAATTAGATTAATAGAATTACATTAATGTAGTCGTAATAATTTTGTCATTTTAAGCCCCATCTTTACTACGTTACAGCGTTATTGTTGTATTTTGAAAAAAATTTTGTTTATAGCAACAAGATTCGAACAGATTTTGTATTACAAAAAAATATTTTCATTGCCTTTGATTCATCATTTATTTTCATGCAAAAACTGCCTAACTTACATTTCGCTTCGTTCTCATTTGCCTCGTTCTTGCAATTCTTTATGAACCTCATTTAGCGGAATAGATGTTATTTTAAAATTTTGCTGGTTTTTCCGCCCAGGGCACTGCAGCAGCAGCGAAGTCAATTATTGCGGACAAGCTACTGGCCATTGAATACCTCCCTTAGATACAGCAGTATGAAGCATCTACGAAGACATACGGCCATGAAAAATATACTAGGAGTATACCTATGTAAGTATATTTTTAAAGTACATATACTTACATATTATGATCATGTGAATCGTACCTTTCAGTCAAATCCTAGCACATACAATAGGCTACCTATTTAATTTTAGAAAATGTAATGGAATTTGTTTTGTTTTAAAATACAACGAAATGAAACAGTTTTAAATTAAATTTTCATTGAAGGTGCTAAAATCTTGGGACTTAGTTAAACGTAGAACACTTTTTATGAAAAGTTTTTAGTAGGAAAAAAAGAAAGAAAAATGTTGTGTAGATAGATATTTTTTTGATATTGCAATTTAAGTTGAGTAATTGATTTTGTAGTTAAGCTTATTTTGTTCCTCCTATGAGTAAATTAATATCGGCTACACCCACAGACGAAACACATACTAGATCATTTAAAGCGCTCTATAAGACCGTACTTGGATTACTGCACCCACAAAGCGATCTCCTAAATGACGATGCGTTGAATATTGAGCCTCAAAGGCATTATAGGTAATCTTTGGACAATCCATGTACAACATTAAAGAGATTACAAAAATAGTTAAGTATACAAAATGTAGGTATTATGGATGTATCTTGCGAAAGCGGATCGACGAATACACACATACTTACACAAGCTCCTAATCTGCCCAATATGCAAATAAACGTATATACAGTAAATAATTCAATGTGTTTCAAACGTAAGTTATGTCTTGTAATAAAAAAAATGCCGCATAGTGCCATGCCTTATGGGAAACGGTCGCAGAGATAGTTCAGAGCTGGAAACCGCTACCAACTTTTAGTATGTTGTTGGGCATGGCATTGGGTCTCCAAAACTGCCGGGAGACGGCGGCGCCGGCCATCTTCTTCAGCGGAATGACGTCATGAAAATGACTCCCGCTTCGTTGCGAATATTGCATACTGCACCCAAACTATGCATGGCACATACACGTGTGGGGTATTAAATGAAAGCCAATTAAATACACTATATTTTATTTATACAGTGTGTACCAAAATATGTAACAGTTTAAGAGAATTTTACAAAAAAATAAAAATGACGTAAAAAAATATTCGATTATTTGGGTTTTACAACCAAACCAAAAGTCGGACGATAAAGCAATGCACTACAACATTAAAGATGACGTCTCAAGCCATACACTGATATCAATAAAATCAAAATTGGACCATATATGTGGAAATTATGCATAAAAATTTAGATATTTGCCCATACAAATGCATAAAAGTGAAAAAAATCCAAATCGGTCATTTTCAGGATAATCCGCATAAGCTTCTAGTATGTTATTAGCAATATGACCTGGATTCTAAAACTGCCGGGAGACCATCTCTGTTGTTCCTCAGTTACAAATAATGACGTCATATAAATAATCACTGCCGAATTTCGTAAAATGTAAATTATAGCTATACCACGAGTCTCACATACACGTGAGTTACATGTAATGAAAGGTTATTAAATGTATTATGATTCACCTATACATTGTTTGTAAAAAAAATGTACGGTTTAAGAGCTATAAACAAAGAAATAACACTTTTTATGAAAAAAGTAGGTGTATATCAGTTTTATAGCTAAATTAAAAATGTTAATAAAATGTTGCGTATATTATCTGAAAAAACAGTTATTCAGGTTTAGGATACTGCTTAAATTTTAGATTTCCATTAAAAACTGAGAAAGTTAAAAATAACTAAAGCGCGCCATCAATTCTACCTACAACGGGCTCATAATTATTATGCAATGTTACAGTCCTAAGTATCGGGCAAGAAATGAAAGTACAGAACGTAAAATGAATTCAAATGTAATTTTTTACCAACACATATAAAAAAAATAAACCGGCCAAGTGCGAGTCGGACTCGCGTTTCTAGGGTTCCGTACCTAAAAAGGAAAAAACGGAACCCATATAGGATCACTCGTGCGTCTGTCTGTCTGTCCGTCCGTCACAGCCTATTTTCTCGGAAATTACTGGACCAATTAAGTTGACATTTGGTACACGTATGTAAATTAGTGACCCAAAGATGGTTTTTTTTTTTATAATTTTAAAATACATAGGTTCGAAGTTATTGAAGAAAATAGCCAAAAAAGTAGCATTCTCTCCCTTTATCTCCGAATCTATTGGGTCTAAAATTTTGAAAAAAGTACACAAAATAGTTCCTTACCTATAGATGACAGGAAAACCTATTAGAAATGTGCAATCAAGCGTGAGTCAGATTTATGTACGGAACCCTAGAAACGCGAGTCCGACTCGCACTTGGCCGGTTTATTTTTTTTATATGTGTTAGTCAAAAATTACATTTGAATTCATTTTACGTTCTGTACTTTCATTTCTTGCCCGATACTTAGGACTGTACATAGCATAATATGAGCCCGTTGTAGGTAGAATTGATGGCGCGCTTTAGTTCTTTTTGCATAACTTTCTCAGTTTTTAATGGAAATCTAAAATTTAAGCAGTATCCTAAACCTGAATAACTGTCTTTTCAGATAACATACGCAACATTTTATTAACATTTTTAATTTAGCTATAAAACTGATATACACCTACTTTTTTCTTAAAAAGTGTTATTTCTTTGTTTATAGCTCTTAAACCGTACATTTTTTTTACAAACAATGTTTAGGTGAATCATAATACATTTAATAACCTTTCATTACATGTAACTCACGTGTATGTGAGACTCGTGGTATAGCTATAATTTACATTTTACGAAATTCGCCAGTGATTATTTATATGACGTCATTATTTGTAACTGAGGAACAACAGAGATGGTCTTATTGCTAATAACATACTAGAAGCTTATGCGGATTACCCTGAAAATGACCGATTTGTATTTTTTTAACTTTTATGCATTTGTATTTTTTTTTTTTTTTAATTATGCATGGGTTTACTCATGGCCACAGACTAGCCGAGGCGTAGACGTGGCCTACGATGGAGCGAGCTCGCCCAGAAGGTGCCTGTTCACTCTTGATTTGAAGGTTGCCGGGTTATAAGAGCATGGAAATATAGACGCCGGCAAGGAATTCCATTCCTTGGCAGTGCGCATAAGGAAAGTAGAAGCAAAGCGCTTAGTGCGAATTGGCGGAATATCTACCAAGTAAGGATGGAAACCGGCCGTGCGTCTAAAAGTCCGATGGTAGAATGGGGACGGTGGAATGAGCTCGTGTAGCTCTTGGGCACACTCCCCGAAGTGCAACCTGTAGAATACCGACAGGCTGGCGACTTTCCGCCGATGGGCCAAAGTCTGAAGCTTAGCCGTTAGCTTCTTGTCGCCAATCACCCTCCTGGCTCTGCGCTCCACTGAGTCCAAAGCGGCGAGTTGGTATTTAGCTGAGCCATCCCACAGGTGGCTGCAATACTCCATACACGACCGGACTTGAGCTTTGTAAAGTGTTAGAAGCTGTCCAGGTGTGAAGTATCGCCTCACCTTATTTAGGACGCCCAGCTTTCTGGCCGCAGTTTGTGCTTTAGACTCAATGAAGCTGCCGAGCCGAGGACTGAACTCAGCTCCATGCCGAGGAGTTCCAGGCTGTCGGTAATAGGTACAGATGCACCCCGGAAAGAAGGAGTCAGGTCGAATGGACTCCGTTTAGCGGAAAATAGACACGCCTGCGTTTTGGAGGCATTGAACGTGACCAGATTGTCATCACCCCACTGGGAAACGAGACTAAGGGTCAAGTTCATTCGCTCAACCATGGCCTCTCTTTGTGAACGTATATCCTCCCTGCTGTCCCTTGCACTAGCCAAATATCTCTCAACAACCGTACTGTCATCTGCATAACCTACAATGCTGGGTTGCAGCATGTCGTTAATGTGGAGCAGGAAAAGGGTTGCGGAGAGAACAGACCCCTGAGGAACACCGGCGTCAATGGATGCCGTAAGCAGGAAGCTTGCTAAGGAGACTTGCGTGCCAAACCCTGTCAAAGGCCTTCGAGATGTCCAGTGAAACAGCAAGCGCTTCACCGTTCCTCTCGATGGCCTCGCCGCAGCAGTGCGTGACATACGCTAAAAGATCCCCAGTAGACCGACCTCGGCGAAAGCCATATTGACGGTCACTGAGCAGATCATTTGCTGCTGGCATACGCCAGCAGTTTGCCGTTAAGTACCCTTTCCATGACTTTACAGAGCATGGAGGTAACGGCGATTGGTCGGTAATTGCAGGGATCAGCACGACTACCCTTCTTGGGTACTGGCTGCACGTTTGCAAGCTTCCAGGATTTGGGCACCGTTCTTGTTTGGAGAGAGAGGCGGTACAGGCGTGTCAGTACAGGAGACAACTCAGGCGCACACTGCTTTAGTACACGTGCAGGTATACCGTCTGGTCCATTGGCCTTATTCACGTCAAGATTCAGCAGAGCTCGGCGTACCTCTTTTTGATGTATAGCAATTCTCTGCATAGAGGAACTGCAATGAGGTAGCGTAGGTGGAAGTTTTGAGCCTGCATCTAGACGTGAATTGCTCGCAAACAGAGAAGCAAACAAGTTAGCTTTCTCTGTCGCGGAGTGGGCCAGTGTCCCATCAGGTTTCTGCAGAGGTGGCAATGTGGGTCTGCAGAAGTTGGATTCGACCGCTTTCGACAGGGACCAGAACCGCTTGCTACCAGGAGGGTAGGAGGCGAGTTTGGCCCCTATTCGACTGACGTGGTCGAATCGAGCCTTTCGAAGCACCCGTTTGCAGGACTTGGCAGCTGAGTTAAAGGCTTTTTTCTTCGCGCGAACCCTCTGTGCTAGTACCCAAGCCTGGTATGCAGACTGCTTAAGAGCCTCGGCTCGAGCACAGTCCGAATTGTACCATGCTCGGGTCTTGTGATCGAGCGATAGGTCGGAGAACGGAATGAAATATTCCATTCCCTGCCGAATCACATCCGCAACAGCCTCAGCAGAACACGAGGGGTCACCCGAAGAAAAACAGACCTGCTGCCAGGGGAAAGACGCAAAGAAATGCCGCATCTCATCCCAGTCCGCTGACTCGTATCGCCATACTCTCCTCGTGCCCCTAGGGCAGAGATCAGGAGGAGAGTGGATCGACACGGATTTCACCAGACAGTGATCGGACGATCCTAGCGGAGCTGAGACCGAAACCGAGTGCCTGTCTGGATCAGTTGTCAGCAGAAGGTCAAGGCAATTGGGTGTATGGTCAGTAACATCCGGTATCCGCGTCGCAACATTTACCAGCTGGGTAAGGTTTAGGGATACAGCAAATTTGCGCGCTTCCCTCCCAGCGTGGCAAGTATTCTTGTACGGGAACAGCCACTCCTCGTGGTGGGCGTTAAAGTCCCCAAGGAATACGAGTTGAGCCGCGGGGTACCGCTGTTGGGCTTTATCTGCCATCTCAGTAAGGTGGTCAAAGAGCCTAGTTGTCTCCTGGTTTCCGCTGTGCGATCGGTAGACACAGGCATACAGAGTTTTCTCTGAGCCCGAGTCGACCATAATCCACAAAGTGGAAAACCCGGCAGCCTCAAAGCAACGGAGACGCTTGCAGCAAATGTCGTCGCGGACGTACACACAGACCCCAGCACGTGCTCTGAACTTATGTTCCAGTGAGTAGCCTGGGTAGTTGAGGTACGACGCGTCCGCTGGGGTTTTGATTTGCGTCTCCGTCAAAAAGAATAGGTGCGGTTTTTCGGTTTCAAGATGGTGGTGGACCGGATCGATATTTGAGTGCAACCCCCTGATGTTGGTGAGGTGCACTTTCAATGGGAGGAAGTGCAGCCGGTGTTTAACCCTATTCTTTTTTCTTTTTGTTTTCATATTTGTGGAGTGTGGGATGGGTGAAAAAATGCCTGTCGAGGTGTTGCGTTTACCAATTGGATCACTTGAGCTAATCCGGACAATGAGGAGCTCACTTGGAGACTGCGGGGACGCCCGAGCCCCCCTGAAATAACCCACCGGGTCCTCCCGTCCAGTCGCCAACTGGCACGGTGGAGCTATTCCAGGATTTTTCGCTAGGTGGCGGGGCAGCCTCTCGCACGTGGCTGTCGCACAATTGGGCCCCCAACTTCCTGCGGTCGGCCACCGGCAAGACCGTGCCTCGGATCCCGCTACCCTCCAGCGAGAGCTGCTCGGCCCGACGTCACTCAAGGATCCAAAAACCGGCATTATGCAACACAACTGACAGCAAATCATCCCCCAAAGGCACTGTATCTGTATGGGCAAATATCTACATTTTTATGCATAATTTCCACATATTTGGTCCAATTTTGATTTTATTGATATCAGTGTATGGCTTGAGACGTCATCTTTAATGTTGTAGTACATTGCTTTATCGTCCGACTTTTGGTTTGGTTGTAAAACCCAAATAATCGAATATTTTTTTACGTCATTTTTATTTTTTTGTAAATTTCTCTTAAACTGTTGCATATTTTGGTACACACTGTATAAATAAAATATAGTGTATTTAATTGGCTTTCATTTAATACCCCACACGTGTATGTGCCATGCATAGTTTGGGTGCAGTATGCAATATTCGCAAGGAAGCGGGAGTCATTTTCATGACGTCATTCCGCTGAAGTAGATGGCCGGCGCCGCCGTCTCCCGGCAGTTTTGGAGACCCAATGCCATGCCCAACAACATACTAAAAGTTGGTAGCGGTTTCCGGCTCTGAACTATATTCCCATAAGGCATATGACTAGCATAGGTATGTAACATGTAAGATTTGATCGTATACGAGGCGAATACTCCAGATTATTTTTTAAAGATTGAAACACGTACACCTATTTATATTTACAATTAGAGCCATTTAACTAGCGGCCAAAAAAACATGTCGAATTCATCACCAGGGTGCGGCCACTTGCATTAGTATTCATAATAACATGGTAATTTGACCAATTTTGTTACATGTCTTGAATCTTATCCTGACAGACCGCGTAAATACCGTCCCACCCAATCCGTATCCGTCCGTACTGTAACAATGAGGATCGTGTAAAATAAATAGTGTTCGCACGCTCATTACCTATCAAAAATGAATGCTACTTGATGTTGCCTTTTATTTATAAAATTTTAGAATACAAGTTTGAATTGCTATTTTTTGCTACTTAAAATAACCCCGTTATAAAACGATTTAACTCACCGAGCAAGCAATTTGACTTTAACTTATTCTATTTCATTTCTTGTTCTTTCGTGCCGCGAAAGCCAGCAGCGAAAGATAATGCTCCGGCGATTCTAGCAGTGTTCTATGTTCACAGATGTGTATATTAATAGATGTCGCATTGACCGCGATTTAAATTGAAACGCACTCGTGATTGAAACATAAACTTATTTTAAATTGGTTCTTGCTTTATTTATTTAAATTAGCATTAAAATATAAAGTTAGATAAATTTAATAAAAACATATTAGGGTTAAGATCAAAATTAAGTACTTTTTCATTAGATGTAAGATTTAATATTCAATAGAATTATATTGACTATGTACTTACCTGAAATGTAACGCATAGGAACCATTCGTTTTATTCGACAACTCATTTTATGATTTACTGTGTAAATGACAAATACGAACGTTTCCGAGTAAATACGGTGGCAAAGGATTGTTCAATACATCTGTACTGAGGGTCTACCGCGAACCACGTTCGACGTGTTGCCTCCATGTGACATTTACGTACGAATTTACAAGTGCGACAGAGAGGCAACACGTCGAACGTGCTTCGCGGTAGGCCCTCTGATCTTCGTCAAGAGCTTTTGCAAAAGCCAATAGCTAGAGAATTTAAGCAAATTTTATCCGTCTATTTTTCGATTTATCAATCCCTATTAGGTGCCTAAGGGCCACTCCACATCTGGCGTCTTTCGAGCGTCGGCGTCTACAATTCTATAGCCGCTGCTCGACGCAACATCGACGCAACCTCGACGCAACTGCGCAGCGACGTCATTTTCCATAGCGCTGAGTGGCGCTGACCAGACGCCGACGCTCGAGGGACGCTAGATGTGGGGTGGCCCTAAGCGACCATTTAGGTTCTAAGGTTTAAGGTTAAAAGTGTTGAAACCTCTTCCAATGACAACGGTGCGGTATCTACATAGATATATATCCGTGTTCTATGCTCGATATTGCTAATCCGATTTCTAGTCGCACACGTTCGTCCACTCGGAATATCCGTACAAAGAACTTCCATTTAACTGGCAAAAAATCCTTTAGCCGTTACACCTTAACGCCCCGCCCTCGTGTTGGGATTCACGTGCTAATACAATAGTAGCTACCATATATTGAACTATTATTACTAAGTACAGAATCGGCACAGAGAACCAGTGTTTTACGCCATGATTTGATGTTGTTTTGACAATAAACCATAGAAGCCGAGCGTGTATCTCGCGACAGTCGCGACCTAAACGCGTACCTGTACGGATATGATGGTCGTTCTTGTCGACGTGACAGCGTGATAAAACGGTGTCCGTCACTTTTTATCCTACGGTGTTAAAAAGTGACAGTTATTTTATCACGTGGATAAAGATGGATAAAGCCATCCATAATGCGCCGGCTGCTTGCTTATGTATGTATATTTAATATCTACCATTTGTGATTCTATTTGCTATTAATAAATGAAATGAAAACCACCAAACAAAAAAAAAAGAATTCTGATTTAAAGACATTTTAATAAAATGACGCAGTAAGTATTGTCTGCAGAGTAAACCTTACGACGCAATAACTCGACATTAATTTAGGATTAAAAAGTAACAATCTAAAATTTAAGTAAGTAGCTAATTTTGTATGAACTGAGATCATTGTAGCGTGCAAGCTGCCGTTCGGAGATTTTAGGATAATCCAGCTAGCTCGGAATGAGGCTACGTAGAATCACTCCGCCGTGCAGCCAACTTGAAAATTATTTATTCATTGCAAACTCATGTTTATGATATGACACAATTTTAAATTTACGGAGTACAAAATTTAATAACTAATATTAAATACTTACGTGGTTTATGTGGTTTGTGAATTGTAGTCCTTTGTAACAGAATCGATATATAAATGTCAATATTAAGTGGAGTATTTAATAGTAATCAATATTTATTATTTGAATCATTTCTAGAAGGACAAGATAAATAAGAGTTTTCTAGTGTATGTTATTGCACCCAAACCTAGTCTTGGGCCAAATTTTGTCCTCAGCCCAAACTTGTTTTGCCCAGGTTATGTTTAGCTAGTTTAACTGCCTCCCGCCCTCCGCTGCTGCGCTCTTTAAATCTTTCGAGTTCCTCTTTAGCAACATATTAGGTTTAGACCGAATAAAAGACAAAAATATTAAGCGTTTCTTTTATAGTTGCCTACTGTAGAAATAATCTCATACCTATTATTAAGTTAAAATGTACTACGCACCTACGCATTACAGGTATCGTTAGATTCATTTCAATGGAACGACATTATTATTTTGTTTTTCAGTGCTGTTTGTTGAGGTTATTGAGGGGCTTAGTCAGTTTGTGTTTTATGTCCTAAAATATTTATTTCTTTTTTGTACCGAAATATTTTAATGTTTTAATTTATCTAAGACAAACTAGCAAATATCGCATAATATTTTGTACATAGGTTCCAAGATACGTGTGTGTACGAGTCTAAGTACGAACCCACGGCCACCAGCATTTCTTAAAATTTCTTTCTTTGATTCAACAAACAAACCATATAATTCATAAACAACATATGTAGATTATGTAGGTAGGTAATGCAGCAAATTTGAGTATAGTCCGTTAAACAACCATCAAAGATACTCAAATCCATTTCATATACTACTGCCCGACTATTACCAAGAGATATTGAGCGCCGCCAGAGCTCTAAACGTTATCTACTTATTATATTCGTTTTTTAATCCTTTGGTTCTGAGCATTTATTACGTCTTATTGCTTGTGGAGTGCTTGGGGCCGTGCGGGCCAGCGTAGTCAACAAGAGGTTATTATGTTGAGACTGGCGAAAAATGAGCGAAAAGACTGCATCCTTCTTTGTTGTCGGGAACAAAAAGTTACTAAGATCGTATAATATCATGCTGCCTGGCGAAATTAATTTTTAAATCTGAATATTTATATAATGATCTTATAATTGCAGAAAAAGTGTATAACTTTGAATTAAAACCTGTATGTTATCACGAGATATATGAATTTAGAAATGTGTGTATTTAAGTAGAAGATTTAAGAATCTTAAAGAACCGAAAGTAAAAAAATTGAATATTGAGAATGCGAATTGTTTGTTAAGTTATAAGGCATTGTTCGACAAAAAAGAACCCTTTCAGTTATGGCGTAATGCGTATAAAGGTACATTTGTAGCGGATTTATGGGGAAGGCCTCGGTTGGTTTATGATGACAATGCCGCCGCGAACGCCCGGGAGCAGCACCTCATTTCCTCGCTGAAAGTTATAAAAAACATATTGAAAATGAGATTCCCGCAGTGGAAGACCTAGCGAATGTTATCTTGTTTTGTGATTTGCCTGTTTTTATATACGCTCCCGGGAAATAAACGTATTTTAGAGAAAGGGTCCCTTTTGGATCACAAAGTTTTTTTTCCGATACTTTGCATGTGTTCATTTGGGTATTTGTAGCCAATTTATTTTAGGACAGTGAAATACTGTGTTTATGCAGTTATTTTATTCAGGACTACAGACGATCACACAAGGAGCGCTTTAAAGCGACTTTACTTAATTTAATACTTAGCTACTCATAATTATTTAATTACAGATTTTAAAAACATGACCGTGCAACCTTTGCACAATGTACCTACTTATAAATACTCGTAAAAAAACAAATATTAATTATAATATATTTTCTCGTGCGACATGCAAAATTAACTGTAGCTGCCTTTAGTAACAAATGTTGGAGAGGTACAGTATACATACATGCCTATTGTTTCAACCCTAAGGTACCTACGCTTAAGCTTGCCTTCTAGTCTTTACTAAAAATATGTCTAAGAATAGATTTTAAAAGTATTTACTCTTTTATTAGCTTTACTCTTATCCATGGATTGATAAGGATTTCAGAAGATTTTTACTAATGAAACATTTAGAAAAGCTTATTCAGGTTTTTAACTGATTACCGGGGAAATGTTATGATTTTAGGAGTTAATATATGACTCTAAGGCCCACTTGCACCATTCCACTAACACGGGGTTATGCAGTTAAACCGTTAACTCTGTGTCAAATTGTACTGGTAACCATAGTAACTCCAGGTTTAATCATTTAACCCCGGGTTAGTGGAATGGTGCAAGTGGCCCTAATATGTTTAGAAGTTTCGGAACCATAATGACACAGTAGTACAGGTACTTATAATATACACGGTGTAACATGAGTAAACCGAATAATTTTAACAGCGTATTCCTGATCATATTTAGAGACAAAAATGTCCTATAAACTTTTTTAAAATTCGCCTAGTTTCAGAGATATTATTAATAAAAAAAAAAGAGTTTATTGTTACATAGTGTAAAAGGCCTTTTTGATGATGATGTTGCTGCTTTGGGACGTAGTCTAAATATCCTTATTGATAGATGTCAAAAAGTGACAAGATACACTTTGCAAAAAGTAGGGTCTACGAAAAAAAAATGTAAAAATCAATTTTAAGTGACAAGTTTACCAATAACATTGATTTTTTATGTACAAATACATTCAAAACATTTAAAAAACAAAACAAAAAAAATATTTTTTTGGCGAAATTGACCTAAACTCATATTACATTTTTTACTTCTTTTGACCTCAGAAATGCGTGGTTAAAATTATTCGGTTTCCTCATGTTACACCGTGTATTTTTGGGTTTTTATCTTAACATGATATGTCTTCTTTATACTAAACATTTTAATATCTTGCTAAAATGATTGTATTTCCGACAATAAATATTAATGAATACTTATTCCTCTTCCATTCAATAAATACTTAATCCCTTTCCACATTACAGTTCTAAAATTAATATATTATTAGCCACTAACATTCTTTATGCAACTGTAGTTGCAAGCTGTCACCCATATTTTCACATAATAGTAGAGGTCACTATAAAATATCAATCATGTGAGTGGTTAGACAGTTCCTTCAGCATTCTATTTCTATTTATTTTAACATCCTCAATAACTTAATAACGATTAAAAGTAATATGTGAGATGCTACCATGATTTAAAAAACATTAGAGCTTCTGTATCTCTTATTTCTTTCTTTTTTTATATACGTATGTAACACTTACTTACGTATTATTTATTATAGGTAAGTACCTAATGAACTTTGAAATCGCTAGGACTGACCTTTGACTGTATAAACTGTGAGACCCGTTCAAAAACAAATTATAAATTGGACGTCTCTGAATTTAACTGAGCGCAGATTACTATTGATATTCCATTTACGTTGTTAAATGTCGCCAATTAGACGACACTCGGCAACCAGACGAAAGACAAAGCTCCCGTTACGGGCGTTATCCGTATGAAAGCACACAAGTTGCTGTTATGTCGAGGGCCACTATGTACAGTATTCAGGCAAAGATTGTATTGTCAAGAGCCCGAGAGCTCAGTGCAACGCGCCCCGCGGTACAGGACGGACGCCCCACGCCGCGTCGATGCCGCCCACGCTCCTCTGACGTATCCGATACTCGAACAAAAAGTTTCCAAACTCAAATACTTTTTTCCGAATGAACAACTCTGATATGATACGTTGATGTTTGACTTTGAGGACACAATATAGTGAACGTTAATGGATATTAGATAGTTTCGGATACGATTTTGAAAGATTTTTGATGAAATGTGAATGTCTAAAGTAAATATTTAGCTTTCTACGTCAACTGTGCAAGGTAAGTACTCGTTAATAAAGTGTCGTTTATTTCGTATTTATTATTCAATTACAAAAATTGATTGGCGTTTCGATGTTTGCCAAGCTTTCAATATTAATTTCGCTTCACCTCTCCTTTTTTGTTTTTATACCGTTATTAATGCTTCACTGGTTTATTTTGGGTATCACTTATACGCGAAAGAGGAAAATGTTACGAGTAAACTTTATTAACAATCAATTTCAATATTCCGTTCGTTAAAAACGTAGATACCTATGTCCTAAATGCCAGTCGAATATTATTAGCTAGCGCAAATACCTACTCAGTAATTCTGATAAGCAAATATCCGAGCCGGATGGCAAATATATCATTACCCGCAGTTGGTTTATTTCTATACGAGACCCTCCAAATTCGTCTCCAATACTTCCAGGGCAAAGTCAGCATAACAAAGAGAATTACGACAATGACGTCTACATTGAACCCTCTTAATTTTCCTTTTGGGATCTTTTGTTTTATACAGAGGCCCTGGCTATTGTCGAAATCGCTTTATGTTGCCAGTTTGTCGAAGATGAAAGAGAAAAAATAATTAGTCATGGTGTAAACTCTTGGCCGCTTAAGTGAGGTACAGTCAGTTTCAGATCATTTATAAAATTAATGTAAAATCCATGTTTTTGAGATTTCACTGGATTTTAGTTACTTACTATAAAACGTATTTTTGTTCTAAAGAGTATCATTTTACGTTGAACTAAAAAATAAACAGCGATTCTAGTAAAATACGGGTAAGCCAATTATAAGCTTGAAATATTATTGCAGAATACCTCCAGCTCCGTTTCTGGCTTGAAACATTTTAATGAAATTGCGTTCACCCAATCATTAATTTTAAAATTAAATTCTAGGTTCGTCTCATTGGGTTTTATGTTTTCATTGTTGCACCGATTGCTATTTTAATGGAATTTAATGACAATTAGTAACTATAAGTACTTACCTACGTTACATTTGAATGAAGACTGCAGAAGCGTAGGGGAGACCGAGGTGAGATGTGACAGAGGAGAGTTGTGACATCGTTGATTTTTTCGAATCTATTAACTAAAAACAAGGTCGCAATAGCGCGCGTCTGTTAGTTCAAGTTACGAGCTAACAAACGCATACCGTTGCGAGCTCACTAAGAGTCATTAGATTCCAAAAAATGGACAATGTCACTACTCTCCTCTGTCAAAACTCACCTCGGTCTCCCCTACCTAATGCTTCTCCTGCAATTTTTTCGTCACCTGTCATATAAAGCTTTTAGGAGGTCTCTAATTGTATCCTTCTGAAACATATAACTAACCCGGTTGATTTGGTGAACTTCCATGTTTCTGAAAAACTCATGAGCAGTTGAAACAATTATAGTATAAAAGACGTCCCCCCCCTCATAAAAAAAAAATTTTACTGATATACGATTAAAATAATTTCTGCGTTTTAGAAAATTATTTTTCAGGTCGTTTTTTTTCATTGAAGGAAAATTCACATAAGGGATTGTTATTAAAATAATCTGCTGCTTTTATGAACATTATTAAACATTGTGCTCCAAAAGAAAGCAGAATATTATACAATAACTTGCAAGAGTCCCGTTAGACTTACGCCGTGAGGATGGCTCCCAGTATTGTCAATTGGGGACCATCTAGAAAGTAAAGAAGATCTTGCGTTCAATCAATCCAGAAAATAGCCCGATCAAGAAGACATTATGAGCCTTACTAGATCGCCACTGCAATTGGTTTAATGTCAAATCTATACTTAAGAGCCAACAGGAGTGGTCATTTCTCCATACAAACGTACTCCTCGTTTTCCTCCGTGGTTTTTGAAGCTAGAGCAATGATTTTTTTCAACACAGGTTAATATTGTCAATATCTGTGTCGGACCGTTTTGCTTTTTTTGATATTTTTGTTTTTTAAGGCGCTAGAGCCCTTCAAAAATGGCCAAAATGGCCTAATTGACTATGCCGCAATGAGAGGCGTGGCATTCAAAACTGATATCAGTTAGCCAAAAAAGCAAAACGGTCCGACACAGATAATTTCATAATCATTTAGATTTCCAAATTTGGTTACGATTGGTTAAGTTTTGGAGGAGGAAACAGAGGAGTACGAAACCTCGATTTTTGAGATTTTTACGCAGGATTTTTCGCCTTGTCCTTATCGCACTACTTTTAGGTGCTGCCGCTTCCGTTAGCGAGATGGGTATATTTACCTAAAATATTTAAAACTCAGCTCCTGTTTCGTCTTAACTAAGGTACTTACTAATGTCCTTCACTGGCCTAGCGCTACTTGCACCATCCCACTAACCCGGGGTTAACCGGTTAAACTGTTAACCCAGTGTCAAATTGTACTGGTAACCATGGTAACTCCAGGTTTAACCTGTTAAGCCAGGGTTTGTGAGATGGTGCAAGTGACGCTTAGTGACCCAAAAACTTGGTCTCCGACACAAGAGAACGCCACGCTTCCATATTCTGCACCACTTCAAGCCAGTTGGGTACTCCGAGAGCGGACAGGTCTTATAGGGCTTCGTCACTCCAGCGGTATCTGGGACGCCCGCACCCATGTCAAATTTATAAATAACACTAAACTGTAATTTTTAATTTCGAATGCTTGTTTGTGATAGCCGATCAAGCCAAATGCGCAGTACTATCAGCCCAATTCTAACTTAAAGACACGTGAATTAATAGATCTAGAAACGATATGGATTAGATGTATCAGTGTCAAAAGTGACATTTTTTTTTGAAGAAACAATCGTTTCTAGAGGCCCGATTCGGATTTTGAAATAGACATCTATTAGATATCTTTTAGACATCACCAAGATACGATAACGATATGTTTAAGATATAACCTGTCAAATTAACCTGGAGATACTCTTGAACGATTTCCACAGGATATATAGGACTTTAGAGATCCAATTCATATCTAATAGATATCTTACTCTATCTAACGTAAAAGTGACATTGGTCGCCCGAATTGCGCTGCGAAAGAGAACTAGTTGATATCTAAACTATAACGTATCTAGAATGGATCTAGTACGTGTCGTCTCTTGTGAATATCTTGAAGTTCGAATACGGCAGTAGATCTATTAATTAACGTAAGTATCTTAAAGTTCGAATAGGGCCGTATGTGCCAACTCGCGTGCCGACGGGCAACGCTTTTATTGCCAAGCAACGCTACGTGTGCTACGCTTAAGCTCGTAGCAGCCAGCTTGGATATCCAATATAACAAGATCTCGTTTGTGTAATAAACTGTAAGCAATCATGATCCGTATTTATGCTGGTTATTGAGCCTTCAATTCAACTGTTCTTAGTAAGAAATCATAATAACAACACTTAATTTTCCCGCCGTGAAATCTTTTTTCAGATGTCTGAGCGTTGAGCTTGTCAGAATAAAAGCAACATTAAAAAATCTAGCGGTTCGATTCGGGATATGAATAAGAGCTAGATATGCAATAGTAAAGATATGTGACGTTCCATGGCAAAAGGTACCTTATGGCGGCTGGCGCCGCGATTCGGGAAATCAATTAGAGATTCACTAGATATGAATTTTGCATGCTATAGATTATGGCTAATTAAGGAATGTACATTAAAATATTGTAATATAATAACACCTGTAAACCAACCCTTATTATAGAAAAATAAATTGATTGATTGATTGATTGAAATAGTAAAGTTATGTGACGTTCCACGACAAAAGGTACCTTATGGCGGCTGGAGCTTACGTCGCATAGCACCGCAATAATATTGGAGCGACGTTAATAATCGTAAGCGCTAACCGCCATAAGGTACCTTTATCCGTGGGACGTCACATATCTTTACTATATGATATCTAGTTAATCTCTAATTCACTTTCCGAATCGCGCCGTAGGACAGTTGCAATCAGATATACCTATCGTAGCGGCCAATGAACATTCCTCTTGTGTTCAGGTGTTAGAGTGCGTTTTTAGATATTTTTGAGCATCCTGGCCGCTCCGATATATTTGAAGGCGGCTCTATTAGGTTTGTCAGCTAGAATATATCTTGAATCTTGAACAAGTTTTTCGTGTAGAAACGAACGAAAAAAGGCATTTTAAAAGGATAATATTCAACAAAAAGCAAATTATATATAGATTCGTTTTTTACATTTTACATTATTTAAGCATGAAGCTCGAAGCTCAAGTTAAAAATCAAATAAAAGGTAATTATTTCCTAACGGTGAACACAGACGTCCGTTTGAGGTCAACTGTTACGAATGCAACTGCAACGGGTATTATAAACACAGATAATTGATGGCCGACGTATTTTGATGGTAAATGTGACAGCCATTCAGTTTTTTGTTAGATTAAATAACTTAAGACAGCGGTTTATATACCTGCATTGTTACCTTTTAGTTATTCTAACAATTTTAACAATTTGTTAAATATTTATTCATATGTTCAATGCCCCACAGTCCTCACGATACAGGCTCGACCTAGTGTGAGGGCTATTGATTGTTCTATATAGTTGTTGTAGGTACATATTCTATAGTTATTTTTAATTAAATTACCTACTAAGGTTTCATGTCATGTCAATTTGGAAAATAAAGAGATTTGTATTTTTATATTATTTAAGTTATTAATAATCGACACCTTAAATACATGTTGAATACTTAGGTACAGATAAGTCGTACATTTATGTATAGGTATGACAGACAGATTCTGTCCGTTTGTCCGTCCTCGGTTATTAAATAAGAGCGGAAGTAAAATTATCGTCATAAACCAGTACATAATTTTTTATTTCATTAAACTTAGTAAGGAAATTCGCGACATCCCGATGCCGATTTTAACGTACATATAGTGACATAAAAATGATATCTAAATGATTTCAGCGATTATGCTCGTACTTGTCCGTACATTTATTGGCATATAAGCGCTACGCACGGACAACTGACATTTGTAGCTGATGCTTCCGTAATGTTTTTATTTTTATGATTTTTTTACCAATTTTACTATTTACTATGCTTGTTCTTTTTCTTGCTCTTTATCATTTTATCTCCACAACTAAGAACTCGAAAACCAATAATTAATCTAATAGTAACACATCAAACTCCGATCCAATATTTACAATTTGGTATTGATCTTACTGGTAAGGACAAATCAGTTTTAGAGCAATCTTTTCTTTTAGTCCGGGAGCCGGCTGCATGAAACAAACCTCATCAAAAAATAGAATATACCTACCCTGTAGAGGTACCTGACATTTAGTAGATTCCAACGCACTTGGTCGGCCTAGGCTTAACCTGGCAGATTTTGTACAAATGGCAAAAACGTTGGACAAAAAATCATCAAAAAAAACCTCATCGAAAAATAGGATGAAACTTGTATGGTAGGATACCTGACCTTGAGGACAGTAAAAAAAAGTGGTCGGCCTCACCTTAGCCTGGCAGTTTTTGCAGTCCGACCAGATTTATTGGGTCACGTGAGAGCTACAATTTACCTCATCGAAAAATAGAACGAAACAAACGGATTATAATAGCTAAAATAAGCCTGTTGACGTATGTCTTGGTCGGCCTCACCTTAACCTGGCAGTTTTTGCAGTCCGACCAGATTTATAAAAAAATCATCAAAAAATTTTTATCGATAAATCGTATGAAACTTGTATGGTACGATAGCTGCCTTTGAGGACAGTAAAAAAAAAATGGTCGGCCAAATCCTGTGTTTGCAGGTTCCTGTGTCCGACCAATTTTGTGGTACCACGTGAGAGCTACAATTTACCTCATCGAAAAATAGAATGAAACAAACGGATTATAATAGCTTAAATAAGCCTGTTGACGTATGTCTTGGTTGGCCTCACCTTAACCTGGCAGATTTTGCAGTCCGGCCAAATTTATAAAAAAATCATGAAAAAATTTTTATCGAAAAATCGTGTGAAACTTGTATGGTACGATAGCTGCCTTTGAGGACAGTAATAAAAAAATGGTCGGCCAAATCCTGTGTTTGCAGGTTCCTGTGTCCGACCAATTTTGTGGTACCACGTGAGAGCTACAATTTACCTCATCGAAAAATAGAATGAAACAAACGGATTTTTTTTTTTTCTTGCTTACTCCCTTCAATTTTGCACAGGGTGAATTTGCCAATGTCGGTGTTGACTTTCACACGTGAGGAGAATGTTCGGTATAATAATTTTGCATTTTTGGGAGGATGTAGTTGGGGAAACCTAAAAACAAATAATTGTTATGAACATCACAGACAAACACATGACAAATACAACGATTAGCAAAGAAGCGGGAAGCGGATGACAGAACGTTAGTAGTGCCAACATGAAGGAAGTGGAAGAGAAGAAAACGATATATATAATATAGAAATATAGAGTATAGAATAAAACGAGTGTAGATTGACATGAATTATAAGAATTAAATTAGAAAAGACAAGACATTATTTAGAGTTTAATGTTATTTGTTTGTAAATATTTAATTAGAATAGAAGTTAGCTTAGTATCCATGTGGCAAAGTAGCGAGCTAAAGCATATAGGTCGTGGAACATTTTCGGGTAATACATCGTACAGCGAGTAGCTACATTTTGTACAAGCAAAGAAGATGTGGTCCAAGTTGCCCTCATCCAACCCACATTCACACAATGAGTTCGCACGGACACCAATCATAGCCAGAAATAACGGGGGTACATACTTACATACATACATACATACATACATACTAAGCGTAAACGGCAAATGGTGGATATTACCCACTTCGGAGAAGTACGGAATCGATAGAACCACGGTTTTCGAGTAATTCGAGGTTGTACACAGCCATAATGTTTACCAGTCTCCAATCTAGAGATATCCCATTGCCTCTGCCATGTATTAAACATATCAGATAGCGCCCAACTCAATAGGTCAGTACTGTAAATTTCCTGTTTTAGTGAACCTATCTCAATCGCCCGTTTTGCCCATATATCAGCCATCTCATTGCCTCTAATACCACAGTGGCTTGGAACCCATCCGAGAACAATATGTAGGCCCCTCGATTCACACCTACGTAGCACAGCTTTAATTTCGAGAATCAATGGGAATTTGGCTTTAAATTTTAATTGATTGCCTACTATTGCCTGCAGGCAACTCCTACTGTCAGAGAAGATAATTGTTTTTTTAATGTTATGTGTTTCTGCATATTTGACAGCCTCAAGAATAGCAACTGCTTCACCTGTGAAAATGGACGCTTGAGGAGGACATTTAAATGGAAGAACAATATTGTACCGTGGAATCCACACCGCTGCTCCCACACATCTTGCAGGATCCACCTTAGAAGCGTCAGTAAAAACTGGTAAGTAATGTTGCCATTTATCTAAAAATGTATTAAATTTGTTGTTTGCTCCTGGATCATCTTTGAAAATTCCTATATCTAATATGACCTTTGGTGAGTATATTAGGGTCTCAAACGCCACTTCAAATAAAGGGTTAGCACCAGATTGATATAAACTGGGGTGGATATTAATTAATTTTGAAAAAGAAATTACTATTCTGGGAAAAGCTTTATATGTCCAATATCTGCTTTCAGTGACCTCCAGTGCCAGCGCCTGCAAGCGTGGAAGCAGCAAGTGGTTGTTGTAAGAGCTGGCTTTGATCAAGAACCTGTCGGCTAGGTATTGTCTGCGTAGAGACAACGGCGGTTCAACACCTTCCACCTGCATGCCATTTTTGGGAGAGGGAAGCATAGCACCTAGTATGATCCTTAAACATTTAGCCTGTATAAGATCTAATTTATCTAGGCCATCCTTATTACAGGGTTCCATTAAAAATGACCCATAGTCTATATGGCTACGTATGATGGCATTGTATAGTAGCTTCTGGCAATAAGGATGGGAGCCCCACCAGACACCTGACAATGCTCGAAGAATATTAATATTTTTCTCACATTTACCCAGTACATATTATTTAAGCTATTATAATCCGTTTGTTTCATTCTATTTTTCGATGAGGTAAATTGTAGCTCTCACGTGGTACCACAAAATTGGTCGGACACAGGAACCTGCAAACACAGGATTTGGCCGACCATTTTTTTTTACTGTCCTCAAAGGCAGCTATCGTACCATACAAGTTTCATACGATTTTTCGATAAAAAATTTTTGATGATTTTTTCATAAATTTGGTCGGACTGCAAAAACTGCCAAGTTAAGGTGAGGCCGACCAAGACATACGTCAACAGGCTTATTTTAGCTATTATAATCCGTTTGTTTCATTCTATTTTTCGATGAGGTAAATTGTAGCTCTTACGTGGTACCACAAAATTGGTCGGACACAGGAACCTGCCAACACAGGATTTGGCCGACCACTTTTTTTTTACTGTTCTCAAAGGCAGCTATCGTACCATACAAGTTTCATACGATTTTTCGATAAAAAATTTTTGATGATTTTTTTATAAATCTGGTCGGACTGCAAAAACTGCCAGGTTAAGGTGAGGCCGACCAAGACATACGTCGACAGGCTTATTTTAGCTATTATAATCCGTTTGTTTCATTCTATTTTTCGATGAGGTAAATTGTAGCTCTCACGTGATCCAATATATCTGGTCGGACTGCAAAAACTGCCAGGCTAAGGTGAGGCCGACCACTTTTTTTTTACTGTCCTCAAGGTCAGGTATCCTACCATACAAGTTTCATTCTATTTTTCGATGAGGTTTTTTTTGATGAATTTTTGTCCAACGTTTTTGCCATTTGTACAAAATCTGCCAGGTTAAGCCTAGGCCGACCAAGTGCGTTGGAATCTACTAAATGTCAGGTACTTCTACAGGGTAGGTATATTCTATTTTTTGATGAGGTTTGTTTCATGCAGCCGGCTCCCGGACCGGGAGCCTGACATTTAGTACCTTCCAACGCACTTGGTCGGCCTAGGCTTAACCTGGCAGATTTTGTACAAATGGCAAAAACGTTGGACAAAAATTCATCAAAAAAAACCTCATCGAAAAATAGAATGAAACTTGTATGGTAGGATACCTGACCTTGAGGACAGTAAAAAAAAAGTGGTCGGCCTCACCTTAGCCTGGCAGTTTTTGCAGTCCGACCAGATATATTGGATCACGTGAGAGCTACAATTTACCTCATCGAAAAATAGAATGAAACAAACGGATTATAATAGCTAAAATAAGCCTGTCGACGTATGTCTTGGTCGGCCTCACCTTAACCTGGCAGTTTTTGCAGTCCGACCAGATTTATAAAAAAATCATCAAAAATTTTCTATCGAAAAATCGTATGAAACTTGTATGGTACGATAGCTGCCTTTGAGAACAGTAAAAAAAAAGTGGTCGGCCAAATCCTGTGTTGGCAGGTTCCTGTGTCCGACCAATTTTGTGGTACCACGTAAGAGCTACAATTTACCTCATCGAAAAATAGAATGAAACAAACGGATTATAATAGCTAAAATAAGCCTGTTGACGTATGATCCTTAAACATTTAGCCTGTATAAGATCTAATTTATCTAGGCCATCCTTATTACAGGGTTCCATTAAAAATGACCCATAGTCTATATGGCTACGTATGATGGCATTGTATAGTAGCTTCTGGCAATAAGGATGGGAGCCCCACCAGACACCTGACAATGCTCGAAGAATATTAATATTTTTCTCACATTTACCCAGTACATATTATTTAAGCTATTATAATCCGTTTGTTTCATTCTATTTTTCGATGAGGTAAATTGTACCTCTCACGTGGTACCACAAAATTGGTCGGACACAGGAACCTGCAAACACAGGATTTGGCCGACCATTTTTTTATTACTGTCCTCAAAGGCAGCTATCGTACCATACAAGTTTCACACGATTTTTCGATAAAAAATTTTTGATGATTTTTTTATAAATTTGGCCGGACTGCAAAATCTGCCAGGTTAAGGTGAGGCCAACCAAGACATACGTCAACAGGCTTATTTAAGCTATTATAATCCGTTTGTTTCATTCTATTTTTCGATGAGGTAAATTGTAGCTCTCACGTGGTACCACAAAATTGGTCGGACACAGGAACCTGCAAACACAGGATTTGGCCGACCATTTTTTTTTACTGTCCTCAAAGGCAGCTATCGTACCATACAAGTTTCATACGATTTATCGATAAAAATTTTTTGATGATTTTTTTATAAATCTGGTCGGACTGCAAAAACTGCCAGGTTAAGGTGAGGCCGACCAAGACATACGTCAACAGGCTTATTTTAGCTATTATAATCCGTTTGTTTCGTTCTATTTTTCGATGAGGTAAATTGTAGCTCTCACGTGACCCAATAAATCTGGTCGGACTGCAAAAACTGCCAGGCTAAGGTGAGGCCGACCACTTTTTTTTTACTGTCCTCAAGGTCAGGTATCCTACCATACAAGTTTCATCCTATTTTTCGATGAGGTTTTTTTTGATGATTTTTTGTCCAACGTTTTTGCCATTTGTACAAAATCTGCCAGGTTAAGCCTAGGCCGACCAAGTGCGTTGGAATCTACTAAATGTCAGGTACCTCTACAGGGTAGGTATATTCTATTTTTTGATGAGGTTTGTTTCATGCAGCCGGCTCCCGGACTATTTAGACAATTCATCATTACGTCTAATACACAAGGACAAAAGGGTAAACCAAGTGATTTTTCCAACAAACGATATTAGGGATTAAGGCGGACGATATTTGATTTTGCAACAGAAATATTGTGTAAAATATATGTGTGAAATAGAACGGTTTTTAGCAATTTGCAAAAACCGCGTTCTGTCTTTCCTTTTTTTTACATTTTTGTATTTTATTGAGGTGTGCAATAAAATGTATTCTAATTACTAATCTAACTATACGGCTCGATTCGGGAAATGAATTTGAGACTCACTAGATATGAAATAGTAAAGCTATGTGACGTTCCACTGCAAAAGGTACCTTATGGCGGCCGGTGCCGCGATTCGGGAAATGAATTAGAAATTCACTAGATATGAAATAGTGAAGTTATGTGACATTCCACGGAAAAAGGTAGGTACCTTATGGCGGCCGGCGCTTACGTCGCATAGCGCTGCAATAATACTGGAGCGGCGTTAATAATAGCGTACCTAAGCACCAACCGCCATAAGGTACCTTTACCCGTGAGACGTCACATATCTTTACTATATCGTATCTAGTTAATCTCTAATTCATTTCCCGAATCGCGCCGATAGTGTCTCTATCTACAGAAAATATAACTCAATTTCGACCAAAATGTGGCGACATCTGCCTTTCTACCATCGATATTAACCTCGCCCGTAGATACCGGAACGCCGTATGTGTATAATACGTTACGTACCGTATTTTATGGTCTGCAGAACCCTAAAAAGTTGGCAGAGTTTACTGCGGACAGAATTGTGGGGTTCGACAAAACATCCGCCCGTCGGACCGTGTCCGGAACAACCCGGATTTATTTGACCACATAATATTGTACGGGTTCCTTCAAGGTTCAATGGTACCTATATAAAATTATTGGTAGGTTATTAGTAGGTAGGTACTCGTTATGAATGAAAATGTGCCTTCGCATATCAGTAAGTCACCACGGAATCTCATTTATGAAAATTTAAAGGAGTACTTATGACATTTCTTAAATGATTTTTATACATAATAGAACTAGAAGGAACGATATTACACACTTGCCTACTAAATATTAGGGGATCGAATTGTTATAAATAGTTATACCTACATGATTAAAGTATATGCCATATTTACAATCAAAATACTTATACTTGTTGTGGGCACTCAAACAACTATAATGTATAAATAATATATTAAGACTTATATAAATATATATACCATCCATAACTCAGGAATAAATATTTGTGATAAACGCCCAAATAAATGCCCTTACCAGGATTCGAACCCGGGACCTCCCTATACACAACACGCTATGTAACGATGTCCTATAACACTAAGTAGATAAAGCCTCACCAGTAATAAATATGATCATTGTCAAGAGGGCACTGTTATTCTCAAGTATAGGGTGACACTTGTTCACTTTATTGAATATTGTATTTTATTCATTTCTTGAACAAATACATATAATAAGTTTGACGTTACATATTGACAAGATATATAATAGAAGAGTATTTGACTATAGAACTGTCGACCAATGAGCGCGCTGCGTAATGCGCATGCGCGCGTTGCGCGCCAACAGGCCAAAGAATTTGCATTGTGAACTGAATAATTTCAATTTACCTGTAAAATGGCATAAAGCAAGCCCGAATATAATTATTGTAGGTGTAGGATTTTTTATTATTTGAAATTATAATAATTACTTACCTATAATACCTATAATACCTATAATAGAACTATTTTTACACATAACATCAGAACCTTACCCTATTTCTTTACACTTCTCAAAATATATAGCACTTTTTTGCTGTTTCTCATGACCAACAAGTCTCAGTATGGTATTTATAGTAGAAAGTTTGATATGTGCAATAAAATTTTGAATAGAAGTTAGATCAATTCATTAATAATTCAATAATAATGTTTCAGTAACCGACTAACGAGGAATAAAGCTCGATTGAACAACTGTTTAAAAAAGCCATTGTTTATAAAGTTTACGTATGGTTGGTCATTGGTCAATATTTAGTAGGTAACCAACCTGAAATTTAATAACCATGCGCACTATCGGTTACACCACTAACTTCAGAATTAATTAAGAAAGCAATCCCTATTAAAGTGTCCACGGTACGTGCCGGGCGCTAACTATAAGGCCCGCGTTCCATCGCAGATGAGCCAAACATTAAATTCTACTCAGCGTGCCATTACCTACACAATTACTGGCTACAATGTTCATCGTATAAAAATTAAGTTGGACTTTTGACGAAACAAAAACTCACTTCCAATCGTGACCTTTTTGAAATCGAGTTATCGCCAATGGATCACGCGCTTAAGGCAGTCATTAATGGACAGTGTTGTTGTCCCAACTTATTATCGTTTAATTTATAGCCACACATTAGCGCTTGAGGCGCCATTAAGGGGAAGAGTCGGGGAATAAATAAGGTCGGGGAAAGTTCACATGATGAACACCCCGACCCTAACTCACTTTCCACAGCACGTGCAGTCGTTAAATTGTCGCTGGTCGGTATACAGTTTGTATTTATACCTTAATGACACGCTCTAGAGGAGTTTTAGGTCAGTTGTCTTAACTCCAGAATATACTGTTTTAATATAATATCAAGAACCATTTTGGTCACAAGTTATATTAACAAATAAAGGATTTATTCTTCTACTCTACTCGCCCCTACTTTAAAGTAAAAGTGATTCTTTGGAATGGATTCCTCAATGAAAACATTCTAAACCCTTCTAATTACAAGTACGCCATTGTAAAGCCTGCAGAATTATTTCGCTGCAGAGCCAAATTCACAGAATCACCGAGGAAGGGTTCAAATTCTAAATTCTACCGACAGGTCTGACATTAAACAGTGCTATGTTTGACATGTTTCTATTTGTCGTGTTATCTGTTCAAACAAAATTCAATTTTAATACCATCGTATTACGCTTGCTTTTTCAAAAGCAAATGCTAAAGGGTCGTCAAAACCCACCCAAAGAAAAAACGACCTTACTGACGAGTCACAAGAATGAATATCATTTCATCATTCGTTGATGACTCCGCTCGGATACTTGAGCAAAATTGAGCTTTTTGTGAAATACTGTGAATTTTCTTTCGAGTACGTTAGAGTATATTTTACTGTGTCGAAGGATAAGGAAGATTGCCTATTCGTAGACATGTCAACTATAAGAGTAGTCGTTATAAAGGTTGTCGGAATCCCTAAAATATAAACATCGTCCAGATGTCACAGATAAGCGGGAGGCTTTTTGGCCTAATGGAGGATTACCTTAGCCGTCGACTAAATCAAATAACTAAAGCTGAACGATTTCACACATTGATTTAGATACCTAACTACCTATATTATAGATAATTGTTTAACTGTGTGATCACTTGAAAAATTTCCGTAGTTCCTGAAATTTATAAATATCCTATCCTTCATTTAATTTTCTTATTTATCCATAAACTTTTGCTTTATACTGTTTTTCTTTTGAATGCTGTTTTTACCTCTAATTAGTTGAGCATCACTGAATGTTTCATTTTACTGGTTTTTTACGTACATGTAGGTAAGTAAATATATTAGATGTGATAACTATTAGTAGGCCTCAATAATCTAAAATAAAATAACTGCCTAAAAGTTTCATGCTAATCAATGCTATATGCAGCATTATAAATAAGTATAAGTAACACACATATATTCCACGTTAGATTTCTTTCTTCTTTTGACGGTTAAACACATCACTTTATTGCATAACGCCAATCTTACGTTTAAGCGTCTCAAAATTATATTTACCAAATCCACTTTTCAAACTCTCAAAAATATTTATTCAATGTTTTCCTTAATAATTTTCGGAGACAGAATTATAATCGTTATGTAAATTATGCAAAATGATACACCATGACCCTGAAGTGACAGTTTAATGGGGCAGGATCGAATTATAAGGAAACTGAGTGGAATATCTCGCGCATTTTCTAAATGAAACAGAAAAGAAAACCTCGATATTGGAGTGATTGGACGGTCAATGATATTTCTTACCTCACATAATCGCAAATTACAACTTTAAATGCGGTCTTTATTTTCTTATTTTTAATAATAATTTGATGTCACAAAGTATCCTTTGTGACATCAAATTATGATGTCACAAAGTATCCTTCGTGACATCAAATTATTGTTTAAGTACGTGTGTTCACTTGCTTTGAGGTAACAGTTTCGTATGTGTGAAATCTTTCAGCAGGTAACACCTACAAATGGATTCTTATCGCAACTACAAATAACGGACATATGTCAGTGTCCCAAATCACTTTTATAAACTTTTCAATAACATGGTATATTAATTCAGAAAAAAAAATTAACACGATTGTAATATTCTAGAATTTCTAGATGGTAATGCTCGATATAAAACAATACATGATATCGAACCTCTTCATACTAATTAGTCGATATTTTTTAAGTGAGCAAATGTATACATCGACATATTTTTAATCGACATCAAATCCCTAGAACGTGCCCCGAGTTAGCACGCGTATGCCGATAATTGTAGATTTCAATATATCGTCTAAAAATAACGCATGGGCAAGGGTAGGTACGCAAAGGTCGGGCACAAAATATGATTTAATTAAACAGCTTATGAAGGAAAGAGCAACCCTTCCTACTTTATTAAAAGTCCAAATCGTACGCCAGGATTGATGGCTGTTTGACAGAAACCCAACGAATCGTAATTTTATTGAAGCCACAGCTGCGGACTTACCTTCTCTTTTGTGAAATGCGAAATTCGTCCCTCAGGTATCATTTCAATTTATTATATTACAAATGCTCGGCAAAAATAATATCTCTATTAATAAAAACAAAACATTGTACCTATACATATTTTTATGATAAAATTTTGTGTCGCTGTCAGTGAAAAGGACGACTAAACTATTTAATACTTATATGTATTATTATTAGAAATAAGTATATATTTTTCTCATCATGTAACAATGGTGTACCGGACATTTGGGACGCGTGCGAGGAGCCGTAGCCAACACGTAGATGCCCTTTTGATACCAATGAAATGTAGGGGGTATAGTCCGTAGATTCGTAACTGAGCCCGGCGGCTAATTCTATTGTCTATTGTTAAGTAAAACCGCACGTGCTACTTACCTGCAAAAAAAAGGTCATACTCATTCTATTTGGCACCTGAGCGCGGGCTAGTCCAACGCTCAAAAAACCAGTGTAGGTGCGCTCTCCTATAACGCGCCTTTGTTACGCATCTCGATGACACATTTTAGACTGGTTCTGTAGTGTTCGACTCGCCGGCACTCAGTAACCGAATTACGCAGGTTTTTATGCAGGTGGTTTTGGCACGTGGCACGAGCGGTTTTACTTAACAATAGACAATAGGATTAGCTCGGGCTCAGTTACAAAACTACGGACTATACACCAAGCGGATTCTGCCCTTGCCCGTGTCAAGGGACACGCGTAAAGGCGGCACCTGCCAGGGTGTAAAGACTAATGAGATGAATCTAAATTGAACTGAGCTATTGGGAGAAAGAAAGCGATGAGCTTAAATACTGGGCTTATCACATAGCATAAACAGGAAGAGGTTATCAATTCGACCGTATTTTTTATATGCTTGTACCTGATGTCATATCCGAGGCGCAAAACGTTTCAGTGATATGAGTGTTTGGCCAAACAGGATAACGGAATGCTGCATCAAACATAAAAAAAAATTTTAACTCAGCTGCCACTATGAATCTATAACCCCTTTTAAACAAATGAATCTGTATATTACTTTATTCCAAAGAAGAGATTCATCTCTTTCTTTTGGAAAAGTTAAAAAATGAGTCGCATTAATCCGCATTCAAGGAAGCAGGAATTACGAACAACGTTCAATGGTAGAGGGTGACAAAGAAATGCCTCCCTTGTATAACAAGAGTTTGTTTGTGCTAATTAGGTTGGCCTAATGAATACAGGGCGGTGTTCATCCGTAGTTGTCTGGGTAATTAACAGCTGAGATAGGAAATATTAATATTTATAAGTCCGGGGTCTAAGGCAAATTTTCGTTATACGTTTTAACTAGAACCCGCTGATGAAATTAACATGCATACGCAGATTTGAAATTGTTGGTTATGGTTCTAATTATTAATAAATGTATTTTATTAAATACTTGAAGGAATAATTGGTACATATTTAATCTTTAATTTAAGTTTTAAACCAAAATACTGGACAATCTTACTTTTCAAAACAATTTTAAACTGAAATAGTTGAAATATATACGAAAGAAAAAGTGACCTAATCCTCCAGTGCCCAGGGTTGGAATCGAACCAGCGTCCTCTCCAATTGCGGCAGAACCGCTAGGCCACCCGAGTCATAGAAGCATAGGTCGATTTCCTAATATAAGTATACAATTCCTTAAGGGCTTACGGCGCGCTCTGTTAATAGTACATTACTACAGAGGCCGGGACGAAAGGGGTTGCCGGCCGAAGACATATAGACGGATAGGTCTGAGCGCGGGCAACCCCATTTCCCGCCGAGGTATGTATAGTGCTTTTCTCAAACATGCAATGAAATAAATAAAATAAAAAATCCACGAAACCCAAGTTTTATTTATAGAAAAAACTAAAAGTAAACTACACCCAAAATATAACCAACACGTACCTATATCATTATCACGCGTATGTTTTACACGAGTCGTGTATTTTTACTACCCGTATATTTTCATGTATTTTTGATTTTTTAGCCTTGTATCCGTCTGACTGTCGTTTTCGTCACATAAGTTTACATAGTCTTTCATGTTGATATCATGTTTCATATACATCGTTGCTTTATGCATGGAGTAAATAAGTATAATTTCCACAGTGTTGACGAATTTGTAGTTACATTCATTTAAAATATGCCACAAAACTGTTTCTAATAAACTGTAAGCCATTTTTCTTAGTTTCTCAAATAATAAAATTGCCATAAGCAACCATATACATACTTCGTCTTTGACTTGGCGGCAGAGGCAGCAAGTTATTTAAAATCAATTCTGCTTACGCTGCCAATTCCAAAACCTACGATTACAATTAATATTAATTTCATTATTTCGTCGGAACTCATATTAAAGTCAAAAAATCAACAATAACGCACCATAAATCCAATAAAACAGAATGAATATTTTTCAACTTTACCTCCAATTTAAAAAATATAACTACGCGTGTTTGAGTAGACCTTTTTGCCGCTAACGTTTAAAAGATGAAATATTTGAAATGTTTTTATTTGTGTAGTTAAATTTAAAATTATAAAATTATAGAATGTATTATTTATTGAGTTCATGTTGATTTTATACAAATATAACTGCAAATTATAGCAAACATTGTTTTTTGTTTTTTTTTATAGGCGTAGTGGCAGAGTGTCATTACGAACCATAAAGCAAATACTGCCTCTAGTTTTTTTTAATGGATGAATGCCACGATGCTGTGTCACAAATATCTGTGAAATGAAAATTAAAAAAGAGGACTTTGCCGGCCTAGGCCTGCAAGATGTGTATGAAATTCCATTAACGACCTTTTGTCCTAGCCGCACCTGAAACGTCATACTTCGCAGCCTATTATAAGGAACATAACATCAACATTTCATTGCATGTTTGAGAAAAAACAATTATAATCAAATTCAATACATCCGCTTGGAAATAACGATGCCACAGATACACACACGCTTTAATCAACACCCCTCTGTTCATGTCGGGGGTGAAAAAAAATGGCATGTCAGTGACAATCTCAAATTCCGTTACATTGAGCAGTTATTTGTCGCATAAAATCTCATGCCGTTAAACTTTATATAACGTTTATTGCCGAAACAAAAACAAATCGTTTTATGTTCAAATTTAAATTCTCGAGTTCCCTAAAGGGCGCGAGACCCTGGTTGTAATAAGGCGATGTTTTTATTACACTGGCCCTTCTAATAAGCGGACACTGCTTGTTTGCAAACAATCTCGTGCTGGTCCGTAATTTTATACTTGTATCCGGGTAAATAAGTAATAAACGACTTATTATATTGAAAAACATAGTGCCTTTAATACGAAGAAGCAAGTACCTACACATTTTTCCTTTAATATAAAGGTAGTATTATGGCTCTCAATAATAAAAATAAATTAAATGGACATATAGGTACATACTTTAATATATAAAAAAATCAGACAGCTAAACATTAATCGTTCTAGATTGTAAATGGTCATTCATAAATTAAAAAAAAAGTTAACTGTTAATTAAATATAATTTTCAAATATCTACAAATTGATACCCTACCACAGAATAAATAATAGTACTGTTACGATCAGCACAGATATGGCTGCCAGGTGGCGACAGCGCCACGCGCGGCTTATGGCTTTTCCCAAAATTGGGGTGGAACGGATGTACTTTTAGCTACCTGTAGCAAAGCGACGAAATGGCGGAGTGAGCCACGCCTGACCCTACCTACTCGACATTATACGTAGATTTTTTTCTTTTTGTACAATATAATAATTATGGTGTCTGACGGCCGCTGTGATATATTTTTATTTATTTTCATGTTTTTCTTTACTAACTTTGTTGTATAGAGTGCTACAAAGGATCAAACATACCTACAAAATATAGACTGACACATTACCCTCCTTAGTGTTTTTCTGTCGGGTAATGAAACGAATAGTCTTTCAAATTTGAATACTGAATGTATTACATTTTTTCTCTGTAATCTCATCCCCTTCGAAAGTGATGTATCTGTCGGCGGCCGCGCGATCGTAAGATCAGGCATATCGTGAAATTCCTAGCTAGGCATGTCGTGAAAAGTGAAAATCTTTAACTCGTTCCCTGAGTCGACGGATCCCCGCTACGCGAGGCTCCTATTTCTGGGCAGTTTGCCCTTCGGGCATCTGAAGCATCCTAACGAACCTATCCTATCTATATATTGGTTTCATGTGACTATCGTCAAAACATTACACAGGAACATTACGATCTGCCTGATCTTACGATTGGCCGCCGACATATCAAACACTACCTATCTACAAAATATTTTCTAAATATTACACTACAATTACACTACACTATCAAAATTCAAAAATAATGTAAATATCTTACATTGTCTGATGTGAATGCGTTCTGGATATCATTAAGTTTACAATGAAAAATAACAAAATAAACTGTTAAACATGTGTAGGTACACAAACTGCGTACTGATAAATTATTCTGATATCGGAGGAAATGATAAACCTACACAAATAAACTACCTACATGTTACCTATATTACATACAAATGACACAAAACTCACTGAAAATATTACTCTTTACTTTGTCTTATATACCTACAATACCAGAAGGTAGGAGGAGGGAAACAACAAGGGTATATGTTTTATCAATACCTCTTTCCAAAAAATGATCGATTTAATTTCATTTAATATGGTACCTATGGTATGTTATTTAAGTTAATATACGGGCATGTTAAACTAGTTTTTTATTATGGAGTTTGTGTGTTTTATATGCTAAAAAATATGATATGGTAAACTATTCTACAACATTCTGAAATGTTAATATCGACTGGAAAAACAACCAAGTCAACAAATATGTGAAAATGAATACGTTTAAATGGCATTTTCCAATAACAGTCGCGGTTAAGTGCATTACGGCACCGTGGTGGCCACTAGAGTTTCAAAATGGAACCCCAATATCACGAATATTAGAAATAATTCTAGCAATCCGCGTTCAGTATTCGCTCTTTTCCATTTGAAATGATACTATGAAAAAGTTCCTACAATGATCTTCTTTTACGAATGGAAATATATTTTTTACACATACAGTGTATTTTTTTGTATAAATGAGGTATATGTATTTCAAGTAAGATACTAGTAGATATAATCATATGACCGTAATGTACTAAGCATGTACCTATTTTACATATTTGTGTATTTTCATAATTAAGTCCTGTTTTTACAATTCCTCGGTTTTATTATCTTTTAAATCAAGTGCCTACACATTATTACACGAACTCTCACGTGAATTCACAGAATTAACACGGTTTATAAACATTTTTTTTAATGAGAGTAACACTGAAAAATTATGTTTGACTACTTAAAAACACAAATCAAAAATAACGTAACAAAATAGTTTGATTTGTTCCCTAGTTGTAAAAAGACAACGTAATTTTACTATTGCCTTTTTACCATTGTGATCAAGATAACCATGGTCAGCTATGTGACCGTAATATGTACCTACATACTCGTAATTAAATAAAAGAAAAACACTCCCAAATAAGTTTACGAGTAATCCACTTTATCAAAGCTACGAAAAACTTAAAGCGTTATCAATTTAATTAAGCAGGTGGGTTCCCTTGTCTTAACTTCACTGCATAAATCAGACACCGAAAATGAAGCCAAGTGAGCATAAATTCAACATTAATATTGGCACCGCGTATATTATAACTGCATTATCTGCTTAATATTCATGAGCCACAAAGTTTCGCAAGTGAAACGGGTGACGAATTCCGACTTAGCCGCATCGAGTTTTCCATGAATATGTAGTCATGCGAGAGCGCCATCTTTGCCGGCAGACTTAAAACGGTTCTGATATGAGGTATAATAAAATTATGAGATCACAAGTTTTGGAAGACGCTGGATGCGACCGCTTCCAACCGGTACGAATGGAGGTTCAAGGGGGAGGCCTTTGTTCAGCAGTGGACGTCTTATGGTTGAGATGATGATGATGATGACAAGTTTTTCACTAAGTTTAGGACTGTTGTCGAGATGAACAGGCGGGCGAATTAAATTTAGTCGTTGCTTTCAAACTGCCTACAAATTAGTCTCTTATAAATTATGTGTCTTTGAAATGAGTTCAATATTTAAAATTCAGTAGCGTTTCGGTCAAGAAACCTGTACCTATGTAGTACGCATTACTCGTACGTTAGAAAAGATATTTTGAAATATGTGTGGTTTAAAAGCCGCATTTTGTCAGCGTGAATACCTACTAAGGCCATTTTGATTTTAGTTTTTGGGTGGTCGTAAAATGCTTGTAGATTTCTTTAAGACAATATAGGCTTTTACATTCATAGAAGGATCGATGTTCCTTTGATGTTTTGTGTATGCACACGCAAATGTTTTTATTTACATATCCAAATAGACTGTTAATTAGTTAGTTAGCCGTTTAGCAAGGATTTGTCTCGCCAACTCTGTAATCTTGGTAGTTCACACGATATAATGATTCTTTTTTTTAATCCGTGACTTAATAAATAAAATATTAAACGTTGTTGTAAATTTAATGATCTTTTCACTAAAATGTTAACAAAATATTTTTAATTCCAACACGGCGTTGGACGGTTAATAATATGAAAACACAATATTTTTGTTTAACCTATGCAAACAATAAGCGGACTTTATTAAATTTTACCCTCTGTATCAGCATTTTCTCGTTTATTAATTTAGTAAAAGTCTGTATTAGTAATTCGACGGAAAAGTGCATCTCTGCGTCTAGCATAAGCAGGTTTACAGTGCATCTATTAAATACTCGGAGATTAAACAATACTAATACGTGCAGGCACAGAATAAATAATAGTACTAGGTACAGAAGACTCACTCTCTAATAAAACGCGTCTGTCACGATCAGCACAGATACGGCCGCTAGGTGGCGACAGCGCCACGCGCGGCTTATGGCAAACCCCAAAATTGGGGTCGAACGGATGTACTTTTAGCTACCTGTAGCAAAGCGACCAAATCGCAGAGTGAGCCACGCCTGGTGCAGGTACGAGCACGAGGATACACTAGTGAGTAGAGTTAGACCAAAAAAAGTCTGTATGGTACGATTTTGACAGCCCACGCGGTGCAAGTGTTATATATATATATTAATACGTCATATTTTCATAGAAGTTTGACGTTTAAAATACCACTTGCACTGCGTGGACTATCAAAATCGCTGCAGACTTTTCTTGGTCTAACTTTAGTTATGTGTCGTTTATATAATATTATATATTTTGCAAAAAATCGCTTACCATTGCTAGGTGAAGTCCCGAGCTGACCTGACTTACAAAAATAACTTATTTTCTTAAATAGTTTCTTAATAGGTCATATTACTTGTTTGTCTATGATGCGGGCTGAAAGTGAACGTTTATGGTCAAGGGCTGAAAAGTGGTGTAATCCTCTGTGTCCCTATCCCTATAGGTACTAGGTGGAAGCAAATGAAAAAATATTGTCCTATCTCCCCACCTGGAACAATTAGAAATTGTTCTACTTTTACTAATCCCGCACCCCACACTGGATCTATTTTATAAAATATAAAAACTGAATAAATAACCTTTGCAGAAAAGTATTTCAAGGTTTAAATTAAGGCTTTGGAAAAGCTATCAAGTAAATAAAAATCAATAACGGAATCGATGGCGAGTTTCTTTTTCACAATCCATTTACTCCGAGAACGTAGTTCTTCCTCAAAGGGATCTGTTCGGCCCTTATTTCGAGATCCTTTAGGGCCATACTTGAAGAACGGCAAACCGCCTTTAGGGCCCCGCTTCCGCCCTTCCGAGAAATGCCCAAGATAAGAGAGACGTTTTGGCGCCATTCATGTTTATGGCAGGGCAAATGGCCCTAGAATACTGCGTACTTATTATAAACAAGTACTTATACCTATACAATATATTTAAAAGAGGGGCGAGATTAAAAAATGACATTTTCTGAACGAAGGAAATCTTAGTTAGTTTCTTTTGCGTAAATAAGTACGAATGAATTGAAACGAAACTTGCCAATGCTCCGGCCCAATTAGGAACTTGGCGGCTTATGAATGCGACTTCCCACCAACTACTGAAATACGATAATAGGGTTGCGAACCCTAGTTATAGAATAGTCAATCTGCGGTAAAAGCTTCGTATAAATAAATAGTATCTACCAGTTTCGGAACATTTAAATTAATCCTTTTACCTTTAAATAATCCGCACTGCTTAATTGACAATTTGTTTAAATGAAATTTAATGAAAACTAGCAGCTCGTACTTAGAATTCATGGTTATTTTGGAGTGTGAAGGGATGGGTCGGGGTGTTACTTTATTTTACAAAACGTAGTCTCCGTAAAATTTTATGGGGCCCATTTGAGAGGGAGCGCCGCGACGACGGTCATTCATTAACAACCTATACGAACGATGCGTTCCAAGCCACTTCTAAGAAGCCGATTTGAATTTCGTGCGTTTGATTTCGTCACTAGAAAGTCTGTGGAAAACGGCGAATTCCAAATTTTGAAATACGAGGAATGGATATTCGGAATCTAGTGGTATTTATCACTCGTTTTCAATTCTATTGGTAGAATTTAAATGACTAGTAGTGGAGATATATTGAAGGAAAAATCACGAAGTCGAGCGCTGGATATTCAAAAATTAGCCCCCAGCGCTACCTTCCAAGTCGTTGTTTTCAATTACCTTCCTAATTCTCAACAGTTTAAGTAGTAGCAATAAGTTCCTATTAAAATGACTGTAGTGCCTTTTTAGAGAAATTATTAAAATATGGTTGCTTAAGAAAACTTCCATTGCAATGGCCTTCGCGCGTGGTAGAAGTATAACTCGTACTACTCTTAGTAAGTATCAATATTTTTACATAGAATAGGGTACTTTAACTATTTAAGAAATAAACTGATTAATTTCTTGATTGTATTTGACTAATAAGTTTTGGTTTCAGAACATAAATATTTAGTTACACGCTATATGTAGGTACGAGTACCCAACTCGTATTTTACGTTGGTACCACAAACCTCCTTGACAAAAGAGTCATTTGGTCTGTTATAATATTTTAAATATTATTTGATTACAACTACGGTGGTTAATTGCTATTTTAGCCGTTAAAAAGTAAAAATGAAACTTCGTAAAAACTTAATAAGTACACATAGCGATAATTTTTGTACAAGTTGGAGTCGATGCTATGTTCCCAGACCGTGCCTATTACGACACATGGCGGAATTTTCTTATAACAATTCAGTATCCAGTCTACCGTATGTTATTACGTGTGTGTACAAATAATTGAGTTTTGTGAGTTTTCGTTACAAGTTGTTGGCAGTTTTAAAGGTAACAAGTGAATGAAAAATTACATAACAAATAGAAATATGTTTTGTCTATTGTATATTTACTTATTTAAGTACTGCGGAATGGAGTATCGAGACAAACCATTCTGGTTTACCGATGCTTTTGGATCAAAAAATTATGTAATTTTGATTTATCTCTGATAAAAAAAAATAATAAAGTTAGCGCAATGTACTTTATAACATGAACATGTAGTGCATTTATGCATTACTTAAAGAAAAAAAATCATGTTATTTTATAGGACATTCTTACACAGATTGACTAAGTCCAACAGTAAGCTCAAGAAGGCTTGTGTTGTGAGTACTCAGACAAGGATATATATAATATGTAAATATTTACATACAACCATGACCAAGCCATGACTCAGAAACAAATATTTGTGTCATCACACAAATAAATGTCCTTACTGGGATTCGAACGGGGTCCTAAGGTCTCATCGCATAATAATTGATTGTCATAATGTAATGTTACGCATAAATCTCTTTTCGCATATTTTTTCTCCAACTGAAACAGAAAGTATTTTCGAAAATATTTTGCATTGCAAATGGTTTGCGTTATATTTTTTCAGAAATGTTAATATTTCCAGCACAATAACAATAATGCGAAATGAGTTTTATGCGTAACATTACATTAGGACAATCAATTATTATGCGACCCAATATGGACCCGATTGGAATCCAGGGCCATCGCCTTCACAGGCAGGGTCAATATCTTAAATACAAATGGTTTCTTTTCAACTCAGCTAGGCAATATCGTGTCGTGTTTAATATTGTAACACAAACTTAGATAATAAATGAAAAAAAAAAGCAGTAAACATCAGACAAATACATTATTAATTATTCATGTCTTTTCAAAGGAAAATAATAAGTACCAGAATATATGTAAAAGAGTCGATTGAATTATTTTTTCGTATGCTGTGTTGGGAGAAAGAAGTTTAAAGAAATATTAGAAGACAACAAAATTTAAATTTACAAGCCACGCAAATACCGCAGTGACCCTTGTGTTGCCTACAAACAAGTAAATATTAATATGTAGTGATATCTACTTATAATAAAAAAGTACGTAGACTATTCAATCATAATTAAATTTCCATTATATCGACTTAAAAGTTTTTTTTTCTGTTTTATTGAACACCCCTACATTTTATTTAAATCTACCTATGAACTGGTTAAGACACTTAGCGGTTTTTACGACTAAAACAAAAATCGCTATGTAACATATTTATAAAAAAATATTTTTTTCACACTATTGAAACTAAAATATCATTTCAGGTAATTCCGTAATATATGTTAAAGTGCAAATACTTTTATCATAAAAATTATGATTTGAATATGTTCAATAGTTATCGAAATAAACAGTTTTTTGTGTCTCCTGTAAAGTAGGTTAAAAACACATGGCGACTTTTGTAGGCACAGCGACGTTATACGACTTGCATTACTTGCAACGTGGTGACAGGTTTTATGCGTAATACATGGCTTTTATATTTTACTTTGTTTCTGTGAGCATATATCAAGCATTATATGTATTTTTTTTTGCTTATAGTAAAACAGTATAATATAATAACGAAATCTTAATCATACAATAAGTATGATTCACAAGAGGTAGCGCCGTTTATACCTACCTGAATACCTATTCAAAGATTTAGTAGGTACATTACCATTTACTTTTAGTAATTAATATTTTATGGCACCAATTGGAATTAGGTAAATAAGTCTGTAGATAAATAGAATTTGCTTACGAACAATATGTATTTTTAGAACAGTCAAACTACGGACATGAAAAGTTGCGAGCGCCGAATTGCGTGAATTCAAAAAATCATTTGCTGCTCAAATTGCATTAACATCTAACGCATTGTATTCATATTATATATCCAAGAACATGTATTATGTAATGTGTTGCTAAGAAACAAAAAACAGGACCATCGAAAAGCAGATACCAGCACCAAAGATAGACAAAATCATGGCTCGTTTGCTGCCTGTCCTATGGGGCACTTGCCAAACAAACTTTTTGTTTTATCAAATTGGTAAATCTCATTTTTTTGTTTTATTACCCTAAATCTCTTGAGATTTATAGCTGGCCGTTTTGAATTAATTTCACATTTATAACAAACACGCTTCGTGGATTTTCGCTTAAATAGTTGTAGTTAGGATTGAGTCGAAATTAATGTAAGTTCTGAGCTCCGATGAAGTGCAAAACATTGCCGTAAATTAAACCCTGCGCAAAGCAGTAATTAGTATACTATTACTACGCTTGTTATCACTAACTAATTCGAGTTATTAAACTATCTTTGCAGCATTTAATTTGCCTCTGTTTGAAGTTTATTCATAGTGGCGTCAAAGTGAAGGAAAGCTAATAAGGTACCTACCAGGTATGCTGGCATTTCAGGGGATGGCGGGACAAGACGGGATACCCAAGCTTCGATTTCCAATAAAACTAAATGCAGCGGTTATCAAGCTATTTATTTTAAATAAACGCACTCTTATTTTTAATTTCAGTATCAATAAAATAGTTCCATCGATCCATTTTGTCATGAAGGTAAAAGCACAATAGGTACATTACGTTAATATTCGGTTATAACACCTCTTTTTTTCTTATTAGAAGTTACAAGATAGAGAGTAGTGAAAATCGAATAATACCGACTGACAAATTAGCTCGTAAAAAAAACAAGTTTCAAATAGGAATTGACCTCTGAGAGACGGGCACAACTAAATGGCAATTGAAACAATGTTACCAGCACTTAAAATATTATACGTGATTCTGAATAACGGAGTATTAGGTATTTGTGTTACTCCTGTTTTCAACTTACCCCAACGCACCCTAAATCAAGTTCGGATTTTATAAGTTTGAATAGACTTCCTGATATTAAATAATTTTATGGTTTAGCCTCACTTGTTTTTAGTCACTCACACGAGATGTTTCGGAGAGCGGGTCTTCTTTTTCAAGCACTAACAGTGCGAACACTTTCTGTTATTAATTAGCCTCGCTTACTTATGTTTTATCAGTATAGCATGTGTGATAGTATTTTCTTATCAATTTTTAATCAAAGCATCCTAATAGTTGATACCTACCTCGTATTATATACAAGGCACCAACCCAATTAGTCTAATTACTGTAGAACATTGGGCGATTTAATTAAAACATAGAGTAGGCAAAAGTATACCAAAGAAATAAATATAGACATAATTATACACAGTACATTAATACACAAAAACAAACTTACATTTTTGCATCCTGCGCCAGGCACTATTAGACAATTATAATATTCCATTAGCAATCAGCGGAAACGAAGCTACAGTGTGGGTAGGATGTGAAATCTCTCAACCAATATAACGGCTGATTGATAATCAAGAAACTTGTGCTAACATCCTCGCTGCTGCGAGGTAACTACTAGTATAATAATATATAGTAGTAGTTACCCTACTACTACTATACTCGTAGTTCTTTATTGAATAATTTTAAATACGAAGGTAATACGAAGGTAAAGAAGTCATTTACATTTACATAATATGAAGCTTTCCATAGAAAAGGGTATAGATCTTATAATTCATCTGCAATATAAGGACGTTTCTTCTTGAGCTGGCAATCCTTAAGTAATGCACTTGAAGCATAAGAACACTTCTCTATGGAAAACCACATTATGTTTTATTAAATACGCGCGATGATATAAATATTAATTTTAAACTGTCAGTTTAATCTTCCTAATTCCGAATCACTTATCTCTGTCCATATACGAGTATTATGTCCTTGCAGAGCCTATGGGTCAGATTTGAACTTTAAGATACGTCTGTTCTTCAAACAAAAAAGTCACTTTTGACTGACACATCTAATCCATATCGTTTCTTGCTCTAATAATAATTGACGTATCTTAAAGTTCGAATCGGACAGTATTTTTTTAAACGTATGTAATTAATAACACAAATAACTTACAAATAACCAAATAACTTGCAAATGTACTACTTGAATACTTTATTCCCAAAAGGCCCGTCGCATACTTAACTTAGCTTTGGCTCCAGCAACGGGCCTCGTTAATGCTTACTTCTAATCAAGCAGTCGTTAGCCGCGGACTCGGCACTCGATTACGACTGTTACGGGATACAAAGGGACACGCGACACTTCCGAGGGATAAGGATAGTTTGCTATGACTTCGTTGATTTCGTGTAAGAACGCCGTAAGAATACAAATGCTTAGTTGATGTAACTTTGAATTGTTGTCCTTTTCCATTAAGCCCAGTAGGGGTTTCGTATAAATTGTCTTAAGATTTTGTGGATTGGTTTTTTTTTATATATGTAGAGTCAAGGACTAATGAAAAGTATGATTCTTATTTAACTTACATTTAAGTTGTTTTTTATTGCCAATGCCCTCTTAGACTTAAAACCGTTTTGATTTCGACTACCTGGTCAGTTCTGTTGTAGTGATCAGTGATTCTTATCAGTGCACAGTATATCCAATTATAGTCTAATAATTGGATATGTCACCGTAAAATTGTAAACACTCGTCAGTTTATAATCTCGCTAGTTAAATTATAAACTGACGCTAGGGAGATTATAATATGTATAATCTAACCAAACCTAATCTACGTTAGATTATAAACTAACGGGTTCACAATCTTACAGTGTCAGATATATTATATGTACTAGGTTATAATAGAAAATATATCCTAACAGTACTCATATTACAGTAAACATTTGCTTATTTTTATTTTATAACAATGCGAAAGAACTTTTATTATGTCAATCCGTGATTTAGCACTGATACTTAAGAGATAAAGTTAAGCTTTACATAGAATAAGAATTCAATTAAATGCTAATAATTGTCTTTAAGGTGAGGTATGCCCGGGGAAAATTTTCAGATTCTGTCAAATTACCCCATTTCACACACAAGCAAACGTCACTCACACTACCTCACTTTACCGGGACAGGTCAGTGACCCATCCTGTTTTTTTTAAGATGCAAATGAGAGTATTTTGAGTTTCGTCTTAACCACTAGCCTCCTTTGAGGAAGAGAAACTCTAAAAAAGTTCCATTGAAAGAAGGAAGACAAAACAATATATTTTATCTTGCTCTCCTTGTCTGTTCATGTCACATGTGACGTACTTAAATGTAAATTAACTAAATAATCGAATTCATTAGATACTCGAACTAAATAAACCGAATAAATACAGAAGTCGTCAAATGAAAAACGTTATTTAGGTACTTCTCTAATCAATAGGGCTTTCGATAAGGCACAAATCAATTCAATGACAATTTCATTAAAATCATATGTGTATTCCGATGATGTTATTATTATATAACTTACCTTAGCTTAGCTTCAATTTGTATATATTTAGTTATACTACCTAGCTACTAAGCAAAATTTGCATGCTTCTTCAAGTGAAATATAGGGGAGAGCGGGGACAAAGGTAACTGCGGGTGGAAAGTAACTATTGCTCTGTAGGTTTATCTAATAGACAAAATACCACTCCGCTGCTATTAAGTGATAGACAGTGGTGCCCCCTTCACTCAGTCAGCGCATTCAGTCGAAACGGGCGCCACGTGCTATTAGGTTGTGTGAGAGGACGCAACGTGATTTTTCGAATCAAAAGTACGTTTTTTGACTTTTAGTTATTTGATGTTTATGTTGTATTAAAATTCATACATTTTCTGAATATTTGCATATCCCCTAGAGTGGCATTGTCTGGCTAGGTCTCTATGGTGGCGGGGAGCCGGGAGATGGACAGATATAACAAGCCGTTGAATGGCGGCGCCTTAGATTTAACGGTGGCTTGAGGTTGAGTGGTGCGGCCAATTTAGAAAAATATACGTCAAGTGGCGGGGCCTCAATGACCATTTCTCAAAAATATGTATGAATGATATTAACTATGTATCATTGAATTCAGCATAAAATAGCTTATTTGATTGTATACCAATAAATTTCATTATATTTATTTCAATTATGCTGGACTTGATCAAATCTCATATTACCAATTTTTTTTTCTTTCATGTATAAAAATATGTATAATTAGGAAATAAAACAATTGATTGAAACAAAAACAGTCTTTATGACAAAACATTACATTTAACACGATTCACACAGTTTATTTCACTTTTTATCACTGCGTATTCCATTTGTATACCTTTGTAAGGACAATGTTTTTAGCAAATAAATTTCTGGTTTCTGAATGTTCACGGCTCGACGGTCGGTGCGTACGAGGTCTGGTGGGGCGTGAACATCACGCCATTTCTAAAAAACATTATTTTACGCGGGAATTCAACTTTTAAGGAATACCATCCTTGTATAATGAAGAATGCATCTTGCAAAAATGAGCAAGCAAGGCATAGTTTTAACGGTTTTATTTTAGGCGCAAAATACGGCGTCGCGCAGAGGCCGGGAGACGGTCTCTGCCACACACGGGCTTGATGTGACGGAACCGTCTCCCGGTTCACCGCTAATTGGGGAGTGTCTGGCTCCCGGCCTCTGCCACGCAGGGGCATGTTTTAAAAATGGCCGCGCCATTTTTCCTACCGTTCAACCGGAGGCCCTGCCACCCGAAGGGATATTGATTAGATTGATTGCAATTTTTCTCGCACACGTTGCGTTTCAAATTCAAAGATATCTTTCATGTTTTCAGAAAAATGTGGTCGGGTACAAAAGTAACATTTACATCCCATACAATATACCTATTGGATCTATGCCATATTAGTAAACGATGTATGCCATATTTGTAAGTGAAAAAACTCTGACTCCTGAATTATCTGATAAGATAACATGTTTATAATAGTTAGGGAGGCGAGGTAGCTAAATGGCGTAATTCAACGGCGCCGTCGAGACCTATCAAAATCGAAAGATAAAATAATTTCGAAAAGAAAAGCTCGTATGGCAAAAACCATTTTAGCGGTGGGTTTGGCGTGTACGGTTTTTCAAAAATGTTAAAAAAAACAGTTACTTGGGCATTTTCGAGCGCGTCAGATATTCATACTACGTATGCCCCGAGTGCCTCTGATAACAACGGTATACTAATCTGCCGGTTTGCGTGGTGGGGGTAGGCATATAAAGTATGTATGTATGTATGTAAACACTTTATTGTACATAAGACAGGTTAAATTACAATGGAACAAAAAATATATGTAATGTACAAAGGCGAACTTATCCCTATAAGGGATCTCTTCCAGTCAACCTTTGAGCAATTGAGAGTAAATTAAAACAAACATGATAGACAAACGAACACTATGTACAAAAAAGTAAACTAAGGTTCAATTATTACGCAAGTAAATAATTAAAACCTATAGCCTATAATATAATAATATATACCTACATATTATACACATATATAATACATATTAATAAAGATACACACATAAATATAAATATATATACACTATCACAATTTAATAAAAAAAAAAATACTTAGTACTCAACCAGAACACAAGTCATAAAGTAATCAAAAATGCAAAAAAAAAAAAATTACTCGGGCGCGTCAGATTTTCGGAAGGGGTGTTAAGTAGGCCCCAAGGAAGCTTCCTTTAAAAAAACTGACGATTTCGGCGTGACGATAAGTTACGATGAATTTTTGAAAATGCAAAAAAAAAAGTTTTTTTGAAATACTCGAGCGCGTCAGATTTTCATAGGGGAGGTTTATCTCGGTATCCTGAAAGCATATTTTTTTAATCTGACAAAAATGTTGGTGGGTTCTCTTAATCTGACCGATTTTATGATGCTTCAAGTCAAAAAGTTTTAACTTTGGACAAAAATGTAAAGAGACCTTTTTTGTGTAAAATAAAATTACCTTTTTTGTTTATTTAAACTTTTTTTTTGTAAAATGTATCGTTCGCGACTTATATGCCGCAACGCGTTCTTAGGAAGACGAAATGGCTCCTCCACACTTCCGGTCATGCGGAAACCGGCAGATTTTGTATTTTTAGTAAGTTTTAGATTATATTCTTCAAAATAAAAAATAAAAAAATCGCGCTCGAGAATACCGGATTAACGTTTTTTTTTTACAAGTTCGCGACCCTATAACTCGGCGGCGTCAAGGACTTATCGTCAGATTAGTTAAATTTAGTCTTTAAACACTAAAATCAACCCCCAATATCTTAATCTGACGCGCTCGAGTATTTCAGACTATCCATTTTTTTTTACTAATCTGATCGTCTATCCTAGGCGCGCGGCACTACATATGGAGCTAAATACTTTACAAGGTTGTTCTATTAGGTCTAAGGTATCTCTCATATCTTAAACTGCCACGCTCGAATATTGCAAAAAATTCCCCTATTCGCCTCCCTAACTATAAGACAATAATTGATCTCATCACTTGAAATAAAAACAATTTCTAACGAGGAATTAATATTGATTTGTTTTCTTAAAATACTAATGTTTATGTAGTTGAAATGCAAATATTAAAGTGTGTTATCAATAATAATTTACATGATTAGTAGGTACTTTTAGGGTTCCGTAACTCAAAAAGAAAAAACGGAACCCTTATAGGATCACTCGTGCGTCTGTCTATCCGTCTGTCACAGCCAATTTGCTCCAAAACTACTGGACCAATTAAGTTGAAATTTGGTACACATATGGAAGTCTGCTACTCAAAGACGGACATGTAATATAAACAAATGAATTTTAAGTATAGGGGGCTATTTTAAGGGGAATATGAGAAAATTAGAAAACCAAGTTTTGCAAACCATATCGTGTTACATATTAAAAGGGCTTATTTTGAGGATCTCAAATATATATTTTTTTTATAATTTTATATGAAACAGTTTAGAAATTATTTAGGAAAATAGGCAACAAATGACCGCCGCTCCCCCCTTATCTCCGATAATATTGGGTCTAAAATTTTGAAAAAAAAATACACAACCTTCTACTTCTAGATGACAGGAAAACCTATTAGAAATTTAGAGTCAAGCGTGAGTCGGACTTAAGAAAGAAAACGCGGTTGGGCTGTTTTAAGGACACAGCCGTAATGGTTTACGTGAAACTAGCTGTGGACAGCTTTTTCGAAAGCCGATGGCCGAGCTACGCGTAGGGCCGTAGGCCCAAGCATCCCTCAGAGGCTTTTTAAAACGCACGGCCGAAGGCCGAGTTGCGGGAGGTTAGTGCTCAAACACAGAACAATTATAGTTCAATTGTCTGAATGCAAAGGTCGAAAGCCCTGAAGGCCCGGAGCCTCCGACAAGTGCATGCTCCCCTGAAAGGAGATTGTCGATTTTGTTCTATCTTTTGCCAAGCGATTGGGCCCAATACCTACAGATTACTGGAAAAACGCGTAAGAAGTCTGCAACTAAGCGTAAGCCGGTCTTGATAATAAGAATTGTAGATAAGCTCTGTCAGGGCCACAACCGCAATTATTTACGTGAAACGTGGTGCGGACAGATAGTGCGAAGGTTGATGGCCAAGCTCTGCGTTGGGCCGAAGGCCTGACGCATCCGAGAGAGGTGCACCTCCACGCAAGGTCGAAGCATGACCTTTAGGAGGTTAGTGCTCAAACAGAACAAATAATTGGTTTAAGTACGAGTAGCTAAGTGAGAAGGCTGAACTGCCGTATATCGCGACCATCGAATTTCGCAAATTGCGGGGATTTTTCTATTACACCAATGAAACCGTAGGTAATTAGAGTGACAGAGAGAAATGCCAGCAATTTGCGAACTTCGAGCTTCGATTTCCGCGGTTATAGCCCTGTTATCTTGAATTAACAGAGATACGCCTAACAATGAAAAAAAAATGTAGGTGCTTAACATAATACTTGAACAAAAAAAAATGGGTAACTAACTATCCTAAGATAGCCAGCTGTGTGTGGACAATTGAATAAACAGTTGAATGTACTTAAGAACTTCGCTTTGCTCGCTCGTTCAAAAATGTGTGCAGTACGGAACCCTTGGGACGTGAGTTCGACTCGCACTTGACCGGTTTTTATTTTGATTTGATATGTCATATTATATTAAATTACAGCCCACTCTGTCTTGTTACTTTTGACCCACAACGTGCTACTTTCTGCACACCAACGGGGTCATAATGACCGTAGTTATGCAGAAAACGACCAACTCAATTTTTTTATCAATGCAGAAAGCGACCAAAGCTACTGAGTTAGGGTGTAAGTCACTTTGACAAAAATAAAAAGTTGGTCGCTTTCTACAGAACTACGGTCCATTAGTAACAAAAGACGATTTTTTAAAAACAAAATACACAGTTATAATGTTAGTCAAGACGTTAATGTACAGAACATGCACTGACGTTATATATGACTACATTAAACTCATCAAAATAATAAGGGTTAACCAGAAACTAAGGTCAAAGTACAAAGTGTTACGTTTCTCCCCGCTCTACCCTACGCATCCAAAATTACTGTCCACCTATGTTCATCAGCATCACTATATGTATTTTTTGCAAATAAATATATGGTTATCTTTATCAATAAATTAAGTCCTGGCAAGGTGGAACTTTCATTTTGGCGGATTCTTTCTCTCTGCATCTGACTGTACCTACAGCTATTACGGCAATTTTTTGGTAAACTTACGGTTATATGTTCAGACTCTGAATCTCTATAGTAGGGTAAAAGTGGGATAGATGCCGAAGGGGGATACATGCCTCACTTTACACGTAGCAACCTGTGCGAACAATAGGTCTGCGATTTTTAGTTAAAATGCAAGCTTGCCCCCTCCCTCCCGCCGGTCAGTGCCGAGCGCTCCGAGCGGAGGGACGTATTGCTAGCTATGACGTGGGAAATATATTACACGACGAAAATTTCGTGGATTTGCATTACGTTAAATCTTTGCGCGCTCGGAACTTTTGATGTGATAGGGTAAGTATTTATATTTTTGTTATTGTGGTCTGTATATCTCTTGAATATTTATTTTCTAATGTTAATTAATTACTTTTTAACACCATTTTTGTGAGTATAGATGCCCTTAAGGAAATCTATCCTACTCTTAAGGGCATCTATCCCTCATTGTATTGTAATAAAAAATATTTTCTTTTTCTATACAGATGCCACGAAAGTACGTGAAAAAAGCCGGGGTGCGACCCCACGGACTGTGGACAGAGTCTTTCAGGACCTTAAAGATAAAAAATGTCCCATAAATGAAGTAGGCAGCCAGAAGTAACGCTGAGAGTTACGGAATTCCATCTAGGACTTTAAGACCTTTCACGAAAAAAGTTTTTAATGGTGCCATTCAGCTAACGTTGAATAAAGTATTAAAAAATCAAAATATTCTTTCATTTATTTCTTAGGGCAACTCTCCCCCGGATCAAAATATGTCTGGGGCATCTAACCCATACAGTAGGCATCTATCCTCTCACGTGAGGTTTTTTTGTTACATTCATTATTTAACAACGAACATCCGCAGAGTCAAATTATCTTAATATGTTTCTTCGTTAATACATAGACTAATAATAAAAAAATGTTCGAGGCTATTCAAAGCTTATCTTCTGCAAAATAATTGGACATTTGAAAAAGTGGGGCAACTATCCCACTTTTACCCTAATTTAAGACGAAAATATTTAAGATATATGGACATACCTCTGGTCCTTGAACTACGTCCGAAGAGAGGTATGGGAATGGGAACTGAGAATGACATCTCGCTTTGTGTGGTAGGGCACAGCACAGCGGATGTCATTCCAGATCTAGAGCAGAGCTCAACCTTACAGAAATCTGCAGCCAAATAACACTAGCACTAGACCCTACTCATAGTGTCCTTCCTGCCGGTGAGTATGGTTGCCAGTTATCAACGAGAGGTGCGGAGTGTTAGACTCGGCAACGCGCATGGAGTTGCAGGCGTCCCAAGGCTACGAAGATTGCTTATCATCAGACGGGCCGTATGCTTGTTTGTCAGCGACAAGGTATAAAAAATAAAATTAAATATGCACAGAATATCATTGAATTAAAAACTTTGTTTTATTTTATAGTAAATTAGTATAACACTCGATACACAGGCAATCACAATCCAGGTTTTGGGCTGTAAGCCTCGTAGGCCAGTAGGTATATCTCGGCCTCACAAGCCGCAAAAACTCGCTAGGACTGAGTCTAGACCATAGCCGTTTATTTATGCTTGATTTCATGAAGGTTTGCAGAACAGCACGTAACCGCATTATACATCTATCTTAGACGGACCTCACAGCAACAAAACAGGTTTACCACTGCACGATTTTCAAGTAGTACACGAAATATTTACATAATGTTCCGTATTAATAGGTAATATTTGAAGATCAAAAGTTCTCTAACATAAATACATGATCACAACATTGTCATAACAGTTCATTGACGTTGACGTACAAAAGTACGTCAAATAGGTATGCAATATTAATACCAGCATAATGAAAATTAATTCCAATCAGTAAGTATGAGTCTTCAAACTTTTTTCATTCTAAGCCGGGTTTCAAGGAGCAAATTACTTAAATGATATTGGAATCGTATTGTTTTAAGATAGTTTACTGCGTTTTTCAACCATTATGCCCCAACAAATAAAATCTAAGATGAGACTCGAGCTCCATGTGATGATAATTATTTACCCTGTTTTTTTAAATACTATTTGTCTACTGGTATACTTTTTCGTATATGTATATGATTTAATGTCGAAATAAATGCCAAAAACAACTGTCATTTTAATTAAATTCGCGATACGTGTGCTTTGATCCGAGCCCAGCGGGCATCTGATCAAAGAAGTTGCGTGCACGGAACCGCTGATATCATATTTTCGAACTTATTTATTGAATGTGAAATTAAAAAAAAAAGTAATCCTGGTAGTCGCTCAAGCATACAATTGCGCGTTATTATAAGCAGTTTTCATATTTTTATCTTTTGTGCACAAATTGTTACGAATCTTGAAAGTCCGTTTTAGACCTATGTTCGTGATCGTTTTCTATCGAGCAAAAGTCAAAAACTTAGGATTCTAATCGCTCCACTCACTAGAAAAAGCCCTCAAGTTTGCTAATTGAATGTATGGCAGCTGTATCGTGATCCAAAAAAGAGCTACGGCTTTTAAAAAACTCAGTTTTCTGAACTCACTGCACCTTAAACAATTCGCAGTCACACATCAAGTGTGGCATTTAGTAAGGGTAATAGTGTCTACAGTAACAAATATGTGTTTCATCGTCATTAATCTTCATTACGGTTCGCTTAAGCTACGAGTATGTGCGGTTAGCTTCAGGGAAGGCGACCTTATGTATATATGTACGTATCTATTTGTGTCATCGAAATCTTGAAACTGTTTTATTGCACAATAGAATGTTCGAACTTTGTTGTTTCGAGAGCCATTGTCTAGTTACCTTGCTGCTGTATTAGCTCAGTTGGAGTGGCATAGGTTAAAAGATTTATGAAACCAGTCCTTTGGAACGGATGTGACCGACCGCTATATCGACTATCTTAGGAGCTAAATGTACATTTTTTTTAAGATTTTTTTATAATGATGAAAAATGTGTGACTGTAGTCCATCCCTATATTATGAATTATATGGGTTTATTAATATATCACGCAGTAGATAATTATTAAAGATAATTTTAGCTTGAAATATCTACAGCACGAATCTATGTTAATTAAAATCTAAAACTTAAGCAAGTGAGCTTAAATCCATCTAGTACTGGCACAACAGAAAAACTCTGTACCTCGTGATTTCACCTTCGTTTTGCATCCATAAGCTAGGTGTGTAGCTTATATAATTATTATTTTAGGCAATATTTGTATTATAACAAAAGGCCCTTGTTCTTCTATTATTATTTACCTAATGTCCTAGATGTATAAGCAATAATATCTAATCCACTTAACCGTCCCTTATCGACAAAATCCATTTCATTACTTCTTTTATAAACGCTGCATTAAATCCACCAGAGCATCGAGAACCTATAAACTAAAACATTGTTGCAAATCCGTGCTCGAAATTACTTCTCAGTGTCGACGGGTATGAGGCGGTTCGAAATCATTTATCTAAAAGCCGCTCCCCTCTGTCATCAAAACTAAATCAAGTAGGGCGAGGAACATAAACTCGACCGCCCTTGCAGTTAGATAAAATGTAAAGGGAAGTTTGATTCACTCGTGTGACACTCTGCGTCCTTCCCCAGCCGCTCGGGCCCCACGCTCGATCCGCAACAGACCTCCGAAACGACGTCTTTATGCCAGCTATCTCTCTATTTGACTACGACTCATCTTATATCACATATCTCGGCGTAGAGGGTACTTAGTGGCACGATATTGGAAAACTCAACCTCTCTTCAGGTTTCCAAAGATCAAATTCCGTTCAATGTGCAGGTACAATGATACTCGCGAATGTTATCAACGTTATACAAATAAAGTCCCAATATTGTAAACAAAATCATGCTCCGTGAACATCAATATAATTATTAGGTTTACATAGACTACATAAACAGAAATAAACTTAAATTAAACTTAAATTTATTTCAGAGGTTTACTTGCTAGATTATGATGATAAATTTTCCGTTTTAATACTCAGGTAGGTACTTTGCTACTCATTCCATAATTAGTTTTAGCAATTTTGCTAACAACAGAGCAGAGAATTAAAGTCTGAAAAAAGCATTTGGAGGCGTCTAAGCGGGCAAATATTGTCGGCGGGGTCTAAGGTGGAGGTTCATTCCAAGATGAGCGCGGCGCGGGCGCGGAGGCTAGCATCTGGGCCGGTAATTAAGCGCATCTGCCTACGTTCAATTTTGAAACGCGGTGGATGAAAGTTGCCCCTCGCGCCTTCGGGTCCATTCGAGAGGGTACAGCAAATTGCTAAACTTTCAATTAAAGAGTTGTTATTCAAACCGCTTCCGGTTCCTCGGTGGAATTATATTTTATTTCGCAACGCGAAACTTGTTTCTGGTTTTACTCGGCTCCAGTTTTACGATTTCGCAACGGGGAAGGCGTGGGAACCTATTAACAACTGTCCAATTTGAGTCATTTCTCAGATCGCTTAAACGAAACATTTAAATTGTGAAATTGTTATAATCTTAGTGAAGCGGGACGTATGTTTTAAGGATATTAATATTGTTTCAGTGGTCTGTGTCAGCTGTGACAGCTCGATGCGCGTCCGGAAAGGGGGGAGGGAGCATGCTGCTGCACCTCTTGGTACTTAGCACCGCCCTCGCGGCCGCTACCACAGGGAAGCACGGTGAGTCCCTATCGACCTTTTATCACACACCCGCCCAAATGTTTGGCTCCATGAAGGAAGTCAGATATAAACAGCACAACGTAACTTTACACCATAAATCGTTATCATCAAATTTAACATCTCCAAGGCGTGGGCTGGATAAAGTCGAACTCTGCCCCTGTTTGCGTAATAATAATACCAAGTTGGTAAGTTGAGAAAATTTTTGTGTAAAATTTGCGTAAACCTTGCGGAGCTTGTTCACTTTTTCTGACTTTTCTTTAGATTATCCCTTACGCGGTTAGGCCGTAACTCAATTTATTAAAAGGAAACGTTTCTTCGTCTCACCTGTTTTTTATTAAATCAAATGAAAGCAAAGACTTGAGCACAATTACATAATAATGTTGTTAATCGTTAATAATAACTTGTCGAAAACAATAATTTGTTTAGTTTTAAAGTACACTATAGGCAAAGCTATCTTGAAACTTTTAATAATTGGCTGTAACTCGAATAATCTTTAATAGAAAAAACCCGACTTCTCATAACAGTCATAACAGTTTGAAATGCCATTAAATAAGTTCTAATCATTGTAGTGCATTTCATATTAATTTAATTAATTTAAATTAATCTGAAGACTTACGAGTAGAAATAAACTTTTGTTATAGAGGAGCTCCATTCTGGTCTTCCTGCGCAGTTCCATTTTACCAAATAGTACTATGTCAATGAAAAATGCTTGATTTCTAGATAAGTCCAGATCCAGGTTCAGGTCCAGGTCCATGTCCATGTTCAGGGGTCAAATTCGACATTGTACAACTGTCAGATTTCGCATCCACGTCAAATCATCAGTTGCTTTTATTGCATGTTGATTATATCAAGTGTTGATTCGATCAACTGTGGATACTATCATTTGGTACAATCAAAACTCAACTCTGACCTGTAGATGGTTCAGTTTAGTTTGGTTGTCACCTAACTGTGGATTGTGGTGGACTGCGGTTGCTAATATCAAATTTCGACATTATACGTATTCGAAAACTTAAATAAAATATGATTTTTCCCAAATCAAATCACCAGGGAGATTAACACGATATGTCAAACGTGGCAGGATCCTTAATTTAGATCCGAGATCGGGTCCGAACAGAGACATAAAAGTTGGTGCAGGAGAGATTCATAACATAACTTATAAAGAGATTAAGTGCGTTGCGTAAACATGTAAAAATTACGTAGGTACCCACGGATATTGAAATCAAAGGCTCCGCTTGCATTTGAATTCCACAATATGACGATTTTGCTACACACATGAACATTCTAAAAACGTCAAAACAAAGAAGCGTTGTATGTGAACTAAGAACTGAATCCCTTGAGGTTTATGTCTTTTCGGATCAGGCGGCTTACCGGCACAGGCGCGCGGAAGACTCCTTTCCCTCATAAATATTTACTTTATGAAATAACACCCCAAGTTTACCTTAGTCTCACATGCCGGCTGGACGCAGGTGATAAGTCGATGCGACGAAAAAAAAACAAAAATGTTATTTCGTTACCTCTATATTTCTGTTGAGAAATAATCCTGCTTCGTAAATATAAATATCAAAGGACAGCGCCGAGTAGCTCCGCTTTATCCCAGAGGCAAATAACGGACGTGCTAGGGGTATTTTTGTTTTCATAACAAACATACAAAAATGGCAAATTACGTCTTATTTCGGGCAGTAACTTATAAAAATGGCAATGTTTTGGCTGAAATTAAAATAAGACCTTAGAACGGGATTAAATTATTTGGGAAGTAAATTATTTGAGTTATTTTGAGTTAATTTGAAATTCTCTTTATGTATGACCATTAGGCACAAATTTCTAAATACCTGAGCTGAGCAGAGGGATTTTTAGCGCAAACTTTAAATAAGTGAGTCTTTATGAAACTACTTATGAAGTTGCTATGAATGTGTACATTGGCATCTAAACTACTTACATTTGAAATAGCTTTATAAAGTTAAATTATATTAATTAAAAAGCTTTTACATATTTCGGAGAAGATATCCATATTACAACAACATAAACAATAATGGTACAAAGATTATATTAAATATTATAATTACGGTTACGGATTACACATTACAGAAAACAAAAAGTTTTATTTTATTTTATTTGTGTTACTGCTGTATTTCCAATTTGAATTGCCCCATCGTTTTGTTTTAGTAAATACAATATAGATGTTCGATCCGATCCGATATGCTTTTAAAACCACTCAAAATAAACAGCCACGTTCACGTTATACAGTTTTATGTTAAGCGTTCGAGTCAGGTACGGAAAATTAAAAGGGAGCAAAAATTAAATTAATTGGCCGATCATGACTGAGTTAATACAATATTCATCGTATTCGGGCTGAATGATGCGAGGCAGTGGCGTATGAAACATTCACGCGCATGGATGGTGTCCATCGGCGGGCAGCTAGGCGGCGCCGTAAAAAGTTACACCCAATTAGTGGCAATCGATGACGCGCGTTTTCCACTCGCACGAGTGAGTTTGACAACCGCCTGTCATGGTTTAAAATTCAAATTATCCCACGGGCCGATTCGAGCGCACTGTTGCATGGATGCTTTATCAGCTGGCAGTCAACGCCAATGCGTTGACGAGAAAATGACAATGATTTTGTGGATTTAATACTGACATTTTCCTTTCAATTAGGCACAGTGAGATCTAACAATGGTGAAGCCTTTTTTGACTAATTGCTGCTGGGAAATGATTGTTTAATTTGACTGTGATTTATATTCGGGTCCAGGAAAACAGACATAAAAATTTGCTGATATATATTGTATGACATTGCTTCCGCATAATATTATCTTCGACTTAACTCAATTTTCAATACAAATATTGATTGTATTTAAACAAATCTGTGTAGAATTCGGAAATATATTACCTATGTAATCGTATCAATATTCCATTTGTTTCCAATTTTGTCGGACCACGTACATTTGAGAGTATGCTCAATAAATGTGAAACAAAATAAATTATTCTGCATAAATAAATCAATTTCGCATTCAAATTAATAACACAGTACCTACCTACAGACGTCCAAGTTTAGTCATGGCGTAATAAGGGTTTTTAATTAGGAATACATCTTGTCTTTAATAGGTTTATATGTTTAGACATCTGAGAAAATACCAATAATAGATAATAGGTATTTAGTAATAACGCAATGCAGCAAACTTAATTTTAAACTAGTTTTATAATTGTATTCAGATTGTCTGCGATTCAAATTATTCCTACATTTTTCAACGTAGTAACAATAGAGCACCTCGGATGCGAATGGAAAAGGTACGTCACGCCCCTGGCAATAAATGTGTTTAGTAATCCACAATAATCAGTCTGACTCCATGCCTACTTCTATTTGTTAACATAGATGCTTAAAGAAAACTGCCTCGTTGTAGTCGTTGCAGTCTAAATTTAATTTTCGCCGCCACATCAACCTATAAACGCTGATTGTAGCGAGCCTCGCCGAGCGGAAAATTCCAAGGAATCGTTATGAAAGTAGTAAAGGAAAGAACCCCGTTAAAATAACGTCTTTCATCATAATAACATCTTCTGTCTATTTTTTTTGTCTCAGCAAATGTTTTTATTTGAGAAAATTCTATGTGAATGTCTGTTGTAACGAGATTCAAATACTTTGTGCGTACTTAATAACATCACATTTCTGTAATATTTATTACTGTTGTTGTCGCTTGATTTCGCATCGGCCTGAAACCGACATCCTATTGTAAATCTGGGCGTTCTACGGTAAACCATTATAGCTCCCTACGTGACAATCGTTTAATTACTGTTTTATAAAAATATATAAAATAAATAAGTATCAAACATAGTCCCACAGTAAGCTTGATAAGGCTTGTGTTGTGAGTACCTAATTGAAAAAAAAGTCTAATCAAACTTTGGATCATCAATACCTATCGTATAAATATAAAAAAATGAATCACTTGGTGTGACGTCACTGACGTCAGACATAATAAGAATACTTATATAAGAATAGAATAGAATAAGGGATGTAAGGTTATGATTATATCGGATCAAGACCGTTTAATTTAAATTATGAATATTAAAAAATATATTTTAACGAAAATAGCTCATCAGTAACTCTTCGAAAGCTAATAAAGCTCGTGATGATTCTAATTGATTCATGGTTTTCGCGTAATCGTAATGAATAGCCTTAAAATACATTCGGCAATAAATATTTCTAATATTATTGTTTTCTGTTTCTTAGGTGTGCAAAAGGATATATTTTTATTAAATTTATTGTCCATAAAAAATAGATAGCACATCTTGACAGAATGGGTGACTTGCCTATTTGTATTTCTTTGTCACAATATCTAAATCTATTTTTACGTTTTCCTCGATCTTACTTTCACATCACCATTTCTTACAGCCTTTATATTCCTACTTAACTACTCGGCTTATAATGTAGCTTTCATACCTAAAGTACATATAGGGTAAACCCTCCAGTGAATGAACACCCCCCAGTGAATGAACAAATTCACGTTTTTTGTCTAAAATAAGAAATATAGCAATTTCTTCCACTTGTCTTATTTTTTTTCTTATTAACAACTGTATTTCCTATGCGATGACAACCCATAATAAATTTATTTTCAACCAGTTAGGATGTGACTGGCGTTTGAAGTTTACGTATTTCTGGATTTGAAGTTTTGTATGGAAATATTAGATCCCAGATAAGAACAGTGTACGTTTGGAGCAACATATGAAGTGCTTATTTAATGTTTACTTGTACAAAGTGTAGTTATTTGGTTAGATTAAGAGTTGAACCTTCTATTTATGTACACTTTGTCGGCGTATTATGCGATTAAGTCTTTATTTTTTAGAGTTCCATTACTGGCTCATCAAATGTTCTGAAACCAGTAAATGAACAGTGTGTTCATTTACTGGTGTCGCGTAGATTTCGTTTTTTTCCCAAATGTATATGTAAATGCAATCGTATTGAGCTTGTTTTTTGTGATTCTGCATAGAAAACAATTCTGATTCATTTAGCCAGTATTGGAACAAACCAAATTTCTATAGTCCATTTACTAGATTTGTCATGCCTATGTATGAACAATACAAAATTTGGCTTGTTCATTTATTGGATTTCTACTAATTCTATGTATGAACAGTGTAACCACGAACAATTCAGTGACAAGTTTATTATTTTAAGCATTATTTGGTGAGCATGACCCCTTTTCATCAAAATATGCACGTTGGTTCTTGTTTTAATGATTGATTTTATTTTTTCCTTTTAATATGTAACGGGTTTCTATGTTATTGGTGTTTAACCATCATTTTATTACATTCTAATCGATTCGAAGTCAATATGGAGGGATAAAAAGATATAAACGCTATCGCTATACCTATTAAAATAGAGCCGGAAACGGTGTTTGTGATAAAAATGATTATATTATGCTAATTAAAAAGAGTTAAATAATGTTCATTCACTGGGTTTTTCGGTGTTCATTCACTAGTTTTTATGTTCATTCATTAGGTTTTTGGGGAGTTTTTCGTAAATTCTGGTATAACTCAAAAACTATGACAGTAATTAAAAATCGCAGAAATTACTTTATTATTTATTAAATGAGGATTGATTAAATTGCAGTTAACTATTCTAATTATTAATGAATGCTGAGCAATGATTTTTCAAACTTGGATAATTGCTTAAGTGTTCATTCACTGGTGGTCTTACCCCTGGTATTATAACACTTTACTACTCTCGCGTTTTGTACACATATTTAATTACACAAACGGGTCTACCGCGATATACCTAATTTCATTGTTTTTACCTTTAATTCCGACGTTTCAGTTGAGTTGAGTTTCAGGTGAGCTGGTGCAACTCAGCTGAAACGTCGGAATTAAAGGTAAAAACAATGAAATTAGGTATATCGCGGTAGACCATTTGTGTAATTAAATATATACCCTGGTGTTCGGCGGTGAGGTGGAGTGAGCAGGTTCCGTAGGGGCGTAGAAGTAAACCTGACTTGTAGTCACAATAATATAGTGAATATAAAAGCACAATTATGATAGTTAAGCACATAGGTATTTAGGTGATAATGTAAAATGTTTATCTCGTCACATGGCAACCGAATTCAAAGAACAAGAGCATAGAAAATGTAAAAAAGGAATTACTTCTGTTGGACTTGCCAACACCCTGGTACAAATACCTGAACTGCAAAAACACCTTTTCGCGAAGTCCATTAAAAACTGTTAACGCAGCATGGCTTGCTCCAGCTTTGCATGTCGTTGTGTGTGTCCACCTTTATTTTCAGCGTGCCAGTTGGGAAGCGTCAATTTATTCCTTTGAGCGCGATTCTAAAATTGACATACTATCTAGGCTTAGTTTATTTCACATGAAAGTTTCAAGTATCATAAAAACATGGACAAATAATATCGAACACGGTTAGTGCAAAACTCAAAACAAAGTACCAGTTTATTTTTATTTTTAATTATTTTTTTATGCTTTCTATTATTACAAGTAAATAAAAAAAATAATCAAAGAAACTGGTTTGAAATGCCTTTTTATTATGTATTTGAAAATATACCTATATTGTTATTTGCTAATTCATAAGGCATAAATAAAAACAAATGTGTCGCACAAAGATACGTACATACAATCTTACCATGTACAGTTGTGTAAATAAAGTAATATTTTCCCACAGGTACTACAAAAACTGCATGTGCATTATTTTAATTAGAACCTTGTAGGATTATAAACTCCATTAGAAAATGAGCACTGCCGATAACTGAGAAATGCCGAACCTTTTAATGTTAATGAAGGTACAATGATTTTAACGCGTTCACCGTGTATATACCGCTGAGCGGTGGTTTCCATCTCATTTGTTTACCACGGTGTATAAAATCATTTCAAATAAAGTTATTCCATTTTATAATCTTATTATTTCCAACAAAGCAAATCTTATATTATAATATCAATAGAAAACGAGCCGAGGCTATTGAGCCCGATTGCAAATTTGGCCTTTCTTAGTAGGAAGGTTTCACTTAAAAACGCCGTTTCTACATAAAGGAAAAACGAAGGCATATCTGCAAACAAAACGGGAGCAGAAGGTTTAATCTCTGAGAGGTACAAATCGCTCGTTATGTAAATTGAATCTCTTGCAAATTTGAATCGCTTTCATAAGCCAATTCTCTCCGAATAAAAACAATGAGATACTCTTTCAGCGTTTTAGAATTTTAGTAAGAACGGAATTTATCTTGCCCTCGCTAATTTATTCAACTGTATCATATAACAGTGCACGATATCACGTGCCTAAAACAACGACTTTTCGGTATGTTTATTCACAATTTTCACAAGTACAATACGGACCCAAACACACAAGCTAGGACTTTTCTCACACAACGCAACCCCAAAATGACTAGTTGTCTATTGTAATGTTTTAATTAATTCTTATGATGTAGGAATTTTATTTGCATTCATATTATATTTGTTTTTCTTTTTTGGGTCTTAGGTACGTTGTCTTTTTTTAAAGATATACAAGGTTTTATAGAAAAAGTGGGGATAGGTTTAAGGTTATACTCATGTTTGATATCACATTCTGATTAGGAAAAAGTAGAAGAAACATTTTTGGCGCAAAATTTTTTGGCCTTTTTATGGAGCTGGCCGACTCGGACAATCTGCCCCATAGAAAGAAATTCTCGCCACAAATTTCTAGTTTTTTTTAAATCAGAAACACGACACTGAATATGCATTTTAACGATGCCCATTAATTTTTGTAACAAACCCAGACCCTATTAATCAGAATAATATTAACTCAAAAGAAAAACATGAAGAACACTCAATGATGCAAAATACGGAGAACGACTAGTCTTGACTTAGTGCGACTGGCGACTAGTTCCCATCATTGTTCCCAGTAACCATTCAGGCCACTCCATTTTGTAAAACTGCCCTCGCATTATATGTAGGTACTCAGTTCTAAGCGGTCTGGTCACTTGCTCAGTTGAAAAGAAACGCTTACCTTCCTGTGTAACCTGTGGTATGAAATGTGAAGGCTTATTTTAGATGAGAATTGCGAACTTGGACGTTGTTTTACTTATCTCTTCTAAAAAAATATCGTGTTTTATGTAACAGTTATAAGAGAGGCTACCAGGTAAGCTGATGAAGCCGCAGTCAAAGTGAACCATACAATTATATTTTGAATTAAGTACATAATTATACAACGTTGCCTATACCTTACTTCTAGTTACCTTTAATTAAAATGCATTTTTAACTAACTCTTAAATATTTAAGTAGGTAATAGATCACTACCGTCTTAGTAATATTTTGCTTTAATTAGGAGCATATTTTCCATATAGGTATAAATATGTATACAAACAAAAACGAAATAAAACATTACACACAAAACATAATTATGTCATTACTATCTATAACTTAAGTCCATGTTACGTTAATAACCGCAATATTATTGCCCGCTACAATTCACCTGCCTGTTATCAAATAACAAATAATACTTATGAATCTTATGATTGAGCGAATACATTGTACTTAACTAAGGACAACAATAGTTTAACATGAACATTATGTGGGTGGGATAAACGTAACAAGTGACAGCGATAAAAAGGAACAAAGCAGCAGAGTAGTTGAGCCTCACGATGACAGCTCTGGAGTCGGTGTCAAGTACAGAAAATTATGTCCATTCATCCTACGGAGGCGGGGATTAAGCGGAAGAGGGCGCATCTAGTGACTGCGCGCTCACGACAGACGAGTCAGACGACACCGTTTAAGGCTCTTATTCCAGCGAGCTTGGCATTCTATGAACTTTAATCCTTGCTAATTACAATAATGAGAGGGATATTTGGCAAACTATTTTTGCGTAAATATAACTATTAAAATTATCTTTTATTTATTGGAGGGGAGTATATAATTAATCACCTATTTGTTATTTATATTCCGTCGTTTAAATCGAAATTAAATGCTTGCGACAATTATATAGTTTTGTAGGAAGCCTAATAACATGTTTAGTAAATTGCCCATGATTTTATGGGCTTATAGTTCTCACAAATTATATTATGTTCTAAAACAATTCTATTAAACCACTGTTTTAAAGAGTGAACTAGAACGTCTAGAACTTATACAAAGAACGGCTGATCCACTTATGTATTTAGAAAATAATGGATCATTAGCAGCCAATTGATAAATAGGTAATTACGCCAAGAAAGTACGTAATTAAAACTGTTTTGTTTTATAAAACGGCTCCGCTCGGCTCCGTTCTTTTACTACTTCTGAGTCTTCTGACGCATATCTAATCGAAAAGAATATCTAAACAAAGATAAAGAAGTAAACGAATTTATTTAGTTGAAAAGCGAGGTAGTAAAAACCGGCTAGGCGAGCTGGCTTGAAACAATCAATGATGGCTATAATATTTATATTCGACGACCGGTCTGGCCTAGTGGGTAGTGACCCTGCCTGCGAAGCCGATGGTCCTGGGTTCGAATCCCAGTAAGGGCATTTATTTGTATGAAGATACAGATATTTGTTCCTGAGTCATGGGTGTTTTCTATGTATTTAAGTATTTGTATATTATATATATCGTTGTCTGAGTACCCACAACACAAGCCTTCTTGAGCTTACTGTGGGACTTAGTCAATCTGTGTAAGAATGTCCTATAATATTTATTTATTATTTATTTATTTATATTCATTCTTCGATTAAGAAATAACATCAACTTCAATATATAATACGTAACAATTAGCTTATATTGTGATCCCACCAAAAACATAAATGTAAAAAAGGAGAGCCAAGTTCAATACAAAAATTATGCTTGGCTGTGGGGCTCGCCGCAAAAAGAATGGAGATCTAAATGAGTGCCACTGCCAAGTTCTATGCAAAATCCAAATATGTATTTATAGGAACAAAATAACATTATAAACAAGTATTAAACTCTATTTCTTTGCTTTATTGGATACCTATAACAATTGCTGTTATTTAAATAAATGTGAGATCTTAAAGTAGGTTAGATTTGACTTGGCCAGTTTTCATTATATCAATCATTTTATATATATTGTAATTCTGATAAAACCTGGCCAAGCCAAATCTAACCTACTTTAAGATCTCACATTTTTTTAAATAACAGCAATTGTTATAGGTATCCAATAAAGCAAAGAAATAGAGTTTAATACTTGTTTATAATGTTATTTTGTTCCTATAAATACATATTTGGATTTTGCATAGAACTTGGCAGTGGCACTCATTTAGATCTCCATTCTTTTTGCGGCGAGCCCCACAGCCAAGCATAATTTTTGTATTGAACTTGGCTCTCCTTTTTTACATTTATGTTTTTGGTGGGATATCAATACTTTTTGTAAAGAAAACTAGGCAGGTATTGAGATTTAATGTTTTTTCTTGTGTTTCCGCTGTATGGTTTTTACTTCTGTTCTTTGTATAATTATGTGGTACCGCGCGCCGCCGACGACACACCGTTGGCCGGTTGTTTAGAGCGTATTAAAAGTTTTTTGTATGGGGACACCACTTATTTTTTTGACTAAACATTATTTTAATATAGCAAATATAATAATACACATATTGGGGTAGTTCAAATATCTGCTTGTAACGGTTCCAACGCTACAATAAAAAAATATTTTTTTGTATGGGGACCCCCCCTATTTTTTAACTTTTTTTTATTTTTTGATTTTTTCCTACGCTTACACACAATAACCGAGCTGGATTCCAAATTTCATCCTTCTAGGTCATCTGGAAGTAGGTTAGGTTTAGGTACTTATATCAGTCCCAATAAAAAATGGTTTTTTTGTATGGGGACCCCCCCTATTTTCAAACTTTATTTTATTTTTAGATTTTTTCCTACGGTTACACACAATAACCGACCTGGATTCCAAATTTCATCCTTCTAGGTCATCTGGAAGTAGGTTAGGTTTAGGTACTTATATGTCAGTCCCAATAAAAAGTGGTTTTTTTGTATGGGGACCCCCCCTATTTTTTAACTTTATTTTATTTTTAGAGTTTTTCCTACGGTTACACACAATAACCAAGCTGGATTCCAAATTTCATCCTTCTAGGTCATCTGGAAGTAGGTTAGGTTTAGGTACTATAAGTCATAAGTCAGTCTTAAAATTTACGACTTTTTGACCTTCATACCTTTATAACCGTTTGAGCTAGCTTCATGAAATTTGGGCTTCTAGATATCCTTATGGATATAACTAAACACACGTAGTTTTATGTGTTTACGTCAAAGATGTTTTGAGTTATAGAAGGGTCAAAAGTGGCACCAAGTGGTTCGTGTAATATTACACTCGGCGCTGGCTAGCCAGTTCCTTTGCTTGAACTTGGCTTGACACGCTGCCGCGTGTCTAGATTAAATCTAAAAAGTTTAAGATCACGCTGAAATTCTCTAAAGTTAAAGTAAGAAGGGATTTGGGCGCAGGCCTGAATAGTTAAGACAAGAGCTTGGATAATGTCCTTGGGCACTAATTAAAACTTTGGAGAAAAAGGGTAGAGAAATATGGCATTCGGCGGATAGTAATGACTCTGTGGGTTTGTTAAAATTCCCTCAGATCTTGTTTTCCTTAAAATTACAATATTGAAATCGACCCCATTTTGCAACGTTTATTAATGCTGTTTATTATTCTTGTTTGCAGAGTATTCATAATGAAATTTACTGCGTAATAATTAATGTGAATTGCATTTGAATTTCATTAAATATTTTAAATATAATAATGATTAAATAGCATAATGTATATTAACAAGCCAAACATATATCTGCCCTGCTTATCGTTTGTGCAGTACTTGCACGAAAAACATCGTTTAAATAAAGAACTTATTGAAAGAGAACAAGATAGACAATTGCATGACTTTTCAACTGCGATTACTGCATATGTTTTTAGCACGGCAGATATCTGTTATCGCTCTTTAGCTTTTCGACAAAAAATCACAAGAAGTTATAACAAGGCAATCACTATTTAATACCGTATTCCTAGTAACTTTGAAAGGGCGAAGAGGAAAGTGGCGTATTAATTAATATCGTCATCAATCATTGCCACGTTCCCTCTGAACCCAACGTCATTCACATTGTTACTGGACACCAACAGAAAGTAGAAAAACTCTTGAAACAATTTACCGGTCTCATTGAGAAGGGTAGCAGCCATGATTTCGTTAGACACTTAATGAATGAAATACAAAACTCAGTTATCCTAACCTTTATTAATACGTTTATAAAATATACGACGTATCACGTTAGTGTTATTGACAACTAAAACTATTTGTTAACAGTAAAGCTATTTTCTTTCGTAATTGGAAATCGAAAATGTATTCGTGTGAACAGCTTCTACACAAAGAACCTAACAAACAAAGCAAAATTTTAAAGAGAAATATTGACATATAATATACTTATGTATCTACTGATATTTTCAACTGTATAAATTCAAATCAATCGAACTGAATTCAAATGAGCAGTCGTTACTGACAAAGGATACTGAAAACCAATACATATTTTCAAATAGATTGGTACCTATCTAGGCTCGAATCTCATTTGGCTGGCGCCTATACGAATGCTAGAGCTTTTGACGACCGGTCTGGCCTAGTGGGTAGTGACCCTGCCTGCGAAGCCGATGGTCCTGGGTTCGAATCCCAGTAAGGGCATTTATTTGTATGATGATACAGATATTTGTTCCTGAGTCATGGGTGTTTTCTATGTATTTAAGTATGTATTTGTATATTATATATATCGTTGTCTGAGTACCCACAACACAAGCCTTCTTGAGCTTACTGTGGGACTTAGTCAATCTGTGTAAGAATGTCCTAAAATATTTATTTATTTATTTATTTATTTAGAGCTATCCTTCACCAAACTGATCTTTTTAAATTGGTATGAAAGAGATAGAGACATCTAATCATAGGATACGATTGGGAATGAGTGTGAATGAACGGGCTTGTCCGTTGGCGAATCGGAGCGAAAACGTTTTGCTATTTGAACGCAATCTTTTGAGTTCCGGCCGAAGCGCTATCGCAATTAGGCACCGGAAGCTCACTAATGACGCATACAAACCTAAACCTTTCCTTTCCACTTGTTACTTCTTACTGTCTGAACGGGAAATCAATACGGATCTTAAAGGTTGTGTCTGTAGCAAATACAAACATTGTAAATCGATTCGGAGCTTTTAGAAACACGGGGATTATATACGGTAATCACTTGGGCACGTGTTATTGCATGAAAACGTCTACAGTACGTATTATCAAAAATATAATAAAGATTTCTGAGCTGTAAGTTTATGATTTGTTGATGTAAAAAGTAATATTTCCAGGTGAAATACATTAGCCTAGAGCAAACCTAGAGTACTTGACCAATTCTGAATACATACATAATTGAGATCAGTTTAGTGATTTTATTGGTGCCAAAAAATACAAACTAAACAATAATAATACTAAACTACATGGAATTTAATATAAAACATAAAACAATCATATAAATCAACTTATAAATTAAAAATCTCGCTAGGTCGCTTTAGTGATTTTGAGGTTACCTCAAAACTAATTACTTTGTACTCACTATTCGACCGACAGTATCTACTTACTGTAAACAACAAACTCGTCATCGCGAGAATAAATATTACATAGATACATATTATCTTTTGTCAGTATTATTTTAAGTTTTGATCATTATTAATATTTTCGTGAATCGATATTGATGCAACGTCTGATAGATAGTCATTTCATAAAAGAAGTCCAAATGGCAAGAATTAGGTAGTTCAAATAGCGGCAATATGAGTAAAATAAAAAGTATGCATCTTTGTTCGACATTAATTAATAACAACCCTTATTCTGTCTGACGAATTTGAACGCCATTTAATATGGTAGTGACACAAAATTCCAACCCACAGAAGACATAACAATTAGGTACACATGAGCTCAAAATAAATACCTAGAACAAACATTGCGCCATTCATAAACTTGAATTGGGAAATTTCGGTTCAAAACACAAGGAACTTGGCTAAGTTTATTCAAACCAAACACGATGTGCCCGTGTGAAATCTCATTTACGAAAATCCGTAGGAAAGTTGGCGGTTGGCAACATTAAAGTAAACAGGGGAAGCCGACTGGAATGCATCACCTCTGTAATAAACTCGTGCCGCGGGGGACGACACCAGACTTCTTTTATTTCAATTCCCTTAGCTTGTTCGCGAACTTTGAATATTATAAGGTAACTACACCCCTTGAGAGAAAAATAATAAAATCTCGAAAATTCAACGCTTAAGTTGCTTACTCTTACTGCCTATTGATTCAACTTTTTATAAAGACTATTCAGGTATGTTCGGAGAAGTTCAGATTCATTTAGTGCAGAGTTACGCACTAGATTGTTATTAATAAGCTTTCAATTGTATAGTGAATTCTTACAGCATTTAATAAGCCGAAAACCTTCACAATTGTGCAAACTTTTGTTTGGACTGACGTTTATCTGACATGGCTATTTGTAGGTACGTTACGTACAAATCATATTACAAATAGCCATACATTTGATGTGCCCATGCCCCTTCCTCGCAAAAATCGGCATACTGTTTTGCTACAGAAAATGAAAGCCAAAGCGTCTACAGTTACTAAAAATACCTACATAAAAAAACAAACGTCGGTTCTTGCCTATGGGTACGTTTAATATTAGCAAAAGTATTAGCTGAAATCAATATTAATTATAAAATGACATGTTGCTAGATTTTTGATATAATCAACGTCAGTTCTCGTTAGTCTGGTTGATTGTATATTCTCGTATCCTCGTATCTTCGTTTTCCACTGTATTTGTATCCGAATACAACTTCCAGTTCTTTGTATTATAATGAATTCAAGATTCCTTTGTAATTCCTGTAATTATTTCCTTTTTTAATTTTAAAATGTGCGTTAATTTGATAACATGGAAATGTACTTATATTTGTACGTGAAATCAAACGATGATAATTTACAAGGTTGCTTCTAATAATGAATAGTGTTTTATGCTTTAGCTAATATACGTCCAAGTCTCACGAGAGCAGACTGTTCTGCGCAGCTCATAAAATGATTCACTGAATTGATTTTCAATCGAATTAGAAGTTGATAATCCCCGCCGGCTTACACCAATTTGCTAATCCCAGTAATTAAAAAAATATGTTCATAATTTATACAGATATTGTATTAAATCTTTTACCAACCACTAAAATTGTTCGTAATAAAGACATAAAAAAAGTACGAAAAAGCACAATTGCGAGTCATGGGATCTCTTAATGGGCTAATAAAGTTGGGAGAAAGAAAACTTTGTAGCGCCACCGTAGCGGGCCGCTCTTTTGCGTATAACATCACCATTATAATAACAGCTCTCCGCCCTCCCCTTTTACCTTAACCCTGGGGAGAAAAAAAGGGGGGGCAGTGAACTCGCAGAGATCTCGCTAAAATGGTCATGTTGCAAAATCTGTTTGTGCTAAGTCGTCACGTGCACCCACTGATGAGCCGTAGACGTGATATCACTCACTGGTACGTGATGCTTACTTTATACCAAATCTTAACAGCAAAAGTTTACAAGACGATCTTATATAATTGTATACATATATATAATTTCGCTACGAGTTGAAGCTCGAAGTTAAGATTAATATTATGTATAACAAAATAAATGTAGTTATATATTTTTATTACTTCCAACAACTTCTGACAGAAATCAGAGTACAAGCTGCCTAATTAATAATTTTGATTTTCGTCTTCTTTAGAGAAGGTCGTAATTAAATAATTGCTTCATTTTAGTATTTTGAAGCACTGTAACTTAATAAAAAGTCTCGTCCATTAATAGTGATTTTATGCTGATTTACAAGCTTTAGTTGTTGTGATGTTTTTCCTCACATGGCTTGTTTAGTGGTCAAGACCTATCTCAGACGTTAGACTGTGGCAGATGACTGACCAGAAACTGACGAAACCGAAAAGGTAGATCGGACATGCGCTCTCTCTTAAAGCAGTCAGCAGAAGTAGCCTTTCGACGATTTTATAAGAAATAGAATCGTATACAGACCATGGACATACTTAGTTCACTTGGCAAGTTCTGCCGCTGACTGTATTGATATTGCACATGATAGTGGCACCCGCTAGGCGGCTAAAATAAAACAATGACATTTATTAAAATAAACTGTTCTTCGTTCTTGATAATTCAAATATGATGTAGGTAAAGACATTTTTTCTTAATCAGACAAACATTAATTTTGTCACATATGAATTAGATAAAAACTAATTCGATTTTAAGTACAGCGGTAATTTGCAAATCCGGACTGGCGCCACAGTTCAGTTCTATCGCTCCGTCTAGCTTAGTCGAGCTAAACCACTTTTATCTTTTCTTCAATTAGGAGTCATTACGGAAATGAGAAATGAGAAAAGTTAATTCCGGCGGCATCGAGTTGTGGCCAAAATTTTTTAATGAAGCTTGAAACGGCTGGCTGGCTGTCATTTTTTTGACATGAAAAATTAATTCGCCTCTTTATTCCGAATTTGTTAGAAAAAGTTTATGGTGTAAACAAAATGGGAGCTCCAACCCTTACTGTGCCGCAATCAGAAACAGCAATACATGTTGTTACGATCGTAAAGTAGGTAATTTTCCTAAATATTTAATCGCGTGAGCTTTATAAAATCGTACATTGTTTTTGTTAGGCACTTCAATGAAACCACCTTATTTACTCGTAACGTATGTATGTAGATTCGTAATACAAGCAATATTATTAATGTAATTTCCTAGTAAATTTTTGCTTTAATGTTTACTGTTTGCTGACTATACCGGGTGTGGCCTGTAACACGAGCAAATAATTAAAACATAGATTGTACTCCTCAAACGGTGACACTTTTCATAAACAACTTTTAAAAATTATGAAGTATTTAGACTCCCTATTTTTCATACAAAATAAATATTATCTTCAATGGACGCCATCGCGACGCCATATTATCATTGTGATTGACGTTGCTTGTCACGCCTTAAACATAACAAATTTCGCAATCCATTGCGTCTTAGAATAAACTTTAAAGTGTATTAAAATCAAACCCAAAGGTTTTTTAAAGTCGCTGAACAAAATGTTGGTCAGTATGAGGAGTACAGCCTACAGTTAAATTTTTTGCTCATATTACAGGCCACACCCGGTATGTACATTATTTATATACCTACATGTTCATGTTATTATTTCCAATTTGCTACTCAATTACGCAAAGGTTACTGAAGGTGGTAGAGACTTCCATAGCGTGTATCTTTTGTGTTTATCATCATATTTACATTTCAAAGGCTAACGAAATGTAATCGTGTTAAATAAAGTGATTCTATTCAGCATATCTACAATTACATCTTATTTAGGAATTGTATCAATGAACGGAAATTTTTATTTGCACACACCCACGTTATGATATTACAGAAACCAATGGCGGCGAGTAAATTCATGATCAAAAGACGAATAACGACAAAATTCGATTCCTACGATTTATGTAGATATTTACGCGTGAGCTAACATTAATTTTGTACCTTTGATATGACAGAACAGGTTATTACCGCTAAGAAAATTAAGTTAATTCATGGTTCCGAACCATGAATTAACTTAATTTTCTTCGCTTCTGCATTGGATCGCATTGGATTGAACCGCGTGAGAATGACCCTACTTTGGTCTGATATTGGAACTTGCCGTTTTGATCTTCAATATATAGTGCGTCAAGCAAATCTTGTCAGTAGCAATGTAAAGCAAACTAAAGTAGGGCAACACTCAAAGAGTAGTATTGCGCTAAGAAAAGCAGCAATGTACAATGTACATCGAAACAAAACTTTTTTTTCCGCTGAGCGCGCCTTGTCACGTACGTCAATTCAAATTGTCACTCGCGGATTCTCTATTGAAAATGTTTGAAATTGTTATTAATACGTATGGACGGACAATTTAAAAGCAGTGTGTGATGTTGATAAAAATTATTAACTAATTTGAAGATCTCAAAATAAAATTGTAAGTGGACTATGCCGTTAAACAAGAATGTATGAATAAAATCATTGCTTCAGCAGGTACATGTCATACTGGATTTTCATATTTTATTAGATTTCTCAGTTGGCACTGTAGGCATTGTAGGCACCTTAGCTTTAATTAAGCACAGTCTTATTTAATATATTGGTATTTAATGGTGACACAGCAGAAATATCTCTTGAAATAGAATCGATTCAGAATGTAAACATTGTAAACCATTTGTAAACAAACAAGATGATGGCTGTCATTCGCGATCCACATTCCACAGATAAAACACAGATAATACGCGATTTTCGAATTATTAGATCACAGTGTTGCTAACCCGCGATTTTTCAAATTTGCCGCCGTTTGCTACTGACAAGATTTGCTTGACCCAGTATACATCTTATCGGGATTACAAATACCTACTCTACCTAATCATAACTTATAAATCTATACAGATTATCCACATACGCTTCCTCACACTTATAAACATACTTATGTGTGGGTCTCCTTATTTTATCCAACCTCAACGAGTACCTATATGGACTTTAATGATTTAATATCTGTTCGGCGGAGCCTGTAGATAATTAAGTAATATGTATATAAACTAGGGGCCCGATTCGGATTTTCAAATAGATATATTTTAGACATCACCAAGATACGATAACAATATATTTAAGATCTAACCTGTCAAATTTGACATTTGCGCGATTCTGGAGATACTCTTGAACGATTTCCACAGGATTATGACTTAGAGATCCAATTCACGTCTAATAGATATCTTACTCTACCTAACGTAAAAGTGACATTGGTTGCCCGAATTGCGCTGCAAAAGAGAACTAGTTGATATCTAAACTATAACGTATCTAGAATGGATCTAGTACGTGTCGTCTCTTGTGAATATCTTGAAGTTCGAATACTGCAGTAGGTTTAAAATATTTCTATAGGGTGACGGCACCAGTAATGGACACGGCACCAATTATGGACATTTTTTACGTTGATCGAATTTATTAAGCAACTGTCCCAACATTTTTCAACTGGCAACACTAAAGCATAACCAATAGACGTTTGAGCTGTCATTTTGACACATGTCACCAAAATCAGCCGTTTTGTTCTAAGATGGCTGCAAAGTAAAATCTCGTTGCGGGCGGTGGTCATAAAAATCCGTTATTGTTGTTGAAATCGTTAAGGAGGTGAGTACATATTTGTGCATGGTGTTATCTTGTGTTATGTTGTAATGAGATTTAATGTTATTTTTACTGAATAATACTATATTGCAAGTAAATTGAGCTAAGTTGAATATGTCCAATCACAGCAATTAAGTTTTTTGTGGGGTTTGTTCATTACTGGATTCGATATTTTATGAAATTCAGTAATGGACAAGTGTCCAAGCTTAAGCTTTTTATTACTTTTTTAGTTTATTGTGTTAAATTATTTAATTTATTGCACTAAACATTTGAGTTGGGTTGATTTTGTGATTGCTCTTTATTTTCCAATAATGGACGATGTCCATAACTGGGTATTTTTAGTTGTCCATAATTGGGCTCTTTGTTTTGTCTTAGATGGATGGATAAATGTGGTCGGACTGCAAAAACTGCCAGGCTAAGGCGAGGCCGACCAAGCCATACGTCAACAGGTTTATTTTGCTATTATAATCCGTTTTTTATTCATCCTATTTTTCGATGAGGCAAATAATAGTTGTCACGTGGTACCACAAATTTAGTCGGACTGCAAAAACTGCCAGGCTAAGGTGAGGCCGACCAAACCATACGTCAACAGGTTTATTTTAGCTATTATAATCCGTTTTTTTCATCCTATTTTTCGACAAGGTAAATTATAGCTGTCACGTGGTACCACAAATTTGGTTGGACTGCAAAAACTCGTAGCCTGGCAGCAAAAACTGCCAATTCTATTTGTTGATGAGGTAAATTGTAGCTCTCACGTGGTACCACAAATTTGATCGACCCAATCGCCAATCGGCCGGCCAATACAGGATTTGGCCGACCATTTTTTTTTACTGTCCTCAAAGGCAGCTAGTTACAAGTTTCATACGATTTTTCGATAGGTCTTTTTCATGTTTTTTTTTATAAATTTGGTCGGACTCCAAAAGCTGCCAGGTTAAGGTGAGGCCGACCAAGACATACGTCAACAATTCTATTTTGCTATGAGGTAAATTGTAGGTGTCATGTGATCCAATAAATCTGGTCGGACTGCAAAAACTGCCAGGCTAAGGTGAGGCCGACCACTTTTTTTTTACTGTCCCCAAGGTCAGGTATCCTACCATACAAGTTTCATTCCATTTTTCGATGAGGTATTTTTTTGATGTTTTTTTGTCCAACGTTTTTGCCATTTGTACAAAATCTGTCAGGTTAAGCCTAGGCCGACCAAGTGCGTTGGAAGGTACTAAATGTCAGGTACCTCTACAGGGTAGGTATATTCTATTTTTTGATCAGGTTTGTTTCATGCAGCCGGCAACCGGACTAAAACTCTTATAGTATAACTTAGAAATCTAAATGAAAGTTCAAATAGCGTTAATAAAAGTTGATTTGTGACATCATTTGTTTCATTTATGTGTTCAATACAAAAGTGTCCATTAATGGATGTTCATAATTGGGTCCATGTCCATGACTGGGTGTCCATTACTGAATTTTTGATGTCCATCAATGGTGATTTCGTAAATTTCTATTTATATATTTTTTATTAATTATGTATTAAACATACAGAATTTTTGGTTTTGTTTAAATGTTCCTCATGTATTTAAGTGCCGAAATAAAAATCACCATTTTTGTATCGTCAAAAAACATCCCATTTTTAAACGAAATTCTAATTTAGTGCGCTTAACATGTCCATGATTGGTGCCGTCACTCTACAATATAAAATATCTATCGTCAAGATAAATAATAGTAGGACTTTATAATTTATCTTTAACTAGATATTGTTAAAAAGGTTACAAAGGTTTTTCATTAAATCCTCTGGGGTCCTTTTTTATCCTCAGTTGGGTACTTACCAACCAGTGTTGGGCAAAAAGTAATTGAATTACTAATTAACAATTGCAATTACAAAATGTAATTCCAACAAATAATTTCCATTACATGTGGAAAGTAATTAAAATTTTAATTACTAATTACAATTGCAAAATGTAATTAGTAATTAAATTATTAATTACATTTTGTAATTAAATTTTTTAATTTAATTACTTTTTTGAATTACAATTACTTTTATAGAATGCAAGTATTTGATCATCTTTATTTCCAAAATCAGATGAACATTTTGAATGGTTTTAAATTTGACTAAGCAACATTGTCAATGTTGACTTTGGTTGATTTGGTTGGACTGTAGCAAAGGGAGGGCTGGGACTTAGATTTTTTTTCTGATTAGGTGGTGTCATTATGATACTATTTTTAAATGATTGTAATGTGTAGATCACGTCAAAATAAGCATCTTTTACTAAAAAAACTTTACTCTAAAATAAAAAATAGCTGAGTTAGACGCCTCCAAAGATTGATGTTTTTAAAGGGAGCTTGGACTTGGAAAATTTTCATCGCGAGTGGTGTCATTATGACATATATTTTAAATGATTGTAACGTATAGAACACGTTAAAATAGGCTACTTTTACTTGAAAAACTTTTTTCTAAAATTCAAAATAGCGGACTGTATCAAAGGGGGGCCGTTTCTGGGACTGGGACTGAGAAAATGAAAAAAACAGGGGTTTTAAAACAGTTCTTAATAAAGTTTTAGAAAAAAGTTTTTCAAGTAAAAGTAGCTTATTTTGACGTGTTCTATAAGTTACAATCATTTAAAATATATGTCATAATGACACCACTCGCGATGAAAATTTTCTAAGTCCCAGCTCCCTTTAAAAACATCAATCTTTGGAGGCGTCTAACTCAGCCATTTTTTATTTTAGAGAAAAAGTCCCAGCCCCCCCTTTGCTACAGTCCAACCCGAAAGGCCCCTTAGGTCGGCGCTTACGTCATTATTAGCGGCGCCCCAATACTAATGCGGTGCTACGCGACGTAAGCGCCGACCGCCATATTCAACGTGGTTTGTCACATAGTACCCCGTAAAGGTATGATTCCAGGGATAAAAAGTATGTTATAACGTTATCCAGCGTATAATGGAATTCATAAAAGTTTTTCTTTATAATTACTCCAAGTAAATTTGTTCATATTTGCATATTATTAAAAAGGTAAGTGAAAAGTAATTGAGTAATTTAATTACTAATTAATGTAATTACAATTGCAAATTACATAGAAAATTTAATTACATGTAATTAAATTTTTTGTAATTCAATTACATTGTAATTCAATTACATGTAATTAAATTACACGAGTAATTAATTACGCCCAACACTGTTACCAACATTGACAAAAGTTTAGGAATATTCTGCCTAAAAACATAATCGTTCAATCATTGACTGAGACGCGATCAGGTTTTTTTTTATAATCTCCTTTCCTTGGCAAGCGTAATTAACTGTACAAATAGGCTTTCCTCCCAGCGCCATTGATCTCGGGAGAGGGGTCTTACACTGTTAAATATATCACAATGAGCTTTTCTTTAATAATTTTATGTAATGTTTGTGTAGGTCGTTTACTAAAAAAAAACCGGGCAAGTGCGAGTCGGACTCGCGCACGAAGGGTTCCGTACCATAATGCAAAAAAAAAAACAAAAAAAAAGCAAAAAGAAAACGGTCACCCATCCAAGTACTGACCTCTCCCGACGTTGCTTAACTTTGGTCAAAAATCACGTTTGTTGTATGGGAGCCCCATTTAAATCTTTATTTTATTCTGTTTTTAGTATTTGTTGTTATAGCGGCAACAGAAATACATCATCTGTGAAAATTTCAACTGTCTAGCTATCACGGTTCGTGAGATACAGCCTGGTGACAGACGGACGGACGGACGGACGGACGGACGGACAGCGAAGTCTTAGTAATAGGGTCCCGTTTTACCCTTTGGGTACGGAACCCTAATTACATGAAGAAGCTTTACATTTATGTACTTTACGCTACTTTCGATAGTTGCTGCGACAATGACATTTTTGAGTGGCAATCGCTCGGGCTATTATTACTTATTGTATGTTTAAGCGCCACTTGCAACAATCTCCTAACCCGGGATTATCAAGTTAATCCTGAAGTTACCATGGTTACCGGAACAATATGACACTGGTTTAATGATTTAACTGCTTAACCCCAGGTCAGTGGGATGGTGCAAGTGGGCCTAAGTCGTATAGGTATAGTCTACACTAGATTCAGACTAACATAACTTGGTGTGTGTTTCTACTTTTGCCAGTAAACACTTGTTACCTATTTTAAAATCAAAAACATTGTAGGGACTTATACGGTTTTTCTAACATATTTTTTTACTTTGATGACTATCGCCTTTTATGTTTTGCTGAACTAGTTTTTCCGATCCCAAAGCACATTGTTATCGAATTTAAAAATATGACCTGGAACGTGTACTATCGCGATCCAGTCGCGGAAATTCACCGCTTTAAGTTGCCTTCACACCGCATAAACTATCGACTCGCGAACTTAGTTCATGCTAGACAACAGGAACCAGACAACCGAACTGATAGTCGATAACGAGGGAAACTCAGGCGTCTATAACTCAACTCAACTAAATAACTAACGCGTACAGTAAATTATGTCACGGGCGGCGACAATAATCGGCTCAAGTTTGCGGAAACTCAGAAAGACTGTTACATAACAGACGTCATTGCTGATGAAGGTATGCATTGTACATCGATTTTAATTGTTCTTATTGATTTTCATTTTATTATTGTAATAGTAATCATTGAGAAGTTACGTTTCTTTATGAACATTGAACATACAGTACATTTCAGAAGTTATGTTAAATTGATAATTAATTTTGCAAGTTTAAAACCAGAGCACGAATGTCTAAATTATATTAGCTTTTGATACCCAATTTTCACGAAGATAGAAGATGAAAAACCTAATGATTTTGAATTTTAATAGAGTTTTAGGTAACAGTATGTAAAGAGAAGATATAAGTCAGTTCAAATATATTAATTAGTAGTTAGCAACCTATCCTCCTGAGTCCCTGAGGCCTTTATAAAGGATTGAATCCAAAAGGAATTTTAAATTAAAATGGAATACAAGAAGGTTCCAAATTCAAAACTGCAATAATCACAAGGGGGACTCAGGAGGCTATACAAATGCTTTAGACTTTAGAAGGTTACACTGTGAAATAATAATACTCGGCCTTTCTATGTTCCATTTTTAAGTATTTGGCCTCATGGCCTCATCAATCAATAGTATAGGTAATTATATGTATAGAATTGACATTGGTAGGTCTTATTAAGTCGCTAAGCAGACCCTGACCTCCTTATTGATATCTGTGAAATACCGGGACAACGCTAGAAAGAGAAATAGTTATTTGTTTTACAGGGGGGTAAAGTTGTTGTTTAACCGCTCGTGCTAATATTGATACCCGAGCAAGCGAAAGATTCCAAAATAGAACCACGAGCGTAGCGAGTGGTTCGAAAAATGGAATCTTGAGCGTTGCGAGGGTTTCAAAGCACGAGGGTTAAACAAAATTTGCCCCCGAGTGAAACACAAAATTTTTCACCACACCAACCCGAAGCAAATATTAAATGAAAAATATGAAACAAAATCAAACCAAATCATATACAAATGAATGTTATTAAATATTTAACATCCAAAATCATCATTTAAATGTTAATTCCACCAGCAAACATAAGAAAACAACTCAAAATTTGCATATGATTACTTTGCCTCACATGTGAATAAAATGCAACTTTGCTATCAGTTTTTGAAGTGCAAAGTAAGCCTTTCCGAGCTGGTGTGGTGAAAACATTATGAAACGTTTATTACCTTTCACCGTTAAACCACTGAACGGATTTAGATGAAAACTTCGGTGTGGAGATATTTTTAGTCTCGGAGAAGAACATATGATAGTTTATCACACGTAAATTACCATTTAATTTTTCTACAATTTGTATGAAAACGCAACAGAATTTAGCTTATAGTTAGGTACTAAACAGCTAGAAACATTTTTGACATTTTATCATTACACTAGGGATGTACCGACTAGTCGCCGACTAGTCGGGAAAGCCGACTATCCGGCCTCATTTGTAGTCGGCGATTAGTCGGCGACTAGTCGGCAAAAATGGCCGATTAGTCGGCACTTTATAAATGACAGAAAAACGGGGCAAAAAGATATAAACAGCAAATATTTACCATAAGCTTTTCACCTATTTTACCCACATTCCTATTTACGAAAACTTTTGTTCGAATTGTCGTATGACATACCTATAGCCTTAAGAATTTTTTGTTCATTTCATTTTTCAGCGTTACTATATGTATATTTATAATATGACGAATAGAAAGGGATAAAACGGTTGTTTTAAGTGTATCTGAACCAAACTTAGACGAAACTAATGATCCGGCCGACTAGCCGACTAGTCGGCCGACTAATCGGCCATCCGAGCGCCGATTAGTCGGCTAGTCGGCCAAATCAATAGTCGGTACATCACTACATTACACTAATCGCTTCTTCTATTTTAGTGTTATCCAGATAAACCATTAATAATATTATTATGTCGAGCCTTTTGTCGGATTGTCGCCTTAATGTGAAAGCGTAATCATTATTTAATATTATACGCACGGAATCTAAACAACATAAAGCACTTAAACAACACGACAACACACTTTTTGCCATTTTTTTACTTTCTTGTTTTATTACGCGCTGGGTTTCACCCGCAGAACAGGAAAATTATTTCGCCATGTAAAAATAAATTATGACACGAGGATAAAATTTACCTCCGCTTGCTCTCTGCGGTCTTATCCTACTTTACACAAAAGCGGGTGATCACATTACCACCGCACGTATACGCTCCTCACAAAATATTTTCTTAAGCTACATTTATACTGGCGTATCATGCAACCTTTACATGTAAGCCTTATTGTAATCACTAACGCTACGTTGTGTTAAACCCTCGTCATTGATTCTGACATACGCATATTGCCGGCATGTATTCACCTCTCCAGACAAAAACCCTGACAGGTATGAAATAATACCTAGTAATATTGAAGGCAAAACGTGCGGTTCAATCAACCTAGCGTAGCTAGCGTGCGTCCTTGACCCAGTTTTTTAAAATGTTGCGCTGGACATAATAAACACTTGGGTGCCTATACAAAATTCGATTATAAGAAAATACACAGCATACCAAGTTTTTGTGTATGTATGTAGTGACATACATACTTACACAAAAACTTGGTTTCTGGTGAATTTTAAAAAGTGACCTATAGTAGGTTTTATCTCATGGTTTATAATAACTAGGTAAACGGTTGAAATTTATACAGAGCGGCGTGTATGACGTGTATTTATGTATTTCTATTGCCGCTACTACATCGAAAATACCTAGGTATACCTACTAAAATGAAATTAAATGAAAAATTAAAATGAAACCTTTTTATTGCTTTTATGTATCACTAGGTATAATGATTAAACATAATATTAACCCCGAACTCGGTAGATCATATTATTATAGTATTATCGTCATTAAAAACTGATCAAACGTACTAATAGAATTACGAGAAATTGTAAAACGTCTCAGGGTGCGAGTTCGGCTCCCACTTGGCCGATTTATTGTTTTGTTTATTTCTCTCGAAAAGTGCTCAATAAAAAAAGTTTTCAATACAATACTTTTAAGATGAAAACTTCATTTGCAAAAATTGAGAGCTTTTTAATCTCAAGAAAGTGAATTCAACTGCAACTTTATTGAAATATTAATATTCTCATTTTATCCTTAGCCATTCAAGCTTTCTCTAATTGCACATCTGACATTTACAATCAAAACGACTAAATTACTACAATAGGTACTTTATATTTGTAAGTAAAATAATTATCTTTATGAAGTCGAAAGCTAGAATAAATAATGTAATATAGTAACAGCACCAGTCATGGGACATTTAAGAGGAAATTTGGAGTATTTATGATATTTCCCGTATACATGTAAATGGTCTACCGCTTAGCGTGTTAAAAGATGAAAGTCCTATCCGTCTTTCATGTTTTAGGCATGTTGTATCAAAGATACTGCAATTAGTTTCCACATATTTAACAAATTAAAACTATGCCTTTTTTCTCCAGTCATGGACACCAAAGCTCCAGTAATGGGCCCCCGGTAATGGACGTGGATCCAGTAATGGGCCCCCTATAATGGACATTGCTCTATCAGTATAAAATATTGAAATGGGGAATAAGTTACGGCAAAAAAATCAATTTTTGGTATAAGCTTTTATCGCTGAATGTATTTTTCTTTCCACAGTCAATTATTATTGTATTAGATCCATCGAGACAATTCTAATATACCCAAACACAATTAGTTAGGGTTTATTGCGATAAAGTTCCCATGGCCACCTCCTGTCTCCATCATCAGATTAGGTCCATGTTATCATAATATTGCATTATCATCCGATTTGCATACTTAATTACGTACTTACACAAAATTTCAACTGAATCGGAAATCGAAAAGTGGCTCAAATTCAACTACCAAGATTGGACCCACACTAACTAACAGGGCAAGTTAAATAAAAGTTTGGAAAAACGATATTAATTTATCCGAAGTCCGAGAATACCTCCTGATTGACATATTTCGTAACTACATTTTACATCTGTATTGTTTAAACATGAAATTATGGCATGGCAAGCATCATTCTGTCAATTGTCCCATCATAGGAGGTACGCAGTTTTACAGCTCCTATAATGGGATTGGGCCAAATACCACTATTTTTTTACATCTGTGGAGTCACAACATAAGTGTGTTGTATACCTTATCTCATGGTAAATGCAATTAACAAAACACATTCTAGTTTTCATCAAGTATTAATTAATTGAAATTTAATAAATTAACTCACCTCTCTTAGCGAAGTTGTTAAGAATTCGCAGTGGTATTTTTTTTCAGTGACACGACAACTTTTGGGTTGCCGCCAATTTCTTAAAAAGCAACCAAATTTAATGAAACTTCAAACTGAAACAGCTCTAGGACTCTTATTTATGATAATATACAGCCAGTGTTTATAAACTACTTTTAGATAATTATTTTAGAGGAAGTATGTTTTTTTGTCCCATTACTGGTTCCACGTCCATTATAGGGTCTACTACTATATGTATATGTTGTGTATAGCTTTGAATTACTATATATGTAGGTAGTAATATAGTTATATTTGTGTAGATAACATTGTGAATAATGTTGTTCATGTCCTAATTTTAAATAGTTACAGTTTTCTTAAATATTTTTCTCACTGCACCCACGTTCGAGATTCTCCGGTTCGCCCTATGGTTGACTGGTAGAGAACGCCTTAAGGCATTAAGTCCGCCATTTGTATTTATATTTATTGTGCAATAAAATTTAAATAAATAAATTCTAAGCTAACTCAGTATTTTGTGTGCTTAACTGAAAATTAAAGGGTAGTTTCCAGCTGGTCATTTGTCATTGGTCTGGCGACGCCGGTGCAAGCTTTTATTAATATTTCCAGCGAATCCGGGCTTTATTAGCAAACAACCGTCACTTGGCTGATAAATTATTAATGTGGTAGCGCAGGCTGTTCCGCTGCAAAAGGAAACGGCCCGATACTGCATGTTTCGCTATTTTACGTGAATTAAGCTGGAAATCTCTGATTCTAAATTGGAACATTCATTGTTATGAATTAATGACCAGTAGTTGAATACATACAGTTGATACAATAAACGGCATTAGTTTCGATAATTTGAACTAATATCGCAGTTAATTTTACTAGAGTAAGAAGGTATGTATGTATTTATATCAAATTAGTAGGTAATCTACAAACGATATTCTGGTTTAAACGATTATGCTCGGTTAGAACTAGTTAAGTATGAGAATGCTTGTTTTTTTCAGAAAGTCCAATTTTTTCCTTCTTTTAAAGATTCCTAAAGCAATAGTAAAAATGCTACCTCATTCGAAAACCTCTTTATATTTAAAAGTATTGCGCAATTGTACAGACAGCAAAACTATTAGCTATTGACTTGACTGTACATTCTATTGACCAACCGATTAACTGCCATGGTTTGAGGTTTGCAATGTGTGTAAAATCAGTCCAGTCAGTCGATGAGTTTTTATTTTGCTGTGTTTCGCTTCAAAATTTAAATTTTAAACTGTGTGTAGCCTACAGTGACATTTAAGTTGCTTTTGTCAGCAATTCTTGGATTTTTAGCTAATACCTATTCGGTTTCAGACTCTTACATTTCCAAGGAATTTTTCCTGGTAGATTTTCACTTTTATGTCTAAAGCATTGAATGTATGCGACCGATGTAATACGATTATGCGGTTCATAAAAAATACGTTGGAAGTTGTGTTTACTAGTAGGTATAATAGCATTTTTGTGTTATAGACCCAAACCGATTATATCCGATATTTCTACATAGTATGGATAGATATTAATATATAGATATCCATCTATCCACAACGTGTACCTAGTTGTAAGCTCTCTGCTTAATATTGCTTGCCATACTGATTTATCATTCACGTGATGCCCTATATATAGCTAGGCGCTGTCTCCTCCGGGAAATATATGGCCCCTTTGAAGCACAAAAAGATGGGTAATTTCATTGAATTTATGAACGTATCAACGCTAAAATTATTTTCAAAACTTGGATGTGAAACATTGTAAAATAATAATGCTTAACAATGTAACATATTAAGCAATAAACATTCAACATATCTACGCGTACCACACTGATCACTCTGAAGTACATAATAGTCCCAAGCTGACTTATTTCATACCAAATAAATAATGCAACACCAGTAGCGTCTCACTCATATAAATATAATAATAATAATTCAGACTATATACGTCCCACTGCTGGGCACAGGCCTCCTCTCATGCGCGAGAGGGTAGTCCCCACGCGGATTCACTCACACAAGTCATCTAATGTAACATACCTGTATTGTGATTCAGATTTCTCTTAGTGGGTGCTTTAAGAAATTGCCCTGTTGTCCTCACTAGCGTAACACAATAAGTAGGTAATAAAATTAATGGTAGGGGGAGCCCAAGAGGTGATTTTTGTAGTTACTCGTGCGTATCAGATTAAGATATGAATGATACCTTGTTACCCGTGGAGTCTAGCTGAACCACTTTTAGCCGTCTATGTTGATATTGTTGATCCGTCGGGTGATAGGGGTTGGTAGAGGGTTGAAAACATTGTTAAGTAGATTGTGAATTTGGTCACTTTGGTCCAAGTTAATGCTTTAATTGTGCTATTGCTTAGTCTGACAATTATTTGTACGCATTTCTTAATTTAACAATCACAAGTTCGATGCCCGATTTTCACATTGAAAATGTGAAAACAGGGTTTCAACATTGTCCAACCCCCCGCAAATTTAAAAAATCTGTAAACGCTTCCCTGACCACTGGAAAAGAAAACATTTTATAACCTTCCTATCATATGATTTTACGATTCCAATACCGACGACCAATACCTCTACGACGCTCGAGTAACTCCAAATTTAACATCTTCGGCTCGCCCACCATAAAGTATATAAGGTTCACTCGCTACAACTAGTCAGTACTTAGAAGTGTAAAACGCGGAATGAGCCACACCTGGTACATATTACCTAATCCTTTTCATTTACATAAGTACATACCTATACGAGTATCTTTCAGTTGCAGTACCTCAGTGAAGTATATCCACTAGATGAAAAATATGCCCATACTTATTGCAATTAACCATAATAATTATCTAATAGCGAAAAATCTCGACCAACATCTTGAGGGTCTCTCGTTAGGTGGTTGGATCAAGGGGTCAGAATTAGAAGGCGGTGATCTTGGACACGGCGCGGATAGTCCGCCGGTTCCGCTCTCTGCGGCCCTGACCACCGTCAGCATGGACCTTACCCCGCTGCTGACAGCACCCTAGGCTAGGTTTTTTTTAGAGGTATAATGTGTTTATATGTTTTTTCATTGTTTTGTGATTTTATATTTTACATTTCTATGATAGGTATTTATAATACCTCGCTTCCAACCGGCACGTATGGAGGTCCAAGGGGGAGGCCTATGTTCAGCAGTGGACGTCTTATGGCTGAGATGATGATGATGATGATTTATAATACACATATTATGCTTAGGTACTCGCCATACTCTTTGTACATACACCATACCCACTTAGTAGGAACAACCGAACATACAAGTCCAATAATAGAAAGTTCTTAATGTAAATGTTCAGCCATCTGGCAGTAACAGCACATTGGCAAGCCAAACTTTACTCGATCTTCGTCTCAGAAGCTAGTAAACCAGCCGACCTCTAAACCTCTATTACATTATGAGGTTAGAATTACGACTTTAGGTTTCGCTTATCTACTGTTTTCTTAGCGTCGGAACATCCAATTTGTGTAACAAAGCTAGGTTAATTTGTGCTAGGTCATTTGTTAAAATATAACAACTAAGATTTTTTGGCATATAGGGATGTAATTTTTGATACATTAAAGTTTTTTCGCCGATTGTGCTTACCAAATACAAGTAATATGATGTTGTTGATTTAAAAAGACAATTTTTAATTGGGGCAGGTAGGTACTTAGAATTATATTAGGAATTAAAAAACCGGAAAAGTGCGAGTCGGACTCGCCCACCGAGGGTTCCGTACTTTTTAGTATTTGATGTTATAGCGGCAACAGAAATGCATCATCTGTGAAAATCTCAACTGTCTAGCTATCACGATTCGTGAGATACAGCCTGGTGACAGACGGACGGACGGACGGACAGCGGAGTCTTATTAATAGGGTCCCGTTTTACCCTTTGGGTACGGAACCCTAAAAAACTAGAGTCTGTTTCATGCACTTATTTTTTAGCCACCCTGTATAAGCTAGTTGAAGTACTTATAAACTTTTAGGTGTATGCAATTGCAAATACTTCAATAAGTGAAAACTTAGAGGTATTATTTAAAGTTTAAACAACTTTTCTAGGATAATCATTAAAACAATCCAAACCGTTGATTAGGTTCAGATGCCTTAATCAAAAGGTGGGCCAATTCGAACGTTCATGTGACATCAAAACGATATCTGAATGACGCAAAATGCACGATAACTAAACGACATCATTCGGACGTCAGTGTACTAACCTGCCACGTTGGATTGAATACTAGAGTTAGACCAAGAAGTCTGTTGCGATTTTGAGAGCCCACGCAGTGCAAGGGTTATTTTAAACGTCAAACTTCTATTTGCACTGCGTGGGCTATCAAAATCGTTGCAGACTTTTCTTGGTCCCACTCTAACTGACGTCATTCAGATATCGTTTTGAGGTCAACGTATCAATACTATCAATTGTACCTACGTTCGAACTGGCCTCTATATCTGCTACTAAATATTGGTTAAAATACCTAAACTTTTAACAATCTAGACACGCGGCAGCGTGTCAAGCCAAGTTCGAGCAAAGGAACTGGCTAGCCAGCGCCAAGTGTAATATTACACGAACCACTTGGTGCCACTTTTGACCCTTCTATAACTCAAAACATCTTTAACGTAAACACATAAAACTACGTGTGTTTAATTATATCCATAAGGACATCTAGAAGCCCAAATTTCATGAAGCTAGCTCAAACGGTTATAAAGATATGAAGGTCAAAAAGTCGTAAATTTTAAGACTGACTGACATACCTATAGTACCTAAACCTAACCTACTTCCAGATGACCTAGAAGGATGAAATTTGGAATCCAGCTCAGTTATTGTGTGAAAGCGTAGGAAAAAATCTAAAAATTAAAAAAAGTTATAAAATAGGGGGGGGTCCCCATACAAAAAAACCATTTTTTATTGTGACTGACATATAAGTACCTAAACCTTACCTACTTCCAGATGACCTAGAAGGATGAAATTTGGAATCCAGCTCAGTTATTGTGTGAAACCGTAGGAAAAAATCAAAAAATTAAAAAAAGTTATAAAATAGGGGGGGTCCCCATACAAAAAACCATTTTTTATTGTGACTGACATATAAGTACCTAAACCTAACCTACTTCCAGATGACCTAGAAGGATGAAATTTGGAATCCAGCTCGGTTATTGTGTGTAAGCGTAGGAAAAAATCTAAAAACAAAAAAAAGTTAATAAATAGGGGGGGTTCCCATACAAATTTCTTTTTTATTGTGACTGACATATAGTACCTAAACCTAACCTACTTCCAGATGACCTAGAAGGATGAAATTTGGAATCCAGCTCGGTAATTGTGTGTAAGCGTAGGAAAAAATCTAAAAACAAAAAAAAGTTAATAAATAGGGGGGGTTCCCATACAAATTTCTTTTTTATTGTGACTGACATATAGTACCTAAACCTAACCTACTTCCAGATGACCTAGAAGGATGAAATTTGGAATCCAGCTCGGTAATTGTGTGTAAGCGTAGGAAAAAATCTAAAAATAAAAAAAGTTAAAAAATAGGGGGGGGTCCCCATACAAAAAACCTGTAATACGCGCTAAACAACCGGCCAACGGTGTGTCGTTGGCGGCGCGCGGCACCACATAATTAATACAAAGAACAGAAGTAAAAAACATGCAGCGGAAACACAAGAAAAAACATTAAATCTCAATACCTGCCTAGTTTTCTTTACAAAAAGTATTGATATCCCATCAAAAACATAAATGTAAAAAAGGAGAGCCAAGTTCAATACAAAAATTATGCTTGGCTGTGGGGTTCGCCGCAAAAAGAATGGAGATTTAAATGAGTGCCAAGTTCTATGCAAAATCCAAATATGTATTTATAGGAACAAAATAACATTATAAACAAGTATTAAACTCTATTTCTTTGCTTTATTGGATACCTATAACAATTGCTGTTATTTAAAAAGAATGTGAGATCTTAAAGTAGGTTAGATTTGGCTTGGCCAGTTTTTATCAGAATTACAAAATATATATGTTGAATAACTTTATAAAATGACTGATGTAATGAAAACTGGCCAAGTCAAATCTAACCTGCTTTAAGATCTCGCATTTTTTTTAAATAACAGCAATTGTTATAGGTATCCAATAAAGCAAAGAAATAGAGTTTAATAAGTAGGTTAGATTTGGCTTGGCCAGTTTTTATCAGAATTACAAAATATATATGTTGAATAACTTTATAAAATGACTGATGTAATGAAAACTGGCCAAGTCAAATCTAACCTGCTTTAAGATCTCGCATTTTTTTTAAATAACAGCAATTGTTATAGGTATCCAATAAAGCAAAGAAATAGAGTTTAATACTTTGTTATAATGTTATTTTGTTCCTATAAATACATATTTGGATTTTGCATAGAACTTGGCACTCATTTAAATCTCCATTCTTTTTGCGGCGAACCCCACAGCCAAGCATAATTTTTGTATTGAACTTGGCTCTCCTTTTTTACATTTATGTTTTTGATGGGATTACCTACACAAGGGCAACAAGCAAATACACGTAAATACTTGCCGTCCAAAATAGAGATTACCGGCAGGTGCGGGAAGTGGCTGACTCAGTTTACACTAAAATGGTAATACTAAAGCAATATGAAACACTTCCAGAGGCACCAACAAAGCGAGGTATTTTGTAAACATTTTACTGCGTCCCAGACTGCGACGATATTGTGAACGCTGTCGGGGCAAAACGACACTTTTTACTGCCCTCCATGACCGTTCACTAACCTCACATCTTGGTAGTTGTTATAAAACGGGCCGTTTGCCGAATAAAAAATGAAAAAAATCTCTCTATAACATACCTCCGAAATATCGTAAAAACATATGGCTTCTCTTTTTTCGCTTTGCACTGAAAATATTTATTTTTCGATACGATGAGGTTCACCGTTGGGTATTTACTGCTCAGCCATATAGTTTATTACACATGCCACGTTTCTGAACTTGGAATATACCTGTAAGAATGCAGTCGATCACTTTAAAGTCGACTAACAAGATTTATAAGCTTCTTCCGTTTTGGAGGGAACTCTAGAACATGCCTTATGAATGTCTGAAAAATGCGGAATGAATGGTGGCACACGAGGTGCGCTATTTCGCTGCCTCTGGACGGTCATAAAAGCGACAAAGCGCCATATCTAGTTTCCTCTCACCATATTTCGGACACAGCTGCAAAATTACTTAGCCACGTTATATTATGGCCGATATGGTCATGTTCTTAGCATACTGCACTTGGGAACAAAGTGCCAATATAAAGTAACACTATCATTCTTCTGATACTTAATATCTTATTAAAGTGTGATGAACATTTATTGTATTAAGTAGATGCAATTCATCTGATTAAATACACAGGCTTATGCATTATGCACGATACCTATTTAAAACGTCGTTTTGTATAGAGGTCAATTGATTACGTATACACATACCTACGCAGTTATCAAGATAAGTACCTATAGGTTTTAATATAATAAAATACTCATTAATTCTACTAGAGGAGTAAAGTTTAAAACAGTTTTTTGAGTTTTTAATTTGACAGCTACATTAGATGGTGCTACACGGCTCAGAACATTATGCAGCTGACAAAAACTGACGTTTGACAATTCAATGACTACAAAACGTATGGCGCAATACAACGTCAACTGTTTCCACTGTCAAACTACGGGGCACGTTTATTTCTTAGACTTTACTTCTCTAATACAATCAATAACCATGGACCTAGAATACTACGGACGTAGTTTTGCTAAGACAAAAACTGTGATTCCATCATCCACCAATTTTCTATTATTTACGCGTGACACACACACATTGACACTTATCTCAATGCCCTCATCCACCAATTTGCCGTCAGTCGGTTCGAAACGTCAGTGAAGTAAATTTGTCCAAATAAAATGTTAAATATGCCGGCATGCGTAGTTAAATCCTGCAAGAATTGTACCGATCGAAAGAAAAAAAGTGACGGAATAACTTTTCATAGCTAATTTTATCAATTATCACGGTATAGTACATAAAATCTCCATATTTCATTGTTTATAAATGTGAAACAGGAGTGTGACCAGTAAGTTGAATAGGGTAATTTCCCGAAAGTAGGGTAATTGATTCCCTTCTTATTAAATCATTATGTATTATAAGAGATTTAGGATATTTAGGTAAATAGCTAAATTATTGATTTTGCATTTCAAACTAGGTCGGTATGGTAATTTCACGATAATAAGGAGATTAAAGACGTTTACATGAATAATGTTTGATAGTTAACGTTTATTTGTTATGTAAGGTAAACATACTCATGGTGCTCGACGCGGTCCCAGTCCAGTACATGTCATCTTGAAACTTAAGTCATTTTCAATAGAGGTGACAGCAAGGTGTCATCTATTGGGCATTAACATGTCGAGCACTAGTACATTTACCTTATATTTATTTTTTGTTTGAAACCAGATATGTTACAAGTTAAATGTCATTAGGTATTGAAAATAATATTTGCACAAAGTAATTGTGCAACAATTCGCATTTTCAAGACCTATAAAATCAGTTAGGTACACACTTTTTTTATTGTCTAACGTAAAACTGCCCTATTTTAATATTTGAAAACAAGGACGATATTGAAAAGATTGTCTCACCATTAGGGGAGAATTTGTGTTACATGGTATCACTCGTCTACACGCACATTTTCAAACCGTCCGCCATTGCAGTGTCACAGTTTGTCTTAAATGACATTCCCTCTGTCAAATATATAACTCTATGTCAATAACTAATATAATCAAGTCGAAGCGCATCTATAGGTAGGTATCTAATCTAGTTTGATAACGGAACAACTTTTCCATTTGACAAACCAAACAATATAATGTCTGTAATCGAAATGTAGGTACAACTCAACCATACACAAATTGGACTATTTTTAGACATTAATGGAGCACAGCTTTTAACAGTTGAATAATTGATATGTAAATAAGCAGCACAATAATTACAAGCGCGGCGCCCGGCCTACTTACGATCTTTGAAGATATTCGTGTCACATTTCTGAAGTTGCGCTAGTAGTCCAAGTTGAAGTGGATAGTTGACACTTTGTTGCAAGGTTTTAGCAGTGAGGTGCAACTGTGGTTGACAGTATCGCGAGCGCCGACAACGAGCTCGTGGCAACTTGGCGGTTTTCTCGCGATAAGCCCCACTAGCGTACGCCCCACAAACTAATGTCAGGCAAACTTAGTTCGTCGCTCATCAGTCTCTGCGGGCGTGCAATTTAAACGATTGTCTTGCGAACTAATTCGCGCCGCATAGCGCATAATGTTTGATATGCAGTCGCGAACATGAGCAGCAAATATAATGCAGAATAGTACCTATGTGCTTTCATAAAATAGTCATGTGAAGAAGCATGTTATACCATTTCTGTTGAACTTGCTTCCTCTATAAGTCAGTCTGTAGCGATTAAATATTAGCGAATTGTATTTAAAGATAAATCACGTTTCGTTTTACATTTTAACCTAAAATTATGTTTAGAAGGTACCTAATATAAATTAAGTATTCAAAATACTTAACAACCTACAACACGATTTAAAACAAAGATATTATGATTTACAATCACTTTAACTTTATGCCTCTATGAATGCGTTCACTTCAGTTGTAAATTAAGTATTACATTTTTAATTGAACCAGTCCTTTTACACTACTAGCGTATGAACATTCCAGTTCTGGCTAACCCAAACCGGATTATTTATGTAAAACTGAAATTAAGCGGCAGAACGCTCTCTAGCCTGGCCAGTGCAAAAACTAATAAAACATTAGCAAGTTCCGTTGGTAGTTAATTGAAGGGGCTATGACTAGACTCTCACTAAGTATCCAGTGTAGAAAGAAAACTTTAAATACGTTAATGGTGCTTTTCTACCGGTAAAGCGAGACGAAACTTTCTTAATTTTGCCTTTTTATACTCATAAGTCTTAAAACTGTCTATTTTTTTTCGTGAGCACGCTCGATTTTTATATTTATTTACCAGAGATAAAAATATGATTATCTCTGCCTCTGTTCCACTGACAAGTGACTCTTGCCAAATATACCTACTTATTTAATATTTTTATGCACATATCTCATCCTAGATTTTTGTTTACAGGGGGAGTAGAAGTGCCAGAATTTGGAGAGCCGATCACAAATCTAACGATACCAATAGGGCGCGACGCTACTTTCAAATGTATTGTCGTCAACCTTGGCAACTATAGAGTAAGTACAAGTTATAATAAATTTATTACTACTTACTCACTACTTACTCCTCTGGCGCAGCGACCCAAAGTGTGTCTTGGCCTCCAACACGACTGCTCGCCACTGACCCCGGTCCTGTGCCGTTTCTCGCCAGTTCTCAACCCGGAGCTCGCGGAGATCAGCGTCCACCACATCCGCCCATCGATACCTAGGTCGACCGACCGGGCGGCGTCCTATCGGTTTTCCCTCAAACGCTCTTTTCACCGCCCGATCACCTCCCACGTACGTAGTCGTAATTTATTGCCTCAATATAATTACATGTTTCAAGTTACAGAAATAGCTCACCTTAATATCAAGCACTCGTTTCAATGTGTAGTCATTCATAATTTATTGGTTTCATAAAACAGTAAATTGTAAAGCTACGAAATAACTGTATTTTGTCGGGATTAACTCTATGCCATTGAATATGCTTAAGCCTTATGTATTTTTATACTTATTTGAGACATGATAAATTATTTATTACATTATCCTTTTGCCGTTTGTGGCAATGAATGTAACATTTTCAATCTACTCGGACCGTTAACACAGGGTTAAATTGTACTAGTAACTCCGGTTTAACCGGTTAACCCCGAGTTAGTGGCTAACCCCGGATGCACATGGCGCAATTAGTGGCCCTCAAAGGCGAAACATAGTAGCAATACCAGTTGAATTGTCACAACTCAAAACAATCACATTTTTGACAGATTCAAGTTAAATCGGAAGGTAACATAATTAACATAGAACATGTTTTAAAGGCGTTTGGCCAAAATTTTAGAGTTATTCGTAGCGGATTTTAGTCGGATACAAACGTCAAAATTAAATGTCAAACAACAAACGTAAACTAAAGACCATTTAGAAGGTTGATAGCGGTGCCCGCAGTACATTTCTACAGGACCCCTATTCGACAAGCGACGTTTGACGTATCGTGTTGATCTCCCGTTGATGTGGAAAAAATCATAAGTTCTCGAATACGTACAATGTCAAAATTTGACATTAACAATCCACAGTTAGGGTGACAAGCAAACCAAACCGAACCACCCGTAGTTTAGAGTTGAGTTTTGGTTGTACCAAATGATTAATATCCACCGTTGATGGAATCAACTCTTAGTATGCAATAAAATCAACTGTTGATTTGACGTGGATGCGAAATCTGACAGTTGTACGTGTCGAATTTGGCCCCAGTTGTATGTAGCACTGTAGCTATTAATCGTATAGAGAGCATATAATTAATATTGCATCAGCTTTATACTTAGCACTTTTTATCAGGCCTTTGTTTTATTTTTTACCATTTATAAGGGATTATTACATATTTCCTTTCCTCGAACACTTTCTGCTATCTGTTGCTAAGAGTGACTGGAAAACTACATATATATTTCATAGTCTCTCTTAGCAAAAAATATCACATATAAGATATTTTTTAAAGATAATAAAATATGAGAAAACAGTCTGTGATGAAAAAGAGCGAATGAGAAAAGATATTCTTTAAGTAAATGTAATACAGTTAAAAAAAGTCTTGATGTCGAACTAATACACTTGTAGGAACCAAAATTAAGGTATGTATTTCTCATTTCTCGGTGTCTCCTTCGCTCCCTAAAAAAAAAAACAATTGATAATAAGTTTCACCTCAAAGAAATATTATTTATGCGGTACATTTCCAATAAGTACTTAATTAAAACTGTTTTAACTAAAACATTTCTGGAACATAAATGTAGATATTTATTATTTTGTTTCAGATTTTTTCACGCCGCACTTATAACTTTCAAACGAACTTTGAAAATAATTTAAAGAAACATTAGTTCTTTAAATTATTTAGAAAGTTCTTTTGAAAGTTATAAGTGATGCATCCAATATAGTGGTATTTTGGGTGCGTGTAAATTAACTATCTACTTTAAAAGTACTAATAAAGTAATACTGTTAAAGCTCTAATAGCTGCTAAAATGACTACAAAAAAATATTAAAGTTAAAATTGAGTGGCTTTTTTTTACCCAGAACCAGATATAAGTTTTCAAGGGCTAATAAATACTTAGTGTGGTCCTTCTAAGAATAGACGCTGCGTGTGGTCATGTACACATGTATCATATTTCATTTGTGTTGTTCTCTTAGGTCGGCTGGGTGAAAGCAGACACGAAAGCCATCCAAGCCATCCACGAGCACGTCATCACACACAACCCCCGCGTATCCGTGTCGCACGCGGACCACTCGACGTGGTATCTGCACATCAAGAGTGTACAAGAGGAAGATCGGGGGCAATACATGTGTCAGATCAACACGGATCCTATGAAGAGTCAAGTGAGATATATTCTTCTTCTTTTAAATGGGTTTTCATCAAATTTATGATGATTTCGCAAAAAAGTATGCTCTTAGAACATGACGTTGTTCGGTAGTTGCTTGTAGTAAAATGATAGCTGGTCTTTAATAGCCACGATGGATTGCCGGTTGTTGACTCAAGAGTGGTTAAACGCGCTTCAAGACTAATTTTTCTTTTGGTGCACGCATCCACGTTAGAGTCTGTGCGGAAAGAGAAGTCGTAGAATGTAAGGGGGCCCATGCATTTCACGATTCTTCTCTTTCCGCACAGACTAATTTACTGCATAATATAAGCTATGAATTTACAGTTTGAACAACATTTAACGGCAAAAATCTAAAAAACATTTCCGTGACGTCTTCGCTATTTTGAAGTTCAACCGAAAAATAAGTTGTTTTTAATTTTTTCACTAAAACTCGCCAATTAAAAGTAAATTTTGGCTGTTCCCTGCCTGTCCGTTGTGATTTTTTGTTGGTTAAATGTTAGATCTCAAAATGTACACTGTCTATGCGGTAGACGGTACCTAATAGAAATAACTTTACATCTATTGAGATTTGATTTTAGTTTTATGTGCCCTTGTAATTGATCTAATCATCATTATCACTTACGTTTAAATACAAAGCATAAGACACCTGCCCTAAAAATCAATCATAAACGCTGAATTAAGGATTTTGAGTAATTTCACAAAAATATTCCTTTCCGTACTTCTAATATAAGTACTTGTAGGTGCACGAGTATACTAGTAAAACGGTACTGATAAACGTCAGAAGTTTAACATGAAATTCATATTCCAAAAATGCGAAAATGAAGCCGTATTCAAGCGCTGTGGAGCAAATTGGGTCTTTTTCGCTATTCATCATTTTGCTTCGATGCATGAATCGTTTAGGTGTCTATTAACGAGAGGAAAGAGCTCTCTCCGGTATTTCAGAGTCGGCTAATTGTGACTGCAGGGTTATATCCTAAGGGGATGAAATGGGGGATGAAAGATGAAACTTACTATAGTAGCCATACGGCCCGATTCTAACTTTAAGATACGTCAACTAATAGATCTAGAAACGATATGGATTAGATATGTCAGTGTCAAATGTGACGTTTCTTCAAACAAATACGTCACTTTTGACACTGACACATCTAATCCATATCGTATCCAGATCTATTAATTGACGTATCTTAAAATTCGAATCCGGCAGTTAGTCTTAACCATATTTTTGATGCTTATTTGCGAAGCGGGTATGTTCATTCTGATAATAGACTTTCCCAATTACATGTTAGAAGTAACATTATATTTTCCCTTAATTGTCTACCAACATGCGCGCGCAAGCAGGTTCACAAAGGAAACGCCTGTGCTCTCAGTTAAGTCCATTAACTACTACATACACATATGCTCATTACCTACTTTAAAAGAATTTCGTATCTCGTAATGTCGTGTATGACGGCTCTTTGGCACTTGTAGCGAGCATTTTCCATTCAATATTAGACATTTAATACTAGGTATACATTGTACATACATTTTTATTTTCAAATAATGAGTATCAGTGATGCGACAATTTTGTTACGATATGTTAAGGCTGTGTCTCCACCAGAGATGTGCGAGGATGAGTAGCGAGAGATGTGTTTGTTAAGAACCAATAGATATACTTGATTTACGTATCCTTGCTCAGCGCAGCTCTAGTCTGCAATTTTCCATTGGTTCTTAAAAAACACTTCCCTCGCTACGCATCCTCGCACATCTCCGGTGGAAACGCAGCCTAACCAAACGATATTCAGTAATCATTTTGATTGTAGTATTAGATATTTGTGTGTGGGTGTGGGTATTTTTTACTATTCAATTCAATTCAATTTAATTCAATTATTTATTCATAAAATCAATATAATTTTACACGTCATATTATAATAGGTACATTACTATTCTATATTTAAAATGCATTATTTTACATATACTTTTCATCATTAAAATTAAGCAAGAAGTGCATTCTATAAAAATAACTTACAAATGTACTATAACGTCTATAACTATAGGTACATAACTACATAACCACTACATCAGTTCGAGCGAGATGGACTGCGTTCGAGTTTACGCAGTCGCTAACGTAAACGTCAAGTTGTATGTACGGCTACAGTAACATTTGAACTAACACAAGTCACTTTACAGATGGGCTTCCTAGAGGTGGTGATACCACCAGACTTCGTGCCAGAGGAGACATCTGGTGACACGATGGTGCCGGAAGGTGGTACCGCCCGAGTGGCGTGCAAGGCTCGCGGGGTGCCGCTGCCGCGGGTCATGTGGAAACGCGAGGATGGCCAGGAAATCGTAGTACGAGACCATACGGGGTCTAAGACTAAAGGTATAACATTTTAGAGATGTATACTACTAGTACTTACTTTTTATGACAAAATAAAGAGTACATTTAAATTTGACGATGCGTGTTGCGGATGACATAATATATTATTATGTGAAAATGTAATACGCTTTATTTTGACGAAACCTGAGGTGGATGAGTATGATGACGAAGCCTGCACTGTGGATCTGAAGGATAAGTACCAGCTGTTATTATTATGTTTTTTTTTTGGGTCAGTAAATGAATTTATTATTTTTTAAGTTAAGTGAAAGCCCTATTGAAAGAGTGGCTAGCTTCTCGTGTTTGGGTAATGAATATCGGTCTAAGCTATCTACGTATATTTTCAATTCACTTTAGTACATCACATTTAGATTTATTTCGTTTCTTTGTAGTACGTAGGTACAACTTTTACATTACATTAGCGATTATATTTGATTTAAGTAAAAAAGTGGCACAAAAGCGAATTTTCAAAGATGTCGTATATTAATACAAAGCTTCTTTCAGTTACGTATTTAATCCTAAGCTGAAGCTAAAACTGTGTTATCTCTCTTGTTTCAAGAAATATATGTGTATTCGATACTCTTATATTAGCTGTATATTAATTTCTTGTTGACTTTAGTTAGTTTAAATTGGATGCGATCGAATTTGTCTTAATTTTCTAGTTTTAGATTAAGATTAAATTTAACTATATATGTATATGATCGAATATCTTACGATAACTACTTTTGCCACTGTAATAAATACAGATATTTTTATCTATATAAACAAAGAATGTTAACAGCACATTTATGTTTACCAATTGATATTAAAGTGTCTGGATGCTAATAAAATCAGCCAAACCAATAGATATGAGATACCGCAATACAATACAACCGTGGGCTGAAACGTGGGAACAAAATATATTACCCAATTGATTACGTTAAGTATGTCGATGTCCGTAGTACCTACTCATTTCACCTAATGCGAGCGTTCCTGCATGATAAACTTGATGAATCCACAGTGTGCGATTTCTAAGAAATAATAAATTCAAATGATATGCCAGGTTAAGCGTATTTTTATGTAAGTAGATATTTTAATGTGTAGTTGATTTGTTTTGTTAGTTAATGTGCTAAACATCCAAGAAACGTTATAGGTATCAAAAAATTTACTAGTTGGCCACGGGTGACCTTATTTTAAACCTAATAGATAAACTCAATGTATAATAATGTGTAATTGTGTTATACTTAAAATACATATACACACCATTTCAAACAGTGTAAAATGTGTGAATTAAGTAATTATGTTAGTCATTTGGAAGCCACAATGTTTTTAGAGTCGATGAAGATATTATTCCAAGTTTCATCAAGTTCATTGAGGTTTTGATGTGACTAAAATTACAATTACTTGTTTTTTTTAGGCTTTAAAGCGCTGATCGGGATTTCGTTTAGAAATGATTTCGAAGCATAAATAATTGGTGCCAAAATAGCAATCCGACTCATCGTAAATAAGCAGAAAACATCCCCGATAAAATCAACACTGGGGCATGCGACCTCAGAATAATAAATTGAATTGAAACCTCATATATGATGACAACCTCACAATACATATTACAGATACATATATTAACATAGTTACCATAAATTACGAAGTCTGCGAGAGCACAATATTACATGTAAGGAAATAAATTGCTGCTTGGTAAACATACGGCGCAGTGCTTACAGTGAAAATTTTGAAATATAGGAGAGAAAACCTAGTAGTTATGTAAGATATCATCGAACATAATATTAATGCAGATTTTTAAGTAACTTACCTACATGTCCTAAACTAACCTAACCTAAACTAAACTAAACTAAACTTACTACTTGTTACTAAATATATAGGTATAGGTAACTATTTAAATATTTAACACATATGTGGACACTGGACGCTTATATGTAGGCTTAATGGCATTGTTCGTTCCATTGTGTCTGGAGTATTGTCCAGCATAGTGTTAATATTACTTTCATAAATTTTCAGCTATAATAATAGTAATAATTCAGCCTATATTCGTCCCACTTCTGGGCACAGGCCTCCTCTCATGCCTCAGGGCTTAGGCTATAGTCCCCACGCTAGCCCAATGCGGATTGGGGACTTCACATACACATTTAAATTTCTTCGCAGATGTATGCAGGTCTCCTCACGGTGTTATCCTTCACCGAAAAGCTAGTGGTAAATATCAAATGACATTTCGTACATAAGTTCCGAAAAAAGTCATTGGTATGAGCCAGGAAGAACCCACGACCTCCGGATTGAAAGTCCGACGTCCATTTATTCCATCTTTCAGCTAATTAAGAATTTTGTCATCCGATACCTAATACTGTAATCATAATTTTGGTCATCCAGAATGAAAAACAATAAAAACCATACACTGTTATAGTATACCAACTGTATCACAACGTTTACGATTTGATTATCTGTTCTTAGATATCGAATTAGAAGCGATATATAATTGTTTCACAAAATCGCAGTATAATCAATATACCATTAAAACACGCAAAACAAAAATATTTCATTTGTCGTTGTTTATTCGAGCTGCGAGTAGGGCATTGTTTTTCAGGAATATGTATAATAAAACGTCTATGTGACCGCATTCAAGGCACAATGAACCGCGACGACTATTCTCGGGATGAGTTTCGTCCAGTATTGTTTAAAGTTTGTCGTAATTAGTAGAGTTCCGTGCTGAATAGAGTCCTAGGTCTCATTGTGTGAACTCTGAAACCATTTTAATGGTTAATTGAAAAAATTTGAAGCGCCATCGAAACCGTTGGAACTTTTGAATTCTGTTTTTCCTTCTAATTACTTGAGGCAGGGTATCTCCGTCAAGTATTTTAAGCAGGTTGCGTACGAGACAGTGACAGCCTATTATTTAAGCTAAACAATGATTTATTGTGCTTAAAGTAAAGCGAATCAAGCACTGTCTGCGCGAGAACACATGTACGCGGTACCAGAACTGACAGTATTACTTCGCGAAAACTCCATTATTTATCGCTAGACCCGCCACTGCTCGAGATTGACTAAGTCCTGGTGTATACACAATTTTTTTATGAAATTCTTACAAACCTTTTCACATACTTAATACTTTTACCTACGTAGAGTAAACTTAACAATTAAATCAAGTACTGATAATTATTTTTAAATTATTATGAAACTAGTACTTACTCGTATATGTGTTATGTAATATACAAAACTTATTACAATTTTATTTAATAAATTACAGTCTAGTAAGATTATGGATAGCATTAATTATTTGTGCAACGATTTTTATTATTCAGTAACAATGTGTTTTCCCGATGTTTACGGTCAAACACAATTTCTTTCGAGCGCCAGTATTTCTTTTCCCGGTAACTTTTTCCATTATTTTCAGTAGCACGAACTCGTATCTGTCACGTTTGTGAACATATTCTAGATATGCAACTTTACCTTACTTTTCCAGCCAACCCGATGAAGAGGAGAGTTGGTGACTTTCTTAGTCCAAAATACAAACTTCATGTCACATTTTAGGAAATGTAAAGCTTGTTGGTAGTAATGGCAGCGAAAATAACACGGTGAATTTGGGAACTACTTACCTATAATAAAATGACGTAAATTAAATCCGTGGTAGCAATGTTTCAAAACATTATTTTTTAACAGGGACATAATATAATATATGTCTTCCCCATTATGTAATTTTTACTAACTATTTTATTGTTTTCTCAGTACTCACATACAACGGCGAGGTACTCAAGCTTACGAAGATATCCCGTTCGGAAATGGGCACGTACTTGTGCATCGCGGGCAATGGCGTCCCACCTACGGTCAGCAAGAGAATTCACATCAGCGTACACTGTAAGTTCATATTTTAACTGTGGTTGTTATTATTTTTATGAACCTTTCAAGAGAAATAGGAGCATTCCACGGGCTGTCCCGTACAAACGCTCTGTATTTCCGGTGTTGCGACTTTTTTCTCGGCATTTAAAGCAGGCGATTATTTTTCTGTGCATATTTTTGACCATTTGTCATATATAGAAAAGGAAACTCTTATACTTTTAAATCTTCAGAAACTTCGCGTTTGTACGGGACAACGGTAGACAATTTCATGGAATGCTCCAATGAAGTAGATTAGGTAGACCTGTACAAAGATGGTATACTCGTAATTATAAAGAAAGATTCATCTTTATAATTATAACTATAATCAAAGAGACCGTGTGAGGTGAGTAGTCTAAGAAAGAAATAATCGTGCCCCAAGTTTGATAGCTGAAATAAATGGCGCTGTGCGGCGCAATATATTTTGTTAGACAAGGATTCGTCTTATACTTATCATATATTGTCCATGAATCTATGCATCTTAGTCATGAATTTGTACTTACGATGGATACTTGCAGACGCATCCAAATAAAAAAAAATACGATCTTGATATGATGTTAGTGCAGTGTATCTTGCCAGTGCAGAAAGTAGTGGTTTGATAATAACGTACAAAATAGAGATTGCACAAGGCACCGATGTGAAGTAAGTACCCGCTCACTTAGCTAAGGCATCTGACTCACATACGGAGATTAAGTTATAAGCGAAGGACTATTACGATCTAACTCATCAAGGAAAAATGAAAAATAATGATTCTTAGCGAATTCTTACAAGATTAAGAAGCAATATTCGTAATACCTATTAGGTAAATAGGATTGCGCTCTATTATTTCTGTTCAATATATCAGTATAAAAAATGCAAAAAATATTTTAAACTTAAGATTTCTCCATTTTACCATATGTTAATAATTATTAACTGATAAATAAAACCTACATCTAACGGCCGTCTTAATATAATTTAGTTAGATTCAAGAAATCAAACTATTTAATTACTAACTGCACTGCGGACTCTCATAGTCCGCCTACTATAAATTTATCCTATAGTGTTCTGTACTTGTATATTAATGCTAGGGTAGACCGGGGTCGATTCAACGACGAGGCGATTGAACATATTTTCATATTTTGACTACTACACCGAAATATGCACATTTATGTGTGCCTTAAGCATGCTTCGATCTGTTTGCCAGTCAGCGTCAATTTATTTACCAGTCTGCCCCTTTCCGCCAATAAAATATCAGTTTACGAGCGACTAAAGTAAAACATTGCTAGTTAAATGCTTTTCATAACCTATTTACAATTAAATTGCCGTTACCTTTTGATAAAATGTACCCTTGTCCACTTTCCGATACAATTCCAATTTTGAGCAAAAGTCCATTCCTCGATTTGTCAATACATGACCATTTCTTGAGACCATTCTCGACCACAAACTCTCTCAAAGATTGACTACTTGCTTACACTGCAGGCGAAGGCAAACAATTGCCGAGATTGTTTGTTGTTCAAGAGAAACAACAGCCGATCGCCCGTAGCTTACCCGTCGTGAGTCAGACAGCCTTATGTAGTATTTATTTTGCACCTCGAACCTACTTAGGTTCGAACACGAGTACACGAGTACACGAGTACACAGGAGTGAACACGGTATTTACATAAAGGTCGAAAACCGCGAGGCTTTAGGAGTTTTTGCTAAACGGTCATTAAGCTTGGTTTACCTGTGAATACTCAATTTGTATTTTGTACTGTATGAAATTATTTAAACCGTATTTTTTATTCATGTTTATTCAATACCTTGGTGCTTAAGTGTTATACGATGGGTACAGTAAAGGTATATTTGATGATTTACGTAAATTACATTGATGAATATGCGCACATATTAATATGATGACTTGTAAAATAAATTTATATTTGTTTTGTTATTTTTATTTATCTGTTTCTACTTGTAGATGTGTATTCAAGTAACAGCAAACTCATCCTGTAAAAATGGATTAGCTTATGAAAATAGGTTCTTGAGCTAACTCAGGACCCCTTTAGTACTTTCTAAATGTACAAAATGGGCAAGATGATATAGAAACCATTGTTAACTCTAATACGCGTATACTATGCTTACATTTTATAATGATACCCTTATTTATTAGCCCCATCAACGTAATCTACAAAGTCTACATGTGAGATGATTAACTAGTCTACAAGCACCCGCCGAGCATGATGCCTCGAGTAACGAGAGCCATAATATAAATACCACACTACCGCAGACTTACATAAAGAGGCTATGTACTCCTTTAGTAGTACATATAACGACGATCTTGACATACCCCTGTGTCTACTCTCTCAAAACTTTTTGAGTGTTTATGTACCCTATTAGACATGTGTCGTTCACGAGTGAGTGTTTTAAATGAACTATATCTTTTGATTGAACTCACTCACTCGTCAACTCACTGATGATTTAACTCGCTCAGGACATTTCCCTCTACTCACTCTTGAAAAATATAGTCTACAGATCCACAAGTGAGCGAAATGAGTGATATATATCACCGCGAGCGAAAGATATGAATCAATCTTTTCAACTCAGTGAAGCGTGTTGCACATCTCTATACCATATAACAAATATGTATGTGAATATTAACTATGGGTCGAGGCTGGTGAATTGTATATCCAACTTCATAGTTAGTACGCAATTCCAATACCAGTTACAGTTGCAATTTAGTCCATTTGTTACGGGCCTATAATAAAGTCTCGCCCCACGGGTTGTTTTCAGTATAGCGCTTCAGCAAAATACGTTGACGGACAATCACCATATCGGTTGCCTTAATAAAGCTTGATCCACATTAATACATGTTGCCCAACTATTGTAATAGACATCTAGGCAGGATTGATCCCTTTCATAAATCACTTACTACACTTAAAATCATGTTAAAGGAAAAAATATTATTGCTGTAACTACCTACTCTCTGAGATTTTATTTTGATAGCTATTGTTCCTTGATTTTTATCTATTTTTCTGTACTACGCTTCCTATTTTCAGAATTCTATATTTCTTTTCTTGACCCTCGCTGTAATTATTATTATTATTCCGACTTTTTGCTGTAAGTATTAATGAGTTATTCTTGCTTCTTGTTGTATGTATCCTACCTTGGGCTTATGCTTGTACCTATTGTATACCAATTTTCAGTTACATGTATATTTTATGAACCTCCAGGTCTTTTTAGTATTAAGATTTATGTGCGTATTACGCACCTCTAACATATGTATCTTATATGACTGTATGTGTTCTGAATAAATAAAAAAAAATAAAAAAAAAATAATGTTTCCTTTGTAATGCAGTTCACCCAGTGATTCAAGTACCGAACCAGTTGGTAGGCGCTCCGCTCGGCACTGACGTCACGCTTGAATGCTACGTGGAGTCATCACCCAAATCTATCAACTACTGGGTTAAAGACCCTGGTAACTATTTTTCCTGCATACTTAGATATATTTTTAGATTACTTTTTGCCCATAGAATCTTTTAGTATTTTCTAAGTTTTATATTTATTTTATATATCGTTGTCTGCTACCCACAACACAAGCTTCATTAATCTTACTACGAGTACAAGACTAGGTACATTTGTTTTAATATTTTTATTCATTTATTTATCGGCCATTTCGAAAAAATAAATGTTGTGTTTGTTTATTCGTTCCCATATATTTTTATTTATTTAAAATAGCTTAGATACTACTAGTTTTAAAACTGAAAACTCAGTCAATATAAGCTACATTATCCTATGTCCTCTTTAAAAAATATTCAGAGAACAGCGCCCGAACTATCCAGATCAGAATTATCTGATTTCCGACACTTTTAACTATAAAAATTCTGAAAATATAAAACCTTCCTCGTTATTTCATTTCGAAAATAGATAAACAATATTGTTAACTCTATTAGTGTAATAAAATAAAAAAATAATCTGAAATAATGTTGTTCGGTGGATGTCGAAAATATAGACATGGCAGGATCTCGTTAATTAAGTAGTCGAATGCACAAAAGATAATCGCAAACTAGCAGGAATTCTCTTAAGGTACCGGACAAGACGGCGTTAAAGCAAAACAAATTACAAGAAAGCCATAAAACTTCTAGGTGTCTGAAGCAAGTTTTTACATTTTTCATAAAACTTGTTCTTTGCAAGGTGAAATCCTAATATTGAATTTGAAGGCGGGTGTTTTAGCAATAAATTGTTTCGCAGGTGAGTTGATAATACCCTCGGAACACCACGAGATGACGGTGAGGCAGAAATCCATGTTCGAGGCGGAGATGACGATGACGATCAAGAATATCCGACGCGACGACCTGGGCAGCTACATCTGCGTTGCCAAGAATTCACTCGGCGATGTGGAAAGCAAGATTAGATTATATGGTAGGTGCATTTAATGTATTTATAATGAGGTTTTCCTCGTTTCCCAGTTTGAAGTACTTAACTGTATAACTTTAATCTTTACCTGTGAGCGGAAAAATTGAAGATGTTTAGGATGTATGTTTTATGTTAATTTTATTTTTATGCATGTACATGTACAACGCTTTGCAGCCTAATTGACTTGATAAATTATAACTTGAAATAGGATTACTTGAACATATGTGTAATTAATGCTCTGGTACGAAACATGTAGTTTAATTTGCTTACACAACGCCGACGTTACATTTGCTCACACACGTGCAACTGATGTGTTTGTGACCACTATGTGTACATTATAAAGTATATATTATATCCTTTAAGATCAGCATAGAGTCATGGATCTTTCTACATTTTGACATGCACAAAAATTTGCTCATACAAGTTATCAATTTCCAAATTGAATCGTACCCCTTTCCGCGAACTGTATATTACGATTTGTACACAGAAATACCTGGAAACGACAGGCACGTGTACCAGTACCCGGACGAGCGGATCGTGCCAGACGACGACTACGGAACAGAAGTGTACGAGGACGAAGAACACGACGAGAAGAGCAACCGGGTACCCGACCGGGCCAACAAATGGTACGCAAACGACGGGAAGATCGTTACGGCGGCTAACGACGCGGCCAAACCCGCTTTCACGATAGCGGTCTTCCTAACTTTACTCGAAACACTAGTGGTGTAATTATGCGTAATTATCTGTGTTATTTTAATAGGCCTAGAAGTCGTGAATTTAGTCACTTATCGACGTCGATAAGACATTATAGTTTACGTATATTGGAAATTATTTTCTCTTGTCTTACCTACGACGATAAGCGCTAATCGCGATCGTTACGAATATATACAAATAACCTGTTACTAAAAAAACAATTCATAGCTACTTTAATTTTCCTTCGGAAGCCCATATGTATTTTCAAAAAACTGTATGCATGGTAATGTACTACTTTAACGATTACAAACGATTTCCTAGTTTATTATTGATATAATTAAACATAAGAATGCCAAACCGAATAAAAATAACGAAATAACGACGAAGAATATTTTAGAAGTAAAATTTATTTGAACCAGTATAATTAAGTTTACATTAACAGGGTATGATTAATTGAATACATCAGATATAACTCAAAAATCAGTCATCGCTATCAAGCGAAATGGAGATGATCAGTAATTAAAATACGGAGGAAATTCGCGCAAATTGTGCATCGCAGCTTTGTGATTAAATTAAGTTTTAATAAAAAGTTTTTTATTTTGGAACAATGTATTTACAATAAAAGCTGCATACCAGTGTCATAATTCCATCAGCATGTAACGTGATAATAACTAGTTTTAATGTGTATATAAATTATATTAAGGGAATATCTACAGTGTTGTCTATAATAGTTATTCAGATATCTACATATTTGTTAAATATTATAAAGGAGCAGTGTAAATTTAGGCAGTTTATAAATTAATGTTAATGGGCCTTGTATATTGCGAACATTATCTTAAGTAGAGTTTATAATTTGATTGATAAATATTTTTTATGGAACTCGTGTAATTCAATTATAATACTTTGGGAATGTTAAGAGCCCTTCAACGTGCACACTAGCGCCACTACGAAATTATCGTGATTATTTAAATTTCACGAAGGAAATTTAAAAAAGGAGGCCGCTACGGACTGTATTGTGTATTTAAGTACCTTTTGAATACATCAAACTAGTTTTTATGTTGCTGGATTTGTCAGTTTATGCGTCCAAAGTAAAAACGGCCGTTTTTGTTTTGAGTTCCTAGATCGACGAATCCAGCAACATAAAAACTAGTTTGATGTATTTAAAAGGTACTTAAATACACAATACATTCCGTAGCCGCCTCCTTTTTTAAATATCTTTCGTAAAATTTAAATAATCACGATAATTTAGTAGTGGCGCTAGTGTGCACGTTGAAGGGCTCTTAAATATCTTAATTGAATCAAGAATACTAAATATCTAATTAGATAACTGTCGGAAATGTAATTAATGTACCTATACCTAATTATGTAATCACTGTACGGATCCAAGACACTGACGATCACGGTGAGAATGACAGAGAAATTCTTATAAAAAAAACCGGGCATGTGCGAGTCGGACTCGCGCACGAAGGGTTCCGTACCATAATGCAAAAAAAAAAAACAAAAAAAGCAAAAAAAAACGCTCACCCATCCAAGTACTGACCACTCCCGACGTTGCTTAACTTTGGTCAAAAATCACGTTTGTTGTATGGGAGCCCCATTTAAATCTTTATTTTATTCTGTTTTTAGTATTTGTTGTTATAGCGGCAACAGAAATACATCATCTGTGAAAATTTCAACTGTCTAGCTATCACGGTTCGTGAGATACAGCCTGGTGACAGACGGACGGACGGACGGACGGACGGACGGACGGACAGCGAAGTCTCAGTAATAGGGTCCCGTTTTACCCTTTGGGTACGGAACCCTAAAAACGGTTGCGACTAGCGATGGGAAATTTTTGCAATATTTTACATATATTTCCTAAATGGTGTCTATGGCGGTCAGCAAAATATAATCAGCGCGTTTCGATAGCTTAGGATAGATTAGAGCACGCGCTGATCCAGTTGAGATATTGTGTGTATCGCCGCAAATTAAAGATGTGATGTAAAGATAACAGGATGTATAAAACGCTTAGGTATGATTGAATAAATTAGTCTAAGATTACCAGTCAACGGTGTCTTTTACTCACCCAACCCAGTACTTCTAAAGTGGTGACCACGACGTGATATACATAATTATCAGGAGATATAGGTACTGATAGAAATGTTACCGAATAAATTTTAAATGATACCGCTACTTCCGACGGCAGTAGAACGCATTGTGATCGGAAAATTCGAGAGTAAAAATAACAAAAGAATAAATAAATTTAAAATCTGTTTACGAATAATACCGTGTATAAATAAAAAGAAGATCCTAATAGTGAACACGTATCTATATTATAGACTTTCAAATAATATAGACTTGATTTTGTAATATAGAAATGCTGAAGTCAGTGTATTGGATTTATACAGAACGTTCTTTGTTTCCGCCGCTTAGCCATGTTGCAACGTTGACAGCTTATGTAAATTACAAACAGTAAATATATAAATGGAACCAGTTAAATCTTGCATAGAATTATTTCCTGTGTCTTTAAACAGTAATAAGTCAAAGCTGGTAGCAATGCGAGCACTTCACTGAGGGCGCATTCATCTGAGCTAAGTATTAAATAGTGTAACTAGGTACATATGATATGTATAAATTGAAATGAACAATGTAAGTCTACAATCCTAATCGTTGCAAACAAATGATTAAATCAAAGCCGTAAGTGACATGTGTTTTATTACATTATATTAAGGCCTCCTGTCGCCGATACTCGACATTACAATAGTAATCTAAACATATTTAACAGTTCGATTATACATACCTACAGATACTGGCAGACAGACAACGCCCAGTCTAGGTTTAGGGTAGGTACTTGAAATTTTTCTTCGTGTCATAGCACTCCAATAAGATTTTCTTTTTTCAATTCTACCACAATGGGGGTGAAAATTGTGTTGACAACATTTTTTAAGAAAAAAAAAACTATGCCATTTAGTTTCCTCCGAAGGTAAGGTAATTAATTAACACCGTGTAGATGTTTTTGCCCATGTCATTTTCTGGTTGTTAATTATATAACAAGATACACAAGCTTGTATAAATGAAACAACACAACTTAAAGAACAATAAAGTTTTACTATTGCTCATTTAATTAAGTAATTAAATATAACGTTGGCATAAAATAATATATATTCTGTTTAAAATTAAACTAGCTTGAACGTGCTAGAAGCTATTCATATTTTTAATTAAGTCTGACTTTCGTATTTATATATCTCGACTCAAATATCTAAAAACATAGGTCACTTTCTCGAATCAAATAAAGGTTGATATCCGGATAAATCCTATATTTAACTGTAAAACTTTGACATCATATTATAATACTCGTTGAGATTTTCCTGTTAATTGTATGTTAAATATGAATTCACGTTGAAACGCGAAAATACGCCGTTTGAATGTGTAACTGTGCATCAACCCTCGACCTGAATGTACAGCTGCGTTCTTGCTAAACTTTATCTCTGAAACTTTTTCACGTTTTATAATGTATTTTACAAAATATGACCGCAATGGATCGAGTCATAACGAGGAAATCTTTCAGTATACTCGTAGCTAGGTATAAGGATCGAAAAGTCGGGATCGGTGTCGAAAAGTGCTCTAGTGGAGACCACGGACTAGCAAGCGCAACGTAGGACGTCCACCCACAAGATGGACAGACGACCTTGTTAAGGTCGCCGGAAGACGTTGGATGCGGGTCGCTTCCAACCGGCACGTATGGAGGTCCAAGGGGGAGGCCTATGTTCAGCAGTGGACTTCTTATGGCTTAGATGATAATGTATGAACGATTGACCCACATAATTACCTGTACATCATCCTAGAAATGATTATTTAAGTGTTAATAAAATTGGTGAACACTTTCATAGTCGTGTTAATAATCAATTGGAGAGCTTAATGTTAATATGAGAACATTAGGTACCAGATATATCGCATGAGCGTTTCTATTTATACATTTTTTAAATAATATAACAGATATAGGTAGGTACTCCTTATGAGAGATTATTACAAGTGCATACAAAAATGTATGCAAGAGTGCTAAGCTAATAGCTGAGAGAGAGGTGACCCCCCCTGTAAACAAATTTCTATGCCGGAGGTTCATCTCTCTCTGCAGACTCTACTTATAGCTCTAAAGTATTACTTATCAAAAAATAAGATTTTTTTGATAAAATATTCTTTTTTTACAATATTACGTGAATAGCCGGGTCCACACAGAGCGAACATACGCGCTATTTCCTCGGGCACAAAACGGCCAGTGTAGACGCGATGCGCGCCGCCGCCCACATCTACCCTGGCCATTTTGTGCGCGAGGAAATCGCCAGTGTAGACGTGCGCTTACGCTCGCTCTGTGTGGACCCGGCTATTAGCCGTCGTCAAAATTGCCGTTAAGATTTATTCGCTGTGTCATGTTCGTGTGTACTCCTCAAACAATCCTAACGAATGTAGCGAACAGAAGAGTTGAATAATCGCCATTATTTTTCCTCGAGGCGGGTGCTCTCACAAACGGCCTTAATTTGGCCAATCTAAACATGGCAAAGCAGAGTGATTGATGCCGTCTGTCGTTCGCGAGTAACAAGTGTTTTTACGTGACTGCAATCAAGACTCGATTTTCTCTACTTATGACGGGAAATTGGCGTATAATTCAAGGGGAAGGGAAAAGGGATTATGGGTGACGTACGAAATAGCTGCTTGACTCGTATTGTATCGGCTCAAGAGCTGAATATCCAATTAATTCACGATTAGGGACATATATTGCATAGGGACTATTCCAGGAGCTGATAAGCGGATTTATTCTTTTCTGATTTACTTACTTTCACAGAAAGAGGAAGAAGTGTATAAGTTTGTTTACAAAAAAGGAGAGGATAAGAGACAAAGGTTGCATTTTTTTTAGTTATAAATTGTTTTCTCATAATTTTACTTCTTATTCCGTAAATAACCTTTTGCCTAAATTGAAAGAACCCTCAAGAAATTCTATAAAAGTTTATATTTAGTCATGTTTTTTATTTTCCTCGTATTGCCAAAAAATAGAGTGTTTATCTGGGGGTGAAATGCACCTATTATGACTCGATCCATTGGCGTCATGTTTCCTTTTCTGTTTATTATTTGGTTAGTAATCATTTATAATTTCTACATGCCTAGGATAATGAATTCCTCCACTACGTAAACCGTAAAAATTTGGTCTCTATTTCTCCATAATCAGAAAACGCGTTTCATTTACATTTAATAATCGTGGTAACTGAAGACAATATTATCAAAATAATACTGCTGTTCTGCAAATAGTTTAAATAGCGAGGCAATCTGTACCGGACACTTGCCATGTCGCATAGCGCTTGTAGCAATTTTAGGATTTAATTTAATTGCGGCTACGAGCAGCACTCCGGCCGCCGCGGTGTCAAAGTGCCTTGCTATCAATCGAGTTATAGAGGTAACCAACCGTGCCGGTGTTAATAACAATACAGGCTTGAGGTATGAAAAATGATAACAATGCTACCTACAATTGAGTATATTGGTTTTTTTTTCAAGCATAGTAATATCATCAAACAAAGTGGCATATTAAAACTACGATGTGAAAAAGCAGAGAGGAACAATAAATTAGTTTATTCTTGAGTGACGCCGTGTAAATTATTTATAAGAATATCATAAAAAATATTGTTATTTAAAATCGAATGCTTCCATAAACACTGTGTCATAAAAAGAATATCATAAAAAGTATATTTTAATTTAAAATCTAATGCTTAAAAAAAACAATGTTTCTTTAGATAATTAGGGCCACTTTTCTTTTTTTACAAATGTCTACCTACTGTATTACCGTCCTCTAACTGCAGTCTAAAAGGTGTTACTGTAAACTACATGTAAAATGTATGGTTGTATGTTTCTAATAACATAATGATGATTAGTTTAAATACATCAAAACAAATTATGACATTAGTTCTACTTAATAAAACTCAACAAATCCACGAACCTAAATAAAGAGCTTAATTATGCTATGTTTCTTTATTATGAAAACTGAAAAGCTTTTATGTTTTTCTACGACTGCCCGACAAAATTAATATTGCAAGGTAAAAAACGTGATATTTATAAATCAAGTAAACATTTTTATTTGAGTCTAGAGTAGAATTTTGGATTCATTATTAGTTTTATTACATTGTATTTTAGACTTTCGCACCCCTAGTACTTCTAGTAGAATTTAAACTTTTTTACGATAGAATATATGTATCTACTCCTTATACTAATGGATATTATAGACGTTTTTAATGTACAGAGCCGAAAGCTGTTTAATTTTTAACCAACCGATCTTTTATTGCGTCCGTAAACAACCTACGTGACTTTGACTTTTTATGTCCACTCAGCTTTATCGAGAGCGAAAGAAATAACGGGTCACTTGAAGATAACCCATAGCCCCGAATTAAAGTAAATAAATAACTTCAACAGCAAACTGGGTCACACAAATTGTGTGAAGATTGTTGAAATATACACTAAGATTGTTTAAACAAGAGTTAAAATAAACTAAATAAATAAGTTTTATGGAACAATATTGCTAAAATCGACGTAGTCCTAAAGTAAGCTAAATAAGGTTAGTGTTGATAGGTAAATAATATCTATATAAGATATTATTCTATTCTTTATATATCTATTATATCTCAGGCAAAAAAAAGGTTTTGAAAAGCTACCTATTTTTTGTAGAATCTATTTCACTTTGATCATATTCAACTTCATACGACGAAACTGTGTTGCCATAGATGATGGCAACATCTTTCGTCCTTCGTAATAGTGGGATGAAAATTCTACGTGTTGACAAAAAGACTAACGCCAGTTCCTCGTCATCAAGCTATTGTATTATAAGGAGATTTAGAAAACTAACTTCATTCAGCTAATTACAAGTACCAGTAGAGGAGGTAGGGGACCATTGGACAGTCGGGAAGCTCGGGTACCTCCTTGTAAATCAGGACGATTTAATTAATAAGTACCCAATTAGTTGTATAGTTACCTCAATGGCATCGCATCGCTTATATTAAAGTTAGTAAATACTAGGTAAATTGTAATGGGTGTTGTGGCTCTGCGAGAAGGAACAAGAATTGTCTTTCGTTAAAAAAAAAGATCAGAAATCGTTGACGAATATTTCCAACTGTGAAAAATCAAATGGAAGGTAATTAAAAATTTTAGTTGAAGAGCACTAATATACATTTTAATGACGGTACGCTCAAGTTTGCAGTCTGTTTTCCGTTTGAATGAAGTAGCCGGCAAACAGTGTGTCTGGTATTGAGAAACTTTTAATAGAATTGAACCCAATACCCACTGAAGTCCATGTGGAAACTATTGAAGTGAGTTATGTTATATAAATTGTAAAATAACAACATGAGACAAAGTTGACGGTATTATTAAGCATGTAATTAATTGTATGTTTTAACGATTATCAGACCTACGATTGTTAATGATATCAATGACATCATATAATACTTTCAAAGCCCTATATTTCCGTAACTATATGTATATATTTCCCTTAAAAAATAGCTGGTGGGCTAGGCCAGCTAGGCTAGGTAAGAGTAGTAGCGGTGCGACTTTCAATCCGGAGGTCGCGGGTTCTAACCCCGGGTCGTACCAATGAGCTTTTCGGAACTTATGTACGAAATATCATTTGATATTTTACCAGTTGCTTTTTGGTGAAGGAAAACATCGTGAGGAAACCGGACTAATCTCAATAAGGCCTATTTTCCCCTCTGGGTTGGAAGGTCAGATGGCAGTTGCTTTCGTAAAAACTAGTGCCTACATGGGATTAGTTGTCAAGCGGACCCCAGGCTCCCATGAGCCGTGGCAAAATGCCGGGATAGCGCGAGGAAGAAGAAGATACACATTTTACATACATATTTCCCTTATTTGTAGTTTGTAATAATGTAATTAGATTTTTCGCTGTTTCCAACAAAAGCTTTATTAAATTCCCTTTATTTATTTTCTTTCAGTTTTAGAATATTATTCTAGCAGACTTACGAGGAGTTCAAATTTAATTCTGATAATACTCGATTGTATTTATGTCATCTATTACTTTCTTCTAGTCCTAGAGGTCCTTGGTGCGAGATTAATATCAAATCTAGGTAAGATCTTAAAAGTTCTAATGCTGGTCCTGGTTAAGACAACTTCACACGCTTAGAATGGAGGCCAAGCGTGCTAGCTAATTATGCGTACTCGTCACTGCAATGTCCGCTACGGTAGAGTCACGTAGACCTGCTACGACTACAAAGCTACGGCTACGAATAGCAACACAGCTCTGTGCCATGGTGTAATTTAAAAATAAGTTAAGAATGAAATTAATCACACGGAATTGTCTACCGGTAACTAGTACTGTTTAAAATGTGATTTTATGTGTAAGTAGTCTATTTTATAGCACATTTTTATTAACATCATTTCAATAATTCAGTACCATTGCACTGATTAGATAATGAACTGCCCGATTCGAACTTTAGGATACATCAATTAATAGATCTAGACACGATATGGATTAGATGTGTCAGTATTAAAAGTGACGTTTTTGTTTGAAGAAACGTCACATTTGACACTAGCATATCTAATCCATATCGTTTCTAGATATATTAAATGACGTATCTTAAAGTTCAGATCGGGCCGGAAGCCAGGAGGTGGGTATTGGAACTCTTCAGTAATAACCGGAAATACAGTCGAGCTACTGTTGACATGGTTTGAATGCGTAAAATACAATTGGAAAAATGTGTATTAAGAATTTCATTTCTGATATAAAAACTACAAGCCAATTCGAGTTAGATCCGTTTCCAATATGATACTGATCTGACGACGTCAAAAATGACATTTCTTCAACCATAAACGCCACTTTTGACACTGACGAATCATATTAGAAACAGATCTAATAAATAATACTCAAATAGGCCTGTTATTCCGTGACAAAGGAAGCTCATTCTGTTTAAGCAATTTGATATAGTTTTCATCTTATTCTTACGCGCCCGCATAAGTGCGAGCCAGCCGTATTCGAACAATGAGATACGTCAAATACTAGATATTGAAAAGACATGGAATAGATATGTCAGTGTCAAACAAGTGTCAAAAGTGACGTTTTTGTTTGAAGAAATGTCAATTTTGACACTTTGACACTGACATATTTAATCCATACCGTTTCAATATCTAGTATTTGACGTATCTCATTGTTCGAATACGGCTGAGCGAAATGCCTTATGAGACGACTCCTGATTGAATTTCATCAGCACCGATCAGCGTGGCGTAACGCTTATTGGCGCTCATGCTCAAGGTCGTAGCAGAATAAGATGAATTCTATATTAAATTGTTAAACAGGTTCGGCTTTGGGTAAACATTTATTGACGGCTCGATTCGGGAAACGAATTAGAGATGCACTAGATATGAAATAGTAAAGATATGTGACGTTCCACGGCAAAAGGTACCTTATGGCGACTGGCGCCGCGATTCGGAAAATGAATTAGAGATGCACTAGATATGAAATAGTAAAGTTATGTGACGTTCCACGGCAAAAGGTACCTTATGGCATCTGGCGCTTACGTCGCGTAGCGCCGGGATGATATTGGAACGACGTTAATAATAGAGTAAGCACCAACCGCCATAAGGTACCTTTGCTGCGGGACGTCACATATCTTTACTATATCGTATCTAGTAAATCTCTAATTCATTTCCCGAATCGCGCCGTGATTTAGTAAGTACCTACATAGTATAATAAAAAGCTATTATTAAATGAGGCTTACGTATGCACGAGACAATTCTTGGAATACTCCAATAATAAATGTTTGTGTTATAACTATGTTTTTTGTCACTTCAAAAGGTATTAATAAAGGGATGAACTGGTTTAAGCAGCATTGACTGCTGGTAGCCAAGCCTTAGGGCGTGCAGCTTCCAAACCTGAGGATGTGGGTTTGGACCTGAATGTAAAAGTTTCATGGAACTTATATATGATATAAATATTACTTAACTTGATATTTACTTATTTATTACACTTCAGTGGAGGAAAACTTCAGTTCAGTGAACCTCATGAAGAACCCGGACTAAACTCAATAAGAGTCTAAGGTGTCCTATGCGGGATCCTGGGTAAGAAGGTCGCAAATGGAGATGAAACCTGGATTGAGGGGGAGTTCTCAGTTGATTTGGGTGAATTTCTGCATAAAGACTGCTTATAATTTGAATTAATGTAAAAAATATTTTTATCCCGGAAATTATCTCCTAAAAAGGTTTAATGGGAAGTAAAATTTAGCACGAAATTACAGAGGGGGAAAAATAATTTAACCGATCCTACCCAAACAGTGTCGCGGACAAAGAAAAATGGGCACATTTTGTAAATTGTTTTTTTACAAAAATATCTTATTTTAAAGCACTAAATTTCTAAATCATTATGTACCATTTGAAATTAGTAAACGATTTAAATACGTATGATTTAGTTACATATTGTAGTTGATCAGGAAAAGTTTATCGTGAAAGTACTTTCATCACGAAAAGGGCAATATATCATTCCGGCAAACAAGGGGACCACGATGCACTGAAGCTTCTTAAGCAGTAGGCACTTCAATCATGTTTAAATGTCAAAAAAATACTAAGCGCAAAAAAGTAAAAAAAAATTGGATGTTCAAAATTCTTTAAATTTTACATACTCGAATTTGCTACTGGAGCATGCTAATTTTGTAATATCTGACAGTTGAGTTAAAGATGACTCACGCAGCGTGAGTCACGCTAGACAGGGCCGGGACCGGGCCGGAGCTTCCGACGCTTCGTTTTCTATGGAAAGCACCGCGTGATCCCCGATCAGCGGTGATAAAAAATGACACCTCGGTCGCGTCACCCGGGTACGACCCGGTCTTACGTGAGTCATCCTTTAGTCTAGCGAGGTTTTTAATTTAAAGCCACAAAAACTATTCGTCCATCTGATAGAAAAATCTTGGCCCATATTTTTATCGTAAGTATGTTGTGAATATTTTATCTAATAGGTAACAGTAATAACATTTTTGACGTACTTATCAAAATGTGACATTGTCGTGGGTCCTAGACTAGAGTACGATATATGTACCTACATAAATATAATATACCTATTAATAGTTAAACACATAAAAAATACTAAGTAGTACCTATGTATGTAGTAGTAATAAATATTTTTATGCACAAAATAAGTGCATAAAATATACTCTTACCGAGAATCGAAGCCACTACCAACTAGTCTTCCTAGCCTTAAGTTAAAAATGTATAGGTACCTAATACGGTTCTAATAGTAAGAGTTCAGTTCGTTCAGCGAACATCAGACGACCTTGAAGATTTGTAATCATTTAAATAGATTTACTTTGCTCCGGAACTAGTCGGCAACATTTCTTCGCGGCGTTTACCCATTAGACAAATTGCCTCATGCTTTTCCGAAATTACAAGGCTGTCAGTTTATACAATTTGACTACCTCTGAACACATTTATGTTACAAGCGGTCGGCTTCTGCGTTGGTAACTGTCTCTACATGTGACAAAGCGGATAAGTCAGCGGCCGACCAGCTCCTAAACAAATAGGTTTTATTTGTTATTGTGCTAAATACATTGTATATCTACCTACCTACAATAAAAATTTAAACAGAGGTCTTTTGCAAATTGTATGTTATCTCATCTTTTCAATAAAAGTTTTACTTTAGCCAATCTGCTGTTCCTTTACTAAGCGATACCTAATGGTTGATATCAACCATTTTTTGTCTCGTAAAGTGTATGAAAAAATTAAATTCAATTAAAATAAAAATACAACTAGATTACTAGATTCAAACTTCCCTGTATGGTGGGATTGGTGGGTGTCAAGAGACTATACTGGTTGACATTGGTACAGTCGACGTCAAAGATATGTTTACACTTTTGGATCTTAATCCTTTGTAATAAGGCGAAAAATGTAAACATATCTTTGACGTCGACTGTACCTATTGGTCTATTTTCGATACGCATAGCCGAAGCAGTTATTCTACAGGCCAAGGTTATTATATGATTTTATTATGCTAGTCGATATAAATAACTACTATGAGATAAACCTTAATTTGGTAATAAAAAAAATAAAAACGTAATCACTGGTAAATATATGTTAATTTAAACCTACTGTGGGTATTTGAGTTCATTGTGCGGAAGGGAGTAGGATAATTGACATTCTAGGACGACAGGCACTCAGGTGGGGTCTATTGAAGCTGATTACTGATTAGGAGACGATTAAACTAACCGATCGGAATGTCTAATAGATATTCACATCGGTAAGGGGACGATCATTGAACGGGTACTACCTCGGTACTACTCGTACAATTGAAATTGTCATATTATAATTTTCTACGACTCTACGTAAGGTACTCGTAATACGGATTTTTAAATAGGGAGTTTTTTTTACTTAAAATAGATATTGGGATCGGAATACAGTCATCAATAATATAAACTATCACGTTACGATAAGCTTTTATTTGCCCGTCCCTTCGTCGTCGTTCTTTGGCCGTCTGGACGCCCCAGGTACCGCTGGAGAGACGAAGTGCAGAAAGACCTTAGCGAACTCGGCGCCGTCGACTGGACAGAAACTACTTTGGACAAAGTAACATGGCGGTCTTTGGTGTCGGAGGCCAAGATCCACTTCGGGTCGTTGGTAAGGTAAGGTAAGGTGTGTCACGATAAGCATCGGACAAGCAAAATGAGCCAAACAATCCTTTACCATTTTGATGATACCTTTGTGTCGGACAACACGTAGAAAATTTTAATAAAATAAGTAAATTTATCTAAATATTCATTGAGTGTATAGAAAGGTAACCTACCGTGCAGTTACGATAATTACCTTAAATAATGACCATCATGGATCTCAAGATATTATTCAAAGGCCTTTGACTAGACTATCGTCCTTGACAATACCGAGATCAATAGTAACGTGTCTTTCAAAGCACGGAAACGCACTGTTAATGTTAACTCACACTAGACCGGGCCGGGGCCGGGCCGGAGCTTCCGGTGCTTCGTTTTCTATGGAAAGTACCACGTGATCACCGATCAGCCGTCATAGAAAATGACATGTCGGACGCCTCTAACCTCGAAAATCAAAGTTCGCAAATTGCGGGCATTTTTCTCAGTCAATCTAATTACGCCTTCATTGGAGCAAAAGAGAAAGATCCCCGCAATTTGCGAATTTCGGTTTTCGCGGTAGCCCCTCTGTCCGGGCACGGCCCGGTCTAGCGTAACTAGCGTAAGTCATCCTTTAGCCAGTTATGACATTGCCCTTCACAAAGCTAAAAACGCGTCTCATGCGTCTTGCTAGTAGATTTAGATTACATAAATAAAAATACAACAATTAAAACCAGCTTTGTAAGCTGTCACAAAAAACATGTAATTATGAAACCTGATGCTTTATACGAAGTTTGGTTAAATTATTTCTGCAGCTGACAGGGCAAGTCAATATTTCGCTTAAATGATTACAAAACTAAAACTACGATAATATTTATACAATAACTGTAGTGTTTTACGGCGCGATTCGGGAAATCATTATGGCGGCTGGCGCTTAAATACGATATTATTAACGCCGCTCCAATATCCAGCCGGGGCAATGGTACCCTTTGACGTGGAACGTCACATATCTTTACTATTACATATCTAGTGAATCCCTAATTCATTGCCCGAATCGCACCGTTATAATCTTCAACAGTGATGTTGTAGGTACTTACATTTTTCCAAACAAGCCGACGAGATCGCGTGTTTCGTTTACCAAGCGTGCATTGTCTACGTAATAATAACTACTACATAATAATGATTGTGCCGAGTAAACCTTAGAAAATAAGCTGCAAAATAAAAATTACCCAGACAATATGTGTTTACAACGTATTGTTACATTACTTCAAGAGCTAAAATCGATTGGGACGTAATAAGGACCCCTATTCGACAAGCGACGTTTGACGTATCGTGTTGATCTCCCGTTGATGTGGGAAAAATCATAAGTTCTCAAATACGTAAAATGTCAAAATTTGACATTAACAATCCACAGTTAGGGTGACAAGCAAACCAAACCGAACCACCCTTAGGCTCACTTGCACCATTCCACTAACCCGGGATTAACCGGTTAAGCCTGGCGTTACCATGGTTACCAGTACAATTTGACACTTGGTTAACAGTTTAACCGCTTAATCCCGGGTTAGTGGAATGGTGCAAGTGGGCCTTAGTTTTGGTTGTACCAAATGATATTATCCACCGTTGATGGAATCAACACTCAGTATCCAATAAAATCAACTGTTGATTTGACGTGGATGCGAAATCTGACAGTTGTACATGTCGAATTTGGCCCAAGTTTAGTATCACAACGTCAGCAGTACCGTAAGCTGTGTGAGTTAATAAATAGGTATATAGAGAGAAAACAATCGTGCGCTATGTGTTTGTCCATAAAATAATCATGTAGGTAAACACGTGATGGAATGGATTGTTTATCGATTATCAAATAAAAACTGTCGTCACTCAATAAATATTTATACTTGGGGTCTTATCATTATATTTTTTTTTTGTAAAAAGACTTTCTAGTGAAGCGCGATAAGATGACCTTGAACGACGTCACGCTTATTTTTCATCCCTTTCTCCGAGTTTATTATGTTATTGTTAAACCATTAAAAGTCTGCAGCGATTTTGCAGTGATTTTTATCGTTGCAAACTTTTCTCGGTCTGACTCTAGTTCAAGGGAATACAACATTATAACTACTTTGAAAATAAAAAAATCAGTGTAAAGTCATTTAAGGACATAATTATTATCGCGCCTAAACGGAACAATATTAAGCCATACCGGGTGTGGCCTGTAATACGAGCAAAAAATTTAACCGTAGGCTGTACTGTACTCCTCATACTGACCAACATTTGTTCAGCGACTTTTAAAAATAACTTGAGGTTTGATTTTTAATACACTTTAAAGTTTATTCTAAACCGCAATGTATTGCGAATTTTGTTATGTTTAGGGCATAACAAGCAACGTCAATCACAATGATAATGGCGTGGCGATGGCGTCCATTGAAGATAATATTTATTTTGATTGAAAAATAGGGAGTCTAAACCCATATAACCATTCCAGTCGCAGAATCATCAAAGTGGTAACTAAATGTCAGATGTGTCGTAACAGAGTCCACACAATGTGTCTAGAATTGTTTCGAAACAAAGTGTCGTCGCCGTGTGTACACTTTTCCGTAACAAGGTGTCGACACATTTGTGTGCACTTTGCGTGCGGTTTGCGACTAAATCTGACAGCAAATTTGTGACAGCAAATGTCAATATAAAATACCTCTTGAAAACCAAGGTTTGTCAAACTACTATTAGTGTCTCGTGTGCTCGTAAGTAATTCTAGTAAGTCATCATGGGCGATGCAAATGATAATAATCGACCAAAACCATATAAACACCCAACACCCGTCAACCTTTTACAGAAAAGTTTTTAAAGAAATGCAATAAGCTACTTAGGTCAGCCAACGAATGCTCAAAAAAGTTGTAGAGGGAAATGCTCGGAACACAATTTTTGACTCTGTAACTTGGTTTGGACAAGTTAGGAGGTGAACATATCAAAAGTCCCCGGCCGTAGCCCTTGAGCGGGGGGAAGAGAGGGGGCTTTGAATGTCCCATTTTCCGGTTTTTCGATTATATCTCGGAAACTATGCATCTTAGCGACATGGCCACTTATACAAAATGAAAGTTAATTTAATTTGTTACAAGTTTATTCAGTCAATTTTTTCGATATGTTGAATAGTTTTTGAGATATCCGCTCTTGAAAGTTTAGTTAGGGCTCTCAATTTTATCTTGATATATCTACATCAGTGAAGGTGCTAGGCCGTGTATGGTATCGTTTTCGTATAAATCTGGGTTGCTGAATCCATTTAACATGGAAACCATTCCACAAAATTAAAAAAATCTTTTTTAGGGTTCCGTACCTCAAAAGCATAAAACGGAATCCTTATAGGATCACTCGTGCGTCTGTATGTCTGTCTGTCTGAATACACAAAATAGTTCTTTACCTATAGATGACAGGAAAACCTATTAGAAATGTGCAGTCAAGCGCGAGTCGGACTTAATGTACGGAACCCTTAATACGCGAGTCCGACTCGCACTTGGTCGGTTTTTTTAAACTCCTCTTGACGCTTAACCGCTGAACCGATTTCGTTGAAATTTGGTATAGAAATAGTTTGCATCCCGGAACAGGACATAGGATAGATCTTATAACCAAAATCATCTTTTGAAGGTGTGAAAAGTGGCGTGGAAATTTGTACGGGAAATCAATAACCGCTGAACCGATTTATATTAAATTTGGGAAGGTCTACGTCTTTGATTTAGTTAAAAATGATAAAAAAAAACATGACTTCAAACCTAAACTTAAACAGTATTAACTTCAAGAAGTCAATTCTGAATTCCCCCCTACACCTCATTTCACACCTTTGAAGGATGATTTTTGAGATAACTTATTATGTCCTGTCTCGGGACTCAAAATATATGTGTACTAAATTTAAATTAAAACTGTTCAGCAGTTTAAGCGTGAAGAGGAGTTTAAGAGAAAGTAAGTTTATATGTTTTTACTTTGGAATGGTGTCAATGTGATACCATAACTAAATTTGGTACTGCGAATTTATACGAAAACGATACCAAACATGGCCTCGTAGCTTTACTGTTGTAGAAGTCAAAATAAAATTGAGAGCCCTAAATTCTTATTACTTGACCAAACTTGTGTAGAAGGAAAAGGAAAAATAAAAGTCTTCGGTAGGATTATAAGACACAAATATAATTTTTTTTTGCGTTACTATTTCAATTATCAAATATAAACATACCTTGATTATATTATTCTAGTGAGATCCTCACAGATAAACAAAACCATTTACTTAAAAAATTACAAGGTCGAAATGTCACGGAACTTGTGAGAGTAATACGTGAAAAAAAAAAACTTTTATGACAAATAAATCTGGACACAATTTAAGAAGCATCCAATTGCGTCGAGGAATCATCTGTATGTTTGCTTGTTTCATTACCTCCTCGCTTCTTTTTTTGTCCTTTGTATGCTGTAGCAATTTGTTAGATCTGAAAATAAAGATAACTTGCGTCGTCACGGATGTCGATTTATAGGTTTTAGGGAGTGCAGAATTCGAAAACGATGATCATTTTATAATCCAAGATGGCCGCTACGTATTTTGTCAGAAAAGTCGTCATGAATATCGTTTTATAGGTTTTAGGAAGTGCCGATTTCGAAAATGATGACCAGTTTGGAATCCAAGATGTGTGCCGTGCACTTTGTCATAAAAGTCGTCATGGATATCGTTTTATAGGTTTTAGGGAGTGCAGAATTCGAAAATGATGACCATTTCGGATTCCAAGATGTCTGCCGTGCACTTTGTCATATAAGCCGTCATAGATGTTGATTTATAGGTGTTAGGAAGAGCAGATTTCGATAATGATGACCATGACCAACAAAACGACATCCATGTCGACTTTTAACATAGTGCATGGCCGCCATCTTCGATTCCCAAATAGTTATTATTTTCGAAATCTGCGCTCCCTAAAACCTATAAAACGACAGCCATGACGACTTTAATGACATACTGCATGGCCGCCATTTTGGATTCCAAAATGGTCATCATTTTCGAAATCAGGGCCCCCTAAAACCTATAAAACGACACCCATGACAACTTTTATGACATAGTGCGTGGCCGCAATTTTGGATTCCAAAATGGCCATCATTTTCGAAATCTGCGTCCCCTAAAACCTACAAAACGACATCCATGACGACTTTTATGACATAGTGCATGGCCGCCATCTTGGAATCCAAAATGGTCATCGTTTTCGAAATCTGCGCCCCCTAATACCTATAAAACGACACCCATGACGACTTTTATGACATAGTGCATGGCCACCATTTTGGAATCCAAAATGGTCATCATTTTCTAAATCTGCGCTCCCCAAAACCTATAAAACGACACCAACGACAAGTTTTGTTGGTCATGGTCATCATTTTCGAAATCTGCTCTTCCTAACACCTATAAATCAACATCTATGACGGCTTATATGACAAAGTGCACGGCAGACATCTTGGAATCCAAAATGGTCATCATTTTCGAATTCTGCACTCCCTAAAACCTATAAAACGACACCCATGACAACTTTTATGACATAGTGCGTGGCCGCCATTTTGGATTCCAAAATGGCCATCATTTTCGAAATCTGCGTCCCCTAAAACCTACAAAACGACATCCATGACGACTTTTATGACATAGTGCATGGCCGCCATCTTGGAATCCAAAATGGTCATCGTTTTCGAAATCTGCGCCCCCTAATACCTATAAAACGACACCCATGATGACTTTTATGACATAGTGCATGGCCACCATTTTGGAATCCAAAATGGTCATCATTTTCTAAATCTGCGCCCCCCAAAACCTATAAAACGACACCCATGACAACTTTTATGACATAGTGAGTGGCCGCCATTTTGGATTCCAAAATGGCCATCATTTTCGAAATCTGCGTCCCCTAAAACCTACAAAACGACATCCATGACGACTTTTATGACATAGTGCATGGCCGCCATCTTGGAATCCAAAATGGTCTTCGTTTTCGAAATCTGCGCCCCCTAATACCTATAAAACGACACCCATGACGACTTTTATGACATAGTGCATGGCCACCATTTTGGAATCCAAAATGGTCATCATTTTCTAAATCTGCGCCCCCCAAAACCTATAAAACGACACCCATGACAACTTTTATGACAGTGCATGGCTGCCATTTTGGATTTCAAAATGGTCATCATTTTCTAAATCGGGGCCCCCTAAAACCTATAAAACGACTTTTATGACATAGTGCATGGCCGCCATTTTGGAATCGAAAATGGTTATCGTTTTCGAAATCTGCGCCCCCCAAAACCTATAAAACGACACTCATGTTAACTTTCATGACATAGTGCATGGCCGCCATTCTGGATTCCAAAATGGTCATCATTTTCGAAAGCGGGGCCCCCTAAAACCTATAAAACGACATCCATGACGACTTTTATAACATAGTGCATGGCCGCCATTTTGGAATCCAAAATGGTCATCGTTTTCGTAATCTGCGCCCCCTAAAACCTATAAAACGACACCCATGACGACTTTTATGACATAGTGCATGGCCACCATTTTGGAATCGAAAATGGTCATCATTTTTTAAATCTGCGCCCCCCAAAACCTATAAAACGACATCCATGACGACTTTTATGACATAGTGCATGGCCGCCATTTTGGATTTCAAAATGGTCATCATTTTCTAAATCGGGGCCCCCTAAAACCCATAAAACGACATCCATGACGACTTTTATGACATAGTGCATGGCCGCCATTTTGGAATCGAAAATTGTTATCGTTTTCGAAATCTGCGCCCCCCAAAACCTATAAAACGACACCCATGACGACTTTTATGACACAGTGCATGGCCGCCATTCTGGATTCCAAAATGGTCATCATTTTCGAAAGCGGGGCCCCCTAAAACCAATAAAACGACATCCATGACGACTTTTATGACATAGTGCATGGCCGCCATCTTGGAATCCAAATTGGTCATCGTTTTCGAAATCTGCGCCCCTTAAAACCTATAAAACGACACCCATGACGACTTTTATGACATAGTGCATGGCCGCCATTTTGGATTTCAAAATGGTCATCATTTTCTAAATCGGGGCCCCGTAAAACCTATAAAACGACATCCATGACGACTTTTATGACATAGTGCATGGCCGCCATCTTGGAATCCAAAATGGTCATCATTTTTGAAATCTGCGCCTCCTAAAACCTATAAAACGACACCCCTGACGACTTTTATGGCATAGTGCATGGCCGCCATTTTGGATTCCAAAATGGTCATCATTTTCAAAATTGGGGCCCCCTAAAACGTATAAAACGACATCCATGACGACTTTTGTGACACAGTGCATGGCCGCCATTTTGGATTCCAAAATGGTCATCATTTTCGAAATCGGCACTCCCTAAAACCTATAAATAGACACCCATCTCGACTTTTATGACAAAGTGTTTGGCTACCATCTGCATGCAAGACATTTCTATTATTTTTACGTACAAAAATGGCCCCCTGTCAACTTCCAACCGAGATTTAATCGATAATTTATTCGATTAATGTTCAGATTAATTCAATTTCAATCTATGTTAGGTCGACTAAACTAATCGTGATTAAAATTTGAGGATTAACTTTTTTTATTCCATTAATTAGTCGAATAAACAGTTAATCTATTAAGTCCCATCTCTGACCACGTCATTTTTACACTTTGAGAATATCTGAAAACAAATGAACACAAGGAGCCATTTTGCAAATCCAGTAACTTTGTTATTACTTTTGACAGCGCGTGTCATGTGTCTACACAGAGTCGACACAAAGTCGAAACATTTGCGACTACTTTGTGACTGCAATATTTCTCAGCCTTAAACCATATTTATACATCATAATTAACAAGTTTCGTAATATGTAAAGCGTTATTTCTGTTATTTAAGTATAGTATACGCATCGAAGTACTAAAAATGCATCAAATAATATATTTATGAACACAAGCACTGAGAAGTAAACAATTTCCTTTCCGGCTAAACTAAAACAATGTGGTGGCGCGTTGATTATATTACACTTAGTTTATCAAATCACTCGAGCAGTTTAATTCCCCATAATAATTTAAGTCCTATTGTAATATAAATGCAAACAATATATAATTACGTCTTGTAATCCGTTTTAGAGATGGCGTATTAATGTCACTTATTTTTATTTAACTATTTTTCCATCTGACAGTTTCCATTTGACAGGAACAAAATGAACGAATGAACGAATGATTTTGGCATAAAGTAGTCGCAAACCCGAAACAATGTGTGCACACGGCGACCACACTTTATGTCACTTTGTGTCATGTGTCGACCCTTCCCCATTTCTGGTAACTGTGTCGACACGGCGACGACTCTGCGACTGGAATTGTGACCGAAACAGACGGTGTCGACACAAGATGTGTCTACACCGTGTCGTAACGGCGACTGGAAATGGTTGTATGGGAATACTTCATAATTTTTAAAAGTTATTGAACATAAGTGTCACCGTTTGAGGAGTACAATCTATGTTTTAATTATTTGCTCATGTTACAGGCCACACCCGGTATATCCGCTTGAATAAAAACACTACAATTACAAATGATTGAAACAAAAAAAAACAGATTAAAAGCCCAAAAAAAAAACCAACGCTCGTAATTGAGATTATCTTCCTTTTTAAAGTCGGTGCGTCGGCAAAAGCACGTAACAAAACCTATTACCCTGTACGTCACACCTCGACGCACCCTGGGGGAATAACACGGCACAAACAAGGCGTTAACCCTGTAATTACAATTAATTCACACATGAAAGGGCTAAACACTATGATATCACGTTTCTGTTTTAATACTTAAGCGCTTAACATCACCTTGGTAATGGTCGATTAACGTTTTAATATGAATAAATTGCAGTGCAGCGCTTTCAGGATTATGGCGAAATGGCATATTACAAACCGGGCAGAAGGTTGTTATAAAGTGTTTTACTGACATTAAAGATTAATTTCCTGTTTCTTAGTAATCATATGTTAGGTTTCAATTTCATGGCTAAACTAAAATTGTATTAGTTTAGCGGTCATATTTGGAAATGTCCACTTGCATACCTACCAAGTTACGGCCTTTTGGCTCGGTACAAAGACAAATCGTCTAACTATTGATCCCAAATTGACTAACAGTATGAAGCAAATAAAGTTTACCTATCTATTTTACTTAGGTAAAAATAATAGCGTCTTTTCCTACCGCTGGTATGGATTATGCTCAGAAGATGGGTTTGATACCTAGCTGCTTTCCACAACCGTACCGCTCGCCATAGGCACCCCTTCCATCCTAAATCATGAGCTCTATGCGGATTCATAGGTTTCTTCCTAAAGGAGCCCACTCATTAACTGTCCGCCGGACGGTATCGGCCTGTCGGTTGTTCGGAACTGTCAAAATTTTGTTCTAACTCACAGGCCGATACCGTGCGGCGGACTGTTAATCAGTGGGCCCCTTAATACATATTCTCACGTCTTATTTTTAACGCGCATTTATATTGCCACGCCTACTTGTAGCCATTTTGTATATTGCAAACAAAAATAATAATTCATTTATTAATATTTTTACTGGAATTAAGAAAAACCCATTCCATAATTGTATAATTTTCCGTCAATAAATAGCATCAGCGCAAATTGCATCAGAAAATAAAATATTTAATAAGGCAAGTGCTAAAAGCAGGTTAATGCAATTAAGTTTGCTTTTAAATGCCCGAATGATCAATTTATCTCGTCGCCGCACATCGCTGCTGCTGACGCGATCAAAGAGTCAATACACTAGCGTTCAAATTATCTAAAAATTGTAGTGTTGTTTAACAAATCGTAAGAAAAATAACCTAGTACCTTTAAACAAGCCACTCTTGTTTATTTATATGTATATATTTATATCGGGGATCTCGGAAGCGGCCCGAACGATTTCGATGACATTTTTGCTATATGAGGGTTTTCGGGGGCGATGAATAGATGTAGCGAGGTCTTATCTCTGAAAAAACGCGCATTATTGAGTTTTTGTATGTTTTCCGAGCTGAGCTCGTCCTCCCAGATACATTATATTGAGATTATATGAGAGAGGTTGAGACATTATAAGATCACAACATTGCTACCTACTTAAATGTATGTGGGTAAGTATTTATTAATACAGCTGAAAGACTGCTAGACGTGTATGCTTATAGTCCACGATAATACAACACATACATACGAGTAATATGCCCGAATATACTTATACAGGGTGATTCATGAGACGTGAGCAGGACTAATCCTGCACACTCAGTAACTGTTAATTGATCCATCACCGTCGTATTTAAATAAATAAATAAATAAATAAATAAATAAAATAAATATTATAGGACATATTCTTACACAGATTGACTAAGTCCCACAGTATTTAGGTGAAACAACCACACTTTTTCCTATTTTTTAACTTTTTGGCGAGGGCAAATTTAATTCTCTACAATCATGGTCACCCTACAAGACCTAATTAATAAACATAAAACCTCTTTAACCGTAATGACAGCATTATGAATACGAAGAAAATAAACTGTCAAACTTGAGTGAGATACGAGTTTTCAAAAGTAAGCAGACCGTGATGACATTCAATTTGACACAGAATATCGGTAGTTAAGTATTCTAATTGTAGGGTGACCATTCATGTCGTAAATAAATTAATAACTTTTTTTTTTCAACACGACTAGAAAATTAACGTTAATCTCACTAATACTGATACGAAACAGTTGCTTATAATTTACGAAACGCGCAGTGTTAGTCCTGCTCGCGTCTCCTGAATCACCCTGTATTAACATCATCCCTTCTTTATCAGCGGTTTGCTACAAAATGTGGGGTAGATCAAGGTGTGATCGAAAATCTAATACATATAATGATACCTCGAGTATAACCAACCACCATCGTTCGTAGCATGTTTAGCAAATCTGGAATAAATCCTAATCATTTAGGATAAAATTTCAAAATTTCTTATGTAATAAACATTAAATCTTCCATTCAAAGGCAATAAAGATTCAAACGGTTTGCATATTTTAGAATAACCATAACCAATATTTAAGAGCAGGAAGCAACAGTGAATCAGTGTACGAACACGACCACGATTCTCGATATAGGAAATATATGCTGGCAATTTCAGAGAGTCTCCTATTCAGGTTCAAAGTGACATCTCATCGCAGTACCAACTTACACAACCTAGCCGGTAATGTTATTGCCTGCCATATAGTTGACCATAGGTTCAAATTCTAATGGAGGTATTTATTGATGTAAGCTGAAACCAAAAAAAAGCTCCTTGAAATCGTGAGGTATGAACGAAATAAATAATTTCTGAAAAAATCTGCAGTACTCAAGATATTGTTTACAAAGTAACGTCCCATGTGTACATACGTCGTCATACGTCGGGCCACAGTCTTCCGCTTTATTTGTTTCGCTCTTCACTCGTCACATTGTGAAGGGACGTGGCTGCTACAAATCCGCAAGAATAATTGAAACGGAATATTACGTTTTTCGCTTCAGCGATCTTGCGTTCGATTCTATTTCACCCCATTTTGAGGATATCTCCAGGACAGATTTGTGCTAAGAAGTCATCCGTTTAACGACTGTCCGCTAATCCGGGTCGCTGTTTTATCACTTCTTGAAAAACTATTACATCGTTTATATCTCGGAAGTCTGGGTCAGGAAAATGTTAATTTTTTTTTAGGTACTGCGAGCGTAACTGACTGAGAGACGGACAGACGGACATGACAAATCATTTTGAGTTTGGGTACGGAACCTTAAAAATTGCTTACAATTTACATTAAAAATACAATCTCAGTTGATAATGTAAATATAAAGCAATATATTCTGAATAAATAGTACATTAGCATAGCAATATTTGTTTTATATTTGTGTTAGGTATTTAGAATACCTACTTGTGTTTATATATTACAATAATATGTATATAAATGAGTAAGTATATTGTTCATGAGTTGTATAAATAAAACACAAGCCAATAAAGAAAACTAAATGGGATAATTGTATAGATAAACTAAGAATAGACAACAAGCTTCGAGAGGCCGCTAAAATACAATCCGCGGCTTAGCCTAAGATAAATGAAACAAACACACCCTTTTGAGATGAAGTAAATTTGCTGCTCGAGTCTCACGAGTGAAATTTAATAAAGCAAATACGACTCCGACTTTATGGATGCATATTTTAATGATTTATTTGCTTGAAACCATAATTCCGTCCGAAAGATTTGTAAAACGCCGTTATTTTATGCGGATTGGTTGAAATAATGATGTGATAAATGTGTACCTGACGCGTTATATTTAATATAGGTACGCTCGATTTTTTTTATAATCAATATTCGTACGCGCATTTTTTTCCAGCAGCCGCATGTAGGTGTTTTCTTTAGTAAATCAATAATATATTATTAAATCAAAAATTGGACTATGAAGTATTAACGTAACTCAGCTTCGGATTTTATTAATTGGAACTTGATGTGATATAATACGCCTTTCCCAATAAAAGTAATTTCCATTTTTTAAATATTGCCCATAGGAAGGCGCCTCTTCAATTTCCAAGCTCGGTATATATTATTACTACTATTCGCAAATAATTAGGTATACATACATTGCCAAAGCAATATTAAATTAATTTGAGATTTCTAAAGTTCAAATGAGACTCCTGGTCCCAGTAAGCCTTTTCTCGCTTTATAAATCTATTTTTAAAAACAACATGAATGATATTAGTCAATAATCGATTTAATCTAACCACATAACATAATTTGTGTTGACAGGAATTGCTTCCGGGTTGTGTGTAGGCAGCCAGCCTCATATGGCCGGCCTAGTGTTTATGTGTTTCTATTACGTTTCCTTTAATTACTATTGTGTGGTCTACGGCATGCGATACGATTATGGTTGCTCCTACGCGCAAAATGATGGCTTTGCCACTAAGTGGACCCCGGCTATACTTACCTAATTGTTACACCTACTACATACTATAATCGTATACTAACTCGATAACGACTATGAGAACATAAATCAGAATGTATTACGTTTTTTCTTGTTTCATAAAGTTACGTCATTATCCTTATAAATTTACATGGAGCAATTTTGTTGGTCGGAAAGAGCGCATTAAAATTTTACTGCAAAATATTTCGAACGGTCAAATAATCATAACGCGCTTATGACAGGTAATAAAAAACTGGGCAACATTAGGTTTTTTCCCAATTTATCTTTAACAACTTGTTTTTACAACTCAATTTCGTGCAAGTCGTTACGATAATAGATTTACTACATCAATTATAACTTTGCGCTACCTCGCGCGTTGGGATGGTGGAAAATAATATGTTTCTCTGGCGGAGTTGGCGGCTGCGACGCGTCGCTTGGCTGTCACTCCACAAACAGAAATCTCGGATGGAATCGTTTAATTGACTCAGTGAAGCGGCGCTTCTACAAGTGTGGCTGTAACGTAAGCTTCTTAAATATTAAAATTACAATCATATTACACCGCAGGGGACAGATCTGGGGGATCTAAGGTAGGTGGGTAAGTTTTATTTATTTATTTATTTTATTAGTTTTAGTTTTAATTTATTTAGTCTATACTTAATTTTAATAATAGTTTGTATAAGTTTTGTTATTGAATATATTACACCTGACATTCCAATATTGCTGACATACTTTTGCGGGGAATATATATGGCAAATATATTAAATGGGAGTAAATAATCTTCGTCTCCAAAAATAAGAAAGTAAAGTGCAGGTGGAATGAAACAATGATATTGAAAGTCGCAAATTCGTCACCTATTCATACTAGTTATCTTACAATTATATAATTTGATAATATGTGTTTGTCAAGTCAAAGTAAAATTCACATTGGTCTCCGCTTCAGCCAGCGAGGCAACGACAATATTTCCGCCTGTCTACTTTTTTTTAGTTTTTGCTTTTTCTGTTAACAAAAAAGTGTATAACATTTAAACAAATATTCTTCAAGAAACAGCAAGTGCAGTAAATATGTGCTGGTTATTTACGGAACTTTAAAATATTTCTGAGCCACGGTCGTAAAATAAAGTTAGCGTCGAAGCTGCATCGCCAGCGAGCATCTGCAGACACTTCGTAAATCATCGCTCAAAAAATTTGCCAGTTGCTATTGAATAGAGAGACTTGTACGGATTATGCACGCGCCATTAGTTCAGCTCGCCTTTATGACGCTCCGCCGTACTCATTGTCATGCCAAAAGGGCTGCGATCGGAGTAGATTTAATTACTCGCGCCTGTTCTTCCCTCTTCATTCGAGGACGTGTTCTCAACGATTATTGGGACGATAAGTTGCGTAATGCCATAGACTGTCTAGAGTCCAATAAGTTCTTTTAATTAGGTATCTCCTTAGCTGCAACGTCTATTGAAGATTTCCTAAATAAGGCAAAAAAATATAAGCAGAGAACCAGCTGCGAAGTGAATTGCATTAAAAAAGAAAGGCTAAAATAATAATAACAGCCTAGGTTGAGGCATATAGTTCCCATGGGGTCTGTCTTTTACGACCTTTGCTGGTTTGAAACCTTTATCTATTTAAAGAATATTGGCCTTTTCTTTTAAGTACCTTGGTTCGTAAGACTAAAAGTTGTCAATAATAGACTTATATAATTACTGCCATTCCCATCTATAAACAGAATTTAAAGTCCCCGGCGTTTGGTTGTTCTCAAAGCACAATAGCTTAGTAAAGGATAGATTTACAATATTACAATAATTGCACTACTTTTAGTGCACTAATACTCCGAATATTATAAATAAACGTCAATGATGGTACGCTATTATGTTAAATTGATAGGTACAGCGTAGTACAGCGATCACAAAAAAACTGTACATATATGTATAATTCTTGAGGGGAAAATTACACAGGAATTTGAAAAAAGAATGAAGGTTAGCTACTAATACAGTGATGGTCGAAGGCTCGAAACACAAATTTCAGTATTAGAACATATAATCAAATCCTGATTTCAGCATATAAAAAAAATATCGTAGTAAATGCAGGGGAGACCGAGGGAAGTTAATACCATGGTGAGTTGACACAGCGTTTTTATGTATATCTCGCCAACTAAATACTCTAGACTCCCGAGAAATATTGTTCATTTTCCATTCTACTAACTTCATCATACATGGGTTAGGGCTCAGATGAGCAGTTTTACAGCGGCTAGAGCCAAAATATTGCTAAAAGCACAGAATAAATAATAGTACTAGGTACAGACAGTGGCGTGCAGTGCATACAAAAAAAGGTAGGCACTAGGGTAGGCAGTCCATACAAAATGACCAAAAAAAAAGTTGCCGATTTCTATAGTTTGCGTTACATTCCTTCAAGAATGACTCTTCTAGAGCCCGATTTAAGTCTTATCTCCACTGCACGCCACTGGGTACAGAAGACTCACTCTCTATGAAAACGCGTCTGTTACGATCAGGACAGATATGGCCGGTAGGTGGCGACAGTGCCACGCGCGGCTTATGGCAAACCCCAAAATTGGGGTCAACCTGTAGCAAAGCGACGAAATCGCGGAGTGAGACACGCCTGCTAAAAGTAAGTTTCTCGACATTTTTTCAAGGCAAATTTCTTTATCAGTTTTGGCATTTTGCTAGTATACACGGTGTAACATGAGGAAACCGAATAATTTTAACCACGCATTTCTGAGTTCAAAAGAAGGAAAAAGTTTAACGTGAGTTTAGGTCAATTTCGCCAAAAAAAAAATATTTGTTTTGTGTTTTTAATTTTTTGAATGTATTTGTACATAAAAATAAATGTTATTGGTAAACTTGTTACTTAAAATTGATTTTTACATTTTTTTTTTCGTAAAACCTTCTTTATGCAAAGTGTTACTTGTCACTTTTTGACATCTATCAATAAGGATATTTAGACTACGTCCTATAGCAGCATCATTACCATCAAAAAGGCCTTTTACACTATGTAACAACAAAAACTTGTTTATTTTTAAATTAATATTATCTCTGAAACTAGGCGAATTTCAAAAAAGTTTTTATAGGACATTTTTGTCACTAAATATGATCAGGAATACCCTGTTAAAATTATTCGGTTTCCTCATGTTACACCGTGTATGTTTGGAGCCATATTTTGTAAACTAAACGTACAAAGAAATGTTAACATCTGAAAAATACAAGTGTGAGATAGGTTGAAACACCTTGTTGCAACTAGCCTCGTAAATTTTTTGTTTGAGTTTTTCAGATGCTGTTCATATGAACATATCAGATTGGTAAAATCATATTTTTCAATTTTATTCTAGCACTAGGTTACCAATTGAAAACATATTGAAAAATACATGTATTTCATAACGCTTCAGCATAGACTACGAATCCTCTAGACCGAGAATAGTCGCGCTACCCCCTCTGCCACGCATACGGTAATTTTACTCCATGTTCGAGTCGAAAGCATCTTTGTGTGACGTCCGTGTCTTAGAACGGACCAATCACGGCACGGGACTTCGCTCACCTCGTCCCGCGCACCCCCGCATTTTTGGCATCATCGATTGCATGAAATAATACTTAGCTCTAAACTCGGTCTAGAGGATTCCTAGTCTATGTGCTTCGTTATTAACTACTAGTTTACTCAACAAAAATATTAGTTAAAATTAGAATATTTTCAGGTTGCACTGCCGCATATTATATTTTAAAAACTTTTGTAGAACATCTTTAATGAATACACTATTTTGTAATTTATTGTTTAAATCCATAAATTATAAATGTGTGTCAACTTACCTCAGTACCTGTTTCAAGTTACCTCGGTATTAGGAGAGTTGAAACAAATCGGATTGATGCAGAAATATAATGTATGAAAATTATCCATAAATAAAACTCTAGATTCCAGTCAGGACAAAAGAATATATTTTTACATCACATTGTCAACATCATCGAATGGAGTAGACAATCAATGTTTTTAAATAGTTCCAAAGAACAATATGGTGTTCCTATTTCGGATGGTAAATGGTTATAAAATTTGCTGTCAGATGACACAGATTTCGTAAATCTAGCTTCTAATGAACCAGAGTTGTAACCGACAAAGTAAAATTCGTTTCAACTCTCCTTGGTCTCCCCTAATCACATAACTGTTAGAACAGAACCATTATTTAAAATAATTACGCTTACGTCTAACCTTGTTTGTTAAATGGTTCACTTAAACAAGATTTGAAATTAATAACCGCCTACTAACAAATCATGAAAATATAAGCTTATTATATGCTTAAACCTGTATTCAGTTATTTTTAGTTATGAGTCAGTCAACATTATTTTTGTTTTCTAGTTTTAGTTCTCATGGTGGTTAAGCAACTTAAAAGAAGTCGGTAGTTTTTTTTTATCCTGGTACATACATAAGTTGCAACAAAAAAAGATATTAAATGATACTCGTACCACGCTTTATAGACACAATTAAAATACATTAAAAAATATATACCAATATTCTATTAAGTGATGCCTTCGAAAAAACCTGTACTATAACAAATACGTATTCCGTGCCGGTCGTAAGAACTCCAGAAAGTAGCCCGTAACCGAACGTATAAAACATCCAGCGAATTTGCATCGCGCAGCGCAGGTGGGGGATGCACGTGTGCCAGATGACGGGTGCAGTTTGTGGCCGCGACTGCAGCGTAGATATCCTAGATAACTATTCTACATAATATCACTTTAGCTTCATGACAACCAGTGTTTCTAATTTAGCACAAATAAATCTTCTCTGATTTCTTGGCAACGTTATGAAAAAACACCGCAAATTAAAAGCAGCATTGTAATAGTAGGAGAAAATATATTTATCAACCATCGTTTAGAATCAGGTAGAAATGCTGACATCGGCAATTATATTTCTGATGTATAAGGAGAGAATCCTAATTTTCTTATCTTATACTTATTCTTAAATCTGTTTAATAATTTTTGATTGTCGATTAAGTTAATTAGATAGGTAGTAGAAGCGGGTAGCCTCGGAGAAATATTTTATATTTAGTTTTAGTTGTTAGTTTTAGGTTTTGTGTAAGTATTGCTTTAACATTGTTGACTCATTAACATTATATAAAAATAAATACATATTAGATAGGTATTAATTATGATTATGACCATATTTCTCGGAGCGATGTAATAGAAACTTTTCAAACATCGTTCAAACCTAGTTACATTTATGAATACAAATATAAATAGTATTAATATCTCTCGTATTAATATTTAAGGTATTTGTATAAATATATCCCCATGTCAAAGCCCAACATGGTGTGTTGACATATAGAGCTGATCCTTTGGTCCACTTGATGATTTAATATATTCTCCAAGTCAATATCAGACGATGTTACACGACAATCGAGATTAATCTACTGTGTAGACTACTATAGTCAAGTCACGGATGTTTGGCTTCGTATTGAACCACTGATAAATTCGTCCGTACTTCAGATTATCTGGCCAAGTCTTGACTAACAAAAGCTATACAATCAAATGAATCAGTATAGAAGAAGAAGCCATAAAATATCGATAAATACATTTTATTAAACCTTCTTTGTAGATCTAAATAACAAAAATATAGAATATATAGTATTATTATGTAGTAAATGTAGGTATACTAGGTAGGGTAGGTAGGGAATAAAAAACTGAAGAAGTCTATAAATAATCGCGGCAATAGTATTTGGACAAGGAAATTCGCAGGCCAATTAGTGATATTTTAGTCATCGAATTGAAGTGAAGTTAGTTAGTAGTAGTAGTCAGAGAAACAATCGTAAAATTCAGTGAAAATTAACGTATGGTATATGGTACCTACATCATTCGATAGATAGGTCTTTAAAAGTATCGCAAAGACGCCCTTGTGGTTGTATGGCGTGGTTCGACACGTACTCGGCCGATATTTTTATATAATTTATTAAACACGATTATAATTACCTATGTTTTAAATGTATTACACACACTTTTATGAAATCGAACATACTTATGTTTACCTATATCCAACTTCGTATTGAAAATAAAAACACACACTAAATTTTAGCTTGAGCAGCTTCCCATAAATAGACAACAAAGGCGTTCAATTTGCGCAAATATTCTAATATATATATTCCAATTTCACCAACTAAGTATAAAAGTATTTGGTTCACTGAATCCAATTATACACTTAGCACATTTTAATAATATATACGTATCTAGATACTTATGTCGGTCCCTGGAAACTAGATAAAATGAAATAAACTTGGCTAAATTTTGAATTAAGTGGAATACTTAGCTACCTAAGTGTCTAGAAAATTAAACATGCATTCAAACTATAGACACAGTTTTGCAGGGAACTGTTCTATCTTAATATGACCTTTCTTCAATAGGTACCTTTCCAATACCAGTATTATATTATACCTTATGCTCAATAAATGAATAACAATACAATACCTATACAAAACCCCCTTCTACTTAATGGTTTTTCGGCCCAATTTTTGTTTGAAGAGCGACACTTTCGACACTGACATATCTAATCCATATCGTATATAAGTAGACATAATTAATATTTGACTTATCTTAAAGTTCGAATCGGGTAGATATAAGTACAGTTTCTTGGGTGTACGAGTATCAACAACAAAATTTCACGGTGTATACGTATATAAACGTTCAATACAAATTGTCTAAGAATCACTTAGTTGGTCAGTAGAAATCTCACGTCTCTACTGGGAATTATTGGCGGCCATCTGCCGCCGGCCGCCCCGCGTCCGCGCTCACGATATGCAAGGCTTGCAATAGTTGCAATGCGGACTGCGACGTGCTTTACATTTTGTTTGTTCGATTGTTGTCTGAAATTATGCTGTTATTCAACCAATATTCCGTTGACTAGAGAGTGTTAAAATAAATTGGATTATACAGCATCAATTGGGTCGAATGCCACCAATGCCAAATTGCAGACGTACAGCGTGTATGGTCGCAGCTAGTATGGATATTTTATTTTCAACTTAATGGAATCTATTAGCTCAGATAAAATATGAGCTACTAAAAATTGAAAGTACCCACTGCCATCATATCTGTACACTGCCATCATATCCGTATCTGTATAGGTATATGCTGTGGCTTTTATTTTATTTTCGTTTGGTTCACTTTAGTGTTCCTTTTATATAACAGTAAATAAAAAAGCAATTAGAGTAGCTTCATAATATATAAGTTGGTATATTTTTCAATATTGCTGATTGAATTTTTAGATTGATTGACTTATCTGGCTGATTGCTGAAACCAATAAAATGGATGATAAGATAAGTCATATTAAATTATCTTCTAATTTACGTCATAAACTCTGAAAAGGAAAGATTCTGAATATAATGATGACATCAATTTCAATCAACCGTTTCAATCAATGTTACCTAAAGTCTGCGCGAAAAGAGAAGAGCCCATACATTTCACGACTCTTCTCTTTCCGCACAAACTCTATCAAATTAAGTATCGTAAATAATACCACCATAAAGCAAATAAATGGTCGTGCCAATTTGCCAATTTTTTTAAACTAAAATTACCTACCTACCCAATAATCACAGTATCGTATAGTGGGTGTGTTTTACAATGTGGTCAATTACTCCCCGTTCCACCCGTATACAAAGAGCCTCGTGTCATGAAGCTGCGCAAAAACCTCGCACAGCGTGAAAATAACTCATGTGTTCAGAGACAAGAAAAAGTAATAAAAATATTCAGTGAAGTTGAAAACAAAAATATGGGACGGAAAATGGGAACAAAAGGCAAAATCGCATCAGTTTTTCTCAAGCAGCCTTAGCGAATATTTCTTGAGGCTTTATTGAATAAATATACATATTTTACGTCGATACTTCATAAGAAGCTTTCCAGTGTCTTGGTGCGTGTAAATGTCATTACCATTACAGGGCTCACCCGAACCCGGGCGGCTAATGATGGCGCACTGGGTTGCTCAGTATATTAAGTGAAATGTTTAATGTGTCAGGTAAATAATTATGATGGTTGTTGTGGTTATTATTTAATTTATGCTTGGGGAGTTGGGAAGCTAAAAATAATATGAGTGCTGAATGTATTCACAGCATGTGATGGAAACTCTTTTAAACATAATTGTGTAGTGTACGTTTCATTCTATATTATATTATAATGATATAGTAGGTATTGATCGATACCATTATTTGTATTAATAAAACGATCAAGGGAAAAAAATAATAAGATATAATCATAATCATAATCGTTTATTGCCAACCATGGTATTACATATGTATGTTGTTACAGATTATTGAAGTGCCACATGGACCCTGACAGGGTATAGCAGGATAAATTATACACGCGTGTAAATAAAAGCACACTTATAAATAAAATGTAAAAAACAGTCATTTACATAATCTCATCTCCGTGCTCATCTCAGTCTTCAATGGTTTTTTTTATAAATTATTTTCCTAATGTGCTTAATATCATATTTTATGTCATACCTGCATAAAATTTATATTGGGTAATCGTTTTTAGGGTTCCGTACCCAAAGGGTAAAACGGGACCCTATTACTAAGACTTCGCTGTCCGTCCGTCCGTCTGTCACCAGGCTGTATCTCACGAACCGTGATAGCTAGACAGTTAAAATTTTCACAGATGATGTATTTCTGTTGCCGCTATAACAACAAATACTAAAAACAGAATAAAATAAAGATTTAAATGGGGCTCCCATACAACAAACGTGATTTTTGACCAAAGTTAAGCAACGTCGGGAGTGGTCAGTACTTGGATGGGTGACCGTTTTTTTTTTGTTCTTTTTGTTTTTTTTTTGCATTGTGGTACGGAACCCTTCGTGCGCGAGTCCGACTCGCACTTGCCCGGTTTTTATATTAAATGTATTTTATATTACCTTTAATCATACCATGTAAAATTATTCCTATTGTTGGTTATATTACCTAGTAATGTTTTCATTAATCCTATCCCACTTTACAAGGTGATAATTTCACCTTTTAGACCTGTAATTTTTTCTTGACATGCTTACTCCAATCTCAGATTATTAAAATTCCCCCCTAAACAATTCATTACCTATCAAGTGCTTTCAGTTTTTTTTCTACTTTATTTTTACATTTACCCATTTCACTTTTTGGCCACTTCCCGTTGCGTGGGCGGCTTATTGCCGGTTTCACACTTGAACAATAAAAGGGTGCGAGAGTGTAAAAGTCGCGTAACGGGGCATTTCCGACCTTTATATGGGCACCTTTCAGCATCTGGCTCCGTATTGTCGTAGCACACCGAGCTAGCGTTGGGACTTGAGCAAACCAGTATAACAGTAACTTAGAGATCCTTGAGAACTATAACCGTTGGAGGTCCAATTTAAACTGGTCGTTCTAAGGCTAGGCTAGGTCTAGTGTTTTCGGGAAGCGATTAAAATTACGGCCAAGACCATAGTTACTTACGTAATGGATTAATGGATACTGACAGTACTTACAAGTTTAATACCCGACAGAATTCTACCATGTCTCTAAACTTTATAATAATTAATGACTTGAAACGGATTTTTAATCAGATTTTTAGATTTTCTAGACAAATGGGTATAACTATGTGGAGGTTTATAAAACTTACTCAAAGCCTGAGTTTTCTGCCTAAGGTTTATGAACCGTTAAACCACAAAGGGCGAATGTGCACAGATTTATTTTCAGTCACCTACATGAGTCTGATATTTCCAATCTATTTATTTTGTGTCTTGTTTTGATTTCTGGTACACGTCGACAGAGTCACCTGAGACCTGAGTCACTGGGACCTCGGAAGCTCGGGACCATAACTAAATTTGTCTTCTTCTCTTTCTTTGTATTTACTATCAGTAGCTACTTAATTTTTATCTACATAATATAAAAGTGTTTTCAAGCAATAGAAGCCTGGATGCAAACTTAATATTATGAGAAATAAGGCAAATATCTACGGCCTCTTGAAAATTAGAAATATCACAAGAAGAAATTATTAAGAAAAGGATATTTTAAAGTAGGTAATGATTGTAATGAAATATTGACAAGAGACATAACGAAATGGTACAAAAACGATTAAAGAGACTTAATTAGTTAGGTATCTAAACTTTGATAAGGGAAAAGTGAAAAAATAGTTTTTATTTAGCATCAAAAGGACCTAAACGTTGAGAAAGTCTATTAACTTAGCCTTTAAGATTAAATAAAAGTTCACCTTCAAAATAAACGATTTAACCAAAGAGAGATTAAAATTTATATCAAATCCGCAAACTTAAAGTATGCTGATAATAGTCTGCAAATTGCCCCCGGCGTTCAAGGTGACATCCGACTATTCGAGGCTAGACCTTCATCAAACGTCATCCGATTAGGCCGGATTAACCGGACAAACGGAATGCGTAATTATGTGCGACTAACTAATCGCTTTTAACTCGTAATCACTGTTTCGTACACCAGATGTATGAGTAACGACATCGGTCCGAATTGTGCTTGTTCGAGATCGCAAGTCATTGGGATGCGGGATTGTGGTTAGTGATGCCACGAAAACTTCTTTACCGGGACTCCCCTGATCGATTTAAGGTGGTACTGGGGGGCGATTTTTGAATTTTGACCACATGATTTCGTGTATTTCTTTAAATAATATCTCCACTACTAGGCATTTAAATTCTACTAATAGAATTGAAATCGAGTGGTCAATACCAATAGATTCCAAATTTCGATTGCTCGTATTTCAAAAATTAGCATTTAGCCGTTTTCCACCGATTTTCGAGTGACGAAATCGAGTGATAGAAAATCAAAAATCAGCCCCCTGGTGCTCGACGCGGTCCCAGTACGTCACCTTGAAACGTATAAGTCATAGTCAATAAAGGTGACCACTGGGTGTCATCTATTGGGCATCAGCATGTCGAGCACTAGTAACACCACCTTATTGTGTATTTTAAATAAAAATAAAATTGTGTTTATTAATTTACTACAGAAATTAATCCAAATTGTAGGTACCTACCTACTAATGTTTGAGATACCTACATACTACAATTATGCGAGATCGCAAGTCATCAGGATGGGGGAATGATTAGGATGTAGGTACTACGAAATTTTCCGTACCGAAATCCCAAATCAAAATTCATACAACTTAAATGAACAAGATCTAAATTACATGCTTTTTAGCTTTATTTTTGTTGTTTTATGTAAATATTATTATGGAAAACGATGCGCCGGAAACTCCGGCCCGGACACGGCCCGGTATAACGTGAGTAATCCTTTATGCAGTTTATGATCTTCAGTTTATATTATTAAATCTTCAGTTTATATTATTAAAGATTTGATGTTTATTAATTTGTTTAATGATAATGAATATCATTCCATTCGGTCCAAATTGTGCTAACATTTAAGTTGTGCGAAGGGGTGGCTCATATGGATACAAAATTCCCAGAAATAATCACGGAAATCCCACAGTAATCAAAATGATGACAAGTTACAAATGTGCGATTTGCTAACAGTGAGTTTATTTGACTAATAATCTAATGCATACTTGTATAATGCATGCTACACTTAGTTAATCAATGCGCTCTAACAACAATTTTAGAGTTTATATTTAAGTAAATATATATACCGGGTGTGGCGTGTAAGATTTGAGCAAATAATTAAAACATAGATTGTACTCCTCAAACGGTGACAATTTTGTTCAACAACTTTTAAAAATTATGAAGTATTAAGACTCTCTATTTTTCATATAAAATAAATATTATCTTCAATGGCCGCCATCGCCACGCCATATCATTGTGATTGGCATTGCTTGTCACACCTTAAACATAACAAAATTCGCAATACATTGCGTCTTAGAATACACTTTAAAGTGTATTAAAAATCAAACCACAAGTTATTTTTAAAAGTCGCTGAACAAATGTTGGTCAGTATGAGGAGTGCAGCCTACAGTTTAATTTTTTGCTCATATTACAGGCCACACCCGGTATATTTAATATTATAAATGTTCACTTCACACACAGCACGTCGGAGTACTAATAATCTGGAAAAACCTTAGAGAATATAACCAACGGAGTGGTCATTAACAGGCGTTCCCCTCTGTCGAAAAAAGGCGGCCAATGGTCAACCACATGTCAAACACATGTATGGACTGACGTTTATCTGACATGGCTATGTTGACGTTACGTATACATTTGATGTGCCCCTCTCCCGCAAAAAACGGCAGACTATTTTGTACCGAAAATTATAGACATGGCGTCTCCGTTGGTTATATCCTCTAAGGGAAAAACTTATTATAAGCGGCAAGGTTGATGCAGATGCCGATGACTCAGGCTCTCCATCAAGCTGAAGACCGCAATAAATGGAGAAGCCTATTGCAACGTTTCCGTCGAAGCCACGATTCTGCAGTGAGGGAACGACTTAAGGAGGAGGGAAACAGATCAAAACAATGCATGTCATCAACTGTTAGACATTTTATATTGTAACATATCTAATTAATGTACCATACAAGGGGGGGAATAGGGATTGAGGGGGCAGAAGAGACGCGCATGTTTTCTGGATTTTCTGCTTCAGGCTGCTCTAAGAGTAATTGTACTTTTAGACATATTTATTTCTTGTGGCAACACTGAGTAGCCAAATTATAACAACAGGGTAGCCGGGACCTATTATGCGGAAAGGGGAGTGATAAGGATGAGCGAAGAGTGGGAAGGAGGAGGAGGAATTCACAAAGTTTTTCCCCATACACTTTCCCATCTCACCCCATTGCTATCCTCTATAACCCTATCCTTTACCTCAATACGAGGTGAGGTAGGATTTCGCACTATTATGTACCTACTTATCTTCAAAATTATGAAATTAAAAAACTATCTAAGTATATGTATAAAAATCAAAGTGCCATTATCGTAAAATATCGTCGTATAGTATCGTCGGTTTTGTCCCTACTCACCCTATTTCACGGTATTGCAAAAGCGTTTAGAAATACATACATAAGTAAAAATTCCTGAATATTAACGTTCATTTTAGCGCAATCTCAAATAATTTAGACAGTTACGGTAACAGATTTAGGTAAATTAAATTCTGTTCACCTATTGTTACTGGTTAAATGCAGGGGCGGAGCACAAACTTACATAAGCCGATGTCTATACATGGAAGGAAATAAACGAGGGTATAAACCAAGAACCGCCAGCCTCGAGGCAGGTTTACTAGGTTAAACTTACTTCAAATATACCTATTTCGTTACAAATCAGTAAATAAATAAGATCTCTTGAATCACATCAAGATTGTCACAGTAATCAGAACTTCAGGAAATCAAAATCAGTAGTTACGATACGCCATTACCGTTGCTAATTACACTAAAGTTAGCATTGTGCCCTGTTACATTCGATATATAATTCTGCCTCTCCTTCACAACTTAAAGTTCTGTAACGTTTGATCTTTAACTTCACTCGATCATTCTATCCCTCATTTGGGCTTTAAACATAATAGGGATAGAGAAACTAAGCCAGGGTGAGTTGTGGCTGAAAGGTTATGTGTTGCTGGTCTGTAGGGAAACGACGAACGACTGGAGTCAAGTCACAATTAACTCCGACATGTTTCAATTTCCACTCCCAACTTAACACAAAATCCCTTAATTAATGTTGGTGTTATGGACTGCGATTCGGCGTGTCTCGTGTTATGTGTTACTAAACTAATCGATTGTTTACATTATTTTAATATAATTAGTAAATACCAACACATAATTATCCCCAAAATTGTATTACAGTGAAAACTAAAATGTTAAAATATCTACCAATATAACACAAAAAAAAAGAATTTGAATATATGAATATGAACATTATAAGTACCAAACTATTTTTACAATGAGTAAATACAATGAAAATAATTCATTTAGAATTTGTGTCAATAAAAAATAAGTATATAAATAGCTAATACCTAAACTTAAATTATATAGGTACTGAAGCTAATAAAGTAATCATATTTAAGTATGAAATTAGTAGAAATTTGGTAAAATTATAGCATTTAGTAATTTTTTGAATATTTTCTATCGTCGTCTTCCTGGAAAGAAGTCCTGGAAAGCATATTAGAAAGTCCACAACATTTTTCGTCAAAATTTCATGTAACTGTAGCCTAGTTTCTTGCGGAGGGTTTTTAAATTATGACAAACTCAACCGGTGCTGGAGGAGGCCTATGTTACTCCTCGCTGACACGCGGCGCAGATACTTCCCTGTACTGAGTCTTAAGCGGCAAGCGAAAGCGGGTGTATATTAGTTATGGTATTATCTTTACTTCTTTAGAAAAATATGTACCTTATACTGCAAACTAAAAGAAAAATGTGGTACCTAAGGATGGTATTCCACCTATCCTATTTCTTTATCCAATGTGTATTGCGGTCCACATTTTGCTTAATGAGAGGGTGAGACGCAATGACATTGGACAAAGAAATTGGACAGGTGGAATACCATCCTAACTAAAGTCGGACCGATCAAACTGCACAGATTTCACAATGATGTGTAGGAGTGCCATGTTATCATAATATTATTCAACCCCTAGTATTATAATGGCACCCCCGAATTTTGTCATGTCAAAGTCGGCGAAAAGTTAACTTTGTGTAGGTACAGAGCTCGAATGGCGGTTTGAGATTTTTTCATACAAGATAGTTTTAAGTATGCTTATTAAAATTAATTTAGGTGCAATGTAAAACAACCTCTTATTATTAACGGATTAGGTACGAGACCTACAACGCTTTATCATCAGACGAATTGTATTATTTGAATTGAAGAATAAAATTTAACAATACTAAATTAATTTAAATAATTGGATCCGTTCACAGACACCGGGAAATCAAAACAAAATAAATTGACGCAAACATAACCGCATGCCGCTTACATTTTCGACCACCCCCGAAGGTCGCAAGGGGCGAGGGCGAAGGCTGAGGTTAATCCCGCGTCCCCTCGCGGGGCTGGACGCAATTAACTCTCGACATGTTTCAATTTACACTCGCAAATACTCGCTGCCTATTGTGCTGTATAACTGCCGTGCATCGCGTTAACGTTCCAATTTTGTACGTCTATATAAATTAAAGAGCGAATCCTTTGGCAGCCGCGAGGCTCGGTGGGATTAGGAACATTTTTATGATAAATTGCTTAGCCTTTTTTGACCTTGCCTAGAGCAAGGTCAAACAAATCAATTACTAATTCCGTTCAGAGGAGCTAGTTCATATTTCTAACACTTAAAATTCTAATATTGTATTAAAAAGTGGTTTTATACACTTGGTTTGTTCATCATTATATTATAATATAAAATATATTATTATGAAATATATAATAATATTAAATTATCACTAAAATCGATTAATCTTCCAAAAAATCATGACATTATTATAAACTAACCCTAAATATTTTATGCTTTGGTTTAATTTAGTTAGGTATTAAATACGAGACTACTAGTTATTACGACTATGTATATTAATATCCATGAGCATTTTAGATTAAGTAGCCAAGCAGGTCCCGCCCCAGAGTCTACATGGCTGCCTAATCACGAGAATTGGTACAGTCAACTGTAAAAATATGGGTGTAGCCAACTTATTCAAAAATATGTCCAATAGTTCTTTATTCGCTGACAGAAGAGCTGCGGAACATATTATTGAGATGATTTGTGCACCCATATTTTTACAGTTGACTGTACCTATAGGTGCTATTTTTTTATGAGACTGACAATTGATTTTTCAACACTGAGGTAAAAAAATTGTGTATTAAACTAGTGCAGAGACCACAAATAAAGTCTCAGGGAAGCTTTAAAAAAACTTTATGAAGTAATAACAAAAACTGGAACTTTACTAACACTTCTCAGCGATTTACAGCGCAGTAACTTCAACAAACTGTGCAATTGTACAAGCACATGTATGCACTACATTTTTCCCGTTGTCAGATGCTCGCCGTTGTTGCTGATGTTAATTCTTAGACTTTATGGGAAGTACTTAATGTAACCGATAAAGTACATAATATATAAACCGATTCTACTATCTTTCTCCTATTTTATATTCAAAATATTTTATACATATCTACTACTAGCTGTGCCCGCGGCTCCGCCCGCGTAGAATTCGGTTTGTGTCAGTAAGCTGCTAAATATATAAAAAATTGTAAATTACATTACGCTGTATTTTTTATTCAAAAAATTATAACATTTATAATTTCCTGCATGATAATTTCTTAAAATAATTCTATCTTATTATTTCATACTTTTTAGAGCGCGATTTGTAGTAGTCCAATTACGCCCGACGCTTTTAGTATGAGAAAGTCGAAGTCGCCTAGCTTTGGACCGCATTCAGCGCGCCACGTGCGTCGGGCTTAGCCCGATGCTTTGAGTATGAAGGTGCCTTCGGCTCCCGACTTTGGCAAGCGTACAGCGTGTCACGTACGTCGGGTTACGCCCGACGCTTTGAGTATGAGGGAGGCGCCCGGCTTTGGAACGCGTACAGCGTATTACGTAGGTCGGTCTACGCCCGACACTTTTAGTATGATGGCGCCGAAGGCGCCCGGCTTTGGAACGCGTACAGCGTGCCACGTGCATCGGGCGTAGCCCGACGCTTTGAGTATGAGGGTGCCTTCGGCGCCCAACTTTGGTAAGCGTACAGCGTGTCACGTACGTCGGTCTACGCCCGACTCTTTTAGTATGAGGGCGCCGAAGACGCCCAGCTTTGAAACGCGTACGTTACGCCCGACGTTCTGAGTATGAGGGCGCCGGAGGCGCCAAGCTTTGGAATGCGTACAGCGTGTCACGTACGTCGGTCTACGCCTGACTTTTAGTATGAGGGCGCCGAAGGCGCCCTGCTTTGGAACGCGTACAGCGTGTCAGCACGTACGTCAGTCTACTCCCGACGCTTTGAGTATGAGGGCGCCGAAGGCGCCCGGCTTTGGAACACGCACGGTGTGTCAAGTACATCGGTCTACGCCCGACTCTTTGAGTTTGAGGGCACTGAAGGCGCCCGGCTTTGGTAACCATACAGCGTGTCACGTACGTCTCTTTTAGTATGAGAAAGTCAAAGTCGCCTGGCTTTGGACCGCGTGCAGCGCGCCACGTTGTCGGGCTACGCCAGATTCTTTTAGTATGAGGGCGCCGAAGGCGCCCGGCTTTGGAACGCGTACAGCGCGACACGTACGTCGGGTTAACTCCGAAGCAGTGCCGGATTAAGATATTTTAATGCCCTAAGCATTTCTAGACCATGGTGCCCCCTCTCCCTAGGGTCATTAAGTTTACATTATTTTTTTTGGTAAATTTTCGCGCTCGCTTCGCTTGCGTTTTTAATATCTTTCTAAGGTATGATAAAGGTGACATTCGGGTGGCGACTGCAGCAGCATTACTCTGTTGCAACGTTACTGTCAATTTTCGTCATAAAATGATGTGACCGATTTCCATACTAAAAGTAAAAATGTACAACTGTCTATCATATTGCGTTTTTATATCGAAAACATGAGTGCAGTTCATTGCCGCATTACAGCTGAGAATGGAAATCAGTCACATTATTTTATCTCGATAATTGACAGTGCCGCAGCAGTAATGTTGCAACAGAGTACCTAATGCTGCTGCAGTCGCCACCCGAATGTCACCTTTATCATATCTTAGGTTAGAATGTAATTGAAAACGCGAGCGAAGCGAGCGCGAAAATTTTTCGATATAAAAACGCAATTTGATAGACGGTTGTACATTTTTACTTTTAGTATGGAAATCAGTCACATCATTTTATCACGAAAATTGACAGTGCTGCAGCAGTAACGTTGTAACAGAGTAATGCTGCTGTAGTCGCCACCCGAACGTCACCTTTATCATATCTTAGAAAGTGTTTGAAAACGCGAGCGAAGCGAGCGCGAAATGTTTTCGATATAAAAACGCAATATGATAGACAGTTGTACATTTTTACTTTTAGTATGGAAATCGGTCACATCATTTTATGACGAAAATTGACAGTAACGTTGCAACAGAGTAATGCTGCTGCAGTCGCCACCCGAATGTCACCTTTATCATACCTTAGAAAGATATAAAAAACGCGAGCGAAGCGAGCGCGAAAATTTATCGATATACGCAATTTTACTTTTAGTCCCAACCAGGCGCGAATCCAGGATTTCATACAAAGAAGGGATGGGACAGTTTTCTACCAGCCTAGCTTCGCATAGGGCTCGATATTTAAGGATTTCAGCGAGGTTGTTTTCATGCATAAAAGATACAAGAAAGCAGAGCTTGGAATTGACCAAGAGAATTGAATTGGCGAAGTGTGAGCAAGGCAGTAGGCCCAGCTGCGAAGAGGAAAGCTTGGATCCACGCCCAAGTGTAATTAAGGCAGAAGATCAACTTTGCCGTAAGGCAGAAGGCCTCGCATAAGACCTAACGCCGAACCGCAAAAGAGTGAGAGAGAGTGAAACCCAGATAAATAAATATATACCTACATACAAACACGAACGCTGAAAACACAATACACTCTCTCTCACTTTTTTTTGGGTAGTCGTGAAAAAGATGTCACTGTGCAATGAGGGGTAATTAATTTACTGTCGTTTAATTTTGTTGTATATTTTTTAATCGACATAATTATTCAATTAAATTTGTTGATGTCCGTACCCCCTCATCTAAACTTAGAGTTAATTTGGCAAAAACCTTCCTCGGTGGCTATTCATGTCACTACGTATTAAATTCAGCGCCATCTGTTAGTTTACCAGGGTACTCAATAGTGGTAGCACATATTTGAAAAAAGTTTGCCCCTCCTTCCTAACTAGCGCCATAAGATTCAGGGGCAAACTTAAATCAAGCGAGTGTTGTGGCTACCCCCCCTTTTAGGGGTTGAGTTTTTATAGCCTTTATAGGTTATCCTGGCCGGAGATTTTCTCGATAGATTAGTAAAGTTTTCATCAAAATCCGTTCAGCCGTTTTCACGTGATGCGCGTTCAAATAAACAGACAAACAGATAAACAGACAAAAATTCTAAAAACTGTTGGAACGTGTTCTGTTATCGATTCTAAGTATCCCCAGCCAACTTTTTTTCAAATATCTTCCATGTACCGACTTTCTACCCTCTACAGCTTTATTATATGTATGTATAGATAGATATTCCAAGGATTGGAAAGGGTGACGGGAGGCCTTTACCCAGCAGTGGGACATGCACATAGCTAAAAAGCAAAAAGTACCGTATATTTCTGTTAAAATCAAAGTAGGTTTCGGGCAGTATGAAAACCATGGGGTCACATTAAATATATTAAGAACGGGTCACTCACGTATTTTAAGCCGAAAAACGCTCAAAAAAAAAATTAAAAAAAATAATATGTCTGTGTCTCACGGAAGTTTTGTTATTAAAATTACCATGGGGTCACGTTTTTACACGAATTTTATAGTGGTAGGCATTACCGCCGATGCAAAGCTGATATTTTTTCAGGGATTATCACGCCGAGAGCGTTAGCTAGCACAGCTTTTAGTCACGATTGCACATAGTGACACATTTCACTATACGGGGTCACAGATGGGTCAGTTTATTTATTTTGTTCTTGTTAAAGTCGTTGTTTCTTCACGTACTTAAGTAACTAAGTACCTATCCCCATTTTTCATAAACAAATCCAGTTATTATGTTTTTAGGAAGGGATAAAATAAGGTACTTATCTACTTACCTAATTAAAATTAAAATCACAAACGATATCAGAAACGATATTTTACTAATTATTATAATTGATATATTTAGGTACCTACTCGTAATAAGCTGTAATTTACAAGTAGTACTTACAAGACCAGTCAAGCTAATACACTTTACAGTAACGATTGCAGGTAGTACCTGGAACACACATATTTTTGATTTTCCTATGCTTCGGGCTACATAAAATATAACCAGAAGTTACCAAATGCATACAAACAAAATTTAAAGTTTATAATACTTGGAAAGTAAATTGTACGGAAAATGAAGAGCAAAACGAAATAATTGGAGATGTGATATCATTTATTAACATTTGGTTTGCAATTTACTTTGTTGACCTAGGTACTAAAATCAAGCTTCATAAAACAGTAACATTCTTAAAACGACTTTAATAATCCTTTGATAAAGTCTATAATGAAATAACATGGTGCCACGGCAAAGGGCTAAGATAATTGCGGTTGGTACACGCTAGTAGAGCAGCATTCATTACCGCGAGAAAAGCTTTTCCGGGAGATAACGGAAGGTAATCTCGAGAAAAATAATGTTGTTTTCATTTTACATTCCGAATTGCTTTTGGAGTAATTTTACTGGGAAAGTCAACGTCAGCAGACCCACCTTTTTACTACTAGCATAACGCAGTCAAGCCTGTAGGTATACTTAGTAATCGATGTCGCGTATTTTTGAAAAATATGTACCTGATAAGTGTAAGTAAACAAGCTAAGCCGCTAATTCAGTCTGCATATTTCGATCTATCTTCTTCTTCTTCTTCCTCGCGTTATCCCGGCATTTTGCCACGGCTCACATGGGAGCCTGGGGTCCGCTTGACAACTAATCCCATGATTTTACGTAGGCACTAGTTTTTACGAAAGCGACTGCCATCTGACCTTTCAACCCAGAGGGGAAACTAAGCCTTATTGGGATTAGTCCGGTTTCCTCACGATGTTTTCCTTCACCGAAAAGCGACTAGTAAATATTTCGTACATAAGTTCCGAAAAACTCATTGGTACGAGCCGGGGTTTGAACCCGCGACCTCCGGATTGCAAGTTGCACGCTCTTACCGCTAGGCCACCAGCGCTTGCATATTTCGATCTATCAAACAAGTTAAGTAGAAACGCAGTTCAATGGAGGTTTCGTCTCTAACTTATAAGCATCATGTAAGTATAAAACTAATTTAAAAAGAAAATATGGGTCCATATTGGGTCGCATAATTGATTATCCTAATGTAAATTTACGCATAAAACTCATTTCGCATAATTGATATTGTGCTGGAAATATTAACATTTCTGAAAAATTATAACACAAACCTAACCTACCCTATTATACACAACCTATGCAAAATATTTCCTGTTTCAGCTGGAGAAAAAATATGCGAAAAGAGATTTATGCGTAACATTACATTATCACAATCAATTATTATGCGATGAGATAGGATCCCAGAAAATATAGGTAGGTATATGCGATGTATAAAAATATAGTACTTAGTGTTGCGAATTCCGCCGGTATAATACCTTGTTACATGAATTTTCTCTTCTGCTCTAACTACAGTAATGCAATACCGGTAGCCGTTAAGCCGGTAATAGAGTCAATTAGCGCCGGTGAATCCCACAAGTCGGGAATTAAAAGATACGAATAAAAATTGTTACCTAAACGAAGTCGCTAAGTTTTAAAGTATTTTAAATTTAAATAAGCGCTGTATATGACACCGGAGTTGGCTAGATAGGACTGAAATAATACACACGAGAATAATGTTTTCACTTTATTTCACTTGTTTTTGCTCTCCCGTGAATGCTCTAGGGGCAAAGCTTTATACGATTGGGACTCCATAGAGGTCACGTTTTTATGAAAACTCTTTCAGCTTTGACAGTTGGTTTATTTTGTTTTGTTTGTAACAAAAAAATATCTGCCACAGACGTTCAGTACTATTGTAGAATTTTCATGTAAGTGATATATTTTTTTTTATTTTAAAATAATTTATTTTGCGCTTTTTGTTAGAGAATAATATTAAAAACTAAATTGTAAACTAAATTTGGCTTTGGGCGACTGTGTGAGCAACAGTTGTAATGATACCTATATGCGTGCTTGTGAACGAGAATCGATAAGTTTTACATTTCGGCAAAATAAAAATTGGCGGGTTTGCGATGAAAAAAGTATATGTATTCAGCGAGCGCAGTATCAAAGCAGTTTACGAAGTGATTATAAAATTATCGGTAGAGTCCGCCTCCTCTAACTATGTATCGATTGTGACAGAATAAAGTATTTAAATGTCATTTTTTATCATAGAATATTTACGTATGCGATTATACCTCCAGTCTCCACAACCCGCTATTGCAAATAGTTAATGTAATCCTACTGTATGCAACTTGTGTTTAAACTGGGTTTAAATATTTATCTAATTTGGAACAAAAACGTAGCCGCATATAATTTTTACACTTTTTAGAGTTCCGTACCTCAAAAGGAAAAAACGGAACCCTTATAGGATCACTCGTGCGTCTGACTGTCTGTCCGTCTGTCACAGCCTATTTTCTCGGAAACTACTGGACCAATTAAGTTGAAATTTGCTACACATATGTAAATTAGTGACCCAAAGATGGCCATATTTTTTTTTATAATTTTAAAATACATATTTAGGTTTGAAGTTATTTAAGAAAATAGCCAAAAAATGACCATTCCCCCCTTTATCTCCGAAACTACAGGGTCTAAAATTTTGAAAAAAATACTCAAAATAGTTCTTTACCTATAGATGACAGGAAAACCTATTAGAAATGTGCAGTCAAGCGTGAGTCGGACTTATGTACGCAACCCTAGAAACGCGAGTCCTACTCGCACTTGGCCGTATTTTAATATTTGAGGTTTCTTTTTAAAAATGAAGGAGGCTATCTATGTGAAATTACTTGCATGAAGCCAGAGCGCTGCCTACTTGTCCGCCTTTGCTGCCTTTATAATGTGCTGATATATGGCTCCGAGTGTGCATTGTGACGCCGCGTACGCCATAATGTAACCAATTTAATGTAATATATCGCCGTGGTAGGTAAGCAATATTTTGTTTATTTATTGAAAAGTTGCTGCATATGAAATAGTGAGTATAAATTGAGGTAAAGGAGGAATGCTAGCATAAAGCAAGATAAATCAAGTAGTATTTAGTAATATTAGTAATCTCTTTATTAGATAAAAAATACTTTTTAAAAATAACATACAATCAGTAAGAAGTACAAAGGCGAAATTAACCCTTTGAGGGATCTCTTCAAGTTAACCTTTGTGTAAATTAGAGGAGAAAGTGAAAAGAGGGTGTCTGCGCCGCTGCTTACAACGTCATCAGACGACCGCGGGGGGAGGAACCCCCGCCACCAGCCGCCGGCGCGCCCGCTACTCTTCCTATTTGCCTCAGGTCGCCGGACCGAGCACACGCGGCCGCGACCCATATTTTTCATACATTTTTATACTTTGTAATACCTAGCTATTAAATGGCTAAGTCCTATATTTAAATCTTCGTTCTTCATTTATTAACCTTATGTGCGCTCGCACATAATTTGGCGCCCCCGGGTGGGCACGGACATCAAAACGCCAAGCCGAAACGTAACCCGCGTCGCGACACGCCACGACACGCCCACGTGTCGCCGACCCGCCTGCGGACTTCCAGCCAAGAATCTTCCCTCCTAACTGCCCCGAAGCTCGTCAATCGCGCCAAGAACTACAGCGGTCAAGAATACGACGGGAACCTGGACGAGTTAGCAACTGCTTAGAAGAAATTCGTGCGCCGGAGCCGTGGCGTCTAGATGCAAAGGTCGGCCGGACGGTGGACACTGCGCCGCACGCTTAGATCATCTTTACAAGGAGAGTGCCGTGAGCTTACCCATCTTTTCCTTCTTTATTTCCCCCTCAATTTGAGCATATAAAGGCGATAGCACTTCATCATAACGTGTGTGAACTCAGTACATCTTTCTTACATCATTTATGACCATATTATCCATCTTCTTTGATTATTGCATCGTAATTGAATCCTACAAACCATAAACGCATCTTATCAATTGTTATTTTGCATAAAAACGCTACTTTGCTTCTTAAGCTGTTTGCACCGCCACATGTGCTTAATGGCAGCTCTTCTTTGAAAAGTAGCTACATCGTGATTAATCTGTACTTTCTTACAGCATCCTACAATTTAAATAGCGATTTATTGCATCCTACGTAGTCATCTGCTTGCCCATCTATTTATTTTTGCGCAAATACTTTCCTTAAACGTCTTATACAAGATACCTATTTTCTGCCTGCCAATTCTACGCCGTCTTCTAGCATACTTTTTCACGCGCCTTTAATTATAAAGCATAAAATCAAGCCTTACGTCTTATTTTTCCTTCATTTAATTGCACAAAGCCCTGCTTCGCACTTCGCTTCATGCTTACGCTCGCATAGCCAATATTTTCTTCATACGCATTTCAGTGAATCCGTGCCCCGGGAACGAACCCACGTCGAGCCGGCCCTGAGGTGCATCACACCACCGCGTGCGCGATCGGCGCAGTGCTCCGCCGCCACCTGGCCGGCCACATTCCAGAGCGCGATAACAATAAGGAGCGTAAGCCGTTTTTTGCAATTTTAGTTATCTTACATTTTAAAGGTGATTTATTCAACTTGCTTACTTATTTTGTTGTCGTAATAAGTTACTTCATTGATTGCATATTTTTATTGTTTGACGTTTATAACTACATTTAAACATGGCGAATAATACAAATAAACCTGCTTCACCACTGTCCCTCACGATACCACAGTTAACGACGGAATCCTTAGATGTTCTCAAGGTCAAACGGAGTTCCGTAAAGGGACAGATAACCAAATTCACTCGGTTTTTGGACAATTTTGATAGGGATGCCACATTAAGTTCTGTTCAAATCAATGAATTAACTTTAAAGTTGAATAAATTTCTAGAACTTAGCAACAGATTTGAGGTCATGCAAACTCGTATAGAGGTCCTGAATGAAGGCAACCTTGCGGATGAACTTGCCGAAAGGGACAGTATTGAGGAAAGCCTTCATCTTGCAATCGCCACAGCCCAATCTATCATTGAGGTATGTAAACCTAGGGAGACCTTTCATGATGCCGACCAAGAATCATCTTCTAATTCGCATTCCAACTCACACCGGTGTCATGATCACGACTCTTTAGGTTTTAAATTGCCGTTAATTCAAATACATAAATTCGATGGAACCTTCTTTAAATGGCTTGAATTCCGCGATACTTACGAGTCTCTTATTCATAAAAATGACCGAATCAAGGCAATACATAAGTTTCATTATTTGACATCATACCTCGAAGGTGAAGCAGCGCGCGTTATTTCAAATTTAGAAGTATCAGCTGACAATTATTCTGAAGCATGGGACCTTTTGTGCGATCGATATAATAATAATCGTCAACTTATAACTAATCATCTTAACTCTTTATTTAGTATCGAACCTTTGCAGCGCGAATCAGATAAGGCACTTAGGTATCTTAGTGACCACGTGACCAAAAACTTGCGGGCGTTAAAGACGCTCGGCCAGCCTACCGATCAGTGGGACACTGTCATCATACATATGGTTACAACGAAGTTGGACCAAGCTACTCGTACAAAATGGGAAGAACATCGTAATAATTTAGTCGAACTACCCTCTTTAGATGAATTCAAAAAATTCTTGAAATCTCGAGCTGATGTTTTGGAATCCTTGTATAGGTCCAAAAGGGACAAACAAGTTAAACCTCAATTTAAATCCGAAATGCCTCAAAGCAAATCCTTTGCCATTTCAGCTACCGAAAAGACACCGCGGCCGTGCGTCGTGTGCCAGGGGAAGCATCGCATCTTCGATTGCAAGGTCTTCAGCAATCTGACGACCGACGAGAAATGGGCCCAGGCTGCAAAGCTCAAGCTCTGCTTCAACTGCTTGCGCCCGGACCACGACACGGCGCGCTGTCGACTGGGAGGATGTCGCGTATGTAAGAGGCGTCATAACACAGCACTACACAAACACACCACTGACACACTCACATCACCAGCTTCTGTTAGCCCTTCTGGCGACAACAATGGTGGTGCTGAGAGCTCTCCCTCCTCTTCTTCGACTGTCATGTCAGCAGTATCCTCGTCTGCGGTTTTGCTAAGTACTGCAATAATAGATATTGTCAATCCGCGGACGAATAAGGTAGAAACAGTGAGGGCAATGGTTGATAATGGTAGTATGATCTGTATGATCACTAATGACTTAAAGCAGCGTCTTCAGCTGACTTCTCATCGTTCCAATGAAAACATCACGGGCGTCATGGACACCCCTATTGACATCATTCCAGAACGCTGCTCTGCCCTTATAAAATCAAGGCAGAGTACATTCGTTAGCGAGCTCGAATTTGTAGTAGTTCCTCGTGTAACTCAACTTCTTCCTGAGAACTTCATGTCTATAAAGCATCTTAACAGAGATGCGAAAAATACTTTATAAAAAGTATTTAAATACAAAATACAAATACTTCCTTGATAATACTATTTCAAATGCAAAATACAAAATAGTTTTTGAATTTGTATTTAAATACAAAATACGAAATAGGTATTTTCAAAATACTTTTTTAAAATACAAATACTTTTCGATAAAAGGTACTCTGAGTAGTGAATACCTGTCTGTCTGAATTAAAAAGTATTACTCGGAATTTCCGAGTTGAAAAGACTCTCTTTATTCTTTGAAATCAATCCTCTATCTAAAGTGCAAGTTTCTAGTTGTTTGCTCATATTAACCGGTAGGATGCTAGGATGTAGGTATGGATGATGGTTTTTATCGGCCAACTTTTAAAGCATTAATTTGTAATGTTTCACAGCTAGTATAATGCCTCTCGTTAGTGTGATGGAAACGTCTCGTTTGTGTTTCACCAAGGCAGAAAAGTTTGTTCTCCTCTCGTGCCTTGAAACCCTCCCAACACTCAAGATTCCACTTTTTTAAACACTCGCTACGCTTGTGATCATGTGCGACGTTACTAAACAGATTCAACAGTTCCATGTTAAAAGAATGAGAGAGTTGCCAGGATTGTAACATCAGAAGAGATTGTAACTCCTACCTACATTACCTTATTTATTTATTGATTTCAGCAAAGCCTTTGACACTTTGAGGTATAACACACTTTATAACAGGCTTCTGCGAAGTGGTGTACAGGGCCCTTTTCTAGATCTAATGAAAAACTATCATACAAATCGTTTCACAGCAGTTAAGGTCGATAACACATATAGTAACTTAATTCCCACAGAGAGAGGCACCGCACAGGGCTCGATTTTCTCAACAACCGAATACCTACTGTACGTAAATGAAATGTGCAATATATTTGCTGACGGTTCTGTGTACCAATTCGCAGACGACACTTGCCTCTTGGCCGCCCATTTGGATATAAAAATAGCAGAAAATATTCTACAAAAAAACTTCAATCTATTATGTGCCTGGGCCCACGATGTAGGATTAGTCATTAACTACGACAAAACAAAAGTTATGTATATACACTCCGCTCACAAAAAATGCGAAATAAAACCGAGGATCATAGCACACAAACACCAGTGCCTACACCGCGTTACCACGAGCGCATGCGATTGCGAACCCTTGGAGCAAGTGGATAAACATACTTACCTTGGTCTTAGAATAGACAATACATTTAACTGGGGCCCCCACATTCATTATGTCTGTAATAAACTGAGATCCATATTGTCCAATTTATCCCTTTTGAAATATAAAATACCTTTTAGTACCCGTAGAATGCTATATATGTCATTAGCCGAGTCTATAATTAGTTACAGCTTAAGTAGTTACGGCAGAACTTATAAAACCTACCTAGATAATATATACAAACTACAGCTAAGCCTGATAAAAACAATTGTACCTAACTCGATACGGAGAAAGTATAGAAATAACGAAACAAAGTTATTTGAATACTGTAATATAATTAATGTATATGATAAGTTTAAAATGATGCTAGTATGTGATGAAATCGCTAACTTACCTATCCTTAAAAATAGATCAATGTCACAAAAATTGAGAAATATCAGTATACCTATGTATGTACTACCACCTTATAAGAATACCTACGGAAAAAGAATATGGCAATATATGTTACCCTATACACTAAACTCATGGACTGATGATGTAAATCAAAATATACTTAATAACACACATAAGACCAAAACAATTATAAAAAATATGTTGTTATCAAGTACAGGTGCGCGCTCGAGTTGTTTATCAACAACTCAGGTAACCTAAAACGATATTTGTACTAACCATTATTTCCTTATTATACATTTAGATATAGCTACTAACCGGAATGTAAACGAGCGACAATGGCGGCAGATAAACCGTACGCGGTTTTCGTTCGCTGTGTCACCATGTTAAATTAGTATGTACCATTACTTAATATACCATCATCAATTAAATTAGCAGACCCGACATTTAATCAGCCTTCGCAAATTGACGTCTTATTGGGCGCTGAAGTTTTCTGGGACATCATCGGTACAGAAAAGCGCCGTCTAGGGAACAAGCTTCCCATTCTTTACAACTCCGAGTTTGGTTGGTTAATAGGTGGCCGCATGCCAACTAAGGGCAAGACTGTAAATAATACGATTTCGTGCAATTTCGTGGCCAGCCAGAACGTTACCAACCTAGACTCACAACTTCAAAAAGTCTGGGAGTACGAAGACTTTCCCAAGCATCATGAAACTAAACCTATTTTAACCGAAAGTGAATCGCACTTTATTGAGAACACAACTCGTTTAGAAAATGACCAATTTTGTGTTAGGTTGCCCCTTATTGACACTCCCGATTGTCTGGGCGACTCTTACTTCTTCGCAAAAAAGAATAATATTAATTCTGAGTTAGGAAATATACAAAATGATAATCTCGTACTGAGTCAATCACTTCATACGTTAGGATTGTTATGGAGTCCTACGCAAGACACTCTTCATTTTAATATTGACGACAGTCATTCTTCATCTGATAAAGTGACTAAACGGTCTATTTTGTCCACGACTTTTAAGATATTTGACCCTTTGGGCCTATTGACCTTGTGTACTGTCAAACCCAAAATTCTCTTACAGAAACTTTGGTCTCTTAAATTGGACTGGGACACACCAGTGCCGCCTGAAATTCAGCGCGCCTGGGCACACTTAATAGATAACATTAAATACCTAAAACTTCTTACGGTGCCCAGGAACATATTTGATAACAGTGACTCACCTTCATTTATTGAGCTTCACTCCTCTGACGCCTCGCAGGCTGCGTATGGCGCTTGTATATATGTCAAAGCCACCTTTCCCTCGGGCAAACAAACTGTAAATTTGCTTTGCTCTAAATCACGTGTGAGTCCGACACGTTCTGCGACTATTCCGAGATTAGAACTTGCTGCGGCGCTTCTTGCCAGTCGCCTTGCTTCGACGGTAAGCAAAGCGTTTCGCAAGCCTATAGCACGCTGTACCTACTGGTCCGATTCCAGTGTAGTATTAGCATGGATTAATACATGCCCCTCAAAATTAAAAACGTACGTCGCAAACCGTGTCGCAGCTATTCAAGAGCTCACCGAGAGCTCGACGTGGCGCCATGTCCCCACGGCTCAGAATCCTGCCGATCTTGCATCTCGCGGGATCGACCCTCAGCATGTACAGTCTCAACAGTTGTGGTGGCATGGCCCGTCCTATCTTCTAGAGCCCGAGGAAAGTTGGCCAGTTCTTAGTACTAACCATATGGCTCATGCCTTACCTGAACTTAAAACTACAAGCTCTTCATTTCTGACCAACGTAGTAGAACACGAAGAGGATGTTCTCATAGATTTCCATAAATACTCACAATTAAGTAAACTCAAAAGGGTTATTGCCTATGTATTACGCTTCATCAATATTAAATGTAAAAAACAATGTACAAGGGGCCCGCTAAGTGCAATAGAACTTGAAAATGCTTTAACTGTTTTGGTGAAATTGTCACAACAACAATCATTCCCTGTAGATTTACCCGCACTTGTAAATAACAAAAAACTAAGCCCTAAATCACGTCTCACGTCATTAGCTCCATTTGTTGACTCTCAGGGGATCCTGAGAGTAGGGGGCAGGCTAGGTAAATCTAGATATGACTTTTCGGTAAAGCATCCTATACTTCTTTGTTCCAAACACACACTCACAAAACTAATTTTCATTTATGAACACAAACGCCTCTTGCATGCGGGACCTCAACTCATGTTGGCAGCCGTGCGTGAGCAGTTCTGGCCTATTGGGGGTAGGGACTTAGCACGACGCACGGCTCACAAATGTGTTATTTGCATTCGGCAATATGGCCGAACAATGTCCAATATAATGGGCAATTTGCCACCACAACGAGTCACGCCCGGCTTCCCATTTTCTACTGTAGCTGTCGATTTTGCAGGTCCATTTTTGATCACTGATCGGCGAGGCCGTGGCTGTAAGATAACAAAATGTTATCTATGTCTCTTCATCTGTCTTAGATTTAAATGTGTACATTTGGAGGCAGTGAGTGAACTTTCTAAGGACGCCTTCATATTGTTCCTGCGCCGCTTCATTTCGCGTAGGGGTAAGCCAAAAGAAATATACTGTGACAACGGCAAAAACTTTGTTGCCGCTGCCAAAGAAATTAATGCCTTTTTTAAACAACATTCTGGCCCTATTTTAGAGTTTGCAGGTGATCACAATATTGAATTAAAATTTTCCCCGGCTTACGCTCCTAATTTCAATGGCTATGTAGAGGCTGGCATTAAATCAGCAAAATTTCATATTAAGCGCATTTTAGGGAACACGCACCTCACCTTTGAGGAGCTTTCGAGTTTATTTGCTCAAATTGAGGCTGTCCTTAACAGTCGTCCTCTCTGCCCCCTTTCTTCCTCTCCCAATGACTACGCAGCGCTCACACCCGGGCACTTTCTCCTTGGCAGGCCACTGACGTCGCTTCCGGCCCCGGACCTGACAGAAGACAACACTCGCAACCTGGACCGCTTCAATCGGCTGGAGCAGATAAGGCAGCACTTCTGGAAGCGGTGGCAGTCCGAGTACGTCATGGAGTTGCAGCAACGTTCCAAATGGAAATCGCGCGCCAGGGATCTGCAGCAGGGAGACCTAGTACTAATAAAAGACGAGAATCAGCCCCCACTGTTATGGCGTCTGGGCAGAGTGGTGAAACTTCATACTGGCTCAGACGGAGTACCACGGGTCGCTGATATTGACACCGTGCGGGGAGTTGTCAGACGGGCTCTGAACCGCATATGTCTTTTACATGATTCTTGAAAGCAGGGCTTTCAAGGGCCCCCAGCATGTCTGCGCCGCTGCTTACAACGTCATCAGACGACCGCGGGGGGAGGAACCCCCGCCACCAGCCGCCGGCGCGCCCGCTACTCTTCCTATTTGCCTCAGGTCGCCGGACCGAGCACACGCGGCCGCGACCCATATTTTTCATACATTTTTATACTTTGTAATACCTAGCTATTAAATGGCTAAGTCCTATATTTAAATCTTCGTTCTTCATTTATTAACCTTATGTGCGCTCGCACAGAGGGTGACAAATGCAGCAAAATGTACAACAAGGTACCAGAAAGACACATACATATGTATGTCATACATACATATGTGTGTGTACACTTACATACAAAATTAATACGATAAATAATGGATAGGAATGGGGATTTAAGGAGGTACGAGTATTTCTGAAAAAATGCGTGACGGGTTTGAATTTGCTATTGTAATGGAAAGTATAGTTAGCTTATTTACTCGTTCTTTATTGTTGTTACCTGGCGAAAAATAACGTGAAACTAACGTGGTATAACTAAAAATGCATCTAAGTATGTAAGAAAATCGTAGAGATGTGCTAATACCTAATCGGTGCACTTATTTAAACCAAAATTAATCACATAACGTATGTACATACTTACTATTTAGTACAGAGAGTAGTCATATATTTCACATACAAGTACAAGCGTTCTATTCGGAAAATTTTAGTGTACCTAGTGTCCCTCGTCCATCTTGTGGAAAAGACTTATGAGGAATGTCAAGGAATGGAAGGAGGTACGTCAATATTCCATAAACGTATCCTTACTTAGAAAGGATGCTAGGTACATCCTATACTCTTTTACTTTTATACCATTTTAATTATTAATTATAATAGGCACCATACCTACCGTACATCGCACCATGTATCGAGTGCGTTGCACTGATATGGATATTAAAATGGCGGCGATATACTTTATTCCAGCATAACACTCTGCACTGCCGAGCGTTCCCTCACAAATTAAAAACAATATCATGCAGTTTTCCTTTTGAATAATATGGGCTACCCTCACCTGAGGCTTACAATAACTATTTTACCAGTTAATGTTATCTTATGGTTCAAGTGTTAGTTTAAAAAATGAGAGATAATTTTATTTGAACCTAGATGGTGTTTAATTATGATATTAACTAAGTTATTTTAGGCATATAAAATACGTTATAATACTGAAAATAACTAATGCAATATTGTGTCCGTGGCGGGGTCATTGGAAAGTTATTAACAACGGCTGTCACTGTTGCCGGCAATAATGCAACGACTTTAACCGGCCAGTTTTAACCAGCAACTTTGACAGTTTATTTTAATATGATTAAAGCATTTATACATTGGAATAAATTACAGTCAGTAGAATATAGTACAGTTGCTAAGCAAACAAGGTGTTAAAGATAAACATAACACAACTTGATTGTTAAGCATGAGCGTGTAGGTTACTTTAATGCCCAGCCGGCGTATTATGGATGGCTTTATCCATCTTTATCCACGTGATAAAATAACTGTCACTTTTAACACCGTGGGATAGAAAGTGACGGACACCGTTTTATCACGCTGTCACGTAGACAAGAACGACCATCATATCCGTACAGGAAGCTAAACAAAATTCGGCTTAGGAAAATATTTTATTTGTTCACCGCCATTTAGAATTGAAAATGCGAATAGTTTCCAAAAAGCATTTATTTTTAATACGCCCATCCATAGTGAAGGATGCTGTAGCTCCAGTTAACTAATATTTGATCAACGACAACGGAAACACCTAGCTGAATTTACGTTTGTCTAGTTTTAGGGTTTAATTCCTCTAGATTTAAGATTACTTTGCACGCTTCGTACCTATATTATATAGAAAACTAAATATTTTTTTAGGTTTAGTTTTGTAGGTTGTTTTAATTTTAGATTACTTTTTATTGGAAATATGTTTTAGTATTAGAATTTTTTACTAACCACCCTAAGGTACCATTATTTTATGCAAATAATAACTTTCACTTTTTACTTTACTCGATAACACCATAGCAGCGACAGCTGTCTCCGCAAACTAAACAATCTGTCTTTCTATGTATACAATTTAGTCACCTGCTATAATATATTATACAACGAAGGCCGCAAAAACATCTGACACGATCTTATTTGTAGATCCATAAGAGCGTATCACATATTTTTACGGAGTTTGAAGACTAACACATTATTGCAGGAGACTGTGAAAATGTTCTATCTGGACCAATGCCGTAGGAACCGAATATGAAACTTTTTTCTCCTGCCACTGTAATATGCATGCAAACTTACCTGGAGCTCAGAATAACCGAACTGGGAGCACTAACCATGAGATTCGTGCGACCGGACGGAATTAAAGTTATTAATTCACTGCTGTCGGGAGTTCACTCAGCCACCGTTTGAGTTAGTCGAAGTTCCATAACCCACTGCTCTTTGTTATTTGCGAATACTTGTCCCTGGCACACCATTTGTACTCTGACTCCATTATTTGCCGAAGAAACTAGATTTTGAATTAGGTACTCGTGTACAAATTCATTTCTCGAGATATATAAACTCTAACAGCCTTAACCAAATCGATTTTGTAAATATATTAAACTGCAACCTGAGGCACAGAATAAATAATAGTACTAGGTACAGAAGACTCACTCTCTAACAAAACGCGTCTGTTACGATCAGGACAGATATGGCCGCTAGGTGGCGACTGCGCCACGCGCGGCTTATGGCTAGCCACCAAAATTGATGTGGAACGGATGTACTTTTAGCTACCTGTAGCAAAGCGACGAAATCGCGGAGTGAGCCACGCCTGCCTGTTTGCTAGACCTTGTCATCGTGTGTGTATACAGACCCCCGGATGGTGACGTACCTTTATACCTGCATAATATGTTAAATAAACTCTTAAGTGAAAATATTATTTAAAATTATAACGAAATAATAACTGGTAATATCAATTTAATACCTATTGAATACAGTAAAACAATTTTCGTCAACTAGGAAATGTAGACTAGGGTAACAAATACACCTCAAAGACCGGTATTGATTAATGCATATAGTAATATTTATAAATAAAAATTACATTTAAGGTTATGGGACCAAAGCCGAAATTGCTAAAAAAGATTGGCTGTCCCATAGAAATCAGTCGCATCAGCCGGAATGAATGAAACAGCCAATTTTTTTCAATCATCACCGCTATTCCACGAACACGAATGATGAAAATGAAACTATGAAATAGCGGTTGTTTCATGTATCTTCTTACATTTTTATGCATTAGGTATATGCATTTCTTACACCATGTGCATAATACTAAGTAGCTACTAGCTAACAAGCAAAATATCACAAACTTATGTGAAAATAATACGAGTATGAAAAGACGTTCGTATCTCGGAAGATAAAATAACTTTTATTTTTGCTCGGCTTGCTGTTTCTTCGTTTTATTTTAACTACATCATGTACTCGACGTGTTTCTCAGTATGGCGCGCAATATTGTGGTTAACCAACATGAGTTGTTGTTTTCTCAGCAAAGTTCAAGTCATATTACATAAATTACATATTACCACGTCTGTACAAAACCCTGTGTATTTATTTCTAGCATTTGATATTCTTCAGTAGATTATAAAACCTATTAACGTACAAAATTTCAAATTACTGCTGTCTTCCCAAAATATCCTAGGTCAAACTCGTTGAATGTAGCCCTCAGGCTATCGCGACATCGTTAATAACTTGCCCAACAAATTATAACAAGCAAAATCACCGATGCTTCTGAAGATAATATCTGTATCTGTTCCAAGATACAGAAGAACAATACAGAACGGTAGTATTAATTTAAACTTTTGTGATCATTATGTAATTGGTACATTTTTTAACTAGGAGATTTACAAAACTAACCTTCTGGTTTGCTCAACTTGAGAAATGTGTGCTATGATTTGTAATTATTCAGTTTTTTTCCAGTAAGGACTGTGAGTTGGATGTCTTATTTCATTGAATGCCCTCGTCAACCACGATTGAAGGATCTAATGTGTTATCTCTAGTATGATACGCCCACGACGAATATTATATAAGTAATGTTAAAAACCTGGGAATCAAATTAACTACATATATCGTATACTTATCTTGTGTGGTATACTTACAAGTATTTTCCATTTCCATTTCCACAGCTTACACAGTGACCCTAAAGTATTTATGAAGTAATCGATTGGAAACAAGATCTAAAACGCTATCTTCCACCGCCCGGCAGTCACCCAATTAGTTTTCATCTGCAAACTGACTAATTCCTGTAAACACGTTTGGAGAAACCATCGTATTCACGTGAGTGTAACCGTTGTTATCTAAATAACTTAAACCGTCGCTGATTACATAAAGAAGCAACCACCGCAATAAACACATCACGATGTAATTTTAAAGTTAACCCGCAAACACAGCTGTGTATAGGTGGGTGAATTTGCATATTTGTGCGTTTAAGCTCGTCGGGCCCGAGGCCCGGGTGATTGAATTATTAACTGACTGGCACGGGCTCAGGGGTACTTTGTTCAGACGTGAGCTGTGTACGGGCCGTGGGTTTGCGTTAGCCCTCATAATTGTTATAATTACTACTCAGTCCGTTGTCCGATTCCGATAATTGCCGTTTCAGCCTGTGATAATCCTCTACTTCCGCCCCTTGAGAACGCGACCACATTAATGCCAGGATTTATAATTTGGGGACCGATAAACACGGATTGTATCTAATAAAGCACTTACATTGCTGATTTTGGATTATTTATCGGGTAAATACCATAAAACTTCGGTTTTTAATGACATACCAGAACCCAAAATGACATAGGTAGGTACTCAAATTAACTGGACACCTCTAACGTCGGTCTCCATACTGCTTGGAGAGAATCATAATAACCAGAAAAATGCCACCCTAAGTATTAGCATTCGAAAATTATGAAGGACAACCGTCTCTTTTCGCATTTTTACGGACCGACTAGGTATAATATTTGCATATTCTTTGAGATCCACATCTTTTGTAAGTACCTACTAATGTACGAACATTTTACCAAATAAATAATAAGTTACTGATTAAATTTCAACAGCATAGTTTATTCGGCCTTTTAGAAAAACCTAGGAGAATCCAAAGGTTACGGTGCGTTACAATTATAAAGTTCTTTTATATTTTCCTTCTTTGTTTATTTGTAGAGTTACGAGGAGAAGAGTCTTCATTATTTGCCACGGCAGGATCACAGTCATGCACAAAGTGAATAGTATCTACCTAGGTATGTAATAGATCAAACTATGTAGACACGGAATAGTAATTATACGTACTAATAACGGAAGAGTCGGATAATGATAACGCCCCGGCTTATCTTCATGTTGATGATTTCCTCTCGGCCGCATTCAGCGATGGCCGGTGCAATTTCACTTTGCGTTCGCCACAGGACTGATCCATCCTTTCAGGTTTCGGGGTTATGTTATTTGGCGCTACTACTACGTATAGAGGGCAACTGCAAACCTGTTTTCATTTCAAATGTATCAAGGAAGCATCTACACTCAAACGAAATATGATTTGTATACATACAAATTTACTGTTTTAATTGTTCCTGTATTCAAAAAAGTTAGAAAAAATCATCTGCACGGAAACAAGAAAATCTACTTTAGAATTAATGTACCGTATTCATAAATCTCAGTTTTTTTTTATAAAGTTAATGTATTTAAAATCAATTGAAACTATTCACTTTGTATGGAAAGTTTATATTAAACTTAAGAAAACATATTAAACATATTATTAAGAAAACAGATCACTTTATATTAAAGTGATCTGTTTTCTTACCACTTTCATTGGTATTTACTGTATTTTTTAAGTACCTAAAATATTCAAACTGCAAAAACTGAAAAGCCGGAGTCCGTATTAAAAAAAAAACAAAACAGGGAATAACCAAGAATGTAAGCCGATTATTTTATTTTACCCAACTTATTTGACACCTATTCGCCGAAATGGCCACTTCCATCGTGCGGCCTCATTGTCCTACTTTTTCCCTCGAGCGAGAATCTAGTAAAAACTCGAAATTATAAAACATAAACCTATTATTAGATGGGGCAAGATATCAAAAAGCTATAATATCGTAACGTCTAAAGTTGTTGTAAAATTTTATGTTACGACCTGTTCTGCCAAAGCAAACTTTTGTGACGGCGATACGGAGCTTTACGACTTGGTGTACACCAGATAATAAAATTACCGTGCCTGCATAATACCTGTGAACGTACAAAAATTATGGTGAAAGGGATTAATTAAACTGTTCAAGTAGTTTGCCCTGTTGCCCGTGAGAGTTTATTCGTTTTACTAGCGAATTATTCTCGCTCGTGTAGTTTACCACGCTAAGCTAACTACATCTGAAAATAATTTCAATAATGTATTTGACATAAAGTGTATAATTTGATAATTTTCGGTTGCTACTACAAATGTTATTAAGTGTACCTGTATAACTAGGTTCTACCCGCGACTTTGCCTTCACGGAATGATAAATGATGATTGATAAAAAAAAATCGGACATGTGCGAGTCGGACTTGCGCACGAAGGGTTCCGTACCATGCTGGAAAAAAAGTAAAAAAAAAACGATCACCCATCCAAGTACTGACCCCGCCCGACGTTGCTTGACTTCGGTCAAAAATCACGTTTGTTGTATTTGAGCCTCACTTAAATCTTTATTTTATTCTGTTTTTAGTATTTGTTGTTATAGCGGCAACAGAAATACGTCATCTGTGAAAATTTCAACTGTCTAGCTATCACGGTTCGTGAGATACAGCCTGGTGACAGAAGGACGGACGGACGGACAGCAGAGTCTTAGTAATAGGGTCCCGTTTTACCCATTGGGTACGGAACCCTAAAAACTATGTAAAGACATACTTAGTTATAGCACGGGGAAAGTCCCGTGCCTCAAACTGTCTCCATGTCAAATGCATCCAGTCTCGCTAAGCTGATGAGCATGAAGAATTAACAGGCAAACAGAGTTACTTTCTCATTTAAATAAATTAATTAGCAATAAACAGTAGGGATTAGTAGGAATGAAGGAACTTTGATAGCAGCCGTGATATTTAGTTATTGAGATTTCAATAGAAGCGGATATTGATATAAGTTAATCTATAATCACAAAATACGATATGTGATTTGCAGGCAGCTATAACTATATGCAGTCAGTAGGTATTGTTACATACGTACTTGCAAATAACCTCTAACCCAGGAATAAATCTCTTAGTTTTTTTTTTATCTTCGAATTTTATTTCAGAGAATTATTAGTTAAAACGTCGAGTTTTAAGGCTTCAGAACTGATATCCTAAGGACTGTTCATTTTATTAAGCGGACACACAAAAAAGTATAAATTACATTTTTCTAATTCTGGAATCGCTTTATTTAGATAAATATAATAAAAACGGAAACCAACGCAAAACATTTTAATGTAAATATAGTATAATATAATAACATCGGTAAGATTTTCGTACTTTTACACGGTTGCGCCGTTCAAGTGCCTGCACATCAATTTTTGACACTTTTTGACAAGTTGTAAACAACATTCGTTTGAATTCTTTCAATGTTTTAGCTTCTCATCTACCCTTTTTTAAGTGCATCTTCACATTGGTCTAGTGCCACTCGATGGAGTGGAGCTCCGGGCAATTAGATGAGTTGACTTGTTTTTGAACGAAATCAATGTTTTTCAAATTCAGTAGCTTCACTTTCTGACCAGCATAGTGGGCACTTGCCAAATCAGGCCGAAATGAAGAGGTGACATTATGCGTCTGATAGACGGAAAGTACTCGTTATTAGATGCATTATTTTCTGTAAATGTCGCAACCAAAGTTCATGTCGCAAAATAGAACAAACTTTTTAAGGCCACAGGAACCAATTGCCTGCCAGACAAGGACTTTCTTCATGAATTGGTCAATTTTGATGTTACTCTCCTCGTCGAATATATGATCTTCTACAACGGCATGGTAGCATCAGGGCCATTGGTAACGTACTACAGCAACATTTTACGCATTTTCCGTTGTCCATTAAAATGCTACGAAATTTATCTTAATGTAAAATGTAGTACAGTTTGACGCTCCTTTTTTTCGATTGCTTTCGCTGCTCTGTAATTCTTTTGTCCATTTTTTTCTTTCTATGGGTCCATTTATTGTACATACTTCTTATATTTTAATCTGTGCCTACTCTAACGCCTGCTGTCTTAGAAATTTCGCGAACCGATATGTAATTTATTGATTTTAACAGCCGCATGACAATACTTTTGTTTCTGGATTGGCCGGGCCGCTTCTGTGCCGGGATTTTGTAAAATCTTCAAGCATATGAAGCTCTGCAAATGTTTTAATTATTTTATTCACGTTTAACTTGGAAAATTTGTACATATTTACGATTTTTCGCAGTGAATACTAGCCTGTGCATCCTTATTGCAGAACTAACTTGCTATGTTCCAAATTTGTTCGGTCCTTCGGGAAAAATATTTGACTATTATGGGAACAAATATGTAGCAATTGATAAATGAGGGATTGTTAATTATATTGTTATGAGCTGTACGTCAATTGATTTTAAATTCGCCGATTAAAAGAGGTGTAAGAGTGTCCGCTTAGTAAACTGAACAGTCCTTACCTGTCTAGACGAGATAAAAATACACCTTACCTAATACTTACAATAGTCTTCGATCATTCCAACAGACAGTCCCGACTTCACACAAGGATGCTCCAGTCATCAATCTTGTAATATACCCATTAGTACGAGTACTAATAAAACGATTATTACGAAGAATCAATACGTATTGATTCTTCATATTTAATATTGTAGTCAATAATATTATTAGCAAAGCTAATGAATTCAAAGTCGTACAAAGCCAGCTTATTATTCTTCAATGAAATATATCTGGTTGTTTTTGATATGAATGATAGGTTCTAATTGTGTTAGTATCGTAAACATTTTAGGTACAGTCAGCAGCAACAGTTGCTAAGCAAGTGTGATGTTCAAAATTACTTTGACGCGCTCTTATTCACTCGAATGCATGATTCATTTTTCTTTCATTGCATGTTCACACGATGCTGGTGGTGCTAAGATTATTCACTTTTCATTTTCTTTCACTATGGCGTCGAATGCAGTTGCATGTGCGTCTTGGATTAATTTTTATTTGTAATCATTTAATAAAGATGTTAACAAGCAAAAAGCAAAGAAAACTTCGACGGTGGTGGGTGCGAGCTTCGAATACATTGGGGAAACTAGGTGGCCATTGAAGAACCTGAATTGTATCGCAATCATTTGCGGATGAATTAAAATGAAATGAATTAAAAAATACCATACCCTGTTTTTTCCAAGAAGTCTAGGTATAGGTGGTGGTTTAGTCCTATTACTCACAGGATTCAAGAAAAATATGCAAAATCAGAATGAACAATCACTTTGTGTTCACACTGTTCATTTTGTGTTCATTCGGACATACACTGTTGGATCATTTCACAAATGAATTAAATTTTCACTCTTGGTTCATTTTGTGTTCACACGAGTCACTTTGAGTGAAAGATGAATAATGAAACACGAAAATGAACCATCTGATCCCACCTTTAACAATAAAGTCGCATCAAGGTCATTTTGAACACCTCGCCCGCTTGGCAACTATTTAATTGCTACCTCATACATTAGTTAAAATGTTAATATTTTAACGACATAAGAAATTACACTTTCACGTCGCTCTGTACCCCTAGTGTACATTTCATTTGATAGGGTAATGTTTTGAGTTACCAAACATCCCGCTTGGCGCGCTGTTTAAAATTCCATAAAAAAGTACCTTGACAAAACGCAATCGCGAACGCACGTCACGCTATCGATAGAAATTTACACTAGGGGATCTGAACCTCAGAAGGTTGGACGGCGTATACTACAGTGAAACCTGGATAAGTGGGATCTCAAGGGACGAGCAAATTTGTCTCACTTAAAGAGGTTTTCCACTTACACAGGCTCCCAGTTAGCCAGGTACAAATAAATTTCTGTCTCATTTACAGAGGGTCCCATTAATAGAGGTGAGAATAGAGGATATATCTCAGTTATAGAGGTGGTTAACAAGGTATTTTGTAATTATCTTTAAATGTTTAGGTAAAATAATCCTTGTCCCTAAATATTTTTAAGTCTATTTAAGTATTTCTTTGAATTTATTTTGAATGATTTTCCAAAAGATAGATTTTTTCAATTAAATTTGATACGGGCGGAAGACGCAATGAGTCTTAGAAATTAATTAAATGAAAATTTGTTTATTCTTGTTACTTATCAAGATTTTAGCTTTCGTTTCGATAGTTTTAACTACATAAAGTAACTAAATGAAACTTGAAGTCGTTTAGACACAATTAAGCAAATGCGAGATTTGTGGATAGACTAAGAGTTAGGAAGAATACGGAAATAGATCAATAAAGTCCAAGTTAGAGAGGTCATAGATTGACATTATCTCAGATACAGAGGTAATTCGTATAAAATTCTAAAAAAAACAATTAGGAAAATGTAATCTTATAAATATAGTCTCAGTAAAAGAGGTAAAATACACTCTCTGTCTCAATTATAGAGGTAAATGTGACTATAAAATCACAACAACTAATCCCAGTTATAGAGGTTCGTTTTTTCTCACTAACAGAGGTAATTCAGTGCTAAAGTGTCGGGACCGCACCATGAGTCCCAGCTATAGAGGTTTCTCACTTATCCAGGTCCCACTTAACCAGGTTTCACTGTACTAGGACATCAGGACTTTAGGAGTGAAAAGTTGGAGAAGGAAGGCCACAAACAGATCGGACTGGACAGACTTGCTTGACCCAGGCTAAGGCCCACCCGCGGCTGTGATGCCTCAGATGAGAATAAATAATACATTTATTTCATTTCACTAGCCTTATTAGGTACCTACTTTATAATGTATATTATTAAATAATACATTTATTTCATGACACTTAATGGTTTCGTATGGTAGAAATAGTGTACGGATATTCTTTAAATGCCCAAATATTTAACTGGCATTACTTTAATTGTCACGATCATTTTAAAAGTGCATAATCAGCTTGTGCCAGGAGGCATCTTGCCAGGATCCTGTAGTGATAAATCTTACGAGGCTCGCATTGAATAGAGACTTGGGCAAATTATTAACGTCCCATTAGTCTCGCAACGTCTTTATACATAATACCTTACGTACGATCGTCTATTCAAATATGTCCTCGCAATTATAATCGGATTACTAACGTAGTCAGCTTTAGTCATATAAAATAAGGTAAGGCATATTAAAATTGTGCTACGAGCACAAAGTCTATATGTTGCCATTTATTTTTGCTCTAGTTACTACACAGTATATAAATTTAATACGGACGAATATTTAAACGGTGGTTAGCATTGGACCTAAGAAATACATTGAGATAGATTTTTCTTAGAAATACAATAAAAATTTTAACCATACAATTTTTTTTTTTTTAAATACCACATCGGTGGCAAACAAGCATACGGCCCGCCTGATGGTAAGCAGTCACCGTAATTCGGGGTCGGGGGCTCCACAAGGCGCTCAGCAAACGCCTAAGGCAGGCCACAGGTGACCCTCGCGCAGGCAGCTTTCTCGCGCAAAGATTGGCCATAGCAATCCAGCGCGGGAACGCTGCCTGCGTGATGTGCACCCTACCAAGGGCGCAAAATTTTGATGGGTATTTTTAATTTTTTAGCTTTAGATATCTTAATCGTAATTAGTATGTATTATTAAGCAACAGCGTTACCTAGGCAAAACTGCGTACCGACCTCTAAAAAATAATGTAAAACATAAAAACGAGTGTGTTTACGATGAGATGTTTGCTGTAATAAAGTCTAATACAACTGCCAACGAACCTAATTTATTTAAATTAAAAAAAAATACACCTTTCTAAAAACACTGTTACAAGAAAATAATGAGAATTTCGCTGTAGCCAAATGAACAGAAGTATCATTTAAACGTAACAAACGGTGTTTTGAATTTAATAATTTTTCTTATAAATGGTACTCGGCAAAGCAAGAATAGCTCACAACCACAGTCGACCGGTAACTACAGTAGAAGAGATTTGAAAATATTTGCCTACGAGGCCAAGCAGCATACTTAATCGCCAATCGAAACCTTTAAAACTCTAACGGGCATAAGGATGTCAGAAATTACGCAAAATTGAATTCAATCACATTGAAAAAAAGTTCGAAATCATATTGAGAAATATGTACCCACAATTGTATTTATAATTCGTCTGCTTAATAAAAGCTTTTTAAAGTCATCAGGAGGTTACAAGACAGATTTAAACCGCGTGACTCTGACCCCTCTAGTGGTCATTTTAAACGTATATTATTTTAAAAGAAAAAATATATTCATATACAAAAACGTCGTACCAAATTATGCGATTTCATCAATCGTTGTTAAAAATATAACCAATATCCGCAAACTATAGCCCGAGGTAGTGCTACGTTATAATTAGTTAAATCTAGTTTAAACACAGATTTTGATGTAATTCGACATGGGACCATGTTCATGATGTTTCAGATTTTTTATTCATATAACCTAAAACGCGACAGAAATTCATTCACACCTTCTTCTTCCTCGCGTTATCCCGGCATTTCGCCACGGCTCATGAGGGCCTGGGGTCCGCTTGACAACTAATCCCATGATTTGACGTAGGCACTAGTTTTTACGAAAGCGACTGCCATCTGACCTTCCAACCCAGAGGGTAAACTAGGCCTTATTGGGATTAGTGGGATTAGAAATTCATTCACACCAAAAATTATAAAATCGGCTACAGTTTTCTCTTCCGCTAGCTGGCAGGCTTTTTGCCGAGTTTCTCACGCCTCGGCCGCTATTACAACCAAAGCAATCCACAAAAAGATAAATTGAGAGTAAATTTACAACAGCGAAGTGCTCTCAGCAGGACATCTTTTAAGAAAAACCAGGATTCAGGTCCGCATTGTTACGTTTGATCGCAGATCATTTCACAATATTAATAAACCTGGCAAGCCTTATAATAAAACTCTAACTAAATATCGTAAATGAAACCTTATACATAAATAATACACTTCAGTATATCGCACGCTATATTTTAGACACCTGTGAGAAATAATAAAATGAAAAAGCTTTTTGTAATGTCTATTATTTCGATTTCTATCAGTTATAAAATTAATACGTATATATTTTTATATACATTAAAAACACTCTGCGAAACAAGAAAAAAGCTATTACTTATTACAGGCTCCAAAATGAATAATTGTATATAGACATTCTACCTTCAGTTAAGGCAGGAGTGGGCGTAAAACAAGATCGGACCCATGTCAGGTCCTTATTATAGGAGGATTATCTTCACATAAGCGCATACAGCCCGCAGTACGATCCTAGAAACGTTTTTGTGCAAAACTTTACTCGACCCAATGGACCAAGTTACTTCACTTGAGTTGCCAACTATACATTCTTTTACTAGGTAGGTACTTTACTACAGGTATGTCTATGATAAAATGGCCGCTAAACAATTGCAGCAAAAGTTTGTATTAATTGAAAATTATTAAGTTGGTATAACAAGGTTTACAACACAGATATTGTTATTTGTGAGGTTAAACTTTCAAAGCATCATTTGGTATAATTGTTTGTGAATGTTTCACAAGCATGCTTAAAAACAGAAGTTACGAGTTCCATTTAATAATTTAGCGAATAAAACTTCGCGACAGTAAAGTATTCTCCCCAAGGGGGTATTTGTTGAAGATTAGCACCGCGCCTTACGTTTTTGCCTCCGTTAATAAATGAATATCATCAGAAAATTAGTTCTTTTTTGTTTTTCTTGAGACAGAAGTTTGGACATTTTCGTTTCATAAAAAGGCCCGTAATTTTAAATTTACGCGGTAACATAACAGCTTTAAAAACAAGGGGTCGGGGGTATATCATTTATATGTAATACAATGTATAGTAATATATGTACTTTTCTTCAACACATTACATGTTAAACCACGGAATTTTAAATTTTTATTATTATTGATTTATTATTATTTCTTAACGTCGGATATCTGACCGGCGACCGCGTCCTACAATGTGTGACATTAAAATAATTTGTGTCACTGTCTACTGACAGTGCCCTGCTGGTAGTCCAAATGCCGTACCCTCCCTGCCTCCCTGCCGTACCCTAGTCCGAATACCCTCCATAAGTCGGCAGTTGACAGAATAGTTAGCAGTGGCACAGAATAAATAATAGTACTAGGTACAGAAGATTCACTCTCTATCAAAACGCGTCTGTTACGATCAGCACAGATATGGCCGCTAGATGGCGACAGCGTGACGCCATAGCTTTCCCCAAAATTGGGGTGGATTTTTAGCTACCTGTAGCAAAGCGATGAAATCGCGGAGTGAGCCACGCCGGCAGTGGTTTACAACTTCGTGAGATTTCCGGTTGAACTTCAAAATGGCGAAGGCGTCTCGCGAATTTATTTTATTATTTTTATTTAAAACGGAGCATAAAATTTATGTATCAGTGGATAGTTACGTAGATTGTAATGTTTTGCTTTAGTTCATGAACTATCCAAAAAATTGAGAAATTAATTAATAGTTAAATAAATAACTAAACCTCTGATTCAGTAAGTAATTAAGCACAGAAAATGTATTAAAACCAAGCTATTCAATTTTATCTTTAATTTGAGGGTAATGTTGACAATATTTTCGAGAGCCTTTAGCAGTTAGGCGGTATCATTAGACTTAGAATTTCCTAGAGAGAAGCCGTATTCCTCGCTTAAATTTTATTAGACAAAACAGTCTCTTTGTCCCGGTGAACAAATCGCCCAGGGATCGTATTATTTCGTGCGTAGATTTATTGGCGTTGGATCGAGGGCCCCTTTGTTGGGTTTTTCCATAAATCACCCTCCTACTTAAACGGTTATTAGGACACGAGCGATTGATGCCCGATGGCCAGCCTCCGTGTGTGGGCGGTATGTTGTTCAATTCGAAGACGTTAAATTATAGTCTGTGGGACTGCTTTCAACGAGATTTTCATTAATCGAAATTGAATTTGATTTGATTTCTTAGTTCTTAGGATTTTTAGTGATTGTTTTTTTTCTGTATCTTTTACGTGTTGTAATTGAATAAATATTTCTTCCGTTAAAAAGGAATTCAATACTCTATAAACCGAATATATAATAAAACTCCAAACAACTTTAGAAGGCACAACTATTTCGTAATAATTTGAAGCAATATTAATAAAATTTTACCTAACAAACAAATTAATGCGTGAAGAGTGTGTGGGCGCCAGTGCCGGATTTACCACTAGGCTGAGTAGGCTGAAGCTTAGGGCGGCAGATTTTAGGGGGCGGCAAATTTGGGTCAAAATTGTTTTATTTGCTGTTCAGATAGGGTCGACCAGAATTTTGCCGCTCCCCTATTTATATGTAAAATTTAAAATTTAAATAACAAGCATTATTTGTCGATTTTGCCGCCCTCTGTCATGTCAAGACCCGTTATATTGAGACAGACAGATGGCCGGACGGACAACAAACTGATCCTATATGGGTTCCGTTTTTTTCCTTTTGAAGTACGTAACTCTAAAAATGTACCTTTTATTTTCTCGAAAAAATTTCGCGCTCGCTACGCTCGCGCTTTCATTTACATACCTACATTTTTTGGGACCCATCTGACTACATTGTAAATTTGGGATGGTCGGCGATTCTTGTGTCTTCATGGTATTGAATCTCACTAAATTGTTCCGACCCCATGCCGAAACTCAGGATAGAGTGCTCTCGATATCAGATACAACCTAGAAAACCTATAAGCCAGGCGGATAGGGGCGGCAAAATCGACATAGCCTACGGGCGGCAAATGTCTAAATCCGGCACTGGTGGGCGCGTATAAAAAATCTTCATGATTTAGTATTGAATTACGCTTCTGAATATATATTCTGTTTGCTATCTGTGTATAATTAACAATTTCGATGTACAAAGTACTATTGCTTAATTTTCATGCAAGATCTGACCTCCTGGTGTATGTAATTCAGCAAGCGTCAATAATTCAATTCAATCCGACGTAACACTGACATGCATCCATGTATGAGACATTCGGCAGTACCTAAGATGTAGGAGCCTGTTCCAAAACAATAAATAGCTTACGATCTTCTAGTATTTTTATTACAATAGTAGGAGATCCGGGATATATGGTCGACCTTCACCAATACGTCTGACGTATCAAACTATTATTTTATGAAAGAAAATATGTTCCAGGACATAAATCAATAGGGTTCCTTAAAGACATATGGTCAAGAATATTATAAATAAATTTTTGAAAAAAAAAAATATTACGACAATTTTCACCGATTTATCTGGCGAACAAAATAAGTTTCAATGGAAAGTACGGTCCATCTGTCAGACGTATTGGTGAAGGTCGACCATATATATCCCGGATCTTAATAAATCAGACGTAGAGAATAATTAGGTACCTACCTAGTGTATAAAGGAACGAAATAATAAATCGAAACCAGTTTGTTGTCATTATTTCTGAGGCAGAATATTTAATATAGTGACATACTACAATTCGATTCATAATTAATGAATGTTATTTTGGTTGCATTTGGTAAATGCTAAATACTTTAGATTTCTATTACTTTTAAATATACTTTGTTAATTAATGACTCTAAATATATAGGTAGGTAAGTATTTACAGTAAGACGAGAATTAAGGATGACTCACGTTAGACCGGGCCGTGTCCGGGCCGGAGCTTCCGGCGCTTAGTTTTCTATGACATGACAGGTGATCACGTGATGGTGTCCATAGAAAACGATCCGCCGGAAGCTCCGGTCCGGATACAGCCCGGTCTAACATGAGTCATCCTTTATGCTATAGGTACATAACTTACACTATAATACACTGGCACTATCCCACAAACCCGGGGTTAATCGGATAATCCTGGAGTTACCTTGGTTACCAGTACAATTTGAGACGGGGTTAACGGTTTAACCGTTTAACCCCGGGCAAACCCCGGGTTAATGGGATGATGCCAGTAGCATTTAGGATCGAGTATTTTAGAGCCGGTTTCAAAACCTTTTTTTAGGGTTCCGTACCCAAAGGGTAAAACGGGACCCTATTACTAAGACTTCGCTGTCCGTCCGTCCGTCCGTCCGTCCGTCTGTCACCAGGCTGTATCTCACGAACCGTGATGGCTAGACAGTTGAAATTTTCACAGATGATGTATTTCTGTTGCCGCTATAACAACAAATACTAAAAACAGAATAAAATAAAGATTTAAATGGGGCTCCCATACAACAAACGTGATTTTTGACCAAAGTTAAGCAACGTCGGGAGTGGTCAGTACTTGGATGGGTGACCGTTTTTTTTTTTTTGCTTTTTTTTGTTTTTTTTTGCATTATGGTACGGAACCCTTCGTGCGCGAGTCCGACTCGCACTTGCCCGGTTTTTTTTTTATTTGATAGTATTGAGTCGCAAAGAAAGAAATCCTGATGTGACTTAGTTCCGTCAGAAAAACAAAGGGCAAGGCAACTGTGCCCTTCCTTATAAATTATTACTCATAAGTTCTTACGAGACACCTGCTCGGGGGCGTCAAAGGTATTTTTGCACTATCGTACACTCTCAACGGGATGGGATAAAAATTCACTGCGTACGAAGAATAGCGGATGAAAACTCTGAGGGCCTACCGCGAACCACGTTTGATATGTTGCCTCCCTGTCACACTTATGTACGAATTTACAAGTGCGACAGTAAGGCAACACGTCGAACGTGGTTCGCGGTAGGCCCTCTGGCCCGGCACGCATAACACCCGTAACAGCCATTGAAAACAAGTTTGAATATAGAATTTGCTGTGCGAGAATACGGTAAACAATTGAATGACAATTACAGTTAAAAAGTATTATGTATAGGGCCCATTTCTCGAACGATATTAGTCCAATATTATTAGTGTGTTGTCATGGCAAACTATACGATTTGACAGTTCGTGGACTAATAATATTAGTCTAATATCGTTCGAGAAATGGGCCCCTGCTTACCAATTTAATGAGTTACAATAAACAAAAAAGATCTCGTTACTTTTGTACGTAGAGTTTGTTACATAAACGTTGCGTGTTATAAATTAACAAACCTAATATAATTTACATATTTCATTATTTTGCAAAGGTTCTTATCCAAAGCCTTTTTCCTATAAGGTACCCGAGGTTGGTTCATTTTATCTGGATTCTCCTCTCCATTGTTCTCTGTTCTTTCTTTCTCCCATTTACTAATCTAATAATGCTCTTCATGCAGAATTACCTATGAATAATTATGTAAGTATTAGATAGAGCCACGAAAACGTTCTTAAAAATATTTTCAATGTTATATTAACAACCAATATAATGTTCGCTTGAAAATAATGGGAGTCAAATCGGTAGCTCATAAGGTCCTCTGCCTTCGTCTAACCATAGTGGAGACACCGTGTAGTCCGTGTATGTAGGTACTCAATCACTTGCATATACTGTTGTTATTCGACTTACTAAGTGCCAGTTGCACCTACCACATTTGACAGACTGATCAACGTCGGCCGGCGCGCCCCGGCGCCTTACTATGAAACTTTCCATACATAAAAATTTTGCGAACTCTTTAACGATACGAACAGTTTGGTGCAACCGACCCTAAGATAGTTAATCTTCGCCATTTACTAAGTATTCGTTAATCTTAATGCGTATTAGAATTGGCGGTTTACCGGCCGTAATGTGCGCTTACCCCAAGGTGTATTTACCCCAGAATGTCGCGTCAATCAGCCGTGTAGACTGAGCGTAAATAGCTAATGAGCTCTCAGAACGGTAAACTGGGAATTGTGATCAGTAATTATTTACTAAACTTGTTGTCTGATATTTAGAACTATCCGTGTTTGCGTACAGTTAGTTCCAATATTAAGGTATTGATATATAAAATCAAACTTTCTATTCGAAAGGGAAGTACTAAGAAAGATGTAGTAATAAATAAAAAGCTATTTGCCCATTTAAAAAAAATGCTGCATTGCTGTTCCGATTAGAACGTTCAAACCGGCACACAATTTTATCAAAGCCTGGCGAGCAGTAACGTTGCAATGGTAACGCGGCTTTAGTCGCTATCCTAATGTAAGCTTTTTGCAGTTTTGCATCCGAATGGAACCTTAACATACATTAATTTACAGTTAATATGATTATTTTATGTATAAACATAAGCGGACAACACAAAACAATATTACCTACTTATTTACTCGACATGTTTTCTTTGACATGTTTGATCTAATTAGTGTCCATTTCATTTCCACTCATTACGTAGCTACCGACTTAATGGTATAATGTAATTGAATAAAACAATAGTAGGCTTCTTTATTAGTTACTTCTAGGCGAGCCCGTAGGTACAAACCGGACTCCCACAATCAAACGGCAAAGCGCTGAGACCACCTTTTTTATCTTCCTCTTTTCGCATGGCCGACTCCTGTGAGAAAGGAAATTATTGCTTCGTAGAAAAACTCTCAAGCAAAAGAATTAGTGGCGGTTCACAAATGAGCATACAAAGAGGGGTGGCAAATTCACTGAGTTTAAACATATCGAATTAGGTCGATAATGTTCCCCGATGGTTTTCACTGTTCATGTTTAACAGTTGCTGGAAACGAATAAAATTCAGAAAGTTTGTTTGCGAAATTTTGAATTGCGTTATTTTGTATTGTGTTGGACGTTGCCTGTGTTTTAAAATTGAAATGGATGTGACATGGATGTGAATAAAATGTGCTGACAGTTGATGACGTGAAGGGTCCGTGCGCCTGAAACTACCCTTGCATTAAATAAGTTCCGTATCCTGGAATTGCTGTGTCATAACGAAACTTAACTTTACATTCACTCGAATAGAGACTCAATCTCGAATGTTCTGTTTGGTTATACGTTATAAAGGATGACTCAGGCTAGACCGGGCCAGGGCAGGGCCGGAGCTTCCTATGAAAAGACGCGCCAGACTATCAACCGTCATAGAAAATGACTGAATGATACTTGTAGCGTAATAATTATGTGCAAATTTTACATAAATACCTTCGTAGTCATATTTTATTGTTTTTTATTGGATTACTGGCACGATATACCCAATAAGAAAACCAATTATTTTTAACACAACACTACTTTCAGCCTAGGCATACACATATATTACATATTAATACAACACAAATAATTGACTTATGAGATCCTGAACCCATCATAGCTAATTAGATAGTAGCTCTGCTTCTCTGATATCAACTAAACTAGCCTAACCGGTCGATAGTCAAAAGGATCCCGAATTGAATGGTAGAAATTGACAGGCAATGCTTCTAGGTCTCGCGCCGCAGATCTCAGCGCAGCGCCGAATGAGGGTTAATGGCCCGATGATAATGCGGCCTGGCGCTCGTACGGGGCTTTGCACTAGAAATACGGAGAGTGCATAGGTATGCACGTACGTAGGTACGTACCTACCTATACTAAGTTTTGTTTGTGTTATTCTATTTGCTAATCAATATTTCGATATAATCCCAATTGGTTATAATTACGTTACGGCCATCATTTGTTTTCTTACAAGCTAAAAGACCAATGATATACCGGGTGTGGCCTGTAACATGAGCAAAAAATTAAAACATAGATTGCACTCCTCAAACGGTGACACTTTTGTTCAACAACTTTTAAAACTTATGAAGTATTTAGACTCCCTATATTTCATACAAAATAAATATTATCTTCAATGGACGCCATCGCCACGCCATTTCATTGTGATTGACGTTGCTTGTCACGCCTTAAACATAACAAAATTCGTAATACATTGCGTCTTAGAATAAACTTTAAAGTGTATTTAAAATCAAACCAAAAGTTATTTTAAAAAGTCGCTGAACAAATGTTGGTCAGTATGAGGAGTACAGCCTACAGTTTAAATTTTTGCTCATATTACAGGCCACACCCGGTATAAACCCTATATCGTTTCAATAAGTTTCACTAATTTAATAGTCTTAGGTTTCGGCACCTGGCATACTAGCTTAGGAAAAATTTGGATAATGTTGAAAAATAAACTCACAGGTTTAGGTCAAACACATAGGTCTTTTCGTACGAAATCATAGAAAATTAAGAATATTAATATCCTCTATATTACTTAAGTCTTGTCTCCAAAGGCACATATTTACGCCTGCTGGCGTCAGGAGATAGAGATATTTCCATAAAAATCTGGCGTCTACGAGTAACACGCCCTCTGTATTACTCTTTTAAGGAACGCCTTTTGTTATTAAATATTGTCAGTTATCAATAGCATAATAATGTGAAACAACACATTTCCTACAAGTGTGCACTGTTTTAGGTGCTTATACATTATGCACGCATAAGACACGTAGCACCGACAAAAGCGCATTTCACGGTATAACGTTGCCAGTGTCTGATTGCAAACGCCCAACGCCAGCGTCGCAGCCCTTGACACTCATTCACATGCACGTCGGCAAGCATATTCTGTAATTGCGCCAAACTTTATGTAAATACACGTCGGAACAGCTACGTCGCACCTGAGGTCCGACTAGCACCAGCTTACTAATTAACGGCGAAACTTTCAGAATACACGCTATTAGAATTGTACGGTGCAAAAACGACGGCACAACTCTCTTTTAGATGTTAATTTTGTTTAATGAGAACTGATAATTAAAGCCTTTGTTAGGGAAGTGATAGGCAGCAGAGTTTCCATTGCTAGGAAATCCGTTACTTTACACAGAATTACTTTATGTACAGTCCGCTGCAGCGAAAAGTCAAAACGAATGGTCTAGCTTGATCTAAGTTGAGATTCGACCAGTGATCTAGAAGTCGTACGTCGTAATTCGCTATATTACCACCGTCCTCCTATCCTGTAAAACGTTTATCAACATACTTTAATGTAATACGAGACATAATGATTTATCTGCCGTGCCCCCGCCAAGTCGATTAGTATTACTGGCTTAAAGATGAATCAAATCGTTTTTGGTTTAAATATCATATCAGTTATTTGGAGTCAATATGATAGTATCTCTAGATAAGTTAGTTGTAATTAAGTATCGCTGTAGCGACTAATTATTACATAAATAAACATTAAGTACATCTATCGGACACAACACAATTAACCCATACCCTGAAAAACTTCGTACTGAAACGTCCTGACCAACTTTATACGAATAGCGAGAACTGTACTCGGACAAAAAGAATTATGTAGCTTTTGTCACGTTTGTGCAAGTGTTATACGTAATTTAAAATGTACAAAGTTTCTTTATTAAGCACGTTGCATTTCCGCAAGCAGAAAATGGTTACATATGTACTAACTAGGTTATACATATAGCTAATTTTACACGTGATGTTACATACTGGTTGTGATAATATTGCTGCATGGAATTGCAGTCAAATAAAAAAAAATACGTTGTGGTTTTCCCTTTACGAAGCATTTCCGCTACATACAGGAAACCCGTGCTATCGACTACAACGTAGCGCTACAACCGTTAGCTCAGCGGTGAATGTGTTAAAACATATCGTCAACCTTATAGCACCTACTTACCTATAATGGTTTGAATGTTTGTAGGTGTGCAAACTTAAACTTAGTCGAAATTCCATATGAATCTTCAACATCCTGTGCTTGTTTTAGAAGACATGCAATATCAATAGTTGGAATCTACCTAAGTTTGATGCAAGTAACGTGCATGCCAAACTCGCGGCCAGCAGTTGGTTCCGCGCGTATTGACTCTGTAGAATACAATAGGGCAAGTTTGAGGTTCCTCGACTATGGAGGTCCTCTTTAAGATATGAGAATGAATGATTGTATTGTTTAAGGATAAATAAATGAAATTTAATGAATTGCCAGGAAATGATAGCTTTCTATTTTTAAAAATTTTTAATTGTAAGTAGTAATAATAATAGTTACCTAACGACAAACACCAAGACAAATATTTATACGTACATATGGTGCTACTTTACCGCTCTAGGGCGGGATTTAGGACAATACGTGCCTATGACAAAAATTAAAAAGTCCATATGTACTGTAAAACGTTGTACAATAAGTACACGTGCGAAAAGGTAATTCGCAACTCGTATCGATTTAAAGCATTCCCTTCGGTCGTGTTTCATTTAATCGCCACTCCTTTCGAATTTCCTACATTTCGCACTTGTATCGTATTACACGCCCCTTCATTTATAGACAAAATTCGATATGAAAGTGCTACGAGTAAATACATAAGACGAATGTTCAGTATGCATGAACGATAATGAAAATAGCAACACTAAATCGTAAACATGGAGTTAATTGAGACCATATATTATAACATACTACATACCTACATAAGAGTCACTAATTGTTTGCTACGGTTTCATTAGGAACATTGTGAAAGCATGTTAGTAGCAGTTCTCAATGATATCATACGCTAATTACCGGCAAAATTGTCTGGTACCCTTACTAACGTACTCGTGAATTCCCGTTGGTTTCGCGAGTGCGGACGAACCAGTGTAAAGGTTTGGATACACCGTGGGAAAATTCTCGTAATCGGCGTTGCCAAGGAGGAGAATTCAGAGAGCAGCCCCCTCTAGATGTAAAAATCCCAGCCAAATGAAAGGCAACTTTTACATTGCCGATTACTGGTTATGTGTCATCAATTCAATACAAATATATGTCCATACATCCGCTATATCCATACATTCGATACTAGCATGCGAGTTTTCTCATTGTCTGCTCTAAAAAGTGTTAAGGCAAATCCTCACACACATACACGATTGGTACGATTGGCTCGAATTTATGTGCTTGACACGGCTGTACTGGTCCCATTCTTATTTCCCGTAAGGCCCGTCCTTAGATAGGATAATTCGCCAGTAACTTTACTGGCCGGTTTTAGTAACGGGCCGCCGCCCAAACCTAAAATTAATTCTATTCACATATAAACAGAATTCATTTTAGTATAAGGCGGCTAGTTATTGAAGGCTGGTCAGTTATTGAAAACTTATACTAAAATGAAGTCGGTTTATAGGTGAATAGAATTCATTTGGTGGCCACTTACTAAAAAAACCGGGCAAGTGCGAGTCGGACTCGCGCACGAAGGGTTCCGTACCAAAATGCAAAAAAAGGCAAAAAACGGCCACCCATCCAAGTACTGATCCCGCCCGACGTTGCTTAACTTCGGTCAAAAATCATGTTTGTTGTTTTTTTTTTATTTTTTGTGTAATTGAGTAATTGATTTGAGTCAAACGGTCCTCGCTAGAGATATGGGCGGCCGTTTGCTCTTTGATTCAGTAAGAGCTGTGTTGGTAGTGGATTGCGGTGTCTGTTTAGTGGTTTTGAACAGGTTCCCACAATAGTACGGGTGAACCTGCCCCAAATGTTTGTTGTATGGGAGCTAGGGATTGCAATCCGGTCCGGCGGATCCGGTAATCCGGCCGGATCCGGCTCATTTTTCATGATACCGGATCCGGCAAAATTCACCGGATCCGGTCCCGGATCCGGTAAAGTGAAATAAAGCGCTAAAATATAAAATAACAGCTTAAAACACTACTAAAATTTAAAAGTTCTCGCCAGGATTCGAATTTTCTCGCTCGCAAACAGCAACACAACAACTTGTTTGTTAGTTGACGCCAGTCTTCTAGCCGACGAAATATGTGTCGTGAGATTTCCGTGCACCGTAAGTACTGGATTGGTTTATATTCAATTTATTGTGTTGTTACATTGTAATTTAATGTACATGTTCTTTCGTTTTATTTTGTACAAACCATTTTAGCCCACTTATAATAAGTGTTACCTGCATTTAAAATATAATGAATAAATATTTATAAAATTAAATAGAGAAATATATGTTGACTTTTGACGACCGGTCTGACCTAGCCAGTGGGTAGTGATCCTGCCTGTGGAGCCGCGATCCTGGGTTTTCGAATCCCGGTAAGGACAATTATTTGTGTGATGAGCACAGATATTTGTTCCTGAGTCATGGTTGCTTTCTATGTATTTAATTTTAAGTATTTGTATATTATATATCGTTGTCTGAGTACCAACAACACAAGCTTTCTTGAGCTTACCGTGGGGCTTAGTCAATTTGTGTAAAAATGTCCTATAATATTTATTTATTATTATTATTTATATCATTTTATTTTGTTATTATTATGCTACTAAATGTACTTGTATAGGTATACACGTTTATTGATTTTGTTTGCTAAAAGTAAAATGGTTGAATTGAGAGCACCTTTTTGTTGGAAATGTGGGTTGGGCTATAGATATTTTAAGAGAAAAAGAAGGAAGATTTTATTTGTGGTTAAGTAATGAAAACGTTGATTTTTGAAACTTAAAACAGCCGTCATCAAATTAAACTGTTGTGAGACATACTAACATTGAATAATTTACGGTTTAGACTCACTTGTTTTTAGTCACTCGCGCGACATGTTTCGGAGAGCCTAGGTCTCCTGTTAAGACACCCGTTTTATTAATCCATTAAAAATATCCTTCACTTCGCATATAACGCTAAAAACATGATAAAATACGTGACTTGATGATTTTTTTTATCCGCAATACCAATCCGGCCGGATCCGGCCGGATCCGGCCGGATTCAAAACCAGTCCGGATTGCAATCCCTAATGGGAGCCCCACTTAAATCTTTATTTTATTCTGTTTTTAGTATTTGTTGTTATAGCGGCAACAGAAATACATCATCTGTGAAAATTTCAACTGTCTAGCTAAGTATCACGGTTCGTGAGATACAGCCTGGTGACAGACGGACGGACGGACAGACGGACGGACGGACGGACAGCAGAGTCTTAGTAATAGGGTCCCGTTTTACCCTTTGGGTACGGAATCCTAAAAATGGCCAGTTACTGGGGAATTACCCTATATGTTAAAGCGTGTAACCGGAATATTCTTGGTGGTCTGAGCCTCCGACTCGCCTAAGCTCGGTAAGCAATTTAGATGACACCACTATACATGGCCGCAATACACTATTACTGCCTCCAACTTATGTTGCTGTACAATTTTAAACCCTCGTACAAAGATATAAGAGTGACAATATAATTTTTCTTGAAATTGCTTGTTAGTTCTCCTACCGCGACGCTATGTATGGTCGTTAGTGGTTCGTATATGAACAGTGATATTAAATGATACTGCTTAATAGTAGCAGTAATTGCTTAAATAGTGGAGGCTTCGCCAGTTGTAGCAAAACTTTAAAATCGGACGGGACTAGTATCATAAGCCAAAGGCTCTTTATTATTTTTGTATTCCATGTTAACTGTGTTAATACCGTTTATAGTACCTATCGTCTGACTTAACGTTGGTATTTTATTGTGTGACGTGTAATGAATTCGCAGAATTCGATAGAAAAGAAAAAAAACTGCACCTGAATAAAAAATAAATTTCGAACCGCTGTCAGTTTTCTCTTTTGAATTCTGGATACCTATCAGTATAAACAAAATTGTGTGTGTATCTTTTTCCATTTATAACCTGCCGAGCTAGCACATGATTGGCGCAACCGTATCTCGCGGCGAGACAGACTACCCATCCCTCTTTAATTAACATAGAAAGTAAGAAAAGGGTAGTCTATCTCACCGCGAGATACTGTCGCGTCAGGCCTGGCATTTCAAAGGGTCCATATTGGGTCGCATAATAATTGATTGTCCTAATGTACGCATAAAACTCATTTCGCATAATTTTTATTGTACTGAAAATATTAATATTTCTGAAAAATTATAACACAAACCTAGTCTACACAACCTATGTAAAATATTTTCTAAAATACTTTCTGTTTCAGCTGGAGAAAAAATATGCGAAAAAAGTTTTATGCGTAACATTACATTATGACAATCAATTATTATGCGACGAGATAGAATCCCCATTTCAACATATCGATATTTTACTTGTCACCCGAAATTGTTTAATGACACGCCATTTTGCGCTGAACTTATTGTTAGTGCCTCAGTGCTCAAAGTTACAAAACTCAAATCTCTATAATTATAGCCTTTTACCTTTTTGCTTATTTAACTTAATTGATCTACTCGAAATCTTAATATAATCATGAATGCCTTTTGGTTCCTATATAAATATTCACTGGTGATAGATATCTAATCCAAAGTTCGGCTATTATTTGTTAAGCCCAAACCTTGGGCAATATGTAAAGCAATCTCAATCATATAACAAGGTGTACCCCTAATGGGAACGACCCAATTTAGTTATGTACAAGTTTATTTGGGTATCTATCCGTAGGGCATTATAATAAATGGGGACAAATCCGCGACCTTATTGAAATTTTATTAAGTTTGTGAAATGTATATTTTGACCTAATAAGTGAACATGGTAAGTATGAAGTTCCTGGAGATATTATCGATTAAAACAACACAGTAGGTATGACCTTGATATTAGTTTATTACCTTCCTGAATCCGAGGACTTATTATCAAAACTAATGTTTTATTTTTGTTAGTACATGAAATGAATACCTACTTTGCTCCGAAATTTAAATTTATTTTAAATTATAATAGTTATTTACGATACAAGAGCGGAAAAGAGGAAATTCGAAACGAGTGGCGATAAATTAAAACACGACCGAAGAGAGTGTTTTAAATCGACACGAGTTGCGAATTACCTATTCGCACGTGTATCATACAACGTTTTACAGTACATATGGTCCTTTAAACTTTTGACATATTACGCACGGAAAGTGTCCTTTCCCGCGCTAGTTTGGGAAAGTAGCACCATTTTGTTCTGTAAAAGTATTTTATTGTGATATGTAGATATAAATGCCAATTTAAAGTGAAGAGTCACTTCTATCATGTTGTAATACTTAAAACTGTTTGAGTGCAATTCCCCAGCAGGGCAGGGGAGCAAAGTATTACAAAACACCATCATCGCAATACAAGTAGGTACGGCAGAAACAATACCGCAATAAAGCAGGCAATAATGAACAATTCGTTAATCCGGCTCACGGCTCTATTACCGCCCGCAGAAAACAACGGATCAGAATTAAAGAAAAGATTACTAATTCGCCGACGAGCGGCGCTGAAGTGAAGTGGCGCAAACGATAAATCTTGGCCGTTCTTACGGATTCTGGCCGTTTTCTTACGGATTCTGTTCTTCGGCCGCCATTGCAAAAACGGCCACGCGTAATTAATTACCAACCCGGTCGGGTCAGCTTTGCAAAATCCTATCCCTGCTTGTGACTTTTTTGGGATTACAGGAAAGTTAGCTGTAGGTAGTTCGTTAATTGATTGTGCGCCAAATTAGGCACGAAGTACGTCGTTATCATGTCGGCACCTTGGCAAGTATAATAATATTGAAGTAAGGTCAGTGTGGGAAAGACCAGCATATACCAACCTTCCGACTGAACACCTAGCGACCTTCACCAAGGAGGAGTTTTGGCCGAAGAGTGTCAAGTTCCGGCGGTTCCGCGGCCGGCTCCCTGACACTGCGGGGCTGCGAACTGCATCCCAGTCATAATTGTGTGTTTTTAGTTTTAAGATACAGGTTTTTTTATAATAATATGTGTGCTAGTTTTATTAGTATTAATTGGCCAATATTTACATGCCCATTAAATTAAAGTTTTTCATTTAATTTATACATAATTTATACATTAAGTACTGATAATTATAATATTAGACACCTACAATTATAAATAATGAAAAGCATACAACTTCATTCAGCGAAATATCTGTTGAAAAAATATGTTAATCGATCCCAAGAAAACTCTTATTATATTTATTTAATAGCTCCGAAGAAAAATATTTCAGCAAGTAGACATCGCAAACAGTCAACGTGCCTTATTAATTTCCATCGAAGCAAGAAAGAAAAACGTGTTTCTCTACAAATTACTCCGTAGCTTCTACAGATACAAAAAACATTAAACGTCTTTGAAGTCGAAGATCTCAGTAATGATCTGTAGAGAAGGATCGCTCAGAAATTGTTTTCATTTAGTTTCCGTGCGGCGTCCGGGTATTTCACCTCACCTAACCACCTAATGTACCAATAATGAACTGTAATAATAATATATGTAATGTCTAATGGTGTTAGTCACCTAATAGACTTAACTCATACCCTAATGGAGTCAACTCAACTCAAACTAAAGCTTTAATTAGGTACTTATCTGTCAATAATCTATTAGATATATTGAGCGGAGTTTCAAATTAAATAGTACCTACCCTCCAAACAAATTTTAACAGGGGTATTAAGTTAATTAAAAGCTATTTTAGAACCATCGCTGGTGTTTCATAAATCCTTAATAAAAAAGGTACTCAAATCGGTTCACCCGTTTTGAGAGCTACGACGCCATAGACGGACAGATACACATGTTAAACTTATCCACTCCAGTTTTTGCGTAACTATGTGGGGTTAAAAACCGTTTACTTATTTAGGCAAACAACCTTGTGGTTAAGAGACCAGCCTACTAGGCTATTCCTCAGAATAATAAACATTATGGCTTACCCTTGTCGAGTCATCTGTTCTAAAGTCAGTTAAATACCTGGCCCCTATTTCACCACGGTGACAGGTGCGGCAATTGTCGACATCACTGTTACTGACGTCACAGGCCTCCATAGATTACGGTAACCGCTTACCATCGGACGGGCGGTGTGCTTATTTGCCACCAATATTTTAATTTAAAAAACTTAATATTGTCACAAAAACACGACAATTGTCACGAAATTCCGACACAGACAGAACTCAACTCATTTCCTGTCAAGAATTACCGAAAGTTCTTTTGACGGCCCGATTCAAACTTTAAGATACGTCAAATATTACGTCTAGTAACGATATGGATTATGTCAAAAGTGACTTATCTTCAAACAAAAATGTCACCTTTGACACTGACATAATAATATCTGATTCATATCGTATCTAGACGTAATATTTTACGTATCTTAAAGTTCGGATCGAGCAGTGTGACAATTGTCATCATCATAAATTTCGCAAGAGAAATAGGTACTTACCTGTTTTTTGCCGATATAATATAGGTTTTTTTTTAAATAATACAATGATGGTGGCAAACAAGAATACGGCCCACCCGATGGTAAGCGGTAACCGTAGCCCATGGCTGACTATGACGTCAGCCAACAGTGACATTTTATAATTGTCGCACCTGTCACCGTGGTGAAATAGGGGCCCGGTGTTTCTCTTTGCGATATATATGTGCTAAAGTCGTTTTCCCAACTGGTGTCTCTCGTTTATTATGCCTAAGAAAAATAAGTGTTAATGAAAGATTTTTAGCGATAGTATCATCGGCTAATCATTAAATAGAGACAGTCCAAGATAACTATGTGGTAATTTTTATAACACAGACGTGCAAGTGTTATTTTAAACGTCAATTTTCTATGAAATTATGACATTATCTTGGTTTGACTCTGTGCACGTATGTAATAAAATATGAAATTAAAAAAATTACACGCTAATCTTTTCTTGCAATATTAAATAACAGTATTAAACATTTTAAATGGCACTATCCGCCCACCATAATTTTGGCAACTTCATACCTACATGATACCCATGTTACGTTACATATGTTACATAGTATTGAACAATTATCCAAAATGCAGTAAATCCCAAACGCAGCTCCCAAGTGAATAGTCAAACAGAATCGTTAATAATAATTATGAAAGTTACTCGACTGTGCTCGGTAACACCCGTCCAGGTAATATCCTAGTTCATAATTTGTTTAAAACACTGCTTCGCGAAATTAAGCTCGCGAATATGGTGAAACGTACGTTGAATCATGGGATTATACGTTTCCTGATTCTTCCTGAAACTCGTACTGGTGTGAATTTAATAGTAGTACTCACGGCTTTGTTAAAAAAATATATTTCAAAAACTTAGAATGTGCATCCGACATAGGTATTGTATCTATATCGACGTATACCTACAGGGTGTAATCCACACCCTGTATACATGTACCTAAATAATTGTATCATCACGGTCCGCGATTGTTGTGCCATTTAGGGTTCTAAGCTAAATTGGTTTGTCAATACTTACGCTATAGAATTTCCATAATTGATGGTGTTACAAAACATCAAGTGGTTTGGCAATCCAAAGAAAAATCTTCTAAAGGACCCAAAATGTAGGTATGCACACATGTAGGATTGCTCAAACTTGGATTTTACATTACACGCATTTAAAACCAAATGAAGGTATTAAAATGACTTCCAGCTCGCTGGAAATTAATTTCTCAAAACGCTTTTTATGTAGGTGTCTAATTTGATTGGCCTATACCTGCCTATACTGAGCTCCCGACCAGTTGACAGAATATTTCCACCAAATCCTTCACATGCCTCTTAAGAAGGCAGTGAGTTTTTTCACTTTGCCTTTATTTCTAAGCATTGTGATATCGTTTGCAGACGTTTCTGCTAAATACATATTAATTATTTGTTTTACAAGGGAGCAAAGTTGTTGTTTAACCACTCGTGACAATATTGATACTCGAGGAAGCGAAAATTGGTTCGAAAAATTTCATATTGGCGGTGTTCGGGGTACCTATTAGGTACCTAATCAAAAACAACAGCCTGTGAGCCGCATGCATTGTCATAGCACGTCTCCCGTGATTGTCAACTAATTCTGCGCACTCGGCTGAAGGCTGTACAACGCAATAAATTCTTGGCATTCAGACGAAGCAGCCAAGCGAGAGAGCTCTGATAAAAACGAGATGACGTGGCTTCTGACACATTTTTTCCTTAGAAAGACAATTCTCGAGACCTCTGAGGCGTAAACGACAGGAGTTGAGAAGTGAAACTAGAGGTTTGTCCTGATTGATATGTACACATTTGATTTTTACACATATTACACACTGCTTTACAAAAAAATTGCATACAAGTTTTATTTTACAAATTGACTTTGTATTTCTCTAAAGGTTACATTTCGATTGCGACTTGAATTCGACAGTACCATAGCTCATTTTTCTGCTACAACACTGCTGTGAGCTTGCTGTATGAGCAATGGTAGGTACAGCAGTCGCTAACATAATGTCACCTTTACGAGATGAGATTTTAACGGGTCGGCTGCTGACAAACCCACGAAAAACTAAGGTCATGGCCTGTTTTTCGATAGGTACTGCGATACAGTACAGCCGCATGGTTGTGAGTGCTATAGGTACCGAACGCACAACCGAAATATAACCTCTAGGTAACGACGCCGCGACGGACGCTAGTGTCTGTCTCGGTAGGTACGATTCAGCATGAGATCACTTTAAACAGGCTCAATGAAATTAAATTTATATTTACTTTTAGTTCCATATTATTTTACTACAATAACAAGACAATGGAGTCTTTAAATCAAAACCAGCCAAGCTAGTAGATAATGTGGCACTCGTTAATATGACAACAACTACAGCTCCGATAGCACTATTTCTGAAAGCCGAAAGCGCTCCAATTTTATTTTCACGCCTGCAGCTCGGCGATACGATGAAACTTTCATCGCAGGCTTTCACTAGACGCGAGCGAAACATAAATTGTGGAGCCAGTCGCGGTCGCCGCCCTTATTTCGTTACCATACTATTCAAACCGCGTACCTTACTCATTAATATTACAGGAAAAAAATCCTTGCCCCGATCATAACAAAGTTCATTTTCGAATACAATAGAAACGTGAGATGTGCGCTGGATAGAGTTATATTTTCAACAATGTACGCCATTTTTCAGCGATCCTAAGTATTGCCAACAATGAACACAATTTCATGGAGACAGTTAATCTTGACGCGATGCAAAAGATGATGGGTTCGGTTTAATATGAACGGCTCAACTTGGCGATTCTTATTTAAACCGCAATGAATAAGCATAATGGATTTTAAACAATCTACTACTGTAGTTCACCGATAAATACTGGTAAAGATATAATGACTGATTGGCCGTCCAATAATTCCAATATTCGGTAACCTACTATCCTAATGAATAAAAATTAATATTAACGGCAGCAAATACTCGGACAGTGCCAATTTGCACATCAACGTAATAATCACTACAAAGACCCCGGGATCCATTAATAGATTAAATTTTTGGGAGTTTAGACATATCCAGAAATTACACCGACTTTATTGCAGTAGGAAAAGCAAACGCAATGAAATCATCTCTCTAACCGAATTAATTCGAAATTCGATCACCAAAACACACACGGCGTGAATTAAGTGGTTTGCTTATTTAACAACGAACATTATAACGTTCATAATGCTCGACCACGCTCGACTAACCGTACTCGCACGCCGAACATGTGTTTACAGGACAGATTACATGTACGCTAGATGGAGCATACAACAGAACACGGCGGTCGTGTTCAACACTCATCTTCATTCCTATAGTGATAAAGTAAGGGAGTGCGACCGCTTATTTCAGTAACGTTTTTAGCATGCATTCTTGGCATTAGAACTTGAAAAAGTTATATTGTTAAGATATTGCTGTCAATATCTAATCCGCGCCTACGCTTCAGCTTGTGGAAAAATGCTTTCGTACATTCGGCTATTCTCCTCTGCGGGTCGCATTTCTTAACCGTTTCTTGTGAAAATTTGTAAGCAAATTTAATATTATAGTTATAACACTTATAACATAACATATGTGGTGAACATGTGGCTTCAAAATTAACAAATATACCGGGTGTGGCCTGTAACACGAGCAAATAATTAAAACATAGATTGTACTCCTCAAACGGTGACACCTTTGTTCAACAACTTTTATAAATTATGAAGTATTTAGACTCCCTATTTTTCATACAAAATAAATATGATCTCCGAAAGTCAAGAGATATCTACTGCCACTGAATGAGGAAACTGGCATAGGTCCCATTAAGTCAGTATGAATCAGACCAAGTTTCTCAGTAGCTCTGGTATAAGACCTTTTAGGGAATGGTAATCGACTTTGTTTCCCTTCAAGACATGCTACACAGGGAGTATTTTTTACTTGAGTCAATCTCATGCCCAATACATGCGTAGCACGACCAAGATCCTTCATCTCAAATATTCTCATCAGTTCTTCCTTCAGCTTTTTCTTCTCCGGCGTATCTTTACTGAAAATCAGAATGTCATCAACATATAGTGCCAATATAATGATGTTACCACTATCATTCGATTTTATGTAAACACAGGGCTCGCTGAGTGATTTTCTGAACTTGAGAACCTTCAGGGCATTATCAATTTTGTCATACCAGGCCTTCGATGCCTGTTTCAGACCATAGACTGCTTTGTTAAGCTTGAATACGTAGTTTTCTTTACCTTTTACTTTATACCCATCTGGCTGTTCCATATACACAGTCTCCTTTAGATCACCATTAAGAAAGGCTGTCTTCACATCCATGTGATCAACTTTCATGTCTAAGTTGACTGCCAGGGCAAGTAAAGTACGTATGGTTGAGTATCTTACCACAGGAGAGTAGGTCTCATTGTAGTCTACGCCATATTCCTGGGTAAATCCTTTAGCTACAAGTCTAGCTTTGTAACGAAGTAGCTGACCTTCCAGTCCAAGTTTCTTTTTGAAAATCCATTTGCATTTTACAGCTTTCTTTCCAGCAGGCAATGTTGTCAATGTCCAGGCTCTGTTCTTTTCAAATGACTTGTACTCATCCACAATTGCTTCCTTCCAATGTTCTTTTTCGGGTCCTGACAGCGCTTCATGAATTGTCTTTGGTTCAGCACCTTGGCAAGCAGCTGTCATTGCAATCACAGCATTAGCGGAGTCTGTCATTTCTTCATACTCACTGGAGCCTTGATCCGTAGTCATATCAGGATTCCAAGTGACATCGTTAGGATTATCCACAAAACTGGAACTAGAAGTGCTCGATTCATTTTCAGATACTTCAGGTACTTCCTCAATAGGATCAGCTGGCAAAGGATCTGCCGGTAAAGATTCTGCATTTCTAGTAGTATTATCCATGCCATCACTAAGTAAATGTAACTGACCGTCAGTAGTAGAATTTTGCTGATTCAGTTTTATATCTTTATACATTTTCTCTTCAAAGAACTGTACATCTCGAGACTTAATACATTTAGACGGGTTTTCAGGGTCAATCAATCTATATCCTTTTGATCCATCGCAATATCCCACAAATACATACATTTTGCTCTTTGCATCTAATTTCTTACGTTTTTCACTAGGGATCATTGCATAGGCAACACAGCCAAATACTCTCAAATTGGATAAATTAACTTTATTACCTGACCATAGCTCTTCAGGTGTGGTCCCTCTTACCGCCTTACTTGGTGACTTATTCTTGATGTATATTGCTGTATTCAACGCCTCGGCCCAGAACCTCGGGTCCATTCCAGCATCCTGCAGCATGCAGCGTCCTGCCTGCATAATTGTGCGGTTGGCGCGTTCCGCGACTCCATTCTGGGCTGCAGAATATGGTATGGTTGTCTGGTGCTGGATGCCGTGCTCTCTCAGAAACATCTGGAACTGTTTATTCACATATTCAGTGCCGTTATCTGAACGAATTGCTTTTATCTTTAAGTCAGTTTGATTCTCAACAAAACTCTTAAAGGTTTTAAATACAGACAATACTTCATCTTTACTTTTAATAAAATATCCGAAAGTCATTCTAGAATAATCATCAATGAAAGTCAAGAGATATCTACTGCCACTGAATGAGGAAACTGGCATAGGTCCCATTAAGTCAGTATGAATCAGACCATTTTCTCAGTAGCTCTGGTATAAGACCTTTTAGGGAATGGTAATCGACTTTGTTTCCCTTCAAGACATGCTACACAGGGAGTATTTTTATCATTAGTGTAATCAATTCCACTAGCCATACCTTTTTTCAGTAAATCCATACTCCTTCTGTTCAGATGTGAAAGTCTGCGGTGCCACAACTCCTGGGATGGCTTCGTTTCACACAGATTAGCAGCTTCCGGATCCCTTGAAAGAACCTCAGGCACTCGCTCACCCAAATCCTTAGAGTGACATGCCGCAGCTTGCTTGCATCCACGTGACGGTTGACTCGCCATGTCCAGTTCATAGACGCCATTCACCATTCATCAGATTCACTGGCAATTACGTCTTTGCCACAGTAAATATAGCACTTTTGCTTCTTAAAAAGCACCTCAAGTCCTTTGTCTACCATCTTGCCAACAAAAATAAGATTTGTTGACAATCCCGGCACGTAAACAACGTCGCTTAGTTTCGTAGTTTCACTGTGTCCTTTTAACAACAATTCCACGGTTCCATGTCCCTCACTATGCAACTTTTCTTTATTCGCCACTGTTATTGAACGCGGAGTTTCCAAAACATAATTTTGCAATAAAGTTTTGTCGTTTGACATATGGCTTGTTGACCCGCTGTCAACGTAGAATGAGTTTGACTTGACGTCAACTGTCAAAGCGGTTAGCAACGTTCCGTTCCACGCTTTTTCACTCTTCTCACTGCGTTTCTCACTTTTATTGGCTTTGTTCGGACAGTTTTTCGCATACTGATTCGGTTTCTTACATATGAAGCACTTAACCTTCGATGGATGTTTGTTGACACTTTTTGTACTAGAACCCCGGTTTGTAAACATAGAACTTTCTTCGGTCTTATCGTCTCTTCGTAAATTTTCTTGTAGTAATTTACTTCTTACTGTTTCACTGCACAATGTAACGTTCGAGTTTTCCAATGCCATAATAAGTGGATCATAGTCTGGTGGTAGACCACTTAACATGATTACTGACAGGAAATCATCATCTAATGGAGAATTTATGTCTCGTAGTTGTTGATCGATATCCATGATCTTCAAGAGATACGCCTCCATATCTTTACATTTCTCTAGTTTCAATCCAAATAAAGTACGTAGCAGGCCTAGTTTTCTACATAGCCCTTTATCTTCGTAGGCCTTTTTCAAATTGTTCCAAGCTTCGAATCCAGTCTTTGCGTTACGTACATGTGAAAACGATGACGGTTGCACCATCAGGCATATTTTTGCAAGCGTTCTCTGTTGTCGACGCTCATCGCTGATCTTGGGAACGCCAGGTGACGCTTCCTCTGTGCAATCCCATAGATTCTCGTGAATCAAATACATACGCATCGAAAACTTCCAGTTTCCATAGTTAGCTATGCCACTGAGCTTTTCGAAATTGACAGCGATCCCGGAACTCGACCCGGAAGACGAGGTCGTCGTCGGCAAATTTTCATTCGACATTTTCGAATTAATTTTGTACTTTTTGCCGAAAACTATTTACGTACTAATTAATCGCGTATCCTGGGCCCAAACCTATTGGGTTTGTAGTGGAATTCTACCAGGATTGATAGAGTAAAACATTATTTTGTGCAGACAGAAAGAAACGATATATATTCATTTGTTCATGTATACTGACAAAATAAAAAACCACAGACAAAACAAAATAGTCGCCAGCTCATGGCATAAGGTTTACAACCTGTTTGGTTTATAAGTTCCAACACATTGCCACGCCATATCATTGTGATTGACGTTGCTTGTCACGCCTTAAACATCAAAATTCGCAATACATTCCGTCTTAGAATATACTTTAAAGTGTACATATTAAAAATCAAACCGCAAGTTATTTTTAAAAGTCGCTGAACAAATATTGGTCAGTATGAGGAATACAGCCTGTAATATGAGCAAAAAATTAACTGTATTAATTTTTTGCTCATATTACAGGCAACACCCGGTATAACCAATTCATAATGTGGAGCCTAAGGGTCGTTGTCTAGAGCGTACAGGTAACGAGTATACTCGTATTCATTTAGAACAGCTACCCTTTAGGTTGCTTCATTAAATTTTAATCATAGATAGAACAATAATAATTGTTCTGTTGTTGCTCTGGCTTGTATGTATATTATATATTAGTGTTTATTTGTTCTGTTGACTTAATAACACTTGCCCGTCGTCTATTTGATGACTGTCTATAATAATGCGTTATATATTATAACAACTGGGTTGTGTCAACAATTTTGTATTTTAGATACCTCTACCTAACCTACCTCTACCTTAGTAAGCCCATTTCATTCTAGGGTTCATTGGTTTTTTTTTAGATTTCACTAGATTCACCCACGACTTCGCTCATTTTGGTCTGGCGTGTTCGCTTCATAGTAGTGATAATAGCTATAATTCGTTTTTTTAGCATTAAAAATAAGGTATACAATCTTTATATGTCTTTAATAATTGAAAAACACATTTTAAAAATAAGTTACGGCAAATATGTAACAACTATGAATCTAATACAATCATTTATATTGTTCTGCTCTCAGAAGTAATAGTGATTGATTTTTAAAAAGCGTTTTTTAATTAAAAGACATGACAAGATCGCTTACCTTCTTTCAAGTTCTTTCTAATGCTAAAAAAACGAACTATAGGTATATAGTTAAGCTTTCAAACTATTTCTTCAATACAGTAATTTAACAGGAAAAAGCTGTCAGACAAGTGTTTACAATGCCGAATCTCATTTGAAGTTTGTGCTTAGATAAGCTAGTTAATAGTTTTCACTCTTTAACGGTTCGGCGTTATGGTTTATTTAAAGTAACTTGTTGAATTTTGTGCACTTGTTTGGGATCTTTACCGCCAAAAATCAAAAAATACAGGATCCTAAAATATAAAAAAACAGGCCAAGTGCGAGTCGGACTCGCGTTCCAAGGGTTCCGTATATTACACAATTTTTAACAACAGTGCCGGTTTAAGATATTGATGCCCTAAGCATTTCTAGGTGCCCCCTCTCCCTAGGGTCATCAAGATTACATTGATTTTTTGGTAAATTGAGAAAAATTTATTGCCGCATTAATACAGCTGAGAATGGAAATCAGTCACATCATTTTATCACGAAAATTGACAGTGCCACAGCAGTAATGTTGCAACAGAGTAGCTAATGCTGTTGCAGTCGCCACTCGAATGTCACCTTTATCATAGCTTAGAAAGTAATAGAAACGCGAGCGAAGCGAGCGCGGAAATTTTTCGATATAAAAACGCAATTTTACTTTTAGTCCCAACCAGGCGCGAATCCAGGATTTCATACAGAAAAGGGATGGGACAGTTTTCTATCAGCCTAGCTTCGCATAGGGCAAGTATCGAGCCCTATGCGAAGCTAGGCTGATAGAAAGGGTCTCAGCGAGGTTGTTTTCATGCATAAAATATGCAGCAGCAGAGCTTGGAATTGAATTGGCGAAGTGTGAGAAAGGCAGTAGGCCCAGCTGCGAAAGAGGAAAGCTTGGATTTGGATCCACGCCCAAGTGTAATTAAGGCAGAAGATCAACTTTGCCGTAAGGCAGAAGGCCTCGCATAAAGACCTAACGCCGAACCGCAAAAGAGTGGGTTGAAATCGAATCTATGCATGTAATCACGACTCTTCTACTGCTACCGATTGTTTCCCAAAGAATTACGCGCCATTATTTTTGCAAATTAGCTTTTGGACAGCTAAAATAAATCGTGTGGTAAAAACGATGTGTCTGTCCCTTATTTTAAAATTTGTTCACCTTTTTCAATCCGGCATTTTGGTGCCCCCCCCCCCCCCCCCTGAACGTGGTTGCACGCGAGGCACGTGCTTGTTTTGCTTATTGGTTACAAAGTCTTTATTAATTCAACCATTAAAGTCGACGAGTACAAAAATCTTTAAGCTCTCAATTTAACTTTTTTTTAAAACATTATTTTTAATTTGACCTTACAATTACTCGTAAGTAGGTAAGACCGTTAAATATTTAAAATGATTATCTTATCAGAAAATTATCACCAATTACTCTAAGAAAACTACTACTCTAAGTAATCCGGCACTGTTAACAATGTATTTTTTATGTGAAACGTGAGTGAAATCTCTTTAAAAAATCCGTAGGGGTCGGATCAAAAACTGTAATTAAGTCCAACTCACGCTTGACTGTACATTTCTAATAGGTTTTCCTGTCATCTATAGGTATAGACCTATTTTATGTATTTTTTTCAAAATTTTAGTCCTAGTAGTTTCGGAGATAAGGGGGGGGGGGAATGGTCATTTTTTGCCTATTTTCTTGAATAACTTCTAAACTGTTATTCGAAAATTATAAAAAAAAAATATTTGAGATCCTTACAATAAGCTCTTTCATTTGACATGTAACATGATATGGTTTGAAAAATTTATTTTTTTCTTTTTTTCATTTACCCCCAAAAGTGGCCCCCATTTTTAAAATTCATTTGTTTACGTTACATGTCCATATTTGGGTCACAAACTTACATATGTGTACCGAATTTCAACTTGATTGGTCCAGTAGTTCCGGAGAAAATCGGCTGTGACAGACGGACAGACAGACAGACAGACAGACAGACGCACGAGTGATCCTATAAGGGTTCCGTTTTTTCCTTTTGAGGTACGGAACCCTAAAAATACTTTCTGCTTACGATCAGGCGGACAGGCGGCATGTATGCTTGTTTGCTACCGACGTGGTAAAAATAATAATGTTATTAAAGGACTTTATTACGGTATAAGTTTAAAAGCTTAAAGGTTAGGTTTATAAGAATTGTTGTAGTAAACTAAAGACTAGGCCCTATTCTAATTGGTGAACACGCATTAAAGATCCAGGGGGTAAGAAATAAGAACAGAGAGGCTTAATTCCTAATACTCGTATCGTTAGTTGTGTATTTCCTACAATTAACAAATTGTAGGAAATATACTATGTACACATACTGCATGAATTTACCTAAAATAACTAGGTACCTACATACATAGTAACTCGATATTACGTCCGAGCTGCGCAGATCTCAAGTACTTGTTTGCATAGTTTTCAATTAGGTTAGAGAAGGCAAACTATTTACCTATGAAAATTCTCGTACTTTTACACTATATTGTCAAGAGATATTTCAATATATTCATTTTCATTTATTAAATCCTTTCATAACAACATCCTGTTCACGTCTAAGGTAAAATACCCTTTTATCAGCACTCAAACTAACTATACTTTGTATGCATGTAATATACGTAAATATTTATTACATGCATACAAAGTACTTAGGAATGATTGGTACTTTTCAGTAACATTTTACCGGTTTTTGTCATGATGCCCAGAGCCTGGACACAAATCGAGCTTAAAAATAGACCAGTTTCAGTGTACTAAGTTTGGAACGGAAATATAACAACTATCATTGCTTTTAAAAGTAGATTTATATCAGTTTTAAGCTGCATAAATATTATGCCATCTTAATCAAAAGACTATCATTAGTCTGCCAGATATTACTTTAAGCAAATCTTCCCAGATCTAGGATTATTAGTTATTACGTCGTCAATTTACCCCATCGGCCGATTGTGTTTTATCAATTTGATATGGCTGCTTCTTAATTTGATACGACCTAGAGTCGTGTAAGAGCAGTTTCACACTGTCCGATCCGTTATCGGGTATCGTATAAGACCACCAAGTATAAAAAATGTATTAAATGTATCAGTAAAATGTATTAAGTGTATTTTCATATCTTTTTATCCACGAACCGCGAACCACGTTCGACGTGTTGCCTCTTGGTCGCACTTGTAAATTCGTACGTAGTGTGACAGGGAGGCACCGCATCAAACGTGGTTCGCGGTAGGCCCTTTCGCACCAATGAGCGCAAGCGAAATGCCTTCACTATTATGGGATTACTGATCGCATTTCGTCAGCACAACAAAGCAAGAGCCGTTAACACTGTGCACTGCTTGTTGCTCAAGGTGAGAATCGTACAAAAATATCAAAACCATATCATACTGTTTAAACAGAATCGACCTTCTGATGTAATAATTATATTGAGGACCTTCGCCCAGATGATTATTTGTCACTCCCTATTTGCATAGAGCCGGTGAATCAAATCACGTAATGGCATTATGGATATTAGTAGATAGAATAATAGTACATTTAATTATACCTATAGGTATGTAAAGCATGTGGTAACAGTGTATATTTAAATAATTAATTATTCATTTATTTGCTGGGTGATATTCAATCCTTAAAACCTTTAACCAGTTATGATTAAAGGAGCAGTATGCACTGATATTCAAATGGAATCAATATATTTCTGTTTTTAAAATTGTACACAGTCACAGCCTCTGATTGAGCATATCGCTTCTCTCAGTTGACACTACAGTGAAAACGTACCAAGTGACATACCTACTATGTTATTTCGTAAGTAGTGACTTTATCCAAGGTATCGAATTTCTTATAATCTTGTTATTTAAAAAGGTTTTCTTGCAAGAAACATCAAATATTATGTTTATATTTCTGTCGCTGTTAATATAATTTTAACAAAGTTTGTTTAACATTATTTTATGTTGTAGGGGAGATAGGGGACTATTGGGCAGTCGGAAGGCTCGGGCACCCGAGGGACCCTTAGAAGAATCAGGACGATTTACAAGGGTAAGGATTTTCCTTACCTCCCCTCCCATAAAATTTAGACACACAGAGACCTGTCATTACAGGCCACATGAAAATTTAAGCCCGAAAGCGCCCTCTGCAATGAACAATTGGCAGTTTTAGCAAGCCACAAGCAACGGTATCAATAACAGCAACACAATTTATCAAGAAAATAGACAGTGACATCGCCCATCCCTCGCTCCCGCAACGTTGCACCTGCAATGTTGCTGCAGTCGGCATCCAAAAATCATCTTTAGGGTTACATTCCATTTCTGATCGCAGCTGCACTACTGGTACAAACGCGTCTGTTATTGTCAATTTCCATAGTAAAATGAATGGTAGTTCTGCTGTCGTTGGAAATGGACTGTCTCGGACTTTAGATGTGACCCAACTCCATTACCAGATACAGCAAATACCTATAAACCATCAATAAGAATCTAATTATAATGGGCCGGACACTGTCATGAATAATGACATTACTTTTAAGGAATGCCATTTTTAGTGATAGTGTAGGGATTGTCTTGAAAGAATGACGGCAAGTAATGAAGTTTATTTAAATATTGCATTGGAGTTCTTCAATATTGGAGTTATGTCAAAGTAGTGACACTAGAAATTACATTACTACTGTACTGTAGTGAATTGATTAGAATGATGGAATCTCAAATGACGGAAAGAATAACGGAAGATAATGAAGTTATTAAAATATTTTGATATTTTTGAAGTAATGACAAAGTAATAACATTATACTGATAGTGACTGGAGCGCATATAGGAGCTGTAATAGGTATCTACTCCGTTTATATATAAAGAAGCCATTTATCTAAACGTTAAGGCAGGCTGCGCCTAATGATACCCGGCGCTCAGTAAACAGCGATAGGAATTGATTCCTGCCTCGTTTTCTCTAATTGAACCATGTTACACAGCGTATGTAATGTATTTACATACAAAGTCTTAACCTTAAATTTGTCTTTGATATCGTCGATTCCCTCATTACACCGGCTTTATAGCCGTTCCTAACAATATAACCGTTGAATTTACATTGATATGAGGAGAATCGATGTTGTTATGCTGCGATTTCTTGATTATGGTGTAATGTAATAAAATGTGATAGTATTTCTGACAGTTTGCATGTTGTCACAGTATTATTGGTGTATTTATTGGTAATATTGGTAAGATGACTAGTGCATTGTTGGGTTCAAATAGATACTAAATAAACATACCGTCATAATTTTGTAATTCTTCTTCCTCGCGTTATCCCGGCATTTTGCCACGGCTCACATAGGAGCCTGGGGTCCGCTTGAGAACTAATCCCATGATTTGACGTAGGCACTAGTTTTTACGAAAGCGACTGCCATCTGACCTTCCAACCCAAAGGGGAAACTAGGTCTTATTGGGATTAGTCCGATTTCCTCACGATGTTTTCCTTCACCGAAAAGCGACTAGTAAATATCAAATGATATTTCGTACATAAGTTCCGAAAAACTCATTGGTACGAGACAGGGTTTGAACCCGCGACCTCCGGATTGCAAGTCGCATGCTTTACCCGCTAGGCCACCAGCGCTTCTTCATAATTTTGTAATTCATAACATAAATTAAGCAAATTTTTGTTATGATATGATCATGATACATGTATTTTAATGTACCTCTAGTTACCTACTCCTATATAATTAATAATGCTCGGAAGTGGACCTGAGGGACGCTAGGGCTGTCAACACTGCTGCCTACTGGGCATCCATCGTAAGTATAAAAAAGGAAAGGAAGAAGAATTGAATCCTTGATTTTATATACATCCAAAACATTGTGTGCAAATGTCAGGACATTATAAATATTACATTCTAACAACATTGAGTACCTATGCCACTCGTAACTGACTAAGAACTAATTTAATATGTGTTAAATGCATTTATACATAATTAAAACATATTAAACATATAAAACACGTACCTATGTTTTGCTATTTATTTTTTCATATAATGGTTTGGATAAATTGATGAAGCTATTGACTGATAAAAGCTATTACAGTGTAAAAGATTTCCTCTCTGAAGATATACAGCCAGATTTGTAGTAGTTTTAAGATTTTTGCATGCTAAGTACAACCTGTATAGTACAAATAGCAGAATAAGCAACCAATTGCCACTTACCACCTAAGACACTATTGTACCTATTTATTCTTTGCAAATAAATACTTACTTACGCACGAGATAGTACAGGATCCGATCCTATTTTTCCGTACCTAATTACACAAGACTCCTGCACGAGTCACGAGCACTATTTAAGTGCAGACGTAGTCGGGACAAGTGGCTTTACACGTCGCTGCCTTCGTTAACTATGTACCTGCGTTAATTATTTACCTACTCCGGTATTGCTAAGGTGTGTTCTTATTATATTATGTATTCAACTTGATATCTGAAGATACAGTTATTCCGTTATGCTAGGCTGCAAATTTGTTTTTTGATGAGAGTTCTGCATAAAATACATATCAACATCCGAGCAAGTGGAGAGTTGCACGGAAAAATCAACGCAGTTAGTAAAAGTAGTTTCATTTAATCCACGTTATGCAAAAAAAACTTTTTCACCTCATCAGCATACCCCGGCCGGCGAGAGCAAAAATGCGTCTGCTCCTAGTGCTTAATTAAATATCGACTATTCTATCGACATATGGATGTCGATAGAATAGTCGACTTTTAATTAAGCACAATTTTTTTTTTAACTGAGCCATTAGTATTTGTTATTTATTTCAACTTGATACCTCCACGCGTTTCTAAGAATAACCCTAAAACAATTTTCTATCAACATAAAATTATTATTATTATAAAATTATTCACAATAAGTATCAGAATATGTTGAAGAAGAACGTTGGCATTTTAACTTTAAACAATTTAAATAAATTGATATCTGGCAGAGAAGTGGAACTACCTAATACAGAACAAATTCATAATCACTATGAATTATTTCGTTTTGCTCCGATTACTACAGTAGATTTAGAACGGTCCTTTAGTTGGATGAAATGGATTTTATCGGCAAGGCAAGTTTAAAATCAGAAAATTTAGAAAAAATGCTAATTGTATATTACGAAAATTACATAAAATACTGAATAAATACAAACACTTGGTTTTAATTTTGTTTACAACAATAATTAATACTTCTGCATATCATAACAGTGGTCCAGTACATCGTGTTGTTTTTATCGACATCGACCAAAGTGTGTGTCCTCGCACTATTAAGCTGTCAACGCATTTTTGCTCTCGCCGGCCGGGGTATGCTCATCAGCACGAACAAGGGCACTTTGCTTCTTAAAAACAGTGAGCAAAATGCGATTTTTGAAGACAAAATGACATTCAAGTGACCTTTATAGTCAAATGTCATTTCAACATGCGGGGCCTAATACAAGTTCGAAATACTTGGGTTCTATTATCTCTGTCCCTTTCACACTGTTAGCAAAAATAAACAGACAAAAAAAATTTAAACGACATTCAACGGTATATTGACGGTTTATAATAGACCCCCGAAAACATCAGACCGCATCGTTTCAAACCACGTACGAGTATGAATTCTTAATAATTAATTAATAAAAATAGTTTAAGATTTTAAAAAACACTGATAAAATACTATATTTTAGGTATTTTAGTGTACAATTAAAACAATGAAATCAAAAAATACACAGATTATCACCCCAAATTAATTATTTTACTTTTAAGAATTTCTACCATAGTTGACAAATAGTACGTATCCGCAATTCGGACCGTATCTTACAAAGTTTTTTTTACAAAAACAGTAAAGTTGTCGATTGAATTGTTAGTTGATGTTCGTTATTTCCATATTAATTTACTGAAATGTATTATTACGTTTTATTTTTGTGTTGGATTGCGGTAATTAAACTTAATTGTATATCTAAGGAAAACATGAATGCAGGTATTAAGTGATGAAGAAGAATTACATTTTTCAAATTGTCTAATAGGTATGTTCTCACTGCTTAGAGTGAAAAATTTTGTGTACTACACGAGATCAAAGTTATTTACATCTCGTGCGCTTTTGAGTCCCTTACTACGCTCAATATCCTAAATTAGATTATAGAATCTTTCGCTTGCACGGGACTCAAAATAAGCACTCGAAGAAATATCAAACTTTGATGTCTTGTTGTACAAATAGCTATGGCGCCAAGCGAATATTGCAAAACACAGTTCACTTCGCCATAAAATTTTAAAAAGTCTGTATTTTAACTGATATTTTAGTGCAAACCAGACTAGAACGTTCGATCAACTTTTAGTTTATGCTAGCAAATTGCTTTGGCGCATATATTTTCATGAATGATAAAAAACCCTCTCTGCATTTTTTTAAGTTAAAATACCTACATGTCCGCATAGTCTAATACTACAAATATGTTGATTTTATGATGACTTAATATAATATAATTATAATACCTACATTAGGTACCTATACTGTTTGCGTAATATTTGTAAGCATAATATGTAAAGTTCATAATGCATATGAACCTTCATTACTTACACCAACTTATGTTAGCTAACTTTCCCCAAAAACTGTCTGAGCTTTCAGCCACGCACGAATAGAAGTCGAATAAGTGTCTTCATAAATCAAAGGTGTAATACCTGATGAAAGCCTGACGAACTGTGCTCGGCTTCGCATTGAAGACGACTCCATTGGGGGATAAAAGGATTATGGCGTTCGATCCGAGGCCATTATTACTCCCGGTTGTATAAACAATGAACTTCCGCCCTCGCACACCGATCAACTTGAGTGACCACTTAAACTTGTTTTCTGGTCTGATCTTGGACCATAGGGAATACTTAACTTCTTTGTAGGGATAAAATACATGTCCTTGATTGCCTTACTTTAGAAGATGGCTATAAAACTAAGTAACTACGATTTTTAAGTACGTACGTTTGAGTCTTTTAAATTTAACTAATGTCAAAAACGTGCAAATATCGGCTTTATTTTCATGATAATACTCGTAGACCATAAATCGTTTAATTCAAGCCATGTAACGAAATATTAGCAATCGATTTTTATAGGTATAAATAAGTAATATATCTAATCCTATAAATTCCGTGCGTGCTGCTTATTAAACACCACGCTAGTTGCATTAAACATTAACCCTTAATCGAATTTTTCTTTATGCCTGATATATCATAATATATCTGTGATACCTACGAAATTAATTACTAATTCCTTCAAAAATAAAACTATTTTCACCGCTAAATCCGTGTTAGTAAGTAATAAGCTTAAGCTAATCCTGTTTATGTAAATGAAAAATCTTACCACCAGAACAGTAGGTAGTAGGTCCCTACACTTACACTATTTGTTATATTATTGCGTATAATAAAGTGCATATTATTGAATAGAAACTGAATATATGTCCCATGGAAATAATATAGGTATAAAAACGAATTAGAGGTTTTAGTTATGTACTTAGGCTGCATCCTACAGTACCTAAGGTCTGAAGTTAAATTTAAAAGTGTTTGTTATATTTTGATCTGTCTCGTCTTTTCTCAGAAAAGCCTCGATCGGACAGGAAGCAGGTAATTGCCTATCTTGTACTCGCACATAAGTACTGAACGAGCTAGCTTACGCTCCACCATCTACAGCAAACTCGGCAGTCAATTCTATAATACTCTTTTCCTAAAACTATTGAATTGCCTGTTCTTTTATTGTTTTGCAATTCGTTTAATACTTTCATAACTTGCGATATCATAATATTCCCCGTCCAATATAGTAGTAAACGCCGAATTTATGGCCAAATCAAGTTATTATTGAGTCAAAAGTCTTTCTTAGGCCGGTGAATAATGTTGCGTCGACGAAAACGCCAGTTTGGGGTCGACGCTTGGAGGTAATATCGAATCTAACGGTCAATAAAACTGAGAGATATGATCGCTTTCAAATTTATCCGCTACCCATCAAATATCCCTAAAAATTACACGGGAGGCTGGCTAAGAAATATTATTTATAAGGAATTTGGGTTGGCATTGTTGTGGAATAATTGATTTATGACATGACATGACTTAGGCCGACAGGGCCTATAGATTTTACTTTACTGAATATCGTAGAAATATTTAGTTCAATATGACTTAAATGTTCAATAAGGTGAACTTTTTCACTTATTCGAATATTAACATGTGAAAAATAGATCGAGTCTACATTTGCTACCCAAAGTTCAAAAATTAGATGCTTGACAGTTAAATTAATTTGTAATTCGCAATGTAGGTACTACTTATCTACCTTGACATGTCGTTTTGAATACATGATTCATTACGAAATTGAACTTACATATAAATGTCAAAATTATCATTTTATTATAAGTATTATCACTCGCCTGTGCGTCTCACTCAGGTGGCGAACGGTTAGCTGCTAGCAAAGTTAATACACAATAAGGTCGATGACTATTAAATATTTTAATACCTAGGTACCTACTAGATTTCTGGGCGTGTCAAGGTATGCATAATACAGTACAATACAGTGGGATACCTTACCTAAAACACTTCAAAATGTCTTCAACATATTTATCAATTTTTAATGAATTAATAATAATTACATACATTAGTTTTATGAATTTTAATAAATTAATAATAATTCATTCATTAAAAAATCATAAAACTAATAAGTAGGTATGTATGACATTTCATAGTCCTAGTCCTAAATAGTTGTAATAGTTTTTAAAATATAGCAAAGCCCTCCACAAAGATCCACCTGTATTAAGGAGCTATGGCGCTCATACCCCTTAGATAACATATTAAGAAACTAGAAGCGAAGATCAAACAAGAAAATTGTCTAAGGGCCTTTACCTAAATAAATACCTATTTTTCCTCTAGACGGCTAGTTGGTCAACTGACTGACAGCTTTATCTCACCCCAGAATCTTTGACGTTAATCCGTAGGCGTAAGCCACAAGGAACTTAGAAATCAAGTATCTGTACTTGGTATACGTGTCAGTGCATGAGCATAGAACTTCTGTTCTACGTAATAGTAGGGCACACAAAGATCAGATGCAAAATATAAAATGATTTGACGTAGGCAATGTTCCAATACCTTATAGCGCTCTCATACTGAAGATGTAGGTATTATTCGGCCGAGCTCCGAAGCACTCACTCGAGCGAAAGTCTCCGTCAAAAATGCTTTCGTATATCTGTCCGGTCTGACTCTCCGGTTGTTCACATCTATATATCCCTGGTTCCATATCTTTGGATGAGGAGGATTTCACTATGGTTGAGTACGTACACCAAAAGACCGGTTACACGCTGAGGGCGTTCACTCGATCGCACCACTACGTGCACTTCCACTCTTTTGTGGTGCGCGTGCCGCGACCGCTGCAGAAGAAGCCCATCGTCGTGTATTGTGTTTCTGGGGTTCCGGAGCAAACTGCCGAATCCGGGAAAAGAGCAGACGATTCAACGGCGCCATGCCCTTTTGTAACCTAAATTAAAAATTAAGTACCTACCTATAAAATGCAATACGACAGATGCCTAAAAATACAGAGAAAAGGTGTTATAATATTTATTCTCTTATCTAAAGTCAAGATACTGCAATGAGTTCGTCTGTGCGTCCCGGAGAGGATAGCTATCTGTCTTCAATGACAAGTGCAGATAGCGTTACGTAGCCAGCCCGAGTTAAAAAATATCCCGATGGAATTGTAAGTCCTTCCGTTGTGTCTATTCCACTGGTTGAAGAGATGTCAATTTTGCCACTGATAGATCATATCAATAACAAATCCAGATCAAATTCATAACCTGTTATTATCATGCCGCGATCAGAAAGGGATTAGAAATAACAGATTTCCATACACTTACGTCAAAATCAATATGGATTGACAGCTATCTCAATCCCTTTCTAATCGCGATTCAGTAATACTACAATCAGGCCCCTATTTCACCAACGTGACAGGTGCGACAATTCGACAAGTTTCATTGTTGCTGTCGTCACAGGCATCCATGGGCTACGGTTATTGCATCGGGCGGGCTGTATTCCTGTTTGTCACCATCATTGTATTATTAAAAAAACTTTTCACCACACCAGCTCGGAAAGAATTACTTTGCACTTCAAAAACGAATAGCAAAGTTGCATTTTATCCACATGTGAGGCAAAGTAATCAAATGCAAATTTTGAGTTGTTTTCTTATGTTTGCTGATAGAATTGACTTTTAAATGATGATTTTGGATGATAAATATTTAATAACATTCATTTGGATTTGATTTGGTTTGATTTTGTTTATATTTTACATTTAATATTTGCTTCAGGTTGGTGTGGTGAAAAATGTTGTGTTTCACTCGGGGGCAAATTTTGTTTAACCCTCGTGCTTTGAAACCCTCGCAACGCTCAAGATTCAATTTTTCGAACCACTCGCTACGCTCGTGGTTCAATTTTGGAAACTTTCGCTTGCTCTTTGCCCCCTTGTAAAACAAATAACTATTATTATATCGGCAAAAAACAGGTATTTGTCTTGTGATGTTTATGATGATAATGATGACAATTGTCACAAGATTTCAAAGAACTTTCAGTAATTCTTGACAGCAAATGAGTTCTGTGTCGGAATTTTGTGACAATTGTCGTATTTCTTGTGACAATTGTCATTAGCTTCGCAAAATAAATACTTATTTACTGGCGATATAGTGGAGTTTTATTTTAATTAACATGTTGGTGGCAAACAACCACACCGTCCGTCTGATGGTAAGCGGTTACCGTAGCCTATGGAGGCCTGTGACGTCAGTAACAGTGATATCGACAAATGCGACATTTGTCACGTTGATGAAATAGGGCCCAAAAGCGCCTCCTTGTTGACAAAAATCTTCAATGTGTTCTCGTCCCGATATTTGCGTTACAGCACCTGTAGCCACATCTATGTATGTAGGTGCATACAAGATTATTATTATTAGTACGCAAAATCATTTAATGACAATCAAATAGGTAGGCCTAAATAATTACCACTAATAGTATTTATTAAATTAACATAAATTCAATTTTTACATGAAACAATTACATTTAACGACTGTGCATTTAACGAATTAAGTATGCTTCTAATTCTAATTATGATTCAAACTCGTTTCACTGGTTCCACTAATAATATTATTTGTAATAATATCGAATTACTTATTGAATTACTTGTAATTATATTTGTTTATGCTAATACACAGCAAAATTAATATGTATAACTGGTACATTAGTTAAATGGTAATATCTAGTCATGGTTATGATATGAGTACCTATCCCTATTATACAATAGAATGCGAATGCGAAATGTAGGTACCCAGAGTAGTAGGTATACCGTTAACTAGGAATCTCGCTTCAATGAAGGAGCTGCCTTATTGACCTCCTTCACTCCTGTCAAAGGCGCCTAACTAATAAACTCCCACAGATCTTACAAGAACAGCGTGATAGGTAGTTATCATAATATTACATACATGTACCGGGTGTGGCCTGTAACACGAGCAAATAATTAAAACATAGATTGTACTCTTCAAACGGTGACACTTTTGTTCAACAACTTTTAAAAATTATGAAGTATTTAGAGTCCCTATTTTTCATACAAAACGAATATTATCTTCAATGGACGCCATCGTCACGCCATATCATTGTGATTGACGTTGCTTGTCACGCCTTAAACATAACAAAATTCGCAATACATTGCGTCTTACAATAAACTTTAAAGTGTATTAAAAATCATACCACAAGTTATTTTTAAAAGTTTCTGAACAAATGTTGGTCAGTGTGAGGAGTACAGCCTATAGTTTAATTTTTTGCTCGTATTACAGGCCACACCCGGTATATAATTTTGGGTGCCCATGAGTGGAATGCCACGACTTCTGATGTAGCGTTTATTTAACCGACGTAAACACTGCGAAGGAGAAGACTTTTAATTTGTCTGTCCTTTTCTATGTTCCCCGATTTCTCCATTATTTCTTGTTTTAAACCTAGATTAGGACAGGTGATTTCGTTTTATCCATAGTGCCGGTTATCAGTCCACTAACATCTCAACCGAAAGTTCCTAATGTATCCATTCCTTGCAATAATCCTACACTAAACGGGATTTCTTATTGGTTACACTACAATATTAAATTACAAAAAAAAGATTTTGCTTCTTTCCAATATATGCTTAGACCTAGATGTGTCTAAGCATAAGTAGAAAAAAAATTTTTTTTACTAAATACGCGCTTTTACTAAAATTTATTCTGGACAGTAATTACTTAATAAATTAATTACACTCATAAATTTAATTTACTTAACAAAAAAAAAATTGCATTTCGGAAAACTTTTTTAGTTAGGAAAGTAGTTTTAATTAGGAAAACATTTTTACCTAAATATTAACGGGTAACTCATATAAAATTGAACACACCGCTTATATGCAAACGAAAATACGATATGTATTTGTTTTATTTTTAAGACATATCTGATAACTGCTGCCCTCCTAAGCCGAATAGCGCTATATCAATAACAAAAGATTTTGAATATTGAATTATCAGTAATAGTAACTAAAGTATATAATAAGTTAGCTATGAATTTTCTTATGAGATAGCGCTCTTTTAGCTTAGCAGGGCAAAGCCTGTTGACTGAATAGACTACCGTATTCGAACTTCAAGATATTCACAAGAGACGACACGTATATACTAGATCCATTCAAGATACGTTATAGTTTAGATATCAACTAGTTCCCTTTTGCAGCGCAATTCGGGCAACCAATGACACTTTTACGTTAGATAGAGTAAGATATCTATTAGATGTGAATTGGATCTCTAAGTCATATCCTGTGGAAATCGTTCAAGAGTAGATACTCTTGACAATTGCGCATTTGACATTTGCGCGATTCTGGAGATCCAGAATCGCGTAAATGTCAAATTTGACAGATTAGATCTTAAACATATAGTTATCGTATCTTGGTGATGTCTAAAAGATATCTAATGGATGTCTATTTCAAAATCCGAATCGGGCCGAAAACCTGTTGGCTGAATAGAATGTTAGATCTGTCGGTTGCCAAGCTGTGCGCTGGGCCGTCTGTGCCGGGAGATAAAAGGACTAACCACTTTGTATAGGTCGCTAAGCGCACAAGATTATTTTGATTGCCCCCTTATTAACAAGGCTTGGCAACGAGTATTGTCACCTCTCGTGCTATCAAGCAATTGATTTCGGCCCCTCGTGTAGGTATTTAAATTTTTTCATGACCTGCACAAATGAACGGCAGAAAAGATTGAGCAGAGTTGTAAAGGAAATATGTAAGCAAAATTAACCCCGGCTTGCCTATGGATATGTTTGACGCGCCGCCACTGATATCTAGTGTATCTTCTACAAACATTCCAATAAATAAAATAAATGATTTTATGGCTCCAAACATTTTTAATAAAATACCGAATGAATTAAAAATGGATAGGGGAAAATGATTATTTTTTAAAGTTTCTAAGCTTTCGATACATCATAATTTTCTTGTTGACAAAGCATATACATATGTAGTATCTGAATTTGTGTTGGTATAATTAATGATAACTGTGCACAGCATGTAGTCACGGTCAATTACCTAATGACAATGAAATTGTACGCCTTACGTAAAATAAAAATACATTTTTACCACTAAATGATAAATAATATTTAGAACCATTTCCAACAACAATAGACCTTTTTTCATTTATTTTACTGGAGCCGACTGGAACAAACATTAGCAAAGGAATACAATTTTAATATCGACACCTAATGTGTTGCAGAGAGCTACTTGTTCCATTTAACCTAGTTCTAATGAAAACGCCTTATTAAGTACGAAATTAAATGCTGCTCTTAAGAAATAAGACCGGCCAACTTAGTGCGAACTTCTAGGAAATAAGCAAGTGTTTAGGCATCTAGAATATTGCCAGACAAGACTTAATTAAAATAATTAATAGTGCAGGATCCAACGAGAGCAATTTGAAAGCGATGCCGTTACTTTCATTAAATTATACTAGGTAAAATAGGTAATATGTATTATTATTTCCGAAACCGAAGTTAGCATTTTTTAAATCCGTAGTCAACTAGGAACCCTTAGGGTCTCCCCAAATATATCGACGCGCATTCGGCAAAAGCCGATAGGAAAAAGCTTTATGTCCGTGCAATAAGAGCGAAAAAGTCGTCGTTCGGCTCGGCTCGCATCGGCCGGCGCCGGCCGACGCGTCGTCGGCTTCTTCGCTCTTATTGCGTGGACATAAAGCTTTTTCCTATCGGCTTTTGCCGAATGCGCGTCGATATATTTGGGGAGACCCTTACAGTTTCTTCATGTCTGCATGTTTGTCTGTCCGTCTGTTATCATGCCAAGAAAGGAATGATTTCGGAACGGAGGTTTACCGACCGAAAAATAAATGTGTAGAATTACCGAAAAGCAAGTTAAGTAAAAACTCTACAATAGATCTTAGACTATAGGTATAAACAGATACTCGTCATGAGCTCCTCCATACAAAACGTTTACTGATACTTTTAATACTTAGCTCTTACTTACCTATAGGTCGTTTTTTTTAGCATTAGAAAGAAGATAAACAATCGTGACGTGTCTTTTTATTGAAAAACGCTTTAAAAAATTAGTTTAGGTATATTACTTATATAAGAAAGAATGTAAAAGATCGTATAAGATTTAAAATTCTAACATATTTGCTGTGACTTATTTTTCGAGGGTGATTTTTAATAAATAGACCTATCAACATCGCTTACCTTCTTTGCTAATGCTAAAAAAATACCTACGTATAATAAAATGAAAGTTAACTGCATAGAGTGAAAGATAATGTTTCGGTAAAACTTTCAACATAGTTCGTCAAAGGCGGCAGTTTGGCACGGCACTGAAAACAGTGAACTTTTATAATTTTTAAGAAAAAAAAACCGACTTCTATGGGGCCCGGTGAAAGATTATGGTAGATGGTGTAGAAAAGGAGGTAAAACCAGTACTTTCTAGTAGCATTTCGTTTCCGTAAGGGTCGTAGTTCTAGCCTAACTTGACCCACTTCTCTGATAGCAGTTCGGTTCTGTGAGGATCGCAGTTCGAACCTAATCAAACCCACTTTTCTAGTAGCATTTCGTTTCTGTAAGACTCGCAGTTCTAACCAAACCTAACCCACTTTTGTTCGGTTCTGTGAGGATCGCAGTTCAAACCTAACCTAACCCACTTAACGGCGCATGCGGTGCGGTGTACGAGAGTTTGAGCGGGAGGGGTTTGGCATCATCATACCTACATTTTATGGTAGGTAATCATAGTGGTTTATTTAGTTTAGGTATCATAGTGGTTTTCCGGGTCAAGGTCCGGGTCTCTGAGTGAGAGTCCGGGTCCGAGTCCCGGTCCGAGTCCGGGTCCGGGTCCGAGTCCGGGTCCGAGTCCGGGTCCGAGTCCGGGTCCGAGTCCGGGTCCAAGTCCGAGTCCGAGTCCGGGTCCGAACCGGATCCGGGTATGAGTCCGGGTCCCAGTCCAAGTCAAAATCGAAATTCGAAATCACCAAACATGTACTATGCGTCGTTGAAGAGTTCTGTTCTGATCATCATCAGCAGTTCCACTTCATCAAATGCGACAGTTTTTAATGTAAATGCTTGATTTTATGATGAAAATACAAAAAATTCTATACGTATGCCTTTAAGATTTGAGGAGTTCCCTCGATTCCTTATGGATCCCATCATCAGAACTCGAGCTTGACAGAAATGTGGCTTAAAAACTAAAATTGCTTAACAAACATAACGAAGAGGACAAATCGCCAAACGTGAACCATGCGTCGTTGAAGAGTTCCGTTCTGATCATCATCAGCAGTTCCACTTCATCAAATGCGACAGTTTTTAATGAAAATGCTTGATTTTCTGATGAAAATACAAAAATCTCTATACGCATGCCTTTAAAATTTGAGGTGTTCCCTCGATTTCTCATGGATCCCATCATCAGAACTCAAGCTTGACAAGATTGTGGCTTAACACGTTCGCGGACGCTCAGTCACACCGTTTGGACACCTAAATTTTGTATGGAGATTTTGGGACTGTTATAGCATTCCTGTCACTGCAAATATATATTTTAGGTTTGTATATGACGCGTAATGCTATGCAAGGCGAATGCTATGCAATCCGCGTCAATATGAAGTATATTTTTTATACGCTATATGACAACAAATGCTCTACAATTCGGATGCATAAGCATGTCTGTCACATGACGTAGTCAAGATGTGATCTTATGTGACATCGCATGTTATAGCATTCATTCATCGTGGTCGATGACCTTGATGGCTGAGAATCCTGACTGCCTAGAGTCAAGATCTTTGCTCTAAAGACTCATTGCTGGCGTCTTCAAACATTTTTCTACTTCTGTTTTGTTCCCTCATTGCTTATCATTGTCATATTGTATCCATCTCATACATGCCCCATCCCAAGCACGTTCGCTATTCATTCGACCTAAAATTATGTGATACTACACATCCTGCGTTGGAGACCGCATCATATGTCTGAAGAATCTAAAGGCCCACTCATGGCATATTGCAGAGAGCCGAAAGGGCAATGTTGAGCTCTCTAAAATAGAGTGGTTTGTTTTTCTAGCTGTTCAAGGTATACGCAGCATTTTACGCCAACACCACTTCTCAAAAGCGTCAATCTCGTCCGCATTACACTTTTAGAGTTCCCTGTAAGGCACCGCCGCGTTAAGTTCTGGACGTAAAGCGTCCACCACTTTTCCTGCCAGGCGATGATTCACCCAACTTTATATTATTTTTCGAATGCATCTGCACCAAACATAAGGCGTGAAATATACAAGAATTATACCACAATACTTGTCAGAAAGGTTTTTACCTTGTAAGAGGTGATGATCGAGCGCCAGCAGGCTTATAATTCACAATTATACCATCAAAACTATGACTAGTAACGTAATTACTTGAATGATAGGTATACACATTCATGCCTCACTTTTTCACATTCACCGTTATCAAAATTTGATTGTAGCACAATAAACCACTAGTAAATATGTTCGTTTATTAAAACACATTGAAAAACTTAAAGAAATTGTAAGAAAAACATTAATTACGATTTTATAAAAATCCGTCAAAATCGCTATCGCGCACGAAAATCACCCAAATTTCATGTGTCTACTCCCAGACGCACCTGCCGGGCTACTAAGGGAGCTCCCATACAAAGACGAATGCTATAACAGGTGCGTCACAGAAAGGGGGGCCCAGTTGGAGACGTCACAGGATAATTTTTAACTTCGATAAAACTATGTAATATGGCAGTATGCAAACTTTGATTCTGGTGACTAGTAGAGGAAAAGTTGGTGAATAATATTATACTGTGGCAAAGCGGATTGATAAGCATTTCAACGCAGAAATTTAAAACGAATAACGGATGCTATAGCATACGCGTCACCAGGAGTAGTGCAAAAACGGATGCTATGCAATCCGCGTCCGCGAACGTGTTAAAAACTTAACTTGCTTAACAAACAGAACGAAGAGGACAAATCGCCAAAGGTGAACTATGCGTCGTTGAAGAGTTCCGTTCTGATCATCATCAGCAGTTCCACTTCATCAAATGTCACGTTTTTGAATGTATATGCTTGATTTGTTGATAAAAACACAAAAATCACCATATGTATGCCTTTAATATTTGAGGAGTTCCGTCGATTCCTCATAGATCCCATCATCAGAACTGGATTTTGACAAAAACGGGACCAATCTGTATGCATATACATACAATCAAAAAAATAATTTTCAAAATCGGTCCAGTAATGACGGAGATATGGAGTAACAAACATAAAAAATAAAAAAAATAAAAAACATACAACCGAATTGATAACCTCCTCCTTTGGGATTTGGAAGTCGGTTAAAAAATAATTTTTAAGAAAAAAAAACCGACTTCTATGGGGCCCGGTGAAAGATTATGGTAGATGGTGCACTATGTAGAAAAGGAGGTAAAACCAGTACCTACTTTCTAGTAGCATTTCGTTTCCGTAAGGATCGTAGTTATCTAGCCTAACCTAACCCACTTCTCTGATAGCAGTTCGGTTCTGTGAGGATCGCAGTTCGAACCTAATCAAACCCACTTTTCTAGTAGCATTTCATTTCTGTCAGACTCGCAGTTCTAACCAAACCTAACCCACTTTTGTTCGGTTCTGTGAGGATCGCAGTTCAAACCTAACCTAACCCACTTAACGGCGCATGCGGTGCGGTGTACGGGAGTTTGAGCGGGAGGGGTTTGGCATCATCATACCCACATTTTATGGTAGGTAATCATAGTGGTTTATTTAGTTTAGGTATCATAGTGGTTTTCCGGGTCAAGGTCCGGGTCTCTGAGTCAGAGTCCGGGTCCGAGTCCCGGTCCAAGTCCGGGTCCGGGTCCGAGTCCGGGTCCGAGTCCGGGTCCGAGTCCGGGTCCGAGTCCGGGTCCGAGTCCGATTCCGAGTCCGGGTCCGAGTCCGGGTCCGAGTCCGAGTCCGAGTCCGGGTCCGAACCGGATCCGGGTATGAGTCCGGGTCCCAGTCCAAGTCAAAATCGAAATTCGAAATCACCAAACATGTACTATGCGTCGTTGAAGAGTTCTGTTCTGATCATCATCAGCAGTTCCACTTCATCAAATGCGACAGTTTTTAATGTAAATGCTTGATTTTATGATGAAAATACAAAAAATTATATACGTATGCCTTTAAGATTTGAGGAGTTCCCTCGATTTCTCATGGATCCCATCATCAGAACTCAAGCTTGATAAAATTGTGGCTTAAAAACTTAACTTGCTTAACAAACATAACGAAGAGGACAAATCGCCAAAGGTGAACTATGCGTCGTTGAAGAGTTCCGTTCTGATCATCATCAGCAGTTCCACTTCATCAAATGTCACGTTTTTGAATGTATATGCTTGATTTGTTGATAAAAACACAAAAATCACCATATGTATGGCTTTAAGATTTGAGGAGTTCCGTCGATTCCTCATGGATCCCATCATCAGAACTGGATTTTGACAAAAACGGGACCAATCTGTATGCATATACATACAATCAAAAAAATAATTTTCAAAATCGGTCCAGTAATGACGGAGATATGGAGTAACAAACATAAAAAATAAAAAAAAAAATAAAAAAAATAAAAAACATACAACCGAATTGATAACCTCCTCCTTTGGGATTTGGAAGTCGGTTAACAATCTCCGATTGAAACATGAATGACATGATACGATGGTCACTCGACCAAACTTTAACTGACGAACCATTTTTCGAAAATAAAGCTGATTTGAATTGTTATCAAATTCCTAGCTAACATAATTTAGGTATTTTTAGGGTTCCGTATCCAAAGGGTAAAACGGGACCCTATTACTAAGACTTCGCTGTCCGTCCATCCGTCCGTCCGTCCGTCCGTCCGTCCGTCCGTCCGTCTGTCACCAGGCTGTATCTCACGAACCGTGATAGCTAGACAGTTGAAATTTGCACAGATGATGTATTTCTGTTGCTGCTATAACAACAAATACTAAAAACAGAATAAAATAAAGATTTAAATGGGGCTCCCATACAACAAACGTGATTTTTGACCAAAGTTAAGCAACGTCGGGAGTGGTCAGTACTTGGATTGGTGACCGTTTTTTTTTGCTTTTTTTTGTTTTTTTTTTGCATTATGGTACGGAACCCTTCGTGCGCGAGTCCGACTCGCACTTGCCCGGTTTTTTTTAGAGTAACGTTCCAAAATGACTTATCAATATGTGCATGTATTTCCTTGGGTACATAGCGGTAAAGAGTGAAAAATATCTTTATAAGCATTTTCCAGAGCTGCAGTTAACACAAGCCGTAAAATTTTCATAGGCCCCGTCCTGAAACTGCGCGGGAACATAAATTGTAGGCGTGTTAATACACTGGAGGCGGTGTGTCACGGAACTAGCGAGTGTTGACTCGGGTGCGACTAGTGTATGCTCGGGTGTGACTAATCTCTATAAACATACCTAACAGGTTTTTGCCAAAATGCGTTTTTTGATACAAGCTTTTATCACCGACTTTTTGATGAGGATGTTACCGAAGATTTTAATGAGGCCAAATTGAATAAAGCGTTTTGTTTTACAGAATACCATCCACTTGCGAATTCGTCCCCGTAGAAATCATTATTAATAACTTTCAACCCTATTTCACCCCTCAGGGGTAGAATTAAAACAATATTTAATAAAATATATTTGTCTCTGTATATCATTTCAAGCTCATATACTTTAGATTGTGTTTTCTGACAGTGTCTAAGGGTGGTATTTATCCTCTAGCCGCCCATAATGTCAAACTTTGCCAAGCAAAATTAAATTTTATTTTGTCAACACAAAGTTCAAATTAGAATGGAATCGGAGACCTTTTTATAGGACTCTGGGCGGCTAGAGGTTATCACCTGTCCAATTTCTTTGTCCAATGTGTATTTTGTCTCACATTTTTTCTTAATGAGAGAGTGAGACGCAATGACATTGGACCAAGATATTGGACAGATGGACTACCACCCTAAGTAACTCATTTTTAGATTCTTTATGGCCGACGATATACTGCATGCAGCAAGCTCATAGCACTCTATTGTCTTCTATAAGTTTGGGTGGTGCTTACAGCTTCATACTGTTCTACACACTCCGCCATATAAGTACCTAGATTCTCAATATAGGTAGAGCAAATATGCACATGCGTGAATCACTCGTAAGTGAATACTTTACGACACTTTAAAAATACTCTTGCAAATGTTACATTTTAAGACCTTACTTACTTTAAACTGATGTGTGAGGGCAAGAACTTTAGACATGGCTTAGTTTAGCTTGTTGAATAAAATAGACTCTGAAAAAAGACAAATATTTATGTAGGTAAAGGCAATTATCACCTTCACCCAGGTTATCTCTTTATCTCTGTTCACCCAGGTTAACGGTGCATGTATTTATGTAGTAGTTAAGTACAATTGTTATAAAAACAAAACATGATCTTCGTCAAGGGGTTACTAGTTTTTGTTCAATTTTCTTATTGAATAAGCGGCAACAGCTTCTTCTTCCTCGCGTTATCCCGGCATCCTGCCACGGCTCATGGGAGCCTGGGGTCCGCTTGACAACTAATCCCATGATTTGACGTAGGCACCAGTTTTACGAAAGCGACTGCCATCTGACCTTCCAACCCAGAGGGTAAACTAGGCCTTATTGGAATCAGTCCGGTTTCCTCACGATGTTTTCCTTCACCCAAAAGCGACTGGTAAATATCAAATGATATTTCGTACATAAGTTCCGAAAAACTCATTGGTACGAGCCGGGGTTTGAACCCGCGACCTCCAGATTGCAAGTCGCACGCTCTTACCGCTAGGCCACCAGCGCTCCCGAATAAGCGGCAACAGCGGGCAGTAAAAATCACATTAACCGGACAAGCGCGATAAAGCACGTCATTTAGATACTGGAATGGATACAAAACGTAAATAAATCTCTCGCCGCAGTAAATAACAGACGCCATAGAACGCGCCTAATAATGAAATGTGGAGGTTGCAGTAGTAGGTACCTAGCCATAATCGAAATAGGCATAATGCTTTTAGGTAGGTATTGTTGATCACTTAGTTAAAGGATAACTTACCTACGTTAGACCGGGCCGGAGCTTCATGGCTCCTCTACAAGTCTACACGATAGGCCAACGCCGGCCAATCCAAGGGACGCATTTATGCGTTAGAGGGAGCAAGTGATATTGCTATCTCATCCAACCGCATGGCTGCGTCCCTTGGAGTGGCTGGCGTTGGCTCATCGTGTAGAGGAGCCATTAGGCGCATTGTTTTCTATGGAAAGCATCACGTGATCACCTGTCATGTCATAGAAAAGTAAGCCCCGGAAGCTGCGGCCCGGTCTAACGTGAGTCATCCTTAACGGCTCCTTTACACGATGGGCCGGCCACTCCAAGGGACGCAGCCATGTGGTAGAATGAGATAGCAATATCACTTGCTCCCTCTAAAATATTCTAACGCATAAATGTGTCCCTTGGAGTGGCCGGCGCTGGCTCATCGTGTAGACGAACCAACATGTGTGATGTTCAGTAAAGTGAAACCTACTAATTTAATAACGAGCTGATTAGTAACTAATGGTAAAAGAAATCATGATGAAAAACCCCTCACACATGAACGCCCCCTAACGGTATTACTATTTTCTAACTGCTTTGAAAATAGAACACTCAACCTAAGCAGCTCTAAGTTTAAACTGATAATATCATTGACATAGATATAATAATATGTATAGGGACTGGCTTTACGGACAATAATAATGAGGCATGACAGGGGCCAGTACAGCGGTGTGACACCGGTACAACGCGATTGGTTGATGAGTTCGCATCACGCGCGCAATTGGTTGATGAGTTTGCATCACGCGCGCTATTGGTCGCAACTAGTTGCGTTAGACTTCACGATTGGCGGGAATTCGTGAGTCACACCGCTAAACTAGTACCATTTTTAGTGCCCGTAAGGCCAGTCCATACATATATACGTTAATGGATAATATAATACCTACATGGCCGATAACGATCAACTCGTGTGTGTACTTACCTAGGCCGACGTAAAAAAACTAGATAATTTTTGAAATAGACCTGGAAGCGGCTCCAAATGGTTTCCGAAATAGGTGAATGGAATGGACCCGAATGGATATCGTTACCTGTGGTGTGGAGTATGGATGCATGTCTACATAATGTATTAACTTATTTATTTGTGTCAAAGTGGGCTCCTTGGCGTAGCCCGTTGTTATATATTAGGGTTCCGTACCCAAAGGATAAAACGGGACCCTATTACTAAGACTTCGCTGTCCGTCCGTCCGTCCGTCCGTCCGTCCGTCTGTCACCAGGCTGTATCTCACGAACCGTGATAGCTAGACAGTTGAAATTTTCACAGATGATGTATTTCTGTTGCCGCTATAACAACAAATACTAAATACAGAATAAAATAAAGATTTAAATGGGGCTCCCATACAACAATCGTGATTTTTGACCAAAGTTAAGCAACGTCGGGAGTGGTCAGTACTTGGATGGGAGACCGTTTTTTTTTGCTTTTTTTGTTTTTTTTTTTGCATTATGGTACGGAACCCTTCGTGCGCGAGTCCGACTCGCACTTGCCCGGTTTTTGCTACCTAACTAGTGGGTTTTCTGGCATCTGAGTGGTGAAAAGCGCCCGTTACGAGCGCCCACTAAACTGGTTTCTGGCAGTGAATGATCAACAGAGGTTTTATGTTGTTAAGTTTATGGTGTGTGTTGTATGTCCTACTCACAAAACTTTACAAGAATCATTTCAGAGGATCACTTTAGTTATAGGAGTGCGACCTATGAAGGAAAACAGCCGAACGAACGAAAACATTTTGCCTTTGCCTTGCCTACGCTGAACGGAGCCACTTCGCGCTCATTCGATCAATAAGTTCTTAATTACCTATCTAAACTAAATTGTCTATATGTTTTTAGCTCAGAATCCAATATTATTTTACGCTTCATTTAGTACCCGTCCATACATGAAATTAATTAACGACTAGGAGGCGTATTCAGATAATAATAACAGGATATGAATTTGATCTGTATTTGTTAAGGTATGTTAAGGAGATGATCGGTCAATATCAAAAGTGACGTTTCTGGTTGAAGAACATATGTAACTTTTAACACTGACTGATCATATCCACAACAAATCCAGAAGATCCACATCAATACATACACATAACCCGTTATTACAATCAAAATGTCACGCGTATTCGGGAAACGAGATAATCACAAGATCTAGAGACGATATAGTGATCAACTAGATTTACATTAGATATCGACTAGATGTGACTTGAATGTCTAAGTCATAACTTGTCGAAATCGTTTCAGAGAATCTCCAGAATCGCGGAAACGTCAAATTTGACATATCTATCTTACAAATATCTTTGAATTATCCATATCGTAACTTGTTGAGGTCTAGTACAGATCTAATTCATTTTCCGAATCGAGCCGTGTGCCTCCACGACTATAATTAGTTGATCGACATATAAAACGCACAATTTCATTATCCTGTTTATTGTCTATGTACCTACCGCAAATTGTAGAATACAGTGAACGGAAATTTCCGTTCACTGGTAGAATGTCGTTCAAATTATCACTAACTGATGTTTCCGAAATATGCTAATCAGTATTAACATACCATTACCGGGTGTGGCCTGTAATACGAGCAAATAATTAAAACATAGATTGTACTCCTCAAACGGTGACACTTTTGTTCAACAACTTTTAAAAATTATGAAGTATTTAGACTCCTTATTTTTCATACAAAATAAATATTATCTTCAATGGACGCCATCGCCACGCCATATCATTGTGATTGATGTTGCTTGTCATGCCTTAAACATAACAAAATTCGCAATACATTGCGTCTTAGAAGAAACTTTAAAGTGTATTAAAAATCAAACCACATGTTATTTTTAAAAGTCGCTGAACAAATGTTGGTCAGTAAGAGGAGTACAGCCTACAGTTTAATTTTTTGCTCATATTACAGGCCACACCCGGTATATCTATGCTTATGACGTCCCTTGTATTTGATTTCGGAAAACAAAAGACCTAGCCTTGATCGTATCGAACAGATGGAATTACATTGCGTCTCGTCTCTCGTACGACAAATATGGTGTACAAATAAAAACTCGTAATGTAAAAATCCAATAAGGATTATAATTTATTTAGAAAAGATATATACACTTTACAATTGACCAATGCATTGAAGCATCCTACACAGATATTATCATTGGTATAATACATTATATTTATTATATACAATATTTTTACAAATCTCTGAACACTATCTTAGTGTCATTTTGTGCTTTAAAATTCACAATAAAAGAGGATTTAATTAAATGTATAGAAGTTAATATCGAGCTGAATTCATCAAACGAATTAAGTACTTATTGCAAGGTATTTATTTTAAATGATCCCACAAACGAATCACGTCTTAAACTTACATATTGCTTCTTCAATACAACTAGCATTGTGAACACAAAATGACAATAAAATGCGTCCAATTTGATCAAAACTCAGACTGACACATGTTTAAAATGAAGTTCAATGCAATTAATTAAAATAAATGCTTTGGACATCATGCTTAAGTGGTAATTTAATTACTGATGAGACTAGGAAGACAAGGCACGTCTTCCGATGTACTAAGAGTTACTTAGTGATATTAATGGTAAAAGGCGGAAACGTCGTCGTAGGGACCCAACTATACAGTCGTTAACACTGATTGATACCTTTAGTAAAAATAAATAGGTAAATGAAGAGGACTAGAGGTCCATACATCGGAGGATATCTCAATCCAGAGACTGTATTCTACGACCTATTACATCTATTTAATATCATTATTTTTGTGAGCCCGATTTCACTTATGCGTCATAGCAAGATTCACGTTTTTATAAGTACCAAATAGATAGAAAAAGTAGGTCACAGAATACGGCCCGGCAGAACATTCAGAGTGATACATTTTGACGACCACAGAACGCTTAAAGTATTATGGTATACACATTAGGATATTTAAACAAGAACACATTTTAAGTAAATATTATTGCATGTATCACATTATATTACTTCTCACTGTGTAAGCGTTTTGTTCTGTTGCTTATATCACTATTAAGTGTTAAGGCAAAACATACGGTGTACGACGACATTGTCCGATAACCAGGTATCCGATATCTTGTCAGAGATAACCGGGGTTTAAAGTACCCACGTTATGGCTCCAGATTTAGTACGGCGTGTTTCCAAGTCCCGAACGTCCGTCAATATCACGTAACACTAGCTGTAGTTGTTAGTGGAGTTACTATACACGGAATTTGTTAATCTCTTCATGTTAACTGAAGCACTGTTACCGTTCTTCTCTAGGCCCGCTAAAAAGTCTTCCAATAGTTTCGCTAAGGCCTTTCTTTTGAACCTTAACGATTCGTTTATCACTTCACGTATTAGTTCTTTTTTAACGTCAACACTGCCTTTTAATTGTTTTAAATGTTCAAACAATTTTGCGAAATCTGAAACAAAACAGTGTGTATTAGAATATAAAAAAATGATTTTTCAAAAACTTACTAAATATTTAAGTTATTATCAGAAAACGTAATTGATTAAGCGGCCATATTAATACATATTGAATATGACGCTTACGTTAAATATTATAAAATTTTACAGAACAATAAAGAAAACTTATACATGTACATAATATAAGAATAGTGTAACTGCTCTGCGCGCAACCTATTAAGATCACGACTATCACTTATTGTTAGACATCTGAGACGACAATGTTAGTCTTCGAGTAGTGGTTTTCTAGTAGAACGCAGTTTATTTGGTCACTAATTTGTTAATCAAATGAAACCTGAATTTAATACAAAATAGTCGGATGCAGCAAAACCTTTGACCACATCGTACTAATAAACTATATGATTTTCACTAAGCGATGGATTTCACTAAGTTAGGATGGTATATTCCATCTGTCTTGGTCCAATGTGTATTTGCGTCTCAAATTTTGCTCAATGAGAGAGTGAGATGCAATTCACATTGGACATAGAAATTGGACAGGTGGGATACCACCCCAACGCACTAAAATTATGTCAATGCTGATATACTAACCTCTGCCCGGCCGACGCACGGCTCGATACACTTCCGATCTCACGGTGAGGTTGTGTTTCCTGATGTCTGCGAGCTCTTTCCGAGTCGGTTGGGTAGGTGCAGGTGGTGGCGGAGAAGGTTTCTCTACCTAAAAACGAACAAAACAAATGCAATCATTTTTAACGCATTAATATTGGATATAATATAAGTTATAATATTTAATAATATTGGAATTACATTGTATGTATAAATTAAACACAATCTGAAGAAAACAGAGCTAATGGTTCTTTAGTTAGGTAAAGTAGTCTTGAATTCACTGATCCAGAGTTATGGCTTTATTCATAAACACGTTACTGGCCTTAATTAACTATGTATCCTTTGTCTTTAGGGGTCATCCATTAATTAAGTCACACGAATTTCTAGGTTTTTTGACCCCTCCCCCCTCCTTGTCACACTTGGTCACATTTGGCAAACCCCTCCCCCCCTAGTGTGACGTCACATTTTTTTTACGAAATCGCCAAATCGAATTAAGTAAGTACCTAAGTATTATTAATATTTTATCAAAATATTTTTGACGATATAAATATTAGTAATTTTATAACCCAAAACTGCTTAGGAAAGAAAATTAACGAATAAAAATGATTATCGTTTTAAAAACTTGTTATTTAAATGTACAGCGAATAAAATAATTTAAATAAATTTTCGGCTACTGATTAAGTTAAAGTGACGTCACAAAGTTTGTGTCTCCCCCTCCCCCATGTCACAATATGTCACATTTTCTTGACCCCCTCCCTCCCCCTAAACGTGTGATGTAATTAATGGATGACCCTGTGATTTTGACTTATGAATTTGTAAGAAATGGATAAAACATAATTTAACTAAATCGGGCCCGTAAAATTTTATGAATAAGGGCTGATTTAGACGGCGCACGAACTCGTAAGCGATTTTAGTTACATTGAGAACTATTCTGCCCTCCTAACCTAAAAGGCCGTACATATTTTCAAAGAAAACCAAAATGCAAATAAATTGGTTAGTACATCCAATTCAGCCGACCAATCAAATACCGCAATGTAATGAAACTCGCATGCGAGTTCTCGCACCGTCTAATAGTACATAACTGTCGAGGCTCGGAAGTAGCTACTTGCAGGCTGAGGATTCGTTTTAAACGGATGACCTTGGGAGTCCGTTTAATTGAATCCGAAGCCAGCAAGTAGCCTTCCAGCCGAGTCATATATGGTGCTTTTCTCAAAAATGGTGCAAGAAATATAAATATCATATAAATATTACAAAAGCAACGTTCTTAAGTATATATTTTCACAGAAAAAAGCCCTTGCCGCCTTTTTATTTTTTTTTTAATAAAAAAAATTGAAGTGTATTTTTCTGCCAAAAATACGCCAACCTATTTGAGTTCATCAACTAATCATCTGTTTGGCTGTTTAATTGGCCTGTGCCTTCATTTGATATGGTCATTTCAACTTTTAAAAAGTTTGGAACTCGACAAATAAAAGAATTTGTATGCAACATTGCAGTCCCAAAATCGAGACTGCAATGTTTTTAACTTTTTGACTGACCATAAACTACGCGCTTCGCGACCTATTTTTTAGACGGCAAAGTCGACTTTGCCGTCCATTTTTGAGGAAATGAGCCTTAAGGGGGTTATACTATTCATGGTTGAGTTTTACCTTCTTCCGGGGCCGCTTCCTAGGGCGTGCCAGCGTGTTGGTGCCGGCGGCGATGCCCTGTATGATGGCGTTGATCTGCAGCTCCTGCGAGTCGTGCGCGGGCGCCGCCGGGGCCGGGACCGGCGCCGCCTCCGGCGACGGCGAGCGCGGCAGCTTGCCGCCCATCGTCGTGTACGCGTCTGAAGATACATTATACGGTCAATGTTTTACTTACAAGAATGCTGTATTTGTTAACCTTTTGACCGCCAAAGACGTCAACTGACGCGCGCGGTTACAGCCCAATATCAACCCTCGTGCATTCCAGCAAGGTTCACGATGACGTGACGCGCGGCATTCTAAAGGTTAATCCAGCTCAAAAACTAAGTATTCTAAAGATCATTTTTATTCATAAAACATGTATTTATATACATACAATCAAAGTGATTCTATTTTAATTGTCTTTTGTTCAGTCTTTTTTTATAAATATTTCTGCTAGTTAATTTTTCAGTAAAAAGTTAATGTATTCAATTATGTGGTTTAAAAAAATCCCGTTTTGAATTTATAATACCCAGGTTATTTAAAAAAAAGTTGTATTTCGCAAATCTAACACAGAGATCAGACAGGTCAGACGAAACGTTGAACCGTTATTAATAATAATAATGCAAAGTATACGCGACGGCGGCTCCGTACACCGATTTACGTATATGCTCGCAGCTTGTGTAATGAGCTCTGGGCCGACACAATGAATGTGTTATGTAATATATATGTACATAGTTTATAAGCATATTGGTTTGCTTTTATTATTTATTGATGTTTTTCTCTCTGTAGTAATTTTAAGTGTTTTTGTTTGGCCCTATGGTTGACTTGATTTGTACATTGTTGTATATATTTTGTGCAATAAAATTTAACCCCCTTATTCATAAACGTTTACTAAAGTTGACAAGCCGATAATCATCGTTTGTCCCTTTCCGACGTATCGGTATGTAAAGGGACAAACGATTATTATCGGCTTGTCAACTTTTACAAAGTTTATGAATAAGGAGGTTAATAAATAACTAAGGGCCAGTTGCACCAACCACATTTGACAGACTGATCAGCGTCAGCCGGCGCCCCCCGGCGCGCCACTATGAAACTTCCCATACATAAAAATTTAGCGAACTCTTCAACGATACGAACAGTTTGGTTGTCGGCCGGGGCGCGCCGGCTGACGTTGATCAGTCTGTCAAATGTGGTTGGTGCAACTGGCCCTAAATGTCGCATAATAAAGTAGTGACCTCCATTGAGGAAGGGTTTGACGACGGGCGGCAGGTTGGGCGGCGCGAGGGGCGCTACAGGTGCCGCGGGCGCGGCGGGCGCGGCGGGCGGCAGCAGGGCCGGCGGCGGCGGCTCGCACGGCGCCGGCGCGCCCGGCCCGCCCGGCTCCAGGTGGGGAGGCTCCTGCAATATCAAAACAGTATATTATAGTACGTTTTTTTAGCATTAGAAAGAGTTTGAAAGAAGGTAAGCGATATTGACATGTCTTTTAATTGAAAAACGCTTTTTTTAAAATCAGTAACTATTACATAAGTAATAGTTACTGATTTTTAACACTTAAGAAAGCAGAAGAATATAAATAAATGGTCGTATTAGATTCATAATTGTTACATATTTGCCGTAACTTATTTTTAAAATGTGTTTTTTCAATTAAAAGACACATCAAGATTGTTTACCTTCTTTCTACAGTAACAGTAACTAACTATAGTAACAGTTACTGTCTTGATGTTTACATATACCGGGTGTGGCACAGGCCACACCCGGCCCATATTACAAAATATGAGCAAAAAATTAAACTATAGGCTGTACTCCTCATACTGACCAACATTTTTTCAGCGACTTTTAAAAATAACTTGTGGTTTAATTTTTAATACACTTTAAAGTTTATTCTAAGACGCAATGTATTGCGAATTTTGTTATGTTTAAGGCGTGACAAGCAACGTCAATCACAATGATATGGCGTGGCGATGGCGTCCATTGAAGATAATATTTATTTTGTATGAAAAATAGGGAGTTAGTATCTAAGTACCTACTTCATAATTTTTAAAAGTTGTTGAACAAAAGTGTCACCTTTTGAGGAGTACAATCTATGTTTTAATTATTTGCTCGTTGCAGGCCACACCCGGTATAACAAATAGAATATATGAGTAACTATTGCCGTAAATAGCAACATTTCTGAACCACTGTTGGCAGGTGACAATATTTGAGAACAAAAAAAATAAATTGCCGTTATACACGTTGATGTATAGGTACTGTTCTACTGTACGTACCTCAGGCGGGCGGCCGGAAGGCAGGTCGGCGGGCACGGGCGCCAGCGGCGAGGCGGGGCGGCGCGGCGGCTCGGGCGCGGCGGGCGCGGGGGCGAGGGAGGGGGCGGGCGAGGCGGGCGGCGAGGGGGCGGGCGAGGGCGCGGGCGAGGGGCAGGGCGACAGCGGCTCGGAGGGGCGGCGCGCGGTGAAGTCGTGCGGCAGGGGCCCGGCCTTGCGCTTGGGCGGCGCGGCGCGCGGGGGCTCGGCGCCGCGCTTGCCGCCCGCGCCGCCGCCGCCGCCCGCCCCGCGCACGCCGCCCAGCCCGTCGATGTCCGCCTCGTCCACCATCATGCGCTGCAATACACATACGGTATGTGTTAGATACCTCGTAAGGTACACGGACGAAACGAAGCGTAACTTTCAAGAAATAGATTATGAAAATATAAATAATACAGGCCACATAGACCTACGATCTGAAAATTATAGCAGTTCCGACTAAAGATGACCATAATTTTTTTTCAATCACCAATTCGACACCAGTTCCTTTTAGTAATGTTCGTTCCTCTACATTAAAAAATGGTGGAACACAGAAAATATAGGTGTAAACAACTTACTCAAAAATATGTCCCATCGTTTTTAATTCACTAATATAAAAGCTGTAAAACATATTTTTGAGATGATGAGTGCACCCATATTTTTACCACCAAATCGTCTGTTAAGTGTTCGTATCATTTTACTCACCTATGGGAAATTTTAAATTATTATAGTTTACTGTTATGTCACAAATGTCACTTCAGAAATAAAAGTGCAGAGTGGTGTCATGCGCTTGAAGTACTACTGATAGTTGCCCATCTACGCCACCACATAGAGTGCAAGTTGTCATATAACAAGTCCCGTCAAAATGTTTATTAAATAACCGTACCTTATCTATCTTGAATGGATTCCCGAACATATGTTGTCGCACGGGCTGCGTCTCGATCTCGCGCAGCTGCGGCGTCATGCGCTTGAGGTACTCCTGGTAGTTGCCCATCTGCGCCACCGGCATCGAGTGCAGGCTGTCCTCGTCCACCAACCGCGTGTGCGCCAGAGACGGCTGCAGGAAGTTGGCGCGCATTCGGACCACCTGCAAATCAATATCACACTGTAAGAGAATGGAATCCGGGATTTTATGTACGTAAGAATTAGACAGGCGCAGACGTGGCTCACTCCGCGATTTAGTCGCGTCGCAACAAGTACATCCGTTCCACACCAATTTTAGTGGCTACTGCAAATTAATATCACACTGTAAGAGGATGTAGTCCGGGATTTTATGTAAGAATTAGACAGGCGCAGACGTGGCTCACTCCGCGATTTAGTCGCGTCGCAAGTCGCAACCCGTCCCACACCAATTTTAGTGGCTAGCCATAAGCCGCGCGTGGCGCTTGCGCCACCTAGCGGTCATATCTGTCCTAATCGTAACATACGCGTTTTGCTAGAGAGTGAATCTTCTGTACTTAATACTATTATTTATTCTGTGACAGGAGGCAAAGCCACTAGAGCAACCGAAATGGCATTATTCTATTTTACACATTGATTTTTCATTCGAATATTACATATAAGAAAACAGAATATTGTTTTAGGCCGCCTTTACACCTGTAAGTTTTACTTACGGAAGTCACTTACGTAAGCGACTTACGATATTTTTTCAAGTGTAAACAGTTATTGTAAGTGACTTATTGTAATTTCTCACAGCTTACGTAAATTGGAAAATTACAGGTCTAAACACGTTTGAGTTTGTTTACGGAAGCGACTCACAGCTTATCGAACTAAATTGATAAGTTGAGAATGTGACCATAAGTTTCTCAGCTGATGAAATAGCCGGTCGAAAATGTGTATCATTTTTTTATGATTGGTGCAACTTTTTCCAAAAGATATTCAAAATTCGTAGAATTCATTCTTATAAAATTGATAAATTGGTCTCGGTCTTCCAGTCTTAACTCCTTCAAAAGATTTTCAAATACACCTCTTGCCATTCTTCTTTCTAGCCATGGTTTTATTCAGCATTTTCTTTTCTTTTGCTTTCGACTATTGGATAAAATTATGTATGCAGCAGCTGCTTGAACGTGGCGACTGTGAGAAGGCATTTTATTACTGATTTGGGAAGTATAATGTAAATGGGCGTGTAATAATTTTTGCAAGTTTAAACTTACACAACTTAAAAGACTTACGTAAGCATTATTTACGTAAGCATTTATTGCAAGTGTAAATGCAACCGTAAGTAAATTATGTAAATATTACGCAAGTAACTTACAGGTGTAAAGGCGGCCTTACAGTAAGGCCGCCTTTACACCTGTAAGTTACTTGCGTAATATTGCATTAAATGGTTACGTAAATAATGCTTACGTAAGTTGTGTAAGTTTAAACTTGCAAAAATTATTAGACACCCATTTACATTATGCTTCCCAAATCAGTAATAATATGCCTTCTCACAGTCGCCACGTTCAAGCAGCTGCTGCATACATAATTTTATCCAATAGTCGAAAGCAAAAGAAAAGAAAATGCTGGATAAAACCATGGCTAGAAAGAAGAATGGCAAGAGGTGCATTTGAAAATCTTTTGAAGGAGTTAAGACTGGAAGACCGAGACCAATTTTTCAATTTTATAAGAATGAATTCTACGACTTTTGAATATCTTTTGGAAAAAGTTGCACCAAACATAAAAAAAATGATACACAATTTCGACCGGCTATTTCATCAGCTGAGAAACTTATGGTCACATTCTCAACTTATCAATTTAGTTCGATAAGCTGTGAGTCGCTTCCGTAAACAAACTCGAACGTGTTTAGACCTGTAATTTTCCAATTTACGTAAGCTGTGAGAAATTACAATAAGTCACTTACAATAACTGTTTACACTTGAAAAAATATCGTAAGTCGCTTACGTAAGTGACTTCCGTAAGTAAAACTTACAGGTGTAAAGGCGGCCTAAGTAAATTAGTAGAAGTTGGATTTAATGCTCAAAAAGGTCGGAAGATCAATATGACCTTGGCAGCATGTTTACGAATAATATGCAGGATTGATAGTGCACGCACTTAAAAATATCGCTTGCGCACATCCTTATCTACAGGGTATAGTGTAATATTTTAAGCCGCATAATACGCCCAATAGTTTTAATAATCGTAATAATCGTTTGTCTTTATCTATAATTTCGACTTATGTATTTGAAGGAAAGGGATTAAACATAATTTTAACTAAGTAACTCAGGCCCGTAAAGTTTTATGAATAAGGGAGTATGTATTTAAGTATTTATATATTATATTAGCCGAGTGGATATCACGTCCGGCTTTCAACCCAGAGCTCGCGGGTTGAAATCCTGGCTCGTACCAATGAGTTTTTCAAAACTTACGTACGAAATATCATTTGATATTCGCCACTAGCTTTTCGGTGAAGGATAAACCTCCTGAGGAAACTTTCATACATCTGCGAAGAAATTCAAATGTGTATGTGAAATCCCCTATTGGGCTAGCGTGGGGACTATAGGCTGAATTATATATTATATAATATATATCGTTGTCTGAGTACCCACAACAAAAGTCTTCTTAAGCCGAGTCAATTTGTGTAATAATGTCCTATATTTATCCATACCTGATCCAACAGATCCCTCCGCTGTATATCAAAAGGGTTCCTATACGTATGCGCCTGATTCTTGTTCCGTCCACGTGAGAGGCCGACTACGAAGCCCCCGAATTCGTTGAGCTGGTCGCGGAGCGCCGAGAGCTTGTCCTGGAGGCACGGGTGCGTCGTCAGGTCCTTCTTGAGCGGGGAGCGCGGCATCACGCGGACGCTTTCGGCCACCTGCAAGTTTCAAGCAATATTGTTATTTTCAAACACTGAAAAAAAAAATTGTAAAAGATATTTCCTCTGAGTTTCCACAGACACGAACTCAATCCAAGAGGATTTTTTTAGGGTTCCGTACCCAAAGGGTAAAACGGGCCCCTATTACTAAGACTCTGCTGTCCGTCCGTCCGTCTGTCACCAGGCTGTATCTCACGAACCGTGATAGCTAGACAGTTGATATTTTCACAGATGATGTATTTCTGTTGCCGCTATAACAACAAATACTAAAAACAGAATAGAATAAAGATTTAAGTGGGGCTCCCATACAACAAACGTGATTTTTGACCGAAGTTAAGCAACGTCGGGCGGGGTCAGTATTTGGATGGGTGAGCGTTTTCTTTTTGCCTTTTTTTGCATTATGGTACGGAACCCTTCGTGCGCGAGTCCGACTCGCACTTGCCCGGTTTTTTCGGATGTGACGACTACCAACCAATCTGCTGCTGTAGCACACGATCGACAACAGTACCAACCAATAACTAACTCAAATTATTTAGTTGAAAGTTAAATATTGGTCGATCAAAATATTATTTTACAGATTCGCAAGTACCTAGTTGTTAAGACACTATAAACTCGTAAAAAGGTCTAAATGAAACGATTCTTACCTTTTGACTGTTATTCGAAGAAGCCTTATTAATAACATCCGCACACAGCTTCTCAAATTCTATTTTAGCTTGGTTTTTCAGTCTTTTGAGGTAATTCAGTACGGAGAAGCTGAGTGAGTTGTCCTGCGTGTCAGGGATGAGACTTTGGACCAACGGCGCCGAGGCGCCCATCTTCGCCAGTGCTCTTCGTAATGGCTGAAACGTAAAACGTAAGTATGAATTACATGTTGTTTTGCTACTAAGTATTACTAAGTGTTAGAAGCCATTTTTAGAAAACAATTGATTCTTTGCTTAGTTAGAACATAATTTCAAGTCAATTTAAGCAGCAATAAATAAGTTTCGTATTTAAATACTAAAATAAAAATCTTTAAGTTATACGAAGTCAAGTTATTAAACATTGTCCGAAGGTTTTCTTAAGACTTAATTATAAGCCAGTCAGTAAGTTATTCAATTGTTTAAAAGCAATGCATGACTGCTTATGACGCATGATGACCCACTTGCATAACAAAACAGCAGAAGCAGCTTACCGTGACATAATATGAGGGCATCCTATCTAGATACTGCTGGAAAGCCAACTTCCACTCCGGAGTGGGCTTACACCGATGCACTTTGAAGAGGTCATCGAGAAGCGGTAGCAGCACCGGATAGTTATATGGTAGCACAAACAAATTCACACACGTGAGATTCGTTGACGCCTTCAGGTAGCCAAACGGGTGGGTCACTTCGGAGTTCTTGCAACCACTGTTTGCTACGAACACCTGGAATTAGTAAGATGACAATAAATAAAAAATTTAACAGAAATTAATACTATTTGACTCATGATAAGTACACAGAAAAAAAAAGCGTATAATAATATCTGCTTTTACTTTGTACAGCACGAAATTACAATATAGAACATGCTTGCTGCTAGAACTCTTTCAAACAGCGCCATTACAGTAAAATCACAAGATGTCTTTTCGTCAAAGCGTAAGGCAATAAAGTAGAGCTGTCGGTTTTATGGCTCCTCTATACGATGGGCCAACGCCGGCTACTCCAAGGGACGCATTTATATTGTTATCTCATTCTACCGCATGGCTGCGTCCCTTGGAGTGGCCGGCGTTGGCCCATCGTGTAGAGGAGCCATTATAACTGTAACGCTAATACCTAGCTATAAACGAAGCACTGTACACTCTATATAAGACATGTATCGACCTGTATTAAACGCAGTTCGTAACGTAAGGGCCCATTTAGACGATGCGAGAACTCGAATGCGAGTTTGATTACATTGCAGGTTTTGATCGGTCGGTTGAATTGGACGTAACCGACAGTCCGCAGTGTAACTAAAATCGGATGCGAGTTCGCGCGCCGTGTAAATCAGCCCTAAGTGTGTCAATATGTGAACTCCCGTCCTTTCAGGGCAACGTCAACAAGAAGGAGAATTAAAGCCAAAGGTTGCACTGACCTGCCAGCAAATGGTAGGTTGTTTCCTGGCGAGAATGAACTGCGTGAGCGGGCTTGGCTCGAGCTCGTACTTGTCGAACGGCAGGTTGTCGATCACCATCGGCTCCTGGCTCGAGCAGGTGAACTTGACCGCGGGGTGCGCGGACCGCGGCGGCTGAAAACGTACAATACACATCAGTATGTGCCCTCGGGAAGATTTCAACATTGAAAAATTACCACATGGAATAATTTCGGAAACTCCCATATTTTTATGGGGAACGATATTTTCCATTTCCAAAACGGAAACATTTTTTATTTTTTGTGCGTTGCTTCCTGAAATTACCGAGTAAGTACTTTTCTATCTTCTAGAAGCTTTTCGCAACTTGCACATGTGTAAATACAGATGTAGTGTATAATTTGGTTTCCATCGTATTTTCTCTGAAACGTTTGTATTAGTCATGCTACTTCAGTGAGTCTCGGTACAAAAAGTACCGAGGTTATAATAGCAAGGTATAATAGCGAGGTTATAATAGAAATAGCAAGATACGTTCGTACGTTTCCGTGAAAAAACATTAGAAATAATTATGCACTACATCTGGAATATCTGTATACATTATGACACGTATTTCCCATAGATATCATATCAATAACTCTACGCATGATTCATTGTTATTAAATTTAATCAAACAATAATCGGAAACACTGATAAGGCTTTATTAATATGTAAAATAACTAAGCCTACCAAAGTAGGCGCATTGGGGTAAGGTAAGGTCTAAAGATGAAACAAAAAAATCTTAATTCTAAAGGTCGCAGGAATTCGTCAGAATTCGATAGCGAAACCTTTTGCTAGATTAGGGGTTGCCGACTCGGATCAGAAGACCACGCCTAGGATTAGAGTATGTAACATTTGGAACCCCAGTTTACGTTGCTTGACTGGTCTTAAAATAGTAATGCTTACCAAAGTAGGCGCGTTAGGGTCGGGCCGGAAAGACTCTGGGATCGGCCAGAAGCCGACAGCGAAGCCCTTCTGCGAGACGGTCCGCGGCACGTAGATCAGCCGGCGGCAGGAGTGCCACGCCTGGGGTGCGCTCGGACCTTGGTTGGTGGTCATGCTGCTTTGGTACGGCCCGCCGTTCCATCGCTAAAACATTATTTGATTTAGAAATTTTGCTATTTATGTGTTAGGGCTCATTTAGACGATGCGAGAACTCGCATGCGAGTTTCATCACATTGCGGTTTTTAATCGGTCAGTTGAATTGAACGTAACCAATAACCAACCGTCCGCAATGTAACTAAAATCGAATGAGAGTTCGCGCGATAGTAGAGGGGAAACTACGACTATTTGATTTTACGGTAAATTATATTAATCACAACTTACCCCATTCCTTTCATTGTCCCCTTCAATCTCCTTCTCCTGTTCCCCATGAGTAACCTCAGGTTCTGCCGGTTCAGTCCCATCTTTCACTGTCCCTCCATCGATCGGCGGGGGATCGGGGCCGATCTTCTCGAAATTGATCACCACGCCGCTTTGGACCTTTTGGACCAAGCTGTCGATGCATTGCATCAACATTCGGTGTGACGTGATGCAGTAGGACCGACCTGTAACAATCAATTTAGTTAATAAACACATTTAGTAAACTGGGAGGCGTGACGGCGCTTCAAGTACTAAAGGGAAACGACTTCCCTCTTCCCGAATTACCCGATGCACAAGGTGGCGTAATAGAAAACATATTTATTAAGAATTTAGGAAGTATTTTAAGCTGACAAATCAGCAAGTTCTTATAAGCCTTTAAACTCCGACAACACGCTTGTGACACCCCTGGCAGGCGTGGCTCACTGCGCGATTCGTCGATTTGCAATAGGTAGCTACAAGTACATCAGATCCACACCAATTTTAGTGGGTTGCCACCTAGCGGCTATATCTGTCCTAATCGTAACAGACGCATTTTGTTAGCGAGTGATTCTTCTGTACTTAGTACTATTATAATTATTTATTCTGTGCCCCTGAAGTAAAAGTTTAAAAGAAAATACCAAACGCGCGGGACGCACGCTTGTTTACCAGTGCCATTGCAAAAAAGATAACTATACGTATTATAAAACAGTGAGGTAGAGGTCGGGTCAATTGTTAACACAATTTATAACCCATTTATAACAATAAGCATAATTGAATTCCACACCGACTCCACTCCTGATTCCTTAGGGGGTTTCTTGTTTAACGTCGCTTTATTGCGTATAGGTCAGAAACGTACCTAATTATTTATTCAAACACGACCATTTAATGTGGCTGGTATAAGTGATGACATACGTAATTGTTTTTATAGACATATGACGTTATTGGGCTCGCCAAGTATTTTTTGCGCATGTTTATATCGGGTTATATCCAACAGTACCCGCACAAACAGCAACACTCCTACCTTATTACAAAAGGCATAAGGTTCACCAGTGTGGGCGATGGTCCCATGAGTCATTGACAGTGTCAAAACGGACATATACACTAACTTCTCTCACACTAATATGCGAGTACAAGCGAGATGCATAGAAAGTATGTTACATTCTCGATATCGTATATGTGACGTCCCACGGGTAAAGGTATCTTATGGCGGTTGGCGCTTACGCTATTAATAACGCCACTCCAATAGTATTGCGGCGCTATGCGACGTAAGCGCCAGCCGCCATAAGGTACCTTTTGCCGTGGAACGTCACATATTTATGTCAGTGCCAAACTGATGGTAGCCACACAGAACAGCAAAAATTCTAAGGTGAACTTCAGGCCACGTGTCGCAATGGTTTTCATATTTAAATACAAGAGTTTATTTAAATACGAAACAACTTTAAACATGTGTGATTGTTCAGTCTTAAAAGCAACGAATGTTCAAAACTTTGAATAAATAGGCAAGTTTAAACAAAGCTTTTGTTGTTTATTTTTATGTTACTTAAGATTGCTGGCTTGAAGTGAAAGTAAGTATTGAAACAGCATGCAAACTTTTGCACAAACACGGCATTTTAATATTCATCTATGCGCATTTACATAGAAGCTTTCAAACTCGCGTAATATAATGGATGAATCATAATAAAAGTCTAAAAAAGGTAAAAAAATCACAATGTTTATGTGACACAGATCACCTTGACACTAAATGAACCGTATACACATGCAACCACAAAAACTAGTTGGACAGGTTTAGCGTAGAGGTGGCCACTGACGAGCCTTCCAACAGTCCAAATAGCGTGGCTGCAATCCAAAATCGGTCCGTGAATGTCAAAAACGTACAATGTTTAATATTAGGATGCCTTCCATTTGGATGAATCCATTGTAACGGCATCCATTTGGAAGGCTCGTCAGTGGCCTGCTTAGGGCTCTCACTATCCCCTTTTTCGCACGGAGCGCATTTGTTTTAAATAATTGACGTGAGAATCATGCTCATAGGCCCTTCTTTTAGGGTTCAGTGTGAAAGGATCTCTATGAATGCTTATTGAATTTATCTGTCCGTCTGTTTGACTGTCCGTGGTGAGAATGCAACTAATAAATAAGTCTCTCTTTCTAAACCGCTGTAGTATAGTTCGTTTTTTTTTAGCATTAGAAATTAGGTAAACAATCTTGATGTGTCTTTTAATTGAAAAACACATTTTAAATATAAGTTACGGCAAATATGTAACAATTATGAATCTAATACGATCATTTATATTCTTCTGCTTTCATAAGTAATAGTTTTTGAATTTTAAAAAGTGTTTTTCAATTAAATGACATGTCAAGATCGCTTACCTTCTTGCAAGTTCTTTCTAATGCTAAAAAAAACGAACTATAGTTATTTAAATACTGAATTTAAAAATACAAAATTGGTTCAGACATTGAAACACATAGGTTCCTATATACATAGGAACAGACATACGTCTGGTTCAAATATATGAATGTATCAAAAATATGGATTATATTTAGTGTTTTATGTATACACGTCAGTCATGGTTTATTATTTTATTTATATACAATACATCAGCGAAATATGTAACAAAACCGGGTCTAGTATACAAAATAATAAGTCCTTGAGTAAACAAAAACCGGCCAAGTGCGAATCGGACTCGCGTTTCTAGGGTTCCGTACATAAGTCCGACTCTCGCTTGACTGCACATATTTGTAATAGGTTTTCCTGACATCTATAGGTAAAGAACTATTTTGTGCATTTTTTTTTCAAAATTGTTGACCCAGTAGTTTAGGAGATAAAGAGGCCCCCCCCCTCGGGAAATGGTAATTTTTTTGCTATTTTCTTAAATAGCTTCGAACCTATGTATATTAAAATTTAAAAAAAAACATGTTCATATTTCGGTCACTAATTTACATATGTGTACCAAATTTCAACTTAAATGGTCCATTAGTTTCCGAGAAAATAGCCTGTGACAGACGGACAGACAGACAGACGCACGAGTGATCCTACGAGTATAAGGGTTCCGTTTTTTCCTTTTGAGGTACGGAACCCTAAAAATACCTAAATGAATGGCATTAAGAGCCAACAGGAGTGGTCATTTCTCCATACAAACGTACTCGACTGTTTCCTCCGTGGATTTTGATGCTAGAGCAATGATTTTTTCAACACATATTAATAATTATTGTCAATATCTGTGTCGGACCGTTTTGCTTTTTTTTATATTTTTGTTTTTTAAGGCGCTAGAGCCCTTCAAAAATGGCCAAAATGGCCTAATTGACTATGCCGCAATGAGAGGCGTAGTGTTCAAAACTGATATCAATGAGCCAAAAAAGCAAAACGGTCCGACACAGATAATTTCATAATCATTTACTTAGATTTCCAAATTTGGTTACGATTGCTTAAGTTTTGGAGGAGGAAACAGTCGAGTACGAAACCTTGATTTATTAGAGATTTTTACGCAGGATTTTTCGCCTTGTCCTTATCGCACTAGTTTTAGGAGCCGCTTCCGTTAGCGAGACGGGTATATTTACCTAAAATATTTAAAACTCAGCTCCTGTTTCGTCTTTAACACATACGGTACGGAACCCTCGGACGTAAATACGATCCGATGTTAAATATATATTCAGTAATCACTTTTAATAATGTAACTAATTTATGCTTTGTATCTATTTAAATATTTGTATGAATGTTCCGATTACGATCGGGGGCTATTGAAATATAAGATGTAATAGTAGCTTGGTGAATATGCACTAAGGGTATGTGATGAACAGATGTGATGATCATTAGCGTATTATAATTTTTAGGGTTCCGTACCCAAAGGGTAAAACGGGACCCTATTACTAAGACTTCGCTGTCCGTCCGTCCGTCCGTCCGTCCGTCTGTCACCAGGCTGTATCTCACGAACCGTGATAGCTAGACAGTTGAAATTTTCACAGATGATGTATTTCTGTTGCCGCTATAACAACAAATAGTAAAAACAGAATAAAATAAAGATTTAAATGGGGCTCCCATACAACAAACGTGATTTTTGACCAATAGGTCAGGAAATGAATGCTCAAAAAACGTTGTAGAGGGAAATGCTAGGAACACAATTTTTGACTCCGTAACTTTGTTTAGACTAGTTAGGAGGTGAACATATCAAAAGTCCCCGGCTGTAGCCCCGGTGCTGCGGGGTAGAGGGGGGTAAGAAGGTCGAATTTTTCGGTTTTTCATTCATATCTTGGAAACTTTGCATCTTAGCGACATGACTACTAAGACAAACCGAAAGCTCATAAAATTAGTTACAAGTTTTATCCAGTCAAGTTTTTCGATATCTTGAATAGTTTTTGAGATAGACGCTCTTGAAAGTTTATTTAGGGATTTTAATGTTATCTTGATATCTACATCAGTGATGCTGTTAGGCCATGTTTGGCATCATTTTCGTATAAATCGGAGGTGCTGAATTCATTTATGGTATCACATTGACACTATTCCGAAGTAAAAACAAAATTAAAAAAATATATATTTTTTAAAATCCCTCTTCACGCTTAAACCGCTGAACCAATTTCTTTGAAATTTGGTACAGAAATAGTTTCAGTCTCGACACAGGACATAGGATAGTTTTTATAACCAAAAGCATCTTTTGAGGATGTGAAAAGTGGGGTGTAAGTTTGTATGGGGAGTCAGTAACCGCTGAACCGGTTTAGGTGAAATTTAGGATGGTATACATCTGTGATTTAGATGAAAATGATACCTAACATGACTTCAAACCTTACCTTAAGCAGTATGAACCTCAGGAATTCAGTTTCGTCGATGAAGTTGAATTCCCCCCATACTCCATTTCACAACTTTAAAGGATGATTATTGAGATAAAAAGTATCTTATGTCCTGTCTTGGGACTCGAAATATCTATATACCAAATTACAATTAAATCGGTTGAGCGGTTTAAGCGTGAAGAGGAATTTAAAAAAAAAGTTATTTGTTTAAAGTTTATATGTTTTTTCTTAGGAATGGTGTCAATGTGATACCAAAAATGAATTCAGCATCCCCAATTTATACGAAAATGATACCAAACACGGCCTAGCAGCTTCACTAATGTAGATATCAAGATAAAATTTAAAGCCCTAAATAAACTTTCAAGAGCGGATATCTCAAAAACTATTCAAGATATCGAAAAACTTGACTGAATAAAACTTGTAACAATTTTTATCAGCTTTTGGTTTGTCTCAGTAGTCATGTCGCTAAGACGCATAGTTTCCAAGATATTAGTGAAAAACCGAAAAATGAGACCTTCTTTCCCCCTCTCCCCCCCAGCACCGGGGCTACGGCCGGGGACTTTTGATATGTTCACCTCCTAACTAGTCCAAACAAAGTTACGGAGTCAAAAATTGTGTTCCTAGCATTTCCCTCTATAACTTCTTATTTCTTGGCCTACAAAGTTAAGCAACGTCGGGAGTGGTCAGTACTTGGATGGGCGACCGTTTTTTTTGTTGCTTTTTTTTGTTTTTTTTTTTTTTCATTATGGTACGGAACCCTTCGTGCGCGAGTCCGACTCGCACTTGCCCGGTTTTTATCCTGGTAGTTCAGACTGACTTGAAAATGGTATTCTTGGAATTTCAATAAAATGCATGTTTATTTACAATGCTTATTTATACCTCATGAAATAGAAGTCCCACAAACGCATTAATGCGAGCTAAGTATACGGTACTTGGTTGGTAGGTAATCATTGATAATTTAGGTAACGATAGGTGACGTGTCTTAACCCTTTGATTGGCAGAAACGGTCACAGACGTGCGCGGTTTCAATTTAATATTAACCATCATGCATTACAATAAGGCGTCATAGACGTAGCGAAGGGTTAAAGCGGGTGGCCGGAATCCCTCACGGCAGTGGGGAGACACTACTGACTTCGTGCAAACTCGGCTCCGTTCGGCTCAGCATTGCTCCGAGCGATTATTAGGGTTGACAAAACTTGACGTCCCTTTGCGTGCACGACCACAGATAAGATAATGACTTCAATTTTGACAACCCTAAATAGCCGAAAGGGTTAGTGCCATAAATTAGAAAGGGATATCATGATTTGACCCTGAATCGCTGTCGAACTTTGGTTTTGTGGGAAGTGTCCTTTCTGTACGATAGTACTATTACTTATTATGTGCCCACGGTAACCTGGATGCTAGCTAATAGTTACCAATGAGGATAATGGTTGGTCTCAGCAGAATGGTTCTCACAACTCAATGATTTTAATTATATAGCCGTTTTTCCTAGATTAAACATTGATCACTTAAGTTAAACATTGATCACTTACCACCGGTAACTTCATACATGATAGGCCAAGCAATAAGAAGTTATAGAGGGAAATGCTAGGAACACAATTTTTGACTCCGTAGCTTTGTTTGGACTAGTTAAGAGGTGAACATATTAAAAGTCCCCGGCCGTAGCCCCGGTGCTGGGGGGTAGAGGGGGGAAAGAAGCTCTCATTTTTCGGTTTTTCACTTATATCTTGGAAACTTTGCGTCTTAGCGACATGACTACTAAGACAAACAAAAAGCTGATAAAATTTGTTACAAGTTTTATTCAGTCAAGTTTTTCGATATCTTGAATAGTTCTTGAGATATCCGCTCTTCAAAGTTTATTTAGGACTTTCAATTTTATCTTGATATCTACATTAGTGAAGCTCTTACGCCGTGTTTGGTATCATTTCCGTATAAATCGGGGGTGCTGAATTCATTTTTGGTATCACATTGACACCATTCCTAAGAAAAAACATATAAACTTTAAACAAATACCTTTTTTTTTAAATTCGTCTTCACGCTTAAACCGCTCAACCCATTTAATTGAAATTTGGTATACAGATATTTCAAGTCCCAAGACAGGACATACGATACTTTTTATCTCAATAATCATCCTTTAAAGTTGTGAAATGGAGTATGGGAGGAATTCAACTTCGTCGACGAAACTGAATTCCTGAGGTTAATACTGCTTAAGGTAAGGTTTGAAGTCATGTTTGGTATCATTTTCATCTAAATCACAGATGTATACCATCCTAAATTTCATCTAAACCGGTTCAGCGGTTATTGACTCCCCACACAAACTTCCACCCCACTTTTCACACCCTCAAAAGATGTTTTTGGTTATAAAAACTATCTTATGTCCTGTGTCGAGACTGACACTATTTCTATACCAAATTTCAACGAAATTGGTTCAGCGGTTTGAGCGTGAAGAGGTATTTAAAAAAGTATGTTTTTTTAAATTTTGGTTTTACTTCGAAATAGTGTCAATGTGATACCATAAATGAATTCAGCAACCCCGATTTATACGAAAATGATACCAAACATGGCCTAACAGCTTCACTGATGTAGATATCAAGATAAAATTAAAATCCCTAAATAAACTTTCAAGAGCGGGTATCTCAAAAACTATTCAAGATATCGAAAAACTTGACTGGATAAAACTTGTAACTAATTTTATCAGCTTTCGGTTTGTCTTAGTAGTCATGTCGCTAAGATGCAAAGTTTCCAAGATATCAATGAAAAACCGAAAAATTCGACCTTCTTACCGCCCTCTACCCCCCAGCACCGGGGCTAGAGCCGGGGACTTTTGATATGTTCACCTCCTAACTAGTCCAAACAAAGTTACGAAGTCAAAAATTGTGTTCCTAGCATTTCCCTCTACAACGTTTTTTGAGCATTCATTTCCTGACCTAATGCCATCAATAGGCGACATGTCAGAGGGCACGAGATCCGTCCCTCTCAACTGCAGGAGTAGATCAATGAGAACAATCTCTGGTCTCTGGTGTCAGCTTTTAGCCAGTGACATTTGTTGGCAGGTCAAACATAATCACTTACCATCGGTATTTTCGCACATGGCATCAATAGACGACGCTAGACACGTCCCCAACGACGAGTCCCAAGTCCGTCTCAACTGCAGGAGTAACATTGAGAACAATCTCTGGTCTCAGCGGATTGGCTCCCGTGTCAGCTTTTAGCCAAAAACATAGCAGCTTGTTGGCAGGTCAAACATATCACTTACCACCGGTAATTTCGCACATAACATAATTGAAGCGACGTGTCTAGGGCACGAGCCCCGAGTCCGTCTCGACTGCAGGAGTAACAATGAGAACAATTTCTGGTCCTAACAAAACGGCTCGCATGTCAGCTTTGAGTCGATTACATCGTAGTTTGTTGGCAGATTAAACTGATCACTTACCACCAGTTCACACATGGCATCAATAGGCGACTTGTCTGAGGGCATGAGGCCAGTGTCCGTCTCGACTACAGGAGTACATATGACAACAATTTCTGGTCCTAATAAAATAGCTCCCGTGTCATCTTTGAGTTGATTACATCGTAGTTTGTTGGTAGATTAAACTGACCACATACCACCAGTAACTTCGCACATGGCATCAATACGCGACGTGTCTGAGGGCATGAGCCACGAGTCCGTCTCGACTACAGGAGTACCAATGACAACAATTTCTGGTCCTAATAAAACAGCTCCCGTGTCATCTTTGAGTTGATTACATCGTAGTTTGTTGGTAGATTAAACTGACCACATACCACCAGTAACTTCGCACATGGCATCAATAGGCGACGTGTCTGAGGGCATGAGCCTCGAGTCCGTCTCGACTGCAGGAGTAAATGAGAACAATTTCTGGTCCCAACAAAACGGCTCGCGTGTCATCTTTGAGTTAATTACATCGTAGTTTGTTAAACTGACCACTTACCACCAGTAACTTCGACTTCGCACATGGATCAATAGGCGACGTGTCTGAGGGCGTGAGGCCAGAGTCCATCTCTACTACAGGAGTACCAATGACAACAATTTCTGGTCCTAATAAAACGGCTCCCGTGTCAGCTTCGGAGTTAATTACATAGTAGTTTGCTGGCTGGTTAAATATGATGAGAACAATCTCTGGTCTCAACAGAATGGCTCCCATGTTAGCTCTAAGCCTATTACGCTAGCAGATCGTTTGTAGGTTAAAGATAATCACTTACCACCAGTAACTTCACACATGGCATCAATAGGCGACGTGTCCGATGGCACGAGGCCCGAGTCCCTCTCGACTGCAGGAGTACCAGCCAATCTAAGTACCAATGAGAACAATCGCTGGTCCCAACGGAATGGCTCCCGGGTCAGCTCAGAGCCAGGTATAGGGCAGTTCATTGGTAGGTTGAACTGTAAAGAAAGATAAGTTTCCGTTATTCATAAACGCTCATCCACACTAATTTTAAGCTTTTAGCTAATAACTGGTTTGTCCTTATTCAAGTCTCTTTGGCAAGAGACAAAACATATTTTAAACTATGTGAGACATTTTACGTTTTATGAATGAGGGAAGAATATTAATGAAATAAATTGTCTAATTTTCCCCAATTGTAAATAATTTGTTGGCATTTGTTAAAAAAAGAGACAAACATATTTTAAACTATGTGAGACATTTTACGTTTTATGAATGAGGAGGGAAGAATATTAATTTAATAGTCTCATTTTCCCCAATGATATCCTCTAATAATCTCAATTAGTTTGGTAAAATTGACCTAAACTCATATAATTTTTTTTTCTCTTGGCCTCAGAAATGCGTGGTTAAAAGCTCTCGGGTTCCTTGTGGGCACCTAGTAGGTATTGTATATATGTATGTCACTTTATTGCACATAAGAAGGTTTACATAAACCGGACAAAACAAAACAAAAATAAAAATGTTATGTACAAAGGCTAGGGTTTATGTATTGTATACTGCTATCTGAATAAAAGTGGTTTCTGCATATTGCATCACACATACATACGAAATTTTATTTTGTAACCACAGTAGATATGGTGTGGTTGAACCTTCGTAAAACCAACTTCTGATAAGAGAGCTATTACTATAGCCACTACATAGGTAGTAGTAGGTAGGTATAGGTATTAAAATTTGAGGTAAATTTCATTTTTGAAATGAGGACACCTCATTTAAATCACAAGAGATCTGGGTCAAATCAATTAAGGCAATCTTGACTTAAATTAATATTCATCTGTCTGTGAATAACTACCTAAATAAGCTAAAACAATATTGTGTATTAATTTAATATATGTATACTGATAATGGCAATAGTTAATTTTGTATTTTCTGCTGTACCTATTGTATTCCTGATGATAAGTAAAAAAAAAACATGGACAATGTTACTGGCAAAGCTAACCAATAAGTACCAATAAAAACCGGGCAAGTGCGAGTCGGACTCGCGCACGAAGGGTTCCGTACCATAAAGCAAAAAAAAAACGGAAAAAATGCAAAAAAAAAACGGTCACCCATCCAAGTACTGACCACGCCTGACGTTGCTTAACTTTGGTCAAAACTCACGTTTGCTGTATGGGAGTTATTTTATTCTGTTTTTAGTATTTGTTGTTATAGCGGCAACAGAAATACATCATCTGTGAAAATTTCAACTGTCTAGCTATCACGGTTCGTGAGATACAGCCTGGTGACAGACAGACGGACAGACGGACGGACGGACAGCGAAGTCTTAGTAATAGGGTCCCGTTTTACCCTTTGGGTACGGAACCCTAATAAAAACATTGTCAGCTAGGTATAGGGTAAATTGCCAGCAAATTGGCCACTTAAAGAAATGTCAGTCAGATTCAGGTCACTATTTAATTTCTATTACAGAAATCATTATTAAGTTTATTTTAAGCATGGTCAAGTGTATTTCTTGTTGTTGTATGTGTTCTCAGGAATCCTAGAAATTTTAGGTCATTATGGGACTAAGGATTTAATTTTATCAGGACAGGGGTAGACAAACTTTTGAAGAGAAGAGCCAACCACAGTAAAAATCTCAGTTTTAAAGTTTCAAACAGGCACAAAAGTTAATTTGATTGGTCTAAGTCCTACAAGCTTTTATTGTTGACAACCAATCTGGCCTAGTGGTTAGTGACCCTGCTTAAGCCGACGGTTCTGGGTTTGAATCCCGGTAAGGGTATTTATTTGTGTAGTGAGCACAGATATTCATTCCTAAGTCATGGATGTTTTGTATGTAATTAAGTATTTATAAATATAGTATGTGTATCATTGTCCGAGTACCCACAATACTAGCCTTCTTGAGCTTACTGTGGGGCTAAGTCAATTAATTAATGTAAGAATCTCCAATTTTTTTTTGTGTCATAAAAGGCACAATTGAGATTGCAATTTTCACTTTCAAAAGCTGCCTGTGGCTTGCGACCTGCAGTTTGCTATCCCTAGTAATTAGAGGAAAAAAAATGTCTCAATTTATTCATATTATTTTCGAGTTTTTATTGTCACCTGCCGATAGAAAAAGTGTTAGGGGATACTGAAAAGTTAGATTCTGAGAATAAATAACACACAAAGAATACCTGTGATGGTTCCTCTACGATGAGCCAACGCCGGCCACTCCAAGGGACGCAGCCATGATGTAGAATGAGATAGCAATATCACTTGCTCCCTCTAATGCATAAATGCGTCCCTTGGAGTGGCCGGCGTTGGCCCATCGTGTAGAGGAGCCAAGAGAGGTCATTTCACAGGAAAGAGGTTCACATGTCTTTGTGGACATTGCCACGATTGAGGGCCCTAGCATGATATTTTTATTGAACCCTTAAACCACCATAAAGCAGTACTAATGCTCTATTAACCTGTGTGATAAAATCATACTTATATGCACACAAGTTGGCATTATTTAATAAATTTACGGTTAGACTCACTTGTTTTAAGTCACTCGCTATTCACTGTCATTATTGTCTACCGGAGTGTTAACTTTTGTTTTGCACCTAATTGTTTAAAAACTAATAGTAGATTTGGTTTGGATGGGCAATTGTAATTGTAGACACTGTGACACCTCTGGAGTACTCTAGACTCTCCAGAGTTGTAAGTGCTGTAGGCTATAGCTTTTATTATTTAATAAGACAGCTAATATGGTATAAACAATAACAAAAAAATAAGAATACTAACTTCTTCTTGAATGCCAGCATTGCTTGATAGTTTCCCTCCATCAGTTATAACAACAATGACTGAAGGCTCCAAGTAGAAGGGGCACCGCCCCTGGCCATATGTGTCTATGCCCGTCTGCATGCGGTTTATGTTCAACACGTCAAATGCATGTTTTAATGCAGCGCCCATTGTTGTCAGTCCTAGGCATTGCAAGTTTTTCAGCTCATTTATAAATGTTGCCAAATTTTCCTTCCATCCAGCCTGGAACAGCAAAAAACAACAATTAAATATCATCTCACTTCCAAGATCTAGCGGTACTAAAGGTATATATTGTAATTAAGGGAGCTAGTACATCATTATGGTATTTATGAGATTTACCATGGAATCCCAGAAGGCAATGCCTGATACTATATGATAAAATACTTATAGGACCTAATATTACTTTGACCACATAAAGATGATCATTTAAGCAAGCACTTTTGAAATCCAATATGATTTTATGACATTTAAAAGCATAAAAAGAAATACTAATTAGGACTACTCTATTCAAAGAGTACTGAATAACACGATTCACTGCTAAGTGCGTGAAGTACACCGTGGTACAAATTCATATTTCCCTCTCTTATCGCCATTTTCGTCGAGTACCGGATTGGCCAATAGGATTGTGCGACGAGAGCGCAGTCGCGAACGCTATCGCGGACGCAGCAACGGTGGCGGCAGCGGCTTGTCCTGTTTACGTCGTTCTGTCTATTTCAGTAAAATTCGCACCTTCAAAGTATGGACATGAACTGGACTGCAGATCATAGTGGTTCTACTAAGGATGCTAAAAAACCGGCGTCACTATGCCCCTTTATGCACATGATAAAGAAAATAATTTGAAAACGTGTTTACTTCGATAATACTAACCTTGATGTTCGCGGGTGGCTCTTCGAAAGTTAGAAGCATATACCTGTCACCTCTGCTTTCAGGGGAACGTTGACGTACCTATGAAGTAAAATTATGCAGTTTTAGCAATCACGCGATAAACAAATAAATCACAAAACGAGGCGGTTGACGAGTCGATGACACTGCACGTACCTTTACGAACGTTTCCACAGCGCCCTTGGCTACATCGAGCAATGTTGGGCGTCCGCCCAAATAAGCTCTTTGGTTCATAGAGGCTGATGTATCTATTAGAAAAACTATTATAGTCATCGTGAAAATTGCCTAAATATTCTTCTAAATACATTAAAATATGCGCACTGTAATGAACTAAGAACAAAAATGGCCGCTACATCGTACGCAGACTCGTTGAGAGGCGACCGTCCGACAGCCGCTTCGACGAGCAGCTGAACAAGCTACGCCACGAAGACTCCAAAAGTACCACGTGACCTAATCATACGTTCGGCTATTTTCGGTTTCCAATAGAAAAACGTTCGGGTTTGCTCGGAAACTCGGCAGCTTAGCTTTTATGTTGCCATAATATGTAACACATTTTCCTTTTTAATTATATTTAATTATCCTCACGACTTACTTATCGCCGCTGTGCGTAAATGTACATTACTTTCGAGTTTATGATATTATAGAATGAAATACAACACGTATATGTAGGTAAATAATAGTGGTAAGGTAAAGCCCTCGCTAAGTTGATATACTCTGGCACACCCAGCTTGTCAGTAGAAAAATTCGGCAAATTTAAAATTTTGTCTGTTTTTAGGGTTCCGTACCCATAGACTAGGAATCCTCTAGACGGAGTTTAAAGCAATTATTTCATGCAACCGATGCTGCCAAAAATGCGGGGGTGCGCGGGACGAGGTGAGCGAAGTCCCGTGCCGTGATTGGTCCGTTCAAACGACGAACGAGTTCACGGACGTCACACAAAGACACTTTCGACTCTGTAGAGCCGCTACAGGAGGTCTCTGGAGGATTTTATTAATCACTGGAAGGCACTTTAGTTTGTAAACATCTTGTTTATTAATTTAATTATATTCACAACATATGACTTATCATTACGGATGATGGAAGTAGAGTGATTGACAATTCTCAAGTTTCTAATTTGAACATACTTCAAACTTGAGCTTTCTATATTCAAAGAGAATGTCTCAAGCCAGTGTCGATTGCTATATACAGCCTCTACAAACCAACAGACTCGAACATGGAGTAAAATTACCGTATGCGTGGCAGCGGGGGTAGCGCGACTATACTCAGTCTAGAGGATGTTTTGTCTGTGTCCGTACCTAAAGGGTAAACGGGACCCTATTACTAAGATTCCGCGGTCCGCCCGTCCGTCTGTCACCAGGCTGTATCTTACGAACAGTGCTAGCTATTAACAGTTGAAATTTGTATGAGTGTGATGTATTTATGTTGCCACTATAACAACAAATACTAAAAAGTACGGAACCCTCGGTGAGCGAGTCCGACTCGCACTTGTCCGCTTTTTCTACTACCAAGGTGGTAGACCGCGAGCCACGACTAGATTTCCATGATCACCTCCTTATAGTGATTATAGTTGTTAACGGCTATGTATGAGATTTCCATGATCACCTCCTTATAGTGATTATAGTGGTTAACGGCTATGTATGATGAACCCTCGTGAACGTCAGCTGCCGCTCTGTCGGTGGGCTGAGGAATGGCAGCCACCAAAACATGTAAAAAATAAAATAAATTTTGTCATCGCCTCCCGTTTGATACTATGTCAGGATAGTTTAGATGCTATTATTATAAATAAAAAACCGTCAGCCGGTTGTATAGCGGTGGAAAGACCGTCAGCAACTTGCATAAACATATAAAAAATAAGCGCTTTACTTTACCTTTTTATTGTAATGATAACTGTAATGATGAAACTTTGCATGTAGCATTTATTTTTAGAGTTTATTGGAAAACACCAAACAGTGGATTCCAATTTAACTTAACTGTAGACTATTGTTCAAAATAGTGCTAGTGGAATAAGCAACTATACTGTCAAATACAACGTAACTTGATAGAGTTAGATCTAGAAGTGACGTCACGTGATCAATTGTTAATCAAACGTCAAACATCTATGAAATGTGTGGACTATCAAGATCGTCGCAGACGTTTCTAGGTCTACGTTAGTTGCATCTCTTTTTTTAATAAGTACCTAATTCAAAATAAACACTATTTTTTTTCTTTTATGCAGCGCGGATAGCTGCCAAATCATCCTAATCCTATTTCTATGATTCTAATTCATCTAACAACCCCTTCGAAGATAAAGCGTTTTGCTATTTCAGTATTTTTTACCTGAGTGTGGGTGGTCGATTGTCTTACATTATGTAAACATGTTATCTCCAAATGTTACGTGAATTTGAACCATATAAGTAAAATTGCGGTTGAAAGTTTAAACGGACTATTCCTTCTTTATGGTTGAAGCCGAAAAACACACCTCCAAATTTTTTACGATACAATACATTACGATACAAGTGCGTAATTCGCAATGAGTTGCGATCTACCTTTTCGCACGTGTATTGTACAACGTTTTATAATATATATGGCGCTTAAAATTTTTGACATAGGCACGTATTGTCCTTAATCACGCGCTGGGGCGGCAAAGTAGCACCATATGTACTGTAAACTTTATTTTTACACTTACTGCTTTTTTGATTATTATTACTTTACCCTCATCTCAATTTTCCCGATTCGAGGGGTAATCATTAATAATTAGACAACACTATCAAGTGATGGCCGGTAAGTTGAAGGTTTCAAAGTAAAATTATATTTTAGAAAATTTTAATAATCCAATATCGTATTAAAATTTATTAAAGGATTAGTATAGGTTTATAAAACATAAATTATTGAGTTTTGATGAATCCTATTGAAAACAATGAAAATGTAAAACGCCTTTTTTAGCTCTTGCAACATTTTAGGGAACTGTCACTGTCAATGTCACGCTTTCGTTTTTATACAGTAGGCAGACAGACCGGGAATATCAATAGGCATATTGGAATAGAAAAGTGAAATAAAAAAAGAATATCATCTCTAAAATTACCGGTCCATTACTCAACCCTTTCCATTTTATAATTTATCAGGTTTGAACGTCCAAACTCGTACATTTTATTCCTTTACCAAACACAACATGGACGAAGTTTTAGAAAAATTGGAATCTACAATTATAAGTCCGGAAACTACAGAACAAGGAACTAACGATTACCAGGCTCTCTACAAAAATTGGGGCAGATTGGGAAATCAAGAAGAGAGGCGTAAAGAATTACTAGAACAACAAAAAACGTAAATAACTTTGACTGTTAAATATTTCTTTATTCAGGTTTTGCCAATTTTTAATAACCTAATTTCTTATAACATTATTTCTTATAATAAATTATGAACTTAATGAATGCATTATTGAAAAGTATCTTCAAATGTTACTTTACTTATTAGATCTAAAATAAAATAAAAATCATAATATTATAATATGTACACATAAAACACATAAAATATTTTAGCACTTTGTACCTGTCTAGTAAACTTAATATTTATTTCAGTAATCGCAATGACAAGATTGATGCATTTCGAGGTATACTGGAACTTGTGAAAGTGGTAGAAGAGAGAAATATTTTCAAGCCTTATAACCGGGTAATAAATTTTAACTTTATTCCTCATCCAATAAACTTTACAAGCCTCTATTAGTTAATTTATGTTTTATTCCATATAAGGCATAATAACAGCTTTAGGCCCACTTGCACCATCTCAATAACCCGCGGCTAAGCGGTTAAACCGTTAACCCAGTGTCAAATTGTACTGGTAATCATGGTAACTCCAGGTTTAACCGGTTAACCCCAGGTTAGTAAAATGGTGCAAGCGGGTCTAAGACAAACAAGTAACAGCTAATTGAGGCTTCAACAGCTTTTATATAAATAAAGATTTTTGTACATTGATCCACCTGTTGCTATCTCTATTGCACATGCATAATTAATTAATTATATTACTGTCCTACCCATAACATCACTGTGCGAGCGTGACAGCAATATAAATGAGTATACACTAAACAGACAAACAAAAGTAAAAAATATGTGCAAAAACAAACTTATCCAACATTATTTCAAAGGTACATTACCGGCCTAGCATATATGTTGCGGGCTTCAACAGGACCTCTGCCACCTATAGCAATGTTCTTATGTTGTCGGAATGGATAATAGAGAAACCGGCGGACTTCAGTGAGAACTGGATGGTGGTGCCGTGCCCTAAAGGTGTCCGGATGCTTATTGTAGCAAATCAGGTAAGAGCCATTGACCGAATGAGATGCACTTATGGAAATTTCAGTAGGAGTAGCAGAGAAAGCGGTATTATTGCTTGTCCTTGTCACAGTCTCACTATTTGTTTGTTCCCCACCAAAAATTTAGTATGGTTTATGGTGGGCAACAAATAACCCGACCGAATTACGTAGATAGTTTTTGGTATGTTGTCAGAACTGTTAAAACGTTAAAACGTGTTTTTAATATTGTCGCTTTGCGTATGTTTTGTCCCTCACGGAGGCACGCGTATAGCTCATCTATGTAATACTAGGTCTATGGTAAGAGCACACTATCAATATCAATTATTGCTGCAGTCTATTGGTAGTTTGTTCTGTTTCCAGTGCTGGTATCATGGGTACGTTAAGTTAGCAAGTTCCTGTTTGAAATAACTATATTTTTGCAATGTACACTTACAAGAACATAGGTCCTTAACTGCATCAATCAAAGAGGGGTATGAAACAGCCAGGTTTTGAACTACCAACATGCACTTAAAACCTAGAATTGCGTGCATCTTTCTCTGTCATTTTAATTATATTCATATTTAATTGCCTGAATTGGAGTAAAAGAGAAAGATGCCCGCAATGTATGAACTTCGGTGATTGCAGCAGCAGCAATCTGAGCAGGAAATGGGTCAGTTTGGGAAACACATCCAATTATTTGTTTGAAGTTGAACAGACGATGATGATGATGACCTAAAATAGATGTGAATCCCAAGTTTAGCCCTTAGATAATGTTGATAATACTAAAATCGTCATTACATATATTTTACAGGGAAAAACTAGAGCCTACACAAAATACGGGCATTTCAAGATGGAGTTCCGATCTGTTCTCCCCGGTGGCAATGGCAGTGAATACTCGAAAAGTCGCTGCTGTGTGTTGGACTGCTTCTATGCTGAGAAAAAGAAGATAATGTACATACTAGATATCTTGGCCTGGAACAATCAGCCCATGACAGATGGAGAGGTATACATGAATTGCTTTATGTATTATAATTATAAAAAAAAAAATACGTAGTTTACTCACTTGAGTCAAAATTATGAATGAGGCAGTTAAAGAAAAGAGATATCAGGACATAGTTACACAAGTGCGAGCGAAAACTCCGATGTATTAGTTTCATTGGTTTCAATGGACAGATGATATGATGTATACTTCGTTTTTTTTAGCATTAGAAATTAGGTAAACAATCTTGATGTGTCTTTTAATTGAAAAACACATTTTTAAAATAAGTTACGGCAATTATGTAACAATTATGAATCTAATACGATCATTTATATTTGAAGAAACTTCCTACAAAACCGAGGTTTGACAGCGGTTCAGTGTCGAATCATGCTATCCCTTTCTAATATATGGCACTATCCCTTTCGGCTATTTAATAATAATAATAATAAGGCAGGTGTCCGGACCTCTTTTACAATAGCCCAGTCTCATTGTCCACCCAAACATCAATCCATAGACCGGAATACTGTTCACTTTTTCTACAATAGTCCCAATGCCTGCTGCGACCGGTTCATGGGTGTCTATTGTTGCGCCTGTGAACGGGTTCCAGCAGGCGTTCTACATGACATTAAAACTCTCCAAGGGGCCTCTACGTGTTGGATCTATATCCCCACGCAAGCCTATCAAAAGACCGGGATTTATAGGCCCGTGAAATCCAAAAGGAGACACAAAATAATAATAATAATAAAAGCCTTTTATTTCCCAAATATAAATGTTACAATTAAATTAAGAGTTTAAGTATTATTTTGGGTTTACTAACGAATGGGCCAAAATCGTTTCCCAAAGTATCACATCCCAAACTATGTTTCCCAAATTATCATTTCCCAAAAAAATGTTTGGCAAAACAACTTATCGCAAATTTTCAGTTAGCAATAGTCTTTTTTGGCAAGTTATTGTTTAGCAAATAATTACTTGGACAAGTTTCATTTTACCAAATATTATTGAGTCAAATGTATCATTAAGCATAACTTACATGTCCCAAAATATTGCTGGCATACAATTTACATACCAATAAAGTGGAGGCTGCAGAATTTTATTTGTCTGGTATTTAACTGATCATTACATATACATAGTAAAATGTACTTAACGTCAAAAAAACATCCTTACTGCCAAAAATATGTAAAAACTAAAACTCTATTTTAATGTAAAATTATAACCAAATTTGTTACATCTCGCTATTCTATTAAAGCAAATAACACCAAAGTAATCGTTGTAACCCAAAAATAGTAAAAAACCACCAATATTTAAACCACATTTTAGTTTAAAATGTCATGCAAATTTTTTACATCTCGTTATTCAATTAAATTAATTATTCCACTTCGATGACCTTTTTCTAGTACATAGTATTTCGTTTCTGTAAGGATCGCAGTTCTAACCTAACCTAACCCACATTTCTAATAGCATTTCGATTCTGTGAGAGTCACAGTTCTAACCTAACCTAACCCAATTTTCTGATAGCGGTTCCGTTTTGTGAGGATCGCAGTTCAAACCTAACCCAACCCACCCAAATTACGTAGAATTTAACGAACCTATATTAACATAACAAAGAGTACACATTTAAATAGAGATGCCTATTTGTCAAATTTGCGAAGTGACAATTTTGACCAAACATCTTTTTGGAATATAATATTAGACAATAAAAAACGTTTGCTAAATAAGTTTTTGTCCTAATAACATTTGACAAAGTAAAATCATGCCAAATGATAATTTGACCAAATAAATTATATGCGAAGTGTAACTTTGCTAAAGGTTCCTTTGGGAAATGAAACTATTGCGATAAGTTTGTTGGGAAGTGAAATTTGGCGAAATGTATTTGGCCGAAACGAAAGTACACCATTATTTTGAAATAAAGTTACAAAGAAAAGAATTTAAAAACTACTAAGTATTTTTATGTGGGTTTGTCCATTTTTGGACGTAGGCCTCCTCCATGTCACACCATAGTTTTCTGTCGGCGGCCAGACTGGCCCAGGCTATGCCTGCCTGCTCGGTTATGTCGTCTCGCCAGCGGCGGAGCGGATGACCTTGCCCTCGCCCGCCATCTGGTGGGTACCAGTGTAAAACTCTTTTGCTCCACCGGTCGTCTTTCGCTCTCGCCGTGTGTCCGGCCCATCGCCACTTGAGGCGGCATGCCATTTCCGCTGCGTCCATTATATTTGTCTTCTTACGAATATCGGTGTTTCTTACTGTCTTTTATTTTTATACCGAGTAGGCTTCGTTCTATGGCTCTTTGAAATTTCTGAATTTTGTCGATAATTTCTTTGTTTATTGCCCATGTTTGGCATCCGTAAAGAAGGGTCGGTGTCACTACAGTGTCGATAGCTGTTTTTTTCAGTGTGATGCCTAGTTTGGATTTAAAAATATGTTTGTGTGACCAATATGAGTTCCAAGCTTTCTGAATTCTACGTTCCACTTCATTTACATAGCGACCACTAAATGAGATAACTTGTCCCAAGTATTTATATTCAGTCACGTATTCGATACTGGTATTTTCTACGTGTATACTCTCCTTCTTCCTATTTGTCATGACGCATGTTTTTTCGGCTATTTAGGGTTGTCAAAATTCAAGTGATTATCTTATCTGTGGTCGTCCACACAAAAGGAAGTCAAGTGGTGCCAACCCTAATAATTGCTCGGAGCAATGCTGATCCGAGCGGAGCGGTATAAGGTAATATATGTATCTCAAACACATTTTATAAACTTTCAGTTGGAGTTCAGACAGTACTGGATCAAATCACAGCTAATGGAACTGCCCCAGCTGACCACTGTAAGCAAGAAGAACCAAATAGTGTTCCAACTACTTCCGATGGTGCCTTGTACTCCAGAATCATTTAATAAGTATGTTGAATTAGTTATTTTCAATATTCAAAAGCTCATGTTGCAATGATTTACTGTTTTGTGAAACTTATTCCAGGGCTCATTATTGTTTGTTTTTCATGTTGTTTGTCGTGTTCCTATACATGAAACGAAATGTAATTCGAATATTCTATAAAATCACGTATCAGTCGGTATACATTTTAAAACTTGGATGTTTCACATAATAAAGGTACTTACCAAAAAAAAAAAAACCGGCCAAGTGCGAGTTGGACTCAATGGTCATTTTTTGGTGGTAATTTTTTGGCTATTTTCTTAAATAACTTCGTACCTATGTATTTTAAAATTCTAAAAAAAACATGACCATCTTTGGGTTACTAATTTACATATGTGTACCAAATTTCAACTTAATTGGTCCAGTAATACCCGAGAAAATAGGCTGTGACAGACGGACAGACAGACGGACGCATGAGTGATCCTATAAGGGTTCCGTTTTTTCCTTTTGAGGTACGGAACCCTAATAAATTAGGGAAGTAGACATACTCTCACAACGTTTCAAATACACCTAAAGCTTTATAAATATGCAATGTCCTTAACCAAATACAGCGTCACAAGCCACGGGCCACTTGCACCATTCACTAACCTAACCGGTTAAACCTGGATTTACCATGGTTACCTGTACAATTTGACACTGGGTTAGCGGTTTAACGGGTTAACTCCGGGTTAGTGGGATGGAGCAAGTGGCTCTAGGTTGGATAAATGTTTAGTAAATCTGTGTGTAAAATGTCTAAATATATAAAATAAATATAAATATTATAGGACATTCTTACACAGATTGACTAAGTCCCACAGTAAGCTCAAGAAGGCTTGTGTTGTGGGTACTCAGACAACGATATATATAATGTATAAACATGTATTTAAATACATAGAAAACAACCATGACTCAGGAACAAATATCTGTGCCATCACACAAATAAATGCCCTTACTGGGATTCGAACCCAGGACCATCGGCTTCACAGGCAGGGTCATGAGACCCACTAGGCCAGACTGGTCGTCAATCTGGTCTGGTCGTAATCTGTTTTTTTTTATGTAATAGTCAGCAAACGAGCAGACGAGCCGCCTGATGGGAAGCGGTCATCGTCGCCCATGGACATAAGCAACACCACAGGAGCCACTTAAGCGTTGCCGACCCTTGAGAACCCTAAATACCCGCTTCTTGAAGAATCCCATGTCGTAGCGCGTTATTTATCACACTCGTTTTCCAGTTTCATGATGACGTATCCCCCATTCGAAGACAACAACCCCGCACTGGACGGCCTGCTGTTCTACCACAAGAAGGCGCATTACGTCTCCGGCGAGACGCCCCTAGTGGGGTGGCTGTTCCCTTACATGGTGCCAGAGGTGCTGGGATCTGGTGGGTATCAATTATGTATTAGCTATTTATTGGTGCCTCGTCAAATAGGAGTCGAAGACAACAACCCCGCACTGGACGGCTTGCTGTTCTACCACAAGAAGGCGCATTACGTCTCCGGCGAGACGCCTCTGGTGGGGTGGCTGTTCCCTTACATGGTGCCAGAGGTGCTGGGATCTGGTGGGTATCGATTATTAGCTATTTATTGGTGCCTCGTCAAATAGGAGTCGAAGACAACAACCCCGCACTGGACGGCTTGCTGTTCTACCACAAGAAGGCGCATTACGTCTCCGGCGAGACGCCTCTGGTGGGGTGGCTGTTCCCTTACATGGTGCCAGAGGTGCTGGGATCTGGTGGGTATCAATTATTAGCTATTTATTGGTGCCTCGTCAAATAGGAGTCGAAGACAACAACCCCGCACTGGACGGCTTGCTGTTCTACCACAAGAAGGCGCATTACGTCTCCGGCGAGACGCCTCTGGTGGGGTGGCTGTTCCCTTACATGGTGCCAGAGGTGCTGGGGTCTGGTGGGTATCAATTATTAGCTATTTATTGGTGCCACGTCTAATAGGAGTAGCATACTTCCAGAGATACTGATCCACGGATAGCACACAAATCAAATTATTTACGTGTACAGTCAGCAGCAGAAGTTGCTAAGCGGGCCAGGTATTAAAAATGATATTGACCGGACTTTGTTGTTAAGAGAATAAGAGCGCGTCAAGGTAATTTTGAACACCTCGCCCGCTTAGCAACTTCTGCTGCTGACTGTACTAGTGGCTCTGTGAGATGTAGATTTAACAAGCCAATTTCTAAACTATGTAAAACCAGGCGTGTCTCACTCCGCGATTTCGTCGCTTTGCTACAGGTAGCTAAAAGTACATCCGTTCGACCCCAATTTTGGGGTTTGTCATAAGCCGCGCGTGGCGCTGTCGCCACCTAGCGGCCATATCTGTGCTCATCGTAACAGACGCGTTTTGTTAGAGAGTGAGTCTTCTGTACTCAGTACTGGGTCATTCCATAAGAAACGCTACCAAAGGGTTGAAAAATGAAAACTGGTTTAAGAAGTCAAAACTAACCTATTTCCATAGAAAACATACCGAACCTTCATGTCACAAAAAAAAACCGAAAAAAAATGTTTTTTTATGGTAGCTCCTGTACAAAAAAAATATTTTTAATTTTTTTTGCATTTAATCCTGTGATGTGGGGTGTCGTTGGATAGATCTTTCAAAATGAATAGGTGTCACCATCAACAACTTTTTGATTAAGTGAATATTTTCGGAAATATTCGCATCGAAAGAAAAATAATTATGATATCTTCGAGAAACAGTTTTTATTGTTAAGATAATGTATTTTAAAATAATTCAGCATTTATTACTTATATTTCTAATCGAGTTTATTAAAAAGACAATAATTTCAATAAAATGAGCCATAATTTCGTATAAATCTGTCTTAATTTCGTACTCGTAACACCCGAAACGAACCATGAGTAACACCCGAAACAGGTAATTTATTTTATTAAAATTAAATAAGAAGTGATACTAAGTGTTACTTCAGTGTTTCAATAGACTATACTAACTATTATTACTTGACATAAATAAAACTGGAGCTTACTTGATAAAATTCGCTTAATTATACATTTTGGTACTGATGGTCAGAAGTCAGAAGGTATAGGCCAATTCGCGTAACGCCCGAAACAGCTACTTTTTAGTGATTCTCTCGTTATTTCTCTTATACTTTAATAATGTGCGTACAGGAAAGGAAAATATTATCAAAGTAGTAGATGAATCAATAGTTATAATCTCCTAGTTCCTGTTACAATATCGAATAAAACCTTATTTTATGAGTTCAAGTGTAACACCCGAAACGGTGGAATGACCCTACTATTATTTATTCTGTGGTAAAACCTGAATCGATAAAAAATAATTGAAAAATGCGACATGTCGACGAGAACATCCGTCCCATACGAAATAATTTTTGGTCAAGCTGAAACTGACCGTCGCTTTCGCAATTTTACGGCCTCCTCCACTGGAAGATTTGGTCACTTTTGCTTTAGTAGTAGCATTACGGTAGTATAATATGAGTTTACACGTTTTACAAAACTACAGTTTGTAGACGTGGATGCAAGATGCAACTGAAATAAGTGGTCGCGCTCCTGAACTCAATTATTACATTACAGGACTAATTATGACCGCGACTTGTCTGATCCAATCCAATATTTAAATCATATTATCATATATATGTTTAATGTCAATATTATAATGTATTTTTTTCTTTTAGATATAACTGTACACCCACAGTTCCTGAGCGCAAAACCGGCGGGTTACGTAGACCAAGCCCAGTTTATACAAGCATTTGAGGCTAAAATGGACAAGAAGAAGAACCGAGGCAGGAGGTCTAGTTGCTCGATGGATACCAGTGGCAGCACAGAGGTATGAAAACGTATTTTTGACTTACAGCCAGTAATACAAAAAAATTCCTAGGGTGGTAGCATAAGTTACTCGTACATACTAACTTAAGATTTTTATATTTCAAAGGTAAAATGGGAAATTTTTAGTATCGCTCGCAGACGTATGTGCTTGATAAAAATTAGTTTATCTTTACATTGAATGGTGGACACATTTTTAACACTTCTTGATTAACTAGTTTTGCTGTCGACATTATAAGTGACATGATGTTATAATTTAGTGCAGTGAAAAAGAGATGGGTAGTTTATTCCGCATGTGGCAAGACTTTCACCTATGCTTTGAATTCTGTAATCCTTTTAATCTTCTTCTTTTAATTCTTTTTTCTTTTTTTTTTCTTTCTTTTTTTTACTTCTTTTAATCTTTTTTTTATTTTTTATCTAATACTTTTTCTTTTTTTAATGCTATTTGTTAAACTGTAAAACCGTGATTATTTTTGTAAAAAAGCGAGACACATTGATCACTGATAACTAAATTGTATATCGCTTTATCGTTATTCTAAATGGTCTTCCTAGTGTGACAGATTTTTTTATTGTTTTGCTTACTTACCTTTTCAGACTGATCCCAAAGAAAATCCATTACATAGTCCTAAAACTGAGAATGGATCCAAAGATACTGAAGAAATGGAAGCTGAAGTAAAACCAGATGCGGTCATAGACAATAAGCCAGAAGTTATGGACGCGGAAGAAAAAACAACCTTAGGCAAAGATAATATAGACCCAGAATCAGATCTTATAACAGACGAAAAAGAAAAATAGACATTTAAGGTATTTGGATTTACTGAATTAAATAAAACATTTGCTAAAGATACGGCATGATTTTGTATTTTATATTTTGTACTTCATTATAAAACTAAAGTATAACTCGGTAGGTATAAATCAATTTCAGACTGACAGACAGCTGAAAGGAATGTTTAAGGTCACCTACCGGGACGATAACTTTTCCTGTACCTACGATTTGATGTACGTAAATTAAATGTATATCTGATAACATTATACATATTTAATTTGTAATATGAAAGTATCAAGTAGTTTTTTTGTCTTCGTAAGTTTTTGTTGTGTCATTTTTAAACGTAAAACTTATCAGAGTATATTATATTAACCTGGATTTACCATATTATTGTTAAACTTTTTACATATGGCTGCATGTGATCATTGTTAAAAGCAAATTCCTTAAATTGAAGTTTGTATTAATAGGTAAGCTATGAAACTTATGTTATGGTTTTGTATAAAATATCTGTTACTGTTTAAAATTATCCTCCTAAAGAAATCAATAAAAAAGATATGCGCATTCCTTTCGAATAGATCAACGACGTCAGTTTGAAGCCTTACAAGCTTTTACATCTAACGTGGAATATCACACTGATGCGGATCCGCGTTTCGTTCCGGTGTGTGAACAAGACAGCTCTATTCTATGGTCTATAGCGAGGTCCCGCTCCCACACTGGAGCGGCGTGCTGAGTGCCGATCTATATTCAATGTGAAGACCACCAGGGTTTTATTCCATGAAGTACTTTATCTATTTCGAGTGAAAGACAACATGTACCTAATCAAAGACTATCTGTCTCCTCTGATAATAAACGAATGAACCACAAGAAATGTCTATTAACATTACCAAAAAGAACAGATAGTATAGAGGGGTCCTGTCATAGTAAATTTTGTAGTCACAGTAAATTTACTGCCATCCATCGACACACGACTAAAACTCAAAACGAAAACATAAAATTATCAAAAAAAATTATGTATATGGATAAATGATTTTATTATTTTTATATCATTTTGATCCATGTTCATTCACTGATATCCATGTGTTAAATATGCAACGGTATCGTCACGCCATCTAGCCGAGCATAGGCTAAAGGTGTGTGCGGCATCTATCCGAGAATGAGTTTTTCTTGATTTCCGAGGCACGTTGTTTCCTTAGACTTTATTCATCTTATACGAAGTTACATATGTCTTTGACATTACTCATAAAATGTTTATTGGAATTTCAACTCCATTGCCTAATATAAAGGATTTTCTTTTGAAGATAATGTTGTTAGAAATCGAGTAATTGGGCTTATAAAGACTGTACTTGGTATTTTTCTTTTTTCGTATTGACATAACATGTATTTATTGTAAACTCAGCGATATTAAACCCAATTATAGCAAAAGATTTCGTAAACTAAGGTTCATATTTTTCCGAGTGTACAACATACAGAATTTGCTGGCTAATATAATTCAGAGTGTTTAGTAACCATATTGTTAATATAACCTATGATTGATTCCATATTACATATATTAACCATCACAGCAAGATATATTAAAATTCATTACCCGTTTTCTTAAATAAAATTCATAAACCAGACATACAACTTAATTGATGCACCTACCAAGTGGTAAATATGTGTAGAATGTTAAAACATTTGGGTAATCGTTGACAAGTTGGCATGCATCCTTTATATATTGCCATAGAAGTGGTAGTGCATTGAATTTATTTAAACAACGGTTTGCAGCTTTCAAAAGACAAAGTAGAAGTAAATCTTTTTTGTAGTTTGAAAATTCGTCAACTGAGTTCCCACATAACACTAAACCACATCTTATCACTAAAGTCACGTGTGCCTAATACGAAAGTAACTCTTGTCTCTCGAGCTAGTTCGAGCCAGCCTCAGCCAGCGACACAGCCACACACAAAAACCGCCATATTGACCGTTAGCCATATTGTGCGAGGTGATTAGGTAGGTCATACTGAACAACTTTTTCTATGGGACCAACCCCGAAATCCCAAAATAAAAATTAGGCCTTCCCATAGAAAACGTCGACATCCAACCGACCAAAATCTATGAAACGGCCAAAAAAAATTTTGTGATTTCGGAGTTGGTCCCATAGAATAAGTTGTTAAGTATGGCCTACCTAATCACCTCGTACCTACAATATGGCTACAGGGCCAAACATGACCTGTATATCTTGGATCTTATATATTATGCTTCCACTTTTATGTTATGAATTTATGATGTTTGCGAAGTGAGATTTTCATAGCAACTCGTTAAGTAAGTATACCAATAGTAATAAAACCTCCATAGGTTATTTGCTGTCCGTAAAATTATTAATGGCGCAAACATATTGACTGAATTATGTCACAAAAAATAGGTATTAACTGAATTGATCAGGAACTCGGATCAAAGGGTCTGGCCGCAATCCTATAGCACAGTAGGTACTATCGTACAGAAAGGAATCTTCCTATGAAAACGAAGTTTGACAGCGGTTCAGGGTCGAATCATGCTCATCTTTCTAATATATGGCACTATCCCTTTCGGCTATTTAGGGTTGTCAAAAATCAAAAGGTGCACGCAAAAGGAAGTCAAGTGGTGCCAACCCTAATAATTGCTCGGAGCAATGCTGGGCCGAGCGGAGCCGAGTTTGACCGAAGTCAGGAGTTTCGCACCCCATGCCTATAGTAAAACTGCCTCTGGCTGAAGTGTATACCTTGGGTGCGTTTACCAAATTCCAAGCCTAGAATAGAAACCCCTTGGATTGGCTAATACTTAAACGTACATACCTAAGAAAGGTATACACTTCAGCCAGGGCCTTCGCTATAGGATTGCGGTCAGAGCCTTTTCGGCGCATTGTTTTACTAAAAAGGTCGATTTAACATATAGTTAATTACGAGTATGTGCCTATATTTTATACAGTTGTGCCCCTACAAGGCCTTGGAGGTATGAGTGGTATGATGGTAATTGACTTAGGTACCTACCCAAGTAGCTCCTCCTTGTCTAAGCCGTGATACTTTATATAAGTAGGTTCCAAAATATATTTCAAAAATTCGTATTCTCAACTTGTATTCGAAAACCAACTGGCAACATCTGCCCGGATGTTATTCCGAGCACTTGCATTTTTCGCATTGCACTAGACAACAGAACAACACAGGAATTTGAAATGTTTTAGCCGGCTTCCTTGGTGAGCCTTCGACGACAGGGGTCGTTCCCATCGCTGGCCTAGCGCAGACGAGTTGTGGCGAACCCCTACTCCATTATTTTTATTAGGTACCTACTGAACTATACCTATAGGTAAGTACTATCCGCAGATCAAACTGTAAAGTGACCTTATATTGCTGCATACAACTCAGAAATTTTACGACAACGTCACCAGATTGGTCTAGTAACAGTATTATTACCATTAGGTACGTATGGAAGATTGTATTTATAGAAGCATGTATATCAAATACATACCTACTTCTTCCGCCACGCAACGAATCGCAGTCGCAATATACTTAAATTTTAAAATGAGATATCGATTTGATATAGCTCACATTTCACCACGCTCGTGCTTATAATTAATATTGGTGTGTGTAAAATGCACTGCGTGATAGGTCATACAATGAGAACCATTTTTAAAGTGCGTTTCTGTTTCTGGTTGCATCAGACGAGTATTTCGGAAGCCGTTGGAATAATACTAGACTCGAGACGCGCGGCCTAGAAAAGTAGAGAGTAAAAAGAAGTATTTCTTCGTATTTGATCTACAAATTGGTTGTTTACGACTGTTACGAATAACTTACAGTTAGATGGAGGTACACTATGTATTGATAGAAAAATAGACGATAAAATACCGGAATACACTATTTTAAATATAAAATGTGCTTATTTTAATGACATTATCCCGTAGTACCTACTTACACAACTATTTTGACTAGTTAAGCTTCTACGCTATATTATACTACTCTTTGATTCTACCTACGAGTACACACTGGTAGTATTTTGCTCAATCTAACCATATCGCCGACGTGCAATACCTGCGTAAATCATTCAACCCTTGTCTGAATTTTGATTTAATTCCTGCGAGGGATTCTATTCTGAATCGAACCGTGAAACTGATAAGTTCTGAAATATATTATCATGGTAATATTTACCACGAACCCAGCATTTAATCGCAGGGCTTATTTGACTAGACTTAGTTTATATTTGTAGGTATTATTTTTGTTTCTGAGTAGTAAGTATTCTTAAATCATACCTATGTCATTAAATTTTATCGAACAATACGAGTAAATTAAATATAACCTTGTAGATAGAATATACCTACCTACAAAACATGCTAGTCTAAATAGGTAATTGGTGAGATTCATTTGAAAATACTTAAACAAATTTCAAGGCGCGCACCCCAAAAACCCAAATCGCTGATGCGAAACCACTACACCTATCCTATATACTTAAGGCAACTAAAAAAATAGGCAATTCAATCCATTCCAAACGGGACATTCAAACATATCTACGCTCCTATAGGCAATATGTTACGAAGATTTACGATGGAGATTTTATATATTAAATCGGGCACCCCAAAGTAGAGTGAATATACACCGTAGGTACCTACACTACATGAGCTATAGGTAAATTCATAAGAGCTGGAATTTTCATAGAAAATCCGCCCCAGTTTTCGTGCTCTGATCATCAAAAGTTGACGTTTGACAGTACAGTTACCTACTTATGGCACCCGTGTAGCGACATTTATATAGTTCAGTTGTAAAATTCGAGGCACACCTCAGGTATGCCTATTATTCTACGATCATTCACTCTATAGATCAGAGCATAACATATATGGATCACCAAAACATACGAGTTGGCAATGTTGCACCGAAAAGTGGAGTTTCACTAGCTTAGTTGTGTATTAAGCAAGTTGCTTTGGCGAGTGGCCAGTACGAGGTACTTTTGATCCCTCTGGGCTGAAAGTTCAACGGAAATGACAAATGATCGCTGGGAAAAAGCTATCAAGTTGAATGAAGAGAAATTGGTAGAAAGGGATTTATGGTTTAGACGAGTTGTTATTGTCAGTTTTAACTGTGCTTTCTGCGGCTTGGCTTATAAACAGCGATGGGATATATTATGTATGACCAAGCTTAAACTTAGTACATTTTCGACTTTAAAAAACGGTCCACTTGACTGACACTCGTATCACTGACAGTTATCCCTTCTCCATAAAGATACCCCGTCCGCAGCTTTGAATACTTATAGGTGCTTACCCAATATAGTTACACAATCTCCCGCCATTAAAAAAAAGTTGTGATTCAAAAAGTCTAACATTTTGCGCACCATTTAAGAACAATATTTTGATAATAATCGCTCGCGACACAATACACGTGGGGGTAATGTTTGAGCTCTAGTCAAACTTGTACTATATTCTAGTTCGTTTTAGTAGGTACATACTTACATTTGAGAACTTCAGAGTCCTTTAGTAGGTATTAGTTTGTTAAGACTCTCAAGCCCGAACAATATCGCAGCAAATACGAGTAACATTTCACCTAAGTACCTATCTATTGACCTAGTTTAATCTCCCTTAGGTACCTACCCCTAAACTAATGCAACAAACAATATATCCTGCTACTGCACCCTGCCGATGCATTTTGTCTGGGACCGTATCCTATTTTATTTAAAGATAAGAAAAAACTATTTATTTAAAGGATCGGACGGTATTTATTTGTTCTCCGCTTGTTGGCTTTTGGATAATCCTATTGGTTTTACTTTTACCAAAGCAAAACAACGATACCCACTCTAGAATCTATAAGTATAGTGTGTCTGGAAACCCAAAAGAAAGCTGTTAGGTATTACTATCGCGCATTGACCGCTAACGAGCGCTCGACTCATATTTTCCAGTACTTAATTATACATTAGTTTACGCATATAAAAGTAAGTAAGTAAATATTCTTTAAGTATTGCACCAATAATTATACATTTTACATACATGTAAAACTACAAAGAAATAGTTATAGTTGTTATTGTTACGGTGGATCGCTTGAGTTCAACGATGTCCAGCACTCTGTAAGCGATAGGAATCCGATCTCGTTTCAATTTGATCTGGGAGTAGATACTACTTCGTTATTGAGCTTGGATTTAACGTTTTATGTATTTGAACAATCCACCAATTCTGTGACGCGGTTGTGGTTCGATTTGTTTCTAAATTGGAATAACTCATTCACTTCCCAGCAACAAAGTCGCCAGTAGCATTATATTTCTGGTACTTGGGTCAATTTTCAAATAGGCATTTTTTGCTGTCCCACGGCTAAAACTCGAAGTCCATAGGACTAAAAGACTGGGTATGTATATATTTTCATTCAGTGTATTATAAGCTTTAAAAATCATGCACAACTGTATCAAAAATATTATTTGGTCCTGACAAAATCGCATTTGAAGTTCCAAAAACGGCGAAATTTGCCGTTTTTCGCGTGTCCCAGTGGCGGCATCGCGCAATAAAAAAAATCATAACTTTGGATGTAGACAACGTATTATAAACAACTTTGTATTTCTATAAAGAGCATTTTCTAGAGAATTGATTTAATCATATTGATAAATTAATGCGTTATTTAATAAAACAAGGGAAGCCTTTTTATCACTGTCCCGCGCGGCACCTGTTTTGTTATGACTTAAATATACCCCCTATAATCTTCTTGTCTATTGAATAACGGTTAGATTAAATTTACAACGCAATCGTGCGGTTAGTTGGGCATCGATTGACATCAAATGTAAACCCGGAAACAGTTTAATTTATTTAAAAACAGATAAAAATCTCTTTCGATATATTTTGGTACGACTACAACGACATTTGTATGGACGCTGGTTACATTGGTACATAGTTGGAATAAAAATATGTCTTTTATAATAATAGTTGCAAATATAGTGTTAAAATATATAGTAAAATAAATAAGTGAATCTGTTGTATTGTGTAGGAAATATCGCTAAAAAATATTATTGGCGACATGTCGCGACATTTGTATGGCGACATTTATACGGCTATTTTGACCGTATAAATGTCGATTGTGGCATACAAATGTCGACATAGTGCCATACAGATGTCGAGAAGGTGTTATACATATGTGGTCAGGGTCTTATAAATGCAACAAAAATAATAAATAGTGGCATATACATGTTGATACTGCCATATAATGTCGAAAAAATGCCGTATATATGTCAAAAGCGCCTTACAAATGGCTAAATAGTGTCATACAAATGTCGATCTTTAAACGTCCATATCTAGCTAACTATAAAAAGTACAGAGGTGCCTCCTACAGTATATTTTTTGTTGTTAAGAACCCTTCCTAAAACGATGATTATAAATCAGATTTTTCAAAAATAAAAAATTGCCATACAAATGTCGAAAAAACACCCTCTTCAAAAATTGACCCACTTATACCTAGTTAGTGTAAGGGGCAATTTAAGTAAGCCAAGTAACTATATATTTAAGAAATTTCCTTAATTACGTAAATAACGTCTGTTTATTTTAGGATTCAGTGCAAATTTCCACACAAAAAAGAGTTATTTTATATACAAAATAAAATCGTATAAAGTGTTTAAGACGTGCAATTTGAAACGAGTGCCAAATACACGAATTAATAAACAGGCTAAATATTACACGAAATAAATTTAGACATGTAGGTACCTAAATGTAACTTATAACCTACATAATAGGTAAGTATAGTTGCTGTTTCAGTTTCTCAAGTGCCTAACATATTTATAAGTCAGATGCCACATCACCGTATTAACTTATAGCATAGAATAAATAATAGTACTAGGTACAGAAGACTCACTCTCTAACAAACGCGTCTGTCACGATCAGCACAGATATGGCCGCTAGGTGGAGACAGCGCCACGCGCGGCTTATGGCAAACCCCAAAATTGGGGTCGAACGGATGTACTTTTAGCTATCTGTAGCAAAGCGACGAAATCGCGGAGTGAGTCACGCCTGCTTATAGTTAACTACTGAACGCCTAAAAGGATTTCAAGCCTAGAAAATAAGCAGGTATCAGTCATTAGGTTCGTTGTGTTCTTGTGTAGGTTCCTTGTATTCGTTGTATATTTCCTGTTTACCCATCGACGGAACCTGACTATTTCCTCGCCACCGCTTGTCGTTTTTCTCCGCGTCTTGCCTCAGGTGTTGTTTTAACCTAATTTCATTTTATGTGCACAATATAACCCATTTTGTGATTGTGCATGGAAATGAAATTCCGCCTAACAAATTGGGCATAATAACTGGGCACCTCCACAATACGTAAAGGGCGCGAGTGTCACCTATGTACCTACTCTAACACTTTAGATACTTTAGGTACATGAAACTTACCTAAACTTGTTTGTACAGAGTGAAACAACGTCTACCTACTAAACATTTTAAACTATTTTTCGAAATCGAGGGTAGAACGACAAAGTAGAATTATTTATCTCAAAATGCACATTTTGAAACAAGATAGAAATTGATGAGAACAAAAGCGAACAATTTAAACTAAGAATGAATTCTTCCAAACCGATCGGCATCAGTAGAAGAAAGTTGTGTAACGGGCCATCACCGAGTACAGTGACCAGGCCGCGTAGCCAAGATGCCGATCGCTTACGCTCCGTAGCGATCGAAACGCAACTGTCACTATCGCACTAATATGGAAAAGTGATAGAGAGACATAATGCTTTTCGTTGTCGAAGCGATAGTGATTGTAACCTTGGCTAGGCCGGCAGGACAGCTTTGGTAAGAGAATAGCATTTAATTTGTTGATACATGAATAGTTAATTTATTTAGGTACACATTGTTTATTTGTTCAGAATAATTTATGTAGAGTCAACTCATCTCAACACTTTGAATTAAGCATTACCCAATCTTAGTTGAATGGTGCAAATTGATCCATCGCAACATAAAAGGGACGTTTGCCCTACGTATAGCGAAGCGAAAGAGCATTATTCATAGCCCTTCTGAGGTTATTACCATAATAAAATCTGCGGAAATAAAAAGCGTAATTTGACACAAGCGTCTTGCGGCGTATCCAACAGTTAGCCACGCTATATGGTCGCGATAAAAACGTACTTGTTTTTATTATTTAAGCGAAACCATGATGTTTTTATGATAACTCGGTAAAAGAGTTTATTGGCCTTGCATCTGAGTTATGGTGTATGGGTACTCAATAGTCATTGCTTGTTTTTCGTTTTCTTATATAAGTACGTAATAAAGTTAAGGCTAAACAAATCTTTGAAAAACAAATGTACTTCATTATAAAGTACCAGCTTGTCCCACAAAAACTTAACACACCTTAGGAGAAAATATCTGGAATTAAAAAAATAAATAGGTATCCCAAAAAGTAAGAAAATACAGTAAATAAAAGTGTGTGTCAAATTTTATATAAATCCGTTTAGCAGTTTGCACTGCACATACAATCTTCTAGAAAGAAATATATATCTCAAACTAAAGGTGATCGTGGTAAGTGAGTTGTTCAATTAAACTGCCAGGCAAATTCTTCAAACCACGAGACAGGTACTAGTGCTACATCGTTGGGCACTTAAATCGACTCGAATTTGAAGCAGGTGCAATTGGGTGCAGTCTGTAAGACCGTCGAATTACTCATTGAGAGGTGAATTTAGTGCCTGAGAAATGTATCACTTTGTAAATACTATCGGTAGAGTAAGACCAAGAATAGTCTGCAGCGGATTTGATAGCCCACGCAGTGAAAGTGTTATTTTAAACGTCAAACTTCTATGAAAATATGACTTACACTTGCACTGTGTGGGCTATCAAATCCGCTGCAGATTTATTTGGTCCGACTCTAGGTAAGGGGGTGCCTTACCAATTAGTATCCGCAAAATGATACCTACCTTTGACTTTTAATTTATTCTATTGCTAAACTAAAGCTGTACTGAGTTTTAAATATGTAACTAACTACTAGTAGAAAGCCCCTATGTCACTCAAAACAGTCTGCAGTTGTTGGTCATGATCAAAATCATGAAACGGATTTTAGAACATGAGTAAGACTAGCAAAACTCATTATTTACTATTTTACTTCAGTACCTGTAAAACTTAAAACTGGTAACTAGGTAAGCAATTGGATTTGTAAATTATATTTGTATATTTACTCGTTATTAGAGGCAGTAGTATGAGAAACATTAAAAATAATACGTAACGGTACTTACTATTTATTCTGTGAAGCCAAATAATATACCAAGAATAAAAGTAAATTTAATAAAATCTTTAGGTTACATTTGAAATCCGCGTTCAGAGTCGCTCTGCATAGGATAGCTTCATTAGGTTACAGACATCGGGCAAAATTGGTTTTATTATTGTCGCACTAATAAGCTTGAATTTTATAATAAGTTTAATAGAATCTGTGCATCATTCATTTCAAGAGTCATTGAATCTAAGTATGGGTTCCCTTACATTCTGCGACTCTTGTCTTTCCGCACAAAATCTAGCAGGGTGACTCTGCAGTTACTACATATTTTAATACCTAATAGATACATAAAATTATCACTAAGTCCATACCCGCTTCTTGCCTTTGTGTATATGGGTAAGGTTATATGAACCTAAAAACTTAAAAAGAAGTTGACAAACACATATTATAATTGGTATATTATGTACGTGAAACTTGAGAATAATCTTACGTTTTATTCACCTTAATTTTCTACTTAACCGTGCAGCACTTCCACATTTCTCAAGTGGTTTACTTACCTCACTTTATGATACTTAGTTAACAGTGAAAAATGAGCTTTTCCCGCTTTGATGCAGCAAAATTATAATAAATGAGCAGCTAATAATCAGACAAAGTGATCTGCATGCCTGTGTTCAGATAATTTTAAGCTGATCGGCCGCGTAAGGCGTATCTACATTGCTACTGACTGTACCTACTTATATTTAACATAGGTATCTATATCGTAAATTCAAGACAGGATGCGAAAGTTGAGCCAGCGCTTGCGAAAGTGTTTGGCAAATATTTGTCAGCTTTCCTTCGAGAATTTTTGTCCACAAAATAAATACGAAGTGACTTTGCGTCGGTTTGCTCCACAAAGGATGACAACAATGGCGCGTGTCCCCAATAGACGGTGAAAATTAAAGTGTAATGGATTTTATGAGGATATAGCTTGTAATAATATGTTTAGTGTGGACGTCGGAGATCTAGGGTAATGATGCTGGGAATAATAATGTCCTGAGGGGCAGCGGAGGCGCTAGGAAAATGATCAATGTGGCGAGACTCGTGCGTAATTTGTTATGCTGTCATTTTTTCTTAGCAAGGATTAAGGCAGGCTTTATATAAGAGAATAACGTGGTTATTTACTAACCATACGCTATATTTATGAACATGATGAACACATGCTTGCAACATAATTTAGTAGGAGCAAGAAATAACCCGAGAGCATAAAGGTCAATATAATCCCATCGTTACCTTAAATAGGTTCAGTAACCATAGGTACCTAGTTTTCTTTAGTGGATACGGTGAAGCAATAGTATTTAATCTCGGGGCAGCGTGAAAACCGATTTTTATACGATGGAGCGTCGCCTGTCTAGAAGTAACAAATGGCGTAATTTTCTCACAGCCAACACTCTAGTCCGGGCCCATTTCTCAGGATACAAGTTATCGTGCTTTCACAAACTTGCGGAGAGCACCATTTGCATTAAGCTATTTTTATTTTCCGGTGGAATGTGATGTGACAACGAGTTGAATGATGGATGGGACGTGGAAATATGCAACCCATATATTCCAATTTGTAGGTGAATCCCTGGTATAGCTTTTAGTGTAGGTACATTTATTTTTAACTGAACACATATATACCGTACGTTTTTTGGGTCCCTTTTCCTACGCATTTCAATAAATTTCATTCATAAATTTACTATACATACGAGTAACTGCACTTTGGTTAGGTGTGGTTGGATTTTTTATCACCGTGGTAAGAAGTATCAAAGTAAAATGTTAGTTAAGCAAGCCTTTGATTACGCAAACCAAGTGATCTACACTATTTCGTAGCTTGTAGCATACGAATTTCGATAATGTAACAATAATTTATCGTAGCTCATTGCCATCTATCTAAATATAAGACGTAAGTACCTATACAAATATGATAAGATCAATTCGCATTACTTTTCAGTTTTGAGAAATGATTTATTCATAAAGCCGTATAAAACTTAGCACACCTCTGTTCAATTTTGTCCCTTTGCAACAAACACCAATATGACAGATAAGGACAAATGATTATGTATGTATGTATGTATGTAAACACTTTATTGTACATAAGACAGGTTAAATTACAATGGAACAAAAAATATATATAATGTACAAAGGCGAACTTATCCCTATAAGGGATCTCTTCCAGTCAACCTTTGAGCAATTGAGAGTAAATTAAAACAAACATGATAGACAAACGAACACTATGTACAAAAAAGTAAACTAAGGTTCAATTATTACGCAAGTAAATAATTAAAACCTATCAATCAATTATCAAGGGCTCTTTAGACTTGCGTTGTAGGAATAACGTCATTACACTCATTACATATTATAATGTAATCGAATAGGCTTTATTGCTGTTACCATAAAGCATGAGTGCTTCAGATTATATTCAGAGAAATCTTAAAAGTATCACAGTTTTTTTTAGTTTATTCCATTGTCTTACTTCACAGTCATACTGTTACATTTAGACTAAAAAAACAACTTATTCGCTTAAGAATACTTAGGGCTTTATTGCTGGCTCTCGCTGAAACCGTAGAATTATACGTAAACCGGAGACAACTCTCCCTCGACTCAATTAACTAAAAGTAAATCTAAGCGCGCGAAGAATTTTCTTTGTAATCTCGAAGGGGATTAGTATTGCTTGAAGTATGTTTTTCTGTATTCAAATTCATCGTGTATTATATAGTATTACTATACAATCTCTCGATGCAGTAATACATACCTTAATTTAAAACAACCATTAATCAACGAGATAGGTAATCATTAAAATTATCAAAGTAGTTTTTAAATACAAATGGTCATCGAAAGCTTTAAAATAAAACGTTATATTTCTTCTCTCTTCTAAGTCGGTCCCTCACTGCTGAGGATCGTGACTCCGCTTACTAATTTTTCCTATGGCAGCTCTCCACTTCTCCCTGTCGGTTGCTTTGTGGAAAGCGTTGCTTAGTGTGATGTCCATCTAGGCGGATATTTGGTCACACCATCTCGTTGGACTTGGTCCTCTAGGCCGTCTGCCGTCCACCTTTCCCATCACCACAAGTCTCTCCAAGTTGTCAGGGTCTCTGCGAGCTATGTGACCGAAGTATCTTAGTACTCGTTGAAGACAGATGGTGGATAGTCTAGGTTCCTTTTCCAATTTGAGCTGCGCTAATATGGATACATTAGTGCGGCGTGCCGTCCAGGGTATTCGGAGCATGCGTTATATATCAAAACGTTATATATCAACTAAAGTTTTAAGACAATAAAACAGACTTCGCATGAAAGAAATAAGAAATAGAATTGAGAAGATTTTTCCAGGATTCGATCATCAGTATCTGATTACTACTATTAATTAAACACTGTCGAAATAGTTTTAAACTTTGTTGAAGAACTATTTAGAACCTAGTAAGGACTGTATCGTTTATTATAAATACAACTTTACTTAGCCGTTTTTTCTGGTATTATGTTTTTATTAAAAAATTACACATATAGTTTAATTAGTGCTTTAATAATAAGTAACATTTCGTCCTGGGAGATCACGTAAAGCATATGGTTTGGACAATATTTACCCAATCCTCCCGAGTAACTACAACGATTTCGGACAAATACTACAAGAAAATTTACGGTTTGCGAACAAGATAAGTATTACACAAAAAAAATCGTACTATGTAAACAGCAATTACATATGATTCGTAAAGCGAAACATCTGGGCATAGTCTAATCATTTCTTTTAGTTGGAAAAAAAGTTTTGGATCTGTGCTTGGTGGCCTTTTTGAAAATATGGCATGTTACTTACGACAACCCCGACTTTGGTATACAATATAACCATCATGGAGCGTTTCTATCGACCTGTTCTAGCCATGGTTCAACGCCATGAATGTCCGTTAGGCTTTGGATTTCGGTAGATTCTTTTAGCTGTTTCCGTCATTTCCCTGGCGTCAGAAATTGACGGGAATCCAAAATGTTGCATAAAAAGTCGTTTTCATGTAAAGATAAAATACACCACATTTATTCTGTGGATGTTCAATTGAGCAATCATGAAAAGGACACTTAGATGGCATATTTTGGCAGCATATTAACCTTTTGTTTCTTTAAATCGTACTAAGGAATCGGTGAAATAGTCTCAAATTAAGCTCGATAGGCTTGTCCGAATTACATTTGCTAGAAGGTATTAAAATCATCATAAAGTCCCTAAAATAAAATAAATGTAAAACATTCTTATATCAGATATGTCTTAAAAATACCCCCAGATTATACCTTAAGAACATAGTAATACAAAATAATACACACGTCAACAGTTAGACCAGGTTTTATCTGTATTTATAATAAACGATACAGTCCTTACGAATTGTAATTACCTTATATTTCACCTAATAGATAAAGAAGGATTGAATAATCGTAAACAAAACCGTTAATTAAGATCCAGTTGCGCGAGTCTCTGCAGGTAGGTAAATAAGTATTCAGATTTTATAAAACCCGTTTTTGTTTACCCGTCAAGTCTTTGTTTTGAAAACAGCCCGCCATGTTTGATGGGAGCCACTGCGAACTCGAAATTTAATATTCTATTAACTTGGTGCGATTCTCTTTGAATGGCAAAACATTTTTTGGTGTGGACGTTTCCAACAAATTACATTGTTTGACTTCCTCGCCCGTAACAGTTTCCTTTAATAAAGTTCTTAGCAGCAATTTTATATTCTCCGTAAACCGCAATGTGCGAGAATTTATATTGTTGTCGCATAACGGGAGAAAATTTCATTTTTACAGAAATTGCCGTACCCTTGCCGTACCATGTTGCGGAAGTGCGTCACAATCAACATTATTTTCTTTAACGTACTCGTAATTTTGGCTGGCTACAAATTTATAGATACTACCCTAATAGATTATTAATACGCAGGGATTTAACCCGTCTTCCGTGGTTATTACTATGTTATGACTGTTATGAGGCTGCGACAGCTGAAGCGACCACAGCTCCGGCTTATAGCTGGGGCCATGACTGGCCACGCCTCATTTAACAAGCACCTATATACTTAGTTTTTGATCGTCCCTTACGGGTCTTTTTTAAACATTTCACTCACGTTTCACATCAAAATATACATTGTTGAAAGTTGTGTAATGTACGGAACCCTTGGAAGGCGAGTCCGACTCGCACTTGGCCGGTTTTCTTTAAATGTCCCGGTCTGAGCCCCCACACTTATGGCAACCCTATTCTAAAGTCATCGTACCGACATCAGCTGCCGGTGGGCAGGTATATTCCATCGCCCACAGTGTTAACTGAACATCGGTGGACCTTATGCCTTTAGTAATAAGGTCCACCGATGTACAGTCAGGAGTGTTGCTGTTTAATGCAATCACTTTTCGCGAACTGAATTAACATACCTGGCCGCGTAGCCAAGATGTCAATCGCTTACGCTTCGTAGCGATCGAAACGCAATTGTCACTGTCACACTAATATGGAAGAGTGATAGAGAGACATAACGCTTTTCGTTGTCGAAGCGATAGCGATTGTAACCTTGGCTAGGCCGGCTGTTCGGATATGATGGTCGTTCTTGTCTACGTGACAGCGTGATAAAACGGTGTCCGTCACGTACTATAGTAACAGCACCAGTCATGGGACATTTAAGAGGAAATTTGGAGTATTTATGATAAAATGGTCTACCGCTTAGCGTGTTAAAAGATGAAAGTCCTATCCGTCTTTCTTGTTTTAGGCGTGTTGTATCAAAGATACTGCAATTAATTTCCACATATTTAACAAATTAAAACAATGCTTTTTTTCTCCAGTCATGGACACCAATGCTCCAGTAATGGGCCCCCGGTAATGGACGTGGATCCAGTAATGGGCCCCCTATAATGGACATGAAATAGGGAATAAGTTACGGCAAAAAAATCAATTTTTGGTATAAGCTTTTATCGCTGAATGTATTTTTCGTTCCACAGCCAATTATTATTGTATTAGATCCATCGATACAATTCTAATATACCCAAACACAATTAGTTAGGGTTTATTGAAATAAAGTTCCCATGGCCACCTCCTGTCTCCATCATCAGATCAGGTCCATGTTATCATAATATTGCATTATCATCCGATTTGCATACTTAATTACGTATTTACACAAAATTTTAACTGAATCGGAAATCGAAAAGTGGCTCAAATTCAGCAACAGGGCAAGTTAAATAAAAGTTTGGAAAAACGATATTAATTTATCCGAAGTCCGAGAATACCTCCTGATTGACATATTTCGTAACTACATTTTACTTCTGTATTGTTTAAACATGAAATTATGGCATGGCAAGCATCATTCTGTCAATTATCCCATCATAGGAGGTACGCAGTTTTACAGCTCCTATAATGGGATTGGGCCAAATACCACTATTTTTTTTACATCTGTGGAGTCACAACATAGTGTGTTGTGTACCTTATCTCATGGTAAATGCAATTAACAAAACACGTTCTAGTTTTCATCAAGTATTAATTAATTAAAATTTAATAAATTAACTCACCTCTCTTAGCAAAGTTGTTAAGAATTCGTAGTGGTATTTTTTTTCAGTGACACGACAACTTTTGGGTTGACGCCAATTTCTTAAAAAACAACCAAATTTAATGAAACTTAAAACTGAGACAGCTCTAGGACTCTTATTTATGATAATATACAGCCAGTGTTTATAAACTACTTTTAGATTCTTATTTTAGAGGAATTATGTTTTTTTGTCCCATTACTGGTTCCACGTCCATTATAGGGTATACTACTATATTAACCCTAAGTGTTACAGATAGCCCCCTCTGCAGAGCATGCATGAAGGCAGAGGAGACAGCCGCCCACGTCATTCTCGAATGCCCAGGGGTGGCAGAATACCGGGCACAACGCCTCGGTTGACCGGGGTCTTTCCCAGAAGTCGTCGGCAACGTCAAGGGTCTGCTAGGCTTCTTGGTAGAGTTGGGTTGACAAGAATAGTGCCGCCAACCTGCAACGCAAAATAGGCGCATTAATATGACGTCGAGTTGGGGAAACCAAGCCCGTAGAACCTATAACATAACCTATAACCTACCTATGTTATGACCGAACTGCTTATACGCTTACAGTTCTTGCTTTACCAGGCAACTACTTATACCTTTTATTGCAATTATATTTAGTAAAATAAAAATATGTCGGTACCTAACGGTGTTGCCAAGCTTCCAATTCAGGGTGTTAAATTTATTTTATACCGACTTCACGGTCACTCAAGTGTCCCTAAATTCTAAAGCGTGCCGTCAGTCCATCATCTAGTGCCTAAGAGGTTTTGTTCAATTTCGCCTCATGCATATTTCATCTGTGAGTGGTTTTCGTCTATTGTAGACGCGACCCTAAGAGCTGAAGCCGTAAAATCTAAGAATCCTTTTCAGAGAGCTTATTCCGGATACCGTTTAGTTAGTCTAGCTAGAGTCTAGACTTAAATTATATATCCAATTTAAGTTCCTTCGTTTTATTACTGTTATACTCTTAAGTATAGTTGTTTGTTTGATATGCGTTTATGTACCTGCACAAACGTAACGGTGGTGTAATATATATTTTATTATAATTCAGAAAGAGAGAGTTGAGACAAGACTAATAGAAAAAAATATTCAGAAAAAAAAATTGTTCAGAACGCGCGTTTGTGTAGTTTTGTCGTTATTGTGGTAAAACGTCTAATACTGGCCACCTTCCAATAACTGGACACATTATACTAAAATAAAAATTCTATTTATTTATTCACACAATTCAAGTAGGTAAAACAAATAACCTTAATTCTGAAATTTTACTTAGATTGTGTGAATATTAAACAATCTTTTTTAGGTGTAGGTATATATGTCCAGTTATTGGAAGGCGCCTATAATAGACGTCACCATACATGCACATTATATATTTAGATAAAATCATACACATACATATAGACTGCTGAAATCACAACTCTTCCTGTAGTCGGATAAAAATAAAGCGGTGTAGAAATGTAACAACATTTTCATTCTTTGTAGTCACTTTTACCCTTTACGCGTGTCAACGCGCGTTGAATGAATAAGTAGAACACTCGCCTTGGAGCACCATTCAAATAAAAAAATCTGAACTTGATTAATATGAGATGTTGATTTGATTTGAAATTAGTCGATGTATCGCTCTTGCATTCATTTACGAATGAGATGCAAATCATTATCATAAGTGTACTTATATCGAATGATTTTTAAGAAACGTGAGGGGCTATCCGATGTATAAAATGTGTATTTTTTCCTCTAATAAAGCATTTCCAAACAGTGGTACAGTAGTGTAGAGTTATGTTAAAGGTTATCGGTTGTCAAGTGATATGTGGAAGGTGCGAAACTACAATGACATTCCAAGCATTATAAGACCTTTAGGCAACCCTAATAAAATAGTTAGTGGGCCCTCGAGTTACGCGGCAGCACATAAGACAAAAATAACATGCCTATAAACGTAATGGCCGTTTAATTTGAGAGTTAGCCGCTCAATTTGGACTCCCACGCAGCGTAAATGAATGCGAATGCGTAACACATGTCGCGCATGCTCGGTGCACATCTTGATTGCAGCGTTTTCGAAGAAGAAAGAAGTATGTACCATCACGCTCCGTGTTTGTTACGCCACGGTCCTAGCTAAATTGGTTGTCCCATACTTACGCTATGGAATGGCCAATTTAGGTAGAACCCTAAATGGCGTATCACTGCCGTGGACAGTATTTTAAACAATACGAAAATGATATATTACTTGCCGTAGTTGCTAAGAACAAGAAGAAATATAGCATAGATTGGACCTGGGGAGCCGACAATTTCACCCCTCTCCCCTTTTTGGGGGGTACGCACGGTACGAACTTTTGGCTACCGGGGCAAATCAGCTTTGTTTGACCTAAGGAACAATCGTGATAAGCGGCATCGCCTGAGACTAAAGTGCATGCTGTTCCATACATTTGTGTTCCTTACTAACCTACTATAATGGAAGCGGCACCGTCATATAACATACGTGTCTATGGCACCGCCATGAGGGCGACGACTGATGTGACAGGTGGCGGACACTTCAAACATTGGACAGTGGCCAACACCCTCATGTTCACGAGATGAATAGACGGGTAAGTTTACGGAAATTTAGAATTTCAGTGCCCCGTTTATCAAAATCTTGTAGCTTGTAATACAAGTGGAAGTCCCTTTTTGACAGCTTTTGTTAGAAAGGAGCTTCCACTTGTATTACAAGTTACAAGCTAGATAAACGGGGCACATCAGGTAGTGAGAAAATTGTTTGGCGCGGGTCAGGTGAAAGGTAATTTTAATTTTTTTATTTCCTTCATAAATATTTTGGGTGACTTTAACAGTGTCACGAGTGTCACGATACAGAATCCCAAACATAATAGGAATTTTTAAATTAAAGATGAAGTTGTTCTATATAATCTTTAATTGTGCGACTTTTTATTCCTAAGTTATGACTTTTATTATATTCGAGAGGTCAACTCAAGCAAGTGAGCACTTTTCAGGCGATAAAGCTAAGGAGACGTTAACGTTGGTTTTTATTGAGTTTTTTCGCACGGCACATTTGAGCGGCGCGACGCCATACTCGTCAGGGTTAAAAGCTTTCGATAACATTGTTTTTGATGTCGACGGCGATGGCGTAGATGCAAGTGTACAAATGTTGACATATAGTACAATGTACCGCGGTTGACATTTTGTATGTTTTGCGATGCTTACAAGCATTAAATCTATGCTTACAAATATGGTGGAGTGGATCCATAGTTATATCATAGCATAATTAACATAGAGCTTTAAATAAATAAGTAAATAATGCATCTTGAACTTGATTGGTGAAATCCTCCCAACAAGAAGAAAGATAAAAACTTTTTACAAAAAAAAGAAAACCGACTTCAAAAAGGATGAAATAAAATATTATCCTTTTTAAGTCTATGCGTTACCAACTGATATGTTTGAAGTCGGTGCCAAGCCAACTTTTGAAGCATACCATAATTTTGGTGCGATTCGATAAGGATGTACGTTGGATTGCCTTCACGATGATAATTAACGTACTTTCTGTAGGTACAGTCGACGTTAAAAATATGTTTACACTTTTCGTCTTATTACAAAGGAGTAAGGTACAAAAGTGTAAACATATCTTTGACGTCAACTGTACCTAAGAACACACCTCAGAACACACGATCAAACCTTCTTGGCACAGTCCGTATCATGTTTGTCGGCACGCAAGCGTGGGATTGGGACTAAAGTTATTTCCCGCCCCTTATTCAGAGGACTACATTTCAAAATATAAAACAATTCAAGGAATTTACTTTCTTGCCAAATTTCACCTAAAGCGATCCAGTTGTTTAGCCATGAAATGGCGACAAAGTGGCAGACAGAATTACTTACACATTTATAATAGTTATTAGTACAGTTCTAATGGGATTTATAGTCATAAAGCTAATGATTATTTTTGACGGGTATTGTTACTACTTGGCTTGGCACCGACTTCAAACATATCAGTTGGTAACGCATAGACTTAAAAAGGATAATATTTTATTGATCCTTTTTGAAGTCGGTTTTCTTTTTTTTGTAAAAAGTTTTTATTTTTCCATTTTTAGTTTTAACGCATTGTTAAGAGCGCGACGCATGAATGAAGAACAACATCATGATTAACACTAATTTCGTGTACCTACTTTAATAAATATGTAATCAGGAATTTTCTCGAGTCGCGGCGCGATTCTGGAAATGAATTAGAGATTAACTAAATACGATATAGTAAAGATATGGTGTCGTCCCAGGGGTAAAGGTACCTTATGGCGGTTGGCACTTGCGCTATTATTAACGCCGCTCCGGCTCCAATATTATTGCGGCGCTATGCGACGTATGCGCCGGCCACCATAAGGTACCTTTTTCCGTGGAACGTCACATATCTTCACTATTTCATATCTAGTGACTCTCTAATTCATTTCCCGAATCGCGGCGCCAACCACAATAAGGTACCTTTTACAGTGGAATGACACATATCTTTACTATTTCATATCTAATAAGTGTCTAATTCATTTCTCGAATCGAGCCGTTCGTCTGAAAAATTATAATTCCTGTCACTACACTAAATCCATCCTCCGCCCCGCCACTGACCCAATCCCTCAACCCCCCGATCACTCTACCTCACAGCGCATCAATCCCTGATCCATGTACCCCTCGGCCCTGAACCAGCCGCCCTTCAACCACCATTACCCGACCCCTTAATCCCCGACCCCTTAACTCCTAACGCCTACCCCCGATCAGTAGCCTTACCAGCTTACCAAGAGTTTGACATTGATTTATTCGCTAGCGTGTGTGTAACTTACTTTCTTTGCATCTCGCTCATACTGGCATATTAGTGCGAGAGAGATGCATAACAAGTATGTTACGAAGACGTTAGCGTCGCTAAATTAGCGAATATGTCAATGTCAAACTCGTGGTAAGGCTACACTTGCACTACATCAAATTGACGGTGTTAGGAATCAAATGCTCGAGTTACTTTAGAAAACACCGAAATCACTTAACACGTCCCTTTAAAAACTGAGGAGTTCCCTCAGTTCCTCATGGATTCCATCATCAGACCAGAACCAAAAATAATACGAAAACACCTTGGAGGCAACTCCTTCCAAACAAAAAAAGATTTACTCAAATCGGATCACAGGTGCCGGAGTAATCGCTGAACATACTACATTTAAAAATCATCATCATTATCAACAAAACAATCATCATCATCAGGTCCACTTCATCAAAGTGGTGGTTTTCGGGAGAAAATGCTCGAGTTGCTTAAGAAAACACCCAAATCACCATGCATGTGCCTTTAAAAATTGAGGAGTTCCCTCAATTCCTCATGAATCCCATCATCAGAACAGAACCAAATTAAAATGGGACTAACTCGGAGGTAACTCCTTTCAAACAAAAAAAGAATTACTCAAATCGGACTACGGATGTCGGAGTAATCGGTGAACGTAATTAGAAAAAAAAAAATAGCCACAACCGAATACAGAACCTCCTCCTTCTATGAAATGGAAGTCGGTTAATAAATAATGTTAAATGAGCTTTTGACGAGTTCTTTAAAAAAAATTGGTGCCGCTGTTTTGCTTTTACTCACAGCTTTCGCGTAATACGTCTCTTGTATTGTGTATAGGCACCGAACCATCGGATGAGTCAGGCACGGATGACGAAACTCTATTTTTCGTGGTCCAAGACGCTTGGCCTTGTTTTGGTGAGGAATAAATAATATTTCAATTGTATTCGACAAAGCTCATTATGACAACAAGCATAAAGGGTATTTTGAACTTGGGAACCCTCGACCTTAATAAGAGTGCAACAATTAGTGAGACAGCGGCCGAGGTTCATTACTGCTGCAACTTTAATGACCGCCCGAAATTATTCCACAACACTATTGTACTTACAACATTTGTTTTATTTCGGTCTTACGAGGTTTATTCAAGGTATTGTTATATTAACATATTTGAAAGCGGCCCGATTCGAACTTTAAGATACGTCAGTTAATAGATCTAGAAACGGTTTCTTAACCCTTAAACAGGCCTGACGCATTTTTTACTTTTGATTACAGATTCGGGTAGGTAATAGCTTTATAAGAAAAGTAATTTCTTTTTTTTAATTATCACTAATTCATTAAAAAAAAATTGTGGTTTTTATATGCCCACTGCCCGTTACCAATGGTGTTAAAATTTAAGGGTAAGTCACGAGCACATCACATTTACACTTGCGTTACAAAATGCACTAACTCCCAGCACTTCCATGGCTCGCGTGGATATCGTGGCTCATAAGATTGACCGTTGAATAAATATTTAATTTAAAATTCAAAAGAAAATATATTACTTTTGCACCATGAGGGCTCATTCATACTAATAAATCTTTCCCTTAAATTTCATGTAAACTCCCTCCAGGGCAGGGGTCACATAGAAACCACTTGAACGTGCCCAAGACGGGCATAGGGTTCATACGAACCACAAACTTTTAAAGCGCGTATTTTATCAGAAAATAATAACTAAGGTAAATTATGACTTACTACACATACATTATCTAATAATCTACCAAAAAATACAACACAAAAAACGTACAGAATTTCTTTTCGGTGTAATAAACGTTTATAGCAGGGGAACTGCCATTTGTGGTCGATTTGAACTTGACAACTAAAATGTCAAGGAAATTTGTATTGACACCTCCCATTTTTTTACGTTCGGATATCATCCATTTTATAGACTTTATGACAATGACATTTTGCGGTCGTTGTATTTACTCAGCTCGCCAAAAAAAAAAAATTTGCTATGTGGTACTTATAGATACACAACCTGTTTAAGGGTTAAAACAAAAACGTCACTTTTGACCCTGACACATCTAATCCATATAGTTTCTACATTATTTTAATTGACCTACTTATCTTAAAGTTCGAATCGGGCAGTCGGTTAGTTTCACTAGACTTATGTCGACCGGGATATGGACCGTGACCTTTCTGCTTACAACAGCAGCAGAGCAGCAGAGATAGAGAGAGCAAAATAATGGAGAGAAAATTGCTATTATTATATTGTAAGACGGCCTTAGTAATGTAGATAAATGTTACTGATGATGATAATGATGATGATTGATAAAACTGACCGATCTCCTTCCGCGGTCTTCAAACTATTACCGTACCTACTAAGTTACATCGGAATCGGTCGGTTCAGCGGTTTTAGCGTGACGTAACAGTAACAGGGCGACATATTACGGCGCGATTCGGGAAATGAATTAGAGATTCACTAGATGTGAAATAGTAAAGATATGTGACGTTCCACGGCAAAAGGTACCTTATGGCGGCTGGCGGTTACGCTATTATTAACGCCGCTCCAATAGTCAGCGGGGTAATGGTACCTTTTGCCGTGGAACGTCACATATCTTTACTATTTCATATCTAGTGAATCTCTAATTCATTTCCCGACTCGCGCCGTTATTTTTAAGTTACTTTTGTATTTATAAAATACTATAGTAGCGATAGATGACACTGGCCCTGTAGTGCCCCAGAACTCTTCAAGTAAGTCGAAGGGCACGGGGCACGCACGCCACTTTGAATGGAGTTTTTCAAACAGTCTCTATTATTTATGTGGTCGTAAAATAAACGTATTCGGCAAAAGGTGTTCACACATTCAATAAGGTCTCTTTGTATGCATTGGACGACTTACTCAATGAACAGTATGTAAATTTGTGTTTAGATATCGCATTTTCGGCCCGGTATTCAATGCCATTGAAAGAGGAAATTTTATTTCTTGGGCCTTCGTAATATTTAAGCTATTTGCTTTTGGGCATGCAAATGAGAATTTTATGGGAAAATGTTATAGTGTTATAATAGCCATAATTACCTAAAGCCTAGTTGGCAGAGTAGATGTCTTTTGGAAAGCTTTTGATTAGGTATAGGATGACTCATGCACGCTAGACCGGGCCGTGCCCGGGCCGGGGCGTCCGACATGTAATTTTCTATGACGGCTGATCGGTGATCACGTGGTGCTTTCCATAGAAAACGCAGCTACGGAAGCTCCGGCCCGGCCACGGGCCGGTCTATAAGGGTGCTTACACCTACTGCGTAAGAGATGCCTAATGCACGACTCGTAGTACAGTCGAAGTCAAAGATATGTTTACACGTTTGAACCTTATGCCTTTGTAATAAGGCGAAAAATGTAAACATATCTTTGACGTCGACTGTACCTATATTTTGCGCTCACTAATCAGCATGGACCCGTCATCAAGGTCGTATCATTACAGAATTTTACATTTACAAATTGTAAAATCAAATTGTGCCGCTCCTGTTTTATATTTGTGCTAACGAAAGCTGATACTGAGGATTAATTATAACTTTAAATGGCAACTCTAGAAAATACGATTTGTTTTGCTATTTTCAGCGACTAAGGGCCCGATTCGGATTTTGAAATAGACATCTACTAGAGTCTGGCTACTGAAATTTTACCTAATTTTTTGGCGGGAAATTAAAAAAAATTTGGGCTGGTCACACTTTGTGTAGTAGGAATTATAGTTTTGATACTCGACAATATTTATGATATTCTGTGTACAAGTAAGGTACCTAAGGAAATAAGTTAAATAAACGTTTACGTGCACTCAAAGTCAGCTCACATAATTTCTACCACTATTTAAAGTACAGTCAACGACAAACACCTAGTGTTTACGTTCCAATATTTAGATTTTATAGATATTTTTCAGAACTTTTAGTTTATCCGTTTCTTTGTACACTTGTCATATTTATGAGATTCAGGCATTAATAAATTCACGTACTTAATCAAAGTAATACGCAAATGTTAGAACTAGTACTTAAAGTATCAAAATATTTATAGAGGACCAAGCTCCTAATTTGTTTACATTTGGTTAGGAGTTGTAAACATTGCAGTTTTTCGTTATACAACGCTACACGTCGACTTCGCACATTGTCGTAATTATTTACGAGCTTAAATAATAGTTAGCGAACCTCACTCAGTATAGAAATTATTAATATTATTTAAAATAAACCGCAAACTATTTGAATGAATGACATAAATTGACAACTGACTTTTAGCTTTTTTTTAAATCATAGACAATTGGTGATACAACAACAAAATATCTGTCAACAATTTTTGGTTAGCCAGACTCTAGATATCTTTTAGACATCACCAAGATACGATAACGATATGTTTAAGGTCTAACCTGTCAAATTTGACATTTGCGCGATTCTGGAGATACTTTTGAACGATTTCCACAGGATATGACTGAGCAATCCAATTCATATCTAATAGATATCTTACTCTATCCAACGTAAAAGTGACATTGGTTGCCCGAATTGCGCTGCAAAAGAGAACTAGTTGATATCTAAACTATAACGTATCTAGAATGGATCTAGTACGTGTCGTCTGTTGTGAATATCTTGAAGTTCGAATACGGCAGTAATATGGAGTTTGTACAGATTGTACGTACGTACGTACCTACCACGTACGATTAATGTCACACAATATTCGTCAAGGGAATACATTACAAATCTCGCATGAACAATCCTGTTCGAAGATATTCTTTCATCAAAATCTCTTTATCGGAAATAGGAAAATTATCATCATCTTCTTCGCGTTGTCCCGGCATTTTGCCACGGCTCATGGGAGCCTGGGGTCAGCTTGGCAACTAATCCCAAGAATTGGCGTAGGCATTAGTCTTTACGAAAGCGACTGTCATCTGACCTTCCAACCCAGAGGGTAAACTATAGGCCTTATTAGGAGTAGTCCGGTTTCCTCACGATGTTTCGGAAATATTGCAGGAAAAAAAGAGTCTATTCCGCAAGTCTAATATGTATTGAACTGAAAGAAGAAATGTGTTCAATTATCATTATCAATCATTTTTTTTTTTCTTAGGTTAGGTCGTTTATAAAATGAATACAAAAGTAAAATACAAAAACAATAAAAAATAAGTATAAACACATTATAAAAAACTAACCTATGGTGCCGCCCGCAGCGGGCAGGGCCCAAGCTGCCGGTGGTCACGGCCGCATTATTATCATTATATTGTTCTATCCCCTTATTTTTTTTGCCGTCATTTTCTATTGTCTTCTTTTGCTAGCCAAAAACGTCTCTGTACATTATATGTGTCACTATGAGAAGCAAAGGCACATTATGTGTCATCATCATCATCATCATCTCAGCCATAAGACGTCCACTGCTGAACATAGGTCTCCCCCTTATGGGGGGTGAATGCCATAATCGCCACGCTTGGCAAGCGGGTTGGCGATCGCAGTCGAGTACACCAAATTTGAGGGACGCTGCTGCCCGTCCACCGGTGGTCTTGGACGTAGTTTAAGGACATACCCGGGTCCCAAACATTATGTGTGTTACCTACAATTAGAAGCAAAGGTCAGGGGCGTAGCTAGAGGATATGGCGCCCGGGGCAGACACCAAATTTGCGCCCCCGCCCCCCCCCCCCCAAACGAAATGAACTTAAGGTGGCCACTGACAAGCCTTCCAACAGTCCAAATAGCGTGGCTGCAATCCAAAATCGGTCCGTGAATGTCAAAAACGTACAACGTTTAATATTAGGATGCCGTCCATTTGGATGAATCCATTGTAACGGCATCCATTTGGAAGGCTCGTCAGTGGCCTGCTTAACGAAACGAAAGGGTTATTTTTTGCTTTAATAAGTTTACTTTTAATGTAGACAAATACAGTGTAGGTACCTATGTTTTTTTAGTACATCGGTGGCCAACAAGCTTACGACCCACCTGATGGTAAGCGGTCACCGCATTCTATGGACGTCTACACTCCACTACACTACACTACACATGCGCGTTGCCGACCGTTTTAAAACGTATAAACTTCTTTTTTGGAGATCTCTATTCATAGGTACAGCGCGGCTTTGGACTGATTTGAAGGACCCAAGGTGGCATCCAGGTGCTCCTGTCCAAAGGTGACAGCAGTACTCAATATATGGGATCAGTCTACCCCAGAGTAAAGTATGGCGGTGGCCTCCCTTTATTGAGCACACCGAGTTTTTTTTGATACGAGCGCAGCCTACCCAGCAAGGTGGCTACGAAATTATTGGACGTCACTGATGGAGATGTCAACACCGATCGAGGCTCCCAATTAGGGTTTGCACGACGGATCTGAAATGTATGAGAAGATCCGTGGATTCGGATCCAGATCCGGATAATTTCATACATTTCGGATCCGGATTGCAAACCTTACTCCCAATACTCCCTGACATGGGAAGGGTTGTGCCTTGAAAAATGAGGTTTTCTTAGCGGTAAACGCGCAAATTTGAGTCATGGTAGGATTGAATCGGATTAAATTGTCCTGATCCCACACCGAAACTCTGGATAGAATGCCTCGATACCTGACACAGTTATTTCTACTATTATTTTATGGGGTCACTTCCCCATCGCTATTTCAGTTCAGTCCAGTTCAGTTATCAGTGCAAATACCACGAACAATTATTAGAAGGCAGAAAAGCAAAGCAAAGCTTCACTCCAGAATTTCTTAACAAAAGTTATAAGTCTCGAAAACTACGAAAAATCGGCTAACATCTGGTACATGGGGTATATTCTGATAACCCACGACGAGGATTCTAAAAAAAAATTATGGGCGTCAAGGTTTGGACCAGCCTGTAGGTATACAGGGTGGCTAAAAAATAACTGCATTTTCGTTGCCAGGCAGGTTTTTGGATTATACTGAGCAACTTTTACTATTAGTCCAACCCCTAAGTCGCGAAAAAAATTTGGCTGTTTCCTACATTTTGGCTGGTCCATTTTCTATGGGAGGGTAAACTTTTTTTTCGCGATTTCGGGGTTAGTCCCGTAGTAAAAGTTGCTCAGTCCCAAAACCCAAAACCTCCCTGGCAACGGGAATTTAGTTATTTTTTAGCCATCCTTGTATAGTACTGTCGTCCGCATATCGATGAATGTCGTCGATAGACAACATGTCACAGATATGCAGCAGCTATTGAAGCAGCCGGCCTAGCCAAGGTTACAATCGCTATCGCTTCGACAACGAAAAGCATTATGTCTCTCTATCACTCTTCCTTATTAGTGTGACAGTGACAGTTGCGTTTCGATCGCTACAGAGCGTAAGCGATTGACATCTTGGCTACGCGGCCAGGTTCCGTCTACTACGGCTCATATGCGCCTGCCGGACAAAGGGCTAGCGATCCATTTGCATAGGTAGTCTCTTGGAGAGTCCATAAGATGGTAACTTCGACAGGAGACCCCTAACGGAAAAGACGCGCTAACACGGGACACAACTCTGAAGCACTCGGCCCGCTCGCCTTATAAAACGAAAGCATAGCAACTCCCGCCTTGATGGAAGTTTCTTGCATAGAGTATTCGCACTGCGGGATGGTGGGCGGTAGGGCGCTACCGTCGTCTGTCAAGGTCGAGTTCGAGGCAAAAAGAGTAAGAGTAAAAGATCGGCTTTCTCTTTTGCGCTGTGGGCCAGAATACCATCCGCATTTCACACTTCACAGTGGTGGTAAATATGACTGACAAAAGTTTCCCTGCTGCCTTTTAGCAAGGCGGAGAGGTACAGGTCTTTTGCTCATTTTGGCGCCCCCCCTTGGACGGTGCCCGGGGCACGTGCCCCCTCCAACCCCCCCCCTAGTTACGCCTCTGGCAAAGGTGACTGAAGCAATTAATTTAAGCAATTACTCCAAGACCTCGATCTAAGTCAACCGTAGATTACGATTGAGTCGTTTCGTAAGGCGTCTTCATTAACTTCCCGCGACGTTACTACTGGTGTAAGGGGATAAAAGTAATTACCGGAACCTTTTTCCTTAGCAATGTGCTATAGGTTTTAATTTAATGTATTTTTTTCTGTGTACGAGTGTACAAAACAATTGAAAGAATACCTACCCAAGTACCCACTTCTTACCCATGTATATCCCACACACGCACGACACACACGCACGATCCCACAACAATATGGGTGCAGTGCACGATCCCACAGTCAAACCATGTAAACTGTTTTGTGGGACACTGTAATTGTATAAGATGTATATTTTTATGTTAATAAATAAAATAATAAAATATAATAATATGAGTATTACTAAAGATTCCTTGAAAAATTCGTGCTTCGAGTTTGATAGATAGAGGTCGCTGTACGGTTCCGTTAATTATGTGGCAACTCTGGTTGGTGTGGTACAGCCCCATCTTTTTCAGCAGTCTAACTTGGCGGCACGATATTTTCTAAGACTTTACACAAATGTTATACATTCTAATCGTTCTATGACTCTTTGATATTACAAAATATATACCTATTGTAAAAAAAATATTAGTGATCACCGCTTACTTTTTCCAGGATATTTTATACAGGCACTGATAGTATTTGTTTGTTATAAAATCAACGTCAAAGAGTTAGTTACATAACATGCAATTGCATGAATTTTGTCAATGAAATTTATATGTTACACGAAGAAATAGGCTAATTTCAATCGATCTGAGAATACCCAGCATTAAAGTGGATAAAGTTTCTTGCAATAAAAATGTCGGTTAACGACCACGAACGCTGGGATTGCTTTTTTTAACCGTTTTCCAATAAACCCTCTTGATTAATCCTCGCATGTACTTAACGACCATGGCTCAAAATACTCTATTGATTTAAGGTACCGTTCGGATTTTGACGGTTTTGCAACAGTAGGTACTATACTGCAGTATTGCGGCTTGTAATTGCATTGTTGGCTCTTGATTCCAAAACATCACTTTAGTTATAATATAAATCGTAAGCCTTTGATAACTTATATTTAGCCTAAAGTGTCGTACATTTTTAGCCCCTTGGTTATAATTATGACTAACTAAATTTAATGGAATAGGTAGGTAAGTAGCCCGTTGCCAAAAAGTTTAGAAAGCTCGAATTATGTAGTTTTCATTTAATTAGTAGGGTACAATACCATTAATCAGCAGCAATAGTTGCTAAGCGGGCGAGGTGTTCAAAATGGAGAATAAAAGTGACATTCCATTTCCAACTGCAGCTGCAATACTGTTCATTTTACTATGGAAACGCGTCGCTGTCACTGTCAATTTCCATAGTAAAATGAACAGTATTGCAGCTGCAGTTGGAAATGGAATGTCACTCTAAGAGCGCGTCAAGGTAATTTTGAACACTACAACCACTTAGCAACTTCTGCTGCTGACTGTACTATTACTTAGAGTCGGATAAAGCTAGGTAACACTGCATGCGGCGTAGCACGGTCGCGTTTTTATCCCTTGTCATCATGCCTGTCACGTTCTAACAAGTATGTAAGTGCGAAAGGGACGCGCATAGTGATAGTCGATAAAAATGGATCCGTGCTGCGCCCGCATGACCTGAATTCGCTAAGACAAAAGTGTCGTGTCATCATAGACGTGAAATTACTATGAAAATATAATGACACTGCACACTTTGTCCTGTCAAAGTTGGTGCAGAGTTAGATAAGGTTTAGATAATACCTAACAGATCAGTTTAATTTCAAAAGAACCAAAAACTACGTTTATATTGTAGGCATTTGTAGGTACAAGTGTAATATCAACGATGATTTGCATTGTTATTGTAAATTATCGATGAGCCTTCATCGGAGCCTGGGCTTGTGCCGATTGATTACTTTTTAATGAGCGTTTGATGGGAACTCTCTGTTATTGGACTACTCCAAGGAGCTCCTAGTCAGATATTCTTCTAGATTGCATGAAAACGAGCGAGTCCAGTGCTTAAAAGAACTAGTATAATGCAACATCGAGAATCGTTACAATTATTATAATCAGAGAAAGCATTTACGTCGGGTTGCCATAATATTAGACTCGCCCTTGGACGGCAAGCGAAGGGAATGATACCTACCTGTTATTAAGATTTCGTACTAATGAGAAACGAAAACATTCCCACCAATACTTTTGCAATTTAAATGATCGTTAACATGCAAAAATTGTCACCTCCTGTTAAAAGAAAACTTAGTTGATTCTTATTTTGGTTTTTGATATATATTCCTAAGTTAGGTGCATAAGGTAGGTACTTATACTTACATAACTATTAGGTCTATCCTATGTAGGTATCACTACACCTTATAAAACAAAGTCCTCCGTCTCGTCTGTCTGTGTGTATGTATGTTTTTCACCTATCAATAGAATGATTCTTAAAGAAGGTTTAGGACGGTGTAGATAAATTTGTTAAGATTTTGTGTAACCTGTGCGAAGCCGGGGCGGGTCTCTAGTGTAAGTACTTATAAATTTGGTGCTGCCTATATTTACCTATAGCCCACAGCGGACACAGGCTACTTCGAGATAGCTCAGTCCGATCCCGCGGCCCTGAGATACCTTTCAAAATTTTCCTTAATCTTGATTTGGTTACCTACTTCTCAGAACATTATACTTAATTATAATTTAGTTAGATGGAAACTTCAAAGTTAAAATTATTATGCTTGAAACTCGTACCTTTAATGAAAAGCTAATTTGACAGTCGATGAATTTTGACTACCTTTTAGTGGAACGTTTAAATGTTAATCCGCGCTTCAGTAGCCTCATATTACTTACGGGAATTAAATATCTAGTTTGTTCTCGTATAATTACCCCTTTAGGAACAAGTACTTTATGTACTCCGTCGGCTAGCGACTAGAAGTGGGCCCTGCCGGCCTAGCCAAGGTGACAATCGCTATCGCTTCGCCAACGAAACGCTTTGTGTCTCCCTATCACTCTTTCATATTAGTGCGACAGTAACAGTTGCGTTTCGATCGCTACGGAGCGTAAGCGATTGGCATGTTGGCTACGCGGCCCCGTGTCTCCCTGCCCGATTCGAACTTTAAGATGCGTTAAATATTACGGCTAGATACGATATGGATTAGATATGTCAGTGTCAAAAGTGACGTTTTTGTTTGAAGAAACGTCACATTTGACACTGACATATCTAATCCATATCGTATCTAGCTGTAATATTATAATAATAATAAAATACTTTATTGCACACTACAAAACAAAAGATACAGAAAAAACATTGGAGTTTAACGGTGTAGGTAACAACAGGCGGACTTATCGCTAAACAGCGATCTCTTCCAGACAACCTTCAGATAGCTAAACGGCGAACATACTGAGCGTACGGGTGGTGCAATAATAAAAATAGCAAATATAATAAAATACATAAACTACAACTATACAGTAAAACATACACTACACAAATTACTACATACATTATATATAACTAATACCTATAAATGTCAAGGTAGCCATAACAACCGTGGGTTTCAGGGAGAGCACGAAAGGATTAGGACTTAGACAAATAATGTTCCTTTAGACGAGTTTTAAATATAGAGAGCGATTTTGCACGTCTAATATCGACGGGCAGAGCATTCCACAACCGAACTGCGCGAAAACTAAACGAATTGTTGTAGACTTTTGAAGAAGAAGGAGGGGGGAAAAGTAGAAAATTTTGAGAGCACCTGACAGAGTTAAGAAATTTAAAACGCACTTTGAGATAGCAGGGAGTGTTTGGGAGAAACAGTACGGAATAAAGAAGATGAAGAATATGAGAGTCGCGACGGAACCGGATAGGCAACCACTTGAGCTGCGTACGAAAGCTCGAGACGTGGTCAAATTTACGTAATCCGAAAATAAACCTAATGCAAACATTTTGAAGCCGCTCGAGTTTATTCAATTGTTCTTCTGTTAGGTCTAGGTAACTAATATCGGCATAGTCCAAAATGGGCAGTAGGAGAGACTGGGCAAGCGCAATTTTAGTGGCAAAAGGCAGAAAATTACGAACTCGTCGTAGGGAACCCACAGCAGCGAAGACCTTTCTGCTCACCTCATTGACCTGCGGTATCCATGAGAGCGTACGATCAAAGACTACGCCCAGGTTCTTAACCTGGGAAGAGAAAGGTATCAGTACCCCATCAAAAGAGACACCTGGTAAATTATCAAAATCTACTCTTGCTATGGTTCTTGGGCTACCAATTACGATAACTTGAGTTTTTGATGGATTCAACTTTAAACCATAAAAAGAGCTCCAGTTCGAAATGCGTTCCAAGTCAGTGTTAATGGTGTGAATAGCAGAAGGTAAATCATCAAGCTCGCTTTGTGAGTATATTTGTAGGTCATCAGCATAGAGATGGTAAGCAGAAAGGAGATTTGAAGTGATAGAATTGATAAAAATTGAAAAAAGGAGAGGGGACAGCACGCCACCCTGCGGAACGCCAGCCAGCGTGCTGCACCAAGGTGAACGAGAGTTATCAACTTTAACACGTTGCCGACGACCCACTAAATAACTATGAAACCACACAACAGCTTCAGGAGAAATGTTGATAGAGCGTAATATCCCCAACAGAATGTCGAAATCTACGGTGTTGAAAGCGTTGCTGAAGTCTAGCAACGTCAACACCGTAAGCTTTCGGTTATCCATGGCCGAACGGATATCGTCTGAAATCTTGACAAGTGCGGTAACCGTGCTATGACCGGAACGAAACCCAGACTGGAGAGGATTTAGGAGTGAGTTTCTGTTCAGGAAGGAAGTTAGTTGTTGTTGCACAAGCCGCTCTAGTACTTTAGAAAGGAAAGGAAGGATAGATATTGGCCTATAATCAGAGAAAGAAGACGGGTTGGACTTTTTTGGAAGAGGTATGATATCAGCGTCTTTCCAGGAATTTGGGAAACTACAGAGCGAAATTGAATAATTAAAGATACTGGTAATAATAGGAACGAGAAAGTCAAGGAGAGGGATGATCATATTGCGACCCACACAGTCGACGCCGATAGCATTAGATGTAATAGCCAAAATATTCTTCTCGACGTAATATTTGACGTATCTTAAAATCGAATCGAATCGGGCCGTCCATTATGAGTAGGCGCCTGTGTGCCCGCCCGACCCTGTCTGATTTCCTCCTATACCATGGACCTATACCTTAAATACCACATCCGTAATGACACTCTTGGTACTTCTTGTATGTTTTTAATTTTGAATTTTTGTGTCGCTAGTGGAGAGAGATTAACGCCATTAGTAGATTTCTGGTCATAGCTGAATTGTTTCAGACGATCGTCTGTAAAGTTAGATAGACATTAAGTATTAATTTTTATTGATATCAGCAAACGGAAAGAATACTACACTATTGACGAATAACCTTTTCGCTATTTTTATAATAACTCTGAAAAAGTTGTTTTTTGCGTAAAAAGTTGAAACAGGAATAAACAGCCGAGTGGGCGTTCGCGTATTACTCACCACGGGTGTCATTGTAATCGCTTACCAAGCATTGCATCTGCAAAGGGAGGCGAACCAGCCTAAGATCATGCGAATAAGTTCTACGGAGCTCACGATCTTGTTTCATTGGTTCGCCTGAGTACTCCACTCGTCCGCGCGCGTATTGGAAATACCCAGGAGACTTCGGCGACTATTAGGTCAATTTGTTTGACCATTTAGAGGGTTTCTTTTATTGCAGCTACAGATTTGTAGCTAAGATAGGCAATATCTGGGCTATAAATCGGATTAATGATATGAGTGTGCCATTAAATCACTCTATGCTTGCATCCACTGTGTAAGAAATGCATAAATAAATATAAATGAGTAGGTATTAGGTACAGTAGGTATTAATTTGCGACTAATTTGACCAAGTAAAAAAACAACGGGTTGCACTCCGGGAGTGCCGGCAGAAGTGAAAACTCTATGACATTGTAACAGTTTTTCGATCAGGTCACGTCCGTCTTATGAATTCTCAATCTGTCGAATCTGTCGGTCACGTGACCTGTCGCGAGTTAAACATTTTTTCTCCATCACAAAAAGTGCACAGCGCCGCTAAAGAAGTTTTCACTTCAAATGGGTTAGTGTCCGACCATGCGTAATGGAGAGTTCTGTATACCTTTAACGAATACAATACAAATACACGCAAAAGGGTGAATTTTAGCGGCACTAACGCCGTTTTACTCCTCAAAAAAGTCAAATCTAACCTACTTTAAGATCTCACATTTTTTTAAATAACAGCAATTGTTATAGGTATCCAATAAAGCAAAGAAATAGAGTTTAATACTTGTTTATAATGTTATTTTGTTCCTATAAATACATATTTGGATTTTGCATAGAACTTGGTAGTGGCACTCATTTAGATCTCCATTCTTTTTGCGGCGAGCCCCACAGCCAAGCATAATTTTTGTATTGAACTTGGCTCTCCTTTTTTACATTTATGTTTTTGGTGGGATTATGGATAGCTTTATCCATATTTATCCACGTGATAAAATAACTGTCACTTTTTAACACCGTCACGCTGTCACGCTGTCACGTAGACAAGAATGACCATCATATCCGTAGGTACTGAACTGAAGTGGCCTCTAATTTCATTGAGCGTTCATACTACTTGTATAAACAATATTTGTTTGAACTGTTGGGTAGTTCTATCTCTCAAGTGGCGGAAAATAAAACACACGTAAACAGTATTGTGGATATTTTTAGATGTCGAAATCATACGCCTTGGTAAATAAAGCTAAAGCTGAGCCGTGTTTAGTGACGAGCGGTTGCCATGATTCCTATTCCCGAGAATTTCCTAGAAATAATATTATTATCTTTACAAAGCTTCTTTTGTTGCCGTAATAAATGTTTCTTTATTTAAATTTAGGATATCTGGAAGATCGAGATTAGCTCGGGAAACATAAAAACTCAAAGATGCGCGTTTTCCCAGAGATAAGACTTAACTTTGACCCCGAAAACCCCCATATAGCAAATTTCATCGAAATCGTTAGAGCCGTTAGATCGGCCAAATAGGTATAAATAAAATAGGTAATTTAGTGTAGTTTGCATTTGTTTAATTTTTAAATGTTTAGTTTATAGTTTTAATGTTTTTTTTACAAAAATTTACATATCTTGTAATTGGGTAGGTATATTATAAACCTAATATAAATACAGCTTATTTTGATTGTTTTCATTTTTGGATATTTTCATGGATTAAATTTCATCTTATCTGGGCTAGGCCCCCTGGCATTTTATCTGTAACGCTTGTTTTCCTATAGACGTATTTCATCTTCCAATTTTGAAGTGGGCAATGGTACATCAATCTACTCGATGAAATAATACCTGCCCTTACTTTCTTAATACCTATCTGAAACAAAAACAAGACCGAAGTGATCCCATAAGTGTTCAGTAAACAAAGTTTTGTACGGAACACTAAAAATGTCCAAAGTATACCAAATGTCCAAAGAATCATTTTAACAAACATTGCCGCTACCGCTATCCGGAACTCAACTTAAGTTTTAAACTATAATATTGCCTTATTGCGGTAACGTAGACGGGCGCTAGTTGCCAATTCTCGGCCGCAGCACTACTGTGTGCCTCCATAGTTCCGTTCTCCCCAGGGCTCAAGCAGACGTCAACTTCTGTATTTGCTATTTCGACCCGATGCACGAATATGATTACGTTCGTTTGGTTTTATGTACATATTTTCGATGCGATTTTGTTACAGTTATTGATCATATCTTATGTCGAGTGTATTTTACTACAACATGGGCACTTTGACAGAAAGGTTCTTAAAGCGGACAAGTGCGAGTCAGACTCGCCCACCGAGTGTTCCGCACTTTTTTAAGTACCTATTTATTGTTATAGCGGCGTTAGAAATAATACATAATGTGTGAATATTTCAACTGTCTACCTATCATGGATCATGAGGTACAGCCTGGTGACAGACAGACGGATGGACAGCGGAGTCTTAGTAACAGGATCCCGTTTTTACCCTTTGCGTAGCGAGTGGCGAGGTGCCTGCCGTAGAACACTGCTGGTTTATAAGTAATTTGAGATAGTTGAAAACTTATTAGGCCTAAAAAAAAACATTGTTGAGATCTTTGACCAGGATCATGTTTAACTGGTGCGGTATTCAACTCCCTAGCAAATCAAATTATTTAATTAAATATTTTAATTTGTGTTTGGAAGACGCTGGTTCGATCTTAACCTGGGTATCGGAGGCCTTGGTCACTTTCGTATATGACGTTTTTTACAGTTTATTTTCAGGTATTGTGAAATTTTTGGATTTTATTTCAGTGTATTATGTGAAATCTACTATCTAATGAATCTGGAACCTATGCAGGCGAACGCGCTAAATATGCAGAACTGACATAACCATAATTCTGGCAAAGTTTTTCTACCACCAGACCGAGTGATGAACCATTTTATATTACAGGTTTTGATGATGCCAACTCTGACTATAGGTATCATATACCTAATATCGGAGGACACTTTGTTAAACACATTGGCAAAGTGTAAATTTTACTTTATTAGGACGACCCGTGTCAAATATCTACCTCTGTACCACCTCTCAAATTCTACTTTCCAGCCACCAATTTTCTTTGTGATCCAATAACTCTGGAACCTTTCCAAAGTCAACTCCGTAAAATTCTAATATTTCGGCTCTGTCAAGACAAAGCCTGAATTTCGGAATATCTCTTCGTACATAACGCTGCAGCACCCGACGCGGGAGCGATGACATTATCACCGCCTACAGAACAGGGCACGGTAAGGTGAAGACCCAGAATTACCACAAAAAAAATTAAACTGTCCATAGAATAAAATTACTATTAAAAGTTAGCACTAATTTTATATTTCTAACTAAATATTTGGCAGATTACATAATTGCCGGCTTGTTATCTTTGTGAATTCACTCAGAGTGCAGTTAAATATATCTAATGGACTGAGGGACATGGGGATGCAACCCCTATTTAAATAACAATTAATTACAATTAATTTTTTTACACGCTACTGAGGCTTTGTACATTTATCTCTATTAATACCTTTTTAACAATAGACTTATATTACTAGGGTTCTTATGTATGTTTTCAATTACATACAAGGAAAACTGTTTAGAGCTTTTGGAACATAAAACATACGAGGGCCAAATCCTATTACCATGCTCATTATTATTTTTAATAGTGTAACACTGTAACAGCGTTCTCTGATTACGCTTACTGTTACGAATCTTGACCTCACATTATACTGGTTCACCCGAAAACTAAATTCGTCCGCGCTTGAGAAACCTACTGGAATACACTGTCAGATTTAGCAAGTCAAATCGTTCCACAATGCATTTGTATAAAATCCCGCCGGGACTCCTTTGTTTAAATCCCGAACTTCCAATTTACCCTTAATTTTTATGATACAGATCTTTTTTAATGAATTCTCGGAGACGATGGAAGATAGCTTTTAGTACTTTACAGGCGTTTTACTTACGTGTTACAATGGGATTTTTAGGATAAAATTGTGAACTAGGTGAATCTCTCAATACTTGAATGTTGGTTCCAGTTACAATATAATGTTATTAAACTCTTTTTCCAATCCAAATTTCTGAAATAATAGGCCCAAACAAAATTCCATGATTATATATTTTCAAATGGATATGAGAAGTTTCGATGCCATTATAAGGATGACTCACGTTAGACCGAGCCGTGGCCGGGCCGGAGCTCCCGTAGCTTCGTCTCCTATGGAAAGAACCACGTGATCACCGATGCCATAGAAAATGATATGTCGGACGTCGGACGCCTCGGCCGGGTACGGCCCATACTAGCGTGAGTCTTCCTTTGAGTGACATTCCATTTTTAACTGCAGCTGCAATACTGTTCATTTTGCTATGGAAACGCGTCGCTGTCATTGTCAATTTCCATAGAAAATGAACAGTATTGCAGCTGCAGTTGGAAATGGAATGTCACTTTTTGTGCCGCATTGACCTACGTTTACGCCTAGTTGATGGTTGTGAATTAAGCCCCTCACGTCAGCCGAAAGCTCTCTGATTTCCCACATTGACCGCTTGTGTTCTGCAGTTAATCCGCGAATCCCCACTAGTATTTAATCTATGACCAGATCGTCAATCCATCTCATTGACCTTATACGTACCTAATTTAATTACATTTGGTTCATTTAATTAGGCATTTATATAAGCAAAACTATTAACTGCGTACATATTCGTATGCTAAGCTAAGTTTCGCTAACTGGACCTACACTGATATTAGGCTCGTATATGTACATGCCTGATGCCAAATCATGCGATATACATATAGTCTCTAGTACATTCTAATTAACGATCTCACTAATTAGTTGGCCCATTAGCTGCAGCAACGACATAGTTTACCCAAGGAGACGTGTTAAACATAAAAAAAACCGGGCAAGTGCGAGTCGGACTCGCGCACGAAGGGTTCCGTACCATAATGCAAAAAAAACGGAAAAAAATGCAAAAAAAAACAGTCACCCATCCAAGTACTGACCACGCCCGACGTTGTTTAACTTTGGTCAAAAATCACGTTTGTTGTATGGGAGCCCCACTTTAATCTTTATTTTATTCTGTTTTTAGTATTTGTTGTTATAGCGGCAACAGAAATACATCATCTGTGAAAATTGCAACTGTCTAGCTATCACGGTTCGTGAGATACAGCCTGGTGACAGACGGACGGACGGACAGCGAAGTCTTAGTAATAGGGTCCCGTTTTACCCTTTGGGTACGGAACCCTAAAAAACTACATGGAATACAGTCTTGAGATTTAATAGTTTTGTTACAAGCCAAGTTTCGTGCAGAATGCTTCACTTCATAAGTAAAAACTTTGTTTCTTTGTGAGCTCTTCTAATTAAATTCTTAAGACGACACCCGTTTTGCAGGATGATTAACCCTTTAACCGCCAGAGTCTGATATATAAGACATTACATATCCAGCTCATTTCGCCACAGTCTGATAAATAAGACAAATATCTGATTTGGTTTTTACAGCACATTTATAACTCCCGTAACTATGCCAACCTTACTCTGCGTGGTACATATACTGTCGGTGGCGACACGAGCACGCTCGATCAAAAATTGCTGGCGGTTAAAAGGTTAATTTTATTCAACTCAAACCATAGAGAGTACAATAATATAGAGAGGAAACGGGGGAGGGGCCAAATGACCGAACGAGATGCACTTATTACTTTCAGTAGGAGTAGCAGAGAAAGCGGTATTATTGCTTGTCCTTGTCACAGTCTCACTTTTTGTTTGATCCCCACCATAAATAACCCGACCAAATTACGTAGATTGTTTTTGTTATGTTGTCAGGAATGTTAAAACGTGTTTTTAATAGTGTCGCATTGCGTGTGTTTTGTCCCTCGCGGAGGCACCTTCTATGACTCAAACACTAGGTGTGAGTGCGTCTCAAAAGAATGCTTGTAAATATTTAATCTTTTCTTGCTCTGTGTCAGGTGCACAAAGGACGGTTGAACACCTTTTTTGTATCCTTTTGGCAAGATGAGATTACCCTACCAAACCTAACCTTAACCCGGATCTTAGATAAACTTAAATAAATATTAAGGAAGGGATTTTCGTGCTTAAAAACGGAACAAATATATCTAATAGGTAGGTGTCGTAGGTAAGTATTCAGAGGTGCAGTCGTCGCCATGGTGTATCGGAGCGACAGAAGTATTTACAAATAGGTATCTGAATAACATCTCTATTCGGCTTCACATATTTTTGAGTAACTTGAACACTTCCATATATCTGACGATGACTGTACCAAAGTTTTACAATGCTTTAATTATCCTTAGTTTGTACCGTAGAGTTTCGTAGCTTCGCCTGGGTTTTGACACTTTTCCCAAAAAATCTCTCAAATTTGAACGCATTTTAATCCTTTAAGGCGAAAAAACGTTTTTTAGTATTCCTGACTATCAGTACACACCACTAAAACTTTGATTTTCATTGGTTAAGTTGGTAATAAATGGCCCCAAAGGCAATAGGCGATGTTTGGGTATTTTTACCAAACTTCGCCTATGGCATGCCTTGCCGCTAATACTTACTTTTCTGTGACTTACACATGTTAAGTCGTATCTCCTTGGAATGTGCTATTATGCTATGAACCTTAACTACACCAGACTAGGTATATATTTAAAAAACGGGGTAGTAGGCGAAGTTTGGTAACAGTTTGAAGTTGTTTTCATACATTTTCTATAATGAAGCTAGGGCTGCCAAAAATTAGCCAACATGCCAAATAAAGGGGAGTAGGTAATGGTTTATAAGTTAAAAAAATAATTATTTTTAACAAAATTGTTTAATTGTTGCAAAATTGTTGTTATTATCGTAATCGACATCAAATCAACCTTATTTACAAAAAGTGAGACATAAAAATACCTATTTGGTACCTATTCAATATCGGTAAGAGTAGAAGTAAACATTTGCATATAGCGTAAACTAAAATAACCAAACATAAGAAAATATTTAAATTTAGGAACAAGTAATGTCATCCACCAATGAATGTGGTACAAAAAATTTGTCAACCCTAGGGGTAGGCGAAATTTGGCAACAAGATGGACGCAAAGTACCCTCACCAATGTTTTATCCAATTGTGACTTCTAAACGTAAGCTAGCCATTAAATAATAGTTTCATATGAAAAAGAAATAGTTATAGGATATAATCATGTAAAAAGTATACCATTACTGGGTCCGTATAACCATTTAAAATTGAAGTTAAAACACTGGTTTGAAAACGTGTGGTCGACGTCGCGAAAAAACCTCACTAAAGGACAACTGTGTGAAGTTAGCCGCAGAATGTTCGAAGAATCTTGACACCCGTAAAAAATACTTTGTAGTTAGCAGTTATATGTAAGGCTTACATTAGAAACATTTTGTTAATGGCAACTTATGTAAAACTAGGCGAAAATAGGTAGCGCAGGCAAAGATACGAAACTCTACGGTACTTCACAAAAGGTACGTGTGATAATTGGCCATTTTGTATTACTCGTAGTACAGCGCGAGTATTAGTAGGCTATAACCTAACCTACACAAAGTCAACGTTCAACATTGTCGGTCCAATTAGACGCATTCACATTTTATTAGGCAATTATTGAATACTCCATTGGTTACCCATTATAAAAAGCCAATAAACACAGCCATTTAGAAGTTAATGTCAGAGTTGTAACGACAGAGCCACTCATTGTAAAAACAGCGATATTTATCTCCACAGCTCAAGCCCAAGATAAAGTACTAGGAGGTTTCGACAAACCTCCTAGTACTTTTTCTTTGTAAAATTGGGCCTCAGAAACGATTTATCCCAGTTACAGACACGTAATTAGCTTTTTTCTACTATCAGGGAATTTAAATTCTCGTTTAAAATCGGTAGGGTCAAGGTTAAGCGGTAGCAGAGGGGCTACCGCAAAAACCGAAATTCGCAAATTTCGGGGATCTTTCTCTTTTACTCCAATGAAGGTGTAATTAGAGTGACAGAGAAAAATGCTCGCAATTTGCGAACTTTGATTTTCGCGGTTATAGCCCTGCTCAGAATCAGATCGGACGTGCGGTCTGGCGGGACACGGGCCGGTAATTTGCGTCCGAAGAAACGGAACCGTAACACGTGCGTGGGACTGATAAACTGAAGAATGTAATTCTAAAGGAATTCCCTTAATGAGAAAACAAGGAGATAATGTTAATTACTAGCTGCATGTGATTGCTAGAAGTTACAATTAGATATAAAGTTCAAAATTTTATTATAGTGCTTATTTATTGGAATTATTGTACATATTTGAAAATTGACCACATGAATACATAATTATATTTATACCTATAGAGAATATTTTAGTGACAGCTCTAATTTCGGTATATTGCCGACTGATTTCAAATAAAGGTAAAACGCTATTAAAATAACATTTAACTTTGAAAAAGCCTTGTAATAACCGTTTGTTTTTATTTAATTTTTTAACGCTATATATTATATCATAGGAGTATGTAACAATATGGCATAAACTCCAAAATGTGTATGTGGTAAGCATACAAATTTGGGAGGGTTAATATAAGTATAGGTACCTACTTACATACGCTCCAGACGATCACGTGATGCTTTCTATAGAAAACGATGCGCCGGAAGGTCCGGTCCGGTCACGGCCCGGTCTAACGTGAGTCATCCTTAATACATGTCTTGATAAACAGGCTTCCTCATGTAATGAATCGAACGGTAGGTAATATCCTGAATCCTCACCCTTTAACGATCAACCCTGCCCATTTAGTTGGTGAGATTTAATTGTTGCGTGGTTGTTATTTACAGTAACCTACCGAATGCGTATTGTACTTTTTCCTGATCAATACGATCTAGGTCTTAATAACAAAACTTCCGTGGGACATATTATTAAATATCTCAAAACAGATTACTCACGTATATTAAGTCGTAGAGAGCTCGACATGTTTCGCTCCATATCGAGAAGGTTCAACGGGAGCACGTGTTGGCGGATCGACGCAGAATGGGCAACAGCTTTCAGGAAAAGCGACAAACTACTCTCGTTTTCGGTAAGTGTCAGATGGGTTGCTCACAACACTCACTACGTCATTTGCTTTGTTCGTCTAAACCAGCGGTCGGCAACCTTTTAGCAGCCAAGGGCCACATAGTAGTTAACGGAGGTGACGCGGGCCGTACTTTGTTAATATTTATGACTTTATGAGACATTGTCGCTTGTCACTATTACATACAAAATAGCCAAGGCGGCACTCGGGCCGCAAGTGACAGTTTCACGAGCCGCATGCGGCCCGCGGGCCGCAGGTAGCCGACCGCTGGTCTAAACTGACCAAGTGACCACCGATGCAGTATTTTATCACGCTGTAACTGTGTTTCTCTTATATTTTTATTCATATGTAAGTACAATAAAGTATACCTATACATAATTACATACATACGTCGCGCCCAAAAAAGTTTTCCAGTTAGGAGGCACTGACGGTTAAAATTCGGATGACGACAAATTTCAATAACCTCCTGTACTTTTAGCAAGCAATAGCAATTTTCGCCTTGAACTGCGTTTTAAATGTGTAGTGCATATTTAAAACCATGCGAATAGGCTATTACTGAATTACAATGCTACATAAAATAGTAGAAATTAAATAAAATAGAACTAAAAAATTTTTATTCTAAATTGTTGCCATGTTTAAGCATTTTACGTCAAAAATGTCTCAGTTACGTGGAAAGTGGCGCCCTCATTTATTTTCTACCATTTTATGCTGTCGCACTATAGTGAGCCACACATCTCAGGGTCGGTCGTCGCTTTATACCAGGTGGGACCATGGTGGGACTAGGTCAACCGCAGATCAGTTAACATTGCAACAATAATAAATAAACAATGTTATTATGTTTTAATTTCAATTATCTTACGATTATTTATTACCTTTCAAGTATCTACATGTCACACAATTCTTCCAAAATATACATAATATTTATACTGTTTGACTGAAGAGGTCCCCACAGCGGCTGCTTTGCAATTCAATGTATTGAAATAAAGCCTCCGCAGAGTAGGCCGCAAAGTTTCCACAAATCTCCAGTGGAGTTCTCTTGAACAAACTACTTACTGTTTCTCACGTCGTGCGACTCAATAAAATGTTCGTAGAAGTAATTAAAGCGAGGAGTGGGCTTAATCCTTCGACAGACTTTGTCATTCCAACGGTTTGTCGATCGTTTTGCGGGGCCTTGAACTGCCATAAAATTGAAACAATGTTTTGAGATTAATGCGAACATTGTAGTTATAATTGACGCGTTGGTTCGCCTCGTGGAAGCTTAGAGAATATATTATAACCAAACGGAGTGGTCACTAACAGGCGTTCCCCTCTGTCGAAAATAGGCGGCCAATGGTCAACTGCATGTCAACCACATGTATGGACTGACGTTTATCTGACATGGCTATGTTTACGTTACGTATACATTTGATGTGCCCCTCCCCCGCAAAAAAAGGAAGACTATTTTGTACCGAAAATTATAGACATGGCGTCTCCGTTGGTTATATCTTCTAAGCGTGGAAGTCATAAGAAATATTAATTTTATTGATACCTTTTCGATCATTGACTAAGTATGATGTTTCGAGTAGGTATATAATAACTATAATCAAGCTCATACCTATGTATATGCAGGTTGCATGTCACGTATGCCAATTTACATACGTGTGTAGCTATTTCTACTAGGGTCCCGGCCCATGATTAATTAGGTAGGTACTTAACATAAATTATGTAGGAGAACTCCAGATCCATTTTACGTGACATAACTTCAAATATGTGATCATTACTACGCGTTTGAAGGGTGAATTGTACGTTTTTTGTACGAATATCCCTAAAGTTTTTTAAGGGCCGGTCATGGGATTGGCCCATTTGTTACTCCGACAATCTGCTTAGCCAATGCTCTACTGCCTCCTGAGCCTGGGATATTGTATTTTCGTGTAATAGGCTTTTTCATGTAACCGCACCGCTGCTCTGCTTTAAATGAATGACTATTTGTTTTAAGCAGCGGTTTTGCTGTATACCTAATTAAATCGAACCCCGGGGTATTTTTTCAGACGGCAATACCGCTGAATTTTTTTACTATAGGTTTATACTTGGTATGTGCAAAAGAAGATATCTCAAGTGTTGAAAGAAAAACGGTGGAAAGTAACCGTGAGTACTTGTGATTAACGAGCGAGTCGCTTTTAGCGAAGTGTTCCGCACTGTAGTATGAAGAAAAATAGTTCCTACGAACGTAAAGTGGCCTATCAACCCGCAAGTTGTAACGAAAACAGATGAAAAATCATGGCCGACCAAAATAAAGTAATGAATTCCTATCCAGTGTTTTAAAGATAGATTTGAAAAGCGTTTACTTTAAAGAAAGACGTTCTAATAATATTGCCCTACTTAAGTAGATGAGATTATATGGTCAAATGTTTTCGAATAAAAAATAATAAGGAGGAGGAATAAGTATTGGCTGCTTTCTATTCAAACCTATTTTTATTGTTAAGTGAGGTTTAAATTAGCAAGATCTTTCATGCAATCGGGTCAGAGTAACAGTTTCAAAGTTTAAACATCATTATCGATGTTTAGAACGAATGACAATCACAGATAAATGATTACTTATTCAGTTTAGACGGAAACTCAGTGAAACGGAAGTCAGCTGTCGTGTCGCAATGTTCCGGTACACAGTGGCTGTGGAATTATTCAACGCTTTCAGTGGGCTTAATTTGAGTGCTAATGGAGTCGTATTACGAGTTCAAAAACATGATGTAGGTACCACTAAAATATGAGTGCGAGTTATATGAAATAAAACTATTATATACCTATCAAACAATATAACCACCAAGTCTACCCCGGAAGAAGTGCGTGGGCGGGGTAGGCCCAAGTGGAAATGGCCGGGCGACTTGGACACCTTCTTTAACAACTAGCCAAAATAATCATACCAATATTAGGTATATTAAGGAAATTTAAATACGCCTCCAGGATAGCAACCCACCTGATAGCCAGAATTCAGATTGGTTTATTGAAGTTATTTGTAAGCAATCATAACTTTACAGATTTGCGAATCCTTACAAATATCGTCGCTGTGTCTGATAAAAAAAAACGTTTGATCATTACGTAAATTTATATTTATTATAATTTGTTTGACATACTTACTACTTACCTATAGTAACAAAAAGGTATTTTTAGCCGCCGAATTTCTAATCAAAAAGTTATATACCGTAAAACGGGGTGAGTAGGTTTCGCGGGGGGAGTTGGATTGCGAATCCAGAATTTCATTTTTGAGTAGCTACTTTAATTTTTGGGCTTAGGTTGCTCTCAAAGTAATTTGATTATATTTTTAGACATATTTTTTCTTCTTTTCGCAACACTAAGCTGCCAAATCATACAATTTTGAAACACAAATTCACTGTCAAAGTTGATGCTCGAAATCGGCGGATTTTTAGTTGAATTTAACTTTGTTTTTAAGTGATGTTTACCAAAGTAAGTGTTCTTCCACCTTTCGGATATCGTTTATATACTTAAATGGCTTATTGGAAACAGAAAAACTTAAGTTATATTTTCTTTGTTTATAATGGTTTTAACATAGAAAACGATCCAACCGCATTTGAGGATTTTTATAGGGAGAGCAGGATTGTACTGAGGGGTGAGTTGGCTCGACAACGGGGACAGTTGGGTCATGAATGGGGAGAGTTGGTGTTACGAACGGGGTGTACCGGTTTGATAGAGGGGGGGAGTTGGTGTTCGTAGTTCAGGGTTGTCGATTTACATAAGTAGTCAAAAGTGATATAATGGTAAATATCACTATGATATATCATTATGATAAAATGGTAAATATTATCAAAAAAAATATTGAAGTAGTGAAAGAATTAAATAAATTGCAAATTAAATAAATATGTTAAAATTAAAATTTACATTTTATTTATTTCATACAGTAATTATGGAAGCCGGTAGTCGATATTTGACCATGATTTAATGTCAATGTGCAATGTGCTGTGCTGATCATGCGTTTGCATACCTAAATACGACACTACGTCGAAAGACGTCCCTTCTGACAACGCAGTGTCATGCTAGTCATGTGTTTGCACACAAAATTGTGACACTACGGCGATAGACGTTTCTGTCTGTCGACGTGTCATAATGTGTCATGCAGGTCATTAATTTCATATTAATGTTTTGATGGGATTCACCTTACTAATTCCATATAGATCAAAATATATTTTTATAAATTGATCTAAAAACTATTTATATGTCATAAAAATAAGGGTCACTACTTACAGAAAACATTAAACTGGTTTAAATAGGAGCATAAATAAAACATAATTTTGCTATATTAATAAAAAAATCTCTTAACAAGTCGAGCTATTGTCTTGATCCGAAAGTGTCAACCCTAACAATTTTTCCATCTCACCCCATTGCTAGGTCTTACAACCACGGGGTGAGCTGGCTTTGCCTACTATTATGAATTTTCCATTGAAACTATGCAATGAAGCAACAAACTATCATTGACAAACTAAAATTCATACCTCAATGTGCCACATATAAAAATAAACTTTTATCCAGGTTTGAACTTCGATTTCGAGCCAACTCACCCCGTTTTACGGTACTATAACTAATATAATATATCCATCTCTAGACCGTCACATCACCATAGCATGATATAGGTACATATATCAACATAATTTTACGAACGAATCCTTAAAAGTACAAACCTTTATACTTTTGCATTGGTAGGAAGCACCGTCCTACCTAAGTATTCACTGATATGAAACATGCGCTACAATGGCGGCGCATGAAAAATATTTCTAGACAAGTCGCAGTTAACTTGGTTTCCTGAACTGTATGAAATTTTCCCAACTGGCTGAAAAGCCAGACAAGCCGGTTTCCGGTGGGTTCTATGAACGCCTCGCCACGGGTAGGTACTTACTTGCTACCTGTACGGTTACCATCAGTTTGTCACTGACATAAACGCCGTCGAGAACGTAATTTACTTTCTATACATCTCGCTCGCACTCGCATATTAGTGCAAACGGGATGTATAGAAAGTAAATTACGTTCTCGACGGCGTTTATGTCAGTGACAAACTGATGGTAACCGTACTGTATTAATACTTCACATCGTCAATCATCATCAATTCCATAAAAAACCGGCCAAGTGCGAGTAGGATTCGCGTTTCTAGGGTTTCGTACATAAGTCCAACTCACGCTTGACTGCACAGTTCTAATAGGTTTTCCTGTCATCTATAGGTAAAGAAGTATTTTGAGTATTTTTTTCAAAATTTTAGACTCGGTAGTTTCGGAGATAAAGGGGGGAATGGTCATTTTTGGCTATTTTCTTAAATAACTTCGAACCTATGTATTTTAAAATTCTAAAAAAATATGCCCATTTTGGGTCACTAATTTACATATGTGTACCAAATTTCAACTTAATTGGTCCAGTAGTTTCCGAGAAAATAGGCTGTGACAGACGGGCAGACAGACAGACGCACGAGTGATCCTATAAGGGTTCCGTTTTTTCCTTTTGAAGTTTTGAGATACGGAACGATAAAAATATAAATCTGACACCATATATTGCTTAAAACTATGCCACGTTATTTGAATAGCTAACCGCTAATCTATGTGCATTCTCGACCACGACCAGGGAATGGTAGGGGAACCTCGCTTTTCACACCCTCGCCCTCGGTACACGGCGCAGCGCATACCCTTACGATTCATCAGCTTAGAAAATGCCCTAAAGGAGGACTCACGTTAGACCGGGCCGTCACCGGGCCGGAGTTCCAGCGCATCGTTTCCTATGGTGCATGACGTGATCGCCTGTCATGTTATAGAAAAGTAAGCACCGGAAGCTCCGCGGCCCGGACACGGCCCGGTCTAACGTGCGTCATCCTTAATTCTCGGGCCGAGTGTGCAATGTCCACCGTGTTCCAGGAATTACAACCGGTGTGAATACGACGGCAAGGGAGCACTAGGGATCAAATTGGATGGACGCGGGCCCACGTTATCCTAATAAAAATTTATGAAAATTTACCTCCCTTGGGAAATCCCTCGATGATGTTTTTTGCAACATGATTTGATTGTAAAATTAGAGATCAGTGAATTTTTCACAGAGTATGCCTACTCGTAGTTCAAGAAAAAACTCAGTTTGTCACGATTGTTTTCTCGAATATGATCCATTTTTAACCGACTTCCAAATCCCAAAGGAGGAGGTTATCAATTCGGTTGTATGTTTTTTTTTTTTTTTTTTTTTTTTTTTTTTTTTTTTTTTTTTTTTTTTTTTTTTTTTTTTTTTTTTTTTTTTTTTTTTTTGACCGATTTTGAAAATTATTTTTTTGATTGAATGTATATGCATACAGATTGGTCCCGTTTCTGTCAAAACCCAGTTCTGATGATGGGTTCCATGAGGAATCGAGGGAACTCCTCAAATGTTAAAGGCATACATATAGTGTTTTTTGGGTTTTTATCATCAAATCAAGCATATACATCCAAAAGAGTGACATTTGATGAAGTGGAACTGCTGATGATGATCAGAATGGAACTCCTCAACGACGCATAGTTCACGGTTTGCGATTTGTCCTCTTCGTTATGTTTGTTAAGCAAGTTCGGTTTTTAATGCACATTTTTGTCAAGCTCGAGGTCTGATGATGGGATCCATGAGGAATCGAGAGAACTCCTCAAATCTTAAAGGCATGCGTATAGAGATTTTTGTATTTACATCAGAAAATTAAGCATTTTCATTAAAAACTGTCGCATTTGATGAAGTGGAACTGCTGATGATGATCAGAACAGAACTCTTCAACGACTCATAGTTCACGTTTCGAGATTTTTCCTCTTCGTTATGTTTGTTAAGCAAGTTAAGTTTTTAAGCCACATTTTTGTCAAGCTCGAGTTCTGATGATGGGATCCATAAGGAATCGATGGAACTCCTCAAATATTAAAGGCATGCGTATAGAGATTTTTGTATTTACATCAGAAAATTAAGCATTTTCATGAAAAACTGTCGCATTTGATGAAGTGGAACTGCTGATGATGATCAGAACAGAACTCTTCAACGACGCATAGTTCACGTTTCGAGATTTTTCCTCTTCGTTATGTTTGTTAAGCAAGTTAAGTTTTTAATGCACATTTTTGTCAAGCTCGAGTTCTGATGATGGGATCCATAAGGAATCGAGGGAACTCCTCAAATATTAAAGGCATGCGTATAGAGATTTTTGTATTTACATCAGAAAATAAAGCATTTTCATTAAAAACTGTCGCATTTGATGAAGTGGAACTGCTGATGATGATCAGAACAGAACTCTTCAACGACGCATAGTTCACGTTTGGCGATTTTTCCTCTTCGTTATGTTTGTTAAGCAAGTTAAGTTTTTAAGCCACATTTTTGTCAAGCTCGAGTTCTGATGATGGGATCCATAAGGAATCGAGGGAACTCCTCAAATATTAAAGGCATACGCATAGATTTTTTTGTATTTTCATCATAAAATCAAGCACTGATTTAAACTTTCACGATTATTAAACATTATCAAACTGCACAACGGGACTTAATCGCGTATTTAAGTTTTAAGATTTACCTCCGACGTTTCGAGGACGGCGTTGTCCCGCGTGTGGCGTTGTTGACAGTCGATAAATCGAATATCGTTAGTGTTGTGTGTCGACAGAGTGACATCCCTAGTGCGCAAAACGTTCAAACTGATAAACAAGACCAAGTGCGGGTAGTTCGAAAAACTCGCGCGGCTAGAAGATGTTGATGTCAACTTGAGCCAGTCTTCTCCGAGACCACGGGGACAACGCCGTCCTCGAAACGTCGGAGGTAAATCTTAAAACTTAAATACGCGATTAAGTCCCGTTGTGCAGTTTGATAATATAAAATCAAGCATTTACATTAAAAACTGTCGCATTTGATGAAATGGAACTGCTGATGATGACCAGAATAGAACTCTTCAACAACGCATAGTACACATTTGGTGATTACGAATTTCGATTTTGACTTGGACTGGGTCCCGGACTCGGACCCAGAACCGGACTCATACCCGGATCCGGTTCGGACCCGGACCCGGACCTGGACTCGAACCCGGGCTCGGACCCGGACTCGGACCCGGACTCAGACCCGGACTCGGACCCAGACCTTGACCCGGAAAACCACTAGGATACCTTAACTAAATAAACCACTATGATTACCTACCATAAAATGTGTAAGTATATAAGTATGATGATGCCAATCTTACTAGCCCCTCCCGCTTAAACCCCCGTACACCGCACCGCATGGGCCGTTAAGTGGGTTAGGTTAGGTTTGAACTGCGATCCTCACAGAACTGAACTGCTATCAGAGAAGTGGGTTAGGTTAGGCTAGAACTACGACCCTTACAGAAGCGAAATGCTAGTAAAAAAGTGGGTGGTTTTACCTCCTTTTCTACATAGTGTACCATCTACAATAATCTTTTACCGGCCCCCATAGAAGTCGGTTTTTTTTTTCTTAAAAATTATTTTAAGTAAAAAAAAGTACCTATATACGTATCACAGACATGACACCAGTTCATCTTGAAAAACATTCTAAACAAATAATCTTCCACGTTTTCATTCTAGTAAATAAATTGATCCGTTATTATTATAAATTGTAAATACGTTGATTGGATACCTAGTATTGATTTAAGAAATTAAAAACATTGATTATTTATTTAGTCGTATGGCATGCACAAAGAAGCCATTCTCTGATTGTCCAATCAGAGACTGGAGCCATTCTCTGATTGTCCAATCAGAGACTGGCTTTGAGGTTGATTAATAATTTTTAATTAACCTATTAAATATTTTTAGATTTTCACACACACACACACGGTCTATTAAAATGTTATAACAAATCATTGGTCAGAATTATAAAAACACGCAGCGGGCCTTACGCAAGAACAGAGCTGAGAGGTTTATTTTTCATTTCACTTGCCTGCAGCGTATGATAGGAATAACATGAACTGTATATTGTTCATATGTTAAAGGTAGCCAAAGTAAAAGTAGCCAAAGAAATATAAGCCATATTACCATTGGAAAAAGTCAATTATTGTTTGCGATTCTGAATTGTATGTTTTCAATACCGCTTTGAAATAATTGAGGTGCCTTCTCGGTCGACTGCAGACATTTATTATTTCATTAGCCCCTTTTATTCCTCTTGAATGAAGGTAGGGTCTTCTGGAAAAAGAAAACGATTGTCGATAATTGAGTTGAAACATTAAAAGCGACTGCAAACATCCCATCGCTCGCTTCGATAGAACGTTCGAAGAAAAAGTAACCTGATTATGAATAAAAACTTTAGTTAACTGTTGATTATGATGTTTGCTGTATGGATATGATGGTCGTTTTTGTCTATGCGACAGCGTGATAAAACGGTGTCCGTCACGTTCTATCCCGCGGAGTTAAAAAGTGACAGTTAGTTTTATCACGTGGCTAAAGCGATCCATAATACGCCTGCTGATCATGTTTTCTGACATAGTTTATAGAAACTTTTTACTTGAGTACTTCAAAGTTGTGCATGATTCCAAACATCCAGATAACTTCAGAGGAATTCCCATTATCCAAAAAAATAAACATGGATATTGGATATTAAACTAGGTATCCAATATCCATCGTTTATTTTTCATTCTTTATCCAGCAATAAAATACTATAGCTTGATAAGATCGCAAGGTTCTATATAATAAATCACTACCTAATCAGTGTTCCAATCTCTGAAGATTAGTGAAGATTCTACATTTGCATCGTCGCCAATTGATATCTATTCGATTCACCGAGTCAAAAGCGTTCAATAGGGACATTGCTTAATTGTGTACCGTGCCAATCTACGGTGTTCAAAGTATTCAACTGTAACATTTCTTACAATGGGTCCATTTAAACGACCGAGGAAATACAAGAGGCGATTGAAATAATCAGAGCGCGGCAGTAGGTGAGAACGAGTGCCGCGAACCGTCACTAATACAATATATCTATCGAACACGTCAAGGTAGAATAAAACGCGGTGACAGAAAATAACATTGCCACGGAAAAACATCAACAGAGACAGAATTTGGAGCATTTAGTAAGTGTTTTTCTTAGAGTAGGTGTTTTTCTTCATTACTTAGATGGACGGAAAATCGTTTATTACTAGAAGACAAGTAGCATACAACAATAATATTTAGGTTGTTTGTTTTTTGTGTTAATAACTAGTAGAAAAAAGTTGCGCAACAGAGGAATAGAACTGAAGATCAATGCGATATTAGGTCGTGTAAATCTTATAAGTAAAAACTATGGTTCTGACTGAATGGCGTGTGCGTCAATACATTACTACATTCGTCAGTGCAGTCATCTGCAATAATATGTTACTCTTCGAAAGCCGCAAAAATATGTGACGCGCTCCTATGGCTCTACAAATAAGATCGTGTCAGATATTTATGCGGCCGCGGCCTTCGTTGTGTAGCATACTATTGCAGGTGACTGTACCAAATTACATTGTCGGCGGCAGTACGTCGACACTCAACTCAACTCACCAAAGTGTATCCTTGGCCACTCGCTTAAATTCTACTCGTATTTCTCTGACACATATTTCTATGATGGCCCAGAATTTCGTCCACCCCGTCGAGCATTTCTAGAAATAGGTACATAAAAATGTTATAATAGTACTTTTTCTGTTTCAGATGGATCCAAACGGCAATAAAATGTCATTAGATTGCGCTCTTCAGCGTGCACAAATCCAATTTTGTACAAACAATATAGTAGAAGAGCCGGCCGCAAATTTTCTAACCGACTTGATACCACGATGAAATGCACAATGGTTTCCCATAAAAGTGATGCTAAGTCCGAATTCGATAGTCTGCCACGGCGGAACTTGCCGAAAGTACGAAAAAGAAGGCCACTTCCGGTGCGAAAAAAGGGGGCTGATTTAACCCATCTGATACCGAAATAATAGTTATGGCAGCAGTTAGAAATTTACATGTAGACACATAAAAGCGAAGTCTGCCAGTAGTTTTTTTGCCGGAAGTGCTTGGCAGACGCTCTCAAAGGTGGCCAACGGGACCCCTAATTTAACCCATCTGATACCACCATGAAACCAATTCCAGTCGGTAGGTATGAACCCTCATGTCAGGAATATATAAGTCTGCCAAGGCTTTTCCTGCCGAAACACCTTGGCAGACGAGATTATGTAAGCAAGGTCGGCATTGGTTACCCTACACTAACCCATCTGATACCACCATGAAACCAATTCCAGTCGGTAGGTACGAACCCCCATTTTAGGAATATATAAGTCTGCCAAGGTTTTTCCTGCCGAAACACCTTGGCAGACGAGATTATAAACAAGATGACCATCGGTTACCGTACACTAACCCATCTGATACCGCCATGAAACCAATTCCAGTCGGTAGGTATGAACCCTCATTTCAGGAATATATAAGTCTGCCAAGGCTTTTCCTGCCGTAACACCATGGCAGACGAGATTATGTAAGCAAGGTCGGCATCGGTTACCCTACACTAACCCATCTGATACCACCATGAAAACAATTCCAGTCGGTAGGTATGAACCCCCATTTTAGAAATATATAAGTCTGCCAAGGTTTTTCCTGCCGAAACACCTTGACAGACAAGATTATGTAAGCAGCATCCACATACGAGGGATCCGTATTTTGGGATTATACAGATTACGGACATTATTAATAGCTGTAGGCTTATTTATTACTTTATGCTTATACATATTTGTATATAATTATGTTACTAATAAAATATATTTATAATTTATTAAACCTAAACTTAATACATTGGGAATTCATTACCTGCTTACGGCAGTAGTAGGGATAAGTGGGTGAGTTCTGGCTCACTGAGACAGGCCAACAGTCCCTCCCCCTTTTTTCCCTTGTTGAGGCCCTGCAACCTTGCCTTGAACCCAAACTAATGTCATTGTAGCTCGAATCTAACCTAATCTATTTTTATTGCTTTTAGAATATTTCAATTATCTACTTTTGAAAAGTTAAAGGTTGAAATCTCTATTTCGCAAAATGGAATTTTAATGTGACTTTAATGTATGTGTAGTCTACTTAGTAATTGGGTTTAAAGATATAAAAACACACATTTTATTTCCTATCCTAAGTATCCTATCATAAGTTTATTCAAATAATATTCTGAACATATATAGTAATTAGACTGGTCATATTTTTCATAAAATCGATTTCGACTGGCAAAGCATATTACTTTTTGGCAACCGGGTTTTTTAACCTAATTAGACCCCGCTGAATTCGAATTTGCCGGTTGCTCGATCGAAATCTTGACCGGAAGTGAGATAGGTATTTGACATTAAAGGTCCCTTTTTTTCGTTTTTCGTAAATAACTCTTAAACGGTGGCACATAGCAAAAAATGTTCTATTACATAAGTATTCTGCATAAAATTGCCTACAAGAAAGATTCAGTACAATTTTTCGCTAGGATCAATATTAAAAGAGATTTTAACGCGGGAAATTTAATTATAATCACTTCTAAGGTCCCGTTTTTTAGGTTTTCGTAAATAACTCATAAACGGTGGCCACTATCAAAAAATGCTGTAAGGCGTTAATAATCTAAACAAAATTTTGAACAAAAAAGATTGAGTACACTTTTTGCAGGGATCAATATTTAAAAAGATAATAAAGAGGGAAAATTAATTATAATAAATTCTAAGGTTCCTTGTTTTTATTTTTTCGTTAATAATTTGAAAAGTATGACTCATAGCAAAAAAAATCTTATACATAAATAAATAATAAACGTAAAATTTCCTACAAGAAACATGCAGAACACTTTTCGCTAGGATCAATATTTAAAAAGACAAAGCAGCGGGTAATAAAGTTAATTATAATCAATTTTAAAGTCCCGTTTTAGTTTTTTGTAAATAACTCGTAAACGGTGTCCCAGTAGTAGTTAATAATAAAATATTACGAATGTTATACCATGCACTGGCTGACGCTGTAATTGGATACGGCTTGATAGCTTATGGACGCACTTTTAAAACCTATTTGGACAAAATATTAAACTTACAACTGCGGTTATTAAAAAATATAATAGATAAAAAAACTAAAGCTAACTGTAGTAACGATTATATGGTCTTATTTAAGAAATTGAACATCCTGCCAGTGCATGATAAAGTTAAGTACTTAATAGCAACCGATCAATTTAATAATCCCGAATTCAAAACTCCGCGAGTATATACCCGAGCGCCAAGAGGATTAAAGCGTCGTAAATACGTGGAACCTACCGCTAGCAACTACTATGGTAAAAGAACGCGCAGCTATATTACACCGCGAATATTTAACAGTTTATCAATTATTGAAGACGAATGCGGTAGTAAAAACATATTTAAATCAAAAATTAAGAAGTTGCTAATAGGTACAACGCATGATTAACCCTTCGGGTGGCAGCACCTCCGGTTGAACGGCAGGAGAAATGGCGCGGCCATTTTTTAAATATGCCTTTGCGTGGCAGAGGCCGCGAGAAGGTTCGGTCATAACAAGCCCGTAATTGGCAGAGACCGTCTCGCGGCATCTGTGCGACGCTGCATTTCGCGCCTAAAATAAAACCGTTAAAACTATGCCTTGCTTGCTCACTCTTGCAAGATGCATTCGTCAATAAACAAAGATAGTATTCCCTAACGGTCGAATTCCCGCGTAAAACAAAGTCACGCGCCAAATTCGCGATGATCACCCATTGAGGCCCCGCCACTTGACGTATATTTTTCCAAAATGGCTGCGCCACTCAACGGGCTTGTTATGTCTGTCCTCCTCGCGGCCACCGCCACTTACCGTAGAGACCTCGAGGAGGACAATGCCACTCGAAGGGTTAAATAAATAGGTTAGGTAAATATTATATAAAGACAGCTTATACTGTGCTCATATGTTATCATTATGTATTAACCTTAGTAATGTAAGTTAGATTAAGGTACTAACGTTGAAAATGAGTGCATCATGTCGCCGTTAAACGTAAGTTTGGCGAACCTAATATAAGTCTAAAATGTACCATACTTTTCTGAAAAATAAATTAAAAAAATAATAATAGCGAAATAGGTTTTTAAGAATAAATTATCTACATAAAATTTCCTCCAAAAAACATCTAGAACACTTTTCTCTAGGATCAATATTTCAAGCGATATTAAAGGAAGAAAGTTAATTACAATCAGTTCACAGGTCACTTTTTTTAGTTTTTCGTAAATAACTCGTAAACGGTGGCCCGTTGCAAAACAATATTCTACATAAATATTAAACATAAAATTGTCCACAAAAAAGGTTCTGTACACTTTTTCGCTACGATCAATATTTAAAGAGATATTAAAGGGGGTAAGTTAATTATAATCAATTTCCAGGTCCCTATTTTTAGGATTTCGCAAATGACTCGTAAAATAAGGCTCATAGCAAAATAAGTTCTTAATGTTCTTGTAAATAAATAGTCGATATAAAATTTTCTACGAAAGACATATGGAACACTTTCCTCTTTTTAGGGTTCCGTACCTCAAAATGAATAAAAACCGGCCAAGCGCGAGTCGGACTCGCGTTGCAAGGGTTCCGTACATTACCCAATTTTTAACAGTGTATTTTATATATGTGAAACGCGAGTGAATTGCCTTTAAAAAACCTGTAGGGATCGGTTCAAAAACTATAAGTAATGTCCGACTCGCGCTTGACTGCATAATTCTAATAGGTTTTCCTGTCATCTATAGATTCTATTCTGTGTATCTTTTCAAAATTTTAGACCCAGTAGTTTCGGAGATAAAGCCCCCTTCCCCAAAATAAAACATTAAAATACAAAAAAATACCACCCCCCCCTTTATCTCCGAAACTACTGGGTCTAAATTTTGAAAATAAAATAAAATAAAATAGTTCTTTACCTATATAGGTAGACGTAAACCTAAAAATAGGGACCTGGAAATTGATTATAATTAACTTACCCCCTTTAATACCTCTTTAAATATTGATCGTAGCGAAAAAGTGTACAGAATCTTTTTTGTGGACAATTTTATGTTTAATATTTATGTAGAATATTGTTTTGCAACGGGCCACCGTTTACGAGTTATTTACGAAAAACTAAAAAAAAGTGACCTGTGAACTGATTGTAATTAACTTTCTTCCTTTAATATCGCTTGAAATATTGATCCTAGAGAAAAGTGTTCTAGATGTTTTTTGGAGGAAATTTTATGTAGATAATTTATTCTTAAAAATCTATTTCGCTATGGGACACAGTTTACGAGTTATTTACAAAAAACTAAAACGGGACTTTAAAATTTATTATAATTAACTTTATTACCCGCTGCTTTGTCTTTTTAAATATTGATCCTAGCGAAAAGTGTTCTGCATGTTTCTTGTAGGAAATTTTACGTTTATTATTTATTTATGTATAAGATTTTTTTTGCTATGAGTCATACTTTTCAAATTATTAACGATAAAATAAAAACAAGGAACCTTAGAATTTAGTATAATTAACTTTCCCTCTTTATTATCTTCTTAAATATTGATCCCTGCAAAAAGTGTACTGAATCTTTTTTGTTCAAAATTTTGTGTAGATTATTAACGTCTAATAACATTTTTTGATATTGGCCACCGTTTATGAGTTATTTACGAAAACCTAAAAAACGGGACCTTAGAAGTGATTATAATTAAATTTCCCACGTTAAAATCTCTTTTAATATTGATCCTAGCGAAAAATTGTACTGAATCTTTGACCGTTAATGTCAAATATCTCACTTCCGGTCAAGATTTCGATCGAGCAACCGGCAAATTCGGATTCAGCGGGGTCTAATTAGGTTAAAAAATCGGTTGCCAAAAAGTAATATGATTTGCCAGTCGCATCAAGAAGGAGAGCGATTTTGATTTTTTTTGTCTAGTCTAAATATCATTACTTATTCTGTGTACAGTGGAGAAAACGAATAAAATCATGCAATTTGATTTTGTTATTTTTAAATAAAGAGTAACTAAACAGTATTTTCCACAGTTGTTGGTAATGATACCATCTCTTACAATTTCTCTTCATGAACATTTTATGATACCTAAGCTTCCAGTTTTCGCTCGAATTAATCAAAAAATTCACCAACTCCATTTACACCAACCAAATAGAAAACGGGTCCGTGTCCGAATTCGCGATCTCGAGTTCGGGTCCGCGTCCGGGTCCAGGTTCAGGTAGAAGTCGAATTCAAAATCTTGCTTGTTTTGCCAGTGGGGTAACTTGCTTAACAATCAATTAGAAAAAGACAAGTCGTCGAGGAGTTCCGTTCTGATCACCATCAGCAATACCACTTCATCAAATGCCACTGTTCTTAATGTAAATCCTTGTTTGCCTGATGAAAATACAAGAGTCACTATACAATGCCATTAAGATTTGTAGAGTTCCCTCGATTCCTTATGGATCCCATCATCAGAACTTGAGCTTCACGATAATATGACTTATAAATCTAACGTGCTTAACAAACATAACGAAGAGGACAAATCCCCAAACATGAGCTATGCGTCGTTGAAGAGTTCCATTCTGATCATCAGCAGTTTCACTTCATCAAATGTCACAATTCTGAATGTAAATGCTTGGTTTGTTTAAAATACACCAGTATCACTATATGTTAGGGTGGTTCAAAAAACATTTTTTTTCCTAAGGGGCACCCCCTTATTTTGTTACACTTATTATGTTGATAAAATACACCAAGTTTCTTAATTTATCTCAACTATACTTCGTTTTTTTTAGCATTAGAAATTAGGTAAACAATCTTGATGTGTCTTTTAATTGAAAAACACATTTTAAAAATAAGTTACGGCAAATACACTCGCGTGCAAAAGTATTGCATCACTTTGCATTTTTTCGTCCGCACCCAATATCTTTGTAATTCTAGAGCCGATTCTGAAAATTTTGGTATCAACTGAAAGCTTATAATCTAACGCATTAGAAAATTGGGAAATTTAATGAAATTTCAAATCTGAAGACTAAAAAAAATCAGAAACTGAAAGTAGCGACATAATGGTCGAGAAATAAATTTAGGAAAGTTAAGAATAAAAGTCATTTATTTAATACAAAATAAATTATTATTATTAAATTAATACCTGGTGTTGCCACCCCCAGCCCTCCTCACACAAATCAAGCGGTTTTCATAGACCTAATTCATTTTCTAATGAAATCTTGTGGAATAGCGTCTCACTCCTCCAGCAAGGCTCCCTTCAGCTCCTCAACATTGGCCGGGGCAGGATTCCGCTTCCGAATCCTCCTTTTCAGGTAGTCCCACACGTGTTCAATGGGGTTAAGGTCCGGGCTCATCGCTGGCCAGTCCATGGTGTCGATGCCCACTTCGAGAAGGTAGGCTGCGGTGGCCCTAGCGGTATGACACGGGCATTATCCTGCATTTGCAGCGGTCAATCCACCGCCACGGCCCCCGCCAGGCACGAAAACCAGCTCTGTTCGCGCGTCATAGGAAACACCGCCCCAGAACATCACGGATCCACCGCCATAGGCGACCCTTTCGGAGAAGCAACATTGGGCGAACCGTTCTTCTGGCCTTCTGTAGACTCTTCCTCTTCGGTCACATCCATTCAAACATATTCTGCACTCGTCCGAGAAGAGAACTGGGGTCCATTGCTCAATGGTCCAGTCCATATGATTTTCTGCAAACTATCTTCGGGCTGTACGGTGTCGCGCCAGCAATCTGGGCCCTGTTGCAGGCCTCCTGGGTGTCAAGTTCGCTTTCTTGAGTCTTCTTATTGTCCACTCACTGGCAGCCACTCCTCGTATCTCACGCAGACGCTGCTGGATGGCAACGCTTGTCAGGTGTCGTTCTCGGAGAGATGTTGTGACAATGAAGCGGTCGTCCCTCTCTGATGTACACTTTTTGCGGCCGCTTCTTGGTCTTGAAGTAAAGGATCCAGTCCGTTGGAACCTCTGGTAAACTCTGCAAACTGTAGATTGACTTAAATTCAGCGTGGCAGCTACTGAACGTTGGCTACGCCCCTCTTGCAGGAGCTGGACGACTTGGCGGACTTCAGCTTCAGTGGTTTCCATTTTTCACAGGTCTTCTTCACGGGAAAATATGCGGAGATGTGTACCGGTCAACTTTTGATAAGTGACTGATAACAACCCCTCCCCTACCCCCCGTTTTATAGGGGTCAAGGGTAGCGCAACTCGTGCGCGTGATAACGCGAAACCGCTCACAAATCGGGAAAATGCCGATAATTTGAAAAATACTGAGCCGTTTTCCATGTTTTTTAACTTTTCGTAAAGCTAAAACTTCAAGGGACATGATCCCATTAAAATAATTAATGGAAAATAACCGGTTTACAAAATTATTGGGTGCAGTTGAAAAAATGCAAAGTGATGCAATACTTTTGCACGCGAGTGTATGTAATAATTATTAATCTAGTACGATCATTTATATTCGTCTGCTTTCATAAGTAATAGTTTTTGAATTTTGAAAAGCGTTTTTCAATTAAAAGATATGCTAAGATCGCTTACCTTCTTGCAAGTTCTTTCTAATGCTAAAAAAAAACGAACTATACAAGGGGGTGCTTAACCACGTTGAAATTTTGTATGTTGTTTGAAACCCAACAAAAAGAGTATTTATGATTCAGAATTTTATTTAAATATCTGGTTTCACACTATTTGCACATGTGATGTATAAGTTTTGAAGTAGAAAAACATTTTCTTTCAAAATAATATCTTTTAAATCACACTTTCAAATAATGTGAAAACTACTACTTACATAAAAATAAAAAAAATAGTAACTTATTTTTTTTTCATACAATTTGAAAAATTTCAAAGTGTTTTGTGCACCCCCTTGTAGTTAAGATTGTAAGATTACAAACTTGGCGTATTTTGTCAACATAATAAGTGTAACAAAATGAGGGGGTGCCGCTTCTTCTAGCTAGAGTTTGAATTTTCCCATACAAACGTGAACCACCCTTACAAGATTTGAAGAGTGCCCTCGATTCCTCATGAATCTCACCATCAGAACTGGGTTTTGACAAAGACGGAACCAATCTGTATGTATATACTTACAAGTTACAACTCAACTAAAAAAATAATTTTCAAAATCGATCCCGAAATGACGGAGATATCAAACATTAAAAAACCGATTTAATACCTCCTTTTTAGGGTTCCGTAGCCAAATGGCAAAAAACGGAACCCTTATAGATTCGTCATGTCTGTCTGTCTGTCCGTCCGTATGTCACAGCCACTTTTTTCCGAAACTATAAGAACTGTTGAAACTTTGTAAGTAGATGTATTCTGTGAACCGCATTAAGATTTCAACACAAAAATAAAAAAATAAAAAAACAAAAAATTTTGGGGGTCCCCCATACTTAGAACTGAAACTTAAAATGTCTTTTTCATTAAACCCATACGTGTGGGGTATCTATGGATAGGTCTTCAAAAATGATACAATACAATACAATACTCTTTATTGCACGCCTCACATACACTTAGTTTACAATAAATGGACAATAACATAAACAAAGACAATAGAGGTAACAACAAGCGGTCTTATCGCTTATGATATTGAGGTTTCTAATATCATTTATTTCTAAACTGAATAGTTTGCGCGAGAGACACTTCCAAAGTGGTAAAATGTGTGCACCCTCCCCTCCCCCTTTAACTTCTAAAATAAATTTAACTTCGCACTGAATGATGACATCGTACGGGGCTTAAAGCCCCCGTAACGCAGTGAACGTGTTAAAGTCACATTAAAATTCCATTTTTCGAAATAGAGATTTCAACATTTAACTTTGCAAAATATTCTAAAAGCAATAAAAATAAATTAGGTTAGATTCGAGCTACAATGACATTAGTTTGGGTTCAAGGCAAGGTTGCAGGGCCTCAACAAGGGAAAAAAGGGGGAGGGACTGTTGGCCTGGCTCAGTGAGCCAGAACTCACCCACTTATCCCTACTACTGCCGTAAGCAGGTAATGAATTCCCAATGTATTGAGTTTAGGTTTAATAAATTATAAATATATTTTATTAATAACATAATAATATACAAATATGTATAAGCATAAAGTAATAAATAAGCCTACAGCTATTAATAATGTCCGTAATCTGTATAATCCCAAAATACGGATCCCTCGTATGTGGATGCTGCTTACATCATCTCGTCTGTCAAGGTGTTTCGGCAGGAAAGGCCTTGGCAGACTTATAAATTCCTGAAATGAGGGTTCATACCTACCGACTAGAATCGGTTTCATGGTGGTATCAGATGGGTTAGTGTACGGTAACCGATGGTCATCTTGCTTATAATCTCGTCTGCCAAGGTGTTTCGGCAGGAAAAACCTTGGCAGACTTATATATTTCTAAAATGGGGGTTCATACCTACCGACTGGAATTGGTTTCATGGTGGTATCAGATGGGTTAGTGTAGGGTAACCGATGCCGACCTTGCTTACATAATCTCGTCTGCCGTGGTGTTACGGCAGGAAAAGCCTTGGCAGACTTATATATTCCTGAAATGAGGGTTCATACCTACCGACTGGAATTGGTTTCATGGCGGTATCAGATGGGTTAGTGTACGGTAACCGATGGTCATCTTGTTTATAATCTCGTCTGCCAAGGTGTTTCGGCAGGAAAAACCTTGGCAGACTTATATATTCCTAAAATGGGGGTTCGTACCTACCGACTGGAATTGGTTTCATGGTGGTATCAGATGGGTTAGTGTAGGGTAACCGATGCCGACCTTGCTTACATAATCTCGTCTGCCAAGGTGTTTCGGCAGGAAAAGCCTTGGCAGACTTATATATTCCTGACATGAGGGTTCATACCTATCGACTGGAATTGGTTTCATGGTGGTATCAGATGGGTTAAATTAGGGGTCCCGTTGGCCACCTTTGAGAGCGTCTGCCAAGCACTTCCGGCAAAAAAAATACTGGCAGACTTCGCTTTTATGTGTCTACATGTAAATTTCTAACTGCTGCCATAACTATTATTTCGGTATCAGATAGGTTAAATCAGCCCCCTTTTTTCGCACCGGAAGTGGCCTTCTTTTTCGTACTTTCGGCAAGTTCCGCCGTGGCAGACTATCGAATTCGGACTTAGCATCACTTTTATGGGAAACCATTGTGCATTTCATCGTGGTATCAAGTCGGTTAGAAAATTTGCGGCCGGCTCTTCTACTAATAACAGACGAATAATCTAAGGAACGTATAGTGCATCAAACTCGTATGAAATTGTCATATCCATCCCGATATTGCTCCATTCCGCTCAGAACGGAACAGCCAGGTATTCTGATTGTTAACAGATAACAAAGGCAAATCAAAGGATAAGGCTAACCAGTGTAAGTACTAATTCATTACGAAGAAGATTCTTCTTCTTACTGGTTAAGTATACTCTTTGCAGAGTGTCGTGGTCAACTACTGACATCACTGACATCAGGCACAGATGTTGCTTGCCGTACGATTTCTCCCCATTTTCCGCGGTTGGAGGTAATGACCTCCTATGCACCACCTATGTCACCTATGCTATGGAATGCCATAGCATAGGTGGCCTTTTAAGTATACCTGTGTATTATTGACCTTGAGGTCAATGCTATGCTGGTTTGTCTGAGAATTTAATTGGCCTGAACTCGGTAAGCGATTGAAAATATGTCCGGACCTACCCGTCAGACCATTCGGACGGAAAACTGCGAGTGGGAATAAAGGTCGCGATGATATTGGACTGGCCAGACAATATGGATTATGCCATGTGCAGCCGTCAAGTGAAATTACGAATTGATACCGGCGCATTTGTGGCGATAGCAATTTTCTGTTTTATTAGTATTGAACTGTTTATGGGTGATTGAAACAAAGAAAACTTTGTGTTTCAGAAAATATTGTAATATTTTTATTATGCTTAAACCATAAGTAAAAAATTACGGTTTTTTTATCGTACTATGCTTCCTTACGCTTTACAAAAAAACTAATATTTATGCTCATACGAAGAAACTGGCCTGGCCAGCCACATAAGAGCTCATAAGAGGAAAAACCCTTGATTGCCGAGGTCGCCGTCATCGAAATCGATGTGTCCTCCACATTTTCACGGTTTATATATCACGGTCATTTATATATATATAAATATAAGAAACTGGCTTGGATTTGGATTTGGCGACAGTAAAACTTTTTATAAGCATTTAAAAGACATATGATAATCGATCTATGCCTTTGAAACTTTCCCAACTTTTGTGTAATCGACGCTAAAGTGAGACCACACCAAGTTTTCATGCCAAGTCCTACGTCAAGTATGGAGCGTTCTGTAAAGTTAACATCGTCAGGTCAGAATAACCTTTTAACCCAATTTGACATAATACATTTTACAAAACAATTCCTCTATATGTATACGAATCCTTTATAATCTCCAACTTGTTCAGTCGTACGCTTTATAGGTATACGCCGCTAACTAGCACCCGGCCATTTCTCTTTTAAATCAACGAGCAGTAAACAACTATTGAGCCTTCTGCGAAAGGGTCAAGAGAGAAGTGGTTATAAAGAAAATATATGGGCAGCTATACGAGGTCCGAAACGTGTGGAGTAAAGAACTGAGTACACCCACACGGTCGTATGGCAAGAAAAAAAAGTATTGTATACATCATTAATCACATATTAGATTAGTAAGGTAAACGTCCTAGTGCTCGATATGCTAATGCCCAATAGATGACACCTTGCTGTCACCTCGATTGACAATGACTTAAGTTTCATTATGACATGTGGTGGGATCGCGTCGAGCACCAGTACGTATAAGTACCCATGCAATTTTTTTTAAGCAGAGCACCTGAGATATTTCATAAATGATCATTTCTACAGAGTTTACTTATAACTTACTATATTACAAATAATTGACGTACGCGCTTAATGTACCCATGGTTACTTAGGCCATATTTTTAACACGCACCGCCACTGGGCCTTGTAGGTGTGCACAATCTTCTAAGCACGTTCCTTTGCGCCGGACTCCTTGTAAAAGGTTTAATAGCAAATGGTACTGGCTAAATTGTTTCCAAAGGGTTAGGTGCCAATCCTGCCGATTTACACCTTATTGCGACGCCGTTACGAAGCGTACGATATGGGCAAGTCAATGTGCAATGAAATTGGGATACCTACGCCACTGGACAAGTTCGATATTTCGGAACGGGTGTGTGGACTTGTTACTTAAGGCACGTTATATGGGGCACACTGCGGACTATGCGTAGTATCTCATATAAAAGCTATTTTACGGCTACTGTTTACCATAAAAATATCTACTAGTGTATGCTTGTATGTGTGCGGGTGTGTATTTTACTACTACTAACTATTGTTATACATATAAAGTACTATTGTTATACTTATGCAGGACTGTGTGATTCACTGTGAAGGCTGAATCATAAAAACTATCAGGACCATTCGAACGTACCTACACTGACATCAAAATGACATCGTGCATTTCGCTCGTACTTGTACGTACATATACTGACATCATTATGATGTCAGTGAATATTCGAATTGGCCTGTATGTTTTATAAAATTGCATCGAGTCTAAGTATAGTCCGAGTCTCAAGCACTAACTTAGCAGTCCCTGTCCAAACATGAATTCAATAAATATTTTTAAGATGGTCAAGACCAAGAATAAACAAGAACTTATTATTTTTGTAATATCTACGTTATCAGACCATTTAACCGCACCGCCGTGTTCCTTGATATTTTTAAAAGTATCGTTAAACGTCAGTACGTGCGGTGTCTGCTGAGTTCAAATAGCCCTCTGCGGGCAGTCACGTTTGCTGTCGACCACAGATAATTTTCCAATTATATGGAGAATATGAGCATTTCTCAAATAGTTTGTACATTTCATTCTTTCCTACATAATTATTGAGTTACTCGTAGGTACGTGTTGTTTGAGATGCTTCCTCCCATATGCAGGTATATGTGCACGGGTAATTGAATATAAACCGCCCAAGTGCGAGTCATACTCGCCCACGAACGGTTCCGTACCATTACGCTAAAAACGGCAACAAAATCACGTTTGTTGTATGAGAGCCCAACTTAAATATTTATTTTATTTTGTTTTTAGTATTTGTTGTTATAGCGGCAACAGAAAATGTGAAATATTTAACTGTCTATCTATCATGGTTAATGAGATACAGCCTGGTGACAGACAAACAGAGAGACAGACAGACGGACAGTGGATTCTTAGTAATAGGGTTTTTACCCTTGGTTACGGAACCCTAAAAATATGAATAAATCTTAAGACGGACTGTAGTATAAAATGGAGTGTGATGCAATACCAATACACCACAAGGAAAGTATCTCTGCCCAAGCTGAAACAAAGATCTTCGCTAAACGCTCGGTCAATAATAGCTAATTTTTATCCCGAATTTACGAGTATTCCTGCGATGGTGAAATAGTGGTTTATACGGGAATACGATCGACAACTCCATGTAGACAAAATCGCGGGCAAGAATTATCGCAATGCAGCACAATGTGGAGTCTATGGATACGAAGTCCATGTTATCGACCAACCCAACGCCTCGGCTGCTTGGCTTCAAAGATAAGGCATTTTGAGCCTTATCAGCACCGATGAGAGCTCACGTTCGCGGCCATTTTGAACTGTCGCGTAGCACGTGTAAACACAGATAAGAAACGGTTATCCGATGTCATTAGAACGCATTTAGGAAAGGCATTTCTTAAATTAATGCTGGCGAAGCTTAAAAGGCCATTCAAGATATCAGTGGGGAATTAAACTTAAGTGATGAGTAGGTACTTAAGTTACGGTTTGTTCTCTTTATATTCGTTTGTAAGAAAAATAACAATTAAGTACAGTAGATATTTTTAACACCGTGGCAGTCAACACAAGAACTTTGTAGGAATTGTAGGCCACCAAACGAACGTAAAATAGGAGAAATAATTTGTGTATAAGCAAATTTTGGCAGAATTAGGTGGACTAGCAAAGAGGTATGTCAGGATCGTAGCAAGTGGAAATCCGTGGTCTCTGCCTACCCCTCCGGGAAAAAGGCGTGATTATATGTATGTATGTAAATTTTGGCAAAATTGTAGGGAATGGTGCAGTAGTGCTTAGACTTTTGCCGCTTGCGTTCTATGCCCCCGTGGTCGTTCCATTGCAGGGATCGTACTCCGGACCGTAGGGACTTTTGAACAACAAGAAGAGGCAATCAAACTTTTAAATTGATACCTATATTTTTACCTACTCATAACGCACACTGCTATTCCGTTTCTATGACATCTTAATTTGTCTTTTAGGTGTTTCGATTTTTATTTCGTCGATCTCAGCCTCACGTGCGCTATAGAAACTAACATGTTATTCAATAAAAAAACGATGTTAACAGTTTGTATCCCGTTCCTCCCCATACAACCATTTCCAGTCGCCGTTACGACGCGGTGTAGACACATCTTGTGTCGACACCGTCTGTTTCGGTCACAATTCCAGTCGCAGAGTCGTCGCCGTGTCGACACAGTTACCAGAAATGGGGAAGGGTCGACACATGACACAAAGTGACATAAAGTGTGGTCGCCGTGTGCACACATTGTTACTAGTTTGCGACTACTTTATGCCAAAATCATTCGTTCATTCGTTCATTTTGTTCCTGTCAAATGGAAACTGTCAGATGGAAAAATAGTTAAATAAAAATAAGTGACATTAATACGCCATCTCTAAAACGGATTACAAGACGTAATTATATATTGTTTGCATTTATATTACAATAGTACTTAAATTATTATGGGGAATTAAACTGCTCGAGTGATTTCATAAACTAAGTGTAATATAATCAACGCGCCACCACATTGTTTTAGTTTAGCCGGAAATGAAATTGTTTACTTCTCAGTGCCTGTGTTCATAAATATATTATTTGATTCATTTTTAGTACTTCGATGCGTATACTATACTTAAATAACAGAAATAACGCTTTACATACTACGAAACTTGTTAATTATGATGTATAAATATGGTTTAAGGCTGAGAAATATTGCAGTCACAAAGTAGTCGCAAATGTTTCGACTTTGTGTCGACTCTGTGTAGACACATGACACGCGCTGTCAAAAGTAATAACAAAGTTACTGGATTTGCAAAATGGCTCCTTGTGTTCATTTGTTTTTAGATATTCTCAAAGTGTAAAAATGCCGTGGTCAGAGATGGGACTTAATAAATTAACTGTTTATTCGACTAATTAATGGAATAAAAAAAGTTAATCCTCAAATTTTAATCACGATTAGTTTAGTCGACCTAACATAGATTGAAATTGAATTAATCTGAACATTAATCGAATAAATTATCGATTAAATCTCGGTTGGAAGTTGACAGGAGGCCATTTTTGTACGTAAAAATAATAGAAATGTCTTGCATGCAGATGGTAGCCAAACACTTTGTCATAAAAGTCGAGATGGGTGTCGATTTATAGGTTTTAGGGAGTGCCGATTACGAAAATGATGACCATTTTGGAATCCAAAATGGCGGCCATGCGCTGTGTCATAAAAGTCGTCATGGATGTCGTTTTATACGTTTTAGGGGGCCCCAATTTTGAAAATGATGACCATTTTGGAATCCAAAATGGCGGCCATGCACTATGCCATAAAAGTCGTCATGGGTGTCGTTTTATAGGTTTTAGGAGGCGCAGATTTCAAAAATGATGACCAATTTGGATTCCAAGATGGCGGCCATGCAGTATGTCATAAAAGTCGTCATGGATGTCGTTATATAGGTTTTAGGGGGCCCCGATTTAGAAAATGATGACCATTTTGAAATCCAAAATGGCGGCCATGTACTATGTCATAAAAGTCGTCATGGGTGTCGTTTTATAGGTTTTAGGGGGCGCAGATTTCGAAAACGATGACCAATTTGGATTCCAAGATGGCGGCCATGCACTATGTCATAAAAGTCGTCATGGATGTCGTTTTATAGCTTTTAGGGGGCCCCGCTTTCGAAAATGATGACCATTTTGGAATCCAGAATGGCGGCCATGCACTATGTCATAAAAGTCGTCATGGGTGTCAGTTTATAGGTTTTGGGGGGCGCAGATTTCGAAAATGATAACCATTTTCGATTCCAAAATGGCGGCCATGCACTATGTCATAAAAGTCGTCATGGATGTCGTTTTATAGGTTTTAGGGGGCCCCGATTTAGAAAATGATGACCATTTAGAAATCCAAAATGGCGGCCATGCACTATGTCATAAAAGTTGTCATGGGTGTCGTTTTATAGGTTTTGGGGGACGCAGATTTAGAAAATGATGACCATTTTGGATTCCAAAATGGTGGCCATGCACTATGTCATAAAAGTCGTCATGGGTGTCGTTGTATAGGTTTTAGGGGGCGCAGATTTCGAAAACGATGACCATTTTGGATTCCAAGATGGCGGCCATGCACTATGTCATAAAAGTCGTCATGGATGTCGTTTTATAGGTTTTAGGGGGCCCCGCTTTCGAAAATGATGACCATTTTGTAATCCAGAATGGCGGCCATGCACTATGTCATAAAAGTCGTCATGGGTGTCGTTTTATAGGTTTTGGGGGGCGCAGATTTCGAAAATGATAACCATTTTCGATTCCAAAATGGCGGCCATGCACTATGTCATAAAAGTCGTCATGGATGTCGTTTTATAGGTTTTGGGGGGCGCAGATTTCGAAAATGATGACCATTCGGCGATATTCATGACGACTTTTATGACAAAATACGTAGCCGCCATCTTGGTTTATAAAATGATCATCGTTTTCGAATTCTGCACTCCCTAAAACCTATAAATCGACATCCGTGACGACGCAAGTTATCATTATTTTCAGATCTAACAAATTGCTACAGAATACAAAGGACAAAAAAAGAAGCGAGGAGGTAATGAAACAAGCAAAAATACAGATGATTCCTCGACGCAATTGGATGCTTCTTAAATTGTGTCCAGATTTTTTTGTCAAAAATGTTTTTATTTTTCACATATTACTCTCACAAGTTCCGTGACATTTCGACCTTGTAATTTTGAAGGAAATGTTTTTGTTTATCTATGAGGATCTCACTAGAATAATATAATCAAGGTATGTTTATATTTGATGATTGAAATAGTAACGCAAAAAAAAATTATATTTGTGTCTTATATTCCTGCCGAAGACTTTTATTTTTCCTTTTCCTTCTACACAAGTTTGGCCAAGTAATAAGAATTTAGGGCTCTCAATTTTATTTTGACTTCTACAACAGTAAAGCTACGAGGCCATGTTTGGTATCGTTTTCGTATAAATTCGCAGTACCAAATTTAGTTATGGTATCACATTGACACAATTCCAAAGTAAAAACATATAAACTTATTAAAATACTTTCTTTTAAACTCCTCTTCACGCTTAAACTGCTGAACAGTTTTAATTTAAATTTAGTACACATATATTTTGAGTCCCGAGACAAAACATAATAAGTTATCTCAAAAATCATCCTTTAAAGGTGTGAAATGAGGTGTAGTGGGGAATTCAGAATTGACTTCTTCAAGTTAATACTGTTTAAGTTTAGGTTTGAAGTCATGTTTTTTTATCATTTTTAACTAAATCAATGATGTAGACCATCCCAAATTTAATATAAATCGGTTCAGCGGTTATTGATTTCCCGTACAAATTTCCACGCCACTTTTCACACCTTCAAAAGATGATTTTGCTTATAAGATCTATCCTATGTCCTGCTCCTGTTCCGGGACGCAAACTATTTCTATACCAAATTTCAACGAAATCGGTTCAGCGGTTAAGCGTCAAGAGGAGTTTAAAAAAAACCGGCCAAGTGCGAGTCGGACTCGCGTATTAAGGGTTCCGTACATTAAGTCCGACTCGCGCTTGACTGCACATTTCTAATAGGTTTTCCTGTCATCTATAGGTAAAGAACTATTTTGTGTATTCAGACGGACAGACATACAGACGCACGAGTGATCCTATAAGGATTCCGTTTTTTGCTTTTGAGGTACGGAACCCTAAAAAGATTTTTTTTAATTTTGTGGAATGGTATCAATGTGATACCTTAAATGGATTCAGCAACCCAGATTTATACGAAAACGATACCATACACGGCCTAGCACCTTCACTGATGTAGATATATCAAGATAAAATTGAGAGCCCTAAATAAACTTTCAAGAGCGGATATCTCAAAAACTATTCAACATATCGAAAAAATTGACTGAATAAACTTGCAACAAATTAAATTAACTTTCATTTTGTATAAGTGGCCATGTCGCTAAGATGCATAGTTTCCGAGATATAATCGAAAAACCGGAAAATGGGACCTTCAAAGCCCCCTCTCTTCCCCCCGCTCAAGGGCTACGGCCGGGGACTTTTGATATGTTCACCTCCTAACTTGTCCAAACCAAGTTACGGAGTCAAAAATTGTGTTCCGAGCAACACAACTTTTTGGAGCATTCGTTGGCTGACCTAAGTAGCTTATTGCATTTCTTTAAAAACTTTTCCGTAAAAGGTTGACGGGTGTTGGCTGTTTATATGGTTTTGGTCGATTATTATCATTTGGATCGCCCATGATGACTTACTAGAATTACGAGCACACGAGACACTAATAGTAGTTTGACAAACTTTGGTTTTCAAGAGGTATTTTATATTGACATTTGCTGTCACAAATTTGCTGTCAGATTTAGTCGCAAACCGCACGCAAAGTGCACACAAATGTGTCGACACCTTGTTACGGAAAAGTGTACACACGGCGACGACACTTTGTTTCGAAACAATTCTAGACACATTGTGTGGACTCTGTTACGACACATCTGACATTTAGTTACCACTTTGATGATTCTGCGACTGGAATGGTTATATGGGTCCATTAATGGTCATCTCGACTTTTCAAGCATTCCTTCAGCCCCACTCCTGTCTCTGTTTACCTAAGCAGCGATGAAATGCTGTCAGCACCTTCGGTTTCATACCACAGGAAACAACTTTAGAAATCGATTTTTAGTTTTACCTAAATGTATTTTTACCTAATTTTCGGCTACAGACGTAAAGGATGACTCACGTTAGACCGGACCGCTTCCGGAGCTTCGTTTCTATGAAAAGCATCACGTGATCACCGATCACTGATCAGTCGTCAGAAAATTACATGTCGGATGCCTCGGCTCGGGCACGGCCCGGTCACATCGCATGACCGTCAATGAACTCATAAGATGACAGTTCATTTCCAACAACAGCATTCATTTTACTATGGAAATTGACAATAACACCGACGCGTTCGTACTATACAGCTGCGGTCAGAAATGGAATGTTACCATTACAATATATTGAAATAAAGAAAATGTCAACACAGTCATATTTATCAAGCTAGAGAAAATGATTATAGATATTGCTTCAATATCTTTGTTTATTGAAGCCTTGAACTGTAATCATTCCTAAGCCGCGTCATCTTATCACATACATTGTTGCGTAGACATGGTAACTACTTACAAGGGTGGCACTTCTATTTGCATATTGATTGAGAATATACGTCAAGAATATTAATTATATAAACGGCATACATGCCTTAATGCAAGGTGTGTCATTTTACACTTTAAATTGTGTATTTATTTTGTTGACAAACAAATAGATCCCTGCAAACTGTATTTATTTACTTGTCTCCCCTACACATAAAAATTGTTAGTAGATAGGTATAGCATTTCCATTTAATGTAAACACGTGCACATGTGCAATTGTTACTTAAATGTTTGCAGTAGGTAAAGTTTTAAAAAGCGCTTTAAAAAAAATCATATTTTGATTTCTCTTCTCTTAATTCTCTTAACCTTATTTTTAATCTGTTACCTAAGAAGCATAAAGATGTATGTAAAGATAACATGAAACGAGTCAAAGATTTTATTTGTATAGTCTCTGTGGGGGCAAAAGTCGGATTTATATATCGAATCTCATGTAGATGCAACCGCAGACACAGCCAGTTAAATAAAGCATGTTAAAAACATATTAATTTAATTTAATTTAATATAAAATGGCAAGTCAACGGCTTTAAAATATGTATAAGTATATAACTGCGGCCAGAAAGCTGGGCGTCCTAAATAAGGTGAAGCGATACTTCACACCTGGACAGCTTCTAACACTTTACAAAGCTCAAGTCCGGTCGTGTATGGAGTATTGCAGCCACCTGTGGGAGGGCTCAGCTAAATACCAACTCACCGCTTTGGACTCAGTGGAGCGCAGAGCCAGGAGGATGATTGGCGACAAGAAGCTAACGGCTAAGCTTCAGTCTTTGGCCCATCGGCGGAAAGTCGCCAGCCTGTCGGTATTCTACAGGCTGCACTTCGGGGAGTGTGCCCAAGAGCTACACGAGCTTATACCACCGTCCCCATTCTACCATCGGACTTTTAGACGCACGGCCGGTTTCCATCCTTACATGGTAGATATTCCACCAATTCGCACGAAGCGCTTTGCTTCTACTTTCCTTATGCGCACTGCCAAGGAATGGAATTCCCTGCCGGCGTCTATATTTCCGTGTTCTTATAACCCGGCAACCTTCAAATCAAGAGTGAACAGGCACCTTCTGGGCGAGCTCGCTCCATCGTAGGCCACGTCTACGCCTCGGCTAGTCTGTGGCCATGAGTAAGCCCATTCATAATTTAAAAAAAAAAAAAAGGTACCGTAAAACGGGGTGAGTAGGTTTCGCGGGGAGAGTTGGGTTATGAATGGGGAAAGAAGGTTTGAGCCCCCCTTTCAAGAAGGGAATTTAAGGGATTTTAAGGCTACTGCTACAAAAATAATGTATCCCAATTTAAAATGGGGCTATAGTAATACGCATAATAAAAAAAATCGATCCAACAATCTTCCAAAATCACCTTTGTATGAAAAACCCTCTCACCCCAAATACGAGGCACTACGGGGTGAGGTGGGTTTTCCTACTTTTCCTCTTTATCGTCAACGTTATGAAATGGAACTACCCAAAATAAAATACAAACGTCCGAACCACTTATTTTATACACCATTCAGTTTTCACATGTAAAAATAAAATTTTATCGAGGTTTGAAAGTCAAATTTCACCCAACTCACCCCATTTTACGGTAGTTAGTAGTTGCTGCACACCAACCGCGTATGTAACTACGCTTAATTTGTTCAGAGTAATGTTTTTGCATAAATTAAGGATATTTTTTTACTTTCCATTGTTCTTGCAAACATTCTGAAACAAAGGTAAGTGACACAGAATATACGCCGCGATTCGGGAAATGAATTAGAGACTCACTAGATATGAAATAGTAAAGATATGTGACGTTCCGCGGAAAAAGGTACCTTATGGCGGCCAGCGCTTACGTCGCATAGCGCCGCAATAATAATGGAGCAACGTTAATAATAGCGTAAGCGCCAACCGCCATAAGGTACCTATTTTCGTGGGACGTCACATATCTTTACTATATCGTGTCTATAGTTCGTTTTTTTTAGCATTAGAAAGAACTCCACAGAAGCAAGCGTGCAGTTTTTATCAGGCTCTTTAATTGTCAATAATTATTGAATTATCTAATGTAACTTGGTCAATACATATAATTTACTTCAAATTATTACCGCTAAAAGTGCTGGATTTGGAACCACACGCTTACTTCTGCGAAGTTCTTTCTAATGCTAAAAAAACGGACTATAGTTAATCTCTAATTCATTTTCCGAATAGAGCCGATAGTATTGCGTGCAATGCTGGGTGAGAATATTCTTCGGAGGTGGACTAGCATCTAGCGTCTACAGATGACGAAATATGGACCCTGTTTTGACTGTTTGTTTCAATCCGCTTTAGTTTCCTCTACTTATATGGATAACTAACAAAAGAAGCCTAGAGGGAAGATGCCCTCTGAATAAATAGCACTTTATATTTATTCAAAGGGCATTTTCCCGGCATAGTTCACACTTCTGTAAGAACTTTCAATTCCAGATATACCAAAAAGTTATTTCAAAAGAATAACTAACCCTAGTAACCCTCATCTTGATTCTCGACATGCGTGAGTTTTTGAGATAGCACGTTGTATTGTATTTTAGGTCGGTTCAGAAAACATGATACATGAAGCCACTTCGTCATTTCAAACGATAATCGCCTGCTTTGGTTATTCGGATGCAAGCTTTCATACTGATATAATACCAACCCCGAAAAACTAACTTTATTAGTCAAAGCCGCACAAAAGCGTTCTAATGTCAGGCCCGCTACCACCACTACCACCAGTTGCTCCAAATATACCATAACTCCTAAAGGTCTATCTTTTCTATTTCTTTGTCTACAGTCCAAGACAGAATCGCATGGAAGTACTTAATCAAAAACAGTAGCAGAACCAGCAATGAAGAATAAAGTCAATATTTAATACAATTTATGTAGCGTATGAGTACCTACCTAAGCAAGCGATGTACCTAACTAAGCGAATATGACATTTTTCTTCTTCAGTACATGACATCTCTTTCATGTTTACAAGAATTACAAGTCAGCGATATATTGATATCTATACGGAGCAAGTTAGTTGAGTACCAATGTGTTTTTATTATAATTCTGATACATCAAACGGATATCTAAGAATGACGCAGCATGTACAGCCTCTGTTCATTCATGAGACGTGAATTTCACATCATTCCGCATCCGAATGGGTGGCTTAACCCGTTCCTGTGTGATATATTATGAATACTGCGCGTCTTACGCCTATTGTGGCAGTATTTAAACGGCTGTGAGAGAGCGGAGTCGGCAAACGCATAAAGGTTTCGTGTAATTTTTGCGAGTCATACTACAACTATACTAACAACGTTACGGGTTTAACCTTATAGGTATATTTTAGCCGACTTCACTGACTGACGTTTACTTGAGCTGAACCGTCCTCATTGCTTGAGAATGTACGCTTAAGTTGTCCAAATCATATTGGATGTAACTATTCGTCAGTAAAACATTGATACAGTGCATTTAGGGGGGGTACTTAGGTGTTAAAATCATAATATATGGCTACATAGTCACAACACATTTTGTAACAATCGTGACATCGCTAATCCTTCGTGACCTTATTCGACGAAACGCTTATATCTGAATGGTAAGAATTGTGTAATTATATAAGAGTTTTTTGGGACGTATGTACTTATGAATTATTATTAGATATACTAAGTAGTTTCTTGACGGTATAGCTAATCGAACACCTGAAAAGAAGTTTGTTACCTAACTTTCTGCTAACTTTCCACTTCACTTTTGTGTAGATTTTAATTAATTTTCCATGCTTGAATAAACTTAACAAGCGCACAAAAGGGTACCACTGATATTATTTCCAATTTATTTTACCACGCCGGTAATGGCATTCGTTTTAAGGATCTGTGCTTGTTCCTTCTAGTATTGTTTGTGTCTGAAAATTGGAAAATTCCTCAGAATTGAACAAAGCTCCCGCGGGTTAATTTAAGTTAAGTTCTGAACATGGACGCGTATACGTAAAGTTCGCAAGCTATAATAGGTAACTGCAAGTCCTTTTTACTCGTAGTATGAAAATTTGCATAGAGAAGTAAAATGTATATGTGACTCATGGCCGTTTCTCAAAAGCTTATAACTTGTAATACAAGTGGAAGTCCCTTTCTAACAAAAGCTGTTAAAAAGTGACACCCGTACATACAGTACGAACTCTGAGTGAAAACACGATCAGATTTCTAATAAGTTCGGATGCCACATGTACCAAATCCGGGGTTACTGCTGAAAGTAGCAGGCCACGTAGCCAAGATGCCAATCGCTTACGCTCCGTAGCGATCGAAACGCAACTGTCACTGTCGCACTAATAAGGAAGAGTGATAGAGAGACATAAAGCTTTTCGTTCGAAGAAATCGGCTGAGTCGTTAAGGCTCTTGATAAAGATAAGCATTTCCGATCCTCTCATCATTTACCATTAAAGAGTAGATACAAAATTGAAATTCAAGGTGAACTGGGACCGGGGACGACTCAACACTATCAATCAATCTGTTCTATTTGACCGCAGTCACATTCTTTGCAAAAATTTCCATGCGTATGCCACATCTCCGTATCCCTTAGGGCCCCCACATCTAGCGTCTTTCGAGCGTCGGCGTCTGGTCAGCGCTATGGAAAATGATGTCGCTGCGCAGTTGCGTCGACGTTGCGTCGAGCAGCGGCCATAGAGTTGTAGACGCCGACGCTCGAAAGACGCTAGGTGTGGGGGGGCCCTTATGTTGGACTTTACTTGGGTAAGTACATAACCGTATTCACTTTAGACCACAGAATCCTATTAGTAAAGTAAGGCAACATACAATATTCATTCTAAAAGTAAATACAAGTAGTTATAACGAGTAAATCTAAAGTGATCATGCGTATATATTTCTTTAATTTAATCATTTTGCATACCTATTCATGTTACATGATTTTGCGAGCACTTGTAAGTCACGAAGGAATCTCAATATCAATTGGAAGGAATCCGTGTCAAGATTTATAAACGTTATTACCTACCCAAGTGTCTCAAGTCCTTTTAATAAAGCCATCGCTCGAGGCAATGTACGGACATCGCGCGACGGGACAAGACATCCCGGGCATGCCCCGGGATATACACGGTGTAACATGAGGAAACCGAATAATTTTAACCACGCATTTCTGAGGTCAAAAGAAGGAAAAAATGTAATATGAGTTTAGGTCAATTTCGCCAAAAAATAATATTTTTTTGTTTTGTTTTATCAATTTTTTTTAATTTATTTGTACATAAAATATAAATGTTATTGGTAAACTTGTTACTTAAAATTGATTTTCTCAAACATGCAATGAAATATTGATGTTATGTTCCTTATAATAGGCTGCGAAGTATGACGTTTCAGGTTCGGCTAGGACAAGAGGTATTTAATGGAATTTCATACAAATCTTGCAGGCCTAGGCCGGCAAAGTCCTCTTTTTTAATTTCCATTTCACAGATATTTGTGACACAGCATCGTGACATTCAGCCATTAAAAAAAACTAGAGGCAGTATTTGCTTTATGGTTCGTAATGACACTCTGCCACTACGCCTATAAAAAAAAACAAAAAACAATGTTTGCTACAATTTGCAGTTTTATTTGTATGAAATCAACATGAACATAATAAATAATACATTATTAACCAAATTCTATAATTTTAAATTAAAAATTTAACTACACAAATAAATACATTTAAAATATTTCATCTAAACGTTAGCGGTAAAAAGGTCTACTCAAACACGCGTAGTTATTTTTTTAAATTGTTATGGAGGCAAGGTTGAAAAATTTTCATTCTGTTTTATTGGATTTATGGTGCGTTGTTGATTTTTTTACTTTAATATGAGTCCCGACGAAACAATGAAATTAATTTTAATTGTAATCGTAGGAGTTGGAATTGGCAGCGTAACCAGAATTGATTTTAAATAACTTGCTGCCTCTGCCGCCAAGTCAAAGACGAAGTATCTATATGGTTGCTTATGGCAATTTTATTATTTTAGAATCTAAGAAAAATGGCTTACAGTTTATAAGAAACAGTTTTGTGCCATATTTTAAAGAAATGAAAGTAACTACAAAATCGTGAACACTGTGGAAATTATACTTATTTTCTCCATGCATAAAGCAACGATGTATGTGAAACATGATATCAACATGAAAGACTATGTAAACTTATGTGACGAAAACGACAGTCGGACGGATACAAGGCGAAAAATCAAAGATACATGAAAATATACGGGTAGTAAAAATACACGACTCGTGTAAAACATACGCGTGATATAGGTACGTGTTAGTTATATTTTGGGTGTAGTTTACTTTTAGTTTTTTCTATAAATAAAACTTGGGTTTCGTGGATTTTTTATTTTATTTATTTCATTGCATGTTTGAGAAAAGCACTATACATACCTCGGCGGGAAATGGGGTTGCCCGCGCTCAGATCTATCCGGCCTCGCTTCGCTCGGCCGTCTATATGTCTTCGGCCGGCAACCCCTTTTGTCCCGGCCTCTGTAGTAATGTACTATTTTACATTTTTTTTCGTAAAACCTTCATTTTGCAAAGTGTTACTTGTCACTTTTTGACATCTATCAATAAGGATATTTAGACTACGTCCCATAGCAGCAACATTACCATCAATAAAGCCTTTTACATTATGTAACAACAAAAACTTGTTGATTTTTAAATTAATATTATCTCTGAAACTAGGCGTTTTTTAAAAAAGTTTATAGGACATTTTTCTCTCTAAATATGATCAGGAATACGCTGTTAAAATTATTCGGTTTACTCATGTTACACCGTGTATGACGGGATGGAGCGCGGGATGATGGATAGAAGATATAACGTACACGCGATGTATTTCATCCCCTCAACAGGATATGAGTATATAAACTTGTACATACGGAGTCCCTTTCCTAAAACGATTTGCAGAACGTGTCCTGTGCTTTACTTTTTGATTTGAAAGTAAATTTGGTACAATACGTTTTCTTAAGTTGAAATTTATGTGCCAATATATACGTGAGCTATAATTGAAATTTATGTAGGTATAATTAAGTTTGTAGTACCCAAAATAGTAGATAAATACCAAGTGTCAAAAGACATCAAAGAAATTCTCCGTCGGGTAACGTTTGAAAAATATTGGATAGCAGCCGACTAGTCGACGATTTATGATTATAAATTGCAATACAAATTTGCCTGAGCCAAAATTATAAGAATTCACATCACGATCGCGAATACAAAGCACATACCTAGGTAACTAAAAATCATATATTCATTACATAGTTTATGGAAACAGTAGATAAGTTGCATCATTAGGCTGCTGCTGAGACTACTGGAGCAGAGAGCCTACCGCGAACCACATTCGACGTGTTGCCTCCCTGTTACACTTACGTACGAATTTACAAGTGCAACAGAGAGGCAACACGAAGAACGTGGTTCGCGGTAGCCCCTCAGGCCATCACATTTGCTCTAAACTCTGCTCGTCGAGCAGTGACTCCAGCAGTCATCGCTAATCTCGTTTTAGGGTAACATTCCATTTCCAACGACAGCTGCACTACTGTCAATTTTACTATGGAAATTGACAATGACAGCGACGCGTTCAGTACCGGTAGTGCAGCTACGGTTAGAAATGGAATGTTACCATTACTTTCATGGCAGCATTAGGGATTATTTAGACGATGCGAGAACGCGCATGCGAGTTTCATTACATTGCGGTTTTTGATCGGTCGGTTGAATTGGACGTCACCAGCAGTCCGCAATGTAACTAAAATCGCATGCGCTTTCGCGCGCCGTCTATATCAGCCCTTATTGTCTTAATGGAGTGGGTATATACAACTTCAAGGGAGATGGTCAATTAAGGTCCATATAATAGTACATTATTGCAGAGGCCGGGAAAGGGCAATTCGTGGATGAGTTTCGATTTCGACAAAGAAGACGAATCCACGAATTGCTATTCCTGCCGAGGCATATATAGTGCTTTTCTCCAAACATGCGAGGAAATAAGCTAAAATAATTATTATTTAAGCATCAAGCATCACTCAAATCAAACCTTCACATCCAAAATGTCAAAAACAATTTCCCTCTTTAATTAATTTTTAAAAGTTAAAGGCACAAACTTATTCTGCCATTCAGTACCATTCAATATTCGTTCATTCAATATAATTGCGCAATATAGTTTGTCAAACCAACTTTTCAGTCAGTAAGAACCATGAAAACTACACCCATCCTTTTCTTTTGGGTGCTAGTACAAGTGTAAGACAAAGATAGTATGATTCTCTTTGTCTATGTTTGAAATGAGAAAGTCCTTTGACAAACTATGTAAGCTTTATGAACACGGATGAGATTTAAAAAAAATATAAAAATAATCTTTGATTTTATTAAGCAGTATTCGCACGATCATACACGTGAAATGATAGCTGATCGGGTCGTGTAAAAGCGGCTCGCGGCAATAATAATTGGCTGTTTGCGTTTTTTATTATTAAAAAGTAAAAAACACTACAGTAATAAGTTATTACAGTAGTGTTTTTTTACTTCCCGTCCGCTAGAACATGACAGCGATAGTTTGATGTTTTTTAGTTAGAGTTTGACATTAACGAAGAACTTCCCGTACTATTTTTGCTACAGTAAGGTGTACATTTCCGAGCATATTGGAGAAAACGTTATTAACTCTAATTAACCTTCCAGCTAACAATGGCTTTATCGATTCTTTAACTCAGCTATGCTGCCATGATAATATAACGTAATTACCGGTCACTACTATGGACGACCTCCGTTGTTCCATCATATTCACATTCATTTAATTAAGCTTCCATTTTACTGTCTTTTATGCTAATAGGACTAGCCTTCTTGAGCTTACCGTGGGGCTTAGTCAATTTGTGTAAAAATGTCCTATAACTAACTAACTATTTTGGCTCAGCGATCCAAAGAGAAACTTGGCCTCCGAAACGAGAGCGCAATATCCTATAATAAAAATGTCCTATAATATTTATTTTTATTTTTTTATTTTAATAGGACTACAACGGCCTCCTAGCCCAGTCGGTATTGACCATGACCCTTCCTACGAAGCAGGTCCCGGGTTCGAATCCTGGTAAGGGCATATTTATTTGTGTGTTCATCACAAATATTTGTTCCTGAGTTATTGATGTTTTCTATGTACAGTCGACGTCAAAGATATGTTTATTCTTTTGGACCTTACGTCTTTTTAATAAGGCGAAAAATTTAATCATATCTTTGACGTAGACCGTACATATTTAAGTATATATCTACCTATTATACATATCGTGGTGCAGTATCCTCAACATAAGTCTTATTAAGAATACTGTGGGGCTAGGTCGATTTGTGTAAGTAAGATTTTCCCATAATATTTATGTATCATTCCTTATTACACATATATTATTAGAACTTCCATAGCTGTCCAACTTGACTCGCAGCGCATATATTTTCATCTTATCACAGATATCGTCTTTACCATGCTAAATTAGTGCCATGTAGTCTTATCTAAATTGGTCACAGCAAAAAATATGTACAGGTCGTTGTATGGAGATTAAAGGATGACTCACGCTAGACCGGGCCGTGCCCGGGCCGAGGTGTCCGACGTGTAACTTTTTATGACGACTGATCGGTGATCACGTGGTGCTCTCCATAGAAAACGAAGCGCCGGAAGCTCCAGCCAGGCCGGCATGGTCTAGCGTGAATCATCCTAGCTTCTGCTAAATTGCACTTTCATTTTATAACATTTTATTCATCTTTAAAAATTTAAACCCGTTCTCACTTCTCATATATATATTATACTACTCTTTGTTCTCACTAGTACCCATAGTATTTTAACATAATCTTATTAATACACTATACGGCAGCGCATTAGGTTTGACGGTGTTTTAGCGCGCACATTTTTCAGCACATGAACGGGCTGAGATGATAGTGGGATTTGAAAGCGCTTTTGCAAAGAATTATGGGCTAAATTTTAGCCTAAGATAAATGTAAGAAAATTATACTACATATCACCCCTAAGAGAGGGGTGGTGTTATTACGAGTATACTATACTTTGGATGGAGTATAGTTTATTCTAGAGTTAGACCAAGAAAAGTCTGCAGCGATTTTGATAGCCCACGCAGTGCAAGTGTTATTTACATGTCATAATTTCATAGAAGTATGACGTTTAAAATGATACTTGCACTGCGTGAGCTATCAAAATCGCTGCAGACTTTCCTCGGTCTGACTCTACCGTTTCAGGCAAAATTAGTTTGCCAGACTACTCTCTTCAGTGAATCTATATCTTACTTGGAGCCGCCATTAACAGGCGTTCCCCTCTGTCGAAAATAGGCGGCCAATGGTCAACCATATGTCAACCATATGTATGGACTGACGTTTATCTGACATGACGTACCTATACATTTGATGTGCCCCTCCCCCGCAAAAAACGGCAGACTATTTTGTACCGAAAATTTTAGACATGGCGTCTCCATTGGTTATATCCTCTAAGATATCTTACAATCATCGCATATAATAATAAAACTGGCCGCTTGGCAATGGTTTTTATTTTAAACGTCATTCAGTCATTCAATGGCGCGTCAAGTTGTCATGTTATGTTGTTCTAGTTTTACACAGTTCTTAATTTACAATTTTGCATGCAACGTTGAGTGTTTAATCTAATTCTGACTTCCGTGTGTCTAGATTAAATAGGTATTATCAAAACTACTGCAACTAAAGAATAGTGAATTGGACGTCTAGTTTTCTACAAAATAGTTTATTTTTCACGGTAAGCTCTTGGCTTGTGTGGTAAATAGTGGCCACGCCTCGGTCAACATGTTCAACAATTGATTATCGCCACGTGTTTGTCGTTCAACATAAACCGAGCTGAAAGAAAAACTTTGAAGATTGTAAAAATTAAGAAGACAGGTAAGTCAGAATTGTCAGAAACTATTTGACAAACACTACTCTGTAACTATCTGATTTAAATTCGCCGACGAGAACGGTAGATGGTAGCACTTGCTTTGGCAATGTACATGACTGTGCACAAATGTTTCCGATTCTGGCCACAAGATGGCAGACCCTCCAACGCGCACGGTCCCTATTATGATTCTTAAATTATACTAATATAACGTAATATCTTTTAATCCTTAATAATTATATCTATAAGACGCTTTTGGTAGTAATTACCGCAATGTCTTCCGCTTCCCACCATCTCAGACGTAGCCTTACCGTAGGTTTCGTAGCGCGTAGCCCGTAGCACGTAGCCAGTCAGCGATCGCGGTCCGTAGCAGCCGGCCGCGGCTCCGCGCGCTCCCCCGTCTTCCGTGCAACTTCATTCACGAATGAATGACTCGCAAGTGAATGAAAACAAAGACCTCATTGTAAATTAACTTATGCATAATTAAAAAGTTTTCGCGTGTTGAATGAACTTTTAATTGTCCGGTGTTGAATGTGAGTATGAATTAGTTTAAAAGTTAAACTTAGTTAGGTACGCATGGTAGTAATTTAAACTTGGGCGTGAGGCTGTTGGTGCTGATGTATAATACAAACTTTGTTTATTTTTGCAACATCATTTTCTGCGCGGTTATTTTGAATGCGATTATTTATGAATATCGTTTATATATATATAAAAAAACGCCTGATTTTATAATATTTCCATTAAATTTGACATCAAACATTTTTGCTCATTTTATCAATTAAATTTGATATGAAATAAAAAAAGTTATAAATTACCCAGAATGCTACATAATTTAAATATAGCATAAATAAATCAGTGTAACCCATACTAGATACACTAGAGGCCGCTGAGGGCCTTGAAGGGCAGAGTATCATTTTATCTGAATGAGCGATATCAAATATAGATTCTCGTATATCAGTGATGTGTTTCATACAGTCATAGTCTTGTCATCGATACAGAAACAAACAGCAATATTTTGGTAAGGTGCGTTGAGGTAAGATTAAATAGACTGTTGGTGGGATGAACAGTCAACGGTAAAAATATGGGTGTAGACAACTTATTCAAAAATATGTCCCATAGTTCTTAATTCACTGACATTTGTATACCCATATTTTTACCGTTGACTGAACAGTGGTGCATTTTGTTATCGGCTTTATCTATAGTTAGGTATAAACTAGAGATGCCCCGAATAGTGAATTTGGCTGAATACCGAATACCTAATATTCGGCCCCTATCTCGGCCGAAGATCGAATATTCGGCATGACATGTAAACCTATTGAGTAACAATTATTATGAAAACTTTTCTTCAACAAAGCACAACGTTTACTAAGATATATTTTTATGTTGAACAGAATTAATGAATGTAGTTAGAGTCAATAAAATCAGACTCATGATAAAAATAAAATATTTTGTAATTAACAAATGCTCAAAAACGTGCCTTCGTATTTAACTACTTTCCAAGAATACGTTTTAAATATGAAATATACCTATTTTTTGGTTATTTTTTTAGTAGTTTTTCTTTTTAGGTAACAGATATTCGGTATTCGGCCATTCGGCTATTCAGTAGACAATATTCGGCCGAATACCGAATATTCGGCAAAGTGGCCGAATAGGCTGAATACCCAATAGTTGCCGAATATTCGTGGCATCTCTAGTATAAACCTGTCTAGGTTTTTCAACTTAAAACATGTGAATATTCCTGAAGATAAAAGAGAAAAAAGTATATATATTTTACACGGGCTTGACGCTTTTGACAGAGACGGGCGGGAGACTTCTGAGGTAGGGATACGTGGCTTATAAATCATAATAAAATAAAAATCAAAATTTTACTCTTACCCAATCGAGGTATGCAGTAATATGTAGTTTCTTATACAGTAGACATAACGTATTTTTTCCAATAAAAGCACACATTTGAACATTTTGACATAGTAAAATTTTGCTTATTAAAGACAAATTCGAAACGCCTGGAAAAGCTTTAAAGTAAAAACAAAAAACATACAACTCCGAAGAATAATACACTAAAATTGTGGTATCTTTTCAACTAAAAGCATGAAAAAAGCAAAAAGAACTCGTGTGGCATAGTAGGCAGTGAGGGTCGTCTTCAGAGTGCAGTGTCATTGTTACGCGCGGGGCGGTATAGACGAGTCCGAGACCCGCGGCCAGGCCGTATACTAGGATTTTGAAATAGATATCTATTAGATATCTTTTAGACATCACCAAGATACGATAACGATATGTTTAAGCTCTAACCTGTCAAATTTGACATTTGCGCGATTCTGGAGATACTCTTGAACGATTTCCACAGGATATGACTTAGAGATCCAATTCACATCTAATAGATATCTTACTCTATCTAACGTAAAAGTGACATTGGTTGCCCGAATTGCGCTGCAAAAGAAAACTAGTTGATATCTAAACTATAACGTATCTAGAATGGATCTAGTACGAGTCGTCTCTTGTGAATATCTTGAAGTTCGAATACGGCAGTATGGCGTTATTCATAAACGCGTTACTGCTCTGAATTTGCTATTAATTGTCTGTCTTTATCTGTCATTTTGACTTATGTATTTGTAAGAAAGGGGAACATACGAATAATTTAACTAAAGGCCCGATTTGAACTTTAAGATACGTCAATTAATAGATCTAGAAACGATATGGATTACATATGTCAGTGTAAATGTGACGTTTCTTCAAACAAAAACGTCACTTTTGACGCTGACACATCTAATCCGTATCGTTTCTATAGATCTTTTGGTTAACGTATCTTAAAGTTCGAATTGGGCGGCATAGGTATCAGGCCCCTAAAGTTTTGTGAATAGGGGGGGCTAGTACATACTTTTCTACGCGAGTTCGATTCACGTATCCACGTTGACCAGTCGTACTCGAATAACATAAGATAGATAACACTTACGTATTGTCATTGGTTGCGCGACCGCGGGAGAGTTCTCGAAACTACCAGTATACTATATCCTCTAATTCAATAACAACTACACGTACAGTCAGCAGCAGAAGTTGATAAGCGGGCGACGTGTTCAAAATTACCTTGACAAGATGGTATTCTCTTAACAATAAAGTCGCATCAAGATCATTTTGAACACCTCGCCCGCTTAGCAACTTCTGCTGCTGACTGTAGCTAGATGGATACCACATAATACTGGCACAGTAAGCATAGAAATGCCATACTCAAATAGTTTAACAAAATGAGATGTTTCCATGTAGAACAATTAGATTGTGACAGATATTTTTAAACGTGAACTGTATTGATGAATCCTTATTTTATTTGGAAAAATATTCCAGGATGGCAGATATATTGTTTAATTCGCTACTGTTGACATCGACTGTACATGAACGTCACGTCCTGGTAAAATAACACCCCAGATGCGAGTTCCGCGTGTTTTGCTTCGCACTAGCAAAAAATATGAAATACATACAAACAGCAACACTCGTAACTGTAACTGGACCTTATTACAAAAGGCATAAGGTCCACCGATGCACAGTTAATAGTTTGAGCGATGGTACAGCGACAGAAAAAGGACAAACAGTTCCAAAGTAAGATGGAAGGGGAACTTGACATGTCATCTGTTATTAGGGTTTACAAGGTTTCACTTGAAGGGTACACGGAAATAACATGTCTACGTCTAGTCACTGTGACAACATTTTGAGTTATCGCGGTTTGAAAGGAACGTTGTAGGTAATTAACCAGAAGTAATATTATTATCGTGTATAGGTGTTTGTAAAGTGAGAAAATACAAATTAAGTCCTTCTTTTATGTAGTATAGCCACGGACTTATGTGTATGTTTTTTTTGTTATGAAACTATAGGGCTATTCTTAATTGTCTCTAAAATATGTTCATAAACCATGTATGACTGTTTGTTTCTGAATAAAAAAAGGAATTATATTTATGATCACAAAAGTAACAGTTATCGTTAATCGAGGGCTTTAAATTTTGAGATTAAAATCCAATTTTCCAACAAAAGTGACCAGACATGTTCCTTCCTTGTATCCTTCATTTGTTGTAGGTATTAAAAAATGCTGTGGTCGATTTTTTTTGTGGTGTACAACTTAGTCGTAGTGTAGGGAATCGTAATGTGTTACTTGAAATTATTTTATTAATATAATTAACTCCAAATTGACGGTTCAAAATAAAATTTCCTCACAGTGAAAAATATATAATTTTTCTACATTTCTAATAATTTACTAGTTGAAGAAAAACTGGAACGCTGATTCTAAGTGGGATTAATCCAGGAACAACTATTGATTTGCCGGTAACGAAATATCTTCGTAAATAATTAAAATATGTAACATAGAAACCCAATCGTTCCCTGTGTACGAAATACTCTAAGCCACCCGTGAATCGTGATTTGATTGCTTTTTTTGTTTCAAAGCTTGTGCCATTTCCCGCGCCACGTTTTATTTCGATCAAATACAGACGACAGGTCACGTGCAAGTTGTTAATGTGAATGCCAAAAATATGAATCTCATTTGTTTTGATAAAAACTCGACTCGACTTTATCGTTAATATGTATGTGTAAGCCTATTTTGTTCCCTAGAAGTTATTTGAAACTATGTATAGTTATCAAAGCTGCGATTATCTTTTGCCACGACAATAGATCAATAGATCTATCAAATAAGGCCTAGATAAAGCCTCTGCCAAGGATTACCACAGCCATCGGTCGCACTCAGTTCACAACCCAACATAAACGAACGATGCACTTAAAACTTTACAATGTCTGTTTGCTATATTTTATTCAAATCTGGTGTCGTTTTTGCGTGATCGTTTAGTTTCATCTATACAGTTACATTACATAATGTACAATTGCTAATATTCCTATAGGTAATGTATTTTAAGCACAAACTGATAATATTAACAAAAAAATGTACATGCTTACTAAGAATAAGTACCTACCTAATATAATTATCAGAATTTTTGTCACTTATATTACCACAAAATATCGGTAAATGCATTAAATTCCCATTTGGCGGTCAAACGACTGTAGTATCTCAAATGTTCAATCATCGAGTGAGTGAGTGCTGCACTTTTCTCGTTAACAGTATTTGTAACAGATTTAGACATTCGTAAACTATTTTAAGGCCCCTAAAAATAACGGTCGCGCGATATTGTCGCGTAGGTACGTCGTTAACGACAAGACTCCGCCTCCACTTGGCACTGTACTAGAACTGAGTCGAATCATAGATTATATAAATTAAGAAGGTACGCCACCCTTAATAAAATAATTCATCTCAAAGAATTACTTTGATTATTGTGGTCGTCATGTCACAGATATTTGGGGTCTCAATCAGTATTATGCATTTTTTTTGCTTGCAACAGTTAAATTTTTACAATGAGTAGTTAGGTATAACAATAAATAAATATTATTTGTTTATCCATTTTGGAATTCACGGGCCTACAAATCCCGGTCTTTTGATAGGCTTGCGTGGGGATATAGATCCAACACGTAGAGGCCCCTTGGAGAGCTTTAATGTCATGTAGAACGCCTGCTGGAACCCGTTCACAGGCGCAACAATAAACACCCATGAACCGGTCGCAGCAGGCATTGGGACTATTGCAGCTAAAGTGAATAGTATACCGGTCTATGGATTGAAGTTTGGGTGGACTATGAGACTGGGCTATTGTAAAGAGTTCGGACACCTGCCATAACAATGCTAACACACGTTATCGAGGCAGGTGGTGACTTGCCGCTGACTAGATGGGCCCCTGAAACTGCCGTCGTGAAGACGACCAGGGGCAACATCGGTGTGAGCGGCTCAGGGGTGTCGAGAGGTGTGCGCCGCTTTCTACCCAGTGGCTGTTACCAGCCACTGTGCCAACTCGCGTCTTATGCATCTTTCACTTCCACCCCTGGAGCATATAGCTCTAGCGACTCCTCTCTGGACGGCCAATTAAGGCAAGCCAGAGCTGAGAGTCCTGCGGGTCCCCTTGGGGTCCACTCCGACCGACGAAGACACGCCGGAGACGGAGACCCTGATCGACTCTCGGGAGCACTCGGGTCCGTGGGGTCGTTACTCCCCAACAGCTCGCCACAAGCTGCCCTGCCCTAATATTATTATTATTATATTATTTCGAGCCCATTGTGTACCACTGCTGGGCAAAGGCCTCCCCCCTCTTCTTCCATTCTTCCCGATTTTGAGCTGCATCTGGCCAGTCTCTCAAAAAGGAGTCTAAGTTATCCCGCCATCGCCGACGAGGCCTGCCTCATCTCCGGTTCCACTCATGGGGCACCCACTCCGTGGTTATCTTGGCCCATAAGTCATTGCTGGGCATGCGGCAGACACGACCAGCCCAGTCCCACTTTAACTTGGCCGCTTTAAATAAATAACAAAAAAAATTACATTTTGGGAACAATCTTACGCAGATCAACCTATCCCCAAAACTAAGCAAATTTTGCGAAAAAAGACATGACATATTTATGACGAACACACAAACGATGAACGGAATTCGGACCGCGGACCTTCTGCTTCGTAGGCAGGGTCACTACTGAGACTAGAGGGTCGAGAAGCCATAGCTATTCAAAAAATAATAATAACAGGTACCTATACAACCTACACGGTCTATGAAAAACTTCCGTTGTTATTTAGGAGTGGCATATTTGTTATTTAGTGGTCTGTGGCCGAGCGTCGTTAAAATACCTGCCGAAATTCTTACGGGAACATTTTACTGTCATCGTCTCCGCAACATTTAAATCATGTGGCGAATAACATTGTAATATATGATGTCACAATTCGAAAGCTCTAGGTACTCTCTCTCTCTTTCTCTCTTCCGAGCTTTATATCCCACATGGTGATGGGGTCAGCTTTCCGTGTTATTTGCTTCCACTTCGCCCTATCCTCGACGTCGTTTTCGGACACTTTGCACTCAATCATATCTTTTAGCACTACGTCCTTCCATCTTGTTTTCGGTTTACCTCTGCCTCTTTTACCGGGGATGGAAAGTCGTAGTGCTAAACCGACGTAGTCTGGTGGTCTCCTTTTAACGTGGCCATACCATCGCAGCCTACTCTCTTGCATTTTGTCGGCGATGTCACGCACGGTCAAGCTGCCTAGCACGTACTCGTTGCGGATTTTGTCAAGCCTCTAGGTAGTAGGTACATTTTAGGTACTATATTAAGTACTTGATGGAAAAATAATACACAGGAAATTATTATCAACTGTCAATGTTTAATGACTCAGCAACTACTAATGGTAACTACTAGTTAAGTTGCCATTTCTTTTGTGGTTACATGGCAGCCATATTTTTGTACAATTGTGGCTGGTGTTTGCACCTACATTTCATATAAGGCTATCAAAATATATCAAATATTTGAAAAAGGCAGCCGGCTTGTATGAACGGCGTTAATTATTGAATCCATCACTACGCTCAGGATTCAATGTTCTTCGTCATGTAAATACTTGCATTAATTGCATATTAAAATATTTATTTAATATTCTAAATAGACAATAAAAATTGCACTTTGATTATACCAAAATACGGACGGGAAAGTGTAGTGTGGGTCTGTGGGTAGGTCATAAAAACATCTAAGTACTCGTGAAATATACTTACTAGTATAGGTACTGCTTATGATAACGATAATGGATCTGAATATCCTAAAATAGGTCTAAATATTCATATTATAGAAATAATATAACCAGCAGTTAGAAGGCCACAGGTCACCCTCGCGCAGGCAGCTTTCTCGCGCAAAGATTGGCCATAGCAATTCAGCGCAGAAACGCTGCCTGCGTGATGGGCTCTCTACCAAGGGCACAAAAATTTGATGGATATTTTTAATTTTTAGCTTTAGTTATTTTGACTGTAGTTAGTTTTAGTTATATATTCATTTTATAAAAAAATAATTTCGACCAGCTATTAATCGAGTAAATGTCAACGAAGAAATAAATTCAGTCTAATTTTCCGTAAAATTGTAGCGTTAGTTTTGCAGCTTTGTTATTTCCAACTAGCGCTTCGCTCGAAATCGGATAAAGAGTATTTAGCAACGGGTTTAGTTTTAAAACAGTTTTATGATTGGCCAACTCTGTGAAAATAAACATTGAAATTGGCTTCATATAATCCTTAGTTATTACTTAAGTTAAGAGTTTAGTACATTACTGGTGCTATTAATTTTGAAAAGAATAATTTTTAAGTGAATTAACTGCAATTGCATTTGACATTTGACAAATGTGAGGACATTTTACCATCACATTTTTCATTTGTTTCAAAGGTGAACCGTTCATTAGACAGTTTGTTTTTATTGAAACATACATTGAGTAAAATGACAAAGTAAATTTACATTTGGCAAAAAAACGTTAGAAATCATCGATTACCTTAAAGTTTATGATTGTATTCAGTCTTGTACTGTATCAATCAGGGATGCCAACTTAGTGGTTTTACCACTAAATTTAGGGGGAAATAAACCAGCTAGGGGTTTTTTTAGGGGCTAAATATTTTTAGTGGTTTTTTTAGGGTTTTTTTTTAGAGTAGAAAAGTGCGGCAAATTTGAAAAAATGTAGGCGCGAAGGGATATCGTCATCGTCCCATATAAAATTTGAATTTCGCGCCTTTCTCTACTGACAAGCTTTTCTTGACCATCTATGTATAACGTTCATATGTATGATCATTAAAATGTCGAACCGGTTGAAAATCATAATAATGTTCTAAATTTGGAAAATCTATAATAATTTCTTTTATTTTTTATTTAGTGGGTTTTCCAAAATAATAGTATAGTTTTAGGGGTTTTTAAGTTGAACTTAGGGGTAAAAAAAAATTGGAGTTGGCAACCCTGGTATCAATAATAGTTGAAATAACTTTTTGTCCACTCAGCTTCGCTTAGCATGGCTTTTTTGCCTGTCAATCAGTAAACAGACACCAGTCGGAAAATAAAATTTCTAATTGGAATTGCTGCTGTATAAAAATGGTAAATCGTTCAGAATATATTTTAATACGGCCCTTCCAAAACGCCACTGAATTGAGAAATCTGACAACAAATTGATTTCCAAAGAATTTGATTGGCTGAATTGTAATGCGAAAGCTAATAAAATTCCTCGTGTTTCTAATGTCCTGTTTACGATTCTCGAGGGGAGAATATTCCGTAAAAAAATTGCGTTACAGTCGTAAGGCAAAAGTATGATTTATAAATAATTTTACTAGACTGCTTTTGCACTGCCGGCGCGATTCGGGAAAAGAATTAGAGATTAACTAGATATGATGTAGTAAAGATATGTGACGTCCTACGGGTAAAGGAACCTTATGGTGGTTGACGCTTACGCTATTGTTAACGTCGCTCCAATATTATTGCGGCGCTACGCGACGTAAGCGCCAGCCGCCATAAGGTACATTTTGTCTTGGAACGTCACATCTTTACTATTTCATATCTAGTGCATCTCTTATTCATTTCCCGAATCGCGGCGCCAGCCGCCATAAGGTACCTTTTGCCGTGGAACGTCACATATCTTTACTATTTCATATCTAATTCATTTCCCGAATCGAGCCGTGCTTTTTACTGTGTTGACACTTTTCAGGCACACTTTTTGTCTTCTATTATATTTCAGGTGCATTTGGATTCTGTTTACAATTAAATGGTACATACAATAGGCTCAGAAAGTATCACTTTTGGTGGTACTGAAAAGTAATTGGGCATAGCCTGCACGGCGCGCTTGTTCAATGTTCACGCGCGGGCGCGGCGTGTTGTATGGAACATACGTGATATTCTGCCGTATACGAACTTCAAGATATTCACAAGAGACGACACATACTAGATCCATTCTAGATACGTTATAGTTTAGATATCAACTAGTTCTCTGTTGCAGCGCAATTCGGGCAACCAGTGTCACTTTACGATAGATAGAGTAATATATCTATTAGATGTGAATTAGATCTCTAAGTCATATCCTGTGGAAATCGTTCAAGTGTATCTCGAGAATAGCGCAAATGTCAATTTTTTTATTTTCATAATATTATTATATTGTTATGAAACACTGATTTAAACTTTCACAATTATTTAACATTATGAAACTACACAACGGGACTTAATCGCGTATTTAAGTTAATTTAAGTTAAAACATTGCAATTTTAATCAGGACGAGGGTTTTAAGATCTCATCCACATGGAATCCAGTCATTAGTAAATGTAAGCGGAAAAGAATATCGACAGTCGATAAATCAAATATCGTTAGTGTTGTGTGTCGACAGAGTGACATCCCTAGTGCGCAAAACGTTCAAACTGATAAACAAGACCAAGTGCGGGTAGTTCGAAAAACTCGCGCGACTAGAAGATGTTGATGTCAACTTAAGCCAGTCTTCTCCGAGACCACGGGGACAACGCCGTCCTCGAAACGTCGGAGGTAAATCTTAAAACTTAAATACGCGATTAAGTCCCGTTGTGTAGTTTCATAATGGTATATTGTTATGTTTTTAAATATAGAATTTATGAAATTAAACTATAGAAACCGATAATATCGCGAATTTAAAATACATGCCGACATTTTGAACCCTTTTACAGCGTTCGTGGTCAATGAGGGACGACACGAGTTATAATCCTTTCCCATAGTTTTATTCCATGAGTAATTGCCGCGGTAACCGAGGACAATATTATTTTATACTCGTAATTATCTATTATTAAATAATGCATAACGCATTATACAATACTTATAGCAACAACACTAGTTTGGATATTCCTTACAGAAGATTTATTCATTATTTACTTTTTATTCCGTGGAAATCGTTATTTTTTTAACTACATATTTACAGGTTTTTTATATGTCAAAGTATACGTATACCATTAACCTGCCTTATTTAACATGGAGGGTAATGTTGCCATCCATTAAAAACCTATTTAGCTTAATTAGACCCTATATACCGTAACTAAATCAAAATCAAATCTCGAATGAATCGGTAATTTCAGTTATTTGCTCATGATTTTTCAAAACTACCCTCTGAAAATTACGGATTCATTATAAAACACTGATTATCTTCTCCCAGACCACGGGGACAACGCTGTCTTCGAAACGTCGAAGGTAAATCATAAAACTTAAATACGTGATTAAGTCGCGTTGTACAATTTAATAATGGGTTCATTGTAATCTTGTTCTCTACCAATTAAATAGTAATCTTTAGGTAAACTAAATGGATTACAAAGTGGCATTGTCGTGTATAGTTTCGCGTGGGCAGCTCATCCGGCATTAATGTATGGCAAGCCGGGATTACTACGGAATATAGATGACAATTTCAATCTCCGCTGGTACAACATGGCAAGTTAGGATTTGTCTGAGGTATTGTCCGATGACTAGTCGAAGGGATAGTTACCTATTCAAATTGATCCTTAATAGTTGTATTGTGATACTAATTGTTGTATAGTCGTTTTTGTTCGAATCGAACGTTTTACACTAAAAGTGTAGGTATATTCGAATAATTACAGATATTATCTATTAATCATTTGTCAATATTTGTAAACTGTATTGTATTTTTATTGGTCGGGTGTGTCGTGAAATATTAGTTTGTAGTTTAGGGATAAATACTTTTGATTCGTAAAATGTAATTTTGGTAAATTTACAATTTATATGATAGTCTGTTATTCTCATTACAAATTTCTCGCACGTTACATTGGTGCCTATTTAGCATAAGGGAGGTAATGAGCTAGAGGGCGGAGTACCGGTGGCAAATTTCACACAAAAGGTATGGAGTCGTTTTTATAATTATTATTTTAGGCTTGAATAATAAAATTATTCATTTACCTAATGTACTTAGTATGGTACCTACTCGTAAATTGGAAGTAAGTACTTAACACTATGCACTAAAATTCCGATAGAAGAAAGTTTTCTGGTAATAGATATAGTTAGGACTATTTTAAGCCTCCAAGGAAGTGAAACCATGCGAAATAAACTCGAATTGGTTCTAGATAGAAACCCAGAGGCTGACGAATTAAGGAATATGCTTACAATGGAAAACTATAAACAAGTCCTTAAACATGCAACCATGACATCGGTAGATGTAGAGCGATCATTTTCCACTCATAAATGGATCTTCAATAAATTAAGAAACCGATTCACTCCGAAAAACCAGGAACACGTGGCCATAGTCCAGTCATTTTATAACATGGATACGCACTTAAGTGTAGATTGTGAGGAGGACCTAGAACACATAATTGCAGTCCTCAATTGTAATTGAATGGTCTTGAAAATAATATATCGTTTGGCAGGTATAACTTCTTAGTCTAGTATTTAGTACCTAATGAAAATGTTTTGATAAGAAAACATATTATTATGTATTATAAATATTAACAACATATTACATTATATTTGTATGCTCGTAAGATAATTTCTATGAGTTCCTAAAAATTATTATGCAAAATTAATCATTTATTCGTTATTTATTTAATCATAAGAATACTTAGGCGACTCCATACATTTAGTGTGAAATTTGCCACCGGTACTCCGCCCTCTAGTAATGACATATGAACTTAATACATATATTCAATATCCGTTTTTATTACATCTGATATTCATGAAGTAACTTAAAAAAACTGTAAATTACACGCGTATTCGGGAAACGAGATAATCACAAGATCTAGAAACGATATAGAGATCAACTAGATTTACATTAGATATCGACTAGATGTGACTTGGATATCTAAGTCATAACTCGTCGAAATCGTTCAAGAGGACCTCCAGAATCGCGTAAACGTCAAATCTGACATATCTATCTTGTCGAAATCGTTCAAGAGGACCTCCAGAATCGCGGAAACGTCAAATTTGACATATCTATCTTACAAATATCTTTAAATTATCCATATCGTAACTTGTTGAGGTCTAGCAGGGATCTGATACATTTTCAGAATCGAGCCGTTAGTTTATACAAGGCTTAACTATATATGTAGGCTACATATTATCATCTTTTTACATGAAATTGTAGGTCATCCTTTGAATCGCGTGTCCATTTATTTGGTCCGTCCATGATAAATCAGCTTCTGATTATAACGAACGCGTAAGGAATATAGCAAGTATTATTATGTGTTAGAATAGGCCCATTCTCACAAATGACTTGCATTAGACGTGTTGAAATTACGTAAAAAATGCAGGTATATTGTATATTACTTGTTCAACGACGATCGATTTGGCCTAGTGGGTAAAAGTGACTCTACTTGCGAAGCCGATGGTCCTGGGTTCGAATCCCGGTAAGGGCATTTATTTGTGTGATGAAAACAGATATTTGTTCCTGAGTCATGGTTGTTTTCTAGGTAGGTAAATAAGTATGTTTTTACTTATATAAGTATGTTTATATCATCGCCTAGTACAAGTTATGCTAAGTTTGGGGCTAGGTCGATCTGCGTAAAAATCCCCAATATTTATTTAACCTAATTTAATTTAAGTCTTATGCCAGAGCGACGCAACAAATGGCATTCATATTGAACTAGCATTTAATTTTCGTTTCCAAATATGGTATCGAACATCGTACTGTAAAAATCTCTTAATTTCCGTTTAGTGTAAAGAACCGTTTGAGGTTAATTTCTCGCTCAGATCTTTGTTAACTAGTCTTGCTTTGTGAAGGAGGCTCCGCAATCTCGTTTCACTCCATTCTAATGTAATGGGACGAAAAAGGTTCAGTGATCTAGCTTTGTACGAATGATCATGAACATTCGCAGGGAAAAATATTTGCGAATATTTTGACGTCTCAATTCTTGATCATTTATTAGGGTTCCGTATTGTAATTTATTTATGTAAAGTATTTATTTAAATATCTTGGGTACGGTGACAACTGTTATCTATATACCGGGTGTGGCCTGTACTATGAGCAAAAATTTAAACCGTAGGCTGTACTCCTCATATTGACCAACATTTGTTCAGCGACTTTTAAAAATTACTTGTGGTTTGATTTTTAATACACTTTAAAGTTTATTCTAAGACGCAATGTATTGCGAATTTTGTTATGTTTAAGGCGTGCCAAGCAACGTCAATCACAATGATAATGGCGTGGCGATGGCGTCCATTGAAGATAATATTTATTTTGTATGAAAAATAGGGAGTCTAAATACTTCATAATTTTTAAAAGTTGTTGCACAAAAGTGTCACCGTTTGAGGAGTACAATCTATGTTTTAATTATTGCTCATGTTACAGGTCACACCCGGTATATAATGCGTAAAAACTGTAACAGACGAACAGTCTGTTATATGTGTTGTAAACCCGGTGACATTTTACACTTGACTGTACCACAGAATAAATAATAGTCAAATAAAATCAAAATCAACGTCAAATATCATTTTACTATCAGGCAACTAAGGCCCATAGCCACTCAACCGTCCGGCCCGCGTGACTGTTTTCCTGTCAACCGTCCGGGTTTTTTTAGCGACGCACGCCCCGCGCAGCGCATTCACAATTTTCTCCAAAAATTATAACTACACTACCATCTAATTTTTTTTAGAGCTAACTACTTAGTTAGGCTACGTTGTCACATCAAGAGAATTAGTAAATAATCCCGAAATATTCCGTTAGATGGCTCTGAAGTCAATTCTTTCTTCCACCCCTTTGGATAGTAAGGTTCCCGCGGACGGTTAAGAGCATATTTTTTTCGGATACTATGCTATCGTCGGACGGTCAAGTGGATAGATACATACCTTACAAACTAACATACATACAATAGTAAATCTTACAAGCTAAAAAATTATCATCATCAAAAAATTATCATTATTAATAGTACTAGGTACAGAAGACTCACTCTCTAACAAAACGCGTCTGTTACGATCAGGACAGATATGGCCGCTAGGTGGCGACAGCGCCACGCGCGGCTTATGGAAAACCCCAAAATTGGGGTGGAACGGATGCACTTTTAGCTACCTGTAGCAAAGAAATCGCGGAGTGAGACACGCCTGACTGTACCGAATTGCTAAATGGTTGACATAAATTAGACTAAGGGCCCGATTCGGATTTTGAAATAGACATCTGTTAGCCCACTGATTATCAGTCCGCCGGACGGTAACGGCCTGTCAGTTGTTCGGAACTGTCAAAATGTCGATATCGTCCGGCGGACTGTTAATCAGTGGGGCCCCTTTGACATCTTTTAGACATCGCCAAGATACGATAACGATATGTTTAAGATCTAACCTGTCAAATTTGGCATTTGCGCGATTCTGGAGATACTCTTGAACGATTTCCACAGGATATGACTTCTAATTCACATCTAATAGATAGGTACCTTACTCTATCTAACGTAAAAGTGACATTGGTCGCCCGAATTGCGCTGCAAAAGAGAACTAGTTGATATCTAATCTATAACGTATCTAGAATGGATCTAGTACGTGTCGTCTCTTGTGAATGTCTTGAAGTTCGAATACGGCAGTAAAGCTTAATATGTATAGTTGAATTATCGAGAAGATGGAATTGCATTTGTAGTGGTTGTACCGTTTGCAACAAAAGGAGAATAATTTTCTCTTAACTTAATAAAATGACATACCCAAGAAGTGGAATAAGTAGTAGTCCTCTGTTTTTTTCTTTTATTCGCTATCATGTTCTTCATCTGAGCTGTCACAAGTATTGATAATAAAATTGTCTGTTATTTGATCCATTTCTCCTTCCTGACATCGATATTTATTTTCTTCACTTTAACTTCACTTAATATTTATAACAGTTGAAAATTATTTGCTTACTTTGACTCTCAATAGGACCAAAATTACTTACAGCCATATTTTTTTAAAATATAAAAATTATTCGTAGTCGTACGGGCGGACACAATAATTAATTGAGAATACAATCAAATCAGAGTTAAAAATATACGCACAACGTAAATGATATTGACAATTTCACACTGACATTATTTTTGTTTTTAGTTCTTCGATATATATATAACAACCTCTTTGTATGCTGATAGTACAAGAAAATAGAAAATTCAAATATAGAATGCCTGTAAACAAACAATACTACTACATATGCAATTCCACGCTCTCGATGATTCAACTATACAGTAGGTACCTGAAAAAGTCTGATCATTTATAATTTAAATATAGCAATAAATTATATTCTCGCTACTCTTGACGTCTCTTGAACAGCTCAAGTTTATATCAATGCCTAGGTAATGTAGGGCATATACTCTGGAATTTTTCATTAAGTAGGTGCTTTTGTTATATTTTGTGGCTTCTCTTTCATGAGTAAATATTTTATTTGTGGTTCATTTGATATATGGGCTTTTAGGAAATTAAATTATGTTAAAAGAGGCGTATTGGATTAATGCATGTAAAATTCGGCTAAGAAAATATAAAGATTTCTAAAAGGCTCCACGTTTATATTATATTATGTACTACTACTCTGGAGAGAGCGCTGGTGGCCTAGCGGTAAGAGCGTGCGACTTGCAATCCGGAGGTCGCGGGTTCAAACCCCGGCTCGTACCAATGAGTTTTTCGGAACTTATGTACGAAATATCATTTGATATTTACCAGTCGCTTTTCGGTGAAGGAAAACATCGTGAGGAAACCTGCATACATCTGCGAAGAAATTCTAAGGTGTATGTGAAGTCCCCAATCCGCATTGGGCTAGCGTGGGGACTATAGCCCAAGCCCTCTCGCGCTCGAGAGGAGGCCTGTGCCCAGCAGTGGGACGTATATAGGCTGAGATGATGACTACTACTCTATATTTTAAAACAAGTAAATATTCTGTTCTCCAAAAACACATATATATAATATATTGTATGTATTTAGTATGTCCCCACTTTTAATTAATTAGGATTATAACCAATATTGCTTATGTCGTTTGTTGCGCACGTCGCACCGCAGTGTAAGCGAGACAGCGCTATGTACGTATATAATGTCCCACTCTACACCTTGAGCGTCGTACACTCGTATAGATACGCAAATAAAATATGTATGTAAATAAACACTTTATTGTACTCGTACACAAGAAAATGTTTGGCATGGTAGGCAATGTCGCAAAAGTTTGCTAATTTACTAGTTAAATGCTTCATGGTCTTCCGATTCGAGCGCCACCTTGTGAGTAATTCCTTTGTTTTTTGCTCATTAATATTGTTTAAAATGTAATATCGATAGCCTATAATACAGTAAACTAATGTGGTAGTGTGCAGTGAATGGAGAATTAATATTGAAATGCGTTTAACCACCATTTTGGAGTCAACGGCCGATAGTCCACATGCTACTTTATAAAGTTTTCGCTTTACAAGAGCTAATAAAATCACCGTACACTAATACTTACCTTGATACTGGCGAAATAGTCCCACTGGACTGAAAGCATAATTTTAAAAGAAGTGAAGTGAAGTGAAATCCTTCACGGATAAGAACTAAATATTGTCCTTATTTAGGTACCGACTCTTCGTATATAGCAAAGCTTCACGTTTGTTCACGTTCACGCTTCTAACGGCGCGATTCGGGAAATCAATTAGAGATGCATTAGATATGATATAGTAAAGATATGTGACCTTGGCGGCCGCTATAATATTGGAGCGACGTTAATAATAGCGTAAGCGCCAACCGCCATAAGGTACCTTTGCCGTGGAACGTCACATATCTTTACTACTTCATATCTAGTGAATCTCTAATTCCCGTGAATCCCGAATCGCGCTGTAATTGTTTCATCTTCACGTTTCTACCTTTACGTACCTAATCAATACAGACTTGACAGATTGAAATGTGGAAACGTAAATAACTGGTCGAACGTTTAAACATTTAAACCAAACGGTGACACTTTTGTTCAACAACTTTAAAAAATTATGAAGTATTTAGACTCGCTATTTTTCATACAAAATAAATATTATCTTCAATCATAGATATAAACTATGGATGAGCGCATGCATACGAATTGCCTGTTGCGATCTTCATGTCAGCAAAAAAGCGCCATCTGTTACACACTGCGTACAACTACGTAAGCTCGACGCTCGACGCTCGACGCGATAACTTTGTATGGGCGTACAAGGCTTGTTAAGTTCATTCGCGGTTTATATCACAGGAGCGTCGAACTCCTCGCGATAAACTTAAAAGCTACTGAACGGATTTTCATACTGTTTCACCTATCAATAATTCTTGATAATGGAAGGTTTTGGTGTATAATTTGCTAATAATGTAGAAAAATATGGAATAGCATGAGTCCGTGGTCCGGGTTTAAAATAAGGGTCATTACGTTGACGTCGAATAATACGGCTCCAAATTTGATTTCGTGTTGGATCAAAAGGATTAATTACATGTCAAGATTTGTTACATAATATTGGATGAAATTTAACTAAATGTAAAGTATGTAATCAGTTCAAATACAAATGTCAATCAGAATAATATTAAAAATCATAAAAATGTATCTTAGATTGTATGTATGTATAAACTCTTTATTGTACAAAACACAAATTTATGGCGCAGGATAGGCAGTACAAAGGCGAACTTCTCCCTCTAAGTTTCCGTTATTCTACGTTATTTTGTGATGTCATTATCGTCTCAGGCGGCAATGCAATATTTTAAACATTCGCGCCGTGCGGTGTGCCGCCCTGTGTAAGCCGGCTCTGTCAAGGTCAACAAGTTGGCCGAGCTACTATAGTTCGTTTTTTTTAGCATTAGAAAGAACTTGCAAGAAGGTAAGCGATTTTGACATGTCTTTTAATTGAAAAACGCTTTTTAAAATTCAAAAACTATTACTGATGAAAGCAGAAGAATATAAATGATCGTATTAGATTCATAATTGTTACATATTTGCCGTAACTTATTTTAAAAATGTGTTTTTCAATTAAAAGACACATCAAGATTGTTTACCTAATTTCTAATGCTAAAAAAAACGAACTATAGCTACAGTCCGATAAGTACATCCCGCGCTTTCGCGCGTAAAATGCGGCGAACAACTTTTTCTATCAGTTTCTTGCTTGCAAAACAGGTAGAGTAAAAAAGAAGGAATCTATACAGCGATACAAACATGATGCAAAAATATAAGTAGGCAATTAAAAGTAATAAATACAGCGATGTGAATTAATCGGTGTTTGAAAATGCGCGCTTTGTTTCTAGCGCTTACCTATTAAACATTTTTGAGTTTTACCTACATTTAATTAAAAACTTATACCTGACAAGAATTAATATAAATACCGAAATTAAAGTGCGTATAGGTCCCTAATGTAGCGTTAATTTATTTTCTTAGCTAAATAAATAAATAAATCTTAACAACCGATAAGTATCGATGTCGATGTGGTCGATATTATCGACTTTCCCAATCCCGGCTACTAACTTGTTTACGCGATAGCCGGCGCCATGTTATAACGGTCCGCCACAGCCGGGCATTGAAGATCTGACTGCAGCGCTGTACGCATGTCGCTCTTGCGGCCGCGGCCTTGTCTCGCGATGTCGAATATTAAATAATTTAATAGGGAACAAGTGCTCTTCCACTGCCGTGCCACTAAGTTTCCGAATATAATCGAGTGTATCTGTTTTTCCCCCGCTTTGGGTAAGTTTGAACACATAAATACCTCTTCTAGTTTTAAGTTTTTCTCTGTTCCGTAGCTGCTACTATATTATACAGCCTAATGCTTTACGCTACGCCAAATGGCGGACTCTGATTTTGAATGCTAATGTACCATGGATGTAAATTATATTCTTAGCCTAAGTAACTTCATTCGTAATGGTCATGCGTAAGATAATAACTAGATATAAATGTCCTAGCTTCCATAATATCGCACCTTGCCAATTGCAACCTTACGCTTATGTTCCTAAGCCTTATTTATCTCCGTTCTGAATTCCATGTACCGACCGCCACAGACAAACTGAACTTAGATATATAGCCACCAGAATGTCGTATGCTGTCAAGACATGAGCATTATAAATAAGGCGGAACGCTCCATGGAACTGATTTTACTGCGTAGCCTTAACACAGTGGAATAAAATTCCAGGGTCTACCCTACGGGCTAATTGCTAGTCCAACCTCTGCGTCTGTGCTCCTCTCGCTGCCAGTGCTCAGCGCTAAACGCCGGGTTGCCACTACGAGCCACGCCAAGAACGCCAGGACAGTAACGCCCAGCTACACACCGATCCAAGTGCCGCCACCACGTTAGGCCAACGACCCACGTTATATAAGCCCAAATAAAACCACTGTGCATTTTGTAGCCTAAGCCTTATTGCTCATTTCTGCCCTAGATACCTAACGCTACAAGTGGCGCCTTCAACCTGGTATCAAGGTGGTTTTTGTGGTATTTTGGATCGTTGAGTAGTTTGTTTTGTGTGCGTGTTGTTTTGTGAAGTCTTGTTTTTAATTTATTTGTGCTTAACAACTTGGGTCTAGAGAGTGGACACGGTACTTATCGATATCGATAAAACCTAGAATTTGTAACGACACTCTAGACACAAGTTGTCCTTTTTATTTTGCCTTTTCGTAGTTAGCTTTTCTTCTAAATTATCTTCCATCTTCATTTCTCTTACTTTTCTTATCTTTCGGGTCCTTACAACTTACTTGCTATTTCTTTTCTATCATACCTTTTAACAATAAAAACAAGTCACTACTTTCACTTTCACTATTCTTTGTAACAGAGCGGAGTAGTTTAGAATAACCTTGTTTTTAAGTGTACAAATTTACCCAAACATTGTATGAAATACTCTTACAATCATGGCATTGGATATAAAGTTCATGTCACTGCAAAAGACAGAGCTCGCGTATGAAGTAGAGATTAGAGGGGAAACCGCAGCTGATAATGTGTTAGATTTACGCAAGCAAATTACGAAACTTGTGCGGCTTTATCCTTCCGAGGACATTTTGGTGTCGCCATTTGATCCAACGGTAGACACAGCGGCAGTAGAGGAAAGCTTGTCTAAGATTGCTAAAAATATCAAATCTCTAAACGATAATTTTGATAAGAATCTTTTAGCTCGAACAAAAAATACCATGAATCACATTTTCCACCGCTTAAACCGGATTGATTGCTCACTACAGCCGGACGCATTATCCGCGTGCAATGAATGCCTTAAGCTGTACCAAACGTATAAATCAGCTTTAAACAAGTTTGATACAGTTGCTTCGGGTTCGGGTTCTGACGATGTTCCGGGTCATATTACTGTAAATTGCGAACGTGCATTGACCTCTGAACTGTCAAAGCTTAAATTTAATGGTAAAACGTGTGTACGATCCTTCATCCGTAGTGCGTCTGATTTTATTAAAGCCAGATCGCTGTCGTCTAGCAAAATTTTATCTTTCGCAACCGAGATATTCACCGATGATGCCTTACATTGGTTTCGCAGTATAAGGGACAGTGTGGATTCATGGGAGGACGTCTGTGTTAGGCTTAAAGAGGCTTTCAGCACTCCGAATTACGACTATCGTTTTCGTGATGAAATTAAGGCACGTACTCAGGGCCCGCGTGAAAATATTACAATCTACCTTTCCATAATGTCAGGCATGTTTTCACAACTTGACAAACCTCTACCAGAAGAGGAAAAATTACAAATATTACTTCATAATATACGTCCTTGCTATGCCAACGTGCTCACTTCTTGCCCGGAAATCAAAAACGTCGAAGAATTGCAAACCGTATGTAAGAACTACGAGAATGTTCAATCTCGTATGGCGCAATATCAGGAACCTCCCAAAGCAACGTCTGAGACCCTAGCCCCGGATTTTGCTTATTCTCATGCCTCTACTTCTACAAACAATACAAATAAACCATTTTTACAGAGACAAACCTACCCAAAAAATTATGAGTTTAAGCCTCGCTTCGCTACCTACGCAAATAAGCCGAATACCGGGAATAATAATCCTGTCAATGCAGTTGCTGCTGCTACACCTGTATATGCTATTAATGTCAGGTCGAAGTTTTGTCCGCGCTGCCGTGTTGACACACACTCGTTGAGGAACTGCACTGCAGAACGTGTTATTGTCTGTTTTCGTTGTGGTCATCCAGGGGTTAAGTTTCATGACTGTCCAGACTGCCAGAAACATTTATCGTCTACTGCACAACAACAAAAAAACGCATAGAGCAGAATTGTAGTTACTCCGACGCTAGTGACTGGAAGGACTGGTTAAAATTTATAAAGAACTTCTTTCGTGTCTATAAAGTAACTTCAATTCTGCAATCAAAATCAATGAATCATGATAACCGAGTTTTTGTTGATGTAAAAATACAAGATAATAAAACCTCGGGACTTCTGGATTCCGGTGCCGCTGTAACGGTAATTGGTAACGGTTTTCACAATGATCCTATCTTTTCAAACTTTACTATACATAATGATGACAAAGGTAACATGGAAGCAGCGGGCGGGAATAGGTTACCAAGTATTGGTTATATAAATCTACCTGTAGCCTTTGAAGGACAGAATCATATCCTTAAAGCATATATCTCTCCAGTGGTAACAACGCACCTTATCTTGGGTTTGGATTTTTGGCGAAAGTTCAACTTGTGTCCTAAATACATTGCCTCCCTAAATATAGATGAAACTTCCGATTCAGATCAGACTAACCCAAAAGATGCTAATCACATTACATCCTACCAAAATTTAAATTCCAATCAGCGCTCGGTCGTCGATGATATAATTAAGAAATTTAAAGCTATATCTTATGAGGAAAAGGGATTAGGTCGAACCTCGATGATTCAACATAACATAAATACAGGTAATGCGTCCCCTATTAGACAGCGTTACTACCGTATGTCACCGGAAAAGAGTAGAATTATTAATGAACAGGTGGACGAAATGCTACAACTAGATGTGATAGAACCCTGTGAAAGTTCGTGGTCATCCCCGGTACTAGTAGTTAACAAAAAAAATGGAAAACCAAGGTTTTGTCTTGATAGCCGGAAACTTAATTCAGTAACAGTTAAGGACGCGTACAGTCTTCCGTATATGTCAGAGATCTTAGACAATCTTAGAGATGCGAAATACTTAACGAGCATCGATTTGTCTAAAAGCTTCTGGCAAATTCCTATAGCCGCGGAAGACCGTTGCAAAACTGCTTTTTTTGTACCTAATCGGGGAACTTTTTGTTTTAAAACAATGGCTTTTGGCCTCACTAATGCCCCTGCTACTCAGCAGCGGCTGGTCGATAAGTTATTTGGTCCGGAATTTGAACTCAGAGTCTTCTGTTACTTAGACGATATTATTTGCGTAAGTAACAGTTTTGAAAGTCATGTTTCCTTATTGTCACGTGTCTTAGAAAGGCTTCAACAAGCTAACTTGACTATTAATTTTGAGAAGACACAGTTTTTTAGGGAAAGTCTAAAATATCTCGGGTACGTAGTCGACTCCGAGGGGTTACGCACAGATCCTGAGAAAGTAGAGGCAATTCGAAATTATCCTACACCAACTACAAAGAAGGATATAAAGAGTTTCTTGGGTACCGCTTCATGGTATCGACGATTTGTTCCGAACTTCAGTACCATCGCTGGTCCCTTAAATAGATTAACCTCAGGTAAAAAAGGTGGCCCCCCCTTTGTTTGGACTAAAGAAGCTAACGATGCTTTCGAGGAGCTTAAAAAAAAACTAACTTCTTGTCCGGTCCTGGCGTGCCCTCATTACGATCTTCCATTCGCGGTTCATTCTGATGCGAGTAATTACGGCATCGGTGCTATGCTGTGTCAAACAATTAACGGTCATGAACACCCCATAGCATACATGAGTAAATCCTTAACGGGTGCAGAGCGTAACTACAGCATTACCGAAAGAGAAACCTTGGCCGTCCTAGTCGCTTTGGAACACTGGCGTTGTTATTTAGACAACGGTCGGACCTTTACTGTATACACGGACCATGCCGCCTTAAAATGGTTTCTGTCACTCAACAACCCAACCGGTAGGTTAGCTCGTTGGGGCATACGATTGTCTACCTTTAACTTTAATATAAAACACCGTCGGGGTGTGGATAATATCATACCTGATGCCCTTTCTCGCGCTCTACCCATAGCTTCCATTACAACTACTGATTCTATCTCGCGTACGGCTGATCCGTGGTATATAAACAAATATAATACATGTCGCACGTCTCCTTCCAGTCTCCCTAACTTCACTATCAATAACAATGTTCTTTACAGACTTTCTAAGAATAAGTGTGCACTAACGTCGGAGTTTGCTTGGAAGGAGGTCGTTCCTCGCGAGATGCGTGAGCAAATTATCATAGATAACCATGCTACTCCAACTGCTGGTCACTTGGGCATCCACAAAACTTACCACCGTCTGGCTCTGCGGTATTTCTGGCCCGGTATGCATTCTGATGTAGTTAGGATTGTTTCTAGCTGTTCTGTGTGCCTGGCACATAAGCTACCGAACCATACTACGTTAGGGGTCATGGGCAGACCTAAACAGTGCTCACGACCCTTCCAAATGTTATCAATTGATTTTATTGGTCCTCTTCCTTCAAGTAGGAAACAGAACACATTTCTACTCGTAGTAGTGTGCTGTTTTACGAAGTATTGCTTCGCGTTCCCACTACGACGAGCGAATGCGGAGGCGGTAATCAAACATTTAGAGGACTCAGTATTTCTTGTTCATGGAGTTCCCCAGACGATTTTTTTAGATAACGGGAGTCAGTTTATAAGTAAAAATTTAGACTCATTTTTTAAGAAGTACAAAGTACCCAACGTTTTCTTTACCCCTCGTTACACTCCTCAAGTAAATACTGTCGAGCGTCATAATCGAACCCTTATAACGTGTATTTCGACTTTTATAGAAAACGACCATAGGACTTGGGACGTTAATCTACCAAAAATAACTTTTGCTATTAATAATTCAAGAAGCGAAGTAACAAATTACACGCCGTCTTTCCTTGTCTACGCACGAGAATTGGTAACATGCGGCTCGCACTACGTAGATAACGATCTGCCTAACGAGATTATTTTTCTACCACGCAGTATCTATGCTGAAAATATTGGTCAAATGGCAAATATATTTGATGAGGTCCAAACTCGTCTTTGGCAAGCTCATGCTAAAAATACCTCCCGCTACAACCTCAGGCGACTACCAACTGAATTCAACGTCAATGACATAGTTTGGAGAAAAACCTACTACCAAAGTGACAAAGATCAGTATTTCAGTAAGAAGTTAGCACCTAAATTCTTAGAATGCAGAATAGTACATAAGAGGTCCCCTCTAGTCTATGACTTGCAAGATATGTCCGGCAAAGATTTGGGTACTTGGCATATTAAGGACCTTAAACTAGTAAGGCGCTCAAGATAATGCCAATTCATCTTAGTTTAGCCAGTAGAATTTAAGTAGATATATAAAAATTGTAGTTAGTAAATCGGATTTTTTTTTTTTTTAAGTTAGTCAGGTGAGCAAAAATCCTTCCCAAGGGAGCGGGGTAACTGTAGCGTTAATTTATTTTCTTAGCTAAATAAATAAATAAATCTTAACAACCGATAAGTATCGATGTCGATGTGGTCGATATTATCGACTTTCCCAATCCCGGCTACTAACTTGTTTACGCGATAGCCGGCGCCATGTTATAACGGTCCGCCACAGCCGGGCATTGAAGATCTGACTGCAGCGCTGTACGCATGTCGCTCTTGCGGCCGCGGCCTTGTCTCGCGATGTCGAATATTAAATAATTTAATAGGGAACAAGTGCTCTTCCACTGCCGTGCCACTAAGTTTCCGAATATAATCGAGTGTATCTGTTTTTCCCCCGCTTTGGGTAAGTTTGAACACATAAATACCTCTTCTAGTTTTAAGTTTTTCTCTGTTCCGTAGCTGCTACTATATTATACAGCCTAATGCTTTACGCTACGCCAAATGGCGGACTCTGATTTTGAATGCTAATGTACCATGGATGTAAATTATATTCTTAGCCTAAGTAACTTCATTCGTAATGGTCATGCGTAAGATAATAACTAGATATAAATGTCCTAGCTTCCATAATATCGCACCTTGCCAATTGCAACCTTACGCTTATGTTCCTAAGCCTTATTTATCTCCGTTCTGAATTCCATGTACCGACCGCCACAGACAAACTGAACTTAGATATATAGCCACCAGAATGTCGTATGCTGTCAAGACATGAGCATTATAAATAAGGCGGAACGCTCCATGGAACTGATTTTACTGCGTAGCCTTAACACAGTGGAATAAAATTCCAGGGTCTACCCTACGGGCTAATTGCTAGTCCAACCTCTGCGTCTGTGCTCCTCTCGCTGCCAGTGCTCAGCGCTAAACGCCGGGTTGCCACTACGAGCCACGCCAAGAACGCCAGGACAGTAACGCCCAGCTACACACCGATCCAAGTGCCGCCACCACGTTAGGCCAACGACCCACGTTATATAAGCCCAAATAAAACCACTGTGCATTTTGTAGCCTAAGCCTTATTGCTCATTTCTGCCCTAGATACCTAACGCTACACTAAGTCAACGAATAAAACAATAACAAATACTTGATCTTGTTATTTTGAATGTTTTTAATAATTATGTAAAACAAAACGGGAACAAACTCTGTAAAACAGACAATAGGTACTTTAATTTCAGTAATTATATCCGGTAGGTAATCAACTAATCATATTTAAGTAAATTTACCTATACAAATTACGCATTATGCATTTCTACTTCATAATAACTTCCAAAGAGGAATGACGTCCTTACAAGGTTAATGTATTAGGGCTATGACGTACGAGCGAACATCAGTACCGCGTGAGAATGAAATAAAATTATCGTTTAAAATTGGGTTTAAGCAATAAATAAACGTAATTGGAAATTACTTACCGATGATATGAGATCCCATCTTTTTTCTTACACTTCCGGTAATGGTTTTTGCACCCTTTTACAACGCAATGAGGCATTTTTATGTTATGCTGCGTGATAACTTTCTACTGCGCAACTCGCCACACGACTGAGCGCCGTGGTGTGATAAATGCGATTATCACACCCATGTAGCGGCCCCCTTTTCAGTGCTCGTTAACCGCGTCCTTACGAAGTAATATATATGTCAATGTCTTCAATGGACGCCATCGCCACGCCATATCATTGTGATTGACGTTGCTTGTCAGGTCACAATACATTGCGTCTTAGAATAAACTTTAAAGTGTGTTAAAAATGAAACCACAAGTTATTTTTAAAAGTTGCTGAACAAATGTTGGTCAGTATGAGGAGTACAACCTACAGTTTAATTTTTTGCTCATATTACAGGCCACACCCGGTATATATTTTTAAATAAATGACCGATGACACCAAATCACCAATCAACCTAATTTTTGTAATTGTGGGATTGTTGTATGCTGAATCTAATAGTTGCTGCTATCGTATGCGCGCTTTTCGCGCGATAAGGATGAGGTAATGTATTCATCACGTGCTGACACCGCTTGATAGTAATAAACTTACGACGCGATTCGGGAAATGAATTAGAGATTAATTAGATACGATATAGTAAAGATATGTGACGTCGTACGGGTAAAGGAACCTTATGGCGGTTTACGCTTACGCTATTATTAACGTCGCTCCAATATCATTGCGGCGCTACGCGACGTAAGCGCCAGCCGCCATAAGGTACCTTTTGTCGTGGAACGTCACATATCTTTACTATTTCATATCTATTGCATCTCTAATTCATTTCCCGAATCGAGCCATTACACTATCTTGTCATTACCACGCTGAAAATGTACCCATAATACGTATGCTGAGCTTATTACCAACGGCACATTATTACTAGGAAGATAAGAGGTATAAAATTCGATCATAGGTGGCGTTATGTCAGCAGATACAAGGACTTTATACTCTCTCTTGCCGAGTATTTCGCTTAAGGGCAACCAGCTTAAGTACTAACTACTAATACGCTAGTTGACACAGATCTACAGGTCTAGTTAGTCTAGTTACCCTAGGAATGAGCTCGGTGTCGAGGCAAATGGTTTAGGAATAACGTAGGTGGAATATTTCGAGATAGCATCGCATTTCGACGTTTTACGCCTCACACGCCACTGCCTCGGCATCAGGGAATCAAATAACCATTAATTACAACCGTTACGAATGCTGAGATGAAATATATTATTACTCGTTATACTAAGAGCAGTGTTTCTAGACGAAGGTGTCGATATTGATTAATCGTCATCAAGGGTGATTTTTGGCGGCGCTAATATTACGTACTTACCTACTATGTACTTTTTATTATTTAAGAAGATAGAATATTAATATATAACTACATATAATTATATTATTTAACATTCAAGTATGAAATTACGTAGAGGCTTAAGTATAGAATAGAATAGAATAAAATAGAATAAAATTGATTTATTCGTAAGCACAAACAATCGGTACAATACATTATACGTGACGTTCCACGGCAAAAGGTACCTTATGGAGGCTGGCGCTTACGTCGCATAGCGCCACAATAATATTACAGCGGCGTTAATAATAGCGTAAGCGCCAACCGCCATAAGATACCTTTATCCGTGGGACGTCACATATAAAAGAAAACACAAAATAAGATTAAAGTGCCACGAAATGGCCCCATCTCAGCATGTTGCTGGTGGCTTCCATCGCTGATCTTCCGATGAGAATAGGTAGGTATAGGTACGAAGTAAGTACCTATACCTACTAAACTACTAAGGACACATTGACCTAGTTTTTTGTTGTTATACTTATTTTAAGTTGAAAGAAGTGACTTAAAAAAACTTAAGATTTAACTTCATTTAGTCAGTTTGAATGCTCCAGGCAAATAACTAGTTTGAGTAGTTTGTCAATACTCTTGGAGTTCGGATTGTCGGTTGAATACAAGCTTTATTTCCTTTATTTACTCGACCAGAAAATTTGCTAACCCTTTGCACAGATTAAGTACCGAGACTTAATCAAGGCTGCCCTGGCGGCATTACCGTCGGCTGATCATGTGGCTCTGCTGGTGACCTACATACACAGACAAAACATCCTCCAGACTAAGCATAGTCGCGCTACCCCCGCTGCCACGCATACGGTAATTTTACTCCATGCTCGAGTCGAAAGTGTCTTTGTGTGACGTCCGTGAACTCGTTCGTCGTTTGAACGGATCAATCACGGCACGGGACTTCGCTCACCTCGTCCCGCGCACCCCCGCATTTTCGGCAGCATCGGTTGCATGAAATAATTGCTCTAAACTCCGTCTAGAGGATTCCTAGTCTATGCCTACATACAACTTACTTAAGGGACCCACTGATTAACAGTCCGCCGGACGGTACCGGCCTGTCAGTTAGAACAAAATTTTTACAGTTCCGAGCAACTGACAGGCCGATACCGTCCGGCGGATTGTTAATCAGTGGGCCCCTTTACACCATGACTCCCATTCTGATTTTACAATTTGTTACGGTTTTGATTTTGTCTTGTTAAGACCGCTCACGCTGAGCGGAATGCACTGGAAGTCTTGTCATTAGATATCTCGCTCGCGCTTATTGGTGCGCGTGAAATGCACAGTGAGTCGTGTTAATACAAGATCATGAAGTTCGAATTGATTGCGCTGTACCAGTAACTTGCCAACAAAATGTTAAAACATACCTAATGCTGGCTTTTGGATGAGAACTGATACTGAACCATTACATTCCATTTTACTCGTAATTATACTTACGACCAATAATTTATAAGTTGAAGATATTTAAGACGAAATGACCCAACATAAATGTATTACCTACAAACAGCTCGAAAATGTTTACAAAGATGTCATTAAGCACCTATAAACAAGTTTGTCAAATACACAAATTTACTCGGCAAAGTTCGCGGTGCATTCGAAGGAGGAAGACGTCGTTAATTTCCATTTGAATTTCAAATTACTACATTCAAAATGGGAATTTGAATGATGCAGAACCGCGGGTAATTACATAATTATGTAATCACTTCTTCATCAAACAGGGGACATGTTTAGAGACGTAAAATATGTTACTAATGTGTTGGATGCAATGTTGTAGATAATTTAATCTAGAATTTAAGGTGATTTTTCGTCATAAAATGTTTATACTTGTATACCTCAAGGATTTTCGAGTCCTGGGTTGTTCACTATGTTATTTTATTACCTATTAGCCTTTACTTGCTTTGGAATTCCGGAATCATTGTCTATGGAAATATAGTTATTCTTTACCTATAGATGACAGGAAAAAGTCGGACTTAGTCGGACTCAATTACTTAGTTTTTTATCCGATCCCTACGGGTGTTTTAAAGACATTTCATTCACGTTCCACATAAAAAATACATTGTCAAAAATTGGGAACCCTTGGAACGCAAATCCGACTCGCCCTTGAACGGTTTTTGTAAAGTATAATGTGATAGGACTCATAGGCCACCTCTTTGTTTTATATTTGTCCATTGCAAAACTTATTTAGTGACCTGTGTAGATATTTAAAGTTTATGAAGCGTATTATACTTTAAATATCTACATACCGAGCCGAGGGCGTCCTCGGCTCGGTTTTTCACGTGAGATTAAGCCGGTCCCGTCGCATCGGAAATTGGATTTTATAAGCTTTAAAGACAAATTTATCTCTGCCATACTGGATTCTGGCCAAACTAATACTGAAAACTACGAATTCATATGAACGTTCTCATATTTTTGATGTCTCATCTCGACGAGATTTTTATAGCATTATTCATTCCTAATTTTATTATTTACGAGCCATATCATATCTGTGATCATATGAAACTTGTTTACTATCCTCTGGAATGGATATAATGAGTGTTTTACTGACGTTAACCACTGACTAATTTGGACCTACATATAACAGATACAAACTTAATCAGAAACAAGTTTTATTGATGAAAACATGCAATTGAAAGGTCTTTAAAATATTTCTTAATTTCCCTGAAAATAAAGTACCTTCATCTTTCGATTACTTAGATATTTATTTCGCACATTCCCTAAATCTCATAACACATTTTATTTATATTAACTTCAATATCAACATTGATTCACGACTAAATATGAGGAGTATTTTTCGATCCAAAATACTAAAAGCTTTTTCAGACAAAATTTAAAAGTCGCGATGGCAGAAAAATAACTGACTGCCCGATTCGAACTTTTAGATATGTCAATCAATAGATCTGATACCGGAATTTGCTTCACCGTAAGTAGGTTTATATATTTGTACTCAATGGAGAACAAAAAACTAGTAAGTTAGTAAGATTTTAGCTTTGTAAAACGGCTCTGTTGTAACCGATATTTTTTATTCCATTTTCACTCGATTACGGGAAGGGTTGTGATTTTAGCAGTATACGTACGTATACGTATGTATGTGGGTAATACTACGTGTAATCCACCGTGCTGCCTAAACTACTAAGCCAATCGATTGTTAAGAAAATGTGTGAGATTTTCAGATTTATTTTCTAGGGTTTGTTTTGTACTTTAGGTATAAACCAAATAAAACATAAACAATGATTTCATTTCTTCACCGAGATGTAAAAACTTTACTCTTTGTAATTTATTCGTTCTAGAGTCATCTCCATTACTCTAAACTTAACCACATTCATCGACTAGAAGGGCAAGCCACTCGGCAAAACGAGTGGAGCGCACGCTATTCTTTACTCAGCACCACAATGGCGAATATAGGATGAATAACGAATAAAAAGGAATGAAAATCTTATTTTTACCAGAAACGTATTTCTCTAATCACCTGTCTCAGTGTCCCATTTCCTCGTTTTATGTACATGTTAGCAGTTAAGTATACCTACATCAGTTGATGTATTTCCTTTTGCTGCTAGTTTTGACGTTTGCCTGAATTATTGAGAACGAAGCGTAATGTTTTACGAAAGTTGGTATATAATAGGAGAAATAGAACTCATTTCTAGAGTTGAGTGCACTAGGTAGTACTTACGTAGACTATAATTGATCGGTGACTAGTTTATATTATTTTTACACTAATATTCTGTGTATGTAGGCGGCCGATTGTAAGATCAGGCAGACTGTAATGTTCCTGTGTAATGTTTTGACGATAGTCATATTAAACCAATATATAGGCAGGATAGATTCGTTAGGTTGCTTCAGACGCCAGAAGGGCAAACTGCCTAGAAATAGGAGCCCAGGGGGTTCCGTCGACTCAGGGAACTAGTCAAAGATTTTCAAGATTCACGATATGCCTAGGAATTTCACGATATGCCTGATCTTACGATCGGCCGCCGATATGTACACAATATATCTGCTGTAAGGGCAATTTATGTGATTTCATCAATTCCACGATACTAAGCAGATAGGTATATAAATATGTATTTCAACATACCTATAATTTAGTACAAGGTACCTACAATACTAATGGTAATGTCTCAGTCGCAGCATTAAATATTAAAAGGCTTCACTGTCAACTCCTTTATTCTCACACGTGCCTCCGTCGAGTGGATGTAACTCACTCGACATAGATGCTAACTTTAAATATAGCATCTCTACAAGAATTTTAAGAAAGGCAGGATAGTTAGCAGTTTTAGACAGTTCGGTGAGGGAAAGAATAAATAAAAACGCAGAAGATATAATGCACTAAATTTATTTTAACAAAATCAGAAACATTCGAATGAAATACATGTACCTAAGTCTAAAGTTATTTGAGATAATTACGCGGTGCCATTTTTTCACGACGAGGTCCCGACAATTGTAAGAATGTAAGAATAAATCTTACGTCAGCACATTGGTGGGAACTTACTATAAAAATACTCTTGGCTGCATTTGTGGTGATAAAATTAAGGGATTTCCATCTGCGTAGGTGACTCATCGCTGCAGAAAATGATATCTACCGAAAGCGGGGCAACTACCGAAATAATTTGAAAAGTTTCCACAATTATGGAGCCTAGGTATCTTTTAAAATTCATCATCACTCATCAGAAGTGAATTTTGACAATAACTAAACCACACTAAGAAGTACGTATACGTCGTATGCCTACCCATTTAATTGAAAGAGAAAAACCAGAATTAGTTAGAAAATTACAAAATTTCTGAGCATTAAAAAAGCATAAATACAAACAGGGGTTATTCTTAGGGGTTATACAAGTATTATTATATATTTATTGTAAAACTTACTTTGGTAGGTACCTACTTAAATCGCTCTTTGCCCAGCGAACAATTTTATTGTTGTAGTTTTATTCTTAGCTCCTCCTACAATAGGATTAGAATAAGTATTTTCATTGGACATAATATTTTCTAGACGACCTTTAACCCGCTCACAGTAGGTGCCCGGATTCAGTGAACTGAGTAGTTTTATGCTTGGTTTGATTTATTACGAGTTTATTCCCTAGTTATAGAGATTTTATTTGCTGCACTTGTAGGTACCTAGGCTTGGCTACAATAGCTCATTACTAAAGTTAATTCATGTTAATACCATATATTTGCTTTATACCTACATTTATGGTTCTTCTTGTGTGGTAGGTACTTATAATAAATAGGTCATTCATTCATTGATACACTGAAGCCTTTGTTCATAGGTAGATCACAGTGGCAGCGCACAGAACGTACTTATTCATTCATTTCAATCGGATTTTTTTGTAATGTTATGCAGTTTATATTTTCCTGGTGTTTGTGTGGTGAAAAATATTGTATTTCACTCAGTTTGTTTCACCCTTGAAACCCCCGCAACGCTCAAAATTCCACTAAGCAATGAAGAAATGTCAATGAATGAACTAATTTTCCTTTAGTTGTAGCGTATAGCTGCTACTTAAGTACTTTCTAAATGTAAAAACATTCAGGTGAACCTTTGTGACTTCACAGACTGTGCAAAGATAAGACCTCGGTATTACTTTACTATTGCCATAATATAATATTAGACAATTTTAATAACAATAAGCCCGTGAGACACAGTCATATTAAATAAAAAAAGTAAGAACGGGTCACACGCGTAGGTATTATAAGTCGAAAAACGCTCGACATATTTTACTCCGTACCGAGGAGTATTATCAGCGACATGTTGAGCGTTTTTCGACTTAAAATACGTTAATGACCCGTTCTTAATATATTTAATACCTAATATTATAGGTAAGTCGTATGCCAACTATTTATCTGGTGGATACACCTTGATCACTCGAACCCGATATGTAAAAGCTAGTAATTAAGTTATAAACTCGATTAATATCCTTTGTCCACGTTTGCGTAGAGAGGCGTGATTCCCCATCACGTAATGGAGTTTGATTGTATCGCGCGAGAATACAACCCATCAATTAATTAACTTTTTCGTGTAGAGCCATATGCGTTACAACTCCACAACATCATAAATTGTGATTCTTTAGGGTTATCCGCAGATGGTCTAGAACGCAAAATGACTAGTGTGTTGTTTTTCCTAACTCGCAATTAGTCTACATCGCAAACGGTCTAGAACGCAAAATGCCCGAATTATTTTTTCCGTTTTATTTTAACTTTATAGCGATGTCGACGGAGCCCCGCTTCCGCGGGGCTCCTATTCTTTGCTGTTTGGCCTTCGGCCATTTGAAGATACCCAACGAACCTAATCTACCTATGTAAAATGTGGTGATATAAAAAGTGGGCATTTTGCGTTCTAGACCGTTTGCGACGTAGACTAATTGCGATTTAGGCAAAACAACACACTAGTCATTTTGCGTTCTAGGCCATCTGCGGATAACCCATTCTTCATGCAGAGTTCCATAGTTCATGGGTTTACGGCGCGATTCGGCAAATGGATTAGAGATTGCAACGTCACATATCTTTACTATTTCATATCTAGTGAATCTCTAATTCATTTCCCGAATCGCGCCGTTCTGCCCGATTCGAACTTTAAGATACGTCAATGAATAGATCTAGAAACGATATGGAATAGATGATGCAGTGTCAATAGTGACGTTTTTGTTTGAAGAATCGTCACATTTGACACTGACATATCGAATCCATATCCAGTCTAGATCTTTTCATTGACGTATCGTAAAGTTGGAATCGGGCCAATAATCATTAAATAATATTCTTAACGGGTCCGTCGTGTATTTGTTTACCCTTGATTTTATTCTATTTCTGATTGTACCTACATAATTTCTTTTGATAGAGCTAAGTGTTTGCAGCCGTCAGTTTAAGCAGTTGATTTAATTTGCACCTTTTCAATAGCAATATTCGTTTCGCTGAAATCGAAACGAATCTGGTACAGTCGCCATCAGATATATCGAAGCGGCCGAGATTCTCACAAATATCTGAACACGCACTCTAACGCCTTGACAATAGAGGCGTGATCAAATATTTGTGAGCGCCTTGACCGCTCCGATATATCTGATGGCGAATGTATACGTGCCTTTGCTGCACTGCGGTCACCCGACACACGCGAGAGCATTCCATTCAAGCATATGCTCTAACATGGTATGGGGACAATCAAATGACAGTAACCTATCTTCAGTCCTTTAGGAGTTTCGCGCGGTCATGTTCAACGTTTTTATTTTCGAATAAGATGACCGCTTTGTAAAAAATTAAGTGAATACAGGTGCTTTGGTAGGACGTAACAATTGTACATATATATTGCCAGCCATACATGAACCTGACAGATAAATTACTTTATGTAATACAGTCAGCAGCAGAACTTGCTAAGCGGGCGAGGTGTTCAAAATTACCTTGACACGTTCTTATTCTCTTAACAATAAAGTCGCGTCAAGATCATTTAGAACACCTGGCCCGCTTAGCAACTTCTGCTGCTGACTGTACTTTTCTGGTTCTATACATATGTACTGTATACCTATACATATTTACTGGTATAACTACTCAAATTTTAAAGACCCATTAATTATTTATTAATTTATAAATACTTTCGCGTTTACCAACCATATATTTGGTATAAACTGGATGACCAATGAGAATATTTTTTAACTATTATTAGACAACAATGAAAATACATATTCAGTTTTGTATTATTAATAAATACATTTTATATTAATGTATAGTGCCACTTACAAACAGCTTTTGAAACCAATCTGTTGTAAACCCTGCATACGTGCCTGGAGGTCCTAGGTTTTAATCCCAGTAAGAGCATTTACGTGTGTGGCGAGCATTAATATTTGTGTTTTATTTATGGCTGTTTTGTATGTCTTGTACAAGCTTTGCTCATATAATTTATATCAAATTGTTCCGTAAAATATTTATTTAGAACAGAACAATAATTCATCAGAAGTAGTAGCACATTTTTTAGTAGTTTTAACGATTATAGATGTATGTTATAAATGATTTGCTGAACTCGTACATATGTTATGAGAAAATTGCTCTGAAAATGCTGCATGCAGTATTTACGGAATCTGCACCGCTGCCATGATGGCATTCAGGTATAAGTATTCCATATAAAGCATTCCTCCCTCTCGAATTTGTCATATTTGCTAGTAAAAGACGAATGCTCAATATGCTACTGTGATATATTGATAACTATCTCGTGGGAGAATTGTACTAAAAAGATTTGTCACAAACAAATGAGTACTTAAATACAAGAGCTGTATTTGGAAAATATGCGGTAGCATTCACAATAAACAACGGGTGGAGTGAAGATAGGTCGATAGACGGCTAAGCCTAAGCCAAATCTTCGGCGACCCTAATCCCATCCTATTAGCTATTCGTGCATTCAATATGACCCTCGGCGTTCCGGCGCCCAAGTACGAACACATCGCCCGATAAGTACGGCTTGCCTTGCCTTTGACGATAAGGAAAAAGGTACGAGGAAAGATTTCTAATCTTAAGAAATATTTGCTCTTTTCATGTCAAAATGGACTACAACAGGATACAGATAACAGAAAAAAACTTGTAGCGAATATTGGAAAAGCACTTTCAATTCTATCGAATACAATTACACCGCTCATAACTCACGTCACGGAGCCGCGTGGTTTTAATCAAAGCCAAAGTTTAGGTTCGGTGGTAATCCACTAATGTAAGGATGGGAAACTTGGTCGTTGAGCGCCGCGACGGCAGCGGGAGAACTCGGAATAACAAATCCTTTTTAAGACGAATTCTCGAGCCTTGATTAACGATACAATTGTCACGTACGCCATTACGAAGGGAAAAATACGAATTTAGCCTGTAATTATTTTTTCACTTGCAAACAACTAGGTATGACAATTAAAAAGACTATACCCTAGACCAGCGGTCGGCAACAAGCGGCCCGCGAGCCTCCCTGGGTATTTTTTATATAATATTGACACACGACAATGTCTGATAAAGTCATAAATATTAACAAAGTGCGGCCCGCGTCAACTTCGGTAACTACTATTTGGCCCTATTGGCGGCTAAAAGGTTCCCGACCGCTGCCCTAGACCCATACCTCTATATCAATAATACCGATAATATCTCATCCTTTTTAAAATATCGAGTGTCTACCCATCTAATTTAGTTTTTTATGAATATTATACCCCTTCATAGGAATAGACTAATTTCATTCCTAATGGGTTCAAGCTTGTCAGGTAAACATCAAACGATTTGGGAATAATCGAACGGTTTTACGGTATTAAAGTAGCACATTTTAGCTTGTGTAAATAGGAACTGATAGCACTCGAGAAACACGTATAAAGAACACTTTGAGAACATTTCAGCAACCCGCTTTTCTCCGACTAAGTTTTAAGCCGCGCTTGGCAAAGAAGACTGACCGCACGTAAAGAAAGTGGACTTCGAGTGGATATCTACTTATGCTTCTTTTTGGACTTTAACTTTGCGAAAACGCAAAAGCAGGATCTATTTTATCTACGACTCTGTTTGAGAACGAAATAATTATATCGATTCATATGTAGTAGGTAGATACTTACATATGTATATACATGCATATGAGAACACACCGCCGGAATTGCAAATAAGCATAAAAGTGGACGAGTAGGTATATTATGATGATATTATGATATCATTACATGATTAATATTATGTGTTGCAGCCAGTTGAATCATTTTTAATTTAAACCATGATGCTTATTTGTTCTTTCAATTACCACAGTAAAAGTCTACTCTCTAACTATAATAACATTACTAAGTACTAACATTTATTTGCGCAAGCCATCAATTTTACGATGAAAGGCGTGTGAGCGCAACGCCGGTGCCGGCGCCTCGTCTCTTTAACTAAGAACTGGCGGAAAATTAAGGGGCACACGGCACACCGGCCCGCGAGCTCCATACCGTCATTGCCCATTAACCTCATAATGGGTTAAATATGCTAAGGAGAGGGCTCGGGGAATAATAGTGGGCTGCTCGGCGGCAGCCTTATACTTGGCGGCTCACACCTCTTCTAGATTACGCGTGTTTACTTCGCTATTTACAACGTGAAATTAACCAGACAAACACATGCGTGTACGATGTAACAGTAACATTCTATGTATTCCAAAAATGGAGATTTTGGGTTACTCCCTATTTGTTTTCAGGTAGTTTTTCCCTATTAACACATTGTAGTAGACAGCTAATAAGCAAAATAAACCAGCATGTGTGAGCCTATCACCACATAAACTGAAATGATTATTACTTACAACAAATTTTGTAGAATATTTGCAAATACAGATATCAGTGCCAGTAAAAATAGAATATCCAAATAATCTGCTCTCAACTTTTCACATCTATTTATAAATTATAAACGATAAAGTAGTAAAAGATAAATCAAAATATTCGTAATACAAAACGCCAAATCCGTGAGTTGCGTCAGCAAAGCGTTATTTCAAATGAGCGGTCTATTTCACCGCTGCATGCGCGCTGATAAAAGCTTTTAAAAACCGTAATCGAATTTGTGGCCTTTAATTCTATTCATATCGGTTTAATAATATATAATATATATTTGAACAAAGTAACTGTGGGTATCACATACGCGGTATGCTTTAGGGAATTTATTGCTATACCTAACTTATATCGTAAGATCGGGCAGATTGTGAAATTCCTAGTCATTACATGAAACGTGAAAATCTTAGTCTCATTCCCTGAGTCAACGTACTTAGCCGCGCTACACGGGGCTCCTATTTCTGGACAGTTGGCCCTTCGGGCATCTAAAGCAATCTAACGAACCTATTATACCTATTTACCTATTGGTTTATTGTGTCTACCGTCAAAACATTACACAGGAACATTATGATCTGCCTGATCTTACGATCGGCCGCCGACATATGCATCATAATAGGATTAATAGGTATACCTTAATAACTGAGAAGATAATTAGTTACTACCTATAGCATACAGTAGAAGCCTTTTAGATAGTAGTCCGGGCCTGAACTTCCCACTTTATTGTTTTTCTAGTGGTTTTTCGCCGAGCGTAACTTTACTAACTGCTGATCTTAACATCCCATGCGACTAAATTATGTTAAATCTGGTTTATAGATCTTAGAATCATCCTTTAATCAAAACCAAGAAAAAACAATAACAGTATACCACTAACCAACATTTGTCTACCGTATGTAAAATATAAACACAAACATTGCACGCAATCTCGTATGAAGAGCCGTATCTCTTTATTCCGAAGTCAAGGAAGAGGTCAGAGTGTAAATGGAGTCATTTATTTGCAAGTGTTTATTTTTACGCCTTCAGGCCGGACTGCCGGACGATCCGGCCGGACCGACTGAGGTCAGCTGTCCGGCAGTCCGGGAGTTTAACGAGGGCGCCGCTTATGATGCTCGCAGTGTTTGATGTTTAGCGCTGGAAGTAATTGGTGTTGGATGGATGATGTGAGCAGTTTTTTTGCACAGCGGTTTAAAGGTTGTTTATTATTTTTATGATGGGTTTCAAGGCAATTTGTAAGACGATGTGTTTAAGGGTCGAGAGTCGGCGGTCGCATAATAAAACTATTCAGGTTTTAAAGTGTTGAATGTCGAAAACAAATTTAAATTATTGTGAACTGTTTAAAATTGCACAGCAAAAGTATTTTGGTAAATATGGTTTACACATTCGTAAATTTGGACCATTCTTGTGTGACGTATGGTTCACATGGTAGCATACTTACCCGAGTTATAGCATGACAATAGCAGTATCTGTCACTTGCTTCTACCAAGCGTTGTTAAATAAACCGGGCAAGTGCGAGTCGGACTCGCGCACGAAGGGTTCCGTACCATAATGCAAAAAAAAAAACAAAAAAAAGCAAAAAGAAAACGGTCACCCATCCAAGTACTGACCCCTCCCGACGTTGCTTAACTTTGGTCAAAAATCACGTTTGTTGTATGGGAGCCCCATTTAAATCTTTATTTTATTCTGTTTTTAGTATTTGTTGTTATAGCGGCAACAGAAATACATCATCTGTGAAAATTTCAACTGTCTAGCTATCACGGTTCGTGAGATACAGCCTGGTGACAGACGGACGGACGGACGGACGGACGGACGGACGGACGGACGGACGGACGGACAGCGAAGTCTTAGTAATAGGGTCCCGTTTTACCCTTTGGGTACGGAACCCTAAAAATGATAGTTGTTTTGTTACGTGGAAAATATCATCCACGGTACGTTCCCGTTAAGGACAATAAAACTACTGACTTTATTTTCAGGTCAACCCTTTAATTAGTACAACCAACATACCGCTTTATATTTTTATTTATGGTTCATTTATGTGCGTTCTTATTTTCCGATTATGGATGCTAAAACATTATCTCTACGTAATACCAACCAAATTTGGCGCGCGCCCGTGTATCGCAGGCAGCACTACTTAACCCTGCCAGCGCGAAATCCGCACTAAATGAGCTGTGCGGAAGCTTTCACGCCCATTTGCGGAGCTCACAAACCTAGAAAAAAAAAACATTACTTCACTCGCGACAAGCTTTCGCTCTGTGGCCTAAGTGTACGCTTTAGGTTGGTACTTTATTTATGACACTTGGTTGCTTATGACAGTAAATGCGAAATTTCGTACAAACGCGAGGTAATGTAATTTATTATATTAGTCGGCATAGTGGAAAGAAATATTCCTTATCCTGAATTGAGTTAACGGCCATGAATCCTTGTCAAGGCCAAAAGAGGCAGTAAACAGATATAACAGATGACCTTTCCTTGACACTTTGTACAAAAGTATAAGGTATTCTAATGAAAAGTTCGTAAATATTTAGGTATGTGCCTACTCATTTTGCGAGACACAACACCGATGACGTGCCTTGTAATCTAATCATATTACTAAACCTACACCGTTGTTCCATCTGTTTGACTTTGATTTTTCGTTTCTCCGGCAGCTTTTACATATGAACATCAAATTTGGTGTAATAATAAAACAAAATATACAAGGAAATTTTAAAAAATCGGTAATACTCGTACCTACTCATACTCAACTCATGCATGACCGATTTTTAACCTAATGTAGGATCAGAACAGTAAGTCTTGGCCTAATCACTTTAAGAAAACTCGTGAATTGTGACTTTGGAGAAAAGTCAAAATATCACCGGTAGGCTACCAGTTTTACCTGTAGGAATGTTATAGCCATCTCAGGTTACGTAATGAGAATGAAACACGATTGGACATATTATTAACTGTCAACGAACGATTAGGAATTACACCTAATAGATTGAGTATTTAAATATATGTAGATATAATATCAAAAGACTGATTTTTTAAAATCTAAACGCCGGTCCTTATTTGACCGTTATTGAAATCTGGTTAGGTATTTACTGGTTATTTCACATTTTTTTATTTATGTTCTGACCGAAGGGTAGATTTCTAATGGCATCGTTCTATTAAATGCAGTAACAGCGAAATTTAAGGATGCACAGGTTTTCATGACGTCTGGCGTCTCTGATAGGACTCGAACGTCGTGTGTAGATATGTGGTTTCCACGTCTTCAATTAAAGATTTACATAAAGTCAATAGTTGGTTCTACAATTCCGCAACGTGATTGGATTTGCAAGGTAAGTAGGCACGAATATGCAGGGCTTGAATTAAATAGTTACTTTATGTAAATTAACTGCTTTTGGGCAAAAAAGTATTCTCTTACTAAAGGTACGACCGGTATGTCTAGTGAATAAATGCGCATAATTTTAATTAATTTCCCATTTTTAAATTCAGTTATCTACATACAGAAGAAAATAGCGGGTTTAATTTGTATTCCGTTATGACTTGCTCAAAACTAACTAGGTACTTACATTTTGAACGTACAATTAGATGATCAACGCTGGACTTCGGCTAAAGTGAATCTGGGGACACCATACCTTGATACAGAACTCAGGCGACACTGCTGCCTCAAGCTGAGGCAGCAATAGAGAGCTCATTAGTAGAACACTGCGATACCGTGGCGCTCGAATGGTCCTACTTTTACTTCATCTAACACTTCGCTCGTACTACAAGCCGGATTACAAGTGTTTAGGCGGTTAATATACAAGAAACGAACGCTGCGGGTGTTATTCTCGGGCGAACAAAGTTGACCTCGACATCCGTTTGAGAGCTCTGCTTCATGGGAAAGCGCATCTGATACTGGTTACCCTAAGCATTAGTAGCGCTTATGCTGGGCAGGAAACACCACTGAAAGTGGTGTAGTAAGTATTGATAGGTATCTTGTGTGTTACACCATACGTTACTTACTGACACCGCGCAAATGTTAAAATCCAGAATGGTCACAAATTGCAGCCAGCTACATTATCACTGGAATTATCAATTTCTTTGTCAACGTATTTGATAAGTTGAGTGACAATGACAATCCCAACCACGTTTGAAATGCGATCAGGAACGTCACTCAATTTATCAAGGACTATGACATTTCCCGCGTTTCACCGCAATAATTCGGCTGACCGCAATGCGGCATTGCTTGTGGTAATTCTTACTTTCGACTTATGAGAAAAGTCAAATTGCATAAAGATACATATATATATATTCGCCCAAAAATTCCCATTACGCATTTTCTCAACTATGCGTTAATTACTCTTCTCTTCTTCCTCGCGTTATCCCGGCATTTCGCCACGGCTCATGAGAGCCTGGGGTCCGCTTGACAACTAATCCCATGATTTGACGTAGGCACTAGTTTTTACGAAAGCGACTGCCATCTGACCTTCCAACCCAGAGGGTAAACTAGGCCTTATTGGGATTAGTCCGGTTTCCTCACGATGTTTTCCTTCACCGAAAAGCGACTGGTAAATATCAAATGATATTTCGTACATAAGTTCCGAAAAACTCATTGGTACGAGCCGGGGTTTGAACCCGCGACCTCCAGATTGCAAGTCGCACGCTCTCACCGCTAGGCCACCAGCGCTTCCAGCAGCGCACATTTTGGGCAGCGCGCGTTTGTTTATGCGTTAATTACTATTAGGCATATTACATTAGTTACATTACATATTAGCATTATGAAAGCATTGATCTAGAGTTTGACCGTAAAAAGTCTGCAGCGATTTTGATAGCCCACTCGGTATCGTCTTGGGTCGTCCCATTCGTTTTTCGTCAAGTTCTTAAATTAGTCCTATTCTGCTTTCGTCATTCATTCTATAAATAAATAAATAAATATTATAGGACATTCTTATACAGATTGACTAAGTCCCACAGTAAGCTCAAGAAGGCTTGTGTTGTGGGTACTCAGACAACGATATATATAATATACAAATATATATATATATATATAACACCCATGACTCAGGAACAAATATCTGTATCATCATACAAATAAATGCCCTTACTGGGATTCGAACCCAGGACCATCGGCTTCGCAGGCAGTGTCACTACCCACTAGGCCAGACCGGTCGTCCAAAATCTATATTCGTCACAATCGACGGCGGCTTTCAATGTAGAATGAGTGACGAAAGCAGAATAGGACTAATTTAAGAACTTGACGAAAAACGAATGGGACGACCCAAGACGATACCGCCCACTCAGTGCAAGTGTCATTTTAAACGTCAAACTTCTATAAAATTATGACGTATACTTAACACTTACACTGCGTGGACTATCAAATCCGCTACAGACTTTTATTGGTTCGACTATAGTTCATATTCATTGTATTTAGGTACCTATTGAGACCACGTACAGATTCCTGGACTACCTATTACAAGTTACTCAAGCTGAGATACGCTCGCCCACCTAATTTATTTTTTGCACGTACACTTACGAGTAATACAAAAGTTGTAGGTGCCGACAGGAGGTAATATACGAACCATTTTGCCCGTCAGGAGCGCTCGAGCGACCGCGAGGTCAATTTGTCTCAGGACCGGGAAACGTGCTAATAAAATGCACCAACTTTTTTTCCTCTCATAAAATATGTAGTGTAAAAGGTTACCTAGTACAAAGGTGAAGTGTACACAGCGAGCGATATTTCATGAATATAAATGCTGCTACACTGGAGAATAAGTAAAGTCAAAGTTTTGGTATATTTTTTATGTATACAAAGACTGGCTCAAATTCTGGAACTAGTTCAAATTTTATGTCCGATATTTTTTATGTTTTTTTTACGGAACAACCTGATATAAAAAAAAGTATTAAAAACAAAGCCCAAATTCAAAATTATTCAAGATAGTGCTTCATGGGCTTTTAACAACAAATTAACAAAATCTTCACGCAGGTAGTTAGGTTAGGTTATAATTTCAAAAGTACCCCACATTAAGAGTTGTTTGTTATTTACATTTTTTTTCTTTTAATAGTAATAGTCCAAAGAGATACAAAAAATAATAACATTAATAACCATTTCTTGTTACAGGTACCTACATCATATACAAAACCTACATCATGCTAAAAGCAAGCCGCTAAAGTAAAAATAATAAGTACATGTGCCTATAGAAATTCTTAATTACTTAGTTTAGCAAATATAATTGATAAATGTATAGGAAAGTGATTCTTAGATTTATTATTTACGTATGAAATTAAAATTTTAGCAAATTATGTGATTTTTTAGTAACAAAATTTAGAAGCAAACACATTTTTCCTTTTTTTAAACCTCACATTACGGAGTGTCTTAGCAATCTAATAAATAAAATGCTTGCTCACATAAAAGCGATTCTTAGTGAATGGTGAAAAACTGTGTAAATAAAATTCAAAATTCAATGAAACCGTGATTTGCCTGTGAAAGAAGATACCCACCGGCAGAATGTTGCCCGTACCGCAGGACCGAATGTCGGGGCGCCGGAGCAGCTCCATCGTGAGCCGCACGCTGCTCGGCCGCCGCGCGTCCGTGTATGCCACGGGCAACCATCAGGACCCCGCCAAGGTATGAAACATTTTATATTTAGTGATGTACTCCTAGTTCGTGAAATAAATCTATTGAAACGGATTACATCGCGCATATTTAATTCATCCCGACGTTTTGAACCCTTTACAGCATTCGTGGTGGCGTTGGTGGTTGTGGTACGTCGGGATGAATTCAATATACGCGATATAATCCGTTTCAATAGTTTTATTTCATGAGTAACTATCGCGGTAACCGAAGACAATATTATACTCCTAGTTCATTCCACAAAGGGACACAAAGGACACAAAGGGGCTGGCTTTGGACCGACCAAGGTGGAGACAACTTCATCACGCTGCACCGACAAGAGCCCGGCTCTTAAATTGAAAGAAGAAGTTCATTTAGGAATGTGTGCCATCGTCCACACTGTTCAATTCAGAGTTCAAGAATTCGTAAGCCTTGTTGTATATACATAAGATCCACCACAGGCATTTGCGTCTATTGCAGACGATTTATGCATTACTGTTTAGACAACTGAGCAGACTGAGCAACTGAGCTGAGTTTGGCAGAGGAAGCTTTCTTTCTGCGATACCTTGTGCTATCTAAAGCATCCTCCCACGTTTTTGGCAGAGAAAGCTTTCTTTCTGCGACACCTTGTGCTATCTAAAGCATCCTCCCACATTTTTGGCAGAGAAAGCTTTCTTTCTGCGACACCTTGTGCTATCTAAAGCATCCTCCCACATTTTTGGCAGAGAAAGCTTTCTTTCTGCGACACCTTGTGCTATCTAAAGCATCCTCCCACATTTTTGGCAGAGAAAGCTTTCTTTCTGCGACACCTTGTGCTATCTAAAGCATTCTCCCACATTTTTGGCAGAGAAAGCTTTCTTTCTGCGACACCTTGTGCTATCTAAAGCATCCTCCCACATTTTTGGCAGAGAAAGCTTTCTTTCTGCGACACCTTGTGCTATCTAAAGCATCCTCCCACATTTTTGGCAGAGAAAGCTTTCTTTCTGCGACACCTTGTGCTATCTAAAGCATCCTCCCACATTTTTGGCAGAGAACGCTTACTTTCTGCTACACCTTCAGCTATCTAACACATTAAACCAGGCTTGTTCGCATAGCTTTCTTCCCTCCACAACACCCATGACAACACCAATGATCAGTTAACTGTAGTTATTCCTGTTAATTGAGAAATATTCTTAGAATCTTGTATCATTCACTCTTACCTAAATAAGACGTCTCTGCGTAGCATAACATATGAAATATGGATGTACAGATTTACTACTTTTATTATACACGTTCGTGACCTTCGTCGCTGATAATCGTAAAATTTTGTTTATTTTAGTAACACTGAAATATCATGTTAAAAGCGTGCCGGTATCTACCCATTGTTCCTTTTGAGAATTATAGGAATTAATAGTTTTATCTTATAAATAACAATTAAATGCTTAAAATTTAAATTGATCGCTTGATATTAATTATCTATATTAGATATATATTTTCACGTAGGTGTCCCGAAATACCTTCCTGGATTTTAGCTCCAACTCCAAACCTTACCATTACATAATGACATTATTAAAATTATTCAACTCGTTATCAAACTACACTGTAACCATTAACTAAATGTCAATTTCCGATCGACAATTGTACTTCAGAGCCATTACAGCGAACAGTCCCCACATTATTCAAGAACGCAAACAGACCCGACCTAACCGAAGGCATTATATTATTTATTCGATCAATGGCAGTTTTCCCTACGACCACAAGCTGGCAACAGCTGAGCGGAATTTGCATTATAAATGGCGGGTACATAACGTTCGCCAAATTGGTCTATTAGTGAACAGGAGTCAATTAGCTACAGGCGTTTACCGATCTAGATTGCGATGCGTATTCAGTGAGACGAGCGTTCTAGGAGTCGCTATTATTCTAGTTCCTCCACATGCGGGTTCTATAGTCTGGTCGGAAAGAGAAGAGTCGTAGAATGTATGGGGCCCAATTCATCTTCTATAGTGCGTCTCACTTTCGCCAATATACCTACTACACTTGCGAGCTTGCTTGTATGTGTAGGTACTAGCGAAATGCAATAACTGAATTACCTACATTATTTAAATGTCATATTGATGTCAGTGTCAGTGTACGCTCGAATCATTCCAACGTATCGGAACGGAAGCCGGTCTTGCTCGAAGCTCGAATCAGCTTGTTAGATATGTCTTCAAAATCAAGCTGTAACTCTTGGAAGAATATATCTTATATTAAGTTCAGTCTTTTACATTTTTAACATTTCCGGTACCTATTATTGTATTGCGTATGGTTCGAAGGTTTGTTTATAAAACTTACAAACTTCAATCGAGACATGTCATAATCAGCGAAAAATGTTTACCTATAAATCAGTTCTAGATGATATGATAAAACTAAAAATATAACGGGAACCTATATCGGTTAATGGAATAAAGCTCTATGAAAAACCAGAGACTATAAAATGTTATCATCACTAATATCAAAGAATATAGACATAATACCCTTTAGGTACCTAGTAAAAATGTAATTATCGCAAAGTCAGATCATAATTATCTTCCTTGCTTCGTGTTCTAGAGTAGAAATAAACACAATTTAAATATTATATATGTGTGCCTATAATAGTATGGATATTCGATGTGGACCATATGAAAGATGTTTACAAGTGGAAAAACCTTTAAACATTGTATTTCATTAAGATTTATTTGCCTGAGAAAAAACAGAATGAGGACGTGCGTCGCTTGCAAAGGGAAGAACTTTTATTTGTTTTCAGAGTGTTCGCGTGTTGAGCGAGTATGTACTTACGTATTGCTTTGCGATTGTTACTTCAATTCAATGTCAGTATTTTTAGCGCTGTGCTTGTGCGATTCTTTTTCGGCGATCCAGGAGCCGTGAAAAAAAAGTTTTCAGTTAAGGGGCCAATTTTTGAATTTCGACCACTCGATTTCGTGTATTTCGTTAAATAATATCTCCACTACTAGGCATTTAAATTCTACTAATAGAATTGAAATCGAGTGGTCAGTACCAATCGATTCCAAATTTCGATAGCTCGTATTTCGAAAATTTGCATTTCGGCGTTTTCCACCGATTATCGAGTGACGAAATCGTGCGATCGAAATTCAAAAATCGGCCCCAAGTATACTGATATACCTACATAACTTTTTAGCCAAGATATAAGTAGAATACCCGTTAGTAGGGTTTGCACGACGGATCCGAAATGTATGGGAAGATCCGCGGATCCGGATCCAGATCCGGATAATTTCATACATTTCGGATCCGGATTGCAAACCCTACCCGTTAGGTCAGTTATGTGTATTACCTTAGTATATTTTTTCCGGAACATCCATAATGATGCATGGGCCGATACGTAACTGCCCGGTTTTTTAAATATATTTTGTTTTTTTTTTTTAATATATATTAGTATTACCTAACTATTGATTTATAAAGTTTTCCCGACATAATCGACATTCTGACATAGCGGCACCACGGGTTCCAAAATTGCTTTTACATAATAATGTTATTATAAGCACTCACCGAGGTTACATTACGGCATGTAACATTTTGTTTACCGGCTATTATACAGCCCGGGCTTTTCACTCCACGCTTACCCGTACTCTATTCATACGGAAACATAAACAATGTCTTATTCATATGCCTAACAGTTAAATCAAAATCGCGCCGTGCAATCATATTATCATAAGAAAAGTGCGCCGTAACCCGTAAACAAAATTAATACAGCCTCATTCTTGAACTTTCGCGAAAGAAAACAGGTTCTTGCTTTTAGATGATCATTTCATTTGTCACACAAGTTAACAGGCTATTTACGAACGAAAAGTAAGTTTTAACCGAACTTTTCGTAGCGTACTAAATTGCGTTCTGCGTTTCAGTTAACAGCTTTGTGGCATGTTTCTGTTCGCTGTGTCGCTTCTGTATGGGTATTAATTTCCCGGTGTTATAGTGAAACTTTGTGAATGAGAAATGAGGTCTCGTTTCTCTCAACTTAAGTTTTATTAGAGCCCTTACAGATAATAGAGCGGCGATTTTTGAATTTCGTTCGCTCGATTTCGTCACTCGAAAATCTGTGGAAAACGGATAAATGCTAATTTTAGAAATACAAGCTATAGAAATGCGGATTCGAGTGGTACTGACCATTTATTTTCACTTCTATTAGTAGAATAGTAGTGGAAATATTATTGAACGAAATACACGAAATCGAATGGTTGAAATTCAAAAATCGGTCAACTGACTTCTGCGCGTATAAACTTTTTTCTCGTTAACATGATTTTACCTTAATATTCCCGCTTGCAATCCGCTTATCGTTTTAAATGGGAAACCAAATGGATTAAAACCATCTGTTAGTTGCTTGCTTTGAACTTCCTGTAATCCGATGTCTGCTTGACAGAATTCATTCGCATTTGCAATAACACACTCAACTATACACGCTTATAGAAATCAAATAATTAAGAGCCAACAGGAGTGGTCATTTCTCCATACAAACGTACTCGACTGTTTCCTCCGTGAGTTTTGATGCTAGAGCAATGATTTTTCCAACACAGATTAATATTGTCAATATGTGTGTCGGACCGTTTTGCTTTTTTGATATTTTTGTTTCTTAAGGCGGTAGAGCCCTTCAAAAATGGCCAGCCGGCTATGCCGCAATGAGAGGCGTAGTATTCAAAACTGATATTAATTAGCCAAAAAAGCAAAACGGTCCGACACAGATAATTTCATAATCATTTAGATATCTAAATTTCGTTACGATTGGTTAAGTTTTGGAGAAAGAAACAGTCGAGTACGAAACCTCAATTTTTGAGATTTTTACGCAGGATTTTCGCCTTGTCCCTTATCGCACTAGTTTTAGGAGCCGCTTCCGTTAGCGAGACGGGTATATATATTTACCTAAAACGTTTAAAACTCAGCTCCTGTTTCGTCTTAACAATATGTCAACATTTTGTATTAGCAGGCAAAAGATGAAAAGGAAAATAAATAACAATCAAATTTCCCGATGATTCAATCATAATTAACAAATTTCGTAAATGCGGCTTGTATTAAATACAGTAATGGAAGGAAATTATACCTAATTTCCAATTATAAAGGACATTATTACTAAAGCAAAGCCCGGTCGCACCCGGCGTTCATAAGTAATGGAAAATGGAGCGCAGATTGTTTTTTTACAATTTACTCTCTAACACCTGGACAGTAGACACGTGGCCGTGACAGCGAGGAGGGTCCAGCCGGATTGGGATTGCTCGAGTATAAATTAAAACGACATAATGTTTGACATCGAAACTTTCCTATCCAATGTTGCCATCTATCTGCTTATCCGGACCTTTATTAATACTTATCTGTTACATCTTGTATATATATTTTGGAAACGGTGTTTAAATTCGGGTATGTCACTGCCCAAAACATTGAACGTGGAGGAAAATTTAATGGCTCCTCTACACGATGGGCCAACGCCGGCCACTCCAAGGGACGCATTTATGCGTTAGAGGGAGCAAGTGATATTGCTATCTCGTTCTACCGCATGGCTGCATCCCTTGAAGTGGCCGGCGTTGGCCCATCGTGCAGAGGAGCCATAACGCTCCCAATGATCTTTTACCCGAAGGGCACGCTCCGACCGTCACAGGCGTGCACGCTCTGGATGCTCTTGTTGCTCTCTGAGCGTGCGTTTCGTGGCCGAGGCATCAAACCATGCACTTCCATGTAGAACCAGCCGGGAGGGCTGCTTAGTCTATCTCAATGGCAGAATGAGACGGATGTATACATGTCATCCTGCTTGATCCCACGTAGAAACGAATCCATAGGCCGGAAACTAACTACTACTCTCACAATCGCTTTTTACAAAGTTCTTTAACAATGAAATAACTGAATCATTCTTGCTACTCCAACTAAGGAACAAATCGAACATTGTAATAAGCACTTAAATTAATGAAGGCAAGAAATCCACTTCGGCAGTTGTGGACGTAGAAAATATAAACGAGTACGATTCTTTTTTTGCTGATTACTCTGTTTATTACTCGTATCTAATTGCATCTTGTTTTTATGTTTTTAATCTTACCTAACTGATTTAAACCTTAAATATTGAGGATTGTTGCACCTTACATTTGAGATTAACAACTAGAATGAAGTATTTATTGATATTAGCCATTTATTGACATCTTTAAAATTGTTCCTCTAAATTGTATGGTTCAGAATTAATTTCTCCAAAAGAATATTATAATAGAATAATGATTTTTTTTTATTACATGGTTCCCACGAGGTGGTTCTACACTTTAAAGTTGACTGAATACATACAAAAATGAAGCATAAAGTAAACTCCTGTTCTCACCGCTAGTTACGCCGCCGGAATACTTACGGACTTGGCCACTAAACTTACTCGTACCTGCAGTAAATTTGCATAGTCAAGTACTTGTTCAAGGAAAGTTTATCGGCGAGGAAAGAATACCTACATCAAACCTTTAAGAAGTAATAACTAATACAGCATACAAATTTGTTTGCACCTATCTATTATCCACCCATATTATTATGATGATATTATTTTAGCATTTAAGCATTAGCACACAAAACTGACATGAGAAAAAAATAATTAAAAAAACATCCATTACTGAAGGATAATCCGTAATTTGAACAGAGAGATAACGCATTATGCAGTACAAATATATAAAAAGTTAAAAACCCTTTCATAAATTATGAGTTTTTGGTTGGCCTGGTTTAAACCAAATAAAAAGCTCTTCCATTAAGGGTTCATTTAATGCAACATATATTTATGTAGAAAAGTATATATTTCATGTTGTTATTTATTTTTATTGTGGTTCGTTCAGGATTCAATGTAAGCCCTCTTCGTAAATATGTAATTTTGCTCCCTTGTAACATCATCTACTAATTCTTACCTGGCTTGTACACCCTATAAAGAAAGATCAAAATTTACATCATTCCACTTATTATGAAGCTTTCGATATAAACCAACAAGTATCCTCGAAGTATCCACGAGCGCTGAGAGCTGAGAGTCATAAGTGTCATAACTGCCGCTTTTCAAGTTTATCTAATTTAAAAATATATGAGATGTAAAATTCCTATGTTGTAAATAAATTATGTAGATTTAAAAATTATGCAATAACATTATCTCTAATTAGACGCACTTCCTGGATTATGGAGCGAAGCTTAGATGGCTTCATTATAGATACATACACTTCCGAAAGTCCTCAAGTCACTTGACACTTTGTCTCATACTTTATGCATAATTTACACTCTCTGGATTGACTTACGTGCGTTAATAAGGGACATATGACGTTGAATGTATCTATAGGTACCTACATATATTGGTTTTTCTAGTACGTAGTTTAATTACTTACTGTTAGCGTAAAACAGAGTAATTTGTCAGGATCCGCGTAACATCGTGGATATTTGCTGTCGCTATGTTGTTCGTTTATTACGCGACCTATATCCTATATCCGGTGGAACAGAACGAAGGACTTTTACGCAAACGGGGAATTGTTTAGGCTACGTATTTTATTTTTCACTTATCACGTTCATATTTCTAACCTTTTTGAGATACAGTTTATTCAATATTAGTAAAAAAGTCTGAATGTTTCAACCCTAGCAAGTAGATCCTATTGAATGACATGACGTGTGTCAATTTAAAATGCCAGTAACTTTGTAAGGTTGTCACTGATATAAAGATATTTCAAGTTAATGAGTTTTTTTTACTTTTTAATCCAGATTTACGATTATAATAACTCAATTGTAGATCACTTAGATAACGATGTCCTTTCAGCTCAGTCTCTAGAAATGTTCTATCCTGTATAAAGAATGATTTAAGAATTACATGTAGTACAACCTCGCTGGTGATGCAATGTAACCCCTTTAGATACCCGTCTATTGGCGACGGTAATTGCTTACCATCAGGCGATTCGTCTGCTCGATTGCCTCCTTTATCATAAAAAACATAGCGTTTTGATACAAAGGTATACTCGTAAGGTACTAATACAACTATAAGAAAGTAATCAAATTGACAGTATAATTGAAATGAATACATTTCTAAATATTATAGTTTTTGTGCTAAATATAAAAATAGGTATGCTTCTTGGCAAATTTAAAATTTTGATTCCCATTTTCTTACAGTTTCGCCATTTCTCAGTCTGTTTCCTGATCATCAGATAATTTTTTTATACCACATCGGTGGCAAACAAGCATACGGCCCGCCTGATGGTAAGCAGTCACCGTAGCCTATGGACGCCTGCAACTCCAGAGGTGTTACATGCGCGTTGCCGACCTTAACCATATTGTACTTATGTTAAATTTCATAACATAACAAAGAACCAATACCGCCGGTACTGAGGAATGTAAATAAAAGCTCGTAATATGCAGACTGTTGAATTAGTAATCCTCGAAACCTCACGCCACGCACGTTTTTAGGGTTCCGTACCCAAAGGGTAAAACGGGACCCTATTATTCACAGATGATGTATTTCTGTTGCCGCTATAACAACAAATACTAAAAACAGAATAAAATAAAGATTTAAATGGGGCTCCCATACAACAAACGTGATTTTTGACCAAAGTTAAGCAACGTCGGGAGTGGTCAGTACTTGGATGGGTGACCGTTTTTTTTTTTGCTTTTTTTTGTTTTTTTTTGCATTATGGTACGGAACCCTTCGTGCGCGAGTCCGACTCGCACTTGCCCGGTTTTTAAACAACAGCCAAATAGGAATGAGGTTCTCATTTCGACTGTTTTATTAATGTTCCTCCCCGAGAAGAATTTTATTTGCTATCATACCTGTTAATATAATATTAAGATTTACGGTAAGTACCTATTGAAGAATAAAAATACAGAAAATAATAAATACAGGTTTTATAAATATTCACTTGAGCAAAATTTGCAAACGTATGATATAATAGACGTCACTAGCAGTACTATTTGTATTTAGCACCTACCTACCTACGATATTTTTTTTTGTGAAATAGGGAATATTACGCGAAACTCTGCGTAGGGGGCGTCACTAACCACAATCCATCACGTCGAAAGAGAGTTGCGAGCAGTTGGACTGAGCTGATGTGAGGCCAAAGATGTTTCTCGAGATATAAAGGCGTGGCGCGAGCTTATAAATGCGTTTTGCACTTCTGAGGGGCCAGAACAACAACATATACATAATAGCGGAGCGAAGGTATTTTGGAATAATAATTAGGTACTGCTATTTTATTTCTTTTCACGTATATGCTAGCACATTAGGGGCTGTCCATAAATTACGTCCTCGAATTTTGACCCCCATACAATCATCCAAAAATCATGCTTCGAATGACCCCGTTTCCTCCTACGTCATACTACCATCATCCGATGACCAGACCCCCCCCCCCCCTAATTTGAAATGACGTAATTTATGAATAGCCCCTTAGAAGCATGGATTTAATAATAAATACGACATGATATAATATGTTTGTTTAACGGTTAGTCCTCTATGCCAAATTTTATGCTCTCTCAGGGACCTATACCCTTCTCACGATAATAATCTATCTATACTACTAGTATGAGGGAATTGAGGGGCCATAGCTAATATTATTTTGATACTTTAAAAATTTGTAAAAACCAATAAAATTTCTCATTATCCAGATCTCCTGGACTACATTTTACATTACTTTTGTGGACTTAATGTTTTTTAACAAGGAACGTGTAAAAGTAGGGCGGCTTCGGGATTCGGGAATTTTCAGCATCTTACTTAATACTTTAGTACTTCTTTATTAGGGCATAAAATTGGAAGCTCATTTAGATACCTCATCCAGATAAAAGAAATAATTAAAAAGAAAGCTACCTTTAAGATACTTTTTCTTATAATTTTAGAAGAAGCTGTTACTTACACTCTTGGCTAACACGCGTACGAGTATGCTAATGCTAAGACTGGCAGACTTGGCCATTTAATTTCCTAGCCGCTGCAGGAATTTGGCAGACAAAAGGATAAAAGGTTATGAGGCGATCTGTCAGTGTCAAAAATGTAATTTATTCAACCAAAAACGTTACTTTTGACACCGACACATCAGATCCGTATCTAATCCAAATGTGATTCATAACCTGTTAATAAAAATAGAATAAGTACGCCTGTAAGTACCTAGGTGTAGTTAGTAAACGATTTTCGCTCAAAAGCAAGCTATTACGAGCATGTTGAGCGACTAGGTATCAGGACTGAGCCAGTTCCGACGCTTATCGATACGCCGCAGACAGTACATTGTACTGCTAGTGACGTCTATATACCATACGCTAGTTATCAACGACTGAAGGGTTTAATTTCCCCGTATTTAGCTCTTGTATAGTTTAAAACGTTGAATGCGGGTAAAACGAGTGTGTACCTATGTCGTACCTTTTCGTATTCCAATGACGAAGTATATTTAAAATAAGTTCTAGATTTCGATACCTTATCAAGAAGAAATTTAAAACCGACCAAGTGCGAGTCGGCATGGCAAATAATCACGTTTGTTGTACGAGAGCTCCTCTTAAATATTTGTTATTTTCTATTTTTAGTATTTGTTGTTATAGTGGCAACAGTCTCAACAGAAATACATCATCTGTGAGAATTCAAACTGCCTAGCTATGACAGTTCATGAAATACAGCGTGGTCACAATCATGCGGATGGACAGACAGACAGACAGACGGACAGTGGAGTCTTAGTAATAGGGTCCCGTTTTTATCCTTTGGTTAAGGAACCCTAAAAAGATATAGTTATACTATACCAAAATATTTTGCCGACGTTGAGCTTCGAAACCCAGCAAAGGCCGGAGGTCGAGCTCCGCGTAGGGCCGAAGGCCCGGAGCGTCCCTTACGAGTTCCCAAAAACGCGAGGCCGAGGGCCGAGCTGCGGGAATGAAGTGCTCGCATGCGGATCTTTTCTTTCTAGCAAAAGTACAACTTTATTTCTTTTTCCCTTTGGAAAACAAACTACTACTACTGCCGCTACAACAACAACAGCACAAACAACAATAACAACAACACATCAACAACAGCACTAACAACAAACTACAAGATTACCGTGGGGCCCTCGGGCCCCGCGCACCAAGCAACCAACTAAGTAGTTATAGGTATAAGCGGGAAATTGACATGTTCTGGCCCTCGCGCACGGTTTCCTCGACGTTCAGATTCGTGTGGTGATAATGTAAAATGCGGGTAAAGTGTCGCCTCTAAAAGGTTTCGCGTTTACATAAGTGCACCAAGACACGGTTGTATTTATGTGCAACAACTAAGGCGTATATTTTTATTTCCTCATAATAAAATCACTTTAGATTGAAAAATGTGGTTAAGTTTTTTAATACCTACCTACAGTAACATTTAGGTGGCAATAAATCATCAGGCCCTCCTGATGGTAAGCGATCACCATCACCTATGGACGGCAGCAGCCACTGGTGCGTTAGGTAGGTCAATAAATACATGCGCGTTGATGACCCTTTAAAACCCCGTCTATCTCTCAAGAAAACGCGTGCTCTTGTTACATAAGGTAAACGGCCCCAAGTTCGTGTTAGTACGTTATTTCGTTAGTTTTTTTTCTGGCGCAAATAATAAGGAATTCAAATATCTTTTATTCAAATTATACATATGAAAAAAATTTGTATTATTTAATTTCTTCAATAAAATGATAACCAATATTTTAGTGATTAAACTAAGAGTAATACGACGGTCGAAACTGTTAGACGGCCGCGAATAGCTGTGTTGTATGCGTGCACTTAGGCGTAAGGTGCGCGCTCTCACTTGTTAAGCTTATAGGAAGGAAAAGCTAAACCCATTCGAATAAAAGTTTTTGGGAGTATTTCTGTGGGTTCCTTAGTAATTGATTTGATAAGAAAAAAGATTGAATATATGCATAGAAATAACTTAAAATTGCAATAAATCGACTCACGAAATAGCGGTCATTTTATCTTTCGTGTGTCTCCTATCGTGCCACTAACGAATCAAGGATTTTCTAGATACATTTTGAGTGCTTGTTAGGGTTCCGTACCCAAAGGGTAAAACGGGACCCTATTACTAAGACTTCGCTGTCCGTCCGTCCGTCCGTCCGTCCGTCCGTCCGTCCGTCTGTCACCAGGCTGTATCTCACGAACCGTGATAGCTAGACAGTTGAAATTTTCACAGATGATGTATTTCTGTTGCCGCTATAACAACAAATACTAAAAACAGAATAAAATAAAGATTTAAATGGGGCTCCCATACAACAAACGTGATTTTTGACCAAAGTTAAGCAACGTCGGGAGGGGTCGGTACTTGGATGGGTGACCGTTTTCTTTTTGCTTTTTTTTTTTGCATTATGGTACGGAACCCTTCGTGCGCGAGTCCGACTCGCACTTGCCCGGTTTTTTTTTTAATATAACAACAAAGATAATTAAAAAAATAAATTAGAAAACAATTAATGTATTGCATGAAGTTTCGTATGAGCGAAATTCGGTATATGTTTTTTTCACTAGAATTCTCATAAAACCAGTTTGAATGTGACCCGAGTTAAAAATTTTAAGGTACTATGTTCCACGTATATTCTCATATTAACTACTAGCACAATTTTATTTATTATTGAAATTTGATTTATTTTCTTGTATGTTTATTTTTAACGTATAAGATAGTTTAGATAGTACTTAAATTATTTTTTGTAAATAATTTTAATTTTTAATTATTTTTTATTTTTTTTAATTTTTATTTTTTTATTTATTTAAATTAAATAGTTTGACTTTTAATCAAGTATTAAAGTACCCATATGGTTTACCTAAGTCTTAATTCAACCATTAAAGTCGACGAGTACAAAAAACTTTAAGCTAGCTCTCAATTTAACTTTTTTTTTATTTATTATTTTTAATTTGACCTTACAATTATTCGTAAGTAGGTAAGACCGTTAAATATTTAAAATGATTATCAGCAAATTATCAATTTATCACCAATTACTCTAAGAAAACTTTATGCCGAAACAGGGGACACGAATTCACGAATTTAGGAGCTGACCTAAATTTGTATCACGAAATGGGAGCCAAATAAGAGGTTCACGAAAAAATTCATATAAAAAAAAGTTTCAACTAAAACCCTACAGTTTATACATTAAATTATTAACAAAGAACTAATATAACCAGAGCTCGGATAGGGTGAGCTATTTGCCTTATAATTTGACATGTCTTATGTCATATATAAGGCAAATAGCTCACCCTATCCGAGCTCTGAATATAACATATTCAAAAGCTTTCAAGGTATTGATATGCTTAGTAATATTTTAAAAAAATACACAAACTCTCAACTCACTCTCAAGAGCCTTAACCTGCCGAAACAGGGGCCCTTTACCTTTATTTATCTAGTTCTACAATTCTTTTTTGTATGATTCCCTCGACTCATAGGTAGGGGACGATTGGGTAGACGGGAGGGAGGCACGGGCACTCCCTTGTAAATCGTCCTGATTTACAAAACCTCCCGACTGCCCAAAGATCCCCCTACCTCCCCTATGGCAATGACATTTAGTGCGACAGAAATTAATCGTGTTTGCATGAAATAAATATATTGTTCCTGTGGTGTAGGTGTATAATGTACTTAAACTAGTAAATAACGCAGCCCATAAATAAAGTATGCATTAACACAAAAAAAGACCGAGTGACGCAATCGGTACAATTATCAAATATTATTCCCCGCCACACAAAAGAAGACAATTTCTATATCATGTCCGGTTCTCCGCCCATATCTATTGATATTTAGGTACTTTTATGTTTTGTTTTACTCTAGGTAGGTATTAGATACACAACTGTTTTATCGACATTATGTTAGAGTACATGTTTGTACCTCATTCTGCTGAAATGAAACGTAAACTGTATAGGTACGAGTACATATATTTGACGTCGGTATCACTATGCCTTTTTATGGTTCTTATGTACAGTGAAATATATTTTCATACCCGTTCGGTGTTCACGAACTTTCAATAGACTCGAAAAATTTTGCACGCGAATGGAAAATGTAATGTAATATTGGATGATACAAGTTTGTTATTTGCATTCATGATTGTGAAAATTCAGTTTCACAATTCATTCACCGAGTAAACTAGTTTTGTGACTTTTGCGAAAGTTTTTGGGATAAAATCGAATGGATTACATTAGATTTCTATATATATTATTTCAAACAGGATACAAGATTTCAAATAGGCACCTAATCTAATCAAAACTAAAGTCATAACTCGCCGTACATATCTAAAAGTCAACGTTGGTATCATAGTATTAACGAAGGAAAGACTTGAAGACCAATAAGACCATCCTTCATTGTCGTCCCTGCGTAACATAGGTAGCTATTTACTTAAGTAGAACAAGAAAACCCTTTCACCCCTACGAAGCTCTTTGACTAGATCCCTTTTGCCTTATACTCATATTGAACAACCAATTAAAAATGTGGTTCGTTATGAAAACCTCTCGCTTGCTAATAACTACAAGACACGTAAGCACATCTGTAAGTAGGTACGTCTAGAATACAGGGGTTACCATGTTTAATAACTTTGCTTATTGCGTATATAGATAGAAAAGATACCGTAGTTTTATCGTCATTCGGCGCCATCTTGACGATATTAGAAGAGAAGAGACTTTAAACATCAGAATGCGAACTTTATGGTTGTTCTAAACTTTTTCCAAAGAAATTACTTAAGGCAAATTGAAGGCGGCTAAATTCTTTCAAACTAGATCGTCAGCTTCAGACCAGACACGGTCAGTGGAGTTAAATCGACGAAGTTGCTGAAACGAACTGTGCCATCCGCCATTCATAGCCGTTCGGAACACAACGACAAGTTTGAATGAAAGCATTCAAAACTTGTGCGGCTACCGAACCGCCGCCGCCCGCCCGTCCCCACACTGTCCTTCTTATAAGGATTTGGGGACAAACTTACGCAATTTAACTTGAGTAACCTATGAGAAAAGAAATATCAATACGTTTTGAGTGATTTATATGTGTCGTGGGATTTCTTTTTATGTCAAATAACATACGGTACCTAAAGTTACAGAAGTATCCTACCTAATACTTTACATTTGGAATTCTTCCAAGATTAGATAAGCAGCTATTCTAGTTTTATTGAGGCCAGGACCAATGATTATGAATAGGAACCTACACATGTGCTACCTCACTTATTTAAATAAAATGAATTGTTTAGGAAGTTTAGAATATAATGAACCATGAACGAACATGTCTTTTGTCAACTCAGAATCTATAGTTGACTTGATATAAAATGTTAACTTAATATAGAGCACTCCTGCAATCACTGAGCCTTGCCTGTGAACTCCAACTTCCAATAAATGGGAAAACATTACTGTCAGGAATGTACAGGGAGGGAGGGTGCCTCCTGTCTTTTAATATTTGTATCTAACTTGATATATAGATTTTTTTTTCAATAAAGTAAAATATATTAAAATTTGACGTTCACCGTACAATATCTACACTAGTAGGCACATACTGCTTCAACTAGATATGTTTTCGTAATTTTTAAGCTATAAATCCAAAAGCTACAAATCAAAGAAAACTTGAAAGAATATCTAACAAAGAAGAGTCCATTCGTGATAATCCAAAGCTGGGCCTGGCACCCGGGGCCAGTGGAGTCCCCTAAAACCTTTTCAATCTTTCTTGAAGTGAATGTACTTGGACCTATAAATCCCGCCGTATTATGATAGTAAATTTTCCGTGTGTCAATAAGTACTAACGCGGCTTCGCTTTGCCTAAAATGCTAAATTCTGTAGACATTTCTATATAGCAAACCGTACATTTTGAGGCTGAACATTCTTACTAACGAAGTAGTTAGCTGAATGTTAAAATTCACGTTATCAAATATTTCTGTATACGTCGCCTGTTGTTACCTCTACCTAATTGTCCCTGATGAGATAATGTTTCTATAAGTACATGTATTGAAAATTGTGTGAGATGTACCTATAATATAAAGTGAATATTGTATTATTTCAAATTAAATAACCAGCATCAGCAGTATTAGGAAGGACTTTAAATTTTCATTAACTAGTAAAAGGCTAAAAGGAATATAAACAAGTTAATTAAATAGAACACTATTTCGAGTATAGTAGAAGAGTTTCAGTACCTATTTATTTTATGCGAATTAGCATGTTTAACGAGTTATCGCGAATACTACATTACGCCTTGATTGATTAAGTAAAAAGGGCCCAAAAGAATAACACTCTAATCTAATAACTGTACAATAATGTATTAATTTCTTTAGAGGCATAACTGTTCTATAAGCTTGATACTGATTAATATCAGCCAGACGTCATGTTTTGCAGAAAAATCTTAATACCGCGAAGTAGAAAATTTAACACATGGTACAACGACATCTAGCGGGTAATTTGGACACAAAATTAACTTCTTGCAAAATAATCCTAACAAATACAAACAGAAGTTAGACCATTACTAATTACTGTTCGATCCATAAACATGAGAAATTACAATTTACAAGTAGGTGTCGTAAAAACCAATAAGCAAAATTTTGAACATTATGAACATTATATGAAAAATTATGGACAGAAGTAGAAAGTTTCCATTAAAACTACTTTACAGTGACTACTTCCCTCTCTAGTTAAAGTCGAGGTATACGTAGAAAACACCTGCAGCAAAACTTGGAAGCTTACGACTAGCCGACTAATTTGATAGAGGTAATTAAAATGCAGTTCAGTCATGCAGGGTTAGTTCGTGAAGGCGTGGCGGGCGTTGTGTATGACAACCAGAATTATTGCACGACGGAATCAAGTTACGGGGACAGAATTAAACAGAAATTTATAGCCAGACCCGTAGAATAATCAAGTTAGGATGTAGAAATTTGTAGTAGAACATTAACCAAATTGTTACTGGTACTGATTTTGACTGGTAGGTTGTAATCAGGCAATCAAATTGTATGCCTATATTGTATATAATGTGTGTTTTTACCCTTTTGAAATATTTCATGTACTAATAATATGACTGTATTAGGCTCAAATATTCGTCTTGCATCTTCATATGAAAACGAATAGCCCCGACTGCGATTGTTATGCCATTTAGTGTCCTAGTTAAATTGATTGTTTAATACTTAGTCCAATTTTGCTATAACCCTAAATGGCTCTACATTCACGAAGCGTGACTGTACAAACGACGAAGTCAATTACTGGCAATAGGTTGTAACATACCGTAGAGTTTCGTATCTTCACCTGGGTTTTGACACTTTTCTCAAAAAATCTCTCAAATTTGAAAGCATTTTAATCCGTTAAGGCGAAAAAAACGTTTTTTAGTATTCCTAACTATCAATATACACCACTAAAACATTGAATTTCATTATTTAAGTTGGTAATAAATGGCCTCAAAGGCAATAGGCGATGTTTGGGTATTTTTCCCAATCTTCGCCTATGGCATGCCTTGCCGCTAATACTTACTTTTCTGTGACTTACACATGATAAGTCGCATCTCCTTGGAATGTGCTAATATAGTATGAACCTTAACTACACCAGACTAGGCATATATTTAAAAAACGGGGTAGTAGGCGAAGTTAGGTAACAGTCTGAAGTTGTTTTCATACATTTTCTACAATGAAGCTAGGGCTGCCAAAAATTAACCAACATGTCAAATAAAGGGGAGTAATGGTTTATAAGTTAAAAAAATTATTATTTTTAACAAAATTGTTTAATTGTTGCAAAATTGTAGTTATTATCGTAATTGAAATCAAATCAACCTTATTTACATAAAGTGAGACATAAAAATACCTATTCGGTACCTACTCAATATCGGTAAGAGTAGAAATAAACATTTGCATATAGCGTAAACTAAAATAACCAAACATAAGAAAATATTTAAATCTGGAAACAAATAATGTCATCCACCAATGAATGTGGTACAAAAAATTTGTCAACCCTAGGGGTAGGCGAAATTTGGCAACAAGATGGACGCAAAAGTACCCTCTCCAACGTTTTATCCAATTGTTACTTCTAAACGTGAGCTAGCCATTAAATAATAGTTTCATATGAAAAAGAGATAGTTATAGGATATAATCATGTAAAAAGTTTAACATTACCGGGTCCGTATCACCGTTTAAAACTGAAGTTAAAACACTGGTTAAAAAAAACGTGTGGTCGGCGTCGCGAAAAAACCTCACTAAAGGTCAACTGTGTGGAGTTAGCCGCAGAATGTTCGAAGAATATTGACACCCGTAAAAATACTTTGTATTTAGCAGTTTTATGTAAGGCTTACATTAGAAACATTTTGTTAATGGCAACTTATGTCAAACTAGGCGAAAATAGGTAGCGCAGGCAAAGATACGAAACTCTACGGTATTGTGCAGCAGTAACGTATAGCCCTTTTAAGCCTTTACGTAAGAAACCTTTTGTCTTCAAGAATCCGATCAGGATTTCTTTTTCTTAAATGAAATCCGATTCTTCTACTGTCGCTCGTTCGGAACCATTCTCTTGACTAATTTGAGCTTTCGTTCACTTCCTTCTTGGATCCGTACCTACTTACTTACTTTTTTATTCCACGATATTTTTAAGTAACTTAAGCCTAGTATTATTACATAATACTTATTCATGAAAGCCTACTAATACATTAGAGTTGCTATTACTACGTTTTCAAGTAAATTTTGCATGCAGGAAATATAATACAGATTACAATTTGCACGTAATGGATTACCTACGAGCGGATATAAATGCAAATATGGTTTTAATGCGTTAAATGAGTTAATTACAACGTTAACGTTATCCCATAATCCCACCCTGTATAACGAAAGAAAGAATTGAATTTACCTTGCTATAATTAAGTAGGCACTTTCGTTTTTTTTAAGCATTAGAAAGAACTTCGCAGAAGTAAGCGCGTGGTTCGGGTACATTTTGCAGTAAAATTTTGAAGTAAAGTATACGTATTAACCATGCTACATTAGATAATTCCATTGTTATTAACAACCATTATTATTGTTTCTGGAATGTTCATGTTGCTGCTCATATTTATTTATTTATGTCTTTAGGAGTAATCAAACCCTTACGTATAGAACTTATTATTAACTAACGGCCCACATAGGAGTATGTGCCCCTTAAAGCTGGCCATTAGTCGACTGTAACGTCAAGATGTAAAATCAGTCCAAAATAAATTAGTTTAGTATATTAGGCATATTTAAGTATTAAAAACGTTAAAAATAATTTTGGCCAGCTTTTTGGGTCAAATACCCCTATGTGCGGCCCTATTCGAACTTTAAGATACGTCAGCTAATAGATCTTGAAACGATATGGATTAGATATGTCAGTGTCAAATGTGACGTTTCTTCAAAGAAAAAATGACACTTTTGACACTGACATATCTAATCCATATCGTTTCAAGATCTATTAGCTGACGTATCTTAAAGTTCGAATAGGGCAGTAAAACAGACTTACTTAACAGTGTTCCATATTCTGAGGGTGATTGCTAGTGGCATCAAGTATTATCTCATTTATCCGTCAAGCCGCAACTCAACGCAACTGCGAATCCGATTGCTAATGAATGGTACCCTGGAACGTCTTGAGGCCGATTCTGTTGTTACACTTTGATAAACTTTTAAACTTATTTTGATATGACCTTGAGTCGTGTCATCGTGTCGTGTGATGACACGCGAAGTCTGAGGGTGATTGCTAGTGGCATCAAGTATTATCTCATTTATCCGTCAAGCCGCAACTCAACGCAACTGTGAATCCGATTGCTAATGAATGGTACCCTAACGTCTTGAGGCCGATTCTGTTGTTACACTTTGATAAACTTTTAAACTTATATTGATATGACTTTGAGTCGTGTCATCGTGTCGTGTGATGACACGCGCACCAATAAAAGCGAGCGAGATGCCTCAAGAGACGGCTCCTAATTGTATTTCGTGAGTATCAATCAGGCCCCAATCGCATGCGTTCCGTAGCGAACGAAACGCAACTGTCACTGTCACATTAATATGGAAGAGTGATAGAGACACAAAGCGAATCTTGGCTAGGCCGCCAGCAGTAGTTAGCAGCAGCGCACGCTGCGCTGACTCAAGGTCGTATCAAAATAAAATGTAAACCATATCACATTGAGGCAATGAGGCAACGTGATAGGGAAAGGCTGGAGGCTTTTGAGATGTGGTGCTGGCGTCGATTGGCAAAGGTCAGCTGGACGGAGAAGAAAACAAACGAAGAGGGTTTACGCATGGTAGGAGAGAAGAGGAGTTTGTTGAGAACCATAGAAAACAGAAGAGGAAAGATGCTTGGTCACCTGCTACGACACGACGAATTTATCAAAAATATCATTGAAGGGAAAGTTGAGGCAACAAGACGGAGGGGGAGACCAAGGAGAACGTACATAGATCAAGTAAAGGAAAAGCTCAACGTCGTGTCGTATCAGGCTGTCAAGGAGAAGGCAGAGGACCGACATACATGGAAATCGCTCCACCGACAAGAGTCTAACTCTTAAATGAATGATGATGATCACATTGTTAAAACAAAATCTGCCTCTTGAGCAGCGGTAGGAGGCTAGGCGTGAACGTTGTCTAACGGCAGTTATGAAGCCATTTAACGGCCGATCGTTAGATGTTTTGCAGTAATTAAGATGGAAACCGTCTGAAGTGCTTCTGGTTACAATTAGATGTGAACTGTTCCGTACTTGTCAGTCTTTGGAGTGCCATAACATTTAAGCGAATGCTTGTAGATAACAATTATTGTTGATAAGTTTTTGAAAAGAAAGATATAATAATCCTTATGGAATTATGTCTAATAGAGCTTTTTGGAACATGAGAAAAAGTAGGTATTTTATGGAAAACAACATGGATGAGGTTAATTTGTAATTCATAATTATTCTTATTTATTGTTTTGCAGTAATTAAGATGGAAACCGTCTGAAGTGCTTCTGGTTACAATTAGATGTGAACTGTTTCGTACTTGTCAGTCTTTGGAGTGCCATAACATTTAAGCGAATGCTTGTAGATAACAATTATTGTTGATAAGTTTTTGAAAAGAAAGATATAATAATCCTTATGGAATTATGTCTAATAGAGCTTTTTGGAACATGAGAAAAAGTAGGTATTTTATGGAAAACAACATGGATGAGGTTAATTTGTAATTCATAATTATTCTTATTTATTGTTTTGCAGTAATTAAGATGGAAACCGTCTGAAGTGCTTCTGGTTACAATTAGATGTGAACTGTTCCGTACTTGTCAGTCTTTGGAGTGCCATAACATTTAAGCGAATGCTTGTAGATAACAATTATTGTTGATAAGTTTTTGAAAAGAAAGATATAATAATCCTTATGGAATTAATGTCTAATAGAGCTTTTTGGAACATGAGAAAAAGTAGGTATTTTATGGAAAACAACATGGATGAGGTTAATTTGTAATTCATAATTATTCTTATTTATTGTTTTGCAGTAATTAATATGGAAACCGTCTGAAGTGCTTCTAGTTACAATTAGATGTGAACTGTTTCGTACTTGTCAGTCTTTGGAGTGCCATAACATTTAAGCGAATGCTTGTAGATAACAATTATTGTTGATAAGTTTTTGAAAAGAAAGATATAATAATCCTTGTGGAATTATGTCTAATCGAGCTTTTTGGAACATGAGAAAAAGTAGGTATTTTATGGAAAACAACATGGATGAGGTTAATTTGTAATTCATAATTATTCTTATTTATTTTTTACTGTTTTGAATATTCGGTAAGTAATAATTCATCCTTCAACAGTTTTAGATTATATGTACTATGCATATAAATGCATGACCAGGTTTCAGTATTTTGTGCTTAGATTTTGGTCATAATCAAATTTTCCGCAAGTGTATAATACCTACTATCGAAGATATTTATTGACTCTCAACCATTTCAGTCGTAACGTGTTTATGGTTGTTCCCCGCCTCCATTTCCATCATAATTGTACACTTCCCTTCCGGCCCATAAATTCATGATTTCGAGCGATATGAGAACCTACGGGTTTCCATACCAAAATATCTTGAACCTTTGATTTCAATAATTTGACAATTAGTTTTGTATAACCTCGTGCCGCCCACCATATAAAATTATAGCCAAGGAAATTAGAATCTTGTTGTATTTTCAATTGGGTTCATTTTCATTTGTTCGAAAATTTTACGAGACAAATGAAATGCTACCTACTTTCTTATTAATTAAGGTTGACATTCCATCGAAACTGAGTGTACATCCTACTGTACATTGGGCGGCACGAGGATAATTTACCATTTGTAAAAAGTGATAAAAATTACTAGTTTTTTGTGATAAAAACCGGTCATGCTCAACTAAAGAGCCCTAAACAATGACTGCATTTTATATGCACTCACCAGAAACAATTCAATTTTTTATGAATAAAATATATATTTTACGCGTCAAATTTGTAACAAACAACATATTTTACATTATTAAATCTAGGTACATACGTATTTATAAACGATGAGCTGGGCCCGAAAAATTATTACCTATTTCTAGAGCAACTAAATCTGTTTGGTTACCTTACTATTATATCCTTATATAATGGATCCAGGCGTGTGACAGATGTTCAGAAATGGAGGTCTTAGTCTAGTATTGGTTAGATGACCTGAGGGCCTACCGCGAACCACGTTCGACGTGTTGCCTCTCTGTCGCACTTGCTAATTCATACGTAAGTGTAACAGGGAGGCAACACGTCGAACGTGGTTCGCGGTAGGCCCTCTGTATATGCTGCTTAGTATCGTAGCGCGACTCAACCTCCTGTAACATGGCCAGTCTATCCTGCTAATAGTTGCGCTGGATAAAGTTGGCAAGGATATTGCCGATCATTGTAGGAGGCCATCTCCGGCTCCATAAGTTTTTTATGCTTTGAAACGGAAAGGCAATAAACTAGATCTTAATAAATATGCGCGCCTATAATTCCTTGCGTAGAAACATAACGGCATGGCAAAAGCGAAAATAAATAAGTAAAAATAGGAAAATAGGTCTGAATAGAAACTACTTAGGTACTTAAACTATATCGTCTAGTCTAGAATCCATCACGTCCCTTGACGCCGATGCAAAACTTTGAGTTAGTAAAGTGTTCCACTGCAGCAAAATCAAACTTTACTCTTCCCGCCATTTCCCTTGAGATCTAGTATAAAAATAAAAGATATACCTAAATATAGTACATACTGCGGTTCATATACCTACTGCTTTTTTAAATTATAAATATACAGCATTGACGTACTTATGATGGAGCTTAATTCTTAAAGCTTTTGCGGTGGACATGTCCGAACTGGATACAAAATAAAAGAGACATATACAGGGCGTCCCACGGCTATGCCACATGGAGGGAAAGTACCCTAAATATTGTAGATGGAACATTTTACTGAAAGAAGACATTATTTTAATTTAAAAAACAATTTAAACTGCATTCATAGATGTTTAAATAATTACATGGTTGAACCGGGAATCGAACCCGCCGCACGAGAAAAAAAATCACCCTGTAGCTTTATCATACCGATCGAAAGGCTTGATCATAAGGATTATTTTTTGCTAAAGAACATAGTGTCAGAAACAAAAGGAAGACCATGAATTTTAACATTTGATGTGAAATTTAGCGAAATAATCAAAAGAGTGCGGCTTTGTATTCAACAGAATGAGACTACATTTTGAGCATTTGATAAATTAAATTGATTAATTTTGAATTAAAAATGTTAAAATTCATGGGCTTCGTTTTATTTCCGACACTATGTTATTTAGCAAAAAATAATCCTTATGATCAAGCCTTTCGATCGGTATGATAAAGCTACAGAGTGATTTTTTTTCTCGTGCGGCAGGTTCGATTCCCGGTTCAACCATGTAATTATTCAAAAATCTATGAATGCAGTTTAAATTGTTTTTTAAATTAAAATAATGTCTTCTTTAAGTAAAATGTTCCATCTACAATATTTAGGGTACTTTCCCTCCATGTGGCATAGCCGTGGGACGCCCTGTATAATATATATTTAAGTATTTACTCGTACCGTTAGTTTAAACATATTCTATATGACACGGCATGTCTACAATTAGCTAGGTAAGATTGAAAGATAGTTGTCAAAATTGTTTTTTTTTTTCATTTTTTAAATTCTTCAGAGCATAGTAAAGTTTAAAGCATATCTTTGTTTTTGATCCTACAAATTCTCCTCCCAGTATTATACATATACCCTAACTTAAACTACGAGGCTGATGTTCGAGGCAAAGTACAAAAAGCTATAAATTAGGTAGCAATTACAGTGGTGTTCGGACATTGACTGATATACGATCTCCTTGCTGCGCTCTTGCTCTCAGAATGATCGTACCGGAAAAAAGCTCAGGCAAGCGCAAAACGGCTGCCTAAAAGGAGTCCCGCTGACGATCGGTTTAAATTACGGACTCAACATATTTGTAATAAACTTGACAAATATTATATTAATGTCACGACGGTTTACTAATGTATCGGCATAAATTGTATCGCAAATTATTACTCCCCACACAATTTTTTCTATAATTTGGACAAATTATTACTCCCCACACAATTTTTTCTATAATTTTAATGGTTTATTAGATTAGATAATCTAATGTATTTTTGCAAGTGATTTTGAAGCAAACAATAGGTAGCTTCATTTTGTTTGGGGCAATAGCCCCAAATTCGCCCAAATGAAGTTTCCGAATTATTAATTTTCACATAACGTCGTTTTCTCCACTTCAGAAATAAATATATTTTTTTGCGATAAGTTCCAAAGTTGGCTGGTTAGTTTAACCCCTGGAGCGCCCTACGCGAATAACCGTATGCAACCGTGCAGTTTAAATGAACATAGGTACGGTACGTTCCTTTTTTTACCTGACTCTGACAGGGTAGCAATTTGGTGTGGCTGTCCAGAAGCAGAGAGAATCAAATTATTTTGAGACATTTGCAAGCTATGTTGGAACCAGTTTTCCATTTTGTCTATGGTTGATATGATGGTAGTGAATGCCTTAAAACGTTAAACTGCCATTTGTATAGTTTTATATCCTGATATAAAGTTTGAATAAATAAATAATTAAAATACCTCGGCGTCTAGGCGTTATGTAACAAAATATAAAAAGCGTACCATTCCTAGCAAAATTCTTAAAATAAATCGCTTTATCGAGCTTTCCCTAAATTCTTTCCTCTAGCTTAATTGTGATAGAATTTATCACATTTTATTAGGGAATCCCAAAATCGAGACTAAACGGTCTCGGCACAGCGGACACGCCCTTGGTGGAATTTATCGGTCACATTACTAAACTGTAAAATTAGCTTTTTTATAATTTGCGCCCTGAATACAAAATGATTTTAATGAAATTCGTTATATTCTCGAGTCAACCTTTTGCTTTCGATTCCCGCAGTGTGAAAAGGAAATTAGGAAATTAATTGTTCGATGAACAATAATTATTTAAGTATGTACCTACTTTTTTAACAAATCAAGATATACATATACAGTTGTGATATTTCATAAGATTTTAAGAATAAATTATAATTATTTTGCGTGAGTTATGTTAAACTTATGGCATTCAGTGGGTAGTGATTAAAAATGTGATTTGTGTTTACCCGAATATTTGTTAATTAATCTGTGGGTAGTCGCGAAAATGACCCTTCCCTCCTACCCGCCAATTCTAATGAGGGAAAAGTATAAAATGTAACATACCATGGGATGGGGGGATCATTCTCGCTTGGCGCTTGAACCAGTAACTTGTAGCACGAAGGTTACGGCTTGTTAACTAAATATTGTTAAAGAGTGTTGAAGTAAGAAGTTGGAGTAAAATAAAAGTAATTGATTGTACGAAGGACTTTGATTCATCACACAGTTGTATTCAAGTAATTTTAATTTCTGCCAGAACGCAAATCAAAATATGTAATAAAATAAGTATTAAGTAACTACCTAGGGTACCTATGATTAGTTCCCAAGTTGTTTATTTCCTGTATCCCAATAGCTATACCTATGCAGTCCTTTTTAGTCAATGCAGTGTATGTTATGAAATAACTCGTATTTTATAAAAGGTAACATTGTATTTTAAATGTGTAGGTAACTACGAGTATATAAAGGTAGCACAACTCGTTGTAAAGTAAGTATCTGTATCCCATAAAGATGTCTGCTGGAGTGAGCGCTAGTCATTTCGTTTCGTCATATCCATTCCTTACGAGCTCGTTTAAACTTTACTACACAGTTCACGCGATCATACTTTAAGGTGGAATGAAAACAACTACCTGTCTAAGGGCCATTTGCACCAATCACTAACCCGGGGTTAACCCGTTAAAACCTGGAGTTACCAGTACAATTTGACACGGTTTAACCGGATAACCCCGAGTTAGTGGGAGGGTGCAAGTGGCGCTAGGTACCTAAGATTTTAAATTGGTTAGGTTGTGATCTTTTACATACATATACAGATACGATAGAGATCATAGAGATCAGTAAAGTGTAATTATTGATTATATGGAACTTGCTAACTATGTAAACAAACCACCGTATTGAAATTTTCTCTGAATGATGAATTTACTAGTGACTTTTGTTTACATAGTTAGCAAGTTCCATAGAATGACACTTTACCTCTTATCAGCTGTATCATTACGTAACTTACTTTCTATGCATCTCGTTCGTAACTATAACTAATGTGCGAGCGAGATGTATATAAAAAAAATAAAAATAAAAATTAATAAATAAATAAATTAATATATTAATAAATTTATTAATTTATTAATTAATAAATTAATTAATAAAAAAAATTATAATATAAAATTTGGAGATGTATATAGAAAGTAAATTACGTAGACGTTAGAGTATATGTCAGTTTTGACACTAGTAAATTGTCAAACGACTGACATATACTCAGACTGAGTATATGTCAGTCAGTGACTCATGGTACGGGTACTGGTCAAAGATTTGACCAACCCTAGTTTTACCGGTGTTACATATATGAATTTTCTGCCCAAATGGTTTAATTATTTATATTTTATTTAAGTAAACATGATTTTGCGCAACCTAGCTCTATCTAAAAGATTAGTCGGTTGGTGGATTTTGACTATTAATTAGTAGACAATAGTAGTTATTTTTAAAATTGTTGTTTCACTGCTCCTGCTAATATTGATACCCAAGCAAGCGAAAGATTCTAACATTGGAATCTTGAGCGCTGCGAGGGCTAAACAAACTTTGCTCCCGAGTGAAACACAAAATCTCTAAGCATACTTGGACGTTAATTGGTACCATCTGTCCTGATTGTGTTGTTTTGTGGTTGCACTTTGCCTCTGTGAAGCGTTTTATTCCTATTTTCATAAATAAAATTCGATCAAATCCATCGAACCCATTGATGCATGCGGTCGTGTAGTAGTATCGACATGTGTTTTTATTTTTGTTTCGAATGTAATAGCGCTGCCATATTTACTCTGTATACCTAGATATATTATAACTTTAAATTCAGTTGATTTAAAGTCGAATATTTTGTAAAATATAAAGTGGACTCAAATCTCTAGTCACCCTGGTGGTGCATGTCTTTTTTACTTTCCAATGTCGCCAGATGGTTTTTTTTCAACTTTGCATTGGGGTAAATTTGGAAATATTTTTGAAACTTACGTGACTAGGCTAGAACAATAACGTTTACTTGGGCTTAATGCAAGCCTAATGTCTTTTTTGATACCTATCAAGTTGAGAGTTTGTCTGTTTGGTTGGAGTTATCAATCTAATCATGTTTACTCTTTCTTTAGGCGAAGGTTCAAATTACGACGAATAATTGAGGAGGGTTCAAATCAGTTAATAACATATACTAATCTATGGTTCAAATTCTAATATTAAATGTTTAAAAGACGACAGCAAGAGCCACCTAGTGGCGCTTTCCCGGAATATACAGAGGTGGTGGAAGCGTGTCGAGTTCAGCGAACCCCTTTCAAATGGAGATGAAACGTGTGTACAAGCTTTAAAGGCTTACCGTGAGATGGCGTTGTTGTCTAGTTACTGAAAAACGATATATTATAATCCCATTTTAATCGTGATTTGATAATATTTGCGTAAGTACCATCTTACTGCTGTATTATAGTAATAGTTAATAGCCTTTATTTCATGCATTTTTGTTTTACACTTCCATTGTTCGCGTGTGCGGAAATGGTCTCTCCCAGTTTTTCCCATTCCTTCCTATTCCGTGTTATCCATCACTAACTCATAGGGGTCATCCATTAATTACGTCACACGTTTAGGGGGAGGGAGGGGGTCCAGAAAATGTGACATATTGTGACATGGGGGAGGGGGGAGACTCAAACTTTGTGACGTCACTTTAACTTCATCACTTTCATCAGTTAACCGAAAATTTATTTAAATTATTTAGTTCGCTGTACATTTAAATAACAAGTTTTTAAAACGAAAATAGTTTTTATTCGTTTAATTTTCTTTCCTAAGCAGTTTTGGGGTGTAAAATTATTAATATTTATATCGTCAAAAATATTTTGATAAAATATTAATAATACTTAGGTACTTACTTAATTCGATTTGGCGATTTCGTAGAAAAAATGTGACGTCACACTAGGGGGGGAGGGGTTTGCCAAATGTGACCAAGGTGTGACAAGGGGGGGAGGGGTAAAAAAACCTAGAAATTGGTGTGACGTAATTAATGGATGACCCCATACTTGTAGACAAAATAGTTGAATCACGTTGAATCAAATGTCCTTTCAAATTAAGCGTAAAATGGTCTTGTTTACATTTTTTTTATAAATAAATAAATTGTATTCCTAATAAAATAAACATGACTGTTTTAAATATGTACATCGACAGGCGACAACCAAATTTCACTAATTACCACCACAAGTTTTTAGATTACTTTTTTCTTAACTGTAAAGGGGCCCACTGATTAACAGTCCGCCGGACGGTATCGGCCTATCAGTTAGAACAAAATTTTGACAGTTCTGAACAACTGACAGGCCGATGCCGTCCGGCGGACTGTTAGTTAATCAGTGAACCCCTTTAGCCTACGAATTGTGAATCCGGCTGCCACATTACTGGCATAGTCATCCATCAGTTTGACATTAACATAAACGCTATTGTGAACGTAATTAACTTTCTATGCATCTCGCTCGTACTAACATATTAGTGCGAAAGAGATAATATAGAAAGTAAATTACGTTCACGATAGCGTTTATGTCAATGTCAAACTGATGGTAGCCTTACTAGTGTGGGGCCACAAGATATTGATGTTTATTGTTAACAAGGTTTTTTGAAATAAATATTATTCTTAATATAAGTTCATAGTCATAGTGAACCATACTATTAAGGTTAATTTTGGTTTAATTCTTTCTTAGTAATTAGTGAGTTTTGGTTGTCACCTGACGATATATCAATAGCCAATTACCTACCTATAAAAATATGTTCGTATAAATGCCGTGTCACTGATTTGGAAATAATTGCCATCAGGCACCAGTTTATTATCAAGGTGTGGTGCTCAATTATTATGCTTGAATATTTTAGTATTTAACAACTAAGTAGTACAATGTACAATAAACTAAATTATTAAAAAAAGTTAAAAGTGGAAAGTTGGCGGCAGCAGTTAACAATTTAAGAATACTAATGACTATTTACAAAATCGGCCAAAAAAGTCGGGGGGAGTTATTATATTTGAAAAAATAAACATAGGAAGTATTCATAATTTTATTTATTTAATGTATGTAATACAAAATGAAGTAAAACCTTATTAATTTTACAATCTCTAAACAAAACATGGCTATACTTAGATAGGTACATAAATAAAACAGCGGCTAGTATGCAAAAGGTTCCTTTCATACTGAAATATATATTATGATTTTATTTGCTGTACCTCCTCATACAGCTTTCGGCTTTACGTATAGAATTAATCCCCACATATCGCGAATGGTAAACAGTCCTTTTGTCATTTGTGCTCTTAAAATATGGATTCTTCCAAACTAATTTTTTTACCAAACGGTTGTGATGAAATATCGTAATGGTTGTTATGATATGTTAGTGGTGAATGAAATATTTTTTTATACGAGAATTGTTATATTTGACAAACGATATTCGTAAAATAAAATTATTCTAAATTACAACCAGGCGTGGCTCACTCTTACAGGTAGCTAAAATTACATCCGTTCCACACCAATTTTGGTGGCTAGCCATAAGCCGCCCGTGGCGCTGTCGCCACGTAGCGGCCACATCTGTCCTGATCGTAACAGACGCGTTTTGTTAGAGAGTGAGTCTTCTGTGCCTAGTACTATTATTTATTCCGTGGTAAAACGAAGGCTAGTGTCTATGAAGTTGTTAATTTCCGAATGAAGTTGTTAATTCAGTACAGCGAGGCATCAACTAAGTACTTACCCATAGCAACTATTTATGTCTGAGATAAAAGATGAGCCGCAAAACGGACAGGGGATGACGGAGAGGAGCACATCGAGAGCGCGATTAGCCATTTAAATAAGTACTTTATTCTTTAAATAGATCAAATAAGTTATATTTTTGTAGCATTGAAATTGAAATTAAAAAAATATATTTCGTCAAAAACATGGTTAGGTACCTACATGAGATGATAAAAAAGTTTAACACTAGGTAAAACGGCACGCAAAAACATCACTCTCTCTCTCGGGAAGTAGTTTTTAAGAGATATTCTTCAGTGAACTTTAACATAGAGAACATCCTATACAATTCCGGGGTGTTTAGAAAGTTATCCTCTAGGCTTTGACCAATCAATTTCTGTATTCGGTCTGTTGAGCTCAGAGCTTTCCAAAACCCATGCTTTTACGTGCAGTAAAGCTGAGCCGAACTTAGAGGTAAGCCTCCTTGACGCGTTTGATGTTGATGTTGGATTTGTGATAACTCTTACGGGACCTTAATCTGCCAGTTATTTATTAGAACCACTGTACAACGGTGTACGTGTCGCATTTACACTTGCAAGTCTAGCAAGTCTTGCCGCTTGATGTGTGAAGATGAAACATGCTAGAGATGCAGAAAAAACACTTTTAGACTTTTTCTGTGTACTTTATCTCCAAATTGAAGGTTTGCCAGCGAGCAATGGTGCGCAGCATTCTAGGTGTCATAAGGATTGATCGCACTGCACTGCGTTCCAGAACACGCATAGAAAGACCGCCAGGCTGAAGTGGAACTGGGCTGGTAACGTCTACCGCATGCATCCGGATAGGTAGGCTAGTGTAGCCACCAAGTGGATGCCGTAAAATAAGCGCGGACGTGGCAGGCCCAGACGGAGATGGTGGGATAGATTTCAACGAGTCGGGTAAATCAAGGAGAGAGATATTTGCCCAGTAGTGGGACACTATAACAGGCTAAAAAAACTTTTATCTCATTATCATATATCGGTTGTTTACGTTTAACGTGCTTAAACTGTTGCATGCGGCTGCCACGGTGTTCCGGCCATCGTAAATTTAAACGAACGCTATAGCTTTACACGCGAACCCTAGCATTTCGTGTATTTAGATGTTTCAACTGCTTAGCAAGCGCAGGCGAGTGGAGTTCTAGAGCATTCCCGTGTATGCGACCCTTTCAACTATTTACACACGGAGAGCACTCTTGTATTGGTTTCCTCATTTGCGCTTGGCACCTGCTTTGGATTTCACACATTTCATATGTTTGTGTACACAAGTGAAAGTACTGAAACGGCACGCCATACTCTACATTAGACTTGTGTAAGTACTTTGGTTAAAGGTTATGAAATAAATATAGTTTACTCACGCTAAATTAACGTTTGTAACTGTTAATACCTACCAACTAGTGAAACGCTCTACATGCATGAAAAGTAAACATAACAACACACCACCCCTACCTTACTATATACATCATCATCATCATCATCTCAGCCATTAGACGTCCACTGCTGAACATAGGCCTCCCCCTTGGACCTCCATAAGTGCCGGATGGGGGGTGAATGCCATAATCGCCACGCTTGGCAGGCGGGTTGGCAATCGCAGTCGAGTACACCGAATTTGAGGGACGCTGCTGCCCGTGGTTTTGGACGTAGTTTAAGGACATACCCGGGTCCAGGACATACCGGGTCGTTAGTATATACCCACCTGTTTAATTGTAGGTAATCTGAATTTATTTACCGATGATATGATGGATATGAGATGTCATCTTTCTTTTGAATGTTTAATTGTACAACTTTTTTCAGCGTAACTAAGATTTTTTATACTGTGCTGCGTGACAACTGCAGTGCGGCACACGACTGGATTACATTGGGGCGATAAATACTACTACTATACACTGTACTGTGATTCATGCGTGTGTGTGTTTGTGTGATATTGATATTATAATTTACCTCCCTGAATACGCCTATTTTAGAATGCGTAACATCATTACTAGTATTTACTTAACCTAAAACAATTTATCTTGGCCTAAATGTGCCATTTATTTGTAGCACGCGAGCTAACAGAGTTTCCGCGGCGCCCTTTGTGTAAAAACGTTTTATGAATACCATGAAACAAAGCCTTTTCGATCGTTATAGTGCTTAATTATGTAGGTAGTTAATAAAAGGTTGTTTTATTTTATCGCACAGCTGCTTAAAAGTATACTGAAATCGTGCTTATGCCCGTTATTACAAAATAGGTAGTTGTTAAAGCCTATTTTGAAATTAACGTAATTTCTAAATAATAGTAACCTACCCACTTTCACAAAGGCGAACTTATCCCTATATGAGATCTCTTCTAATCAACGTTTGAGGAAATTAGTAGAAAATAAGTAACGACCGCGCGCGTAGTAAGTGAGTTGTCCGCGTAGAAGTCTTTAAACGCGTGACTTTCACATTGCCAGTTATCATTGGTGGTTTGTATTCAAACATTGTAATTAAACATTTAATTTTCTATATATAATTTCGAAAAAAAATAACGTTCGTTGAAACTGTTTCTAGCTACATCTGTAAATATTTCACTATGTAGATAATGGTCATATTCATATTGATATGCCGATGTCAAGTAATGTGGATTTGCACCCCCCATTGAAAAATGTCGCCATCTGCAGTTAATCCTCCTGTATGTTTGAATGAATGAATGCTCTCTGACTGTAGTCTCCATTTATGGACTACAGCATGGACCAGGGATGTCATTCCCATCGCTTTGCCAAGCGTAGGTGAGGTCAAATTTACTCTTTCCGAAATAGCTAACACTAGGATGTCGTTAAAATTTACTAACGTCTAAGCGAATCAGTGTTAAAGCGCTTTCGGATTTACTTAATATATTGATTAATTGATTGAATATAAATTATTTTAGCGATTTAAGGCTTAACCACATTCAACTTTCATTCGTTTAAATGCAGCTTATTGTTGTGTTGGACGTTATTGCGTAAGTATGTGAGGTTACGTACTCTCGCTCCGATTTTTACCGCTTACGATTGCTGATATCTGGATGCCACAAAGACGATTTCCCCAGTGACTCCATCCATCCATCCGTTATAGTGAAGTCACTTCACGTCTTCACATTTAATAGTAGGTAACATATTTTATATTGTGTAGGTCATTTGGTCCTGATTCCAATAAAGAAACGTCAATACGCCACTGATTTTTTTTTTTAATTGTGTTGGTATCACAAGATCAAGATCACATTACATTGGTTTGCCTAAGAGCTCGCCTCGCCCAGGCTAGTGTAGCCAATGAGAATACCCGGTTAGTAATTGTTTGTGACTGGCGTCCTGCCAACACCAACAGTTATAGATTAAGCCTTCGCTTCAATGGCGATGTCGACGATTTGGGCGCCGCTGCAGAATGTGTGCACGAGGAATAGACTGCTTTAGAAATGGAAATGTACGTATCCATCCCAATATTATAAATGCGAAAATAATTCTGTTTCTCTGTCTGTCTCGTCTTAACACTTTGAATCGATTTAGATGGGATTTGGTATGGAAACTGTTTCAGCCCGGGAAAGGATAAAGAATAGTTTTTGTCTCGGAAATCAAGGCAGTGAAATAGTGGTGTAAGTTACTATGTAAGGGAAAGTGGGGTAATGGAAATTCTAATTCTAAATTGACGAAGTCGCAGGCAGAAATTAGTAACTATAGGCATAGAGAAGTATAGTGGCGGCCCACGAAAATTGTATTGAACAACAATTTACAACTAATATTAGAACCAGCAGAAGGAGTTGAAAATAGAGTTCCGGTTAATCCGTTTATAATAATATTAGCTGAAAATTGTTGAGCATTACACTTTTCGGTCGCCGCTACATCTATTGTCAAGTAGCGGTACTGATAATTCCGCTACTCGATGCTAGATGTCGACTATGAAAATACTAATATTTTTTAGTACCAAAACTGATGTATGGAGTGAGCACTCTTGTCTTACTATATTTCTCTATGCTATAGGTACATACGAGTATATTGAACAAGTACTTAGTTATCGATTGTATATGGGCCCTCTCCTCTTTACCCATTATTTAAATTGACAAATTTTTTTCAATTATTTTTGACATATTATTATTCGATGTGACGCTGCCTACGAAGCAGGATGTCTCGGGCTCAAATCCTGGTAAAGTCATTTAAACACCGCACCACAGATAATTTGTTCCTGAGTTATGGATGATTTCTATGTACTTTATATATGTATAGATGTACATTGTTTATCTATATACCTATGTATCGTAGTAGCCAAGAAGCCATCACGCAAGGTCTATATAGGTCACTGTTGGACTAGTTGATTTATGTATGGTCGATTTATGTCCAATAATATTAATTAATTATATGTAAGTATTACGTGGTATTACAAGAACCTATTTATTATTGTTTTCGCTTAACCTATATTAAACCATCAATGAACATAATGTGATTGACATAATAATAATAGTAATACTGTTTAGGATCCATTAAATAAATGAAGGCACCAACCGCCTGGTAGAAAAGGTAACTAATAACCGCTTCAGAAGTGTCACATGTGCATAGCGAACATCTCCGACCTGGTTTTCCAATACGTTATTATTAGTAATACCAAACTAAACATTAAAATTAAAATCCTTTATTGGTACGAATCAATATATTTCTGAACACCTAAAACCAGCAAATTGACTCGGTTAGGTACCTTCTCTCATCATTTGTTAGTCAAATAAGTTTGGATCCGAAAACTATGCCAGTTTCGTATCTATCATTAATTACCTCTTAATTACAGTTTACAAGTAATTTTGCGAGCCCAAACTCATTATATTATGTTATCGAACTTATCGATTAGAGATCTCCCGCATAGCCAAGATGCCAATCGCTTACGCTCCGTAGCGTACGAAACGCCAATGTCTCTGTATAGCACTAACAGGCACTAATATGATAGTGATAGAGAGAGTACCGTATCGTTCATCACGGAGCGAACGATTGTCATCTTAGCTACACACTAGGTTATTAGGGTTCCGTACCCAAAGGGTAAAACGGGACCCTATTACTAAGACTATGCTGTCCGTCCGTCCGTCCGTCTGTCACCAGGCTGTATCTCACGAACCGTAGACACTTGAAATTTTCACAGATGATGTATTTCTGTTGCCGCTATAACAACAAATACTAAAAACAGAATAAAATAAAGATTTAAGTGGGGCTCCCATACAACAAACGTGATTTTTGACCGAAGTTAAGCAACGTCGGGCGGGGTCAGTACTTGGATGGGTGACCGTTTTTTTTTGCCTTTTTTTGCATTATGGTACGGAACCCTTCGTGCGCGAGTCCGACTCGCACTTGCCCGGTTTTCGATTACTTATCGTTTAAAATGCAATATACTATGTAATGTAACTAGGATGTAACTAGGTACCTACCTAAAGGTAAAGTAACTTTTTTTTAATAACATGCCTAACTTCCGTGACTTCCGTGAGTCGTAGATTGCTCGACATGTTTCGCTCTGTAACGAGAAATTTCAGTTGGATGCATGCGTCGGCGGATCGGCGTTTCCAGTCTGCGTGACGATGGCGACCCGTTTTAATATACAATTTAATGGGTACAGTTTTGCCTGTCTCGATTGTTTGAACGTTCTCGCCTCGGGGTGAGCTAGGACGCGAATTTTCAGCGCGCATGCTTTTGACACGAATATCGCAGAGCGTTCAGTTCATGCCTTGGGGGACTCTGTCACTTTCTCCAATACGTATATTTTTGCCGTATCCTTGTGCCGTATGCTACATGTTAAAAGTTGACACACCGACTTGATGATTCCAACTTTGACTGTGAAAGCTTTTGTTCGTTTAATTTATTAAACGATATTCATGTTTAAATGCAAGATTCTAAACTTTATGTTTAATAAAATTCTTATTCTGATATACTTGAATACAGAAAAAAATAATTCAAGCATAGGAAATAGTACCCACTTATGTCTAATCATGTACCTATAGGTACTGTAAGCATTTTGCATCATTTCTATAAAGATCTGTCAGTCCGTTGGTCAAGACTTTTCCAGGGTGGTGGTAAAATAAACACACCATGTACAGTAAGACACCGTGGCGTATACTGAGGTGAGAGTTTGAAGGAAAATGAAAAATCGCAACCAGATGATACGCTAACATATGTGGTACCTATATGCGTATCTACGAAGTCCGCAATTTTTTTCCGCAATCGCAAACAAAATAATGTTTATTGTGTTAAATTACGTGGTGAAGTTAAAGTTTCCAGTAGCAGAGCAAAACCAGATTGAATTTTATGCTTCTATTCATCCCCAAATCGGTGACAAGCAAGGTCGCAGCTAACTTGATTTTGCAAAATCCCATACAAAAGTATTGTTAATAAGTTCTCGTGACAAATAAGTAGGTCTTTGGCGGACACCGGGTGGATATAATCCCATGGATACCCGACGTCACATCAAGAGACTTATGGTGGATGTGGCATATTGGAATTAAAATGAGTCGGGACCTAATTTGGTTGGACTTTATTTGTAGGTATGAAAGCATTCAGAAGATATACTTTCACAGAAAATCCAATCACGATCCAATCCAAATAGTTCACGTATAAAATGTTATCAATTATATCGCAATACCACAATATGCGCTATTTTTTCATCACTTGCCTTTTATAAATGCAATAAATAAATCAAGGTATAGTAGATTCTATTACTAAATTAATAGGTACCCCGGATTTGAGCTGCGGGAATGTTTTACACTAACCAAAAAAAAGGTTCCTTTTAACTGTAAAAACAGAAACTATTTTAACATTTCTAAGGACAATTCGAGCTAGCTACCTCAAACCCCAAAAAGAGCCCAAAAAGATACCTGTCCGCCCTCGGAATACCCAACTGGCGCGAAGCGCAGAATAGGGCAGAGTGGCGCTCTCTTGTGTCAGAGGCCAAGATCCTTTTTGGGTCACTGGGCCAGCGATGTATGTATGTACCTATAATTTTTTTTAATTTTGGGCAACTTTTTTTACAATTTAATTAAACTAAACTAAAGTTATACATACTTACACAAAATCATTTCCGCACTCAAAATTCCGGGGTATGCTAACTTACGAACTGCTAACAAAATTAACACGGATCCCGGTGAAGAAATGCAAACTGTACAGGAGAACACCTGGACATACAAAATCATTTTTGCTTGAGGTCAAACGCTTCAGCTTCTCGTGGAAAATAAATTATATTTCGTTTCAAAGTAAAATTTATAGAAAGGTACATATAAAACGGCCCCCTAAAACCCGTTATTTAAAAGAGTTCATTTTTTACTATTGAACGTCACCCACGTAGAAACATTCGAGTATATATTAAAGCTAAAAGTTTCTCACTTGTGTATATAAGGTAAGGTGCCTCGACTAATTATTTCAAACGAATGTAAACTTCAGCAATCTAAGCAAGAATCAGGGTTCTCTAATTACGAGTCAGTATCGTAGCAGGTACCGACCCTAAAAGTTTGATTTTGTCTGCGAAAGTTTCAACCACACAACCATTTAACTTTACGAGGACTTATTTAGATCCCACACTGCCGTATTCGAACTTCAAGATATTCACAAGAGACGACACGTACTAGATCCATTCTAGATACGTTATAGTTTAGATATCAACTAGTTCTCTTTTGCAGCGCAACCAATGTCACTTTTACGTTAGATAGAGTAAGATATCTATTAGATGTGAATTGTATCTCTAAGTCATATCCTGTGGAAATCGATCAAGAGTATCTCCAGAATCGCGCAAATGTCAAATTTGACAGGTTAGATCTTAAACATATCGTTATCGTATCTTGGTGATGTCTAAAAGATATCTAATAGATATCTATTTCAAAATCCGAATCGGGCCCACACTCCTTACGCGTGCAGGGATCAGGGAATTCAGGGATCGTGTGATTTATTGATACGAATACCATGTGCTACTTATTTAGGTAACTAAGTAGCGGAAGGTCTAAAGAGAAAGTATTTTTTCATTTCTCATGCTCTGAAAAAGGGTCATTGTTGTTCTTAAAGGTGTGCAGAAAATGATACGTTTCTGCACTAGAGCATTTTAGGTTCCAAGTACGATTTTATTAATTTGTTACGATAAGCAATTGAAATTTGGGTATAAATAAATTGAAATTTTTAATACAATTTCCATGCTGATATTTGACTCCCCGTCCCATTTTAAGTATCGTTATTTGATACTTAATTTTGCCTAAATTAACCCCTTATTGAACGTACCCTCAAAAAATACTATATAAATTTATACTTAGCCTTATCATTTCATCCCTTGGTTAACAATCTACTATTTAAAGTCTGCTTAAAAACTGCAATGCTTCTTTGTTTACTTGTGTCCTCAAGAATATTATACCTTTTAAAATTTAGTTACCTACTCGTATTATGTCGATGTAGGTAAAAGATAACCAGCAGTAGGTATATTATTTACTTTCTTATTACATCAAATTCACTTAAGTATATAACCCCTATTCTAATTATATTAAAACTCAGAGGCTTACATTCTAATCTGTAAGGTTTCGCAATATTGAAAGCGCCATGGAAACTGGTCATTTTCTTTATTCACTGAATTCCTTTTACTTAAGGGTATTTCTTTGATCATGCTGTAACCTAATATCTCGTAGAAGAATGAGCACATTTAATAAAATAAAATTAAACGGATCCCGACGGCCGTATTACGGTATTACGGTTTTATTTATTGTTAAATTGCAAGCTATAATATGAACACAAAAATCATCGAAATTTTTCTACGGTTCGTATTTTGCTGCATCGGGTCACTCGGGTGACGCCCGAGCATCCATATTAATATTCTTCATGCGAACATAACTACCTGTCTGTCTGTTACCTCTTCACGCTTTAATTGCTGAAGCAATTTAGATGTGGTAAGGAACAGGTAAAGGTACACTATGTATCAATATAGTCATTTCTTGAGGAGGTCAAATTTACATTGCGAGTGATGTATGGAAATACTAATTCTACGCAGGCGAAGTCGCAAGCATAAGCTATAGATATCCAACAAAAGTGTTTTTTTAATCTTTTTGTCTTGTTGGGGATTGCCCCCGCAAAGTGCTTCCTTGCTACCCTATACTTTGTTTTCTTGAGAAGAATGTTGTACAAATATAAACGTAAGTACTTCTATATTATTACTGCCCAAGTAAATATGGTTATATAGACTACCTACTTATCTTTAATCGTGAAAAATAAAATATATATAACGATGTAATTTTATCTAGAAAGATTTTACGAACTCTGACGTTGACCTCTAAATACCGGCACACAATACAATTTTAATGGAACGAACGCCAAAACGGATAAATTTAATATTTTCTTCTCCGAGTAGAGCAGCCTTATAGCGTTTTTCATTTCTTAACGGAATCATATTATTATTTTACTTTGAAATTCTACAACTATGCAACAAAAAAGTACTTACCTATGTTGATAAGATTTTTCGTAATTTTTTTTTCTCTAAATGGAATTTTTTTTCTGATTAAATAAGTATAGAATTTTCTCTCTCATAAAAACGGAACTAGATCGAAATAAAATCAAATCGACTTGCACATTTGATTTTTTGTCCGCTCATTCTCATTACCATAAACTACAGTCAAGTTTAATTAATATTCAATCATACAAGCGCAAGTGAGATTGACGAACCAATCGTTGGCACGTATGTAGGTATAGGAAAGTGGGCTTCAATCAGCGGCTGTTTCGGATCAGCAGTGTGCGCGGCGGTGCATGCACAATGATTGGCCCTTGTTGGTTGATTTACTCGACCTGCTTGGCGTCGCCAGAGACAGGTTAATCATTAAGACTCACGATCAATGGCGGTAACGGCTATAATGTTATTAGATAATTGTATTTGAACTTTAAGATTCAGTATTACGGCCAGGACTGTGCTTTAGTAAATTCGACAATTTACTTATGCTTGTCACCCGACGGTGACAAGCAAAAGTCACTAAATACTAAAAAAAAATTAAACAAAAATCGACTTTCTTTTAGTACTAATATGGTTCACTATGGCTATGAACTTGTGGTGGTACTTAGTGACTTTTGCTTGTCACCCGACGAAATACTGCTGGCATACGTATGTGGCGTACTCATGTTAAGACTAGTAATCACAAAGTTGCAATTATTTTTTATGAAATTTATTTTATACAAAAATATTAAGCGAAGGTCAGAGAGCACAGAAAACATTAGTGGCGAAGTGTCCATACCCTCATGCCGCCCAATGTACATTACTATTTGCACTCTGTTGGGTGTAATTTCAACTCCCATAAAAACAAACAAAGTAACATTTATTTTGTGTCATAAAATTGCCTCACAAATGAAAATACAACTTCCCGAACTATAATTTTATATGTATGTGGGCGGATAAGAGGATAGAACTAAATTCCAATTTCTTATATTCAACCAATTCTTTTGTTTTACCGTGCACCACTACTGGACGCTATTAATATAAAATAACAAAGACTAATTGGGTCTGGGGACTGGTAAGGCCTCGCTAACGCGTAATAGAGTCTAATGTACTATTGCAACTTTTTTGTTGAGATTGACAGTCATTTTTATTTACTTGCCTCTGAACCCACGTTCCACATTGCCGCCTCGCTGCTTCGCTCGCTCATTTGTATTTGTATTCCAATGTTAGTTCGGCCAACACTGTATGCGCTCCTTCATTTCGCGAAAATGTAGTACAAGAGCTCACAGGCTGCGTTTAAATGTTATAATTTCCTTTGGACGGTCTTTATATAAGCCTTAGCCGATAAAAGACGATTTGCTTGGTGCAGAAACGTAATGAAGTATCATCGTTTAAGGGAAAAAACACAAAAAACCATGAATCTATAGTACACTCAAACCAAACGGACGACTGGGATTATATCTCTATCTCTCTCACCCCACCTTCAACCATGCGAGCGTGAATGAGAAGATTTATGACCCCGGTCCCGGTCGTCCGTTTGGTTTGGGTCTACTATAGTATATGATTACCTAGTATACAAGGACTCCTGTGAAAATAACCAGATCTTTGGGCCGCCATCGCCATGTTGGGGGCATTCCTATGTTGAATTTTCTCGTAGTCTCCACTCGGACTTCGTATACGTATGTTTATTTATTTTATTATTTAAAGACAACAATGGCCCAAAATGATTAGTAACAATTAAGATTAAAGACTAACACTCTTATTCATAAACGTTTACTAAAGTTGACAAGCCGATAATAATCGTGTGTCCCTTTCCATCACACCAATACGTCTGAAAGGGACAAACGATTATTATCGGCTTGTCAACTTTAGTAAACGTTTATGAATAAGGGGGTAAGTGTATAGATACCCGGGTCCAGTAGGTCCGGGTCCGGGAGTAAAACCATGGTTATGAAATATTTTGTGTACCTAGTCGAGTTTTCTTTGTTTTGTATTTCATAACAAAAAAGGTTATTTTTTATTGTGCTCTAAGCAAAGCTCAGTTAGTTTCTATATAAACAAAAGTCACTAGTAAATTTAACATTCAGAGACAATTTCAATATGGCGGTTTACTGTATAGTGTGTGTAAGCTTTAGCTCCTGGCCTCAATATTTAATCATACATAACACTTTGGTATAGTTTAGTGCTGCGCAATGTCTTGCTTGAATAACTTCAGAGTATATGAACTTTCAGTCAACATTAAGCATTGCAAGCTACAGCTAGTGTTAATAAAACATAATATGCTCTTAACAGCATACTTAAGTAAATACATTTCTGAGAGCAGTGTTAACACTAACAGTACTATTTATTATGGATTGCTTTTCATGGTGAAAAGCATTTCATTTATTAGGCAAGTGGGTGTTTATTGGCAGTTCAAGTATAAAGTAATTACCAGTGGCGTTGAATAGGTACTTACTATCAAAGAATATATTGTTACGTACCGAGGTCAGATTATTTAAGCTTATCTCGATTGTGTTCAATATGATCTCTGTTCTCAATGTGTCATCGATAGCTCATGTCGCGCTCTATATCCTGTGATCTGTACGTTGCGCGAGCACGAATAGTCGTGTTTCGGATGAACCAAAGGAATCAAATCAAAGAGCACACATTGTCTAAGCGCTAAATACGAGATTGTATACCTAATGCACTAATGATAAATATTCTCATTTAAATACACAAGTAGCACTCCAGCAAAGTTCTTTTAAAATAAACCGATAAGTATTCAGAGATCGATACAAAGATAAACAAGATGATGGATTTACGTTTTATTGTGAGGCGGTGAATTAACAAATGTGTATTGCTGATGGGATTGCTATTGGTGGGCGTTTCACGTTTGTTTAACAGGCCATCAAAGGGTGGAAACACAGTGTTTGTATTTTTGGGCGGACCTTCTTATACGAGTAATTATCCTACAATTCTTGTCTACCTATATAGCGGAAGCAGTTATAAAGTTGACCCAAAAATTTTTTATTAAGCTATGAGCTTCATCACATATGTTCCTTGAGTAATTCTAAGCATTTCAAGCCTGGGAGGCAATAAGAAATGTGTGTCTACTCGGATTTGTAATGGATTCAAACTTTCAACCCCTTTTTAACCCTGTTAGGGGATGAATTTTACAAAACGCTGAAATTACTTTTCCTGTCTTTTAATAATATCCCCAAATACAAAGATTCAAGTCCCGCGTTCGAAATTTTTTTTGACATCCATACAAACTTTCAACTCCTTTTTCACCACCTTAGGGGATGAATTTTCAAAAACGCTGAAATTAGTTTTCTTGTATTTTAATAATATATCGTTTTACGAAGTTTCAAATTCCTAGCTTAAAATAAAACTTGAACCCCATACAAACTTTCATCCCCTTTTTAAACCCCTTAGGGGTTGAATTTCTCAAAATCGCTTCTTATCTCTTGTACACTTTATAAATGTAATCTAGTGTGCAAATTTCAACTTTCTATCTTTTGTAGTTTCGGCTCCGCGTAGCAAAAATCTCCAACCAAATTTTTCACCTTTTTACGTTTTTCTTGTAAAATTACTATGAAATTGAAAAAACAAATATCAGCAATGAATTCTACGTCTTTGGTTTATACGAAAATGATACCAAACTTGCCCTAGTACCCACCAGGATCAGAGTAGATTTTTTTTAAAGATGACGGATGGCGGCCGTCTTTGTACCCCACCCTCCCCCCCACTTCAGGCTAGAAATGCTTAGAATTACTCAAATATCAGATGTGATGAAGCTTGTAATAGGGGAGGGTGAGCTCTGGGTAAGTGGTCCAGAACCCCCAAGATCTACCTACTTAAAAATTCAAAAATGCTTACGGCTAACTACGAGCATAGATAGGGTCGTGGTTTCTGCCACTATGGAGTGAGAATAGATATCCAAATATTTAAAGTAGGACGCCAGGATACTATACTCATCAAACGTATGACATATCCAAATGAAAATACAAATTTATTTACTAAATACTTTTATTCACTTTACATCACAATAAGACCTGCTGCGGCCTCGAGACTTAACATTTAAATTACGTACCGTAACTATTACTAATTAAATTTAACTTAAGTACATCTCAGGCATATTTGGGCCTGTAATACACACAAAATCCTACATAGGAATTGCAGGTTTCATATTAATAATAGAATTTACCATGTAGAAAGTTCACGTTAAAAAGAAATTCAGACTTAAATATTGTTTATCCTTTCCAGCAAAGGAACACAGTCACTAATGTAAATATAAGTTTTTAACTCACAGTTTTATCGAATAAACACTTCACCTCGAGTCCAAAAATTAAGTGGAGAAGACGGCTTCCCCTCTAGCATGGTGCGACACCACCCTAGATCTTCCAAAAGCCATAGGGCCAAGAGCCAAGGGAAGAGACAGGCCTAGCCAAAGGAACCCTAGAAACAAAGAGAATGTTCTAGGTTTTAGAGAGGTTATGTTATAAAAAGTTATATTTATATTTAATTGGGACAACGCGCGATTTAGCTTGCGGAAATAATGAGATTAAAAAAATCCTTACCGGTTTCTAAGCCGAGTCCCTTATATTAGACACCAGACGTGGCGACGTATGCGCACGCGGTGAAACAAAATGATGTCTCATCTTTGTCAAGGGATTGCTGGAAAATCACACCAAAACATGACATTAGCTAATTGCAATTGACAATAAACAACTTCGCCTTTCCTTCCGTATATTTAGAAAGTGTGGACAACTCACCAAGTTGGTTTGAAAGAGGTGAAAAGGTTATGCCGCCATTACCGGCGCATAGGAAGCTAGGTTAATCATATTTTGGGCCAAGCTGGAACAAAATATATCAACGATTAAAACATTGAACACCGAATTTAACCGAGTTTTAGGAAATACAATCTTTAAATAAAATACATACCCCATGAATTAATTGCCGACCTGATGTCGAAATTACGTCTTACATCTTGTCACGCGAAATCAAGCGAAAAATCAAATGGCAAAAGCCACAGACAAAGTGGTGAATGGAAAACCTCCCATTCAATGACATCGCAACTGACCGGATCCAATTTACAGAAAACCGAAGTCACCAAAAATAAAAAGAATTACTAATTTCGAAAGCTAAAAATAAGGACATTATTTATAACTACGAATTGCAAAATATAAAAGAACACATACCAAATGTTTATTCATAAATACTCTTTATGTATGACTGATTGTCTGTGCAAAACCACAGACAACAAACCAACTGTCATTGACAGACGTCAATGTTTACTGCGACAGTAATAAACAACACCGATTCAACCCGCTTTACCAAGTCAAAGCTATTTATATGTAGTGTAACCATGTACAAATGTATTTCAATTGTGAAATGTGTAAACTCCAAAGAAAACAAGGTATTTATGTCCCAGCACAATGCAGGAACGAACAATGGATGCGCTAAATGCGACGATTTATAGATGATTGATGACCTACCATTCCGGTAAGTTTTATCCTCTAAATATAGCCAAAAGCGTATATGTGAAGATTAAAAACAACATTTCTGGTCTCCGACCTTGACCTATCTACTCTAATACCCGTGTAGAACGTATATTAACCACCAAATTCTTACCAAACAAACATCTACTTTTCTAACCTATAAAGTGCCTATCTATAATAACATTCAGACGTTTATAACACTGGGTGCCTACCCTAAAGTGTTACAGTTCATCTTTAGTTGGGTTAAAAAAAAAATTTTTTTTTTGAAAAAAAAAATTTTTTTTTTTTTAAATTATGCGTCTAATATGAAGTTACACCTTAACCTACCAAACTTAACCACGAGAACACAGATAATCCGTAAAGAAAACACCTTATGACAAAAATTATACCTATGACTTGGTGAATGGCCAATTCAACCAAGGAAATCTAACAACTAATTTTGAACCGGATCTACTTATTACTAGTGAATACTTACCTAAATCTAGAAGAGGATGTCAAAGACGGCAACCCGAGAAAAAAAAACTTTCCCTTTATTAAAGAAATTGCCTATCACCGACAAAGGTGGAACTAAGTAAAGAGCTGCATCATCTAGCCAATACACAATTCCTATATCGACAAACAAAAGTTTGGACATAGTACAGAGTTTATTGAGAACGTAGTCTCGTTTCACGATTTAATAATGTTTTATAGAGTAGTCCCACTTAAGGGTTTATAAGTAAAGTAAGTTTCTGTAGTTTATTCAGATTATTTACTGTTTTATGTCTTTATAAGGACATATCAAAGATTAAGATTGGTCCGTATGCATCCGGTACCAATATATATAGAATCAAATACATGGAACAATTACCCGGTCTGATGAAAACAAGCTTGCGCCAGGCTGCATTCAGTTCAGTAGGTAAGTTCAGTATTTTGTATCATATAGGATATTTCAAATTTAAATATTGAGCCAACAAGTGAAAAGACGAGTACCGCTACGAAGACGGCTCGGCTTCACCAGGACGTACAATATCTTTTATATGAAAGTTACCTAGAAGTTTTCCTTCTAAGGATTTTAAAGAGTATACGAGAGGACTTAATTTTTTATGAATGACACACTTGTCATAACGGGGCGCTAATTTAGCGGAGAAATGTTTTGCTGCATTTGACAATGGGAAACATCTTTTATAAACGATTTGTCCTTCTTCTAGTTCTACGTGACGCTTCCTCATGTTGTAATACCTAGCGTTACGTTCATGGGAGGCGATCAACGAGTTACGCACTTTTTGATATATAGTTTTAAGCTCTTTAAGTTTTTCAGAAAACTCACCGCTGGTATCTAATTCGAGCGCGTTTTGATCTATAGGACCTTCACTATTATAAAGAGAACCATCTAGAATCATCTGACGACCATGTGTTAGAAAATACGGTGTATTTTTAGTTACTTCGTGACGAGCTGTATTTAATGCACATTGTATTTCCGATATGTTCTTATCCCAGTTACGGTGATCAGAACGCACGTATGAAGCAATAGTTCTTACAAGTTCACGGTTCACTCGTTCCGTTTGATTCGTCTGAGGATGATATCTAGGGTTATAGAAAATATGAGGGACATTATATTTGGACATTAAGTCTCGAAAGTCTTTTGAAGTAAATTGAACACCATTGTCGCAGAATATATATTTAGGAACCCCATGTATAAGAAATATCCCTTTTTCCATACACTTAACTATAGCTTTTGCAGTTATGTTGCGTAGTGGAAACAAAGTCACATACTTACTGAAATAATCAGCACATACAAAAAGATACTGATTTCTCAAATAAGACGGAGGAAAGGGACCAAGAATATCACAAGATATGGCTTCGCCTGGTGACGATATACGTCGGGGATTACCCATCAAGCCAGGACGAGCTAAATTAACAGGTTTATAAGTTTTACAAATTTCACAAGAATCGACGTATTCTTTCACGTCTTGAAACAACGTAGGCCAATAATATAAGTCCGCTATTTTGGAATGGGTTTTAGCCACGCCAAAATGACCGGCAGTAGGATCATCATGATACTTATTTAAGATTTCATTTCGGTGCTCATAAGGGAGTACCAGCTTCCAGTCAAATTGAGCTGTCAGACGATACTTATTCTTAGAGTAACGGAAAAGTTTATCATTTTCAATTTTAAAGTTGGGAAAGAGAGAAGGTTTTTCAGATACCTTTTTATATATATCAAGATACCAAGGGTCTTGAGTAGTAACAGAATTTATAGAACTGACATGAATACGAGAAAGACAGTCAGGTATGACATGTTCTTTGCCCTTCCGATGAATAATTTCAAAGTTAAATTGACTTTATATTAAAAGTCCTATCCGTTTTGTAAATAATCTCCCTAACAATACGAGATTCGTTAGGAGATTGAAAGTCATCATCCGAACCAGACGACGCAGAAGAGCCTTGCTCATTCAACCGATCCAATAAAGAAGTAATTAACGTTTTCAACAGAAGTACCGCTTCGGTCTCCTGAGGCAACCGTGAAATACGACACAATAGATATTTGCAACGCGAGGATAGCCTGTCGATCGCCGCTGCTGATAATTCTCCTTTTGCTTCTAACTCTATCTCCTCTACCTTATGCTGACAGAGTTCTAATTCGGAAGCTTCATTACTTATTACCAAGTCCGGGAACTTTAAACTACCCTTTTTGGCTAAATCTGCAGTCTGTTTTAACGCTTGACACAGACTGGATCTACGTGAGATGGGATTAACCGGAAGTCTGCGAATCGCTAATTCATGTGACATTTCGTCTTTATGTAAATGGGTGATTTTACAACCAGCTTTTATGAAATCCATTTTTCAAGATTGATATGTAATATCAGAAGTAAGTCAGTATAGAGTTATAATATTTTAAAGATAAGTTAAAACTTTATTAGATTTTAACCCTTTTAAAGTATTTTAGAATATTGAGAAAATCTCTTTAAGTATAGCTAATTATTTAGCGTATAAAGTATAGCTTTATTTATAAGTTGGTTAAATTAATAAGTTTAACCTCCAACACAAACAACACTTTCAAACAATAACTTGCAATTCCCTTTACATATAAAAACCTTAATACTAAAATATTTCTAAAATGTTTCACTTGGAAATGTCATACTCCATAGGCCATACGTTGGGCACGCCACTGTAATAGGGGAGGGTGAGCTCTGGGTAAGTGGTCCAGAACCCCCAAGATCTACCTACTTAAAAATTCAAAAATGCTTACGGCTAACTACGAGCATAGATAGGGTCGTGGTTTCTGCCACTATGGAGTGAGAATAGATATCCAAATATTTAAAGTAGGACGCCAGGATACTATACTCATCAAACGTATGACATATCCAAATGAAAATACAAATTTATTTACTAAATACTTTTATTCACTTTACATCACAATAAGACCTGCTGCGGCCTCGAGACTTAACATTTAAATTACGTACCGTAACTATTACTAATTAAATTTAACTTAAGTACATCTCAGGCATATTTGGGCCTGTAATACACACAAAATCCTACATAGGAATTGCAGGTTTCATATTAATAATAGAATTTACCATGTAGAAAGTTCACGTTAAAAAGAAATTCAGACTTAAATATTGTTTATCCTTTCCAGCAAAGGAACACAGTCACTAATGTAAATATAAGTTTTTAACTCACAGTTTTATCGAATAAACACTTCACCTCGAGTCCAAAAATTAAGTGGAGAAGACGGCTTCCCCTCTAGCATGGTGCGACACCACCCTAGATCTTCCAAAAGCCATAGGGCCAAGAGCCAAGGGAAGAGACAGGCCTAGCCAAAGGAACCCTAGAAACAAAGAGAATGTTCTAGGTTTTAGAGAGGTTATGTTATAAAAAGTTATATTTATATTTAATTGGGACAACGCGCGATTTAGCTTGCGGAAATAATGAGATTAAAAAAATCCTTACCGGTTTCTAAGCCGAGTCCCTTATATTAGACACCAGACGTGGCGACGTATGCGCACGCGGTGAAACAAAATGATGTCTCATCTTTGTCAAGGGATTGCTGGAAAATCACACCAAAACATGACATTAGCTAATTGCAATTGACAATAAACAACTTCGCCTTTCCTTCCGTATATTTAGAAAGTGTGGACAACTCACCAAGTTGGTTTGAAAGAGGTGAAAAGGTTATGCCGCCATTACCGGCGCATAGGAAGCTAGGTTAATCATATTTTGGGCCAAGCTGGAACAAAATATATCAACGATTAAAACATTGAACACCGAATTTAACCGAGTTTTAGGAAATACAATCTTTAAATAAAATACATACCCCATGAATTAATTGCCGACCTGATGTCGAAATTACGTCTTACATCTTGTCACGCGAAATCAAGCGAAAAATCAAATGGCAAAAGCCACAGACAAAGTGGTGAATGGAAAACCTCCCATTCAATGACATCGCAACCGACCGGATCCAATTTACAGAAAACCGAAGTCACCAAAAATAAAAAGAATTACTAATTTCGAAAGCTAAAAATAAGGACATTATTTATAACTACGAATTGCAAAATATAAAAGAACACATACCAAATGTTTATTCATAAATACTCTTTATGTATGACTGATTGTCTGTGCAAAACCACAGACAACAAACCAACTGTCATTGACAGACGTCAATGTTTACTGCGACAGTAATAAACAACACCGATTCAACCCGCTTTACCAAGTCAAAGCTATTTATATGTAGTGTAACCATGTACAAATGTATTTCAATTGTGAAATGTGTAAACTCCAAAGAAAACAAGGTATTTATGTCCCAGCACAATGCAGGAACGAACAATGGATGCGCTAAATGCGACGATTTATAGATGATTGATGACCTACCATTCCGGTAAGTTTTATCCTCTAAATATAGCCAAAAGCGTATATGTGAAGATTAAAAACAACATTTCTGGTCTCCGACCTTGACCTATCTACTCTAATACCCGTGTAGAACGTATATTAACCACCAAATTCTTACCAAACAAACATCTACTTTTCTAACCTATAAAGTGCCTATCTATAATAACATTCAGACGTTTATAACACTGGGTGCCTACCCTAAAGTGTTACAAGCTCATAGCTTAATAAAAAATTTTTGGGTCATGTATGGCAGCGTTTCATAACTGACTCCAGTAATAGGTATATTCAGCATGTCTCTATCCTTGGCAACTCAGCCCAGGCCAGGCATAGGTCAGGCTTTTCCTTATTAAGCCAGTCTCCTCGGTCCTGTGCTAATCTAATCTACTACGTACTTGCCGTTCGCCGTTGGTCTATCTTTTGGCATATTTTTAATTAACCATTATTCAAAGACCTATGTACCGCAAACTACTTACTAAAACACATGTCATAGATTTACATGCTTGCTTGTAAAAAAAAACCATTAATGTAGGGAACTTACTAACCTTTATAAAGCTTAAATTATTTGGACAACTTGTTACGTATTTATTTGTATAACCTCCAAGGGCATCACGTTGGCCAAACAAATTCCTTGCTGTGTTGAATTACAGGGTAGCCCACAGGAGACTTGAAGGGGGTCACTAAAAGGTTAAGCTAACACGTTGCTGCCTCGTTTATTCCTATTGCATACTGACTACTGACGAGTCGAACTGTAACATGTTTAACTTTCATGTAAGTATATAAAGTCGACTGAAATGAACAAAAGGTCTACCCTTTTATCCTGCAATTTTTTTTATAAACTTACATTATTTATAAGCTTAACAATAAACTGCATGTTTTTATTGGTAGTCCACACATTCATTACCCGTCAATTTCATAATATAAATCAATGTGAAATGGTATTAAAAACACTTAAAAAACTTTTATTTTTATTTTTTATATTACATATAAATATATGAATGGAACAAATAAGTACAAATTGAATGGAATTGTATATTAACTAAATACGAAATTTATATTAACTAAATACTAAATACATGACAAATATTTTATTTAGGTGCATCATAGAAAGCATCATGAACAAATATATTTTTTTAATTTATTGTAACTTCTTGATAAATGAGCAATTTATTTGGGAACAGCATTATCCATTCTTGGGCCACGTGTAGGTTGACCTCATGATCGAGACATAATAGCCTTGACTCTTTGATTTTCCCAATCTGCCAATAAAGTCTGCTCTGGTAATAAATTCGCAGATATTTTCGTTTTATTTCTTATTCCAAATTTCTAGGCCTCACAGTCCAAATTTTGTTGAATCAAAAATCGGACTAATCTCTTTAGGCACTTGGAGACTGTGAGTAATCAGTTAATCACTGATCAGAAAAAATAGGATGATACCTAGCTTAATGCGGGCCCGGTTGGAATAGTCCGCTGTGTATCCGCGCTGTGTTTACGCGACGCGCGGGGCCGGAAACAGCGCGCCGCTGCTTCAACAGGTAGCCCGCTGTCTTTACTTTGTTTATGCACTACGTTGGTTACGTTGGTATCACGGTCAATGGGCTCTTCGCACACTAGGCCGAGCAGTACCAACTTGGCTTGTGGTACTAAATTGCATTTTAGAACCCCCATGGCCAGATTCTCTCACATGTTCGGTAAAATATTATATCGGAAAAAATTGCATTCAGTCCCTGGTTGACATCTACTATGGTACTCATAGCAGATGTTAGACTAAATGTCATCGGCATGACTGATTTAAACATGTCAGGTCGACTAGCCACAAATACAATCTTTCATCGACAAAAATGCCAAACGAAATGTATCTGGAGTGATGCTACGAAAAGTAGTAGTAGTAGTAGTAATCACTTTATTGTACACAACACAGGTTTACAAAAATAAATTACAGTAATGGAAGTACAAAGGCGAACTTATCCCTATAAGGGATCTCTTCCAGCTAACCTTCGATTAGATGAGAGGAAAACTCCAGTCAGGTCAGATAGACAAACTTACGGGATGTACAGTAATATTTAGAAAAAGTAAACTAACGTATTGTCAACTCATAAAAGTCACATGACTATTTCCATTTATGAAAGTTTAGCTAGGCGTTTTGTATTGACGATTGTCATCTTGGCTCGGCTTCCAGGGTGCGTAGCCAACTTACCAATAGTTAACGCTGTAGCGAACGAGATAATATGGAAGAGTGATAGAGAGAGATAACTATGCTACGCTGCGGAGCGTAAACGATTGACATCTTGTCTACGTGTGCAGGTGTTATTATAAGATTAATTCCAGTTAGATTGAAATAATAACTGTTAAAACATTGTATTTTTAGTGAACATTCAAGCTTAATTCTTAAGAAATTTCGTCCCCGAAAGACTATTGGTACAACGCTGACAGACTTTATTATCTGCTCCGTTAAGCTTTGGCGCAGTTTTAAAGCAAACTGAACTAGTTAAACTTCGTTAACTCCAACAGAATCCTTGTTATTTAAGATATTGCAATAATGAATGCTCCAACTTTGAGGACCAGGAATATAATATCAATTTTGTAGCTTCACTGACAGTACAAAGTTACAGATGTAGCTGAAATTAAAGGTTGTTTTGTTACAAATTGTTAGTAAATCCAGAAAGGTATATATGGCACCGTAAACTAATGAGTGTTTACAATTTTACGGTGACATCTTACGTTATCATATATAATAATACTCTGGCAAACCCACTTTGCCAGTAGAAAAAGGCCTGAAATTCTATTCTCCTATGGGCGAACAGCCGCCTATTTTTTTTTAACTTACGGACGATACTTACGGTGCTGCGGGCGACTTCTTTAGCCGTTTTCCAAAAGTGCAGTGTCCGTTACAAAGTAACTTGTATTTTATCTGTGCCGCGGGGCATCGCGCTATCTGCGATCGGCGCGAAGAAAATGTTACGAGGACACCGCATTCGAGCCGGTGACATTTAATGCATGCGGAAAAATCTATATCCCTTCTAGAAATAGCAAACCTGTACTCGTACCTATATTTGCTAACATACTAGTTTACGTTACATTTTAAAAGATTTATTTTGCCTTTATGGAATCAGTGTAAGATATAATTCCCTATACTCGTCGTAAGTAATTAATGCAATGAAAATTAATTTTTTGAAAAAAAAATAGGAGTTATTAAACATACATTACAGTGTGATAAATTTCAAGATTTTTCTACAGATAAATTAAAGGGACCTGATCATGAAAAATGTATTGCTGTATTTATTTATTTATTTTATCCTAATACCTAAGCAAGTTAAGTACTTATGAAAAGTGCACACAGATGCATATACCTAATCCATTTGTTTATAATCTGCAATACAGGTTAGCTTTTAGTTTCTCCCAAACAACGATACCTACTGAGCTTTCTTAGATTGGAGTGTTTTCAATCTCTCACGTTTCACAATCATCACGAAAGCTCGCTCCAGATTTAAATACAATCCGACTCCCTCGAGCTTGACGCTTATTTTGATGCGGGTTTTGCTTTTCCATGAAATATAATTCCCTAAGTTTGCTAAAGTATTATACATTCATCGCCCGGGGGTTTAACATACGAAATGAGCAAATAAAACTTACTTTTACTGGCAATGGCCAACCGAACGAGGTCACTCAGAAATGCAATCCAAATGTCAGCGTGTTTTCAAATGGGGCAGAACAGAACTAATAAATGTCAATACTTCGGAAAGTTACGAATTAGTTTTGCAAAACGAACCGTAAAGCATTTCGCTAGCTCTGCGAAGTTACCATCAAATGATATTTAAATTTAAAAGAGGGGTATATAGTCGGTTATTTTTTTCGGATTAACGATACGAATGTTATGACCTAAAAAATATTGATTGATTGATTGAAACGGTCTAGTTAAATACACTGTTTTTTTTTGGGCAGTCGTGTAAAAAATAAGTCCTGAACCATAGTACTTGCTAAACTAATTCAGGGTTTCCTTTTTTCTTATTTGTAAGTAATGATAATATCTTTGCATTCACAAACCACTATTTAAAATACGAATTACAATCCACAATACAATGCGCGGCGCGGTATATATTGCTTTATGAAACGCCTAATGTTTTATGAAATAGATTCGCTTTTGAATAGGTAGGGTAGTTAGGTACCTGTATTTACTTAACTTTGATGAAATAATGATGTAGGTAGGCACAAATCTACAATCAATTCAATCAAATTTAAACAAATATTTCATACTTTATTACACTTCACAAGTAAATTTTTTATTTAGTCCAATTAGATTGCTCAAGCAAGATTAAGCTTAAAATATTACGTTTACCTTCCGTGTGCTACTAAAATACCTTATTAAGTGCTAGTTCGTACGCCCACAGTATAACTCGTGTGCAAAATCGTGAACATAATACTTTCAAAATCCTAACTATGATCTCAAGTGCCTCCACACACGCAATGTTAACTTTATAAATACCCTCGAAATGGCAATCAAATAAAAAAATTCTGAAATTACGTTCATAACGTAACCCAGTTACAAATACCTCCCTTTGTGCTCATCCGATGATTAAATATCAATTCGACGTTTAAGCCTCCGTATATTTTTATGCCTATTTCAAATATTTCCTGCGCAGGGCGCAGAGTTTCTTTATTTTACTCGAAAAGTTATGTTTTATGTAAGCCGTCTTTGTTGATCAATGAATTTAAATGTAATAGGTATTCAATGTCATATAGTCTACTTATATATTTAGTAAATCTTTTAGGGTTTTGTACATCAAAAAGTAAAAACCGAATCCTTATAGGATCACTCGTGTGTCTGTCTGTTTCTCCGTCTGTCACAGCCTATTTGCTCCGAAATCCGAAACTGCACGCTAGCGAGATAGCCTTCTTGTAAGATTACCTCCCAAATATTTTTGATGCATCTTTATTTATGAGGCGCACCTGCCGCACCAGCCGGCCTAGCCAAGGTTACAATCGCTATCGCTTCGACAACGAAAAGCATTATGTCTCTCTATCACTCTTCCATATTAGCGCGACAGTGACAGTTGCGTTTCGATCGCTACGAAGCGTAAGCGATTGGCATCTTGGCTACGCGGCCTGAATCGTGATTGATAGTAGGTATTCATAAATCCCTATGAAAATTATTTGATCACGTAATTCTACCTTAAAAAACCGGCCAAGTACATATCGGGCCACGCGTAATGGAGGGTACGACCTACCTTCATTCGATATGGTAAAACCATACAAGTAAAAGAGCGTACCTTCACGGCATGTGCGCCCTTTTAATTAAAACAGAAGGGTTTTGTTAAAAACTCATTAACGCCTCAACCGATCATGTTCAGAAAAACAATTTTTATGGAAAGTGTTTTCTCTTTTTTTTATACGCTTGGTTAAAAAGTTAGAGGGGGACACATTTTTATGGACTTTCGAAGCCATTCATTAAAAAAAATGTTCACTCGATCAAATAACTTTTACATAACTTTTAGAGGGGGGACACTTCATACGTGTATGTTATTGATCTTTTTTTTTAACTTCTAAGCTAAGTAGTGGGTAACAAAATACACATTTGTTCTAGTCTCATTAAAATATAGGAAATAGTTTTCGAGTAAGATGTCTGTGACATATAGACAGACGGACGTAACAAAACTATAAAGGTTCCGCTTTTGCCATATAAGCTACGGAACCCTAAACACCGGCTTTTGGCTAGCATAAATAATAAAATGATGTATGTATTTTTTATTAAGCCCGCTCCACACTCGTGCGCGAATCGCGGCGCGAAGCCGCGAACGCGAGTCTGGAGTCGATTTCGCATATCAGCGAACTAGACTCCACACTCGCGTTCGCGGCTTCGCCCGCGATTCACGCGCATAGTCTGGAGGGGGCTTTACACACAAATCAGACCATAAAACTAGTGAAGATTTATGTAAGCATCCCCGCGTCCCGGCACATTGTAGGTATGTTAGTAAAGCGTTTCCGAGAGGTCGAGATGTATACTCGTATTGTTATTCTTAAAGCATACCGAGTGGCATCGCCTAAAGGCGGAATTGCACCAGTGTGCGACACTGTGCAGCACAAGCATAATATCCTGTACAAAACTGAGAGTCTACCGCGAACCACGTTCGACATGTTGCCTCCCTGCCACACTTACGTACGAATTAATGCGATAGAGAGGCAACACCTCGAACGTGGATCGCGGTAGGCCCTCTGCTCGTGCCGCTTAGTGCCACACAGTGGTGCAATTCCGCCTTAGAACTAACCAAAATAAGAATGACCGCGAAATCGGTAACAGTTACCCGTAACACAAGGTAGATCACCAGTTTGTCTGATGAACTCTGCACGTTATAGGAGTAACAATCAGCATTTAGATTAATGTGGAAGTTAATTAAGTCTCAAAACATGCCCACAACGCTGCGGCACCAAGTGTTGACAAATAAACAAACTAATGTAATCTTGGAACTACCAGGATTCAGAATAAATTCTGAAACCTTTCCAAGAGTTTCCTAACATTACGTAGGTATAAGGTAAGCTAAGGTAGGTAGGTTTCATAGGATTACTTCTTCATTCCTTTTCGAGTTCTTCTATTCACATTTTCATAACGCTCGAACACAATTAAATCCACACAAACTTGTACATTAACGTTACATTACACTTTTAGATTTTACTCACACACATTTCACTCCCTCCTCACATAAAGTTACACAAGTACAAGTTCACACTCCTCTTTCTTTTCTATGCTTACGCGTGTGTTTAATATAACTATAATATTGGTAAAGTTCGTAGCTTTGTAATAGAGCCCGGCGGCTAATCCTATTGACTATTGTTAATTAAACCGCACGTGCTACTGACCTGCAAAAAAGGGTCTATATATTCTATTTGGCACCTGAGCGCTGGCTAGTCCAACGCTCAAAAAACCAGTGTAGGTACGCTCTCCGATAACGCGCCTTTGTTACGCATCTCGATGCCACATTTTAGACTGGTTCCGTAGCGTTCGACTCGCCGGCACTCAGTAACCGAAGTACTGTACTTTTTATGCAGGTGGTTGTGGCACGTGGCACGAGCGGTTTTACTTAACAATAGACAATAGGATTAGCTCGGGCTCTATTAGAAACCTACGAACTATAACTTGTGATGAATAATCCTGTCCCCAACGATACAGGCCATGCCTATAGTCTGTATCTTCAGGTATTTGAATAAAAGTAAACAATCAATTTGTACATTTCCAGGTACCTAGGAACCTAGTTATAACACTTAAATATTGGTTAACCGACCAAAATAAAACCGCCTGGATCAGTCACTGAATAACCTGACTTTAACGTAGGTACATTATTTGATCGTGTAATGTTTTCATCTACCCTCAAGCCATTTGAGGGTAGATTTTGTTTACTTTTATTTAAATACCTAAAGATACAGAGTATAGTGCGGGGTTCACTGCAATGTGCCTCTGTTCAATCACGTTTAATGCTAAATAAATAAAAATATTAAATGTTTCAATCAATTACGAGTTCAGTATACTAACAATGTTAACTGGTTTGGAGTTAACATAAATTTCTAGTTGGCATTATTGGTCTTGACTTGTTTTTCTCATGTCGGTGCACAAGAAAACGACTGTTATGAAAAATTCAACAAACTCAAACTTTAGTTCAAAGGTCGGTAAGGAGGTCTATTCGAAGTAAAACAATGTTTTTATATTGATATAGTTACTCGTAACACAAGTCTAGTGAGAGAGAGAAAGCGCTTCAATAAGCCCGAGCAAGATGCCCTGTGTTTTGTTAAATGAGTATCATATTGTAACAACATTTTTTTAAAGCCTCATAGGCATTAATATATTTCGTTTCTAATATAAAGGCCATCTAGCGTTGAGCGTTGGTAATACTGGTTTTATTACTTGCATTGATCGACAGAGGGCGTGAGTTAGCTCGCTATCTGCATTTTCTTAAATAAAAGGTTTTCTTTTATTAATTTACAAAAATTAAAACCTAATTAAAAGTATAATTGCTGTTCTTCTTTCCTTTTTGGAAATTATTATTAAGTATCTTTTCTTATTGAAACGAGTTTTGGAAGCTGTATCTACATCGTGCGCGCAACGAAACGCAGCGCAGCAGTGGAAGTATCTTCAGTTTGATCTGTCAGCTGTCATTTTCAATTCGGATGAGATGGTGTAGTTCGATTCGTTTTCTTCAAAGGCCAGTGAGCCACATTGTTTTTAAATCGCGGCTTAAACCGCTTAATCGTAAGTATATTTCTTGATCTACGTATCAAATTGTTCGAGACGTGTTCAGTACTTATTGTTTTATTACTTATTTTCAGGGAGAATATTATGTTCCTCGTACCATAACCTCTGAAGGCCCCATGCATCGACATGAAAGCACGGACTTACAAGCCGGCTTCTTTTCTGCATTGGGTAAGTTGCTCAACCGTTCTGGCGAATTTCAACTCTCGTCGAGAATCGGCAAAGCCACATACTTATTGTTTTTAAATTATTTCCAGGGCCTTCAGGAACGGCCTTCAGGCAGGATCTTCAGGAACGGCCTTCAGGCAGGATCTTCAGGAACGGCCTTCAGGCAGGGCTTTCAAGAATGGGTATTTCAAGCTGAGGTATTTCAAGAGAGGTCTTTCAAGATGAGGTTTTCGTTTACCCCTTCAGTACCCTAGTTAGTCAAAGGCGTCGGCATGGGCGAGGTTGTGCTCCAGGCTGCGCTGAGCTGGTGCTTCCTTGGCGGCTTGACTAGCATAGACGTTCGGAGGCGGCGGCTGCGGCACCGGGGTGGTTGAGCTCACCACCACGAATCTGCAGGGCTCGTTTCTCATTCCTTATCTAACTGGAGGTCAGACGGTTTTTATTATTTTATAAAGGCGCCCAATATTAAATATTTTTACCCCTAGTTACCAAGGTCTTCCAGCCTGTTGAAACACAGACTCACCCCCTGTGCTCTAAAATTAATACCTATTTATTTAAGTTACGACTGAGCTAGTTATTATTATAATATTACCACTTAAATTTCTTGTCGGAATGGTAAATATACTTGTTAGTACCAATTTCTTTATTTTTTTATTTTATACCACTATAGGGCTTTCCCGAACCGTTACAGTGGCGCCCAACGTGGGGCTCTAGTGTGTTCAAGCTGGAAGACCATTATTCTTTTAATTATTTCATTTTGTAGTTAACACGGTTGAGTACCATGTGTTGTGTATAATGGAGGTTATAAAGCAATAGCCATTCTTGTATTCTTACAATTACTTATTAATTTACCTTAGTGTTGCGGTACTGTGTAATTAAATCTAAATATTTTATTTGTACTTTTAAGAGTGTTATCTTGTAGTTATGAAGGTAGTAAGTTAAATAATTTCAAGTAGAATGTTATGAACAGGTGTTACAAGTATTTCTGTACCTATTTTAGTGTACATTTATCCTCATTGGTATGGTTGGCAAAATAATTGTTAAAATATTAGTTAGAAATAATTAATTAATTTAGAATGTTTTGTTGTAGGAGGTTTCTTATGTATTAAAAGTACAGTCAGTTGAAATTATTTACCTTTTTTTTAGTGAGTTACCAATTATAATTATTCAGTTTTGCTTATTAATTGCTAAAAGTGCTGACCATACCTACCTATTTTATTCCTTTACCGAAGTGAAGTGTAAGCAAGTTATACCTAAATTTTCTTTCAAATAGTACTGCAAGCTTATCTATTCTTTTTATGCTTAATGGTTGAAGATGAATTTCTCTTTTTGACGTGAATGATGTACAGTCAGCTGTTTTTTTTTTATGTTGTTCTAAATTTATTACTGTTTGTTCCGGAAGGTGGTACATTTTATATTAAATAATATTACTTACTATAGATGTGTAGGAGAATAATTAAGTACAGTCAGTCACATATTTGGTGCTGTTTTTACCTTAAATATATTATTACTAGCTTAATGATAGTGAATTGCGGTTTTTTAAATGGTGGCACAAGATATTCACATTAAATATGTAGTACTTTTGGAACCTTAACACAGTAAGTTAAACATGTGAAGAGCATACAGGGTGATTCTAAAAAAAAAAAAATGTAACATCCCTTTAAGTTTTAAATAACTGGGTGACCTCTTAGTTCTTTAATCGTTTAACTTAGTCCAGCGTGCGCATTTAATAATAACCGGGTTCATTTCTTTGAGGTTTGTCTTTATTGTTGAATCTGTAGTTGTTTCGTACGGGAGTTATGTTTATTACCTACTTTTCCTTATCTATTATCTCGACTTAAATCGAGTTTTTCCTTATTGTTGTTACTTTGGATGGAGTAAATATTTACTTATTAGTTAACTATCGGTGATTGCGCGTTTTTTTTGTTGATGTTCGGTAGGAGTTTTTTTTTATATGTGTTGCGTGCGGGAGTTTTGTTTACGTATTACTTTCTTTCGATCGTGTCTGAGCAAACGTAACTCAGGCACGTGGTTTGTTTGTTGTTGGTGGGCGGAGAGGACGATTTAAAGACTCTTCGCGTGTTTACCGGGGTGCTGGCGCTTTAAACCAGCATTCCAAACGGCACTGGCTGGTCGGGTTTTGGCGGATTTTAAACCGTCAAGCTCTTAATAGCAGTGCCATCTTCTTGTTAACGCTTTGCGGTATGACTTAAATCATATGCGTGAACATTAATGTTGATGTTAGGGGGTTGTTCTGTGGTACACGCCTTAAAGCGTTGTCCGCAGACATCGGATTTTTGTGTGTCAGACTGACAGACTTGCATTGCCTGAAATGGAGCCTGTACAGTCGACTTCCTTGTGTGTCTCGTGTTGTTTCGAACGTTACCGTCTGCTTGTCGTTCAGACACAGCTGGTCAACGTATCATTGTTGTTGTGTTATTGTCTGATTACCGCGTTCAGACCTGTGACGTCTGACAGTCACGGCCTGATATGCGCGCTGTATATATATTTGAATTAGTTGTAGTAGCAGTCACCGATCTTAGTTAGTAAATTTCACTTGGCTATATGCCGTCTTCCGCTGTATCTCTTGGACGCATAACCCGCGGCCTGGGCCGTTCGTTATGTCACCAAGAAATATTACGCGATGCGACGTTTTGTAGTAATGTAGCTTAGAGCTTTACTTGCGAATGTCAAGTCCTTATAAAGTAAGTATAGTTTAGTGCGTGGGTTCGATTTGGGTGGTTGTTTTTTTTATTAAATTTATTATTTTGTGCGGGGTAACTATTGTTTACTTTCTGCGGATGGATGTTTGGAGCTGGAGACCAGCTCAAAATTTTGCCTACGTCAAAATTTTATTCGGGGAGGGATGTACTGTAACAACATTTTTTTAAAGCCTCTGTCCACGCATGTAGGGGTGGACGAGAAGATCTTGGGGTCGTGGATGAGGTGAGTTGAATGAGACTCGTAGTCCAATACATGCACGTATAATTAAATACTTTGGTGATACATAGGTGGTAAAATATCACTAATGGTAAGCGGACGGGCACGACCGTCCGTCGCAAGATTGCTGAGAGAATGGCCGCTGCCGGCCCCACTACTCCGCGCCCCGCACCATGCATTGCGTCGGCGACGGCTCCCGAAGATTCCCGAGCAAAGACGAGGCGTTAACATCCTCCGCGGCGTTGAAAGCATACTGCTTTCAAGGGATCAGATGCTGAAGACTGAATTTTAGGGATCGGCTTGATCATCCTTTGACTTGTTGTCCTCGTCATCGGGTTCAGGATCAGTTGGCAGAAGACACATCTTGTTTACGGCCCTTTTGATTGGACCTTTCTCCGTCAATATATCGGCGACCCGACAAACACCGTCAGGGCCATTGTAGAGATGAATGACGCGCCCCATGCGCCATTGTAACGGCATCAGATTGTCTTCTTTGAGTAGTACGAGATCTCCAATCTGGATTCCTCTCTGGTTGGTTTTCCACTTCACGCGCTGTTGAAGCTCAGCCATAAATTCGCGACGCCATCTTTCCCAAAACTGCTGCCGAAGAAGCTCGATGCGCTTATATCTGGTAACTGGATTGCCCGTGACGGGTAGAGATGGCACAGATGAAGTCAATGGCCGAGTAATCAAAAAATGCCCTGGGGTAAGGGGACTCAGGTCGTTGGGATCTGATGAAAGAGGAGTGATTGGACGAGAATTTAGGATAGCCTCTGTTTGCACAAAAAGAGTAGTCAGCTCCTCAAACGTCAGGTTTGCGTTACCAGCAATACGTTTTAAATGAAACTTGGCTGCTCGGACGCCAGCCTCCCATATTCCGCCAAAGTTAGGCGCGTACGCGGGAATGAATTTAAAGTCAATCGACTCGTTAGCTGCGTAATCCGAAACTGGATGACGGCTGGACCGTAAAACTCTACCCAGCTCATTGTGCGCGCCTACAAAGTTTTTCCCGTTATCGCAGTAAATTACTTCGGGCTTGCCACGACGCGATACGAACCTGCGCAGACACAATATGAAAGCTTCGGTGGATAAATCGCTAACCACCTCAAGGTGAATCGCCTTGGAGGCGAGGCAAACAAAGACACATAGGTAGGCCTTAGTATTACGACTGCCGCGTCGCTTCTTATTAGCTATCATGAAAGGACCGGCGAAGTCAATCCCAGTAGAATGGAAAGCGGAACTTGTTTGTACTCTTACGCTCGGTAGATCACCCATTATAGGCTGAACTGTTTTGCCTCGTTGCCTAACACAGTCAACACATCTTTGAGATATACTTCGAGCTAAATACCTACCACCTACTGGCCAGAACTCTTCACGTAGTGATGATAGAATCAACTGAGCACCGGCGTGATACAAACGTAAGTGCTCGTATTTCATAATAAGCTTCGTAAAATGATGCTTAGCATCTAACAAAATTGGATGTTTTTTATTAAAATGATAGTTTGAATTACTTATTCTCCCTCCTACACGTAAAACACCACTAGGATCTACAAAAGGGTTGAGAGACAAAAGTCTACTTCGATTATGAAGTGTTTTACCTTGGCTTAAATTTTGAATGTCTTTTTGAAACGACTGCGCTTGACATTTTTTAACTAAAAACGTCAACGAGTCCTTAAGCTCCTGAACTGATAAAGGTCCCTTAAGTTTGGCATTGTACTTTCTACAGTTATGTATAAACCGGAAGACGTAAGCATAAATCCTTTTCAAACGTACGTAACTCGAATGTCGATCGAATGTTACGACGGGATCACCAGAGCTTAAGGTTTCGTCTTTAACAGTTAATAACACCTTGACCTCAGGTAAGTCAGCAGGCGTTTGAGGCTGTGAGGGCCACTCCGTATAATCCTTCTTCAGGAACGAAGGACCTTCCCACCAGAAAGACAAAGACGGCAGATGCTGCGGATCTACGCCCCGCGACGCTAGATCTGCCGGATTTAAGTCCGTAGGTACGTGTTTCCACTCGTGACCTTGAGTCAACTCATTAATTTTATTAACTCGATTGCGTACGAAAGTTTGCAGAGTTTTAGACTGCGATTTAAGCCAACCGAGAACGACCATACTATCGGTCCACATTACATGTTTGACAATTTTAGTTTTTATAGACTCAGCTACTTTCGTGCACAATTGAGCGCCCAACAAACTAGCGCATAGTTCGAGCCTTGGGATACTTAAAACTTTAATTGGGGCCACTCTGGCCTTTGCGCAAAGCAATCGAACTGTCACATGATCATTGCTATCAACTGACCGCAAATAAACACATGCCCCATAAGCCTCTTGGGACGCATCAACAAAACAATGAATCTCTGTGCGCTCAGTTTTAGGTACATCACACAGAACATGTCTACTTAAACTGATATTTGATAAATAATCCAAATTGTTGACAAACTTCAACCATCTTTTTTCAAAATCCGAAGGTACTGGAGTGTCCCAGTCCAATTTGGCAGACCACAAATTCTGAAGAAGAATCTTAGGTTTTACTATACAGCAACATAGAAGCCCCAATGGGTCAAACAATTTGCAAGTTGTAGATATGATAGTTCGCTTTGTTATTTTATTTGGCGGTGCAAAGTCTATCGGAAAATGCAAGGTATCCGCCTGAGGGGACCATTTTAGGCCTAAAACTGAAGCATCATTATTAAAGTCAAGGCAATTCGTAGACCCTGACTGGTCTTCTAAAATTTGTGCACAATTCGTGCGAAACTTGCGCAGGGGAAAGCATGCAGAATTTAGAACTTTGACAACATTTTCGTAAATATATTTTAACTCTTCTACTGTTGACGACCCTGTGTTAAGATCATCAATGTAAAAATCATTTTTAATAACATTAGAAGTGACTTCATCTTGACATTCGAGAGCTAACTGCTTGAGGCACCTTGTTGTGATAAAAGGTGCCGAAGCCATTCCATACGTAACAGTGTTGAGCTGGAAAATCTTGACAGGCTGATCAGCCTGGTCTCTCCACAGAATGAGCTGAAGATGGCGCTGATTTTCGCTAAGAGAGACCTGCCTATACATCTTTTCGATGTCAGCTGTTAGAACGAACTTATTAGTACGAAAACGCAAAAGTATTGACAGTAGGTCACTTTGCACGACTGGACCTACTGCCTGAATGTCATTCAGAGACTTGCCTGAGCTCGTAGGAGCTGACGCATCATAAACGACTCTAAGCTTAGTAGTTTCTTTTTGCTCACGAATAACACAGTGGTGGGGCAAGTAACACCCGAAACTTGGCCGTGCCACTTCAGCCATGTGTCCTAAATCCGCATACTCCTGCAAAAAATTACGATACTGTTCTTTTACGTTAGGGTTTTTATCTAACTTCTTTTCCAAGTTAAGAAAACGTCTCATAGCTATAGGATATGAGTTTCCGAGAGTTTCCTCGGGTTTTTCCTTGAATGGCATCTGTACAGAGAATCGACCATCAGGTAAACGAGTAGTATTATCAACATAATGAGTTTCACAGAACTCTTCATCAACAGACAAAGACTTACAATCGGAAGGCAAATCTTCCACCTCCCAAAAACGCTTTAGAGAATTATCGACATCTTGTAGTGACGTCTGGCGCCTTGTAGTGGCTAAATGACAACAAACATTATTAATTTGGTTGTAGCTTTCGCCCGTACGACCAACTACTAACCATCCTAGCTTAGTATCTTGTAGCATAGGTTTTCCTTCTCCTAGATCTATTTGATCTGGCTTAAGAACTCTAAAGAATTTGTCCCCTGACAACAAAATATCAACCTGATCCGGTTTATAGAACAGCGGATCAGCCAACTCAACATGGGGAAAATCTAATTTTTCGACATCGATTGCCACATTTGGCACGTCATCTGAGATTTCGGGGACCACCCAAAAATTAGCATCTAATTCGTAAGAATTAAAGCGAGATCTAACTTTTAGTTGGATACGTTCAGATATCTCCGTTTTCTGTTTATTGATCCCAGTGATATCAAACGGTTCAATTTTATTTGTAGGTAGTTTTAACTTTTGCTTGAAATTTTCTGAAATTAAACACGATTGACTACCATTGTCCAAGAGTGCACGAGCGACATAAGTAGTGTTATTCTTAGGGCAATATACTCCGACTTGAGCCGTGCACAACATAACCTGACCCGATGCGTCAGCGTCAGTGGACATGTGAACAGAAGAGTTTATATTTTTTACAGTGTCGGTAGGTGCAACATTTTTATTATTACTACTGACGCTGTCGCAATGCAAGAGAGAATTATGTTTTTTCTTGCAACTACGACAGGAAGCTTTCAAAGTGCATTGAGAACCATCATGTCCCGCGCGTAGACAATTGTTACAAAGTGTATGTTTTGAAATCTCAACAAACCTGTCTTCCAGACTCATAGACTTAAACTGCACTGATAAACATGATGGTTCTGGCCGCATACCAAACACGGTTTAACTCGTGGTGCCTCGCCAGCAGAAACAAAAGACTTATTATTTTTATTTTCCTTAAAACCAGGTTTACTTTCATTTGACTGATTTGACCGACTGCAAAACATCGTCTCTAAAACATTAGCACGATTACGTAAAAACTCTTTAAAATGCTCCAACGTGGGTACTTCAGAAGATTTTTTATTTAAATCACCTGAGGGTAGGCACGAAAAATTACCTTTATACTCTTCCCACTTTCCATTTGTTTTGGGATCTAACTTCGCCGAGACCAAAAATATCACCAACGGGTCCCAACCCTGAGTTGAAATACCTAACGTATCCAAAGAACTTAAATTTTTCGAGACAGTATCAATTAAGTACCTTAAAGCCTTAACCCTTTGACCGCCGTTGTCCGGTATAGAAGACAACGATAGAACGATACGCTGGCGCCGTCGTCTTGTATACAAGACACAAATTCAACCACTGAGTTAATGTGAAAATAATAACAATTGCAATTTCATTTACACTCGTGTTCATATTTAAGGTCTTTGTTTTTTCATTTATTTGCTTTTTAAGCCGCTATATAAATCCCTTCTTTTATAATAAGGCATTTAAAAAAATTGCTCCAATTTTCAACATTTTTCATGTTCCTCGTCGCCGTTGTCATGTATAAAAGACAGCTAGGGATGGGAATGTTAACTCGATATGGGAATTTTTAAAGTAAATATAAAGTCAGAAATATGTTTCTATCTAAGTATTTGAACACTTGTTAATCGCCAATTTTTTTCAACGTATAGTAGGTAACTACTTACTAGAATACGTAGAATGAGAGTCAGATAGGCATAACTATATTTAAAGTTCAGGTAGCTTCTTTAGCTCTATAAAGTAGAGTCAGACAAGTAAATTTGCCATTGTAGATTGTGGACTATTTAATTGCAGAAGAGATAAATAAAAAAAATAATTGATGTTATTTTATAGCTTAGTGGGAAGGGATACACCGCAGCGACCGCTTCGCACAAGTGTGGTACAGGGACATACCTGTTTATCAGACTTTACTTTTATTGTTATAACATTGAAGTTAATGTGTAATTTTTTTGTAACAAGTCGTTGAACGTTTTTTTGATAAGAGTTTACCTATAGATTAATGTAAACCAAACTGAAATTATAATGATAGATTCTAATTCCGGAATAATATCTTCACTCATTAAAAATTCAACCCACGTGTAATTTTCACTAAAACAGTTCCGGTATATTGACTTTATCGACACATGATGCGCAGCTTTAACGTTACGCCAATAAAGTTTACGTACCGACAAGCGCTTACGCCGTTGACCTAGAGACTATTATTACATGATCCGCGCGGAAACAGTCCTTGTCGGTCTGCATTGCGGGCAGTCCATGGGCGCCGTTGTCTTGTATAAAAGACTTCTCGTACAGCCTAGTGCGGCGATATCACGTCTTGAATCGACATTGTTTAGTGGTTGTTTTTTATGTTAAATCCCTATATTTTAAACATTTTCGGGTGTAAAACATATGTTTAATTTTGGCAATTTGGAATGAAATTAAAACAGGATAAGAACAAAGCTAAATTAAAAAGATTTTACCATAATATTGTAAATATCGATATCACTATTTGCAATCCCTAAACTTTTTATTAGTTGTTTACTTAAAATTTGCTCTGGCGTGTGAGTGAGCGTCTTTGCGGACTAGGTCCGGCGGCCAAAAGGTTAAAAGACTCCTTTTGTATAGGATTAATATTTACGATCGCACTTAAATGATTATTTATTAATATATTTTTATTATCGTATCTTTCACACAATGTTTTCCACGCAAGCTCGTATCCGCTGGCAGAAAAATCAATTGACCTTATTGCTAAACTAGCACTTCCTTGTAACGAATTCCTTAAATAGTGGAATTTATTTATTGGCGCAATTGACTCGTTGTTGTTGATCAACGACTCAAATAAATCTTTAAACTCTAACCAACGCGTGTAGTTTCCATCAAACGTCGGCAAATTTATTACTGGTAGACGAACTGACGAATGTTTTCCATGATAAGAACTTGACTTAGTTGAGCCACTGTCCCCACTATCTTTGGCCGAAAACGAATCAATTATATCTTGCGCTAACGCAATTTGCGAATAGAAATGACTTTCAGTTTGAGTTCGTTCAGCTATTTGTTCGTCTAAATTAGAGGAAATATCTTCAAGTTGAACTTGCACGGCGTCATAATCAGCCATTAATTTACGAAGTCCATCCAATCGCAAACTGAGCTCCTTTATTAATAATGACGTGTGCTCAGACCCTTGTACAGTTTTTACAAAGTCTTTAAAAACGGTCAACTGACTTTTAAGTCCACCGCGCCTTCTATTTAATTTTTTAATTAATTCCTCAGCCATTTTAAACAACAAACAATGAGCCAGGTAAATAAAATGGTGCAATCAAACCGGTAACACGATCCAGCCGTCTAGTCCAGCACAGCTGCCGCCGAGCCCGCCAGCAGCACCGGCCGCGTCAGGCGAACCCGTCTCCACAGCGCTCGTACTCGCGAATAGCCCGGATACCGCGTAGCAACAGGCTCCCGGTAACAGCGCGCAGCGGTGTACACTGGAATTTACCACAATAGACTATGAACCCTAGGAATTTACCTCAACGGACTTTGAACCCTAATCGTAATTACCTTTTAAATGCAAATAAACAACTAAAATGCACCTTTAATGAGTCGAAACGAATAAAATGTATTAATCTTTATGCACAATAAAGAAGGCAAACCGAAATTATTGCATAGAAGTAGCAAGCGTGGCATAGAAAAAAAAATAACGGTAGGTATTTATAACGGTACCTACAACGTGCACTTTTTAAACATTAAACCTAAATTATCGTATTTTAAAATAATTATTACTAGCGTATTGTTATTGCATAAAACTTAAAAGACGAGCAACTTATTGATTTATATAGAAATCCTTTATGACGAAGCGATAAGATTGAAATAACGGTGCACAAAAAAGCCGGCAAGCATTATCGAGCTAATTACCGAATGTAAATAACTTCTATTTGCAATTTTAAATGCATTGATCTATATGGAAACCAAGCAAAAATAACTTAGTGCTAAAAATAGTGCAAATTGGCTAGTACGCATAAAGCTAGATACATAACCTGACGTTTGCAAGTAGGCTAGCACTAATTATAGCAAACAGAAGTTTTAAAATAAAGGGAACAAAAGGAACGGGCTTACTTCACATCGGCATTGACTTTAGATGTCTATTTCAACTTGTAGTGTTGTAGAATCCACAGCGCCACGGAGCAATTCCAATTTCTTTGTTCTTGCGTAGTCCGTTATTTCTCGACAGTCGCCATTACAGTTGCTCGAACTCCAACGGTCGCCTCATGACCGTTTGATTTTGAAAGTCACGGTCGCCACATGTCCACGCATGTAGGGGTGGACGAGAAGATCTTGGGGTCGTGGATGAGGTGAGTTGAATGAGACTCGTAGTCCAATACATGCACGTATAATTAAATACTTTGGTGATACATAGGTGGTAAAATATCACTAATGGTAAGCGGACGGGCACGACCGTCCGTCGCAAGATTGCTGAGAGAATGGCCGCTGCCGGCCCCACTACTCCGCGCCCCGCACCATGCATTGCGTCGGCGACGGCTCCCGAAGATTCCCGAGCAAAGACGAGGCGTTAACAGCCTCATAGGCATTAATATATTTCGTTTCTAATATAAAGGCCATCTAGCGTTGAGCGTTGGTAATACTGGTTTTATTACTTGCATTGATCGACAGAGGGCGTGAGTTAGCTCGCTATCTGCATTTTCTTAAATAAAAGGTTTTCTTTTATTAATTTACAAAAATTAAAACCTAATTAAAAGTATAATTGCTGTTCTTCTTTCCTTTTTGGAAATTATTATTAAGTATCTTTTCTTATTGAAACGAGTTTTGGAAGCTGTATCTACATCGTGCGCGCAACGAAACGCAGCGCAGCAGTGGAAGTATCTTCGGTTTGATCTGTCAGCTGTCATTTTCAATTCGGATGAGATGGTGTAGTTCGATTCGTTTTCTTCAAAGGCCAGTGAGCCACATTGTTTTTAAATCGCGGCTTAAACCGCTTAATCGTAAGTATATTTCTTGATCTACGTATCAAATTGTTCGAGACGTGTTCAGTACTTATTGTTTTATTACTTATTTTCAGGGAGAATATTATGTTCCTCGTACCATAACCTCTGAAGGCCCCATGCATCGACATGAAAGCACGGACTTACAAGCCGGCTTCTTTTCTGCATTGGGTAAGTTGCTCAACCGTTCTGGCGAATTTCAACTCTCATCGAGAATCGGCAAAGCCACATACTTATTGTTTTTAAATTATTTCCAGGGCCTTCAGGAACGGCCTTCAGGCAGGATCTTCAGGAACGGCCTTCAGGCAGGATCTTCAGGAACGGCCTTCAGGCAGGGCTTTCAAGAATGGGTATTTCAAGCTGAGGTATTTCAAGAGAGGTCTTTCAAGATGAGGTTTTCGTTTACCCCTTCAGTACCCTAGTTAGTCAAAGGCGTCGGCATGGGCGAGGTTGTGCTCCAGGCTGCGCTGAGCTGGTGCTTCCTTGGCGGCTTGACTAGCATGGACGTTCGGAGGCGGCGGCTGCGGCACCGGGGTGGTTGAGCTCACCACCACGAATCTGCAGGGCTCGTTTCTCATTCCTTATCTAACTGGAGGTCAGACGGTTTTTATTATTTTATAAAGGCGCCCAATATTAAATATTTTTACCCCTAGTTACCAAGGTCTTCCAGCCTGTTGAAACACAGACTCACCCCCTGTGCTCTAAAATTAATACCTATTTATTTAAGTTACGACTGAGCTAGTTATTATTATAATATTACCACTTAAATTTCTTGTCGGAATGGTAAATATACTTGTTAGTACCAATTTCTTTATTTTTTTATTTTATACCACTATAGGGCTTTCCCGAACCGTTACAATATCAATAACAAATTATTATTTTAAAACTTCGAATAGGCTTCAAGATAAAGTAAACCTCCTTTGCCTTGGTTGATTACAAACTGTTTATTATTATTATCTGAACAACAACAAAACTGTAGTGTACTGGATAGAAGAAAACCGGCCAAGTGCGAGTCGGACTCACGCACGAAGGGTAACGTACCATTACGCAAAAACCGGCAAAATAATCACGTTTGTTGTATGTGATTTACCCACCCACTTCAATATTTGTTTTATTCTGTTTTTAGTATTTTTTGTTATAGCGGCAACAGAAATACATCATCTGTGAACATTTCAACTGCCAAGTTACCCCGGTTCATTAGATACAGCCTGGTGATAGACAGACGGACAGACAGACAGACAGACACCGGAGTCTTATTAAAAGGGTCCCATTTTTACCCTTTTGGGTACGGAATTCTAAAAAAGCAGCGTAAAAATCATCTGCCTCCTCGCAACAATAATTTCTTCAGAATCGCCTGCTCACCCTAATCACTAACAAAGAAAGTTCCTAACTTGTTGGCGAATTTAGGAAGGTTAATAAGTATTATTCGCTTCATCTCGTTAAGGCTCGTTAAGGTTCTACTCTCACTGAGCGTAAGCGCGAGCGAGATGAATGTAAGGGCTGATTTAGACGGCGCGCGAACTCGCATGCGAATTTAGTTACATTGCGGACTGTTGGTTACGTCCAATTCAACCGACCGATCAAAACCCGCAATGGCATGAAACTCGCATGAGAGTTCTCGCATCGTCTAAATCAGCCTTTATAAGTGCCCTCAAAATAAAAGTAAACGATAAGTTAAGTTATCAAACATGATAATGCTGATATTTAGAAGCATATTTCATATTTTTAGCTTTTGTGCAAAATTAATATCGTGCATTTTAGGCCTATGTTCGTGATTTTTATTTATCGATCGTAAGTCAAAAATCGATTAAGTCCCCCGAGAAAAACCTCAATATTGCTAATTAAATTTATGGCAGCCGTATTGTGATCCAAAACAGAACTACGACATTTTACAATCTCCGTGTTTTGAACCTGCGGCACCTTAAAGATGATTATACTTTTTGTCCCAACTCAGACAACACAGTAAAATTGTATGTATGACGTGGCGATACGTCAACATTGCGTTAGGGATAACTTACTAATTAGGTTACTTATAAAACACACAATTAAATAATTATAAATATAACTATGTTTGATATTATGTAATTATAACAATAATTATAGTTATTACCGCCAGGTTCGGCCTTGCATGAGTTGCTAAGCGGTGCGCAGGTGATTCAGCTGTCATCGCAGAGATGCCCGTGAGATGGATGGGGGCTCCGGTGCCGGGCCCGTATATTTTTATTACCCTCTAAGAAGAAACCTTGCATTTTCAAACTCACATCTGACTCTAATAATACTTTCAATTCTCAACTTTATTATTTAAGCAATAAAGTTGTTTTTTCAGTCAAATATTACGCGACGTGTTAAAACCAAGTCAGGATCCGTAATCGGAACGGGCTTGACTGATTTACAGCCCCCGGCGTTTAAACAAAGAGTTGCTTTATTAATTCAAACGAATGTTTAGGTAAGCCAAAGTAGTACAGTCACCGGCAATAATATATTACACAACGAAGGCCGCAATACTATGTGACGCGCTCTTATTGTGCTACAAATAAGAGAGTGTACTGTCTCTTCCGAAAATCGTGTCTGAGGGCCTACCGCGAACCACGTTCGACGTGTTGCCTCCCTGTCACACTTACGTACAAATTTACAGGTGCGGCAGAGAGGCAACACGTCCAACGTGGTTCGCGGTAAGCCCTCAGATATTCTTGCGGCCTTCGTTGTGTAACATATTATTGCAGGTGACTGTACTTATGCTTTTGCATGTTCTCTTGTTCAATGAATATACCGGGTGGAATAGAACGAGGGACTTTTACGAAAACTGAGAATTGTTCAGGCTACCGTACTTTATTTTTCACTTATCAATCACGTTATAATCACGATATAATCACGTTAATATTTTTAACCGTTTTTGATATATATACAGTTTGTTAAACATTAGTGCGAAAATATGTATGCTTCAACTCTAGCAAGTAGATCCTATTGAATGAGTGTCAATTTAAAATTTAAATAACTTTGTAGGTTTGTTACTGATATAAACATATTTAATTTTAATGATTTTGCATTACTTTCAAATCCAACTTTACGATTATAATAACTCGATTGTAGATCACTTAGGCCGCCTTGCACCATTCCATTAACCCAGGGTTAAGCAGTTAAACTGTTAAACCAATGTCAAATTGTACGGGTAACCATGGTAACTCCAGGTTTAACCAATTAACCCCGGGTTTATAGAATGGTGCAAGTGGGCCTTATAGATAAGATAATACTATCCTTTTAAGCTCAGTCTCTAGAAATGTTCCACCCTGTATACATTATACATATGGTGTACGGAAATTATTGTTGCTATAGTTCCGTAATTGAATTTACGGTAGCGGCATTTCAATTATCGGCTTCCTTCATCAGAAAACGGAGCCTTGACAACCAATAATATTCATAAATTAATGGGTAGGTACGTTTAAGAGAACGAGAGTAATATAAAATCAAAAAATTAGTAGGTAAATACTTAAAATTTTCGCATTTTGAACACATATTAACTCACATTTAAGGTGACAGTCCATCTCCAACGACAGCTGCATTACTGTTCATTTTACTAAGGAAATTGACAATAACAGCGACGCGTTCAATACTAGGAGTGCAGCTGCGGTTAGAAATGGAATGTTACCATTATAGACGGGTCTATCGCGAATTCATTTTATTAGCTTTATTTACCGACGTTACGTGACCGACGTATGGTAATAAAATAAATTCCTGATAAAATTGTTGGTAATAAGATAAAATCCTGAAAAAGTTGAAGACACCGCTAATATTTAACTTATATTTTATATGTAAATAAATGAATTATACCAAAAAAAACCTATATTTATAGTATAAATCGATTAAGTATTTAAAAGTTTCTACTATTACCTATTTTTTCTCAACAAAAAACATGTATATCGGTTAAAATTGTATTATTTAATGAAGCCAATAATTGAGCTGCATTTAATCAAACATCGTTATTTCACCCAACTGAGATAAATAAATCGTTTCAAAATGAATATTCATTCTTACTTTTATTTATTCATAATTACTTATCTTTCAATCCTCTCCACATACGTAAGCTACGTGTATAGTATGATACGTAAGCATCTTTTCCTTAAATGTAATAATTCACATTCCTTAAACATGTTTTCCTCGTGGTTTTCCTGATACTCTACATATTTTGTATTAAACTCATCAATTCTCACGTTTGCAACTTATAAGGAAAAATAATACATAAGACACATATTGCACGTTTCTCTTGTCACCTACTCATCATCATCACCATCATCATCTCAGCCATAAGACGTCCGCTGCTGAATATAGGCCTCCCCCTTGGACCTCCATTCGTACCGGTTGGAAGCGACCCGCATCCAGCGTCTTCCGGCGGCCTTAACAAGGTCGTCCGTCCATCTTGTGGGTGGACGTCCTACGCTGCGCTTGCTGGTCCGTGGTCTCCACTCGAGCACTTTTCGACCCCATTGGCCATCTTCTCTGCGCGCAATGTGGCCTGCCCACCTACCAATAATAAACCTACCTCTACCACCTACCTACCTGTCACCTACTAATAATAAAAAAAACAATGTGAATATTTTACAAAGATTGTGGTATTTATATGAACGACACAAAAAAAGTACATTTATTATGAATACTTTTGACTATTTCTTTTTATAAAAAATTGGCCTGTTTTTTTATTAATTTACTTTATATATCCCAATGAAGCTCTAGCCCGGCCTTGATCTCAGACATAAACAGTAACAACCGCAATGCGACTCTATGTAGGTACGTGCGTGTAAATAAGGAAAATACTATTAAAATAACATTCTATAACGAGATGTTTATGCGTGTGTTATTGTAAGAAACAGGTGAAGTATTTTGTCAATCATTAGGGGGGGCGGATTTGTGGGCAGCTGGTAGCTAGCGGGCAGCCGGCCGCCCGCTGCGGCAGTCGGCTACGCTCGCTACGCACCGCCGCGCGGCCCGTAGACGCGCTACGAACACGACGCGCGCGAAAATATCACATGTTGCAAACTGTTCAGTAATCAGTGAAATATTGATAGCATTTGTTTGAGCTTTATGGTGTTTTATGCTTGTAAATGATAGTATTGTAGATGAAAAAATATAGTCAATTTATTTATGCGAAAAATTCAGTTGTAAGTACAAAGAGCTTTGTCTAACAATAATATCCGATTATTTAGATAAATGACGTTATGTTATTTAATTTACTTTATCGTTTAGCTGAAAAACTATCAAATGTGTAGTTAGGAATAAAACTGTTTTTCCGTATTCAGGGTCCCAAACCGTTCGTCAGCTGTTTTGTACAGAATAGGGTTTTGTAAGAGGGTCAAGAATAAGTCGAACCAAAAGCGACCACTTATTACAAAGTTGAGAGGTCATATATCAATTCATTCTTCAGTCGGTCCCTCAATACTGAGGATCGTGACATCATATCCTTCTGTTGAAGACCAGGTTCCTCCATAGGGTTCTATTCCCCGCCATGCACATGGCCTCGCCACCATACCACCACCATATGGCCTGACCATATATCAATATGGTTAATATAATTCATATTTTTCATACGACATAATTATTTTTGGTCCAGCTAATTAATAAGACGAGCGGCCCTAATATATAATGTTACATGTTCATGCCCCTAGGCTTCACGAAACGGGCCCCAAGCAGGTACCTACCTATACGAAACTCGTCATTATAACTCATTAGTCTCATTACTCTACAAGTTCATAGCTACGATTGTTTTGCGTAAGTAAACGTACAGATATTTTTATGAAAAATAATATTTTTTGGTACCGATTGAAAGTCATAGCCTTTTCATAACCTGTGAATTATTTCAATGGAGTACATAAACGTAACATAGTAACGTAAACTAGTGTTGACATCCAATAAAAGTTGTAAGACCATTAGACCAATCATCAAATGTTTAAAATTATGATGTAATTACTAATCACTTACCTAACTTGGTTAAAGAACAAACCTTTAAAAATCACGAGTACATAAATTCGGACTCTATTCAGGTATAAGAATTTAATTATTTACCAAATTACTTGATACGAAATAACTAACCCTAAAATTGTATAGTAAATGCAAACAATATATCATTTTACAGTAAAATAACTAATTAGGGGCCTGTTTGTAATACCAATACAAATTCAGTTCAACTATAACCAAAAAATACACTTGTTATAAAAAATATTAGAAACGGGGCAAATATCGTTTCCCGTTGGTCAAACAAAAACTCTACGAGGTACACTACGTAGTTTTTAAAATAAGAAAAATGTTTCAAAATAACAGGAAGATTATTCCTGGTCGATGCTATTATATCGAAAATGGGTAAAAGTATCAGTTCGGGAAATCATGGTTCGTTAAGCAATATAATACAAGGGTCAGGCCTTAACGATCCTTAATTATGAAATGTTGGTCAACATCTTTATTATTTGAATCTCTGGGAAACCGAATTTATATACGAATTAGTATTCGTACGCTCGTTATGGGACCGGACTCAACATCTCTACTAACATTATAAAAGTGAAAGTAAGTCTGTTTGTCTGTCTGTCCACGTTTAAACCGCTGAACCGAAAATAAAATTTGGTATGGAGATAGATAGAGGCCAAGGGAAGGACAGTGTTATTTTTTTCAATCATCATCATTGCTCGCAGACGATGTCGTGGGCAATAGCTAGTAGAACATATAGTTACTTACGTGCAAGTGTAAAAAGGTACAAGGGGGACTGATGACCTGGTAAAGGTCGCGGGAGTCCGCTGGATGCGGGTGGCGCAAAACGGGTGTCATTCTGAATCCCTAACAACGTTTGTCCTAAAGTCACTTGCCCTAACTGGTTTGTCCTAATGGTCACATGCCCTAACGATCAATTGTCATAATGATTATTTTCCATAACGTAAGGTTCTGAAACATGGTTAGGTTTTAGAACTTGCTGCCACAAAATTAGGTTAGGTTAGGGTTAGAACTGCGACCCTCGCAAAAATGAAAATACGCTTAATAACATTAGGATAAGTAATCAATAATTAGGGAAACCAAAATTAGGGTTTTTAGTGTTAGGACAACTGATCATTATGACAAAAAATATTAGGGAATGCAAAGATAGGAAAAAAGACTTTAGGGATTCAGATATAGATCCGCGCAAGACCGGTCATTATGGCACTCATTGGGGAAGGCCTATGTCCAGTAGTGGACGTCCTCTGGCTGATATGATGATGATGTGTAAATAGTACTGCTTTATTCCTAAGTACTCAAGACGCCAACTCAAACATATTGCACATGATTAAACGAGAACGCTCCGGGAAAGTATTTGAAAGACTTAACACCACCGACCTATTTTATTTAAGCAGTTATTAAGTAGATATACTCGCTCGTACGCTCGTGTGGTTTTATTATGAAAAGCTCGCTTAATTAAATTACTTTAACCTAATTTTGCTCAAGTCAGTAAGTACTTTTTAAAGTAAATACATAAACATTCAAAATCAGATTATTACAAACTTTTGAGGACCATCCTTAATATAAACCAGACTCGTAGCTGTACAGAATGCTATAATATCACTATATGCACAGAATAAGTAATAGTTACTAGGTACAGAAGACTCACTCTCTAACAAAACGCGTCTGTCACGATCAGCACAGATATGGCCGCTAGGTGGCGACAGCGCCACGCGCGGCTTATGGCAAACCCCAAAATTGGGGTCGAACAGATGGACTTTTAGCTACCTGTAGCAAAGCGATGAACTCGCGGAGTGAACCACGCCTGCTATATGTTTGATTTGTAAACTATAATATGAAGCGTTCTACTAGCTGTTTTGAACTAACTCCTATATCTACAGTCTCAAAATAATTTGCGGAATACAAGCTAGACAATTTCGTGGAATACTCTAAACATACAATAGTAATAGGCATAGGGTTTATTTATAAGTTAGCTATTTAAACTATTTCATATATATGTATAATCACGTAGATTATTTAAAGAGTTTCTATATTCATTGTTTTGTTCTCCACTGCCCAAAAATCTTACCACATTTCGCTGTGATGCCTGCGCAAATATGACAAGGCCTTTTTCGTTAGCTATATCAAAGACATATGTAACTTCGTATAAGATGAATAAAGTGTAAGGAAAAAACGTGCCTCGGAAATCAAGAAAAGTCATTCTCGGATAGATGCCGCACACACCTTTAGCCTATGCTCGGCTAGATGGCGTGACGACACCATTTCATATTTAACAATTTTAACACATAGATATCAGTGAATGAAAATGGATCAAAATGATATAAAAATAATAAAATAATTTATCCATATATATTCATTTTTTTGATAATTTTATACGTTTTCATTTTGAGTTTTAGTCGTGTGTCGATAGATGGCAGTAAATTTACTGTGACTACAAAATTTACAATGACAGGACCCCTCTATACTATCTATTCTTTTTGGCTATATTAATGTAAAGGAAAGACATTCAAGAGAAGTACAAACATTTTATAAGAAACGTATACCTAATAGGTACCTTAGTAGAAATATAAGTCGTGAATTTTTATAACAATATTTTGTTACGTCTGTACTTATTATTTCGTTTCGTTACCTAATATTGCCTCATATATCCTTCATATATATATCAACTTCTTATTTCTGCCAAGTGAGTAGGTCTTGTCGTGTAATATTTGAAGAAGGTTAAATACCCCACTACAGAGTGGCGATTAATGTACCTAACTAATATATATTATTTTATAGCTAGTTACCTTCTTGTTCTGATATTTTCTTTTATCTTATGGCTCCTCTACACGATGGGCCAGCGCCGGCCACTCCAAGGGACGCAGCCATGCGGTAGAAATTAGATAGCAATATCACTGGCTCCCTCTAACGCATAAATGCGTCCCTTGGAGTGGCCGGCGTTGGCCCATCCTGTAGACTCTACATTATACACTGTGGGAAACAATTAACTTGTGTTTGTCTTTTACCTTGTGTAAAATAGAGGTACTCGAAGCTATGTTCTGTATGAATGCAAAATACCGTCAAAAAATATATACATGGGTGCTCAAATTCCCGATTCTTGCCAAATAAAAGTTATCAAAAATATTTTTTGATATACATTTTATTGCCAACTCTGATTTCTCTGTTTGGCATGTCTATCAAGTACTTCTCGACGTCTTTCTATTGAGCCTAAACTAAATGTGTCCATGTTTTTCCCGATCGTAGAGTTCCTTTGGCTACCTTCCGAGAGCATCATCAGATCAGCTCAATATCAACATTTCATAGTCATCGGAAATACGGAAGTATGCCAAATTTCAGCTTAATCACATAATCACACACTGGGAAGTTGTTCAAATTTAAGTTAAAGTGCACGCAGTGAAGTAAAATAAAGGTGTGTAAAAAAACTTTATTTGGACATTGGATTAAGACTGCGTCGTGCAAAATCAGCGAAAAAGGCAGTCACCGTTTAGTCGCTAGCGTCCACATCGCTTGATAAAAAAAATTATAATAAATATCATTATTATCCCAAAGAGTGTGTTTACAACGAATCACCCTTGAAAATTTGAAATCTTTTACAATATAATAAATACACTCATGCAAAGTTGTACCTAAAACGTGATGAACGAGTGTCAGCGTTTAGTAAAATTTGTATAAAAAAATCGATGCTCATGCTACAAAATCGAGTGATTTCGAAAGCCAGATAACTAGACTACAACGAATCAGGCTTTTCCTATTTTTCCTCTTAAAGGCTACAGAGAAATTCAATCGTAAACGTAAACTTTCGTAAAATTTCCATACATCCGCCATATCTGTCAAATTCTCCTTCTCCTCAGATGCCCGCTGTGGGCCGTTGGAAGCGGACGCGTACATGTTTTTTCCAAATTGACATTTCAATTTGTCATATATATTGACAGAAATTCATGTCCGTATACGAATGATGATACCAGTGAAAAACTGTGTTCAAAATAAATAGGGTAAATGAATAATGTCACACGGAGATCCAGAGTCATTAAAATTTTGATTTGTTTTTATTCATAAGTCATAATACTTTAAAAATATAACAAAGTATTTAAAATATATACGAACACAACCAAATCAGTGTAATTAGTTTCTTCCTAATTCACTAAAAATTAAAAAAGTTTGAAGATTTGTTTTATCTTATTGGAATAAATTTTCATTGTGCTGGCATTCATATTACGTCATCTTAAAAACATATATGACATAATGTCAATATACTAGATAGACAATTTATCAACAAATTTCTTCACATTTTAACGTAAACAATATAAATTATTAAAATTTTATTTATGAAGACGAAGCAATGTTGTTCACATAATATCAGCAATAAAAATTTTAGTTTCAACCAGTTTTGTTGCTATTCTGAGAGCTATCACGTGCTTTGAAAGTTAATTCAATGATATATCATCAAGAAATTGAAACCAAGACTCGACCTGCAGTCTCAGCGAGTTTTTGTGGCTATATTATCAGTTGAAAGAACGATATTTCCATCGCAGTGGTATGGTTTACGAGTACCTATATTGGTTTCATGTGACGATGTTTATATAAATGTATCTATCAAATAACAACGTGCTTTTATTTCATTGATATTCGGTGCAAAACGATAACTCAGTAACGAAAAATAATTACTTATCACAAATGCCTTAAAGTTTTTTCAGTGAACGTTTATTTATAGGTATTTATGAGGTCTTATGTCTTATCAGCGTGGCTTTGGCCTTTGGACATTTTTGTAATGCTTTGTAATAAGGTAGGTGAGGTATCTATATCCCTCATTTAATAACCTTTTTTTGAATGAATTACAATTTAATTATTTAAATAAATAAGTGGTCTACAAACATACATATCCGCTCGGTCCGCTAAAATAATTTAAGTGCCCTACATAATAGGTATATTTAAGATTAACAATCAGTAAACATCATTAATTACGCTCAAATGCTTGTTTCAGTACAAATTGGCTGAAATACTTCCGACATAAAACCTAAAGGTATAAAAGTACAATTTGCTAAGTAAACTGTCAATCTACATTAATTATAATAGATAGACTCTTAGAAGTCAGCTTACTGAAGATTATGAACAACATATAAGTACTTTCTAAATAAAATACAATTTGTTTTTCCATGACTCATGTAGGCCGTATTTTACTATAGACCATTTTAAATTGAAGATGAAATTAATTCATGATAAAAGCTAATAAGGCCCGGTAATATTTTCTGTTATTCTTGAACTTCTGTTCAAGTCAGTGTTCAACTGTCAGTGCAAGTAACAAGGCCCGGTTCCGAACCAACATGGTATGGTTTTTAGGGTTCCGTACCGTTCCGTTTCAGTTAAAATAAAGGTGGGCCTTATATGCTTCACCTGACCTTATTCGTCCACATTTAGATCCTATAGCTATATTTGGTCACTTTGGTCAAATGAATCTAGGCCTTAATTTACTATACAGGGTGGAAAGATAAGTCGGGCCCTGGAGGGAAATTACCTTAATTATACCTTATTTTTAAAAAGAAACAAAACTGCATTCAAAGATTTTCTAAAACTCGCTGGCCTCGCCCGGGACTCGAACCGACTAAAAATTCCAAAAAATAAAAACTCGCAAGTTTATTCTACTAGTCGATACAGTTAATGTTAATGATAACATTTCTCCAAGAAACATTAGGTCTTACACTCGTCTGTCGTACAAAATATCCATAAAATCTAATATTTAGTACTTAAGATTTCGTTTGATAAGCCAAATTGAATAAAAAAAGAAAAATACTTTTAATGCAGTTTTGTTTTTTTTTTTTAAATAAAGGAATGTCTACTTTAAGTAAAATGAGCCAGCTTAAGGATTTAAGGCCTCCAGGGCCCGACTTATCTTTCCACCCTGTATTTATTTATATGAGCCTAGAGTGTCCCACTGTTGGGCAAAGGCCTCCCTCCTCCCTTTCCACGCATCCCGGTTTTGACCCGTCTCCCACCAGTTCCTATCAAAGGCGTCAAGGTCATCCCGCCAACGCCGTCGAGGTTTGCCGCGACCCCGGGTTTGATGTGGGACCCAATTGGTTGCTGTTTTTGCCCACAAGTCATCCGGCATACGGCAAACGTGTCCCGCCCAGTCCCACTTCAGCTTGGCGGCTGTTTCAGCTACGTCGGCTATTTGAGTTTTGGAGCGTAATACAGTATTTTTGATGCGATCGGTCAACTTCACGCCGAGAATACTACGCTCCATGGCGCGCTGACAAACCTTAAGGTTGGATTTCTGAGCTTTTGTCAAAGACCAAGTCTGAGCTCCGTAGGTCAGGATGGGAAGAATGCACATGTCCATGAGCCTTCTTTTTAAAGATATAGGGAAATCTCCCTTCATCTGCTCCTTCATGGACCAATAGCTCTTCCAGGCACTTCCGGTTCGTCTTGCGACCTCCTTGTCCTGTCGTGCCTGGAAAGAGACTATTTGGCCCAGGTAAATGTATTCTTGGACATATGACATTTCTTCTCCATCCACTACCACTGTTATTTTTCGGCTGTTAGTCATGAGCTTGGTCTTTGACATGTTCATCATTAATCCCACCTCAAGGCTTGCCCTACTTAAGTCTTGTAGCATGGCACCGAGCTCCGTAGCTGAAGAGGAAAACAAAACTATATCGTCAGCGAAACGGAGATTTGTTAATCGCCGTCCACCGACGTCAATACCTTTGTTCTCCCATGCAGCCGCCAGCTTCCTGAATATTTGCTCAAGGCTTCGGCGATAGCGGGTCACCTTGCTTGACGCCTTTCTTTATATCAAATGATGGTCCGGGAGACTGTAGTTTTATGCAGGCAGTACTTGAGGCATAGATATTGTGGATGAGCTGTATGTATGTAGATTCTATATCTTGTTCTTGCAGTGCGGTAAATATAGATGAATGACTTATGCTATCAAAAGCTTTGGAGAAATCTACAAAGGCTAAATAAAGGGGGATTTTGAATTCTATGTATTTTTCGATGATTTGGTTAATTGTTTGCAAGTGGTCCGTAGTAGAAAGACCAGGCCGAAACCCGGCCTGTTCGGGGGGTTGGTGACTGTCCAATTTTCCAGCAATGCGACGTTCTATTATTTTGATAAAGGTTTTGTAAAGGTGTGAGATGAGGCTAATGGGTCTGTAGTTATTGATATCAGATTTATCACCTTTTTTGTGTAGTAGGATGATGTTGGAATGACAAAAAGTTTTTGGGAATTTACCGGATTTTAAAATAGAATTAATGAAATTGGTGATATGAGGTAAAAGTGTTGGTTCCCCTATTTTAAGTGCTTCCGCCGAAATACCATCCTCGCCGGGGCTTTTACTGTACTTCATCTTCGCTAAAGCGAGATGAACTTCGTGCCCGGTAATGGGCGGGATAGATTCCGGACAGGAGTAGCTGGCTGCGGGTGGGCATGCAGGCACGGGGTTCAGGTCGGAGTACAACTGTCTGTAAAATTTTGTGCAAATATTTGTTATTTGATCCCGACTTCCTTGTTTTATCCCTCTATCGTCACGTAAACATGTTATCCAGGTTTTACTGTTTGATGTGCCTTGCTTGGCTATTCTAAGAGAGCGGTTCTTTTCTAAAGCTATTTGTATCAATCTATTGTTGTAATTTCTTATGTCTTTTCTAATACTCCGCTTTACTTGTCTATCTATTGCTCTATATTGTGCGCTGGTAATATTGGTTCTATGTGCTTCTCTTTCTTTTAACAGGTCTAAAGTATGGTTTGTTAGCTTCTTTTCTTTATGTCTCTGCTTTTGGATTTTTCTGCTTGCTGATGTAATACAGTTTTGTAGTTTCAAATATTCATATTCTACGTCGTTGCTTACAGTATCCAGTTCCAAAGCATTGAAAGCGTTATGTAATTCTAAATTAAACAGTTCTTTATTAACTAGCAGAGTAGTTTTATCTAGCCTTTTGATTTTACTTTTTATGTTTCTATGACGCTGGATTTTTAAATTTATTCTTACTTGAACTCGAACTGGTCTATGGTCTGAACTGTATTGTATTTTATTAATTACTGAAACATTATTAACAATTTGTTTACTCGAGGTAGAAGTTAAGACATAATCTATTTCATTCTTGGTTTCGCCATTAGGTGAAATCCAGGTCCACCTGCGGTGTGGTTTTTTGTAATAGAAAGAGTTACAGAGACTAAGGCTTTGACCAAAAGCAAATTGGATAAGCCTGGAACCACGTTCGTTTCGGCTTCCTAGCCCGTATGGCCCCATTACGTTGTCGTTATCCAATTCCTCTCTTATTCCGACTTTCGCGTTGAAGTCACCCAGCACTATATTCCAAGTACTGCGGTGTTCGTCACAGGCCCGGTTCAACAAATCGTAAAACTCCTCTACTTCTTCGTCTGGGTGCGTGGATGTGGGGGCATATACTTGGATAATGGTGAGAGCTACCTTTTCAGTGATACGGAACTTAAGCACAGCAATCCGCTCGGAGTAGGCAATGAACTCTTGTATATTATCTTTCCAACGTTTAGCAACCATAAAGCCTACTCCGTGAAGACCGCCAGCTTCCCCGTAGTGGTAGAATATGTTATCCTCACGCTCGATTACATCTTCCCCTTCTCTCCTCACTTCAGCCAGACCGACGATGTCCCACGAGATGTTGCCCAGTGCGTGTTCTAACTCTATTAGTCTTTCTTCTGTTCTTAAAGTTCGTACATTATACGTGAGGATATTTAGTTTTTCATCAGTGTTCCTTTTAACGTTTGCCTTTATCGTATGACGGTTAAGAGAAATCGCCGCCTGGGGATTCTTAGCACCCCGATCTCCACCGTGATGCTGCCCACCGTCATCAACAGCACCGTCGCTGGAGCTGCCAGGCACTTGGGGCCGGTATTTGGGTTTTCGTTTCATGTTGGAGGGGTTTGGACGTTGAACTCACCACGCTAGTCCAGTGCGTGTTGGTGAGTAGACAGTAAGCCTGCTAACTCGGCTCGAGGGCGCCACCGTTGACATACTAGATGTTCATCCGCTGCCACCCTAAACTGATACCCTGTCTTAGCACCAGTAGACCAAACTAGGCCGCACATATGAAATGCGCCCTAATTTGGTAGAATACACTTAAAAGTGCACGACAGTTTAACGTCATATCGAGGACGAATACCATTTTAAATTTAAGGCGTAATTAATTCCAGATGAAGGATAATAAGGCCTAAAGGGAAATTTTGTAGGCCTTATTACCCACGAACAATGTATATGAACTGAATAGGATAAAAAGGAACTAGATTATAACATATTGTTCTCATGTTTAGCACAGTGTAATAAATAAATATTTTTTTATAACAAAAACCATCGTTATATGATAAGTACCTACAAGCTGAAATGTATGTACATTTTACCTGTGTGAAAATTGTATAATTGAGATAAATAAACTAAATTATACTTACTATATTCTCTGTTATTCTTGAACTTGTACTTGGGCTAAAAAGGCCCTCTGTCTGTGCGGGTGACAAGGCCCGGCCCCGGGCCTTATTGAACGTGAGACGAAATAGTAAATTTAATTATTTTTATATAGGTAATTATGAGTTCTTTGATTTCCCGATAAGCATCACTTACTGACTTACAAAAGTATAAATGTAGTACATATGTAGTAGATATGAGCGCCGCGCCGGCGCGCCGCCGCCGCCGACGAAATTTTCGCGCCGCCGCCACCGACGCTGCGCTATCGGCGTGGCATCGGCGTGACCTTGGTAGATACTAACTACTTTCAGAATCAGATTTTATCTAGTTTAGATCTTTAACGGCACCACTCTGAATAGCTTATAGACATTTAAAAGGTAGTTTAGGTCCATATCATCATCATCTCAGCCATAAGACATCCACTGCTGAACAAAGGCCTCCCGCTTGGACCTCCATTCGTACTGGTTGGAAGCGACCCGCATCCAGCGTCTTCCGGCGGCCTTAACAAGGTCGTCCGTCCATCTTGTGGGTGGAGGTCCATATAATTCAAAAATATCGAAGGTAAATTCAAACTTTTCTGTCTGGTAACCGCGCTACTAGTCTTAGGACAACGAAATTACAAATTTTGCCAGCTGGTTAGGTAATCCGTCATTCGCCGCGAAATTAACCATTGCAAGCATGGCTGAATGTTTTTAAAATGTATAAAAAGCGGTTAATATCAGATATTAAGCGTTTTCGCGTCCAAAGGAAGGGCGTCGGAAACGGCTCTCATTTAAACTTGGCCGTTGTTCAAATTTCAAACTTTCCTCTCTCGAAGCTCAATCTTTGGCCTCGCATCGCTCGCATGGAAGTATGCCGCTATCTGAATCGCCAAGTTTTCGGCTCTGTTTGGAGCTCAACTTTCGGCCTCGCTTTTAAAATGTTTGGTCATTGGTTTTTGTCCGATCTTAGCTCCACTGCAGCACGGGCTTTGGCCTCGCACGAAAGCGCCTGTATGGAGATACAGGCGCTTTCGTAGTTTTTAACATTATGGCCTCGGTCTTTATCGGCATTCGGACTTGCTTACACTGGACCACTAGTTCTAAGCTCTGCTCTCTTGCAGCTTGATCTTCGGCCTTGCACAGAAGCGCACCACAATCGGCGCTCCAGGCATTCGGCCGTCAGCGAAGCTCACAATTGGCGTTCGATTCTAAGCTGTATGCTTAATACCAGCAGCTCAGCCTCTGGCCTCGCATGCTCGCATGGGAATGCGTCGGAATCAGGTCTTCGGTGTTAAGTGGAGCTCGGCCTCGAGCCTCACCTTTAGATATAAATCGGTTTTGTTGGGTTGATTTGGTTAACGAAAAAGCTTGATTTTCCTCACTTCGGCTCTTTAGAATATCGACAAGACGTTTTCCTGAGGATACAGTCAATCTGCTACTGTTTAGTTAGCACAAAAGATAAGGGCCTCGCAAAGATCTTCCGGCCACGGCCTCACCAAGATTAACACTGGCTTTGATGAAGCGCGATACCGTTTATGCGAGTGTTTATACTATATAAAACTATTTTCGTACGTTTATTCAATAAATTATCCTTGAAATTAAAAAATGCACTTATTTTATAAGTTTCCTACAGCAAAAACATGTTTTTTCGGTAAAATTTCGGTTGGAATTATTTTTTCATTAATCAAAGGTGTTTCAAGGCCACGCCGCCGATTCGCCGCCGCCGCCGACCGATTTTGACCGGCGCGCCGCCGCCGGCTAAATGCCTATCGGCGCTCATATCTAATATGTAGTACCTGAATTTTATTAGAGGTTTTTAAAGCCTTATTATCAATTAAGTTATAAGTGAAATATAATAAGCGTCTTTAGTTGTAAAAAATATTACAAGCCCTATAACTAATGAGGGGATCATTTTAGATATAGTCCACTTTTTTCGAGTAGGTAAATTCGGACTATGTTTACAAACCGCATACCATCGCCCATGACCACACTGTTAACTGATAGTTCGTAAACCTTATTACAAAAGGCATAAGGTCCACCGATGGACAGTTAAGAGCATCGCCGTTTGTACCTATTTTAATACAAATAAAAGTCAACAACGAAAATAATTAATTACCTAATACGTCACATACCTATGACATGACATGAACAAACAAGGAAAGCTATATATAAAAAGTGATTTTTCTCTGTCTTCTCACAAAGGAAAGCTTTGACAGTTTAAATTCCTCAAAGAAGGTCCGTAGTTAACACTAAACTCGAAACAGCACCTTTAAAAAAACATTAGGGGTCACTGACCTGTCCCAGTAAATTGAGGTAGTGTGTGTGAGCTGCGTTTGTGTGTGAAATGGGGTAATTTGACAGAATCTGAAAATTTACCCTCCTCGACGCCCTCTTAAGCGATTTGGAACCGACCGTTGAAAACCGTTTTTTCACCATTATTGCCAATGATATAACAAATTCAAAGTTGTCATAAGAAATTTCAAAAAGTTTTAATTCTCTTTAGCGATTCTATTAGCCCTTAGAATGAATAGGTCAAATTATACTTATTAGCTTAGGTATTAAATTACATAATGCTTCAATTAAAGTACTTCGCGCTGGCACTGGTGATTAATCGCTATTAAAGAACATTTTAAGCAATCACACCACATAAATTTCAAATTCAGCCCGTTTTGTAACCAAGTTTAAATCTGAACGGAGTCATTAATTAGGCTGTTTGTTCGATCACATGGAATTACAGGATTACTGACAGAGCCACCAGCATCGGCGTTTTTATTCGACCTGCTTACTAAGGGTTTCTGTTGCCAAATATTTTTATTTCAGCTACGGGGTACCACGAGCAAATAATCTCCATAATTACGGCTAATTAATACAATTTTAGCTTTGTTATGCGAATTTTAATCAGCCGGTATTCAAAGCAAATTAAGACTGTTCAATAAATGAATTTATTTTACTAAGTAGCTGTGCTTATATTTAATGTCGAGTTAATAACTATGCCTCTTTTTCATAACTATACAAACTTAATGGACAGAGACATAGGTTTATGAATAACGACATAAAATATTAAAAATGCTTCTTTATAAAACAACACCAATGTTACAAAATTTTTCCATATTTTTTAACAAACATTTTTAAAGTGTAGGCAGAACTGCGCTAAATATCGTTTATAATCGTTGATAAAAGTTTTTGGCAAAAATTTCATTTTTGGTACAAGCTTTTATCGCTGACTGTACTTTTCTTCCCACTGGCAACTAATACTCATCGAGAAAATTCTAAAAACCCCAAACACAATAAGGTTTCGTTGTTTTATCACAGAGTTCCTATGGCCACCTCCGGTCTCCATAATCAGATCAGCTCAATGACATCATAATATTGCATTGTCACCCGACTTACGTATGTATGCAAAATTTCAGCTCAATCGGAAAGTGGATCAAATGGATCAAATTTAACTTGCAAGATTTGATTACAGACAGACAACGGTCAGGTGAAAGTAAATAAAAGCTTGTAATAAAGTACAACTTATTGGAGGATGAACCCATATTTTTGGTTTAAAAATCAGACGCGTTCACATAAAAGTTGACCCACGCTAGACAGGACCGTGCCTGGGACGAGGCGTCCGACATGTCATTTTCTATGACGGCTGATCGGTGATCACGTGATGCTTTCCATAGAAAACGAAGCTCCGGAAGCTCCGGCCCGGCCACGGCTCGGTCTAACGTGAGTCATCCTTACATATGTAAAATTCATTCTAGTATGGGGTTGCTGACGACTGATCAACTGATCACAGCTGCAAGAACTTTGCAAGTTAGTTAAAGCGGTTTCTGATACGAGGACTCCTACGCGGTCAAATGTATTTAAAGTTATAATTTTGTAGACAGACTTAGAGCGGTTTCATACTAGCGTTTTATACGCGCCTATAAGCTCGTATTTGGAAGCGCATGTAGGTGCGTATAGATCAAATGTAGTGAAATATAGCGCGCCTGTAAGCGCGTCACGCCGAAACGACTGCGTGTACCTACGCAGAGAAAAACGGTAGTCTGTAACTGCCCTAAGCCAATAAACAGCTCTACAAATTCATTTTCTCCTCATCTTATTTTCATTTCAGAATAAAGCAACTTCCCAGTTTAATTCCAATTTTTCGACGCCTTCAACTTACTGAATCATTAATTTATTGCGTAACGATTTTTGCGTACCGGTTCTACCATCCTCTTTTCCTGAATAATTATAATGAAGCCGCCCCTCCGCTGGAAACCCTTTGGGATGTTGTCATCTAAGAGTAATTCCTGGGAGCAATAAATATACGGTGTATTTCAAAAGAAAATTCCAGGAGAAACGGCTTTCTTATAAAGGAGGAAAAAATTCGTCAAAAGAAAAAAAAAGTAAATGAAGATACGGATTTTTAATCGGTCAAGGATCCATCGATCAGCAAAGCATAGCAACCTAAGCTCGAGTATCTAAAAGGGACGAACTGCCCGATTCGAACTTTAAGATACGTCAATTATTAGATCTAGAAACGATATGGATTAGATGTGTCAGTGTCACACTTTTGTTTGAAGAAACGTCACATTTGACACTGACATATCTAATCCATATCGTTTCTAAATCTATTAATTGACGTATCTTAAAGTTCGAATCGCTCCGATAGAATATCAGAAACTTTTTCCGCAAAACTATAAATCTTACTCACATGCCGACGTTATAATAATATAACTCTTGTACGCGTGTCCGGGTTGTTCGTAAAAGCCTAAGTAATCTTTTTCATCTACCCCGCAACTTTGGGATTTTTTGTTAAGTAGGTTCTCTTGGAGGGTGCTATGGGGAATGGCGTTGCCAGGCTAAGTGTCCGGGGCATGGTTGCCATGGTGGCCTTGCCAATACCATGCTTACTTGACAATACGTCATAGAATGGAATAATGGGTCCAAAAATTGTGAACAAAAATCGTAGAAATAGAACTTAAGAAAGACATTTAATGAAAACTGAGTTATTAACATGATCAGTTTAGCCGTTTTTGAATTATCGCAAATCTCCCCTTCATAGTAAAAAGACGTACAGATAAACTTAATTACGACATAAAATGGGGCTTTAAATTTATGTCACATTATTCATGTAAATAAAGCAAAATGTAAGATAAACATTGTTTATTTAATTTGTTGTTCTTAATATTTGATTTCTCGAAAACAGTTTCATTGGCTGAATGAGGAATGCCGGTGCCTATTTAATGCAGTTTTAGAATAAAAAATGTTAATAATTCATAAGTAAGAGGCAATCCCGCAAATTTTCATACTTAACAAATCATTTTAAAATTACTGCAGTTTCATCCTTCCAAAAGTTGTTTGTTCATAAATATTGCAATTTTATATTTTTCGCTATGAATTTTTGTGACCAGACATGCAAAGTCTGCAATTGAAAGTAAGTTCTAAGGAAAAAATCATGGCCATACATCTATTACTTTAATTTTAATTACTCATTATGCAAGATTTCCTTGTCTTTTGGTTTCCTCGTATTTGATAGTAGATTTTTAAACTCGGGTGAAAGCCACCAAGCATAATTTTCATCCCTTTGATAACAATATTACTTAACTAATAGCTCCTAATAGCTCCAGTTTAGCCTATTGTGACGTAAGGGTAAGTACGGAAACCTATACTGAGCATGGCCCGACATGCTCTTGGCCGGTTTTTTTTATCATTTTTTATTTTGACAAAAAGGTTAAAGAAAATGATACATATATGATTTTCAGAACAAAAAAGAACAAGCTCTAAGTTTGCAATTCTGCATACATCGTTGTAAAATAAAGTTTAAGTTAAATTTTCTTGAAAGTAAGGTAGGAACAATAGTAGAACAATGACGCAGCAGCTCAACTTTATGCCACGCCATGCCGGTAGAACTTTGCCAGCACACAGAATACTGCTAACTCATAGTTACAGCTGGTTCAACGGGTCATGCGCGTTCTTGTGCGTGTGTGTGTGTATGGGAGCGTCAATTTTTTTATCGCGATTTCGGGGTTGGTCCCATAGTAAAAATTGCTTATGATGTATGTTCTATACAAACCCACCCCAACTGTATAGGTATTTTTCTAGTTAAGTTTGAAAGATTTTAGGAGCTAATTTCAACTGTATGATAAAAGTACAACTTATTGGAGGATGAAACCCATTTTTTTTCATACCTACTTGCCATAATGTATGTAACTAAGTAACTATGTGTGTCAAAATAAACTTTGACAGATCATTAATAGCATTGCCACTTTTCACAAAATTTGTAAACATGCCTATTTTGTAAAAACATTCCATACAATTAAAAAAATAAATTTAACCAACAAGAGGCATTGCTCCTCTAAGATATTAGTATACTATAAAGATATTAGTGGAATTTTTACAGCCTACAATATATCAGTCATAATATTACTTCATTTTCGACGTCCATATATACTGCTAAATGTATTTACTTATAAGATAGTAGGACGAGGACTGCAGTTTTTATAACTCTTATATTTTTAATTTCTATACACTAAAGGATAAAGTACACTATTTACCGTGCTAGCCCAGCAACTTCTAATTACAATAATATGATCAGTTTAGTTACAATTTGCAGAGGTTACGCGCCTTTGAATTCACAGAATTAATTTAATTGTCCCCATTTCCGCGCGCCTCTAATAGCAGCTAGCCACACGTTCTCACGCCACCTACAGATCTAAATTAGTAAGCTACACAGAAGGCACACTCTTATTACACCTTGTGCCCTACCACACGTAAAATACCCTTTACACACATTGGACAGCCCATTCATCTGTTTGTCGTATTCTGTCGAAATAAATTCCAAATTCAAACCGATTTTCCAATAGATTTTAGGCTTATAGAACTTTATTTTTTCTCAAAGAAATTATACATTTCACTTAAAAGGAACTTAACTACAACAGAACTAAATATAAATAATCAGTAAGTACCTAGTCATTTTACGGGCGTTATCGTAGTGGAGAATAAATAATATAAATACATTCACTCCATGTTGTTAAGGCCCCGAAGGTTCATGGCCTTCTCTCACCAAAAGCATATATTAATCTACTTACTTGACTCAGTGATTGTATTTTTTTCGCAAGATGTAAATGTAAAAGGGTACTTCAGACTTACAGATTGGTGCTTATGCGAGCGTATACTTAACTTAAAACCGATTTATAAAATTGAAGGTCAAGATCAAAATGAAAGGTCAGTTGGTACCTACATAAAGTAAAATAGTTATTTGTTTTACAAGGGGGCAAAGTTGTTGTTTAACCACTCGTGCTAATATTGATACCCGAGCAAGCGAAAGATTCCAAAATTGAACCACGAGCGTAGCGAGTGGTTCGAAATGGAATCTTGAGCGTTGCGAGGGTTTCAAACCACGAGGGTTAAACAAAATTTGCCCCCGAGTGAAACACAAAATTTTTCACCACACCAACCCGAAGCAAATATTAAATGTAAAATATCAAACAAAATCAAACCAAATCAAATCCAAATGAATGTTATTAAATATTTATCATCCAAAATCATCATTTAAAAGTCAATTCTACCAGCAAACATAAGAAAACTACTCAAAATTTGCATTTGATTACTTTGCCTCACATGTGGATAAAATGCAACTTTGCTATTCGTTTTTGAAGTGCAAAGTAATTCTTTCCGAGCTGGTGTGGTGAAAATAATATTTTCATTATTGTTAAAACCAGTGGCCCTACTAGAAAAATTGGAATTTGAATCAGTGGTAATATTAGAATTAAGATAGGTATGTTGTTGTCTCAAAATCGATCAAAATCAAAGAAAAGCAACTCTGTTCGATTTAATAATAATTTCAGTTCCATTGTACGTAATTAGTTCTAGTATTAGGATGGGGACGCTAGAAGTATAACACTTTATATTATTTGCAGAATAACACCACTGATACTCGAGTTACAACTATTTTAAGCACCTACTTATCGCTGAACTTGATATCTATTGATCCGCCCGCAGTTAGCACGAACCTATATGATGTACTTAAAAATACCTAAATTGCAAAAATAGTGGAAAATTCCTACACTTTCTGCGTCAATTTATTCTGACATATAATCTCAATTAAGGTCCATAAATACGTACCTACAGGTGATTTCAGGCAGCGAGCGTGATAAGTTCGAGTGGGTTTGTTGGCTGAGATGCCTAAACCACATCCAGTGTAGAAGGGAGCAATGTCAGCAGCATTATAACACACAAATACAACCTTTTAGAGCTCGGCTATACGGCTCTTACCCCTACCCACGATGCCACCCAATTAGCCGCAATATTGTCAAGGAAACTTTTATTCAAATTATTTCGTAACCCTTTAGAAGGACACTTTAATATAATACAATTTCAAGATTAAATTAATTAATATAAGAATAAGTAGTCCGTCTGTTATTGTACTTCGATTGTAAAATTTAACATTGTATTTCTTAAAATATATACCTATATATTTAAAGGTAGATTTTTACAATAAAAGACGTTAATGGACCGCGAACAAAAACTATTTTGATAAAGATAGGCTTGCTTAGGTTATAATATAGACCTCATAGGTAAGTAGTCGATAGATTCCAAAAGAAGGTATTTAATTTAAAAAGTAAACCTAATCAATAAAATTATGTGCATCATTTTTCAATAGATACAGTAAGATAACACGGACAAAGTGCCAAAAATTTGTATACACGACCTTATTGACTATACTTTAAGCTAGTGTGTAAATATTTATGGCACTTTGATCGTGTCGATAGTTAATACCTTGACTGTAACTAAACTATATTTTACTGTGGAGCTGTGGTTCTTAAAAAACCTCTTAATACTTTGTTGATATTTTCGAATATAGATTAATTGAAAAAAAATGGAACTCGGAGTGTTAAATATGAAGTTTATAGAACTAAACAGTGTACTCGTATGGTGATATGCATGGCGCGCGGCATGTAGGCAAGCGACGGCGGCATGGCGGGGACCATCCGGACCTATTCCACCTACCACGAGTCGGAGCCTTCCGTGCCCTCGGTGAGTTCATAAACAACTGAACTATCTACTTGTAGTGATATGCCTAATGGTAACATTCCATTTCCAACGACAGCTGCACTACTCTCAATTTTACTATGGAAATTGACAATGACAGCGACGCGTTCAGTACCGGTAGTGCAGCTGCGGTTAGAAATGGAATGTTACCATAATGCTCTAGTTTCCTAGGATAGCGGTGCCGTCATATTGCGGCCGTCTCCATACAAATACTACGACATCCATAATTAGCCGTATTATTTAGTATGGAGACGGCCGCTATATGACGGCACCGCTGTCCTAGGGAAACCGATCTTAACACAGGGCATGCGGGCATTTCCCATCTACCGTGAGTTCATAAACAACTGAACAGTCTACTTGTTGTCCACCTACCACCTGTCGGGTCGAAACCTACAGAACCTCGGTGAGTTTGTAAAATGTGTCAGAATTTTTTTTATTCCACTTCTAATAAAGGAAAAGGTTTATTTCACGTCTACGTTAAACTGTAAGAGCGATTTCGCACTACGTCCGATCCGAATCCGATCCGAACCCGGGAAAGTATGGTCCATAATAATAGCCGTAGAACTATTTCTATGGTAAGTTACGCACCACACACGTTGAATGACGGAAAGAAATCGGATGACGGAGATCGGATCTAGTGCGTAACTTATCATAGAAATAGTTCTACGGCTACTGCGGACCTTATTTTCACGGGTTCGGATCGGATTCGGATCGGACGTAGTGCGAAACCGCTCTAAGTGATGGCAGGTCTTATCCAAAAAAATGGTTATTTTAAAATACACCAATGGTGCGATTCGGGAAATGAATTATAGATTAACTAGATACGATATAGTAAAGATAATCTTTACTATTTCATATCTAGTGAGTCTCTAATTCATTTCCCGAATCGAGCCGCTATCTACAGATTGTAATGGAAATTAATTAAGAAGTAAAGAATCCCATCACACCCTCAATATCCATTGCGATAAACAAATGGATGCCTAGTGCGTTCCTTAGGGCTTACGAAACGCAATTAACTCCTGCCTCAAGTAGGCAATCAGGGTCTAATCAAAGTTCAAAGAATAAAATGAAAATGTTTTAATTTTAATCCTTGTAAGAACTCTTTCACATTATTTTTAACGATAGTCTGCTACCTATCATAGAACCGACATTAGGCTAATATTTTCTATATGTGAAAACAGACAGACAAACAGATATGCAATATATGAAACAGTTATCCAATATTGATAACTTTGTTGTAAGCGCCATTTAACGAAATTATTATTGGAAAAATGTTATTATAATGTTAATGATTTTATTAATGATATTAGTTTTTAAGTCAATGTAGTAGTAGTAATTATTGTTATATTTGTATTTTAATTTTAAGGAATGTCCACAGGTTAGACTGTGATATTAATTATTGTACATATATTATAGATAGGTATACTATATTTTGTACGCCGCGAGGCAAAGCATGAAGGACAACTTTGTACAGTAACATCTCTATTTTACTTTACTCATGTTTGACAAATAAATTATCTTTATCTTTATCTTTATCTTATCTTTGTTGAAGGACAAAAATCATATGACCGGTGTCATTGAAAATATTATGTACCTACTATCGGATATAAAACGTAAGGTGTCGGACCCCGATAGCTGACACCGTCGGCGCGATTCGGGAAATGAATTAGAGTCACTAGATATGAAATAGTGAAGATATGTGACGCTCCACGGCAAAAGGTGCCTTATGGCGGCTGGCGTTTACGCTATTATTAACGCCGCTCCAATATTCAGTTGGGGCAATGGCACGTTTTGTCGTGGAACGTCACATAACTTCACTATTTCATTATCTAGTGAATATCTAATTCATTTCCCGAATCGCGCCGCGTGTTTCTTCTTAGATCGATTTCCGTTGTGTAGTTTGTTTTATTTTTTCACCCCCAATACAGCAGCTCGAAATAGGACCAAGCATGTTTGAATTCAAATTCAAAATATACCTACTTTATTCATGTAGGCCTAGGAACAAGCACTTATGAATAGTTATTAGTTATTAGGTATACATAGGTCACAGGGTCGCCAGGCTAAAATGGGCCTGGGCAGGGCATATGTGCCGACTTCGCGACGAACGGTGGAGCAAGTGTGTTTTGGAGTGGAGTGGAGACCCCGGCTAGGCAGAAGAAGTGTAGGCAGACCACCCGCCCGATGGTCCGATGACATAAAAGAGACTGCGGGACCAGTCTGGATAAGAGTGACCAACAACCGCTCAAAATGGAGAGAGATTGGAGAGGCGTATGCCCAACGGTGGGCGAGCACACGCTAAAGAAGAAGAAGAAGAGAAGGTATACATAGATACTTATTATCTTAATCTAATTATCAGAGCAATTTATTAATGTTAATATTACCTATTCCATAATAACATTGGATTATTATACAGATCAAATATCTTTGGATCCATTGCGCAGCTTATAAGATTTTTGTATTAAACGTAAGTAATCGTCCGGAATAGGTCCCATTTTCCGCAACCTAAGCTAGGAATTGCATTGTGGCAACAGACTGTCTAAAGTCTATCTGCGCATTTAAGAGCCAACAGGAGTGGTCATTTCTCCATACAAACGTACTGTTTCCTCCGTGGGTTTTGAGGCTAGAGCAATGATTTTTTCAACACAGATTAATATTGACAATATCTGTGTCGGACCGTTTTGCTTTTTTTGATATTTTTGTTTTTTAAAGCGCTAGAGCCCTTCAAAAATGGCCAAATTGGCTTAATTGACTATGCCGCAATGAGAGGCGTAGTATTCAAAACTGATATCAATTAGCCAAAAAAGCAAAACAGTCCGACACAGATAATTTCATAGTTATTTAGATTTCCAAGTTTGGTTAGGATAGGTTAACTTTTGGAGGAGGAAACAGTCGAGTGCGAAACCTCGGTTTTTGAGATTTTTACGCGGGATTTTTCGCCTTGTCCTTATTGCACTAGTTTTAGTAGCCGCTTCCGTTAGCGAGACGGGTATATTTACCTAAAATATTTAAAACTCACCTCCTGTTTCGTCTTAACAAATAGGGAGCTAACAATGCTATAAGTCCGCGAGGGACTGTATTGTTGTTAATGCACTTCAGGCCCAGATTAAGTCCAGGTTTCAAGTTAGTAAGTACTACGATATTATTCGATTTAGGATCCTACTCAGATTACCTGTAGCTAAAATAAAAAAGGTCATTGACGAAATGAGTTAAGGTCTGAAAAGTGACTAGGTACCTAAAATGTTATTTCTGATACAAACGCTGGTTGTATTACGTATTTTCCTTTGTTCGGATATCAATTACTCATTGAATCATTTGATCATTTTATACCTTCGCGTACAAACTCGATATACAGGGTCATTTTTGGACCGTTAGCCATATTGTGCGAGGTGATTAGGTAGGTCATACTGAACAACTTTTTCTATGGGACCAACCCCGAAATCCAAAAAAAATGTGGCCTTCCCATAGAAAACGTCGACATCCACTCGACCAAAATGTATGAAATGGCCAACAAAATTTTTTGTGATTTCGGAGTTGGTCCCATGGAAAAAGTTGTTCAATATGGCCTACCTAATCACCATACATCGTTATCGCGGGAGCAAATACGATTTGACAATACTGAAAGATTATAAAAAACAGTCAAAAACAGAAATGACATTCGTATAGAGAAACGTTTATACCTACGACCTTAAAATGTATAATTATTTTATTGAATATCAATGCTATCTTACCTCCATACTTGACTTGATTGGTACTTAAAAAGATTACCTATTAGGTACGCAACCTTATCAGTCAATTTAGACATTTGTCAATCTTGACTGATCTTTATTTGTAACAACATAATCAAATAGAAGTTGCCTTTAAAATGCCTCGAAGGAAAATAACATGTGATGAATTTGTGGGGTTGTTTATACAGGATTATCCTGAGCTAGAGGCTCGCGATACAAATCTATTTTGCTCGAAGTGCAATATTAGTTTTTGTAAAACTAAATCTTCCGTGAAACGTCATTTTAACTCTGAAAGACACACTTCTCTCAAAAAAGATTTTAGGTTGGAACTGACAAAATTTCTAGTAAGCTGTAACATACCGTGGTCTCAAATAGAGAACCCTGTATTTAAAAATTTCATTGAAGATTGTCTATCTGGAAAATTTGAAAAAACTGTTCAGGTCCCTTCAGAATGTTTGCTGAGGCAGACTTGCGTGAATGAATTATACGACAAAGAGATGGATATAATTAGAGACGAATTAAAAGACGCGTATATATATGTAAGTGTTGATGAAACCACAGATGCTATAGGTCGTCAAATCGCTAACGTTATAGTAGGTGCTATGCTTGAAGATGATGTTGGAACTCCACACGTGCTGTCAAGCAAATGTTTAAATGAAACGAACAATATCAGTATAACTAATACTGTAAAAAATGCCCTGGATGATTTGTGGGGCCCTGGTCACAATAAGCATGACAAGGTGTTGTTGTTATTGACTGATGGTGTGGGGTATATGTTGAAAGCTGGCAGAAATTTGAAAACACTTTTTCCGAACATTGTCCATGTTACATGTTTAGCCCATGCTCTTAACAGAGTTACCGATCAAGTTCGTGTTCTTTTTCCAGAAGTTAACCTATTAATTTCAAATGTAAAGAAAGTATTTCGCAAATCTCCGAAAAGAGTAAAAGCATTAAGAGAAATGTTTAATGGAATTCCTTTGCCTCCAAACCCAACAATTATTCGCTGGGGAACATGGATCGAGGCTACCACTTACTACAACAAGTATTTTGATGAAATAAAAAGCGTTATAGACACATTTCGTAATTCAGACGCACAGTGCATCGTCAAAGCAAAAAAATCTTTACTCAGTGCAAAAGTTCGAAAAGATGTAAATTTCATAGCAAAGTATCTGCAAGTAATACCAGATGCTATAAATAAACTGCAGTGCCAAAATCTATCTCTTAGTGAAAGTTTGACCATAGTACAAAATACATACAAACATATATCCAAATTAATTTGAATAAAGATGGAAAACAGATTTTAAAAAAGTTCAAAGTGGTTTTGCAGAAAAATGCCGGATATGAAGTTATGAAAAAAATGTGTGAACTGATATCGGAGAAGGAGATAGTACTAGATTCAACGATATATCGTTCTACATTTGATTACTTCCGTCGTTTTAAAAACGCACCCATTACAACAGTAGCAGTCGAAAGATCATTTAGCCAATTAAAATGGATATTTATTGCACGACGCCGCAGATTAAGAGTAGAAAACATAGAGAAAATTTATGTCGTATATTACGAAAATCACTTAAGATCAACAAAAATTAAATAATGTTGTACAAAATAAATCATGAATATTTATTTGATATGTCGATTCCGGGTCATTATTTACTAACAGAGTGTAAAGCAAGATTTATGAACATTATGCAACAAAAACTTCGTGCTATGTATGATGAACTTCTTGGAGGCTTATAATGTGTAGGCAGAAAGGTCTGTTTTTACTAAACGGGCAGTCTGTTTTACCACTTCTTTAATAAATTTATATTTGCTCCCGCGATAACGATGTATGCTAATCACCTTGCACAATATGGCTAGCGGTCCAAAAATGACCCTGTATGTGTTGGTTTATAAAACTGAACACGGAATAGTTATAATGAGCATGTAATTATAATGAGTATAAAGCATGTACTAACGTATGACTCGTTCTGTTCTGACTGACAAAAAAGTGCCTGCGCCTAGTATTGTTATTTTGCTTACATAATATATAAAATGTAACATAAGTATATCTACAATTTTCAGTAAAAAAAGGCGTATTTAATAAATGATTCGGCTAAAGGTTCTTAAGCCCCAGCGAAAATATAAATTGTACTAGCAATCCAGCGCGGGAACGCTGCCTGCGTGATGGGCACCTTATCAAGGGCGCAAAATTTTGATAGGTATTTTTAATTTTTAGCTTTAGTTTTTAGTTATAGTTAATTTTAGTTTTGTATTCATTTTATAACACTTATTTTACAATAAATGAGTTTTTTCAATTGTACTTATTTCTGATGTTTTTCATTGTGCAATGTTAACTTGGCTTTATCCGGCGTTGGCGGGGCATAAAGAAAAGGCAATTATAAATTAAACTCCGGCGTCCGTCTCGACGAGCGGCGCGACGCGGAGCGCATATATCTCGCTATGCAATTCCCTTTTGGCATGCATTTACCCGTGCAAAGTAGCTAGTGAATGTTAATTACGTCTCTGCTTAGTTTGCGTAAACAGTATACTTATGTATTTGGTGTGCTTTCTATAAATATATGTAAATACTGTTCAAGTAAATAACGCCTATGATTAACTACGCGTATAGATGTGCTAATTGCATTTTTATTTAGATATTTAATTGAATGGCAAATATGTAGGTACTTGATAATTGCTAGCAACAAAAGTTAGTTATATAGGTAGCCAAGAAAACTCTACCTAATATATACAAGTACAATACATACTCGTATTTCCTAGCGTGTCTCGTTTGTAGGTACTCGTATACTTGTATATACGAGTATTTGCAGGTAATTGCAGAAAAGGTAGTAAAAAGAATTAATTATTTAGGTACCTGGAAATGCCAAGATTTCTCTCGGGGCCCTACGATAGAGGTTCTCGCGCGTCGAGTCTGTGGGGAATGCTTGTTTAACTGCTGCAATTTTTACATTTTAGATGCTGACATTTCTTTTTTTATACCTCTACGGTGGAAAAGTGGCGTGTGGATAAGCTATACTGAACAAACTAGGTACCTATATTTAGAAATATCACAAGATCACAACACTTGCAGCTTTCTCGCCATCAAGTCAGTGCATGCTCGGGAGATCTGGCAAACTCTCTCGTTATGAGGCATACACTCATACAGGGCATCAGGACTGCATACGTATCAAGTAGTTCTACTGACTACTTACTAACACATAATGAATAGATAATAGTAATATGTATTATATTACTATCTATTATTATGGCCGAGACCTACTCTACTTCCTCAGTTGTGATGCTTCATATTTTCTGAAAATTGTAAAGACAGTGGATAAAATAATACTACCTTTACATGTGTAAACGATTTCAGTATATTACATTTTAAACATACATTAATATCGAAGGACCCGGCAGTACATTTATTAATGATTAATGCCACAGGTTTCTACCCAAGAGACGAACCTCGATTTAATATGCAAAGATCAAATTAATTTCACTAAGTGCCCACCTATTAATAATCACGTCAGGGAACATTTTAACCCTTTACCAGGCTAAGGGAAACCTTTCCCACAAACGGCACTTCCAACATGTGTTCTGTTTTCGATGAGTAAGACTGACATTCGACTGTTATTTTCGAAATATCAGCCTGGTAAAGGGTTAACTGTCAACCTTAGCAAGCAATAGGAACCTTCATCTTATTAACACGGTATTGCCAATGGACAATGCGTTTCACTTGGGAACCTTAAATTTTCAAATAATCAACATAAAATTTACGGTCTCTCTATTTTATATTTATATCCCCCAGACACCGCGAGCTTCGACGTATTAACTTCTGCGATAATACGTTTACCTGAGGTACGCGAGAATTGAAATTGACTTGCCAATATGGAGCTGTCAGGCTGACTTGAGACCAGCTGATTTCAAATATTGAAAATTAATTATATTTTTAGTTTAAAATTAGAGTTATGGTGAACTTTAATAGATTTAAGTAGTAAAGAAACATCAGTTATATAATTTATGTGCAATTGACAACGATACATCGAGTATTTACTGTACTTTGGGGCGGAACTACCTAGCTGTCAACGAGTGATCGCCGTTGGATTTTCGTGTTTGAAACCGGGAGAGTATTTTGTTCTATCTTACTGTTACCACACTGTTATTATTATATTATACCATATATTACTTAGTATTACATTTGTACAAAGCTCATTGTACAGCCGTGAGCAACGTCAAACCACAAATACATTGGCTCAGTGCAGTTTCTCTTTGCTTGACGAACTAGTGGAAGTAAAAGTTGAGACAAGGCACATTCGCCACAGACACAGCCCACTACTGACACACTGCATACATCGTTCATAGTTCATATGTTCTAGCTTTCATCTCTCTTGTCCTGGCAAAATTCCACTCTCAATTTTATTGAGATAAGTACTCATCCTTTATTATTTACACCTTTCAGAACTCGTGACAAGTGACAATGACCACCAAAAGCGCTGCCAACACTCGCAAGGCAACTGCGCGCCAACTAGAGATGCAACTTAAGACTACTACACAAGATCTACAGGAGTCGAGGGCCTTGTCCAAGCAGTTGTTGCAGGATAGGGAGGAGAGCGAACTACAGTTCAAGAAATTGGTCGACACAAACTCAGATTTAAGACGGGACCTGGCAGACAATGATGTGCAGTTGACTGATGCCCGTGGTGAAGTGGACCGTTTGCAAGAGGCAGTAGACTCATTCAATCAGTGCGCTTCTACGCATGAAGTGGCCTTAACCCGCATCACACATTTGGAAGAGGAACTGGGTGCGGCTAATGATGAACTTAATTTGTTTAGGAGAGAGCGGGAGCACTATGATGCTTCGGAACTACAAAATGTGTACCAAGAGTTGGCAAGCGGTGAAACTCAAATTAGTAAGGACTCTAGATATTTAGTATATTTTAATAGTAGTTTAGTATAGTTTAATAGGTATATTAGGAGAACCCAGAAGCTTATCAAAGGCCAGGCATGCATTAAAAAATATAGTAAATTAAAACATGCATTATCGGTTATGAAAAATAGGGTTCAAAATTGTCATTTGGAGCTTGAAACCAAGGAATCAAATTTCCAGAAGTTACATGCCGATATAAATAGGTTAAAAGATGAGCTTCTCGTAATAACCACCATGTATGAAACCACCAAAAAACAAGTTGAGGAGCACATCAAGGCTTTTAATAAATTGCTGCAAGAAAATCAAAATTTAGAGGAGCGATGCAAGTCATTACTTAATGGAAATATTTGTAATTGTGGCCAAATGCCACCAGCAAAAGTTGTTGAAGCCGATGTGGCCCTCAACACTTCTAGGCCAGCTGTACCAGTAGTCACACAGCCCCCTAGAGCAGTCAGTAAGACTGTTGTTTTTTCAGATCAGATTGGGCTAGGAATGGGCCCATTATTAAGCTACAGATTAGAGCAGAAAGTCTCAAATTACTGTTATCAAAACATTACTTTGTCTCACTTGTGTGACCTTATTTCAAAGGGATGTTATGATAGCAGTACTACACTTGTAATTTTATTAGGAAATAGCCTTAATGTAGATAAGCCTAGCATAGATAAGTTGATGTCCACTTTAAGTATTATTGAAAAATCTGGTGTGGGGAAAATCATTTTATGTGCACTGCCTTATGCAGAGAATATGTCTTATGACTATAATAGTAAAGTAGCACACTACAATTCTTTGATGTACCATGCCATATCTGTCAATAAAAAGTACCATTTCTTTGACTTAAATAAATTCATTGAGCGCTTCATGCTAGCTCCAAGGAAGGTATTTCTGCCAAAGAAATATTTAGTATACCTAGTGGATTTATTGGCCTATAATATTGAGCCAAATAGATTTAGTAGTGTTATAGCTAATTCTCAGTCAGCTGACAAAGTCAAGGACCCCATGCCAAATTTAAACTAGATTGTAAGACAGCGGAAAAACGCCTGAGTATGAATATTATTCACCAGAATATTCAGGGTTTTTCCAGCAAAGAATTAGAAATAGGTTTATTTTTAGATAATAATAATGTTGAAGTTATGTGTATCACTGAACATTGGCTGAAAGATGGGCAGTTTTTATTTGATTTTGTTAACTTTAAATTAGTCAGTTTTTTTGCTAGACAGTCTGCTGTTCATGGTGGTTCCCTGATAATTGTTAAAAATTGCATGAAATCTAAAGAGCGTAAAGATATTGTAAATTATTCCATAGAAAGAATTATCGAAATTTCCTGTGTAGAATTAGAAAAATATATTATTGTATGTGTTTACAGACCACCATCAGCTGACTTCAGCACATTTGAAACTACAATGGAAAGTGTGCTGAAATTAGTATGTAAGGGCCAAAAACATGTTATAGTCTGTGGAGATTTTAATGTTAACTTGCTCGAGTCCTCTAGTAACACTGTTAAAATGCTGTGTTTGTTTAAATCATTCAATTTATTTAACTTGTTTCTTGAACCTACTCGGGTAGGGGTAACTAGTGCAACATGTCTGGATAATATATTTTGTAATTGTGAATGTATAGATAAGCAAATATTTAACTGTTTTTATTCTGATCATAGCGGTCAAAGGGCTGTTTTCTTAAGCGATATTCGTGATACTCCACAAACAATAACATATAGACCCATTACTAGTAGTCGCTTGGAATTATTCAAAAATGAAATTCAAAAAAGTCTTTGTAGGTTACCATTTTCACATTACAACTGTAATAATTTGTATGAAGATGTTTTTAACGTAATTCTTTATCATTTTAATCAAAATTTCAGTATGAAAACTATTAGTGGGTCAAAAACTAGAACAAAGTTTAGTGAATGGGCTACTGCAGGCATTTATAAAAGTAGAAAAAGGCTTTATGAACTTTATAGTGAGAGAGAGCTGAACAAAAATACAGATTTCCTGGACTATGTGAGGAACTACTCAAAAATCTTCAAGAGAGTGTGTTTAACAGCCAAAGCAAACTATACAAGTTCTAAACTGAAAGTGTCGGACAACAAAGTGAAGACAACATGGAATATTATAAATAAGGAAGCTGGTAAATGTAAATCACGCGATTGTCAAGTCAACATTGTCTCGGATAAACAACAGACCATGTCAAACAACGATGTTGCCTCGGCATTCGAAGATTATTTTTCTAAAATAGCTATTAATACCACGAAATGTCTACATTCATCTTCGTCTCGAGCTCATTCCTTACTTTGTGCTAATGTTAAGAAATGTAATATTAACTTTGAGTTTAGTCTAGTAGATTCAGCAATTATTGTTAAAACATTCAAGTCACTCAATTTAAAGAAAACGGAAGACTTATGGGGAACATCCGTTAGAGTCATTAGTCATGTCTTGGACGTAATAGCGCCTTACTTAGCCGTAATTTATAATATTTCAATTTCACAAGGAGTCTTTCCAGATCTTATGAAATATAGCAAAGTCATACCTCTTTTTAAATCGGGTGATTCGAGTGATATGGCTAATTACCGTCCAATATCAATACTTCCTGTACTAAGTAAAGTTTTTGAAAAGTTAATGTTAAATGATCTACTGGGTCACTTCAACAGACATACTTTACTCACAAGCAATCAGTTTGGTTTCACAAAGGGCCGTTCCACGACCGATGCTGCTTCGGTACTTATTAAACATATTTATGATATTTGGGAAAATTCTTGTGATGCAATTGGCATATTTTGTGATCTTTCTAAAGCATTTGATTGTGTGGATCATGGAACGCTCATTTTGAAATTAGAACACTATGGTCTGTCAGTAAATGCCCTAAACTTTATGTCTTCTTACCTTAGCAACAGAACACAAACAGTTGTTGTAAACAAAACCCGGTCTAGCGGTACTGTAGTCCAATTAGGAGTGCCACAAGGTTCTATTTTGGGTCCATTCCTGTTTTTGGTTTATATAAATGATTTGCCATGTGTAGTAGAAAATCTTTGTGAAATTGTTCTTTTTGCTGATGACACATCATTACTTTTTAAGGTTGATCGTAAATCTACCGATTACAGTGTAATTAACAGCACACTCGTTAATGTACTAAACTGGTTTACTATGAACAATTTGCTTCTTAATGCTAAGAAAACTAAATGCATTCGATTTTCTTTGCCGAATGTTAAACCAGTCGATACTAAGATACTTTTGAATAATGAATGCTTAGAGATGGTAGATAAAGCACTGTTTCTTGGTTTAACATTGGACAAAAATCTACAATGGAGTCCTCATATAAGAACACTAGCAAACAAATTAAGTTCGGCCGCTTACGCTGTGAGGAGAATTAGACAATTGACTAATGTTGAGACAGCTCGCCTTGTTTATTATAGTTATTTTCATAGTGTAATGTCATATGGTATTCTGGTTTGGGGCAAAGCAGCTGACATACAGACTATATTTGTCTTACAAAAGAGAGCCATTCGTTCTATATATAATTTAAGGGTGCGTGAATCATTAAGAGAACTTTTTAAAGAAATTAATATTTTAACTGTAGCTTCCCAATACATATATGATAGTATTATTTATGTTGTTAAGAATCTAGACTCCTTCACTAAGAATTCTGATGTCCATAACTATAATACTAGAAATAAAAATAAGCTTGCTATCAGAAAGTTTCGTGTTCGTAAAGTACAGAAGTTATTCGTTGGGCAATGCATTCATTTTTATAACAAGTTACCTGAGGATGCTTTAAGATTACCCTTTCCAGCTCTTAAGAATTACTTAAAAAAGTCATTGATGTTGAAGGCTTATTACAGAGTCGAGGACTACTTGACAGACAAACATGCATGGTCCAAACCAGAAACTGTAATAACGACAAGTAGCAATTAAAAACATTGTATTATGTGTAGAGTTAAAGGTGACTCAGCTCAGGTAAGAAAGCACATCAAATTGTATGAAAGCATCTCATAACAATCAGTTAGATTCATATAATATGTATTCTCATTTCTTTTATTGATTTTATTTTCTTTTCCTTTTGTAAGATTTGATTTGTTTTCTGAAAGAGCTACGTATTTGTGATTTCATGTGCATATATGTTTATTTTTTATATCAAATTCTATAAAGTTATGTACTCACTGAGTATAATTGCATGAATTCTATAGTAATTTAAATTGTATTAATTACTCGTAATGCATGTTAATTATAAGATGTAATAATGTTTTGAAAAGATGTGTCCCGCCGAGTTTGTTGCCGGTCCCATATTGGGATACCCTCCTCCAATTGAGGGGGGATTTAAATCTTCTCGGGGCAGAGGTGTACGGTTGGAGCCGGTAAAGGTTTATTTGACGTTCATAAGCGCATTGTAATATGCCTACTTGAATAAACTATTTTTTATCTTTTATCTTTATCTCTAATATAAATTTGGGCCCACTTCAGGGCTATGGAGATTCGCTAGCCAAACTTTTGATTGTCTGCCGATGGCATATAGATACGAGTGCTTTTTATTTCTGCCCTATTTCAATGATATAACTTGGACCTCCCATTACTGGAACCCTCGGCGTGCGATTTCGACTTGCACTAGGACAAATTATTTAATAAATCTTGTATAGTTTTTCACTGATATCGGCACTCTCAAGACCCCATTTACCGCGATAAAAATGCCATGAACGTTCCCATTATTTATACCCGTATCGTGCGTTACGTTAAAGCCATTTATAAGCTCTTTAATGGAAGAAATATTTACATGAAAATGTAAATTTTTCACCATACTTAATCATTTACATACGTAGGTACTTACAAAGCTTAAATCCTGTATTGTGCAAATAATATCCGCACTGACTGCACTGCATTGTTGGTTGTTGGTACTTAAATATAAACTTAAGTATGTTTTTTTTTTCAGGGCCGATTACACAAATACTTATATCGTCGTCTTGTACTGAATTTAGATACTTACTCGATATTTCAAGTGAAATTTGACAACTTTTGTAATTGTTTAGGTTGGTACCTACGAGTAGACGTTCGTTTTACTAAATAATTTTATCTTGCATTGCATTTATTTGCCTTGCGTTACTAAATAAAACATTATGCAGTAAACGACGAATTCGAGATTTATGCGACGAATTATGCGACAATTTCGGGGTCGGACTCATGAACTTAAGGGCCATTGGGTTAAAACAACGTATTAAGTCTACGCAGACTAAAGTTAGGTTATTAGACTAATTACCACGATCTACTCATAGTTTTAACCCTTAATTTGCATGATTTTAATTTATACTGTGATTTTATTATCACTAACTTACTTACACTTTGCATAATTTATTTTCTAGAAAATTGGGATCATTTGTTCACGTAGGTAATATTGCGAAGTTATGGTATTGACCTTTCGATTAAATTATGGCTAGAGATTTAATCACAGCAGAGTAATTAAGAGCCAACAGGAGTGGTCATTTCTCCATACAAACGTACTCCTCGTTTTCCTCCGTGGTTTTTGAAGCTAGAGCAATGATTTTTTCAACACAGATTAGTATTGTCAATATCTGTGTCGGACCGTTTTGTTTTTTTTTGATATTTTTGTTTTTTAAGGCGCTAGAGCCCTTCAAAAATGGCCAAAATGGCCTAATTGACTATGCCGCAATGAGAGGCGTGGCATTCAAAACTGATATCAATTAGCCAAAAAAGCAAACCGGTCCGACACAGATAATTTCATAATCATTTAGATTTCCAAATTTGGTTACGATTGGTTAAGTTTTGGAGGAAGAAACAGAGGAGTACGAAACCTCGATTTTTGAGATTTTTACGCAGGATTTTTCGCCTTGTCCTTATCGCACTACTTTTAGGTGCCGCTTCCGTTAGCGAGACGGGTATATTAACCTAAAATATTTAAAACTCAGCTCCTGTTTCGTCTTAAGATACTGATAACACAGTAGGAGGAATAGAACGTGCAGAAAGCAGCACTATCAATAATAGTTACCTATACCTACTGAAAAAAACCTTGTCAACGTGATGAATATGTTTAGCTACATGCGTACCTCTTCCTGTACGGATATGATGGTCGTTTTTGTCTATGTGACAGGGTGATAAAACAGTGTCCGTCACTTTCTATCCCGGTGTTAAAAAGTGACAGTTATTTTATCAGGTGGATAAAGAAGGATAAAACCATCCATAATACGCCGGCTGAACAGCATACTCGTACCTACTCTTTTTTGTGACAATCCGGTGAATGCAATAAGATCATAAGTTAAATATGTATATCCAATCCACTGTGTTACTTACTATTTCAGCACAGCATATTTTTAGCTTAGCATTTCCTAGGACTACTTATATTACTTCAATATGAATATATGTAATAACACGTAAGTACGTGTTATTTAGATAATTGGCAAACTTGTAACTAGGTCTCAGAAGCTAGACATTTATCTCCGGCTACAAAAACAAATCGCTAAATCATTTCGCAGGCAGAAAGCCACACGAAGTTTTTTTTTATATTGGCCGGCTCTTGGCAGGCCGAATATAAATTAAATGTTGCTCTACCTCAATCAACGGGGTAGTTGACCCAGCAGTAATTCGACCGTCCATAAAATTCAGAAGAAAAAGTGGAGTAAGGTGGAGTGGAGGTGGTAGCATACAGGAAAGGGGACATTCCAATCCATCGAAGGTAATGCGTTACCTAACTGTTTTTCTTAGTTTGGGCGCAAGAGGAAACTGTCGCTAAATGAACCACATTCATTTTCTCGGTCGTCTAATCACATTCTAATCTTATTACAGAATAAATATATCACGTTTTCCTTGTAATCCTAATGGTTTTGACAAATTACCTATTTGACGTAAAAATAAAATGTTTTATTTAACTTATACGAGTTTGCAACATCTGACGTTGTTCTGCTGATATTTTTCGTACATTTTGATGAGAACATGTGGTGGGTACGCGGCGTAACAGTAAAAACTATTTCTGATGACCACTTAGCGTTATTTCATAATCTAGCTATCTAGCCTTTAAAATATTACTAGCACATTTGCAACCAAGTACCTATGATTACCACAGTAAAAATTTAAGTATCTTACTTAAAAATGATAAGTATGCATGAAACTCATGTTTATATTGTATTAGAATTATTTTATGAGTCCCTTGGTTGGAGTACCTCACAAAGTAGGTTAACGAAACACACGCAAATATAATGAGGAAGAAGGTACTTTAGAAAACCGACCTCACGCAATTTTCGGGGTTGTTTTTAAATTGCTTTGTCAGGCACTGTTGAATTGTCATTTCCTATGATATGGATATAACAATCACTTTCACCCGTCAAACGCCCGCCACACAACAAATTGATGCAAAGTAATTTGACCCATATTGATTTGTAGTAACACACGTCTGATACTGAGTCGCTACGACCCAAATGCAGTTAGCATCACGCGTGTGATGCTAGGGTGCTCCACGGGTTAAGAAATGTGAGAGTGAAAATAACGTTGTAATATGAATGGAGATCAAAAACACTATGAAATATACGGAAATGAGACCTACCCTAATTGTAATGTATTGCCTCATTCCATCAGGCGTAAAGCTCATATTCATCTGTTAGATGCAGCTGCAATTGGCGGGTTATATATCCTCACACACAAACAAAATATATAAAACGTTGTCGATATATCACACAAATTGCAGCTTTCTAGTACGATCTCGGAGAAATGCCGTGACAGACAGACATGGGGAAACTTTAAGGGTTCCTAGTTGACTACGGAACCCTAAAATGTACATGCTCACCAGTGAAAGAAAAGGTTGTGTTAGTTTCAAGTCCAAATATACATACTTAATATAATATCCGCATTGGGCTAGCGTGGGGACTATAGCCCAAGCCCTCTCGCGCATGAGAGGAGGCCTGTGCTCAGCAGTGGGACGTATATAGGCTGAAATGATGATGATGAATATAATATTAACTTGAAAGAGATACATATATACATTACTTAAGTACATTTGTTGGGTGTGGCTATAAGCCAATTTCGCATAATGATTAAGTAATAACAATTATTTTAGAAATGTGAAATTAGTTCTCTGAGATCAAATAGGTTAAATCATTTTTCAAAAGAAAGTATCTGTTATCTAGTAAGTAGTGTGTCATCTGTGATAAAACTATGTAGCGTAGTGTCTCATAAACTTCCTCGTGACTTTAATGTACTTAGGTGACTTAGGTGACAGGATATGTTTATGAGCCCTTCAAATTTCCAATTTACGAATAGTAGCATTTAACATTGTCAGTAACTTAATAGGAAAGGTACATTGTAACATTTTCTATTCAATTTTTTCAGTTTTATATCGCAGTCAAGTTGCAGTCACAGCACGTTCATTGTTCGATAGAAATTGGCGTTGGTCTCGAAGTTAGAGTACACATCAAACATCAGCTCATCAGATTAAATTGGCAACCGTAACAATATAATATAACAGACCTTATTTCCTCGTGCCGACACGTATAAATGATACTCATACATCAGTGCTGTACAATCGGTATTTTCCCAAGCATAAAAACTAGTGGACTTGTCGATTGAAATTGACCGATCTTCTGACCATATATTCCTATCGGTTGGTTACACACGGCCGAATTGAGTTTTTTCGTGGACCAGTTTAAAGTTATCCCGATCCGCAGCAACCATGCATAAATGAAAGGCCCTCAATACACTGTTCTTTTGAGCTTAATAGCCCAAACTCGGTAAGTAATTGGAATGGTCTGTTACAAAAAATACGTTTTCGCACTGTCCGTCTGGATCGAGAGTACTATGATAAATCGGCGGACTTGGTGATAAGTGGTTGGGCGTTTGTTACGAATTCGTGTGTTATTATGAGTAGGTACCCTACCCATTGGATAAAATTTTCTACATACGCCCTTTTTATGGAACGTATAGAGAATTTATATCCGTCTGGCCTGCCCATTTTCTTGTTAATTTTCATTCGTTGTTAACAACCTTCATGATTTATTTTCTCAATTTGACTCTTAATGATCAGTTTTTATCTAATACTAGACGGGCCCGCAGCTCCGCTCGCGTAAATGAAATAAAGAGTTCGTCTTATGTTTAGTTAAATACCGATATTATTAGTTATGTATTCAACCCTGCCATGGTTTAAAACTGTGATAGGGATTTCTTATTTGTAGCCGTTATTTGGATAACTCAATTCGCAAATTTGTCAAAAAATTATGTGATTTGATAAAAGGCAAGATTGTATTTTTTCATCTACACGTATTTATTTAAAACTTGTTTCAAGATAAAATCATTATTTGTTCTTATAAGCCTAGTTGCAAAAACGTTCATTAGATTAATTTTCGCCTTAAGACGAATATGGACTACCACCGCCCTTAAATCGCCTTTTCATACAAACATAGGTAGTCTAGTCCTCTCGGTCTTGCGATAGCTCTCGCCAGTCGCCATGGCCGAGGTTGAGCAGGTCTTGAGCAACTACGTCGTTTCAGCGGTACCTAGGACGTCCACTCGGGCGTCTCCCATTTTGTTGTCCCAAGTACCTGCGCTCTCTTCACGGCACGATCCTCTCCCATTCTCTCTAAGTGTCCGAGCCACCACTGAATTTAGCCGCTTTTGTCTCTCAATATTTCGCCACTATATCGGACCACATCCTTATTTCTATGGCAACAAAATTATATTACGATATTTGGCTGACTGTATATTTGCTTATTTTTATCAGGTCGCTCAATAATATCTGAACATGCACTTTAATCTACCTACATAACTTACTATCAACTTTGTATTTTTGGCCCATCTCAGCATTCTTAGCCCGTTCCCCGGACGAATGGCAATGTTTGCCGAAGCCGTGAAAGTCAATCTGAATAATATAACTCAAAAATAAATTTAAAACAACAAAATACAAATTGATAACAATAATAAAGTAATTACTTTGATTGATAAGAATGATAAGTCATATTTGACATAGGTATATCACTCGTATGGGCTCTATAGACTAAGGTTGAGGTTGACAGCACTTTTTATTTTACTTCGTGTAAAAAAACTCAGAAATACCTGTATACCAACATGACAAACATAATTTAGTTTACTTTAACTTACGGATTTTTTGGTCTAATCTGTAGCACCGCCAAACGAAAGCAACCGAGAGTTGCCGAGAAATGGACGATGTCGTAAAATGAAGATTGTTTTCAAAATTTCATTTCCTTATTGTAAATTAAATACGCATCGGAAGCGATAGTTTTTATGCTCTAGTCGTATTCCCATATGTAGATAATTGATTTGAACAGTTTTTTCTTATCATACGTGCGTCGTATTCGAGAAACGTGTCAAAAACTTTTTTAGAAATTTGTAAGGCGCCATCTCGCTTCTTCCCTCGTTTTTTATCCCGTTCTGGTTTTTCAATTTTATATATATGATAATTATTTATTTTAGGATTTGACTAGCTATTCTGCTGCTAATTAACACACCCAGACTACCAATTTCGATTACGATATCATTTTTACCGGATCCCTTTGTTTGACATAATTATTGAAAGTCATGATGTAATGATTGTCAGATTCGTTAGTCATTATTCTGATATCGTTAACTTTTCAGGTTTTCGCAAGGTTATCCTATAGATAGGTTAGGTTACGTTAATATTATAATCCTTAAAAGTTACGCGTTTCGAGAAAAACCTAATTATGTATAACAAAAATGCGGCCAAACAATACATTATGACTTAAAACTTTATGGGAAACAATAGAAACCCCATTTTTACACGTCATGTGCATATTTGAGAAGACGGTTCCTCGATATAAAGCAGGGCTGCCAGATCGTATAATAGGCTACGAAATTCGTATAATGAAATTATTTTCGTATACATGTCGTATAGTTGGTCAATCGGTATAATTGGATACGAAAAAACACCGATGTTAAACTACTGTCAATGCTTCAAAAAACAGTGTGCCAATACTGTTATACGATTTAATGGAACGGCAACTACTTAAATACACGTCGTCGCGGGCTATAACCGCGAAAATCCAAGTGCGCAAATAGCGGGCATCTTTCTCTGTCACTCTTATTACGCTGTCATTGGAGTAAAAGAGAAAGATCCCCGCAATTTGGGGGCTTACCGCAAAAATCGATTTAAAATAATAGTTTTGTTTTGTACTCGTATAATGCGATCGAATTTCGTATAATTGCGGGCACAGGATCGCATAATCAAGATTTATGTACTGGCAGCCCTGATATAAAGCAAACTTGACTAATGAGGCGGCCACAGCGTACCGATGTGTGAAAAGCCTCCTCCACACTCGCGTTCGCGGCTTCGCCCGCGATTCACGCGCATAGTCTGGAGGGGGCTTAACAAATCGTGGGGGAAGTTAGAAATAAAACGATCCATTCATTACCCGACCGGACGTCGGACACAATTTTAAGGGCTCATTTAGACGATGCGAGAACTTACATGCGAGTTTCATTTCATTACATTGCGGGTTTTGCTTGGTCTGTTGAATTGAAATGGGCTTTATCAGCAGTCCGTAATGTGACTAAAATCGCATGCGAATTTGCGCGCCGTCTAAATCAGCCCGAGGGACCTCGTCCGAGTTATATACAAAAAACCATTTGGTACATTATACCCGTATTGAGCAATATTCCCTTTTGCTAAAAAGTCAAACAGGTTTTTGCTGTTACGTGGTACAACTTTAAATAATAAAATGGCGTAATACTCCGCGGTATTTTTTTAAAAAGTGAAACTTCTTTATCGGCGCTGTGCACTTTTTGAGGTGGGGAAAAAATGTTAAGCTCGAGACAGCGTAAGGAGTAAGGCGTAACCCTCTCTTTCTGCCGCGCGGCGAAAATGTATGTCTGTGCCTGCTGTTTCGTTTAGGCGGCGCAGGGCGCTTGCGTGACGTTACGTGTGACGGACAGTGTAATTGTGTTTTTCATTTTTGATTTAAATGCCATCTAGTGAGTTTCCCTCAAACTGGTATTAATATAACTGTAGTACTCACAGTGATGTGCTTAGGGGTTTCAAGTAATGCGACGAAATAACAGTAGATGGCATTAACCTCAGTTATACATAGTGCTGCAGATATTTTGCACTAGATGGTTATTAATATTTTGAGTTACAATCGTTTTCACTTCTGCCGGCACTCCTGGAGCGCAACCCGATGGTTTTTTTAGTTTGAATTGCTTCAGTGTGAAACATTTAAAAAATCTTCTATTTTCAAAAGATGAATTATTACGAAACGGAGCCCTATTTGGAGTGTAGCGTCTACAAGGAAAATTTGGTCTTCTACCAAGAGCAGAAATAACAAAGTCTGTACTATCACCCACACTCTTAACTGTACATCGGTGGCCATTCTGTCTTTTGTAATAAGGTCCACTGATGTACAGTTAGGAGTGTTACTGTTTGTACCTAAGTATTATGCGTATGGCCGATGAGTTACCACGATTTATGCAATGCCCACGAATATTCTCTGTAAAGTTGGTAAAGGTCACCGGTCGTCTGATAATGAGTGGCGTAAGCCCACAGACACAGATCACTAACCTAGATGAAGCGCGTAGCCAGACTCGCGGTCACCGCACATACCTAGATGATGTTTTACTTTAATAGCATGAAAATACCACCGCTTACTTCGGTCACTTCACTGGGATCGACTTTGGGATTTATTTGCGTGTCAATTAAAAATACTCGTATTAACAAAACGAGCTCGGTGCGTTCGATTGGACAGCGGAGCTAGACAGAGAAGCATGGCGTCCCTTAGTGTGAGGCCAAGATCCACTTCGGGTCGCTGCGCCACGGCAGTAAGTAGGTAAGTAACAAAAATGGAGTTCTACAATTATTTTTGTGGGCTGGGTTACAACTGAGTGGTGTTGTTTGCGACGTACGAGCGCCTATGTAGGTATGGTAAGCGCGCGTATATCAAAACAAAATATGTGTTTTGATGCGGAACTTTTGGAAGGTAGTCTATGTATGGCTGCTAATTACCCTAGCGCGCCGCAAGCCTGCCGGCATCGGCACTAACCATCGGAATTGATTTATGTCTGAATTACACCTCCGTCAATACCTTAACGCAATTTTCATTGACAACAAAATTAGGCGTTTATTTTTACAAGAAAAAATAATAATGCAATGAATTTACTATTAAAAATTTGTATAATTGTACACGTTTATTTTTTAGATTGTGTGCGAAACCTAGACAAAAAAAAGTTTGCCAGACTATCTGTAAGGATGAGGAGAATTATCTGCTATGTATGTATGTGGTGCTGCCATGTCATTTCATCACTATAAGTACCTTATAATTTTATAAAACAAAGTCCCCCGACGGCCTGTCTGTTTGTGTGTGTATCATTTTCTCAATAAAGACAAAAACTATTGAACGGATTTTCATGCGGTTTTCACCTATCAATAGGGTGATTCTTGAGCTAGGTTTTAGTGTGTACCTGATTTGCTAAGGTTTTGTGTAACCCGAGCGAAGCCGGGGCGGGTCGCTAGTAAAACTATAATTAAAACTTGCCAGACAGCCAATTAGAGTGTAAGTTGTTATTCCATTACCTTAGCTTAAGAATAAATGTAAAATTCAAAGCCACAAAATTTTCAATGTGAATTCATAAACACCCCAAGCTTGTTTGCATTTTAGACCGGTGCTGTGTCCAGTATGAAAGGAAACTGTTAAAGTAAAACAGTAAATAGAATTGCTAAAGGATGGATAATTTTTGTTAAAAATATTCTTTGTTAATTTTTGTTTTGGTTAAAATTGTTTTTCGGCAAAACCCTCAACGCACCTTTTTTGGTAGGTACCTATTTCTAGATAACAAAGTTACGTATACTTTTAAGTTATCTTTTAAAAGTAACATTTTTCTCTTATGAAACCCGTGACTTTAAAAAATAATTTTTATCTCTTAACAGTGCCTATTAAAGTTTAAAGGTCGAAAATAAAATTGGCCCTACAAATGTCTTTTTACTTCTTTTATTTGGAGTGGCCAACTCACGTCACGGCCCGCGGTTCTTCAACGTTGTTCTAAAAAGAGAGCACCACTCAATCATTTGTTAGCTTGCAGGCTTTTAAAGAGGCATCATTTACCAGACAACCTAGATAAATAGCAGCTATAGCTACCATACTGTAACTGTAATTTTTATTTTTTTATATGCGTTACTGTGAGGACAATTTGTGTTAATCAATACTTAGTTACATAAGTAACATTAAAACTATACTGTGTTTGTCAATGCAATAAAAGCATCGATTTATTAACTGTTTATTAACTGTTTATTATTATTTTGTGCCACTCGCCTTCGAGGTAACGGGGTGTTGGGGGTCTGACGCCATAGCTTTTATAAGGGAGGTGGGAGGTAGAATCAGGGAAAGGACCTCTGATGCTCGCGCGGGTTCGTACCTGGTGCAAAGGCTGGCCCTCGCTATCCAACGTGGTAACGCGGCAAGTATCATGGGCACCTTTGCACCCGGTTCAGCCCGCGGAGGTCTTTTAGATTAAAATATTTTAATATTTAGATATATTTAAGTTACTTTTGTATGAATATTTATGTACCTTTAACCTTTTATCAAAATAACTACTCATATATGAATGTAGCGGTTCGCTACCAAATTATCTAACTTGCGTACCTACCTACAAATCTCCAGGTTCGATTGGAAACCACGCAAACTGTAGTTATACCCATTGCTTAGCGATTGTTCTTCTTCGTTAACCAGCTAGCCTAGCCAAGGTTACAATCGCTATCGCTTCGACAACGAAAAGCATTAGGTCTCTTTATCACTCTTTCATATTAGTGTGACAGTGACAATTGCGTTTCGATCGCTACGGAGCGTAAGCCATTGGCATCTTGGCTACGCGGCCTGTACCTACTAGATTAATTTCGATGCTTACAAGCTCTATTTAGAGATCAAATTTATATTTGTCTAACTCGGGCTTATACTAGCCTACACTTGGTAAGCCTATAAAATGAAATCCCTGAAGCCCAATGCTATGAGTAAGCAGTATTGACGACCTATCGATGTTAATCGCATACGCTTACCGCACCAAAGCGAGCACTAAGCGACACCCTATCGCGGATGGTTGCAATGGGTCACTCCGAAAAGAGACACTCGATCTGTTTCATGCTTTCAGGCCTCCATAATGAAAGAAACGATTGGTGTAGCATGACAGTAGATGCCATTTAGAGATTTAATAGCTTTTAATTACTTCTTAAGTACCAATAGGTTAACTGGAAGAGATCCCTCTTAGGGGTAAGTTCGCCCTCGTACTATATTTATGTTCTATATGATATACTTTTTATTTCTTTATTAAGGGGCTTTTTCGATTTAACGAATATGTCGCCTTCTAAAAATGTACTTACCGTTATTCCTGTCTTCCGTAGTAGACCGGGAGATAGTGACACATTTTACTGGGTCATTTGTACCAGTATGGCAGTTCGTCAGGGGTCTAAGTACGTAATGAACGAAATAAAAATGATGGTCATAGCGCTGGTACCGGCGGCCCAATCGCGTGGGCGTTAGTCGAACGTGTCGGATAAAATACGAGTGTCGAACGAATTGTACCACAAAAATCCTCGTATTATTCTATAGTCCATAAAAAAGAAGTAGACGGTAGCGTAATGCCATACTTCTTCGGTGTGACTTACAGCCCGCCATACTGAGGCGAACACATTAATTAAAAAAAAAAAACAATTCAATCATTTGTGCCAAGCTAATTTTTGCACAGGTGATCATCGTCGAGCAGCCATTCATGGACATCACCATGCCATACTTTTCGGATGGTTCCAAATGGCCGCCATACCGCCGCAAAGGAGTTAATTTTTTTTTATCGCTAAGTCACACCGGAGAAGTATGGCATTACGCTACCGCCTACTTCTTTTTTATGGACTATCGAATAATACGAGGATTTTTGTGGAACAAATCGTTCGACACTCGTATTTTATCCGACACGTTCGACTAACGCCCACGCGATTGGGCCGCCGGTACCAGCGCTATGACCATCATTTTTATTTCGTTCATTACGTACTTAGACCCCTGACGAACTGCCATACTGGTACAAATGACCCAGTAAAATGTGTCACTATCTCCCGGTCTATAGGTATAGTAAGTGTTTACTTACTTAGAGATCTAAAAAGTAGACCTGCGGGGTTATAACATATATTATTATATAGGTATTATACGGCATTCCATCACAAATATACCTATGAGAATTAATATTAACTCGCTTTTCCGTCTTAGATTTCTTTGTTCAAGAAGGCCCGTTATCGGAATGGGGTGCAGGCATCTTCTGAAACGAATTGATTTGGAAGAAATCCTTTTATTAGTTTATGAAGAAAAGTAGGTTTTATCTGGGAAAGTTCATCTCATATGTAAGTATTACAGGAGGAAACGAGCATTTGTTTTCAAACGACTTGGTGCCTATAGATTTTGGCGAAATCACCTAATTTAGGACTGCTTATGTAGTTTAGTCCCTGTAATAAAAAAAAAAACAATTTTATTGAAGTACCTAACTCTCTCTCTTTCTCCTGCCCTTATCCCACGTTATGTGGGGTCGGCACAACATGTTTTTCTCTTCCATTCTCCTCTGTCTTTCGCGTCCTCAGCACTCACTCCTTTCTTTCTCATATCCTCTTTCACACAATCCATCCATCGTTTTTTGGGTCTACCATACGCTCTCCGTCCATCAACATTCATCCCTAACATTCTTTTGCCTATATGGCATTCATCCCTCCTCATTACATGCCCATACCACGCTAACCTAGTACTCCTCATTTTCTCCGTTTCCAAACGTTAACAGTTAAATAATTTTGAATAATGTCTGTACATATTATACTTAACTATTAGCGCAAATTAATTAAGATACGCAAATAATGTGAGCCATAATAATATTTAAAAAAACCGGCCAGGTACGACTACGAGTCGGACTCGCCCACCGAGGACTCCGTACAAATTTCACTAGTTTTTTCTTAGGGTACTAAATTATTTTATAAGAATCAAGTCACGTCATAACAATTACTTATATTATTTTGACGTTCAACAGCTAATAACGGAGATCAACGTGCAGCTGGCGCTGTTCCGGGACCTGCTGATCCACTTCGGGCAGCCGCCCGACTGCCCGGAGCTGCGCGAGCGCGTGCGCCGCCTGCGCCGCGCCTGCGTCGAGGCCACCAAACAGACCAGCCAGCTAGTGCTGCCCAACTGCAAGAAGTAAGCTACGTAAACCTACCTTAAATCCCCTCCATACTCGTGCGCGAATCACGGCGCGAAGCCGCGAACGCAAGTGTGGAGTCGATTTCCCAGATCTGCGAAAACGAGTCCACACTCGCTTCGCGCCGCGATTCGCGCACTAGTGTGTAGCGGGCTTTACACCGTACACTTTACAGTACAGAAAACAGTAACTACTCCTTAAGAGGGAAGTATAGCTACTGACAAAAGTAACATTCTTCATACAATTTCCATTTCCACTAACGTTTCCACTAACTAAATCTTAACATACCTACATAACTTTGATTTTGATGTCGATCGCTTCAGCATAATATAGTCTCAGGTTAATAGGTTTCGCTTTTTTATTTTACTTTGTATGGCAAATTTTGAAAAAACGAATATATATGATATAAACCTAGTTTTTCATTCTGTCAATAACATACTAAATAATCATGGAGAATGGATTTTTTTTAGAAATGGAGAAACCTTTTTTTCTTTTTGTATAGGCGATCTCGTGCTAAACTTCCCTCTTAAATCAGCTTACATATTCAGGAGGCTCATCCTGACAAAAATCAACAGTAACTTAAGCAATAAGTAATTAACAGGCTGAAATTTGCCTACCTATATTTTTAGTAAGCATTCAATCTACAATCCAGCAACGACCGCTTATATTAGTTAGGTATAAGACGGGAATGAGTTTTCTATTTATTACACGGGGAACTAATAACTGACTTTATACCTATAGGTATTATAAAATTTGTATTTGAAAAACCAATTTCATACCTATATTCCAAAATTCTCATTAAGAGGACAATCAGGTTCATTATAAATTTTATTTCGATTCCCTCTTCGGAACTGTTCATATTTCATATTTTTTTCATGTAGGTGTAGGTACTTAAATGTATTTAATTGTACCTGAGTCCTGAAAATCGACAATTTTACAAACATAATGTAACTTAAGGTAGGTTAGGGTGATAAAAATCTCATTTGTTGAACGCTCGAAGAAATAATGTTTAACTTTCCTCGTTCAAGTAATAATTAATTGCGCCAATTCTATATTTCACAAGGTAGGTAACATAAGCCATAAATTTTTAAGTGTGATCCGAACAATGGGCCCATTGTATCGGATTCAACAATCGGGTGCTAGTTCTGAACTAAATTGGCCCTCGGGGCAACAGATCTGTCTGCGGTTAAATTAATGTTCTTTCAGAACTAGATAAATGGCACCCTAACCTAACTAATAGAAAACGAAACGTGCATAATTTATTTAGTCAAGCAAAATGTGTTACGTGGTTGCTCGAATCGGACCTTAGGTTGATTCATGTAGATGTTCATGGTTTCAATCCCGATTCTATAGCCTTGCGGCAACACAACGATACCTTGAATTGAATATAAAAACATCACTTTAAAAGTACCGCACACGATTCAATGTTTCTCCCTCGCCAAAGCCAAAACAGACAAATTGGGTAAATTTGAGTCGCCCGATTTATGCAAACTCTACCCAATTATTTGCATTTCAAAAGACAAACCAGTCGTTATCTGGGGAGTCAAAAGCGAAAGAGAACTAATTATGGTAGTACTTTTCTCTGAAACCGGTAAGTGAGGAGGATGATGATTGACGATCGGACGAGTAGCAAACCGAACACGATTTTCATTTGCACTTGATGTTAGAAATGTTGAAGAGTCCTGTAGCGATCAGTGACACAAAAACGAGACAGATTGAACACGTGTTCTTAAGATTGAACTCGAGAAATCGGTCTTCCGAATTCCTTCCAACTTATAATTTATTTATTATATTACCTCCTTTTCTTACACGGTTCTATTCTTTCATGAACATGGACAAATGACATAATATAAATAGACTGAACTCCAATTGTTTAAAGCAAACAAAATGAGTAACAGCGCAAAGCACAAGCAGTAACATGCTATCTACAATAGTAAACTCATAGTCATAATAGTAGTTGTACTCATAAAGGATTTAATATTCTTTTACTTCTTAGGTACCTACATGGTACGTTATGTGCGGATATATCACCTTTAAGAAATAATATTACTATTAGCAGTGATGTAATTGAAATTAAATGAAATATTACCAAACGAAGTCTTTCTTTATGTTCTCTGGACTGCATCATGTTCAATTGTTCATAAAAATTAAAACGTCGCGTTTATAAAACAGACAAAAAATAATCGTATCAATGTAGGTATGTTTTATGATAAATGAAATCAGGCGCCCAGCTTCTTAATCTATTTATTCCGCACAATCTTGTCTCGTAACCGTAACGCAGGTCGTCAGGTCTTACGAGCATTTGCTGCTAGTCCCGATAACACTTGGGCGCTCATTACTATCGTATACGCGCCTATTCAGCAACCTAAAGGCAAACAGTGAAAGATAATCCGGCAACCCGGGGCGGAGCTAGGGAGCAAATAGACCCGGCTCTATTTGTCATGGGATTATTCTGAATCTAATTAATCAGCATGGCGAAATTTTGCAACTGATGTTTCCGAATCAATTCCTAGTTTGCATTTTTTAATGTTAGTCTTTTCTTTTATAATATGGATCGAATACTTATAAGGTCAATATTTTCAGATGGCTGATTTAAAAAAATATTAAAATAAACAATTAAAATAGGTATTTACTTATGTTCTATGTGAATTATTTGTTCCAGTTCGTATCGTATCAATTGAAGAATAGACCATTAATCTAAGAGCAAATAACGTAAATATTTTTTGCAAAGATAAGAATTACATTTGAAGTGTACTTACCAAGTTTTTTGGTAAATTGAAGTTTATAATAGAAAAGCGAACAATACCTATTTGCTTTTTTCTTCTTCGGCATTTATTTACTTAAAGCTCAAAGTCACGAGTAAATTTGTAAGAATAATATGCTACATTATTATCGTACTAGGACCGGGTTTATACACAGCTCAGCTGGGTCACAACATAGACTATTGTAACACAATAACCCACCGAGTTATTGACAACATCTATGGTATTCAGAATACCAGAGTAAACTGGTGTTTTGGACGAACGAGATTACTGTATTATCGTATGAATGAATAATACCTACTTTATAAATTAAAATTTTATCTAATTTAGTTTATTCAAGACCAACAAAGGTTTATACTTATTTATATAAAAAAATAAAAAAGGAGTAGGTAAAATTTTAGTTGGTGCAACTGGCCCTAACGCGGCGTCTTACGTAAGTGAACTACTCGCGAACGCGACGCGGCGCGGCGCGGTGCGGCGGGCCCAAGGCGTTCGCGTTCGCAACGAAATCGCCCACCGCGCCGCAACGCTTCGCTTCGCATTCGCGTGTTGTTCGCCTACGTAGTACGCTGCGTAAGCCTAATAACTGGCGGATGAAGAATCTCACAATAGAATGATAACGCAGGTCTACGAGCGAGGGATGCGTGGAGCAGCCCCAGCTGGTGCTGCTGTACTTCATGGCGCAGCTGCTGCTGCGGGAGCTCGCCAAGTGCCACCGGCTCGTGCAGCTCGTGCCCATGGACATGACATCCTACTACGGTACGTATATTAAATATGTTGATACAAAATACAGGGTGGAAAAAATGTTTAGGCCCGGGAGGGAAAGTGCCTTAAATACTTAAGTTATTAGCTCAATTTACTTAAAGGAAACATTCTTTTGTTTTAAAAAGAAACAACACTGCATTGAAAGATTTTTATTTTTCTTTGGTTCCTCACTTTCGCTTGTCTAGAAATATTCTTGAATACTAAATATTCGATAATATGGATATTTTGTACGACAGACGAGTGTAAGACTAAGACCTAATGTGTTCTTGGAGAATTGGAATCATTAACATTAACCGTATCGACTAGTAGAATAAAATAGTGAGTGTTTAGAATGTTTCAAATCACCCACCGACTTGAAAAATAAAAGAAAGTTTCCTTCAACAAACACTACAAACACCTATCGGCGCTATCCGTCGCTGGCAGGAAATACAGCCCATGAAAAATCCTAATATATATGACGGAGGCACCACGGGCAGCACGGGTGTTTACACAGGATGGCGGGTGGGCGTAGTATCTCAATGTATTACTTCACAGCTAAATCAGTATGCTACCAGTGCATGAAATAATCTTTCGGACTTGTTAACCATACTAGTGCCTACTAAAATATCTAGTCACTATTGGGATGTATTTGGATTGCACTCAAATAAAAGGATCGCATAAAATCGTTCAAGTCTTTATTTAAATCAAGCTAGGCCGGCTCCAACCGTACACCTCTGACCCGAGAAGATTTAATTCCTTCTCAATTGGAGAAGGGTATCCCAATATGGGACCGGCAACAAACTCGGCGGGACACATCTTTTCAAAACAACACTTCTTCTCTTCATTTTACAAAGGTAAGCTTCTAATCACACGTAAGAAATCAAAATAACACTTGGAATAAAACACTTAGCTAAATGGTTAAAGAACGTTGGATTCTATAAGCTTTCAGAATAATCCTTCAGGTATAAGCCTTCAAAAACGTGGCGAATTAGGCACGAGGTTGGCTAACGTCCGATCTCTAGCGCGGTCCGATCAAGTCTGATTACGGAGCCTCACCGCTCCCGCCTTTTAAGTCGAGCAGGCACACCTGCTCGACCGGTCCACCAACATAACGACAAAACTACCAACTCGTGCCTACCTTCACCCAAGAGAACCCTCTTGACGTTCCAAAGCCTTCTACCTGTCATCTTAGTTCAACAACACGCCAATAGATGGCGTTAATCTCTACGCAACATTATGAATTTCGTTACAACCCGGTAATACGTAGCCAAACATTGCTAATCGACTTTAAACAGGCTTCTTTAACTATGAACTGTAACGCTGCAATACGTCCTTCTGGAGTCACGCTCCGACACGGCCGTCCTGCGGTACACACGTCCTCGTGTGTGGGTGTATGCATTTGCTTCTGAAACAAGGTACACAGCACAGTATCATATCGCTCGGTCACTCCTGACCAACAATTTGGGTCTCATTCATCATCGAATAAAATCAATGATCACATTTGATTCTTATTGCTCGGCTAACCTGACCAATTATACGGTCGGGGTAGATAAAACAAAAACAGGGTCACCAAAGACAGTCTTTCAATCAATCTAGATCTAATGATCGCAACAGCAATTGCACAAATGTCATCATCATCTCATCATCTCAGCTATAAGACGTCCACTGCTGAACAGAGGCCTCTCCCTTGGTTCACCATTCGTATCGGTTGGAAGCCACCCGCATCCAGCGTCTGCACAAATGTACTGTGTTTAAATTATACTCGTTAAATCTATAAAGCTCACAATGACCACCATCACCATGAACTCGTGACTGGACCACCATCCGATCATCTCGCAATGCTACACTCACAATGACCACCATCATCATGAATGCATGACCGGACCACCATCCAATCATCTCGCAATGCTACACTCACAATGACCACCATCATCATGAATGCACGACCGGACCACCATCCGATCATCTCGCAATGCTACACTCACAATGACCACCATCATCATGAATGCACGACCGGACCACCATCCGATCATCTCGTAATGCTACACTCACAATGACCACCATCATCATGAATGCATGACCGGACCACCATCCGATCGTCTAGCAATGCTACACTCACAATGACCACCATCATCATGAATGCATGACCGGACCACCATCCAATCATCTCGCAATGCTACACTCACAATGACCACCATCATCATGAATGCACGACCGGACCACCATCCGATCGTCTAGCAATGCTACACTTAGCAACACCAGCCGATGACACAGACCAAACGCACGCCACCACGTGTGGCCGCACAGCAACGGAAAAGAACATAAAAATCTACTTCCGGTGTTTTACGCCTACGTCTACGCTTGGTAAGTGTAATCTGACTGACTGTAATTGAGCATTATGAACTGCACGATCACACATTTTAACCATTACAACTACAATAGACAGTAACTTCGCTCGGTTATTCTGACCGTGCGCACTTGAGACCTTGTGACAACTCCAAATGATCGCATTTAATCTCTATTCAAATGGTATACCAACTATACCATACACATTAAATGTCAACATCCATTGTCACAAAATTATCTTAAATCAACATCAAATAGCGCCGCACCAACGGCTCATCTTACTTTCGCTTTCTACTTTAGCTTTAAACAGAAACTCGCTCAAGAGTTCCAATCTGAAGTAAAACAACTCAAAATAACCCCAACGAAATGTGAACTGCTCACCAGATAATAAAGTATGATGCACGTGTCCAAGTCAAAGGTCGTGGTGGTGAAAACCAACCCAAGCACGAAGGCTGACGCTTTCCGCCTTGCAGTTGCCGTTACTGTGGCAGATGGCGAGATGCACGATGTGGTTTATCGTAGCTGGCTGTTACTGAAATCATCATTTGCACTGTATCAGTTCTATCATGTATGCAGCTTAAACTCCAAGGTTTGTGAAATGCCCTAGTAGCGCACACAAAAGGCATGTTACCAATGGATACAGGACTTTAAAAAACTCAGAATAAGATTTAAACTTCAATGAGTGTGTTTTATTTTACTCCATGAACAAACACGTGTTCCTAAAATGAGTAAAAAGGTAAAAGGGCCAATACGAAAAGTGACAGCTAATTAGTTACGTTCGACTGTTATGCTTCGCCATTACACTCAAAATAAAAATCACTAATAAATAATCAGAACGAAACCCGTCCTTTTATTTCCAAATCTCCATCACAGAAGATTCTGCACAGCTGCTTCTGTGTTACAGGCGTGATGGCATCTGTAAGTTGTCTCTGCTCAGGTTGCAGCACACTGTAACATTAGTTTTCACATGCGTAGCTCATGTTTTCAAAGTAAGCACGATTTGTTATCTATCACGCCATTACGGGCAATCATTTGTCACAACTTGTTAATTACAAAACGATACAAAGGATGTCATAATCTTAATAGGAACATTTTCTACCGGTGCATATGTATCTTCATTAAAAATCCATTTTTGAGGGTAGATTCACAAGTAAGCGATGAAATAATATCACGTCGTGATAGTCGATAGTTGGTTTCAATTAAGAATATGGATTTCACAACAAAATAACTAAAGATCACTATGATTTACATGGATTATAAAAAAACAATTATAAAGAAACGTGGCGATACCAGAGATAACGTCACGTCACGACTGCTCTGTTCGATTGTCTCAATCATAATTCACAATTTCACAATAATTCACATCAAAAAACATAAAGAACTACACTCACCTTTCAATTAAGGCTAGACACGTGAGCTTACCATTACCACGTGTCTCGATGTAGGTCACCAAAAACACACCGTAAATACACCGCACTCCCACGTGGCTGTGTAAGCAATACATGAGACTCGGCATCCCACTTCTGATGACGGAGGCACCACGGGCAGCACGGGTGTTTACACAGGATGGCGGGTGGGCGTAGTATCTCAATGTATTACTTCACAGCTAAATCAGTATGCTACCAGTGCATGAAATAATCTTTCGGACTTGTTAACCATACTAGTGCCTACTAAAATATCTAGTCACTATTGGGATGTATTTGGATTGCACTCAAATAAAAGGATCGCATAAAATCGTTCAAGTCTTTATTTAAATCAAGCTAGGCCGGCTCCAACCGTACACCTCTGACCCGAGAAGATTTAATTCCTTCTCAATTGGAGAAGGGTATCCCAATATGGGACCGGCAACAAACTCGGCGGGACACATCTTTTCAAAACAACACTTCTTCTCTTCATTTTACAAAGGTAAGCTTCTAATCACACGTAAGAAATCAAAATAACACTTGGAATAAAACACTTAGCTAAATGGTTAAAGAACGTTGGATTCTATAAGCTTTCAGAATAATCCTTCAGGTATAAGCCTTCAAAAACGTGGCGAATTAGGCACGAGGTTGGCTAACGTCCGATCTCTAGCGCGGTCCGATCAAGTCTGATTACGGAGCCTCACCGCTCCCGCCTTTTAAGTCGAGCAGGCACACCTGCTCGACCGGTCCACCAACATAACGACAAAACTACCAACTCGTGCCTACCTTCACCCAAGAGAACCCTCTTGACGTTCCAAAGCCTTCTACCTGTCATCTTAGTTCAACAACACGCCAATAGATGGCGTTAATCTCTACGCAACATTATGAATTTCGTTACAACCCGGTAATACGTAGCCAAACATTGCTAATCGACTTTAAACAGGCTTCTTTAACTATGAACTGTAACGCTGCAATACGTCCTTCTGGAGTCACGCTCCGACATATATTTCAATACGAGGCCGTAACACTTTATGGCATTTTCAATTTCTTTTTATAATTGTATGAGCAGGTTCACCCAATACTTAAACATACATACATACATTTTGTTGCAATAGCACGCACGCAGGTCATCATTCCAATAAAAACGTTAAAATATTCAATCCGAGCCGCAAGCTTGGCCACTTCCACAAATGTACCTACAGCTGCGGAAAGATGAAATATTAATTTTCAATATACCCCGATTCAGGGCATTAACGGGAAAGTATTTTGCTTTCCTCGTTTACTACGCTTCAGTGGAGTCAGCGTTCAGTCTTGATTCGAAGGAAAGAGCTAAATACTATTACAGAAGAAACCATTTTGTTGTTTTCACCTTAATGCAATTGGTGTGAACGTGATTGAGGCCAATTTAGAGATGAATAAGATTACACTAAACTGATTTAAGATACTTTACAAAACGGAGAAGGTTAGGGTAACATGCCATTTCTGACCGCAACTGCACTACTAGAAGAACGCGTCGGTGTTATTGTCAAATTCCATAGTAAAATTAATGGTATTGCTGCTGTCGTTGGAAATGGACTGTCACCTTTAATCAAGGAATTGACGCCGCAACAGTTATGCAGCTGCAGTTGTCATCGGTCAACTCCACCTATATTTTGTAATTAGTATTAAATTATTATATTTATTCAAACCGCTGCTTTACTGGTCACTACCTAATACATAACATACCTAATTCGTATTTTGGTACCGCCCATTTGACCAATACATCAGACGCAGGAATTGTAGGACGACAAGTCAGATTAGTACCTAATTAGTACAAGTACACACATGAATATTGTTATGTCAACAGCAGTAAGCATTTGAGCAATGTAATCAACAATATTGAGTATGAGTATGCAAACAAGTGTTATTAGTTATTACATTACTGTGAACTTTGTTTCTATTTATCACTTTGAGTTACATTCTTATAAATGACTGTCACTTTATTACTTGTTTTAATCTGACACTAAACCTACCCTATACCTATTTAATAAGTATACCTACTAACTACATTTTTAACTTGGAGTATAATAATATAAATAATGCTTGTGGCAGTTACATAATACGGATACAAAAGCCTAAAAAACATTTTTAAGGCAACACGTATTAAAAAGTACCCAGTGAAATTAATTCCACTCTCCATTCTCACGGCCTATTTTAGGGTTCCATTAGCTCGTGTTACACTTAGATATTAACTAGCGATTAACCCCCTTATTCATAAACATCTACTAAAGTTGACAAGCCGATAATAATCGTTTGCCCCTTCCGACGTATCGGTATGATGGAAAGGGACAAACGATTATTATCACCTTGTCAACTTTAGCAAACGTGTATGAATAAAGCTGGAAACAAATTATCGGACGCGGCTGACGGACGCGGCTGACGGGCGCGACATAAAAGTGTGCACAGTGTTCGGGACGTGGCTTGCGGACGCGCAACAACGCTTATTTTTGTAATCCTTTAATTTGAGATTATACAGTAATTCCTTGTTGCGAACACACTCGATAATTCTTTCCTCCATTTTTACCGTACGCACGTCCAAGCTCTCGTGTAGTCCACGTCCTTCTGGCGCAGTGACGCGTCCCGCACCCCGTGCATACTACTGCATATACCGTCCGCGGACGTTTTCGGCTGACAGGAACATCCAGCGCGCCAGATTTCTGTCGGATGTCCGAAGGCTCAAGGTCAGCACAAGGTTACGTCCACGGCTTACCTCCGATAGTTTGCACAGTTCAGTGTATATTCATTATCTAGATACCTATAAGTCGCGGCTGTGAGCCGCGTTCGTCAGCCGCGTCCGATAATTTGTTTCCAGCTTAATGGGGTACTGTTTTCCGCACACAGAGAACCGCGCCGGCCCGTCCAATTTTGGGAATGTGATCAGTCAGATCCTACTGTGCAAGCAAATCACGCCAGACTTCAACCAGGAGGAGCTCTGCAGCATCGCCAAAGACACCCAGGAGATCACCAGGATAGTCACCGACATACAGGAGTACCTGCCTCAGCATGAAAACCTCAACCACTTAGGTTGGTATTGATACTATTGGTACACTTAACAATGGTCCGATATTTTGAATTCACCAAATTTATTCCTTACAATTTTATAAAATTAAATAACTAGAATAACTTGCTACAATGCTAGTAGGATAGCATCACTTTCACACAAACTCTAGCTCAATGTTCCATTTGTTCAAAGTCAATAAAATATGTATATATACTTAATTCTCTTTGATTTGATTGAGGGCACACGCCATACAGTGGTGGTATGAATTTCTTTTTCATTATTTGTTACGAAATGAAACTATAAGAAGCCCATTTAATATTGTATAATATTTTTTTCTCCTCATTCAGCCGTTACACAACACTTTTATCATTGCAAAAATATTCGTGACGGCTAATTGACAACGTTCTAAAACAAAAGTGGAAAACCATGTCCCATTATCATAAAAAACTTTTTGCGTGCAACGCCTCACCAGTCGCCCGCCTACTTTCATTGACATTAAGAACATTCCGCAAAGGAGTGCGGCGAAATGCCTATTCTCTTCTAACCTAAACACAGTTTCATGTATATTTAGGTATAGGGACAACAGTCTTCGTTGTATTGAAAGCGCTTGTAAGTTCACGAATGTATTAAAGTAAGAAGTAGTTAAATAATATTACTGTACTCTTCCACCAATTACTTTATTCCCACTAACGAAGTAATGTATACCTACACACTTAGTTGGCATTCAGATTCGGAGCGGCTCAGTAATCACACTTCATCAAGTAGACTGCATGCTCATTTGTCGCTATTGTTAAGGGGCCCATTCGCTGAAAGTAAATTATTCCGCGGATTGTTGCAGAGACCAACGTCGCGTTGAAAGGAGAAGAAATGAGCGGACTGTGGCGGAACAAACGAAGAGGCTCGCTGTACAAAAGCATGGGGGTGCTCTGTTGCGTTTCGCGACCGAACTATCTCTGAGGGTGACGCGTCTCGCCCCCGAGGCGGCTCGACTAACCGACTTCAATATAGCTCAAACACATAACAAGTGCAAGGTGCCTACCAGTCACAATAACTCAAGTGTTCAGAAGCAGTGTGAGTGTGTACGGAGTTCCGTATGCTTAGGGAAACGTTACGAGTGCGTGTGATGTGTACAGATTAGACAATGAAGGGGTCCATTATTATTGTCTAATTAATAGACGAGATAGCGTAGAGGAACATGAGGTGGATTAAATTTCTCATAAATTATGTAAATCACAATTCATAGGTAGAGATCATCGCGCACGGTAGATCAATTATAAACGTTTCTGTATCGTGTAGTCTAAGTAAAGTAATTATTATAATATATAACAGATAGACGGATTTAATTAATAAATATCGTGAATTGCCTGGAATGGGATCAACTGTTGTGTTTAAGTAGAATAGATTTAAAATATTCAATGCTTTTTGCACAAAATCTATATTTTACCTGCTAAATGTCTCATTTCGATTATGCATAGATAATTTTACCCAAATTAAGATAGAAAAGTACGATTCGCTTCAGTACTTACGGTACTCATATTAAGACTTAATTTCATCAGTTTCATCCATGTTTCATCAATCTTTGAAGCTAATCACTACAGTAGTACCTAGAACTGATATGAAAAATTCATACCGCAAGAGGCGGCGTCAATGTCGATTGTGTAGTGTTATGTCCCACATGTCGAGTCGTTGGTTTACAAAAATGTCCGCCATAATTATTACTGTTCCCATTATCTTGTCTTCCAATAAGCTAGTTTCACTTTTAAAAGAATTCAGTTAGATGAATATAAAACTTCCACAAGTCTCATTACATTAATTGCTTTTTCTTTCACAGAAACTTTCTGAAAAATGAGCTCTTCTTCATTTTTATACAATTGGCAAACTTACTTATCAAGTGTTACCTACGGGCCCACTGTCTGGACTTTCCTAAAGAAATAAATATGGCCTAGTCACAATTATAGATGACACCTTAAGCATTCTAGTCAATTATAAATTTGAGTAATGATATTATTTTCACCATAATATAATAGAATTATATTTATATATTGCTAATAATAATACAACTGACACCTACGAGTATGTATCTTAGATAATTATTAAAGTATTTCTGTAATTATGTACCTAAGTATTAGACTTTCATTGATAATAAATTAATAATTCTATTAGGAAGAAAACTGAAGATTATATTAGATACACATACTCGTATTGTATTGCAATACGCAATACTTATACGCTATTCGATTATATTTGATTGTTTATTAAATCGTTGTCATTTAGACTTCTCTACATTTTACTAAGTATAGCCATAAGTAGATACCTAAGAGATAAACTGATATCAAAGATATTGTGAGCATAATATTAGCTTTAATATTGTTTGCGCATGTATACTACTTGAGACGTATCTAAAGTAAATAGAGATCACAGGTATATTATAAAATGTAGATATCAAAGTAGCATTTTGTGCACTATGTACGCTTATCCGTTAGAGCAGTTTCATATTTTCCGATACAACTTTACACTGATATAAGAATATAAAAAAAATATCCATCGCATCACACACGTAAAGGCAGAAACATTTCATGCGTTCAACTTGCCGCAATATCAGTGTAAACCGACGTGGATCGTGTGACGGAAAATCACCCTTATGCCACTTTAAAAGTCGACTTGATAAAACTTTTAAATTTAAATTAATGTTCTTACCTTTTGGCAGCGCCTGTTTTAGGGCTGATTTAGACGGCGCGCGAACTCGCACGCGATTTTAGTTACATTGCGGACTGTTGGTTACGCTACCTACACAATTCAACCGACCGATCAAAAACCGCAATGTAATGAAACTCGCATCGTCTAAATGAGCCCTTATTACTGAGTCAAAAGAACTAAGTAGCGGTTTAGCATTTTACTAAATAAATTACCGATCGACCGGTCAAGGAACCCAGACCGCAGGCTTTAAATGCAATTAAAACTCACTCTCCAAACGGCACCTACTACTTTTCGCAGAAAACTTTTTTAAATTACTAGTCATATCATGGATTATATTTGACATAAGTAGTGATGGGCACCTTTGGACCCGGCATGGCTCAGAACGGGTTTTAGTTTTTTAAGTTTTATACATATGCATGTATACATAATAAATACTAGCAAATTAAATAACGAGATTAGTAGTCAATAGTTATTTTAACATGCAAGCGAGGAATAAAGAGACGACGTCCCGTCCATTGCACTACTGGACTGGATACGCTATTCTTGTTATCCAAAAGCGGTTTATTTAATATGACATTAAAATATGTCTAGAAATTATGTGTATTCTAAAAGTTGTGCAGCAAAACTCTTGTCATTAGAGGAGTTAGGATGGTTCATGCATTTAAAGTCCAAGCCAAGCTGCCAAGGGCCATGATTTCCTGTATTAATTAGCTGTGTTCTAACAAAGTCTAATTTTATCATGTACCCAATTCTACCCGTCTGTACTGTATCATTTCATCTGTGTGTTAGTTGTATAGTACCTAATCTCATTTTCTGTAAGACACATTCTACTGTATGCATTTACTAAAATGATGACTGTGATATACTCATAACATTAAATTATAAAAGAAAACATGCATTAAAATATGATTCAAACGTAACAACGTTTTTATTGTACCTATTCCCTATCAATCTCAAAAAACTCTATTTTATTGTAATTTAGAGCGAGAAATTATAATAGATACCTATGGATTTCAGTAGATATATTTTTAAGGCGCCAGTGACCTAAAATTTTAGCAAGACAAAAAAAATATTATCCGTCTATTTAATTTCAGTGTGAGGCCAAGTAAACGCGGGTCTGCCTTGTAACATGAAAATTAGATTAGTCCACCCGCTTGACGCAAATTAAATATTGAGTAACAGGCAGCCCGGAGGCTTTTTGGCTTCGCAATATGGTTTTTAGAAAAGGTAAAAAGGAAAATATTGGGAAATTCACGATGGCGTTATGAAATGTCTTAAGTAATATGATATTGAAAAAAAAACGCGAAATGGACAAACTTATAAGGTAAGTAACTCATGTTTCAAAATTAATAACTTATAATCTTGGTTCATAATAACTAGACAATTATCATGTCACCTATGGAAGTTAAGTAGTTTAGAGAACGGGCAACTTGGTTGACTAAGGGCCCGTTTAGACGATACGAGAACTCGCATGCGAGTTTAATTACATTGCGGGTTTTGATCGGTTGGTTGATTTGGACGTAACCAACAGTCCGCAATGTAACTAAAATTGCATGCGAGTTCGCGCGCCGTCTAATCAGCCCTTAATCCTGTTATTAAAAATAGGTAACAGATGTATTTAGAATAATAACACCAATGCAATATCTGAATTTCTGTTTAATTATCTTTTTCGTAGATGTCTCCACGATGTTTGATGTAGGGGATGGGGGTCCGGCCGCCACTGTATGCCCGCTGTCGTGTAGGGCGTTTCTCCTCGACTTCGCGTGAAGAATAAGCTAAAGGTGTAATACAAAATTATATAAATATGGGGGCCGTAAAATAAGGGTGCCACCCACCACTTTGATACCACTTAGGCACTACTTTATTAAAGCGCCGATTTAACCAAAAGGTCTAGCTAAGATGACAATAGCACTTCGACGAACGCCCAACAAAAAGAAAAAATGTACCGGTATGACTATTTCTATACGTTGTAAAAAAAATTCTATCAACGATTGTCATATTCACTATAGTGCTGCATCAAAAAACGCTGCAAAATGTGTTAAATAAAAGCATAAAAATAGGTACGATTGATCTTTAGGTCATTTGAACCAATTTGACCCGTAGCACTAAAGAAAAAGGAATAAACTCCACGTTACGTCGTCATATTTTTATATGAGAAAAAAATGTTCAGAAACCTATTGCGTGTGAAAGGGCTTTTTGAGCCGATTCTAAAAATATATCACCTCATTACATTTCAGCCATTAGTAGTAGTAAAATAATATTTTAATTATGATACATAGGTATAATTTCCTGTGTTCGTCCGACATACAATATACTTACATAAATTAAGTAAGTTTTAATTAAAATTACTGAACTTGTGCCAAAAAAACTGGTCAAGTGCGAGTCGGACTCGCGTTTCAAGGGTTCCGTACATCACACAATTTTCAACATTTTTTTTTGTACCTACGTGAAACGTGACGTGAGTGAAACGTCTTGAAAAACCCGAATGGGTCAATCAAAAACTAGATGTAACATGAAGTTTTCTGGCGTGGTGGCTTATATCTCTACATCTCTGAAGATTAAATGCCGAACAATAGTACAAGTGTCCAAAAGTCCAAATGCGTAGAGCTGTCCTAAACTCGAGCGTCCGACGGGTCGCGCTTCCTACAACTTCCGAAAGTGTTTTAAAAGCGAAGGCCGAAGAGAGATATTACCTACAGGGTGGCCAAAAAATAAGTGTATTCCCGTAGACAGGGAGGTTTTGGGATTATACGGAGCAACTTATAGTATGGGACCAACCCCGAAATCGCGAAAAAAGAAGTATCCTCCCATAGAAAACGGACCAGCCAAAATGTATGAAACAGCCAAATTTTTCTTCGCGATTTCAGGGTTACACGTTGGCAACGGGAATACACTTCGTTAATTTTTTAGCCACCCTGTATACCTATAGTGCTTTTTAAAACACATAACAATAGTAACCTAATCAATCAGTACAGTCAGCAGCAGAAGTTGCTAAGCGGGCGAGTGGTTTAAAATGATCTGGACGTGACTTTATAGTAAGACAATAAGAGCATGTCAAGGTAATTTTGAACACCTCGCCCACTTAACAACTTTTGCTGTTGACTGTACTACAAGTACAATTGCGGCTATGTGCCAGATACAGCCTAGTCGCATTTTTTGTCTTCAGTTCGACTGACGCTTGAAGCTAAAGGCACGCCTCTTTGGGACGCTTCGGGCCTTCGGCCTTATGCGGATATCGGCCTAGGGCCTTCGCAATAGCTGTCTACATCACGTTTCACTTAACCATTGCGGCTGTGTCCCTAAAAAACATAACTGCATTTTTGTTCTTAAATCCGACTCACGCTTGACTCTAGATTTTTAATAGGTTTTCCTGTCATCTTTAGGTAAAGGACTATTTTGTGTATTTTTTTCAGAATTTTAGACCCAGTAGTTTCGGAGATAGAGGGGGGGGAATGGTAATTTTTTGTCTATTTTCTTGAATAACTTCTAAACTTTTTATGGTAAATTTATAAAAAAAATATATTTTAGATCCTCAAAATAAGCTCTTTCGTTTGATATGTAACACGATATAGTTTTCAAAACTTTGTTTTTTAATTTTATCGTTTACCCCCCAAAAGTAGCCCCTATGTTTAAAATTCATTTGTTGACGTTACATATCCGTCTCTGGGTCACAGACATACATATGTGTACCAAATTTCAACTTAATTGGTCCGGTAGTTTCGGAGCAAATTGGCTGTGACAGACGGACAGACGGACAGACAGACGCACGAGTGATCCTATAAGGGTTCCGTTTTTTCCTTTTGAGGTACGGAACCCTAAAAATAAAAATTATATTAGTTAACTTACTTTCACTAGAGTCTCTTGCTCTCCTATAGGGCTCCCTCACTCGAAATCCTTTGTAACGATCCTCTTGCCCGATATTGCTACGATCCTTTTGACTAAATGACTTCAATAGTGATGAAAACCTTGCAAAAAAATATTCCTATCAAATCATTCTAATTTAAATAAAACTTAGAAATGTTGTGAGTATATGAGTTGCAGGCAACTTGCGCGATCCAGGGTTGACCAGCCAACTCCGAGTTAACCGTTAAGACAGGGTTCAACCGGTTAACTCCGAGTTAGTGGCTAACCCTGGATTGCATAAGTGACCAGTAAACTAGTCCTGAAATCAAATTGTGAAGGAAAATGTTTTGACCCCATTTGTCTTAACTGGGACGGCGGCATTCGAGATCTAAAAATCTCATCTCGATTTGTGTCTAGTGCAATCTAAATAAAATGTGAGTTAATTTAGTTGTTTTTTGAGAATCAACAAGAACTACTTAGTTATTTAAATGTTTATTAGTAACTTACACGTTATTTGAACTCTTATCAGTTCCTCTCTTTAGGAGATCATCGACCCTGGCTATAACATATACGGGCGAATTATCATCTTCATCTTCTTCGTCGGGGATGGTTTTATCGTAAGAAGATGATCCTAACATGTCCAATAATCTATGTTTCTCTTGTTCAGTATTTACTGACTTGTAGCTATCTGGGTCATAAACTAGAACATCATCTGCATCCAGCCCGGTCAATTGATCAAATAATGTTGGTTCATACTTTTGCCTTATCTTTCGATTTGTTTCTTTTCTGCCGACAGTTTTTTGCTTTCCATATTTGTCACTAGCCTTGAGCGCAACTTCAAGCAACGCTCCAAGATCTTGGGGATTCAAAGAACGAAAGCTATCGTCATCATTATCATCATCGTCTTTTAACTGCTGCTGTTGCCATGCATTTTTGAGAAAATTCTGAGCTACAACTCGACAGACCGTTATATCCGCTATTGTGAATACTGTAAAAATCAAAATGGGTACACAAATCGATAGCTAAATATATTTTTTTATCTTCATAATTTCATAATTTTAAACTACACGCCCTCGCAATATGTTTCAAAGATAAATGACCTATATTGTAAATAAATTATTTTATACAATATGTTTTGTTTTGCTTTTTTCTCACCTACATAAACTACATACATGCCAACAATACTTCACATATTTGTTAGGGAAATTAGCTATCCTACTCGGACTTTTCCTATATAGGCTCATTAGGCTCACTTACCAGCCAATATTAGTATCAAGCCCGTCATCGTCCAAACGAACCCAGCCAATGGTAACCGATAATAGTTTTTCCTGAACACGAATATTGTTTTAATTAGTTCCACCTTAATTTTTAATTTTCTCTTATCACATATAAGAAACCCGTAAAACTAACATTTACGATGCGACAAAATTAAAATGAAAAGAAAATCCTAACAAACCTTCAGCATTTCTAAATAGGCATTATGAGAATTCAAACAAGAATAACTGCCTCATAAAGAATTGCTTCTCGTCGACATTGTTCTCTGGAAGCAGGTTGTAGGCCGACATTTACTAAATAACGTATCTCTGTTTTCTATTTTTCGGAATACTTAACCTGCATTGCAGTCGTCGTAGGTATTCATTTTAAACAAGAAAAGGCTAGGAAAAGACTTTAAATCTTACAGTAGCGGAATATACTTAGCTTATCGTGGCTTACATATAAGTATGTTATGTTATAATAGGTATTATTAGCATAAGTAAATTAAAAATAATGAAATAGCCTCTTCCAGTCAAAATTAAATTTCTATTAATCATTATTTACACTTCTGTGTATTCTTGACACGCGAAAAATTAATGATGTTTTTATATGATAGTTAGATTAAGTTGATTTATCAACTTAATCTTCTTTTATATCATGTAACATTTCTAACTGAAACATTTGTGAAGTACTATATCGGCCTAAGGTCTCTTTTAGAGATGGGCCGAATAATCGTTAATTATTCGGTAGCGCATATTTAACAAGTTTTCCAATGTTCGTATTCTGCTGAATTATTCATAGCAGTATTTTTTTATTATGTTTGTCTTATTGCAGCATTGTAAAACGTAAGCTCCCTCGGATTGTTTTAAGTTCTCTCTTCCATCAGGTTACGTTGTCCCGAAACACATGATGAGATATGATGAATCCATAGAATGTTGTGATTATTTTGAGATTACTGGAAATTTGCCGTTGACTTTTGTGCCTTTCTTAGAATCGTAGCGTAATACTGGCATTTCAAATAGTTTATTAGAATGGTATATTATTTTTTTGCAAACTCCATATTCGGCCCATCTCTATAGGTAGTCTCTTTCCTATAAGGAATACCTACACACGTACCTAGGTGATGGAATACCTACCTAGATATAATATATTATTTATAAATGCTGTGGTTGCGTGCGCGTTTAATGACATCCAACAAACTACCTCCCTACTTAGTAATAAATACGTTATAGTTCAGCGGCACGGCAATCCGCTAGTAATTAAATCGTTACGATACCTCATGACCAAAACAATGAAGTTATTATGTTTTGTACACTGCTAATACAAACAGTTTTGCATAAGGTACCTTATAAAATTACGGATGATGGACGGATGCAAGCAGGAAGATGAAAATGGGGGACTTTTGGCTAACCAAACATTCACGATGAGACAGCAGCGGGTCTAAAAAAAATATCGAGTTATACATTCAACATTAACGCAGTAGAAACGCATTACTGGAAGACGCATGATGAGGATACGCTGGACTATCAACCACTTTTGCACCTATTTACCAATCAAAACCTGACAACGCTAAGCCAGCAGCAAAACTGCCATATAATACGAAAGGTTGATGAAAGCCTGGAAGACTAGGGGCAACTATCGAGGCATGTACCCTACTCTCTTCCTCAAAACATCACTTCGTTGTAAGAATGAAGCCGAAACATACGAAGTGGTGATCATCTGATGACGACCATGTTCCTCGTTAGCATAGATCGGGGTTTTTGGTGCAGGAATGATTTCGTGTATTTTATAACTTTGTTTATTGTAAAACATGTAATTACCAAACTATGAATTAAAAATAAGTAGTAAGCTCCATATATGCTCAAAAAAATTTAAATAGTATTTTTTTTACATTTTTTACCTATTTTTTCTTACTATCTTACTTAGTTTTTACCTGTTTTGGCTAGTGAAAAACATTTTCGCACCAAAAATCCCGATGTATGCACATGAGGGACGACCAAAGAGAGAGTCAATAAAAACCCTTTTAGTTTCGCCATGTCCATCTGTCTGTCCATCCGCGATTTAGTTTAGGGATCTAGACACGCGGCAGCGTGTCAAGCCAAGTTCAAGCAAAGGAACTGGCTAGCCAGCGCCAAGTGTAATATTACACGAACCACTTGGTGCCACTTTTGACCCTTCTATAACTCAAAACATCTTTAACGTAAACACATAAAACTACGTGTGTTTAATTATATCCATAAGGACATCTAGAAGCCCAAATTTCATGAAGCTAGCTCAAACGGTTATAAAGATATGAAGGTCAAAAAGTCGTAAATTTTAAGACTGACTGACATACCTATAGTACCTAAACCTAACCTACTTCCAGATGACCTAGAAGGATGAAATTTGGAATCCAGCTCAGTTATTGTGTAAAAGCGTAGGAAAAAATCTAAAAATTAAAAAAAGTTATAAAATAGGGGGGGTCCCCATACAAAAAAACCATTTTTTATTGTGACTGACATATAAGTACCTAAACCTAACCTACTTCCAGATGACCTAGAAGGATGAAATTTGGAATCCAGCTCAGTTATTGTGTGAAAGCGTAGGAAAAAATCTAAAAATTAAAAAAAGTTATAAAATAGGGGGGGTCCCCATAGAAAAAAACCATTTTTTATTGGGACTGACATATAAGTACCTAAACCTAACCTACTTCCAGATGACCTAGAAGGATGAAATTTGGAATCCAGCTCGGTTATTGTGTGTAAGCGTAGGAAAAAATCTAAAAACAAAAAAAAGTTAATAAATAGGGGGGGTTCCCATACAAATTTCTTTTTTATTGTGACTGACATATAGTACCTAACCTACTTCCAGATGACCTAGAAGGATGAAATTTGGAATCCAGCTCGGTAATTGTATGTAAGCGTAGGAAAAAATCTAAAAATAAAAAAAGTTAAAAAATAGGGGGGGTCCCCATACAAAAAACCTGTAATACGCGCTAAACAACCGGCCCACGGTGTGTCGTTGGCGGCGCGCGGCACCACATAATTAATACAAAGAACAGAAGTAAAAAACATGCAGCGGAAACACAAGAAAAAACATTAAATCTCAATACCTGCCTAGTTTTCTTTACAAAAAGTATTGATATCCCATCAAAAACATAAATGTAAAAAAGGAGAGCCAAGTTCAATACAAAAATTATGCTTGGCTGTGGGGTTCGCCGCAAAAAGAATGGAGATTTAAATGAGTGCCAAGTTCTATGCAAAATCCAAATATGTATTTATAGGAACAAAATAACATTATAAACAAGTATTAAACTCTATTTCTTTGCTTTATTGGATACCTATAACAATTGCTGTTATTTAAAAAAAATGTGAGATCTTAAAGTAGGTTAGATTTGGCTTGGCCAGTTTTTATCAGAATTACAAAATATATATGTTGAATAACTTTATAAAATGATTGATGTAATGAAAACTGGCCAAGTCAAATCTAACCTGCTTTAAGATCTCGCATTTTTTTTAAATAACAGCTATTGTTATAGGTATCCAATAAAGCAAAGAAATAGAGTTTAATACTTGTTTATAATGTTATTTTGTTCCTATAAATACATATTTGGATTTTGCATAGAACTTGGCACTCATTTAAATCTCCATTCTTTTTGCGGCGAACCCCACAGCCAAGCATAATTTTTGTATTGAACTTGGCTCTCCTTTTTTACATTTATGTTTTTGATGGGATCATTATTACAAAAATGCTGCATTTGGTGATAAAGGAAGCGACTGATATTCATTTAATCTCTGCTCACCGCGGCAGATTGTATAAATGCACGTCATAAAGATCTTTATGATCAGATAAAATTAAAATCAGGATGGATGGTGTTCCAGTTTACCGCGCAACAATTATTAGCGATTCTAGGCATGCACCCAAACCGCCCTGATGCCAGCAGCGAGGTACAAGATGCATACCAAACAATGAATTTGCGGTGCACAAAGGTAACTTCATCCGACAAATGGAAAACGTGCCCTACGAACTCACTATAACTTTAAACATGATAAATTGCAGTAGTTATCTACCAGCCAAAAATATCTTAAGCCAACCTTAATTTACGACAAACAGATAAACGGAAGTGACTTTTTAACTCGACTTATTAAGAAATTTCCGCATGCATTTGTATTGTATATGTCAGGGGTCACCAAATAGCGGACCGTCGACCAATTATTATTTTTTGCGTATTTAGGAAACTAAAGTAGAAAAGGACCGCGACGGTTCTTAAAATAAGATGAATGGTCACTGATAGACGTGTTACAAACTCCCAGAAACTCGAACTTGTCACTCAATTAAAAAAAGCCTCAAATTCACCTCATTAGATCTAAAAAAATACATTTGGAGTTTAAAAAAGTTTGAATCATAAAATATTTATTGTAATCGTTCCGTTATTAATTTCCTTATAACTGACAAAAATAAACCGACCGAGGTAAACATTCGCTGAAACAAATTTTCAATTATTACCCATGACCCGCAGGGAGACGTCTATTGCAAGTACAGAACGATACCACACAAAGGGACCACATTAAAAGCGTCAAACGTAATAAAAGGCGAAACCGGTACATTCCCGTCGGCAATAAATGACGACTCAAAGCTAGTTTTCAATTTTAATTGAATAATTTGTAAAGTGTATCTATTGAGGTTTACCCGATAGGGTTTGGGCGAGTTAAGAGAGTAGGTAGGTACCTAATGTTAGTGATTTAACTCAAAAATCACAATTTTTACCCTAATCTTAACATTTGACCACAGCAAATTTATTTATTTATCGTATGGCAATTACACACTTTTTAAATTTACACTTAAAATCATATGAAAAGGCCTGGGCTGGCCTTCACATGATCTTGAATTTTATAAAATTGGTGAAAATATCGAGTAAAAATAGAAAACACGTTACATTGTCGAAGGTTAGAAAATGATGTATATTATATTAAGTTTGTATGCACTAATGAAATCAAAATTTATAATTCCGCAGTAACAAACACGGGTTTTTGTCAGGTTTTTAAAATCCTCAACTGGGCCATTAAATCTAATAGGGCACTGAAATACCATAGGTATACTTAATGTATGGTAATTTTTTTATTAATATGTAATAGGTATGTTTAATATAGAATAAATTGTGTAAAAATATTTTCAGTAAGTAATGTCTTTATACAAGGATGAAAATGGAGACTATGTTTGTATTTAAAATCCTCTTAAAGCGTTTAGTACAAAGCAATTATCAGTTACCACGTTTCTGAAAAAAATCCCAATACACGTTACGAAAACGGTTTAATGAGCATGAAGTGGATGCAATGATTAAAAAGCGTTACGTACGTCAGGCTGGGGTCGTTATTGCTTCCTTGGAATTAACACCCAGCTTCCAGTCGATTTCCCGTGCAGGCTGCCTCCGAATGTCTTACGCGTTATTGCTCTTTTATTCGATTTTGTCGTAAGTAATTCATATTTTAACTATTGGTTAACTGCACTGTGCCAACATTAGTTGTTAAGAGTATATATCTTAATAGACAACACAACTATGTCTAAAGAAAAGTTGGCGATCCAGAGTTTTGTAAGACATATTTTATCCTAGCTTTTGCCCGCGACTTCGTCTGCGTGGAATTAGTGACAGCAGCTAAAGTAGGTATAGCGCCTGGATAATGCTAATAGCAATCATTCAATTCGCGCAGTGCTTACTTCAATTATTAGGCAATGCATCAACTTTATGCATTAACTTTCAATTCCACCCCGCTTTGCACTCTCTTCATGGATGATATTTGATATCCGAAAAAAAAACTATCCTATTTTCTCCCCCGGGACTCAATCTATCTCAATACCAAATTTAAACTAAATTGGTTCAGCGGCTTAAACGTGAAGAGGTAACAGGCACACACTTTCGCCTTTATAATATTATATTTATATTATATTTATAATTTATAATATTAATAATATGGATTTAGACGATGCGAGGAAGTGAACTTCGATGAAGTAGCTAAGGATACAACCGGGATTAACGAAAAGATGAACGATAGATGGATTGGTGTAGTAGGAAACAAAATTCATCTGAACTTTTTTTATGTTTCATTGCGAAAAGCTATTTTTTTGAGTTTATACATCTGTCGCCGGGGCAAGCCGCACCATATCAATCATGCGTTAACAAAACCATATCGCATGACTTCACCCCACCGGAAGCACTTTCTGATATCATAAATACGATTCTGATATATTTTTCCCTCTTAAAATACATGAATGCGATGGAGCGCGAAACGAATCTCAAGTAAATATCCTATTTTTAATGTAAATACTCTTGAGCGAAGTTCCGGCCTCACTGAAAATATTAATTAAATCTCGTTCGAGCAATATGGCGCAGAAATGAGTTTATTCTAATCAGCAACAAGCTTGTCTTTATTCTCTTTGAATAATGGACCAGAAATTCGTTTGTCGGTAGATTATAATCAACGCACGCCTGTTGATGACATGGAGAGTCGTTAATGGCGTCTTAATGATATCGCTGTTCCTATTTCCTATGATACGCTTACAAATACAAGTTTTGTTTAGACTTATGTAACAGGTACCTACATTGAAACCTGGTCAAAATGCCATCAAGGGGACCTTAGGTATACGTACCTAATAAAATGCTAAAAAAGTTCAATTATATCGGTCGAAACTATTTTGAACTATGAACTATGTTATGTTGTGTGCTCCTTATCGAAAGTCTTTTGTACATACTAATATTATTTCCCTCTGAAATCAAATTGTGGTCCCTTGAGGTACCATTCCATTTGTCTTCAGTACTTCTAAATATTCTACGTAACCCGGCCGCTAGTTTGTGAGTGACGGGTAGTCTTTATACACTCGATTTTCTACCTTATCGGTTTAAGTATAAAGCTTACGTATTTCAAACATCATACTAAGTAGGTACATAACGCGGAGGGCTTTCAATATCGACTTAATTCTGTTTGTGTCAAAGTATAATAAACCAAATGTTCACAGACCAAAATATCAATCATTTCCTGTACATACAACTTCAAAGAGATGGTGATGGTGAAAGTATACCTTTGTTGTCATTAAAATTAAATTCCGTTCCGATACATATATATGGTAACTGTGGCCATTTATATCTAAAGTTTGGCAAGCCATTCCGTCAGCAGAAAAAGACGGCGTTTAAAAAATCTAGGGGGAAGTGTTGTCCTTCCATAGAAATATTGAATTTCGCGCCCTTTTCTTCTGACAAAGTGGATTTACCAGAATATATTTGATGCTGACTGTACCCTACAGCGGGAAACCTAAGCGGATTAACACCTTTCAACCTTTACTTAGCAAAATGTCGATAAAGATCAAGCATAAGGCTATCTTCACATTGGATGCCGACCCGTACAGTATGCGAGAGTGCGTGCAGGACGTCGCTATTTACGCGCAAAGCACTGTCTCGCTCACGAAAGAGATGTTGAAGTTTAAGTTCTTGTCAAGATACAGAAAACTTCATTATATCTCTTTCATTCTACCGCCGTGTGTCCTGCAGGCTTTCCGTATTGGCAAACATGTGAACATACCGTAGTAATGTTTTCGTACAATGTATTTTGCAGCTTACGTTACGAGTGTCTCTCATTAAAAATTTATGAAATGAAGTGTCAAGTCTGGTTACAACTAAGAGGTTCTGGCAATCCTTCAGATTAATTCGTTTCTACATAATTACAGATTTAAGCAGATCGCGTAGCTCGCTGACATTTTACTTACGAATAGATCCCAGTTCTGGCTGCTTATGAACATAATTATTGTCGAGGTTTACATGTGTAGCACAAGCGGTAAAAACGAAACCCTTATTTATAAGACCACCTGACGCGTCCTTGTACACATACACGTATTTCTACTCATACCTCAAAAGCAGGGATATTGCATTCTAAGTACATATTAGTATTATATATGTTTACTTATTTATATTTTAAAAGGTTATTGCCTGTTTCTCTCTGTTGCCTCAAGATGTTTAATGCGAATTTTATCGGATGATTAGCTGATTATTTAGGTACGAGAACATACATTTTTATTTTCAAAAGTATGGATATTTTTCCCTAGGGCCTAAATAATTCTACTTACCTGGAAACTATACCCACTTGAAACGTAATGCCTTATCCCGGGATTTGTATAAGGCTTATACAAATCCCCCGAGATAGTTAGCCCGTAGCCGACATTAACATAGGTATAGACTCAGAAGCTGATTATGAAAGCAATTATAAATCGTAAACACACAAGGAAGGTCAAAAGCACTAACGTCTCGCACTGTAGGTATTCTTATCGCTCAAGAGAAGGCGAGTCCAACGCTTTAACGAGCCACAGGCCTATTCAGATTTCGAGATTATCACAAGATCTAGAGACTATTTAGAGATCAACTAGATCTACATTAGATATCGACTAGATGTGACTTGGATATCTAAGTCATAACTTGTCGAAATCGTTCAAGAGGACCTCCAGAATCGCGGAAACATCAAATTTGATATATCTATCTTACAAATATCTTTAAACTATCCATATCGTAACTTGTTGAAGTCTAGTAGAAATCTAATTCATTTTCCGAATCGAGCCGCCGGTCTCATAATTCTTCACCAGTATTTCTGGCAGTAAAGTGTGGGCGGGCGGAGCTTGAGCGACAAATGTAGAATTTGCAACTTGCAAGTCATAGAGATGAACATGCTGCGCTGCTATATGTGGAAAGAATATCAGAAATTCTCGAATTCGTGGTTTGGGTATTAAACTGGTTAGTCTAACACAAACTACAACTAGGGTTGCCAGATGGTCGGGATTTGGCGGGATTCTCCAGATTTTTAGCATGTGTTCCCGATTCCCGACAAAGTGTAAACTGTCCCGAAAAACAGCTTCACGTTTTAAAACAATAATTTCAAGCTCCGAACTGTCGTCGAGCGAGCGAGCTGACGTAGTGCCAATAATGTAATAAATCGTTGTTTTTAATACAATTATTTGAATGTTTTTTTTTCCCGACCTAAGTCCCAAAATCCCGAAAAAATTCTATTGTTTACCGATAATAGCGCCTTATGATCTGGCAACCCTAACTACAACACAGACGACCTTCGATGACGCATCTGCGATTATGTACCTCAATATCACGTTTATATTGGTTTGCCTTGGAAATTACCTGCGATGAGAATATACCCTTGTTTGTGTAACCCGTCTACCTATGCACTAAAAGGGGCTCTGGGACCGAAAAGCTCCATACAGCACATCCGCCAATTAGTAGCCCGCTTTATTGCCCAGATTTGGTAGTGTGTTCCCGCTCGGATGAGGGCGAGCCGAAGTCCCAACCGAACCATTCTAACTAGCTGATCTCAATATCCTTATCCACCGCACTTAATCGAAGAGCACATTTGTTTGCTTCGACATTCCGATTGAAATAAAACCCTTTGGCTATGCACTAGCTGCCATCGCTAATCTGTATAATGTGTCGCTTGGGGATACATCCATGTTTATAAGTCATGTTAAGTGAAGCCAAATGCGCTAACAGAGGTTCCGTGAGCGAAAATTCCCCCAATTCGACAATTAATGGCCAGCCCGGATTTGCTCGTGTATTCCCTCGCACGAGTACTAGCAAGTCGAATTCTCGGGCGAGCTGGTGTAACGCGATTTCGAGTCTATAACAACTAGTGTTCTACCGTAAATGGATTTTTTGCTGAAACCGAAGGTTCCGTTTTGCTCTACTTTTGGTACATAATACCATTTATGTTTTGTTTGACATAAAACTATGAGAGCAATCTACTGCGACATGTATCACGCATATCAGAACCACTACAACAGGTTCGCCTTTGGCAAGAACTGGCTCATACAAATAGAACCCCGTTTGTGAAAGCCGTGTTGTGCTGAAGCCACACGCGCTAACAGGGACTCGGGTCAGGAGGCCGACTCGAAAATAAAAATATAGGACAATTTTACACAGATCGACCAAGTCCCACAGTAAGTTCAGGGCTTGTCTTATGGGGAGGCGACGATATAATTTATATAATATAATAGTTATATAATTGTATATCATTACATGTAGGTAATACCTATATAGAAAACATACATAACTCAGGAACAAATATTTATTTCTCTCTCTCTTCAATGTGACAATTTCAATGACCTGTCATCGGGCATTTCACTAGCATCTCAAGCACTACAATAACTGCAAAAACCGTATCAAAATAAGATGAAAACCATATCACATTGCCAATACGGAATCGGCTCCCAGGAAGCTCTATACAGTGCATCCGCCAATTAGTGGCCCGCTTTATTAACTCCGGTTCTAAGGCCTAACACACTGCAGTTGCAGCCAGAGTAGACACACATGGCAGACTTCGTAAATGTGTTAGGCACATAGCACAGGAGCTGAATTTTTCAGAGCCTGAATCTCTGTAGTTGCTTAATAAATTCAGATAAAAATTAGGAGATTACGATTATAAACGTTTGAATAGAAATGGTTTACGCTACTAACTCTTAAATAAGCTAAAAATAGCTGGTATGGTACATACCTACTTGTATAAACATTAAATTACGTAAAATATTTACCTGCCACCAAAAACTGTTACCTAATACCTGCTAACAAATCACGCAAGATTTGTATCAACCGATGGAAACCAAAGGTTAACCAGAGGTAACATTTCATTTCACCTGATGTGAGCGACAGGTAACAATGTTTTCTACTTTGAATAATGTGTGCAATGCAAACATATAAGGGATCTGGGGCTTAATCGACTCGTCAAAGTGATAGATGTGTCATGGCCACCATAATACTATACTTATAGAGTACTGTTTGATTGTTTATAAAACGATTTGCCATATTTTTTACTTACGGGCCTTAAATTATAGCTTATAAGAACCATTTCTATGGATTAATAATTTAAGAACCTTTAAGAATTATAAGAACTATTGTAAAATCTATCAATTATATAACCGCAGCCAATTTAGCTACATTAGGGTTTTCGTGCTAATAATCGAAATACATTACTGCTCCACCTCGTAAAACCACTATAAAATAGGTAAGGTTCAAACCAAAAATCATTATTTTGTTTGTTTGAATTTCTTGTGCAATGAATTCCAAGTTCAACCAAATTTTCTTGTGTGACTTTCCTACCTATATACTGTTGTTTACTTGTTATGCGTATCGTAATGCAGAGTAAGTACAGTCAACAACAGAGCTATGAATACAGGCAAAGAGCCAAAAATATGTATACACAACCTTAATGTACAGGCAATAAAGTACTGTATACATATTTTTGACACTTTGCCTGTATTCATAGCTCTGTTGTTGACTGTACATTTATTTTGCCGTTGAAATTGGTCTCCGTCAATTTATTTACGAAAGATAGGCTTGACGATGCATTTATTTTCCACAGGATATTATCCAATAAATTGCAGGTGCAGTCGATTTATTTAATCGAGTTCTGCTAATTAACACCCGAGCGCTGTACCAGAGACGAGCAATAATAAAGACAAATCATACAAAGTTGATTTATTTTTCATTGTTGTATTTAAGATCAGTTAAAGAAAACCTCGGTATCTTGAATGGCGCTTTGAAATAAGTACGCTTATTGGGATGTAAGTAGTGGGTGGATTATAGAAATATAATTTTTGCATCACTTTTCCTGGTAATTTTTTTTAAATAATAGGCATAATAACTATGACTATACAAATACGTTTGAAATATAATTTGAATGATATAATATAGCAAGGTACCGGTTTAAAGGGGACGGTTAAGTATTGTACTTACCTGAATATTTTTAGCAAGTTGATCACACGAATATTTTTAATTTGGGATCATGGATCATGGATGGTGCCATTTGTTTTATGCGTTTTATCGACATTGACAGTCTTTAATATTTACCCATATTTGATTGCACCTACATACACCTATGGCGGCCAATTGCCAATTTTAACTGCTATATTAAGAGGAATCCACACGTACTCAGTAAGTACGTGTGATTAAATTGTCGAGATGCGACGGAAATAAACGATTCCCAATATATGTTACCACCGTATATTCGCTAGGTGCTGTCCACATTTTATTGGTTTTTCTACGTTAAATCTTATCGAGTAAAATTAGTTAATGCGACAGCATTGATAAAGCGTGTTTGTGACAATCAGCGCCACTTCTCTCTCCACCGATTTCGTGCCTTTCTCAGATAGCAACTGCTGCCGCCAAGTTCTTAACCACCACTGATTGCTTGTGAAGGATTTTGCAAGTGCATTCAGAAATTACAAACTGATTAATTAAGTGTGGGTCAAACATTGCATAACATTCTTTTGTCGCCCCGTCGATAGATCCTGACAAATTAATATCAACAAATTAATCTCACTTTGACATTACTCGCCCGTGCAACTCACTTGTACTTATACCTACATTTCTGCAAGCAAGGTAAGCTGCGAGCAAGTATATTTTACGAATAATATTCAATAAATATTTATTTAAGTTCATAAAAGGTCGCTTAAATATTACTCTTTCAGTGGCAGTTAATTTCGTGGCGCTACGTTACTAAGCACGTTTTATGTGTTTCCCGCTCTGTAACCAGAACTTGCCGTAGTGATTTCCCGCGTTATCATTGTCAATGAAGTGTCATCGGAATTTTAACAATTGTTATTGATATTTTATTATTATTACTCGCAGTGTAGCTCAGTCGCACCTAGGGTTACCAGGAAATTCTAAATTTGTATCTGGTAACCCTACTCGCACCAATAAATAAGGAGAGTGATTATCACGTGCGAGTGATAATGATAATATACCAATAACAGATCAAAATGAGCTCAAAGTACATTTATTTGTAACATCTACGGACACCACTAAAAACTTTTTAGATTATTCTATTTCTTATCGTTCCAAAATTACGTTACGTCATTGCTATTTACCTAATAGGTACCTATATGAAATACGTTAATTCAAAAGCTTTTGAATTAACGTTTAATAAAGGAAATTCTACCGAAAAATTAGGCATCGGTAAAAAGAATACTAATTACGTAGTGCCTAACTTTTTAATAGGCTCTTTATATGTTGGGTCAAGCCGGCCGCATTGCATACATTCGTATTCGTACTTATTGAGTTTCAAGGGGTTTGTGATATTCAGTAGAATTCATTCATCTATTAGATACCTATATGATTTCCAACCATGAACCCACGCAAATGTATTAGACATTATATTTTTAATATCATTTCTACAGATAAAAGAAGTGAAGTGAACTCGTATGTGTACTCGAATATGTTTCTTCAATTATTCATAAGTACGTCTTTGATATTTAGAAGGTAATTTCATATGTCATTTGGGACCATATCAACTCGACTAATGTGTAAAGTTTTTACTTTAGTGGTTTCAAAGAAACGAGGCCTAGTTTAAGCCTGGTGAAACGTGAGGTTGAAGTAATCTACGTGTTTAATTTCTCTTACCCTGGTGAAATTGAATATATCTACTGACGATTTATTTGTTTTATTATGTTTTACTTGTAAAAACTGATACATGTTTCTTGCTAATTAATGACAAAAGTAAAATAAATGACAAAAAAGGTGCTGGCGGCTACCTCGCACAACGTATCAGTATTGCGATACAGCGGGGAAATGCCGCCAGCATCCTTGGTACAATGCCCCAGAGGCCTATTTTAGATTTAAGCTAGTTATTAATTTCGTTTAGTTGTACCACTGTATATATATTGTATGTAAATAAATCATTTGACTAATAAAAAAAATAAAAAAATATGACAAAAAATAAACAAAAAAAGTCTTGTCTGATTTTAATAAGAGTAGGGGCATAATAAATAAATTGCTCGTTGTTTATGGAGTTAGAAAAACATATTACGGTTCACGACTTAAATGTCACCATTGAGATTGATATTTTGTATAAATATTCACTCAGTTTTGCACTATCAATTATTTTTCAGATGCTTCAAAATCGAAAAGTGTATTCTGGTTTATATGTTTGATCTTTCATTTAAAAGATATAATCTCAGAACTCCATTATATTATATCAAAATCGATTTCGAGTTAAAAGCTACTGGGACCCAATTCGACAATCGAACACTGACGTGGCTCAGCGGACATCTATAGGACATCTATTTCGCTTCGCTTTCGAGGTTTATCGACACGCTATATACAGAATAACACTTAATTCAATGCCGAATAAATTTTAAATCTAATAAAACTTGCGGTTTGCAAACACGAGTTTGCTTTTATTTATTAACGCTGTGTTTGCTCGCTGCTCGCTGCGATGTTCTCACTCGAACTACGACTGCAAACACGCATTTATAAAACTGAAAATATTGAAAATACAGCCAAATAAATCAATCATTAGGTATAAAACGTGCAGTTGATTTAATTAAACAAATGTTGACGAACCATCTATGTATTAAGTCTAAGAAATATTGGATTTCAGCCTTTCAGTCACTTGCCACTTAGATTTTTGCGTTTGATAAAACGAAAAAAACAACTACAAAGGTTACGAATAAATAAATATATTAGAACCATTAGAAATACGGAACCAGGTGCACGACTCTCGCCGTTCGCCGAAATAAAAGATTAAAAATCAATAAATAAATAACTAATTTATTTAAGTTTTACTACATTTTAAATAGTATTAATTTTATCAAACATTACAATATTCTCAATGACAAGTAACCGTTTAATCCAAAGTCAGTTTCTCTACCCAACTCTCTCTTCACAAACCGTTTCGTCTGTAAACTAGGAATCCAGGGCTATAAACGCGAAAATCGAAGTTCGCAAATTCGGGATTGTTTCTCTGTCACTCTGATTACGCCTTCATTGGAGTGAAGGAGAAAGATCCCCGCAATTTACGAATTTCGGTTTTCGCGGTAGCCCCTCTGTCTCGAATCGCTGATCGCCACGTCCATTTACAGAGTACTTCTAAGCGTCTTGCCCATGGATTTCTGGGTCCAAACGAGGGACAGCAGGTCACCGCTCGGGGGCTACGAGCTCATCGTAGTTGTGAGTGCCGTGGCAATTCTCGCAAACCATTACGAAATGCTGTGAAAAACAAATGTGGCTTACAGTATATGTATTTAATATAAAACGTTAACAATATTCATCTCAATGTTCATATGAACGAGGTAGGAAAACTGTAAAGAGAGTTTCAAAAGACGTGATCTGGAATAACTAGAGACTGATGCTATTAAGATTGTTGATATCAAACTTGCGAAATAAACCGAAGAAAATTTAATTACACTACAGTACCTTAGTAACCTTAGTTAAACCGTGTTATATCAGTCGCCAAACTGAATGCGTCTAAAATTTTAACCAATGTGACCGTATTGCTGTGTCCAAATTGTTTTACATTTTTCTCAGGGTTGATAATTATTTCAAGGTGACAAGGATCTTTATGTCATGAGGTAGCGGTCTTGTTGCAGCTCTTAATAGACAACTACACGGCTATATGGCTATAATGATACTACTACTACCTACTTAATGGCGCAGCGACAGCGAGTGAGTCTTGGCCTCCGACACGAGTAAACGCCAGTTGTCTCGTTCCTGCACAATCTCACGCCACTTATCGGCTTGAAGATCGCACAAGTTGGCTTCAACCTCATTGCCCCAGCGACACCCGGGCCGATCTCGATCTGACGTCCCAGATCACCCCGACCGTCAGACCGTCGGGCGTGATGGTTATAATGCTGCATATTCTAAATACTTACGAGATTATGCTGCATCCGCAGCAGCTGCATGGCCATGGGGAAGTTGTTCTCCGACCTGGGCGTGTACTTCTCCATCAGGGCGACGGTCTTGGCCGCGAGCTGCTCTAACTCGAGCAGCGAGGCTGGCTCGGGCCGTTGCCGCATCTGCTCGCGGCGCCGCCCGTAGCGCGCGCCCCACTGGTGGTGACTGCGCGTGCCCTGACCAGAGAACCTACTGGTTAATTAGGGAATTTCACACATACGTAGAAAATGTGAGGTCTGTTTTATTGGATAACACTAGCTAGTTTAATGTTTAAATATTAGGTATAGTATTTTTTAGAGCTCCGCACAAAACTGTTCGCGGAGCTCTTATGGGATCACTTCGCGCGGTCTTGAAAATCGGTTAAATGTGTTTTTCTTTATTTGTAAATTATTGTGACGGCCTGCGGAAAAAGAAGATTCTGTAACATATCTATCTTAAACTGTACTTATCTAGTACATCAATAAATAACTGGAAGCTTTTGCAACCTACCTGTCCTTCCAGCATTAATTACAAGAATAAATTATACCAATATGTCATTTCTCTTATGATATGAGGAATGAGGAATAATTTATTAATAAATGTTTGGCTTCATCTGTTATGTTGTTTTGTGTTCACGTCACTGACATATCATTAATTAAGCACATATCTAGTTAGGTAACTATCCGATTACCCTCAAACTTGGCATGTGTGTGCCGTTAGAATGATAATGCAAAATCTAATATTGTAGGGGAATATTACGTTTTGTAGAATTTATTCGATCCTACTTTCCACGTAGTATTTATTTAGTCATTGGATTGTATATAGTACGATATGCATTTTAAGATAATTTAAATCACTGATGTCATCATTAAATAGAAAACATATCTACATTTTGGGACACTTACACAAGCCCTAATCTCAAACACTACTGGAACATTTCTAGAGACTGAGCTGAAAGGATAGAGTTACCTATCTAAGTGATCTACAATCGAGTTATTATAATCGTAAAACTGGATTAAAAACTAAAACAACATTATTAAAATGAAATTTTTGTATCAGTGACAACCCTCTAAATAAGTTATTAATATTTTATGACACATAGATAACATACCTATATTTAGATTTTTTGCACTAAGTAATGTTTAACAAACTGTATCTCAAAAACGGTTAGAAATATTAACGTGATTACTAGGTGAAAAATAAAGTATGTAGCCTAAACATCCCTTTTTGCGTAAAACTTCAAACTTCAAATATTTTATACACAAAACACTTACTAACTAATACATATATGTACTTAATAATTAATTAATCTATCTTACCAATTACAAAAGTGCTTCGTACTGTTCCACCCGATATAATTACCTATACTTAGTGTAAGTACAAAACTTAAACATTACAACCCAACAATCAGAACATTATATTCTGTTCAAGTAGGTATGTTTAAACTTACCTGGAATCGTTCACTGCCTCTCTCTCCCACGGGTCTTGCGACTTGTTCTACGGGTCGAGGTAAATTCACCATGATTCAATGTATCTACTTCTTGGCCAACGATAGATACACTACTAAATATAAATAGGACCTAACAACGATTTTATACTTCAAGAATTCAAAAACTTTAACAAGTACTTCTTAATGAGAATGACCCACAGTATTAGATTTCTTTTATTAATATTATCAATAAGTTCGCGTGTGCTAATTACCATCTCATTATGTTATTACGTTATGCAGAGACTGCTTTACTAATAAGTGTGTATTTAAATCATGTCAAAACAATTGAACCCATCAAATTTAAAGGGGAAAGTACAATGGAACCTAGTTAGTAATTAATATACTTAAGTTAAATATATTTTAGGTAGGTAAATAAAGGTATTTTCTTAATAACACCAACCAAAAACACGTAATCACATCATCAATTCTTAACCTGTTATTAAAATCAGAATACGCCTGTAGGCCAAGCACATGATTGGCGCGACACTATCCCGCGGCGAGATAGACTACCCGTCATTTTCTAACTAGGTTAATAAAAGAGGGACGGGTAGTCTATCTCGCCACGAGATACTGTCGCGCCAATCATGTGCTAGCCCGGCAGCTACGTCTCACATATGCGCGTGCGGCGCATTTGTACCTTCAGGGTTTATAGACGCTATAATTTGCAAGTTATTCATGCACTGTTATTTACCTAAATAGCACATAACTTTTAAATTTGAAATTGATGAATAAATTGAAGCTATTCATGTTAAATTTGTAGGTATACACACGACAACAGGTGAAATAACAATATCACAACAAATAAGATTTTTATCCTTGCAAAACATACAAATTAAAGCCAGAAACACATGTCGCCGACGTTTTATTTGAACCGCAAGGAGGCTCAAGGGCATATTCCGATTTTTGAAATATGATAGTTATATGATACTGTGTAGAGACGGACGCAACTAAATAGGTAGACACCTATCATATATTTTAAACGCTTTTATTGCCCTTTATGGAGTTTGTTTTATTTACATATCGAATTAGCCTATGAGTATTTGATACTCATAGGCTAATTCGAACGTGCACTGACATGATAATGATATTTGAATCGTATTATTTAGTTATCATGCTTCTCGCTCGCAAGACATATACGAACAAGTACTAAATGCACGATATTTCAATGACATCAGTTAGTTGTTAGTCTGATATCGGTGTACGTTCGAATTGTCCAGTTAATTACATAATTATCTTAGGTATATTAAGCTAAATAAAAATCACTTCCCGCTTTTTGGTTGTACTGTATTTAGTAAGTACTCTTATCTCTACTTCCGTTATTATGATTTTATCTTTTTTGAAACAATTTTTTTCGATTGTTTTTTTTTGTTAAATATTTGGGGATAGGTTATGTTACTAATGTTACAGATCGATTAGGTAGTCTCAAACAAATGAAAAGCTCGCAGTACTAATGGGTACTAGGCAGATACATAAACACAGAAATACAAATACATACATACCTACTTAATATACCTACACAATCATGCCGTTACCGGGATTCGAACACAGAAACTTAAGCTGCAGAAGCAGGGTAACTTATCTACGTTAAGTTCGGACTTACGAGTCGGAGTGAGGTTGGTATTATAACAAATTGGTCATTTCCATCATTACATCAGATCATTACATCAATACACCTTCCATAAAAAATCGTATTAAGTTCCTAATATTTTGGCACGGTTCTAAGTACCTACTATCTTCACAGACGTGCGGTGGATTTTAATTTTGGGTCTACCCAATTTTATTTTTGACTTGTTAATACCTGAATACGCCCTAAGTCTAGCGAAGCTGTCGCTATTCGTCATCTCGCGATTGACAAACGGCCGTCACGAACAGCCGCCGCGTGACTCGCTCCCTCGGTCGCATAAATGTTCAGGCACTGATTTTAAAACAACTACCAAAAAGATGTTTCTCTAGACTCTCCAAGGCGTTTCTCCAAGTTCAATTCTAAGACAGACCAATCTTAAATTTTCCATATGGCTAATTTAATTTTCGCTGAACATACTTGGGGGTAAAGTTGGTAGGTTTTCAGATCAGTACTAAACGCAGCACCGTGAATAAAATAGCTAATTAGAAGAATTTTTACGTTTCTATTCGTGGCAATTTTGTAAACTTTGTTTCAAGAAGAAAAGAAGGATTTGAGCAGAAAGAAGCGGCATTATACCAGCCAAGACCAAGACCTCGTATTCAAGTCACTTACTGCGCATTCGTCTCAGGTTCCTAACGATGTGTCAATATTTTGCTGCGATTAACTTCAGGGAGCATGTGGGAACCGATCGCCAATCTAGATAGTCATAAGATTAGCACATAGGATTTTACTTTTGACTAAAGCTACTAGGTACTATGTGCCCTCCCAACCCTAAAGGGAAACGAGGCCTCTTGGGAGGTTAATCCGATTTCCTATCAATGTTTTCCTTAACCAAAAAAGTTATTTAGTTCCTTAACATTCAATCATACATAGATAAGTTTCTCAAACCTCAATGTTATTAGGTACGAGACCTCCGTTTAACCTTTCATATGCTCATGTCAAAAATTCGTCATTTAAATATATAGCAATCATATTAAAATTAATAAAACATGTTTAAGTTGAATATATACGGAGCAGATCTGCTCCTAAGCATACCAAAGGTTAAATGTCGCACGTTTTATCGCTATACTAATATACCAACGCTGTTTTAACTATTATTTATTACCCTCTCAACTCGAGTTACCTATGTATTTGTATATCAGAGGGTACCGTAAAACGGGGTGAGTAGGTTTCGCGGGGAGAGGTGGGTTATGAATGGGGAGAGAACGTTTGAGAGGGGGTGAGAAGGGATTTTAAGGCTACTGCTACAAAAATAATGTATTCCAATTTAAAATGGAGCGATAGTAATACGCATAATAAAAAAAAATCGATCCAACAATCTTCCAAAATCACCTTTGTATGAAAACCCCTCTCACCCCAAATGCGAGGCACTACGGGGTGAGGTGGGTTTTCCTCTTTATCGTCAAAGTTATGAAATGGAACTACCCAAAATAAAATAAAAACTAAAATACAAACGTCCGGAACACTTGTTATATACACCATTCAGTTTCCATATGTAAAAATAAAATGTTATCGAGGTTTGAATTTCAAATTTGACCCTTCAATCCATTTTACGGTATCTCGAGGTTACACTGGTTTGCTTGAGATAAAAGCTATCGCAATGGGAATGTCAACGCTCAGATAATCCGGATGAAGCCGGCAATTAAAATACTTATCCCTCCGTTATTTCATCCGGCCGCAGCCGCGACAAACTCTAGCTTTGCCCGCCCGCAGACAATCCAATTTTTGGCCGATTATCTATTATGCTCGATCCGTGCCTAAGTAAATCCAATTTGTTACCGAATTGTTAGATTTATCTATACATCTATCTAAAGGCATAATAATTAATACCTTCTCTATTATTCTATACGGCAATTTCTCTCCGATATTGCTTTAAAATTATAGTTTATTTATCCATCTGTCCAAATCTCTGTTCGATCGGTAGACCGTACGAAGTATATGTAGGCAAGAAGATATAGACTGCCGTAAATTATTTGATACCGTATAATCAATCTATGAAATCTCAATCATATGAAAATCTGCAGATTGCAATTTTAAAATACCTAACTGATTTGTATTCAGTATTCGTACCTATACATGGTTTAATAAGACTCTCAGACTGAGAACAAACTTTACAATAATCCTTAAAGCTGAGATTGCTATTAAATCTGTGGACAAAAAGTCAGGACACAACCCTCTATTAAACCAAATGTATAAAAGTTACCACAAACTTTTCCCATTAAAATGTCCGAATCAATGTTTAACAGTATTATAGCAGTAGGCATTGTTGTAGGTAAGTACTTATATTCAACCCGAGCCGATACCTCACAACAGTCACAACGTTGCATTACTATCAGTTCCTCAAGTTTAAGGGATAGTTTACCAAAGTGGGTTTAACCTGTTTGCGTTGGAAGTTGGTTATCAGAGCCCGAAGTAAAATATTGACGTTGTCCGGGAGCTTGCCGCGATGCCGTGGCCTAATGAATTTTCTCCTTAACAAGTTTATTTAAGTTGGGGTGATTAATGAATGACGTGCTCGATGTACACGTAATGAGGTGAACGGTCGCGTCATTGGAAGCGAGGGCGGTATCGTGACGGAATAAAGTTCCGTTGATTAAACTGCGCTCGGAGGTCCTTAAAGCGGAATGAAAAAAGGACCCTGCCGAAGCAAGGTATTCATTAAAAAAATACCTTTCTTAATAAAGATATTTTGAAAAAGTTTAGTTTATTTTTCAAGCTTTTTCTTTTACCTCCATCATGGATGTCTTAACAAAAATAACTTTTTCACCCATTATCGAAAAATGTCCATGAGGTGCTTAAATAATACTAAATATTTTTGATATATTTCCATTTTTTCCTTTTCCTTTTCCTTGTTTTTAGATAATTTCCTGCCCCTAGGAAGCAAAACTCAATACTGCTCTCTACCGGGACGGGCGTGCGCGATGCGTTAGCTGCGACCATACAAGATACGAATTTTACTTCTCATTTTATTTACATACTCGTACTTTCTCATATGAAGAGTGAAAAACAAACGTATTACAGTCACAAGCAACATTATTTCTTCAATACCTCGCAACACTCAAGGTGTGGAGCAAGAATCTTTTGCTACTTGATTCTAAAATCTCATGCGTTGTTTTTTGTTCTAAGTAGATTCCACATGCTTTCCTCGATAAAATATGAAAAAAAAATCATGAACGTAGAGCTCCATAAAAACTTATCATAACTGCTATTGATCGTGATTAGTTAAGTGAAGTTGTCGTGAAAAGTCATTCCCTTTTAGTAAAAGCACGAAACCTTACACAGAACCTTGCACGAGAAACTGTGACCGGTTTTTATACCGGGTGTGGCCTGTAACACGAGCAAATAATTAAAACATACTCCTACTCCTCAAACGATGACACTTTTGTTCAACAACTTTTAATAATTATGAAGTATTTAGAGTCCCTAATTTTTATACAAAATAAATATTATCTTCAATGGACGCCATCGCCACGCCATATCATTGTGATTGACGTTGCTTGTCACGCCTTAAACATAACAATATTCGCAATACATTGCGTCTTAAAATAAACTTTAAACTGTATTAAAAATCAAACCACAAGTTATTTTTAAAAGATGCTGAACAAATGTTGGTCAGTATGAGGATTACAGCCTACAGTTACATTTTATGCTCGTATTACAGGCCACAGACTGTATTTACATTAGAAATAATCACCTAAAATTTATGGAAAGAGGTATGTCAGGTTCGTAGCAAGTGGAAATCCGTGGTCTCTGCCTACCCCTCCGGGAAATAGGCGTGATTATATGTATGTATGTATGTAATCACCTAATTAATTTATGCTTTATTTGTTAAGAATTGTAGCAGTACCGTTAATCCATTTACTTCTTCCTCGCTGATCCTAAAGCTTGCTGTAATTTATACAACAACAAAAAAGATCTGACATAATCTTATAAAAATGCAAAAGTCTTTTATCGTAACTTCCACACAGGAACCTTTGTTGATGTTAAGATCGAAATCCCTGTTTGCGTTTGGGATGATCCTTTCAGCAGCGGCTGGCTCTCTCATCAATCAGCTAGTACTCATGACACTCCCCTAAAGTGGACTCTAGTAGCCATTTTGTAATCCTGCACTATGTGAATTAAGCTATCTGTGATACAAGACAAAACAGAATATACTACTTACTGCTTACTTTATTTATTTATTTATACAATATATATACAGTGGTACAACTAAACGAAATTAATAACTAGCTTAAATCTAAAATAGGCCCCTGAGGCATTGTACCAAGGATGCTGGCGGCATTTCCCCGCTGTATCGCAATACTGATACGTTGTGCGAGGTAGCCGCCAGCTCTTCGGTGACCAGTTACGTCAACCAGACGCTTCGCGATTTCTGCGAACAACTTATGCGCGCTGGGACCCCATGGACCTAGAGTTTCAACTCCAAATGGTACAAAATGGTACTCTCTACTGCTTACTTACTTACTTGATACTTAGTGCTTTGAAAACTGAGCTAGCTAAAATTTTATAAACTACCTACAATCTACATAGGTACGAGGGCAACAAGTAAAAAAGGAAAAACCTATAGCTAAAGGTTCTTATAACCTTACTATGAGGTTTTGTCCTAAATATAAATCATATTTTACAAAGCATAACACTGTTGCAAAACATTCATTCCATAAAAATTCGTTAACGAAATCTAGTGTTACAATTATGGTTTTCTTGTTGTAAAATAACGTTTATCATGCTTATTGCAAGACATACCTTCCATTATTGTGTTCATTGGAGCGTATCTACGCATACGGTCCCTCCTACACATAAGTATAGTGCAGAATTTCGTTTATCAAAAAAATAGACATACGTCCCACGCCTCACTCGAAAAGATTTATTTCCCCTCAATTATGTAAATACATTCCTCCATCCATACAGCTACAATATAATAGCAGCTACAATATAATGGAAATATCTATCGATAGACATCAGCGCTTAGTTCAGAAAATTGTAAATTACCCTTTAATTGTCCATTAGAGCGTACGCTTATGGAGCGGAAGGACAGGTAATTGCTTGTGTGATTTGATCCAAACCCCTTTTTGACATGACTTTGAATGGAAACTAAAAGTTAGTCAAATGTTACACGTAAAACCTTTTAACGACCAAAACAGACGGTCAGTATCCTTTGCTTGTTGTAATGTAAACTGAACTTGTTGTAATCTAAATCAGAAAGGTAATTGTAAGTTGTGTTTCAAAACCTTGGTGCATATGAAAATAATAATATTATGTTGAACGGGTCACTGACGTCATTTTGAACAATTTTTTTTTTATTAAGTAATTACTTCTCGATGTTTTACACTTATGTCTTGTTTGTAGATTGTACAATGTACAATGGACACCATATACTCGTAGTACTTCGTATCACAAGTATGTTATCGGTGTACGAGTACGTATTTGTTCAAATATTATTTTCTTTTCTATAACAATACAACATTGGATATGATAAACTTCAATCAAAGTAATAATTGTAAATTAAACGCTGATATACATATTTCCTTGACCCTTGTCCTTGTCAAATGCCGTTACGTTTTTCAATCGGTTCCCTAACAATTTTGGAGTATTTCCCTACTCTTGAAACTCGGGTCGGTAATCATAATTTCGTGATCAATCCACTGCCATTAATAAAGTTGCCAACTTGTTTAATTAAACATTTATGCTTCGTGAAAGATAGCTGTTAAAGTTAATTTAAATCATGATGAAGTCATTTCACTTTTCTCCTGGATTTGACAGCTTTGATGATTTCTACTTTACCCAACTTACAAACGATTAATCCAAAAGTTAACGATAGATACCTTCATAACAAAATATTAGGGTAGCTAAATAGACCCTAGTTCTGTAGAAAGCGACCAACTTTTTATTTTTGTCAAAGTGACTTAAACCCTAACTCAGTTGCTTTGGTCGCTTTATGCATTGTTTAAAAAATTTTGTTGGTCGTTTTCTGCATAACTATGGTCAATATATATACATTGAACACAGCTATTGCGATTCCATAGGTATAACAATATCTTTACTCGACTACGTTTTTTTTAATAGGTAGTATTAATGAATATTACCAAAAAGGTACACCCATTCTAGTTCCATTCCAATATAAGTGTGATCAAAAAGAGATGAAAAGGATAGATCTGGAAAGGCTCTTTAGATATATGTACAAAAAATAGCGTCCCTCATAGATTATTTTATATGTACCTATAGAATAATAATAAGTATACATATTACTTTTAAATAAAGTAAAAGAGGATTTTTGATGATTGGCGACATTTACCCTCCAGGCCGAAAAGGAATAGATAGGCGGTATCGGAATCATATAAACACTAAATACTACTATTATACTACTAAATAGTCCCAATAAACTCATTATTTCACAGGAACGAATCCAGGGATTCCCTTACGTATATGGAGAAATAACAGTTCATATATACATATATACTTAATCGATATTTTTTTTTCTCTTTCTCTCTACCCCTATGGGTAGGTACCTACGTAATGGGCACTCTTATCTCCTAAATAAGATAAATTCATTGCCTCGCTAGAGTCGCTAGGGCGACGCGGCTTCCTTGTTAAAGATTCACAATGGATTAAAATGGATTGCATTAAACTGGCGTAGTATTACCAAGTATGTATTAGCTAAGTAATGTTTTTGTGGAACGTGGAATTCTACGCACTTACACACAGGATATAAAATTACGGCTGAACTAAGTTTGGTTCAATGAAATATGGTTTTTCCCAATTTCCACATGCTCGTAAAGCAAATAACGCCTTTAATTTTTATACGAGCAATTTTGAGGACCAAGATAGGTAACTCGGCCAGTTCTGATGTTATCAAAATCGAGGGCATAATAAATTAGCAGGAAAAAAAACAATATCGTAATTGTAAGTGTAGGTAACTCTACTAATTTAAAAAGTATATACAATTAGCACATCTCCAATCGATCGGCTGCAGATCGGCTGTGGTTATCGAGCTCAAACTAGCACAACAGAAATGTTACTGAAACCTTAAACTCGCTCCATCGATCCTCGTAAAATTCGAGCCGAGTAAACTTGACATAAAAGCTTTTACATCACACTATCATATGAGATACGTAGACTTTAGTTTACAACTATGTATGTTACGGTGCTTTGCTTACCTACATGCCTGTCTTTAACAGATGACAAATATTGTCGTTGCATAAATTTTCTATACTTCTAGGAAAATTAATATCAATGGGGTTGGCGGGTCGAAGTATAAGATGGCGCCAGCATAGGTTCTCCCTGTCAATCCTACCAATAGTGTCAAATCCTTTTTTTTTTAATTTTATGGCTTTGATGCCCTTTAATCCAAATCCCACAGAAAAAACTAGAAACAGGGAAAATGTACGCTGGGAAATATCTATAGGTACACCTACCGGGTTGGTCTCGGACTGTCTAGAACACAAAATGACTAGTGTAATATTTTGCCTTTTTAGTCTACATCGCAAACGGTCTAGAACACAAAATGACTACAATTATTTAGACCTTTATTTACCTGCATTTCGTCGGTTTATCTTTACGTTAGTGATGTCGACGGAGCCCCGCTGCCGCGGGGCTCCTATTTCTGTGCTGTTTGGCCATACATACATACATACTTTAAGGGAAAATTATCGCGCAAAGTTTCATGGAAACATCCTCGCTCGGGTCATTGGCATCAGCTGGATATGATCCTCTCCAGAAAGAAAGACCTCCGGGAGACACTCCACACCAGAACCTTTCACAGTGCAGAATGTGACACCGATCACTCCTTGGTGGTGGCGCGCGTTGCCTTCACTCAGAAGAAAATCCATTCGTCCAGACCTCCTGGTAAGAAGAAAGTCAACGTTCTGAATACTAGGAATGACGAGATGGTCAGTGAATTTGGGGAGTTGGTAAAAAGCGCGCAATCAACCTGGAGTGAGAATGCACAAGTAGATGACATGTGGAGGAGCATCAGAACGTTGCTAACAGACACTGCCTGCTCAATTTTCGGTTACCAGGAAACTAAAACCAAGGATTGGTTCGCCGAAAACTCAGAGCATTTAAAACCTCTTCTTGACTCCAAGCGTGAAGCTGCATTGAAACACCGCATGAAGCCCACTCTTGAAACACGGGAAGACCTTAAAAACGCCACGTCAACTCTACAGCGAAATGCACGATACTTTGCAAATGTGTACTGGACGAACCTGTGCACAAATATTCAAAAGTGCGCTGACGTCGGTAACTTCAGCGGTGTTTACTCAGGCATCAAGCAGGTCCTGGGTCCTGTACCTAAAAAGACAGCCCCTCTTAAAGAAGTGGACGGTACTGTCATAACTGATAGCTGCCGCCAACTCGGACGATGGGTGGAACATTACACCAAACTTTATTCGAACCCAATTGCTATTGACCCAGAGGCCCTAGCACACACGCCAAAACTAGCAACTTGGGTCGAACTAGAGGCGCCACCTTCTATAGAGGAATTTCATAAGGCTGTGCAGCAGCTGAAACGCGGAAAGAGTCCTGGCAGTGATGGTACTCAAGCAGACATCATAAAGCTCGAGTGTATGGGTCCAATTCTGCATAGTCTGTTGTGGAAATGCTGGGAGGAAGGAAAATTCCCACAGGATATGCGCGATGCGAACATCATCACATTGTACAAAGGGAAGGGAGACCGCGGTGATTGCAACAATTACCGGGGCATTTCCCTCCTTAGTATTGTGGGCAAGTTATTCGGTCGGGTAGTTCTTTCAAGGCTACAGCAACTTGCCAATCGCGTATATCCCGAAAGCCAGTGTGGATTCCGTGCCCAGCGTTCTACAACGGATATGATCTTTACACTTCGGCAGATTCAAGAAAAGTGTAGAGAGCAGAGAACACCCCTTGTTGTCGCGTTCGTTGACCTGAATAAGGCCTTCGACACCGTCAGCAGGGAAGGGCTTTACTCCGTACTAGAACACATTGGATGCCCCCCAAAACTATCGAGTCTAGTGAAGTCGTTTCACGAGGGTATGCAAGGTGCAGTGGTATTTGACGGTACCGTGTCTGACCCGTTCTCTATGCGTCGAGGTGTTCGGCAAGGCTGCGTACTGGCGCCTACCCTGTTTGGTATTTTCTTCTCGTTACTGCTGAAAACTGCGTTCGGTGACGACCAACAGGGTATCCATCTTCATACGAGGGCTGACGGAAAACTATACAATGTGTCTCTATTAAAGTCTAAGCAAAAACGAGACGATTTATTCGTTGACAGTTTGCTTTTTGCCGACGACGCAGCCTTCATCGCCACATCGCAGCATGAGCTTCAGACCATTATGGACAAGTTTTCGCGTGCCTGTGCTCTATTCTCTATGTCCATAAATCCCCGGAAAACTGTCGTACTGGCTCAAGGGTGTGCGGAAACACCGACAATCCTGTTGGATGGCGCCCCGCTCGAGTCAGTCGACAAGTTTTGCTACCTCGGGTCGACGGTGACTAACAATCTCTCGCCGGATGCAGAAATTGACGTTCGAATCGGGAAAGCGGCTACGATGTTTGGGAAGTTGAGTACAAGAGTATGGCCAAATAAACATCTTACCAGGAAAACCAAGATGGTTGTTTATCAAACGTGCATCCTGAGCATACTCTTGTACGGGGCTGAGACCTGGACCTCGTATGCCAAGCACGAACGTCGTCTTAACGCTTTCCACATGCGCTGCATCCGGAACATTTTGGGCATACACTGGAAGGATAGGGTCACAAACGAGAGGGTGCTTGAGATTGCTCAGCTGCCCAGCCTCTTTGCGCTGCTAAAGCAGAGACGCTTACGTTGGCTGGGGCATGTGCATCGAATGCAACCTTCTCGTTTACCGCGGCGTGTTTTGCTTGGTGCCATAGCTGATGCCAAGAGAAGCGTCGGTCGGCCAATGTTACGACATAAGGATTGCGCCAAGCGAGACATGCTCGCCTTCAACATCCCGGTACATAAATGGGAGGAACTTGCCGAGGACAGAGTCAAGTGGCGCAAACTGGTTTTTGACGGGCGTAAAATTCACGATGACGCTTGGTTTAAGACACTCGCAAGTAAGCGAGCCAAGCGACATCAGCCCAACACATGTTCACCACGGGCACATTACACCTGCCAGGCCTGTGGGCGTGTTTGCCGCTCCCGTATTGGCTTACACAGCCACGAAAAACGTTGTCTCCCTACCTGACACTGTTTGTATAGTCTGTAATAGACTCGAAGGCCGATGATGTTACGGTGCTTTGCTTACCTACATGCCTGTCTTTAACAGATGACAAATATTGTCGTTGCATAAATTTTCTATACTTCTAGGAAAATTAATATCAATGGGGTTGGCGGGTCGAAGTATAAGATGGCGCCAGCATAGGTTCTCCCTGTCAATCCTACCAATAGTGTCAAATCCTTTTTTTTTTAATTTTATGGCTTTGATGCCCTTTAATCCAAATCCCACAGAAAAAACTAGAAACAGGGAAAATGTACGCTGGGAAATATCTATAGGTACACCTACCGGGTTGGTCTCGGACTGTCTAGAACACAAAATGACTAGTGTAATATTTTGCCTTTTTAGTCTACATCGCAAACGGTCTAGAACACAAAATGACTACAATTATTTAGACCTTTATTTACCTGCATTTCGTCGGTTTATCTTTACGTTAGTGATGTCGACGGAGCCCCGCTGCCGCGGGGCTCCTATTTCTGTGCTGTTTGGCCTTCGGCCATTTGAAGAAACCTAACGAACCTAACCTACCTATATGTGGTCATTTTGTGTTCTAGACCGTTTGCGATGTAGACGACTAAAAGGGATATAGGCAAAATATTACACTAGTCATTTTGTGTTCTAGACAGTCCGAGATCAAAGCCACCTACCTTTAATACTGAAAATGTTTGGACATATCATCCGCAACGAAAAGTCGATGGAGCGGTTGGTAGTGCAGGGTAGAGTGGAAGGTCAACGTTCTCGTGGCCGATCTCCTACAAGGTGGACGGATCTCATAAAGTCCACGACGAAATGTTCCCTGACTGAGGCTGCTCGGAGTGCCACAAACAGAGAGAGATGGAGGAGTATCGCAACAGCCACAATAAACATAGAAAAGGACAACCCATAACCACGACCACTCTGACAAGAGTGTACGACTAAGGAGGAGGAGACCTTTAATAATTGCCTTCCCCACTACAGCAGATGCTTACCTATGTACCTACGTAGATTTCTTACAGAGAAAATTGGTCTGACATCACACGTCGAATATAGGTAATGACTCGACACATCCCCGGACACATCACCACAAGCGTGACGCTAATGATCACCATGACTCTGTACGTTTTAAATTATATATTTAAAAGGTATGGTATTAAAAGTTGCATAATTTTTTTACATCTTAATGTTACTTACCTACCTAGGTACGTAGTTACGTACAGGGGGCCGATTTTTGAATTTCGACCACTCGATTTCGTGTATTTCGTTAAATAATATCTCCGCTACTAGGCATTTAAATTCTACTAATAGAATTGAAATCGAGTGGTCAATACCAATAGATTCCAAATTCCGATCGCTCGTATTTCAAAAATTAGCATTTCGCCGTTTTACACCGATTTTCGAGTGACGAAATCGAGCGATCGAAATTCAAAAATCGGCCCCCAGGCTTTTTTAAAAATATCGCCAGTGATTCCATCATATTCTGAAGATATAATATTAAATATTACAAAAAAATGTTTTTAGGCCATGTGAACACATTTCTACATTATGCACGGAAGTATTTCGAAATATCGTCTGTTATTGATTCCCTAAATCCCTATATACTTTTTACTTGGGGGACAAAATTTAACAAAATTTTGCTAAGTTTTATGATTAACCCCCGTAGATATTCGATTGCCCCCTGAAAATATAATTTTACAGAGTATATATATGTATAGTAGTTTATGTGTTTTTGAAAAGTTATGAGTTCACTTCACACGTCTAGAGACATAAACATTAATGTCAACATTTCCACATGGCTGATTTTAGGTAAGTACCTACCTGAAAGCACCACAATCATAACTTTGGACGACATTTCAGAATGTTAGTGTCTCTTACTCTATCCGCTTTCGTATACCGATCTATATTACTTTATCTATATTATGTTATGAGAGTCATGAAAATAAGGATAGAAATAAAAGAAAACTATTAAATAAGCTGACAGTTCGTGCTGCCATTAATGATAGAGGTGTAATACGACGTCTGCTTAGCTGGCGGTTACATTTATTATCGCTCTGTAATAAAACATTAACGATTAAGAACGAAAAATAATCTGATGACCGCTGGCTACGCCTCGATAGCTCAGTCAATGTCACCAAGAACTTTCGGTAAGTAAGTGCTAATATTTTTATTTTCGTTTATTTTCATTCAATGCGGTGTAAATAAGTATATTAGGTGCCGATTTAGACAGAGATTACTCTGGACTTACTCTTAACTATTTACTCTGGACAATTAACATTCAAAAATTCTAACGCCTAGGAAAAGAAGGCAAGGTCTTGAGCTGGCAATTAGCAATTCCAACATTATCTGATACGGTATAACGATATTTAATAGACTTATAAATTCTCACAAACTATTCTCTGTATCTTGTTTTATGTATAGCAATACAATCCAGCTCGAATTCAATTTTCAGAGTGTACCTCCTAAAACATTCAAGTGCGGTATGACAGGTGCCACATAATATCTACATTGACTGTATAGCATGTTTGTAAATAAACATATCCATAACAAAATCGGCTGTTTTTTAAGTCTCCTTTTTATTATTTTTCTCTTTTAGGAAAAGTAAACCTTAATTTAATTTCACAGGGTTGAAAACACAACAAACATAATTAGCGTGGTACGAGTTTGTAAAAGCAAGTGGTCTTAATTTGACTGTGTATTTTATTTTGGAGGTCAAATAATTTTGTTCTGTTATTCCAGAGGCTTTGTTGTGCCGCGTGTTTGCTCGCGACAAACCTACCGACATTGTACCTACATGCCTACTCGTGTCGATTTAGAACACTCCCTTCGGTCGTGTTTCTATTTATCGCCACTCGTTGCGAATTTCCTTCTTTTCGCACTTGTAACGTGATGTACTATTAAACTATTATGTATTAAAATAAATTGACAGGATAATAAACCTACTCAACCCGCAAATTCTTGGTAAGTGCGTTGTTTCAGATTCGGAGCTGTCATCCCCACATTCTGGGCGTTCATAATGTTGCATGTATCAGCGAGCATGTTGGTGACAGTGACATGTTAGGGTAATGTTCCAACTAATGATTTAATTAAAGCAAGGAATGAAGGAATGTAATGATAATGCCCGCCGCTTAATATTTGCACTGTGGTATTCGGAATGTTCTGGTTTGGACAAACATTTCATTTGTTTGGTAGATTTTGTACAGTTTTAGTAAGTAGGTGCTAAGTTAGAATAGAACCAATAATATGTACCACCGCTGAAACGTCATAACCTCTATACCTCGGTTGTATCCTAAAGAAACCCTGAATCCGTTTGGCAACCTACATAAACATAAGGAGATTACGTATAACAATCAGTAGTTAATTTATTACCTATTTATGTATGGTGCAGGCACTCATTTTTAGGGTTTAAGAAAAGCCCTGCTATCGTACCTATGGTAAAAATTAAGTAGTATGATCAAATAATTAAGTACATATTACGACCAAATAAATGCTTAACTTAGCGAAGTCCCGACTAGTCACTAGAGCACCAAGAAAGTTTAACTAACATAACGTGACAAGGAGCAAACAACTTGAACTCCGAGAAGGTATTCAGGCAAACGAAGTGTGCCACCTACTCCACCAGATAGTTTGTGATATACTCACCGTTTGGAGCCACTTGGTAACAATTTTACGACCACCCTTGTGTGATTGGTTTATTGCCAAACTAGCTTTTGCCCTCGACTTCGTCTGCGTGGAATTTGTGACAGCAGCTACTCGTATAGTAGGTATAGCGCTTGGATAATGCTAATACTTAGCAATCATTTAATTCACGCATTGCTTACTTCAATTATTAGGCAATTCATTAACTCTTTCAATTCAGGGAGGTGCCATTTTGCATTCTCTTCAGAGATGATTGCCGACATAAAAACTATCCTATGGGCCCGATTCGGATTTTAAAATAGATATCTTGTAGACATCACCAAGATACGATAGTGATATGTTTAAGATCTAACCTGTCAAATTTGTCATTTGCGCGATTCTGGAGATACTCTTGAACGATTTCCACAGGATATGACTTAGACATCCAATTAACATCTAATAGATATCTCACTCTATCTAACGAAAAAGTGACATTGGTTACCCGAATTGCACTGCAAAAAAGAACTATTTGATATCTAAACTATAACGTATCTAGAATGGATCTAGTACGTGTAGTCTCTTGTAAATATCTTGAAGTTCGAATACGGCAGTATGTCCTTCCCCGGGACTCAAACTATCTGTATACCAAATTTCAACTAAATCGGTTCGGCCTAAGCGCGAAGTGGTAACAGACCGACAGACAGACACACTTTCGCCTTTATAATATTAGTAATTGGATATATATGTACCTATTAGTTGAGCACGTGCTCTCTCCCTCGTCGCCAGGCATATAGTAAGGCTAAAGTCAGTTAAACTTTTCGGGCCCTAATCTCTAACTAAACTAAGCCATTTAAGATGAGGGTCCGAACCGAAAAGTTCACCTGACTTTTTAACTCTTTTATACTAAATATTTTATGTCAGATAGGATACCTATTGTAGGTGGTCGTGGCTGCCAACTACCCGCTCCCGTTATCTTTGAAAATGTTTGAATTTTGAGCCCCCGCTTCCAGCTTTCGCAGAGGTATGTACAGTCAACAACAGAGCTATGAATACAGGCAAAGTATCAAAAATATGTATACAGTACATTAAGGTCGTGTATACATATTTTTGGCACTTTGCCTGTATTCATAGCTCTGTTGTTGACTGTACTTAACATTTTATAAAGATATGTACATTACTGCCATGGACGTGTGTAAAATGTGTAACTATTGACGATGGTACCTGAGAAAGTTAGGTAATTAAATGAGCATTTCTCAAAAAGTTTGTACATTTCGATCACCTCTTAGATTTCTATAAAAATTGGTATGCTGGTAACTGGTAAAGTACATGAAGCTGAACAACTTCCACCATATTTCCCAAAATGTCCCAGAAAGTTTCTATGAAACATTCCTTTTTTGTTACCAAATGTGTAAGGAAATCTGGTAACAAAAAAGTGGCCAAGTGCGAGTCGGACTCGCCCATGAAGGGTTCCGTAACAGCAAGTAACACAATAAAATTGCGGTTTACGGTTTATGACGTATTTAAAAAAAACTACTTACCAAATCTTGTTCAAACCAATTTTCGGTGGAAGTTTGCATGGTAATGTACATCATATATTTTTTTTAGTTTTATCATACTCTTATTTTAGAAGTTACGGGGGGGGGGGGGACACATTTTACCACTTTGGAAGTGTCTCTCGCGCAAACTATTCAGTTTAGAAGAAAATAATATTAGAAACCTCAATATCATTTTTGAAGACCTATCCATAGATACCCCACACGTATGGGTTTGATGAAAAAAAAATTTTGAGTTTCAGTTCTATGTATGGGGAACCCTAAAAATTTATTGTTTTTTTTCTATTTTTGTATGAAAATCTTAATGCGGTTCACAGAATACATCTACTTACCAAGTTTCAACAGTATAGTGCTTATAGTTTCGGAACAAAGTGGCTGTGACATACGGACGGACAGACAGACAGACAGACAGACAGACAGACAGACAGACAGACAGACAGACAGACAGACATGACGAATCTATAAGGGTTCCGTTTTTTGCCATTTGGCTACGGAACCCTAAAAAGGAATGTTTCATAGAAACTTTCTGGGACATTTTGGGAAATATGATGGAAGTGGTTGAGCTTCAAGTACTTTACCAGCATACCAATTTTTATAGAAATCTAAGAAGTGATTTTGAGAAATGCTGAATATTATCGTATAAAAATCCTGAAAAACCTTTAAGTTTATTATGGTCGCCGTAGCCAAAGCGTACCCAACGAAGTGTGGGAATTCAAGTTGTAAGTAGCAGTTCGAAATCGTATTATACCTTTAAAAACGAGCAATTCTTGTTTATATATGTCACCGTAAAAGTTGAAAGTTGAATTGTAAACTATTTCTGGGATCTCGGAAACGTCTCTAACGATTTCGATGAAATTTGCTAAATGGGGTTTAACGGGGGCGATAAATCGATCTACCTAGGTCTTGTCTCTGGGAAAACGCGCATTTTTGAGTTTTTATTTGTTTTCCTAGCAAAGCTCGGTCTCCCAGATAGTAAGTATACCTAAATGAATGATGACTTATTAAGCAGGTTACTGGACGCAAATATATCAGTAAAAAGAGTTAATTTTATAGTACTATGTACTTACTATATTATGTGATGTAATTTTCCTGGAAAGTGTAGGTATGTCCTGCAAAATCCAACAACGCTTGATAAAAAGCGCCACCGCCATCATGTGAATAAATAGGTATCTACTTACATAAATGCAGTAGGAAGCATATAAATTCGCCATAATAAATGTGTTTCTTTTTTCGCCAATCTATTGTTGAGCCCATCCTTAACTTAAACTGCTTTGTCTTTTTTCCACAGCAGTCGGCATTAGCATTAGGAAAGAGGAAGTGGCTCTAAGACGTCTTTTGTGCAATCCGTTTCCGTAATCTGGCTGGCGATAACAAATGACGACCTTTCAGGGCCTAAGTAGCACCTAACGAACGTCTGTCGAAAATCTTAAAAAATACCTTTTCAGGGTCTGTAGACTTAGGGTCGGTTGCACCAAACTGTTCGTATCGTTAAAGAGTTCGCTAAATTTTTATGTATGGAAAGTTTCATAGTAAAGCACAGCTGGGCGCGCCGCCGGCTTACGTTGATCAGTCTGTCAAATGTGGTTGGTGCAACTGGTCCTTAGGATTAGGCTGATCGGCGGTATCAAAACGTCCAAAGCGCAATTAAATTTGTTAAAATTGTATTAGGTATATTTTAAGTACCTACATTAAACGATCATTTGCCTAGTTATGTACCTATGGTGAAAGATATAAAAAACATCTCCATCGTGTCTCGCGTATTACGGCGCGGTCCGTGCCCTGCCAGGAAAGCGTAACAGGCTTATACTAAGATCCTTAGCCCCCATTCGCACAAGAGCTTTACCAACGCGCGTTAAAAAAGCGTTTGAATCTGTCCGCACTCTAAATTTGATTTACCGACCCAGGCTTAAAGTCGAAAATCCAACAACGCTTGATACAAAGCGCCACCGCTGTCGTGTTAACTTAAGTTAGAGTCTGTGCGGAAAGAGAAGAGTCGTGGGATTTGAGGGCGCGCCAGTGCTATTTTATGGTTTTTGCTATGCTGACAACACTGGTCACGTGATTATAGTATGACACTATACTTGAATCCCCTTTGTTCCGGTTTTTTACCACGGCTTACTAAACGGAGCCTGGTGGTGGTGTCGGCTCGTCAACTCAATCCTCTGATTTAGCGCAGGCACTAGTTTTCTTTTTAAAACACACTTGTTTTTATATCTCAGATACTAAAAAGTGACTGCGATTGACAAAACTGCTAAAACTATTTAAGAATCTGCCCAATACAACTGTAATTTTAGTACCAAACAAGATACGAGTCTCATTTATGTACTGCCTAATCTGTCCAACAGTTATTAAAACCGGGTAGATCTGGTAGAAATTGGGCAATAGAACTGTAATTTTATCTGGGATATATTTCACCCATTGTAAACTTGACTTGTAATGTATGTGTACATTATTAATAATAAATATGAATATGAATAAAAATAGTGCATAAGTAGGTAGGCCTTATTGGGATATGTCCGGTTTTCTCATCTCACGATATTTTACTTCGCCGAAAAGTCACTGCTAAATATGAAATATAATTTCGTAACTAACAGAACCTACAAATAAAGTAATATTTTATTAGAAAAAGTTTTATTCTTTGTAATCGAAGTCTGAATTAAAATATTCAATGTCACTTATGTTTGAGCTAGCTTCAAAACAACCAGGGACACTCATAGAACTATCTTCATCTGAACTGGATGTGCTTGAATCCGGCATGTAGATTACGAATTCTTGCATATCACCTACTTAGCGGTCTTTTATTCGAGATACCGTAGGTACTTTTACACAATCCTGAAAAAGAAATTACATATAAATATGCATAAAATGGCAAGTATCAAGACTATTTGTCAGTTATTTTAAAGATTATGAATGACCTGCATATTTATGAAAATTAATATATTTTGAATGAATATACTTACCGATTATGTACCGGAGACAAGTTACTTAGGGGGCTTATTAAATAGGTAATTATTTAATATTAAACACAACATCAATACCCGCGGCGCGAATAGCGGAAACACGTTCCGCGACTTTTTGTAAGTCGATAGTCGGCTTTTAGCCGTTTTCTTCCCGCTGACAAAACCGAACAATGTTAACTATAATTTTCCTTGTGGTTTTATGTACGGTTTTATCGTGTTTTGAAAATATTTTATACATAAAACTTGCGGTTTTTGTTAATAAAAATATACATTGACAGAAGTTTGTTTACTTTTTACAAGACAGGTGTCAAAGGTTTGATTGCCATATAAAATTTAAAATGTTAGTTCCCGTTTCTGCCACGACTCTTCTCTTTCCGCACAGACTCTAACTTCTCTTCTCTATTCTTTGCTATCCTTATTCTGTAAATTTCATTTCCCTTTCATCCTTGGTGGTGACGTGACCCTTTCGGCCACGACACCAACCTCTTCACACCAAAAGCAGTCGCTGGTCACTGTGTCGACCAAACTGTGTAACCACTTAAAAAAAAAGAAAAAAAACCGCTGTCGTGTGAATACATACATATTATATTGTGTCATTCGACCGCTTTTTAACGCGCGTTTAAAAAGCTCCCGTGCGAAAGGGGGGCTTAGTATGTAGTCTGTCTGCACTAACTAGGAACTTTTAAAGCCCTAACAGACTCTACTACCGCACCGCATCGCGACCTTGGTGCAGTGCGGTAGTGTATTACGACTTTAAACCCTGGATCAGTGTGTATCATGCCTTAATACCATAAACAGCCACTCCTCTCCAGTTTTATTTTAGTGAAATGAAATCCTAATTTTTAGTCATTCCTCTTTGTCGTATCTTCGTAAATGTAGTATTGTTGAATATTTTTATGCGCTTATTATTATTAACTATTATAATATTAATAAATTGGATTTTTCAAAATTTTAATGACAATAATTGCAAAAAAAAAAACATTTGACGTCAAAATGTCATCAGCACCATAGACAAATATTGGGTGAAGTGTGGGTGAAGTACCGAACGATGCAGCTGATGACACATTCAGTCATTCATTAGTTTATACCTCGATTAAGACGAATAAATTTAGTTTACCTAATAAACGTTATTAAATTTACCCAAATACCCTGTCAGTGTTAGTGATTCTGGCACTTCATATACGATGTGGGATCCAACGCACGTTCAAGTAACGGTCCAAAGAGCCCGTGGACTACTAATTAAAGGTAAAAACGGTACTAACAAATGTTTTGTTACCATTGCCCTCGGCAAAGAAAAATTCCAAACATCCGTGAAACACAAAGCCACTGAGAATGTAGAGTGGCTTGAGGAATGCGAGTTGCGTATACCGTCCCAGGGTAACACTGCAGAAATTGTTTTGAAAGTGTATGATGAAGACATTGTTAAAGATCATTTACTAGGTCAAATATCGATTCCGTTAAAAGACCTCGATGTTTATGAGAGGCCTAGAAACCGTTGGTACACTTTGCAGGGCAAGCCGGGGAAGGAGAATGACAAAAATAGAGGAGAGTTAGAGGTCAAGGTTGCATTTACTGTAAAGGAGGGCAGTTTGTCTGACCTCAGCAAAAAAGACAAACATAAGTCATCCTTATCTAGCATCGCCCAAAATGTAGGTGGTAGTCTTATGAGCATTGGCAGTATCGAAAAACGCAAGGGTTTGAAAAAGTTTGCTAAGAACCTAGGATCTAAAATGAATTTGACTAAAAAAGATAAGAAGAGTGATTCATCATCTCTAAGTGGAAGCATTGGAAATCTTAAAAACTCTGCACTGTCCACACCGGACCACTCCACCCCTAAGACTTTAGCAACAGAGGCAGACCCAGGTGTCATTAGTGAGGATGAAGATGAATTTGCTTTTGATGACTTATCTCACAAAAGTTCTGGCAGTTCTCTCAATGTCAATACACTACCGCGAGGGCATAAATACACACCTTCCCCAATGAATGCTTCTCTTGAAAACCTAGGGGGTGGAGAGTTTTTGAGAAGATCTACTAGTAGTAATTTAGCAAATTCTGACAAGTCTGTTCCAGTGCCTCAAAAACCTGTGAGGCTGAGCCTCGACACATTTACTCCTCCGAGGCCACCTTCCCAAATTATTGACAAGGATGATGAATGGTCCCAAAAGCTTTACTCCAAAAAGCAATCTCATACAGTCAGCCAAACTATGATTGACAGGGAAAAATCTTCAAGCCTTGAAAGAAATAAAAAACTTGACAGCCCAAGCTCTTTAAAAGAAAAACCAAGTCCAAAATTCTTTAAAAAGTTTGGTAATAACAACAAACCTAAAAAGTTGCTTGAAGAAAGAATTATTGTTGGGGAAGAAAATATTGTAGAAGAAGACTCCATCAATCCTGTGTACAACAGCATACCCAAAACAGTTCTGCAGCAACTTGAAGGCAAATCTAAAGAAGATCTGATTGTAATGGTATATAACATGCAAAGAGATGTGGAAACAGAAAAGAAGAAAACCAAAGATTTGGAAAATTACTTAGATGAACTACTATTGCGAGTGATGGAAACAACTCCGAGAATCTTGCAAAACCCTTACTCTAGAAATAACAGCATGCACATAAGGAATAAGTAATTCTTGTCCTAATACTGGAATGGACATGTTTTTGATAAATTATTTTCATTATTAATTTATATTTAAAGTATTGAAAACAATTATGAGAAATAATGCTAGCCTTATCGTTCTTTCCAATATAAAAGCCCATTGTTCTAGGTTTTTTCCATTATTACTACAGGTATCTTATGAAAGAGAATGGCATATGTCTATTTTCTAGAATTTTAACTAAGCGTTGTCTATAGGTTAATGCTCAACTTTCACTATGTGAAGGAGTGCAAACAGGCTGGTCTAATGTACCTAATCATCTATGTGCCTTACATGTTTGAAAAAGTCTGTGATACTAATTGGTTATAAATCAATTTTCCTTTGTTTTATAAAATATGGTCAATTGTTAACATATCTACTTAAGAAATAAATATACTTTCCAGTTTTAGTGCCAAACTCACATCATCCACATAAATTCTTTCTAAAATGTATTTAACAGTCTGTTGTTCCAATCTTGGATTTGTATAATGTAGGGTTTTTCAAACATGATTTTATTATTATTTTGTAGTTTTTAAGTTAAAGTTAATGTATCCACTTTGATTAACACCTTACTTTTAAGAAACAATTAGACTTCTATTTATAAGATGCCAGTGTGCAATATCTGTGTAGGTTAAGCATTGTAAGTAACTGCACACTACTTCTAAAAGACTAATTGATATTTAAAACTAGATCTTTAATTATATTTCTAAGCCCACGGGCCAACATACAATAATTTACAAAGGATATTATCAAATTACATGGTTATTATCTCTTATAATGTATCTTGGTATTTTTTATCATTTCTTAAATGCTTGTGAGGCATTTACTAAATATTTTCTAAACAATGTTGAAGTTTTTTTTACCTATTTACAAAATTTATTTATTTCCATATTAATAGTAAGATTTTCCCTATTCAGTTGAAATTGTTAAATATCTCATTGACTTGTTGGCAAAACTGGACCTTAAAAGCTGTAGCCCATGATCTATGTTGGCAGTGGCAACTCATTGATTGAATTTATTACTATAGTTCGTTTTTTTTAGCATTAGAAAAAAGGTAAACCATCTTGATGTGTCTTTTAATTGAAAAATACGTTTTAAAAATAAATTACGGCAAACATGTAACAATTCTGAATCTAATACGATCATTTATATTCTTCTGCTTTCATAAGTAATAGTTACTGATTTTTTTAAAGCAGTTTTTAATTAAAATACATGTCAAGATTGCTTACCTTCTTTGTACTTCTTTCTAATGCAAAAAAAACGAACTATACCTATTACTTTAATTTAATACTGTTAAGTTTACCCCTAAGGATTTTTTTTTTTTGGTTTGTGATAGTTTTGTTCAAAAGACAAATGGAACAAAATATAAGAGTAGGTTGTATTCGACTCATAGTTATTAATACATAACTTATGAGAGTATTTAATTAATGGCTGTATAAAAGTGCAAAAACATGAGTAACAGCCAAAATTAATTATTTGTTTTTTGATGATTAACAAAATGTTTATTTTTCCACATTGGTGAACTACTAACTCTTAAATTACTTTAGTGTTTATATCTAAAAGTTAAGAGGCAGATAAGTTTGCTATAACACTGAGTATAATTGAATAAATTATATACTAACAAATGCATTGATTGTCGTTTCTTAAATCCCTTTGTCCTTCACTCAGTTTGTAATAAAAAAAAAACAATATGAGTGAATTACTTTATTATAAAATATTATAAAATGGACTTATTGATATAATCACTTGTGACGACGAGCCTTTGTTGGTGCAGCAACTGGTGCAGTAGTCGCATAAGTCTTCTGTGACAATTTGTTCATGTAGTAAATGACGATTATTGAAAATATCAAACTGAAACAAACAAATGACAATCATAAACAACACAAAAGAGAAGCTATTTAACTTAGTTAGGTCATCAAATTCTATAATCTTATTATCTTATCATAGTCCTTCAATATGGAGGATATGAGTCATTATGTCAGCATTATTCAAGGTAAATAGGTATGGAGATGAGCTAATTGATACCACGGCAGGAGACAGGCTAAAGTATACCTAATTCCATTGAAATTAGTTTTGAAGGTGCATCTCATCTTTGCCTGACCTCTTAGCTGTTTTGGCTTGTGAGATAAATTTTTCTTTAAACCTTTAGAATAGCCAGACTGCCCTGTCAGTTTGATTTATCAAGCATTTGAATCTCCTTATGTCATACTTAAATAAATCTAATAGACAACAAAGTATATCTCCATTTTTAAGCTTTGCTTAGTTTGGGGCTAGGTTGATCTGTGTAAGATGTCCCCAATATTTATTTATTTTATTTTTAGGGTTTTTTAGTCGACTAGGAACCCTGTCCATCCGGCTTTGTTTGATGACTGTTAGTGCTAGAGAGTTGCAATTTGGCACAAATATATAAATCAATTATGCCAATTATTATGAAAAGCGGGGATGAATTTTTTTTCCACTTCAACCCTGTGGTATTGGGTGTCATTGAATAGGTATTTTAAAACAAAAAAAGGTCTTTAACAACATTTTTTCGATACAGGTAATAGTTTTTTATATAATCTTACCATGTTGTGAAGCAGACCCTATGCACCATTCCCGCAGCAATAAGTGACACTGCCATAGACACCACTATCTCTGGCAGTTTCAACTGGAAGTTTTTCCCAAACAAAGTTGCCTCTAGATTACCTATGGCCTGTACTATTGTTTAGGAAATGAAATGTTACAATAATTGTACAACTGACATAAAACTCATAATATAAAAATAACCAAATTAATATTCTCATAAGATGTTTTTAATAAACCAATCTAGTTTACAGCAATGGAACCAATCCAAAATCCAATTTAATTGAGCATACCTAGTTTTAAACACTTTTTTCCTAATCAAACTGGAAGAGATCCCTGAAATACTTTGTTCTCTTGAAGTGTTTTGTGGCTTGTTAGTATCTATTTAGAGTATTAAGATTTCTTATAAGACTCAGATTAAGAACAATTATGAGGTTTGAACTTATATGCAATATGGATATCGATTAAACCATAGCGAGTTCGTCGTAGTCGACGTAGTCACATCTTTAGATGCATTTTATTTTATAAAGGATACAGTAACGAAGAACATGAACATGACAGATCCAAGATAGCCTCCGAATATAATGGTCATGGGCGACCTAACCAACCAAGGTTTGTACATTTGCATTCCCGAAAATATCAGGAGGGTTAATATCGATGATATGACGAAGGACGTCGCGCTGTTCAAAGCTAAAATAATAAAATATTACTTGAATGTATATATTACATTTTACCATTAGTCACAAGATATATTAGTATTGTCAATAGTTAATCATTATTTACCCATTTTGATTCAATGAATTGATGCACTTTGTACGTAAATTATAAAGCCGACAAAAACACCGCTTTTATTCCTCTTTTCGTGTTTTTCGACACCGACCACGTCAACTTCGCTTCACTTGTTGACAGTTCGTTCAGGGCTATCGGCCTAACAAATCAGCATTTTTTCACTTGGCTCAAATATCGCGTTATATTAAAAGCCATTACAGACGACCGCACCAAATTGCGACCATGCTGTAGTCAGAATATCTCTTTCTTGCTCTTACTTAAAGCTGTGTCCATATGAGTCCATGTTTAGTTATAAAATACGACCTATAGACCGTACCGACCATGTACCGACGTATGATCTCAGTTTGGTCGTGTAGATGATCTTTTGAACGGACGTCAGAAGAAAAAACAGATGGAAACTACTGATAAGAGATTTAAAACTTTTGTGATAAGAAAAAGGCTCAAGCTAGAGTTAATTAAAAGATAGTAATAATTCGTCGTGGGACGTGGGTGATTGTTTTCTTTTTGTTCGCTATTTATTTGGTACAACGTACATTTTTTTAAGTGAACTTAATATCAGTCATGTTTTCCAGTAAACTGGCTCGACCTTTAACATATTGCAGTAAATACGTAAGTAATAATTAACAATTAAATTTGTAATTAATATAAGAAATTAATGCCGATCGTGTTTGTGAAACTCTCAAGTAGCTTAAATTTTAAAGTGTTATTGAATATTGTTTTGACACTAAAAAAACATATGTTCAGTAATAACAACCATACATATATGTACATTCATTTGTTTTAGAGTACTAAAGCCTCTGAAATCAGAATTTATGAGGTGGGTGTCAGAGATGGTCTACAAAATGAAGCCAAGTTTGTTCCTACAGAAATTAAGGTTGAGTTGATCAGCAAATTAGCAGCCGCTGGAATTAAGGACATTGAATCTGCCAGGTATATCATTGGTTACTTGTTGAAAAGAGTTTTTTAAGCTGCTATTTTTTTAAGTCTTTTTTTCAACAAGTCTTTTTATGCTAAAGGTAGGGGACGATTGGGCAGTAGACTGGACTTCCCAAGTCCTCTACCTCCCCTACTACATATTTTTTAGAGCTATGTACAAAACTTTGTTCACGGAGCTCTTATTATTCCCATTACATAGAGCAGATGCTGCCCTAAAAATAATATCATTTGAATTTAACACTTTCGCAACCGGGCAAAAAACGGCGCACTACCCCAGAAACCGGTCGTCTATATCTGCGTACAAAACAACCCGCTGGGCGGGTTGTCCGGCATCTGAGCAAACATTACGAGTGCCTACCATGCGGGTTCTCGGTAGTCAAAGTGTTAACATTTTAAACATGGTACACGTCACATTAGAATGTTACATCCCTGTACTTACATGGGGATGAGATGCATGTATACAATACATTATTGTTATTGTATAGACATTATAGTAATCCCAAAAGGAAATAATAATAAAAAAATTAAAAGCAACATTCAGAAATGTTAATAAAAAAACAAAATATAAAATGTTTTTCTTTAACATTTAGTAACTATTATTATTAAAATGATTTGTCATTTTATTCCCAACAGTTTTGTGAGTCCCAAATGGGTGAAGCAAATGAGCGATGGAGCAGAAGTGATGAAGACCATTAAAAGAGAGCCCGGCGTTAACTATCCTGTACTAATACCTAACATTAAGGGCTATGAATTAGCTGTAAGTATTAACTAAATATATAACAACACCTCTCTGGATTCTTCATTGTAATTCAGTCTCCATAACTTTAACTTGGTTATAATAGTTTTTTAAGTAGGTATATTGTTTATTTTGTCATTTGAAAATGGTTCAAGTCTCCCTGACTCATCTACTAATTACTTTAGTTATAGCCTTATTTTGTCGTGCTACTCTCTACTAATTACTTTAATATAATTTTAATCATTTTCAGAACGCTTCTTTTGTTTTTTTAGGTTTCAAAGCAAAAGAAATTGAAACTTATGTCTTATTCAATTGATATCAAAATCAACTGCCCATTTTCCTTGTATGGTGGTTAGGCGGATATGTATTGCTGTCTAGTATCTAGATGACTAGCCCTATTGAGATAGAGCTAACTGTGGGACTAGCTAAATGTAAGAATAGTTGTATAATATTGTCCCATGATATTTATTCATATATTAGATTGATAGATACTTAATCCATTTATAGGTTTGCCAGAACACACACACATATATAAAAGAGAAACAAAACAGATACAAAGAGCATCACTAAGATAAAATAAAGCAGTTATAAATACTGTACTTTTCATATTAAATATTCTACCAACAGAAAAAATGCAACATCGAGGAAATAGCCATATTCCCATCTGGTTCGGAATCATTTTCTCAAAAGAACCTGAACTGCTCAATGGAGGAGGGTATGGCGAGGTTCCGAGTGGTCGCCGAGCAGGCGGTAAAGGACGGGATCAGGGTCCGCGGCTATTTGTCCTGCGTAGTCGGGTGTCCATACGATGGACCTATATCTCCTAAATCTATTGCTAAGGTAAATAAAGGTAGTCGTTTAAGGCCAGAGCACACGGTCGCGTGTGGGTAGACGTGCGCGTGCACTAAAGTATTGGAGCCGTGAACGCACGCGGTGTGCAGTCTCTCATAAGGATCTGTACATTACAACGCACATGTTCAAGCACGTCTACCCGCACGAATCCGGTGTGCCCGGGCCAGTGGCCTTAAGTGTTTGAACTTATTAAATCATTATTTCGATTTCAGAATTTCGTGTGCACAATTCTCTTAGGCAAATTTGCAAATTTTAGCCTACGATAGTTTACATTTTTGCCACGTTGAGCGCGATCTTTGCTTTTAGTTTTAGCGAAATTAACTACCAATTTATTTGTAACTTTTGCCGCCCGTGCCGTTTTCCTTTTCCGCGTAGTAATAAAAACCATGTTACGTTATTGGTATTACAAGAAAGTTTAAGTTCATAGGTTACCTACATAAACTGCCAAATAATTGGCACTTAAAAGTATCAGGAAAGTCTTCTATCTTAGAATATTGGTTAAGTACTTATTATTCTATTATGAGGTTGAATTACCCATTTGTGAGGTGAAATAAAAATGTTTTCTTAAACAGCTGTCAGAAGAGCTGCTGGCCATGGGTTGTTACGAGATCTCCCTGGGAGACACCATCGGCGTGGGTACACCGGGCTCCGTCCGCCGGCTCTTGAAGGAGGTGCTGACTGTCGCGCCGCCAGAAAAGGTCGCAGTGCACTTTCACGACACCTACGGACAGGGGCTCGCGAATCTTGTGGCTGCTTTGGAGGTAAGAAAGTTTAGCATAACCATAGAGAAATAGAGAGTGGAGAGTGGGAGAATTATAATCATGAGGCAAATTGCCTAAACTAAGAGGCAACACACACATTGATACAGCTAATTAGTGAAGCCTTTAAAGGGTCACCAATGCGCATAATAAAATACTTATCTCAGGGCAATCAGGCAAAGCATACCTACTCTTATTTGATTCCATTGTTGCCAACTAACAACAGCTGATAAAAATAAGATATTCATATCGTCTTATCTACACTTCGTTATTTGCTTAGATTTTTGTTTTGGAATAGGTACCTACTTGTACTTACATTATTTTGCTAAGTGTCGGCCTACATTTATAAATAAATGTGTTATGCCTACTTCAACGATTATTGTTGTACCTAACCTAAATAGTACATTCGGCCATCCGTCTATACAAAATACAGTAGGTAAGTAAATATCATAAAAAAGAATTTCAACAAAGTTGGTAACTTGTAATTTCCATAGATTTGTTACTAAGGTACCAGGCTTCATTGGCACAGTTAACTATCAACCATCCAAAAATCTTATGGCATTGACATAATGTCTTCTAATCAATAACCAGTTAACCGACATGCTGTTGCTACCTACTTAAACCGGCTCAATAGAGTAATGGCGCGCAAAGATTACATCATCAACATTGTAGACACTAGGTATCATTAACATAATAATATCGAGACACCATGTGTTCGCAGTTTGGGTGCACGACTGTAGACTCCTCGATCTCGGGCCTAGGCGGTTGCCCTTATGCACGAGGCGCTAGCGGCAACCTCGCTACTGAGGACCTGGTCTACCACCTCTACGGTCTCGGCGTCAACACCCACATAGACCTCGTGAAGCTAGTTGAGGCGGGCCGGTACATATCCAACTTCCTAGGAAAACCCACCGACTCCAAAGTGAACAGAGCTCTTGGTGACAGATTCAAAAACCACCAAGATATCGTCAAAATTGCAGCTTGTGAACTTTAGCACTATTACTTAAGGATGTCTACAATATGTTATTCAGAATGTAAATATGTACATGATACGCATAGGTAAATAATGATATTAAAGTTTTATATGCTTATCACGTTGTTGTTTACTTGGTTGTTGTTGCGTTGTTGTGTTTGTGTTGGTGAGCGTCGTCCAATAATACAGGTTTTTATCATTTATCATGTGAGCGGGTACGCCGCGCCTCCCCGGCTGCGCCGCGCCGCGCGCCGCCACTAGTGATGCGTGCGCGCACCAAGCTACTCGCTTTTATATTAAATTGACCTTATTTACTTTGCTGGAGGTCGATAAACCTTGACACATGAATCTAGTGTTACTCTAGCCACAAACCGCTCGTGTTCTCCTAGTGTTTTTAATTTTATGGACCATGTCGAATTCGGTCGAAGTTACGATAAGCCCGGACGTCAAAATTGGCGGCGCTAACCCGTGTTTCATTATAGCAGAAGTCGGACAAAACCACCAAGGTGACATTGAAATAGCGAAAAAGTTGATAAAAGCCGCAAAGGTAAGTTGTCTATTACCTATTCAAGTAGTGTTAATGACGAATTTTCTGCGACAAAAGATTTGCTAATAAAGAAACAAAGCGGAACTGTTTACAAACAAATGTAAAATTCTCCTCCTTTGTTTTTTCAACGTTAACCAATTTCCTATAAGGTAGCTGTTGACAATAGTGATACGTAGGTACATTTATTCCATAGTTTACGAATTGGGTGTTAATTATGTGTCTTTGGGATGTTTTTGTAACGGTCTGTTAATTGTCAAACTATTTAAAAAGTAGAAGGCCAGTACGTATGTAGGTAGGTACTTTCACTTTCCTTTGTGACGACTTGTTTACATATATGCTGCCACCCAGCCAATAATACTTTGTTTTCGTACATGGCTCATGGTAGGTCATTATACATTGACGTTAAATGTTGGATATGTAGGTATTTATTTAAAGGCAAAATTCGATTAACACATCATTTGCGTCGCAGGGCCAACTAGGTTGAGTGAGACATTAAAACATCATTTAACTTACATGTAGGTAGGTACAATGTTGGCGAGTCTTTGTTTACTTTATTTATAGCACTTTGATATTCCTTTGTACGAGTAGATATGAATATATATACATAAATATAGGTATCTGCTTACATACAAATGGTTTCTCGCCAATCGCTATCATAAATACTTATTGATACCTCTGCAATAATCTAAGGTAGGTACTAACCTAATAATTGGGCCCATGTTAGCATTAAGGGTGACTCACGCTAGACCGGGCCGAGGCATCGTACATGTCATTTTCTATGACGGCTGATCGGTGATCAGATCACGTGGTGCTTTCCATAGAAAACGAAGCTTCGGCCCGGCCTCGGCCCGGTCTAACGTGAGTCATCCTTTACCCTGTGTTTACTGTCCACGAGAGCCCGTGCATCCTACTTATGTTAATTGACTACTATTAATTTAGAAATAATTTTTATTACTTAGGTATAAGTACTCATATTTGTAGGTAGATGCTATTAGCTATTAAATAAGTAGCTAGGTACCTATGTTGAGTTCTAGACTTAACCTCGGTTTGTGCCGATAAATTGTACAGTCAACTTCATTGATAACGCAACTTAAGTACATATTTATTTATAGGCGGAGTGAGAACCTTGGTAAACAGTAGGTATCTATATCCTTTGTTGTCAAGAGTCTTCGGTCGTTGACGTAAAATACCTACTAATATCCAATACTAGATAAAACCAGAAACAATCAAACGGAGAATTCTCTGCTAAAGTAAATGTATCAAAATATTACAAACCAAATAGATAAGTAAACACTTACATTGAATTGAAGCTACGAAATATAAACTAATTTTTACTTGACTTTTTCAGGAAGCAGGCGCCAGTTGTGTCAAATTCCAAAAAACATGCCTTAAAGAAAAATTCACAAAGAAATATTTGGAGCGGCCGTACGATAACGCCAACTCATGGGGCAAAACCTATGGCGACCATAAGAAGCACTTGGAGTTCTCGGAAAGCCAGTACAGAGAGTTGTTCAAGTATGCGCAGGAGGTTGGCATCTTGTGCACTGCTTCCGCCATGGACATGGTAAGAACCCTTAAATTCTTCCCAACCAACGTTCATCATACTCAGTGATATAAATGCGATGTGATTTATGTAAAGCTATACTTGAAACAGATGTTAACTAACTGTGCATACCTAATTGATATAACTTTACAGGTGTCCTTTGATTTCCTAGTCAACATGAAGGTACCCTTCATCAAAATTGGGTCCGGCGATTCAAACAACTTGCTGTTCCTCAAATACGCAGCTTCTAAAAAGATCCCTCTCATCATCTCAACCGGGATGGTAGACAAGACTGCAGTGAAGACTATCTATGACATCATATCCGCGCAACACAAACAGTTCTGCCTGCTTCACTGTATCTCGGCTTACCCTGTGCCTTTTGAGGACTGCAATCTGACCGTGCTGCAGGATTACAAGAACACATTCGACATTCCCGTCGGATACTCCGGCCAGGAGTTAGGCACGGCTGTAGCTTTAGGTGCCGTTGCGCTGGGTGCTAAGGTTAGTATTTAAAACTATTATATATACCTACCTAATATGAAGTACGTACATCAATTATCAATGAATTCAGAATCGAAATTGCACCGTGGCCTTTTCAATTGATATCATTTAAAACGAAGCATTCAAGGTCTGGCAGAACCATACGTATCAGACATAATTTTGTAGAAGTCTGCATACATTGTCACAACTATCCTTGTAAACTTACCGACTTTGAGCACCTAGGTAACCTACGAACGTGCTATTCAAATTGTCATGTATTTTAAAATTACAGGTGCTGGAGAAACACATAACATTAGACAAGAGTATGAAAGGCACGGACCACGTGTGCTCGCTGACACCGACAGAATTCTCTCAGCTGGTGCGCGACGTGCGCGTCATCGAGGCCTCGCTGGGCACGCCCATCAAGAAGGTCGTCACCTCAGGTATGTGTGCTGACCAGTTGCACAGGGTATGAACCACGTGTGCTCGCTGACACCGACAGAATTCGCTCAGCTGGTGCGTGACGTGCGCGTCATCGAGGCCTCGCTGGGCACGCCCATCAAGAAGGTCGTCACGTCAGATATGTGTGCTGACCAGTTGCACAGGGCATGAACCACGTGTGCTCGCTGACGCGGACAGAATTCTCTCAGCTGGTGCGTGATATGCGCGTCATCGAGGCCTCGCTGGGCACACCCATCAAGAAGGTCGTCACCTCAGGTATGTGTGCTGATCAGTTGCACAGGGCATGAACCACGTGTGCTCGCCGACGCCAAGCGAGTCCTCGCAACTGGTACGCGACGTGCGCGTCATCGAGGCCTCCCTGGGCAAGCCCATCAAGGTCGTCACCTCAGGTATGAGTGTGCTTACCAGGTGCACGTTAAGGGCACGGAACACGTGTGCTCGCTGAGGCGGACGGAATTCTCGCAACTGGTGCGCGTCATCGAGGCCTCGCTGGGCACGTCCATCAAAAAGGTCTTTACCTCAGGTATGTGGTGTGTATTTAGGTACCTACTGCACATAACATGTAATACATACGTATATACTGGTATGAGGTGTGAAGGTGGAGGTGGAGCACATAACATTGAATAAGGGCACCTGCTGCTGCTTCTGTATACCTACTTGCTGCTGCTTGTAAGTAAATAGACGATGTGTGAGCCCAATAGGACGAAGCACCCATGACCGACAGATTTGCGTCACAAACCAGGTAATTATGTGGTGTATTCATAATTTGTCCCCGCCGGGCACAGATGGGAATAGGTGCATTCATATGAATTATTCCCGCCTGTTGTACTTATATATTTAGTGGCGGTCACATGGGGCGGGGACAAATGGGAATACACCAATTATGTAGGTACCTACACAGAATCTACGTTGATTTTAATTTTACGGGTTTATCGCCTTCTTGCACTATCTTTGTTAGCGACTGGCTGGCACGCGGCCTCCTTCGAACGTATTGTTTGTGAAGTATTTTAATTTGTGTTTGACAATCAGTCTGCCTGTCACCGCCTATCTATTAAGTTCTTGTTATTCTTTCATAAATAATTTAATTATAATATTTGTATAATATCTACGTGTTTCCATTATATCACCAATTCATCATACAGTCCACTTCACTAGCTATCATTTTGGTCCTTCGAGCCGGATCGTTACCTGATCGAACACGCGCGAGCCGTGGAACCCTTAGGGCTTCGCGCACGATATCCAGACACGATTAATATCACGGATTACGATCATCTGTCAGGTCTGGCAAACGAACTGTCATGTGACATTGCTTACCCCACCGTCCTAATCGGCGCGCCTGACTGGTATATATCCATAAGTCGCGAAGTGCGGTGCGGAAAAAAGAACGACCCTGTTGCCTCCAAAACCTTATTAGGCTGGGTACTCCATGGCGCACACTGTTTGTCGTCGAAGCCATTTGAATTTATAAATCACGTCACGGAAGATTTGGATACACTTATAAAATGCCAATACGACATCGACGCCTTGGGTATTACAAAAAAGGTCCCACGTCAAAACAGCGAGGATCAACGGGCTGTAGACATCTTGGAATCATCCGCTCACCAACTTGACGATAGCCATTTTGAAGTTAGCCTGCCTTGGAAGGAGGAGCTACCGAAAATTATACCAGATAGCTACCCACAGGCACTCTCACGCTTCAAGGCACTCGAGCGACAGATGTCAAAGGACCCAGCGTTTGCCGCATCCTTTCAACAATTCATAGACGACATAATCAGCAAGAACTATGCCGAAGAGTGTGACTCGAAGACTTATCACCATCGACCCGCACCAAATGCCTCTTGCGTCAACCCAGATGGCTCCATTCGCTGGTACCTGCCTATCTTTGGCGTCTATCATCCTCAGAAGAAGAAGCTGAGAGCAGTCCATGACGCGGCTGCCACAACAAAAGGCGTAAGCCTCAACAGTCTGCTTCTGCAAGGTCCTGACCTATTGTCGCCCCTACTTGACATCCTGTTCCGTTTCAGAGAAGGTGCGGTAGCCTTGAATGGCGATATCAAGGAGATGTTTCCCCAGATCAAGATTGCCGCAAGGGACAGGGATGCTCAACGTTTTCTCTGGCGTGACAAGAACGGCGACCTCAAGGAATACCGCATGTCGTCAATGATTTTCGGCGCAGTTTCGAGTCCTTTCATCGCCCTCTATATAAAAAACAAAAACGCGAAGATGCACGAGGTTGACTATGCCGCTGCCTGCAAAGCAATCATTGACGACCACTATATGGACGACTACCTTGGGAGCCACACAAACGTTGCTGACGCAGCTCAACTAGCCGCCGACGTTGTCACAGTGCATAAGAATTGTGGTTTCGAGATGCGAGCGTGGACGTCCAACCATCCAGAGGCACTCTCTCTTGTCCCGAAGGAACTTCGGAGCGACGCAACTTCTGACGTTTACCTGCCTCCTAGTAGTGACGTCGGCGTCTTGGGTGTTAAATGGAACCCACGTCAAGATTTATTAGGGTTTCGTGCCGTACCCCAGATACCGACCAGCACTTTGACAAAACGCATCCTTTTATCGAACGTCATGAAAGTTTATGACCCTCTTGGTTTTTTGATGCCGGTCGTCATCTGGGGTCGCATTTTGATTCAAAGATTATGGCGGGCAGGCGTTGGCTGGGACACAGACTTACCTGAAATGTACGTAAGCGAATCTAAAGACTGGTTTGCACAGCTGCAGATTGCAGCCAATATAAAAATCCCACGCTGGTACATGGTCAGGTCAGACTTGTCTGACGTCCAGTTGCACGTAATCGCCGACGGTGGCGAACAAGCCTACGCCTGCGTCGCCTATTGGCGTTTCACTTACAGCGATGACTCTGTATCGACAGCTCTCATCGGTAGTAAGGCCAGAGTCTGTCCCCTAAAACCGGTTTCCATCCCAAGATTAGAATTACAAGCCGCGCTTATCGCATCGCGTTTTGCGCAAACAATTCTGCAAGCCCATCGTTTTGAGCCCTCCGCAACCATTTTCTGGACTGACTCAACCACCGTCCTAAAGTGGATCCGGAGTGACGCTCGCGCGTTTAAACCTTTCGTGGCACACAGGTTGGGAGAGATATTGGAAACTACCAATCCATCCGATTGGAGGTGGATCCCTACCTCTCTCAACGTCGCTGACGATGCGACAAAACCAAAACGAACTGACTTTACCGCAACTCATCGGTGGTTCACCGGTCCACAGTTCCTTGTTGAACAGTCTTGCACTTGGCCGACCGAGCGCGTCATTGACGAGGGAGAGACCTCATCAGACCCCGAGTTAAAATCGGATCTGATGGTTCTGCTCCTCGACACCCCACTCTCGAATTCATTACCTGACCCAACGCGTTTTAGCTCCTGGCTACGCTTACTACGTGCCACTGCCCGTTTTCTCCAAGGCGCACGCCTATTCCGGCTTAAACTGTCTCGGCCAATAGATCCAAATTCCAAACTCTACACTGACAACACCACGTCTCCCCACCAGCTTCACGCGTCAGACATGATAGAAGCGGAGAAAATGTTGGTCCGTCAAGCACAAACAGAGAGTTTCCCTGAGGAATTATCGAACTTACGATCTTCGAAGTCAGTGCCCAATAATAGTCGGATTAGGAAATTGGCGCCTACACTGGATGGAGAAGGCCTCATACGACAAAACACGCGCATAAGTTCCGCACCGGGAGTGAACGACGAGATGAAATCACCCATGATTCTCGACGGCCGCCACTACATCTCACGACTCTTGATCCTCCACGAACATATCAAAGCCGCGCATCAATTTAACGAGCTCGTTTTGAATGAACTTCGGCAAAGATATTCGATCTTAAGAGCCAGAGGAACCATCCGTAGCGTAGCAAGCGCCTGCTTGAAGTGTAAGAGATGGAACACGAAACCTATCCAACCTCAGATCGGCAACTTACCACCAGAGCGTCTTGATCACCACAAAAGACCATTCACTCACGTAGGCCTTGATTACTTTGGCCCGATTCTGGTAACGCTATATCGACGGAGCGAGAAACGATACATCGCTTTATATACGTGCCTCACAACCAGAGCGCTTCACCTCGAAATCGTGAACTCACTCACTGCAGATAGCGCTATAATGAGCCTCAGACGCTTCATTGCTCGCCGAGGATCGCCCACCACCATATTTTCCGATAACGGGACTAACTTTGTTGGCTCTTCCCGCGAACTGCGCTCCCTACATGACAACTCGGTCGTAGAATACGCCACTAACCACAAAATTGACTGGCGCTTCATCCCACCGGCATCTCCGTTCATGGGAGGCGCTTGGGAGCGGCTTGTGCGGACAGTGAAAGCAGCCCTCAGATCTTGCCTAACAAATCAACCACTGAAGGAAGAGGTCCTGTCAACACTCCTACTCGAGGCCGAATCAATTGTGAATTCCAGGCCACTTACATATGTCCCGTCTTCCCCAGATGCTCCAGAGGCGTTGACACCATTCCATTTTATCCTCGGCTCCTCATCAGTCGTCCCATGGACCACGTCGCTGACAGACGCAGACCTATCCCGACGATGTGACTGGCGGAGAACGCTGCGCCTAGCAGATCAGTTTTGGGCACGATGGCTACGGGAATACCTACCGATGCTACGTACAAGGGGACCCAACAACAACTCGCGGAACCTTAGTGAGGGTGACGTGGTGCTGATCGCCGATCCTACCCTCCCTCGTGGTTTGTGGCCACTAGGAAGGGTAGCAAAGGTCTACCTAGGACCCGACGGAGCGGTCCGCGTGGCAGACGTCCACACCAGAGGGGGCATGCTGCGCAGACCGGCCCGGAAACTTATCCTGATGGAGGCCGCGCCTCAGCCAGTAGCCACCAGTGGTTAGTGTTCCACTGGGGGTCCGGTATGTTAGCGACTGGCTGGCACGCGGCCTCCTTCGAACGTATTGTTTGTGAAGTATTTTAATTTGTGTTTGACAATCAGTCTGCCTGTCACCGCCTATCTATTAAGTTCTTGTTATTCTTTCATAAATAATTTAATTATAATATTTGTATAATATCTACGTGTTTCCATTATATCACCAATTCATCATACAGTCCACTTCACTAGCTATCAATCTTGAAGGAATGTTTTGTCTAATTAAGTTGACCTGAGTTTTAGGTATTTACACACCAGCTGCTCTTATCTGCTTTTCAATACATTTAAGCTTTAAACTTTGATATAAGTAGGATGCAAGTCCATAAACGCAATAGCCAGATTAAATATATATGAACGAGTACTGGATACCAATTGGGTTCATGGTCACTTTACTCATATGCATAAAGACATTACATACACATACATACGAGTACGAGTATGTAGGTACCTAAGTAACTCTGTCTGTGTGTAATCAAATCTTGCAAGTTAAATTTGATCCACTTCCCGGTTTCCGATTGAGCTGAAATTTTGCATACATACGTAAGTCGGGTGACAATGCAATATTATGGTGTCATCGAGCTGATCTGATGATGGAGACCGGAGGTGGCCATCGGAATTAACTATAAAACAACGAAACCTAATTGTGTTTGGGGTTTTTAGAATTGTCTCGATGAGCATTAGTTGCCTGTGGAAAGAAAAGTACAGTCAGCGATAAAAGCTTGTACCAAAAATGAAATTTTTGCCAAAAACTTATAAAGATTTGGTACAAGACGACGCACATATAAGGTAGTCGTTGCGAAATAAAAATAATTTACCTACTGTGACATGTATCTATACTTAGCCCTTTTTAATATTGTATACTTTATTTTCAGAAATTCCATGCATCGACAAGCTTCAGAAGTCACTAGTAATGGGCAGTACGAAGAACAAAGGTGAAATTCTATACCCCGGAGACGTTAAAATCAAGGTCGCGGAACCGAAAGGACTCAACGCGCTTCACTTCGAGGATGTCATCTACAAGACGCTAGTGTGCGACAAGAAAGAGGACGAGCCACTCAACGAGGGAGACTTCTGCTAATGATTCCACGGGGTGTCCCGTACAAACCACTGACGTATATCTCAGGGCTATAACCGCGAAAATCGAAGTTCGCAAATTGCGGGGATTTTTCTCTGTCACTCTAATTACGCCTTCGTTGGAGTAAAAGAGAAAGATCCCCGCAATTTGCGAATTACGGTTTTCGCGGTAGCCGCTCAGGACCGGCCTTACTCGTAGTAAGATAGGGCATGAAGGGGGCCAGGACACCGCTACAACGCGATTGGTTGACGAGTTCGCGTCACGCGCACGATTGGTCGCAACTAGATGCGTTAAGCTGCACGATTGGCTCGATTTCGTGAGTGACACCATTGAACTAAATACGATTTTAGTGCCTAAGTATAAGGCCCGTCCATATACGTCAATGGTACAAACGCATTTTATTTTATGTATTATTAGATATGTTTTAGCGTTACAACTTTTTATATCTTTCATCACAGAAAAAGTAACTCATACCAGCATATTTTCAGAAACCTACGCATTTGTACGGGAGAGCGGTAGACAATGTCGTGGAATGTTCCTAATATCTTGTACAAACAGCAACACTTCTAACTGTACATCGCTGGATCTTATTACATTTAAGGCTTAAGGCCCACCGTAACAGTGTGGCCGATGGTATCTTTGATGACACAGTTAATTGACAGTGTGTAGAGTTAGACCAAGCAGCGTGTAGAGTTTAGTGCAAGTGTTATTTTAAACGTCAAACTTCTATGAAATAATCTTCGTGACCCTCCTTAACTTAATCTTGCCATACAACTCAACAAAATTGTTTAAAATAATTAGGAAAAAGTTCTGATAGACGTACCTACTAGACGTAGACCCTTAGGTACTCCTCGGCTAGCGTTACCTAGTTATATTAAAGTCACATTAACTTCTTGTGCATAGGCATAAATTTAATACCTTAGTGTTTAACAGTGTTGTCGGCGAAGTTCTGAGTTTGTAATAAATATAATCACAGAATATGTGCCTGTGCACAGGTATCACCATTTTTATAATAAGATATATAATAGAAATGTATATTATTTTCCAAACAATGACATGCTACGAATTTATATAATTAAATAAGTTATAAGTACATCTATAATTAGACTACTATGTTAACCGCATATTACCGAATTGTAAATGTAAATATGTATGTATACCTACCATTACCTAAAATACTCATTTTATGAATATATTTAAATTTTTTGTTAAGCAGCAGGTTTTTTCGTCAATCCCCTTTATTTGCAGGAAACAATACCTATGGTAGGTACCTCCGTATAGCTTTCTAGATAAAAAGCAACCTATTCTTGTTTATGAGGCATGATGGCGTGGGTCGTTGTTGGAAATAGAATATCGAAAAAAATCGGCACTCGCACGTTTCATCATGACGTCAATTCATTCATAAAGTTATTACGGTGATGTGCCAATATTGCGCGCCAGTTTCATGTCCAACTCTTATGACTATTTTCGAAAAAATGTGGCGTGCATATGCACGACGGATGTGTGGTAAATGCACCGCAGTGCATCGAGCAGCTGCCCAAGTTTTATTAGCGATTGGTTTTATTTTGGTTGTCGGGTCGAGCGGGGAGCAGTAGAGAGCCTGGCCGCGGTGTGGTGTAACAGAGCTAAGTGGCGCAGCAGGCGCGCGGCGAGTTGGCCCGCTGCCCGGCGCGCGCGCCAGTCCCCGGCTCGCCGGCCCCGCCGCCGCCTGCGCCCGCCGCCCGCCCCGACCCCGAACGACACGACACGACTCCAGCACACCCGCTCTCCAATATACTACGGCGCTGCCCTCGTAAATTAACCGCGAGCTTTCCACACATAAAAAAAAATTCTTCGGTAATCTAGTACTGTTTGTGTTTACGCGCCTAGAGTCTGAGAAATAGTGGCGAGGAGCTGCCGATTTAGGTCGCCCGGTTCAGTGCTAAGCAGCGGGATATTTTTATTGCTACTGTTGGGTGCAGACGTACGAACTCCCGGAGCACGTTACTAGTTAAATAAATTATTATTTATAGCATAGAATCGTAAAGCTCATTCCATAAACATATAGTAATCCCTAACCGTGTACCGCCGTTTGATAGTCGAATGCGCGGAGGATTTACAGTGATTGACTCGGTTAAAGAGCTATGATGACGCGAGACGGAAGAACGATGTGATTGATGTGTTGGTGTAGTTGCTGCATTTAGGTGAAATCGTTGACATTTTAGTGCATTTTTGTGAAGTGTAGTGTTGTGAAGATGCATCATTTGTATGTGCAAAAAGGGGACCCGCTGTGCCCGCTGGGTTTCCACCCGCAGGTGCGGTGGCCAACGCGCTGCAAGCGCTGCTTCCGCGACTACAAGGAGCACGGTGGGGGTAACGGAGGCCGCGGCAGCACCAATCGCGCTGAAGACTTCACTGCCTCCACTCCCAGCCTTTCCAGTTGGAGCTCGCCTGCGTCACGGTAGTAACCTTTTCCCCAACACTTGAAAATAGTAACTAGTCTTCATATCGTTAATATTGAAAAATGGTTCGCGCTATGCAATCATGTAAGAAATGGACTGTAGGTTTCGCCAATCCGATGAGGCTGTAGTAGGACGCAAGAGTCACATGTTGACATAACTTGAGTTTCTACGTAATTGGGTCGATCAACTATTTCTATAGTAGCATAGTTTCTTAGAAGAGCTGCTGTACCATGTTCTACAAACGTGCTTAGTAGATGTCCCATTATGGAAAGGCTTTGTAACTACCAAAAATGCAAGTTTGGTTCATTTAAATACGAAATAACTAGTATTCTAAGTGTGACCCAGGAGACCGTAACCATGGCAACTAATGACAAGAAAAAGTTGATTCTACCAATTAATAATTGCACCCTTGATGTCTGAAACAAACCGAACATTAAGCAAATGAGATAATGGCGTACGAGGAAGTCGAAATAGAATCCCTTCTTGTTTCAGGGCGCCAAAACAAAATTCTTTCTGGTTAAAAAGTATTTCGATGGGAAATAGGTCAATTTTTTAGGCCGAGTTGTGGCAGAGACCTTGGCTTATATTTTGACGATGACAAAATGATGGGTTGTAGAGTGATTAGCAAAGTCACAGAGCAAATAATGAAACTGAATGCTGAGGGCATACGTAAAATCTAGAGTAGGGTTACAATTACTTACTTATACCCAATTCTCAGCTAACTTTGCTACATGGTCACTATGGTCAGGTCAGAGTTATTGCACCTAAACGTTATTTATATTTATGCCAGATTTATATTAGTTGATTTTTATTTACCTATTTATTTATTTTTTTATTTATTTGGCTCACAAAACAAGTTACAGACATTTACACTTACAGTTCAGATCTGGACTATAACTCCAAACATGTGTGCACAGAAGGATATGAACATTCAGTTAAAATATAACGCTAGAGGGATGAGATGTCAAGAAAAAATATATAAACAGTAGTAAGATTTACACATTAATTGAGTTATCTATTGATTGGTCTGTTTAGGGTGCTTTAGGTCCTAATAATTTGATTAGGTTACGTACATTGGTAATTTAAGTTTGTACATGCTCTTTTTAAATACTTATCAATAACACTTGTTTTTACTGAGCCCATAACCTGATATAAATATATAGACCGGTAATTTTGTTGGTAGCGTAGTTCAAATAAACCAATCGGTATAACCAATTTCAGTTGAAATTATGAATACGTTTTATGTTAAATATAAATTAGAGAAATTGTTTTATTTTTCTCTTTTTATCTGTTAATCCTTTGCCATGAATAAACTATTACTATTTAATTTAAAGATTTATTTTTTAGTGTAATTAAATAAATATACACGGTGTAACATGAGGAAACCGAATAATTTTAACCACGCATTTCTGAGGTCAAAAGAAAAAAAAACTTTTTTTTTTGTTTTTTCAATTTTTTTAACGTATTTGTACATAAAAAATTAATGTCATTGGTAAACTTGTCACTTAAAATTGATTTTTACATTTTTTTTTTCGTAAAACCTACTTCTTGCAAAGTGTTACTTGGCACTTTTTGACATCTATCAATAAGGATATTTAGACTACGTCCCATAGCAGCAACATCACCATCAAAGGCCTTTTACACTATGTAACAATAAAAACTAGTTTTTTTTTATTAATATTATCTCTGAAATTAGGAGAATTTCAAAAAAGTTTATAGGACATTTTTGTCTCTAAATATTATCAGGAATACGCTGTTAAAATTATTCGGTTTCCTCATGTTACACCGTGTAGATACAATGAAGATACAATCTTACACGAGTCGACCTAAATAGTCACCAGTAAGCTCAATGAGACTTGTGTTGTGGCCGTTGTGGGCCTTGTGGGTACTAGACGACGATTAATATGAGTTAAATATCGTTCTTATTGTGGATCTTAATTGATCAACGTCCCTTGATATTGCTTCTATTTTAACGAATATTGACACACTTAGTTTGTAATTGGATTAACACATAAGATACTTACGTACTTTATATTCAGAAATTATCTTGATGTGAAATAAGGAATACAAGTTGGTTTGGATCTTACTAGTTATTAACCAGATGCATATGTCAGTCTACTTCAATACTAAAATACTTGTATTGTGTATTTTGAACCCACCTATAGGTACTCAATGGATCTTAGTGATCAAGACGATTAGTTATTTCAATAAATAAATTCAACATTACAACATTGCCCTATAAATAAATATATGTTTTTGTGAAATATCTACTCGTAAACGGCCGTATCTTTTTAGGGTTCCGTACCTCAAAAGGAAAAAACGGAACCCTTATAGGATCACTCGTGCGTCTGTCTGTCTGTCCGTCTGGCACAGCCCATTTTCTCGGAAACTACTGGACCAATTAAGTTGAAATTTGGTACACATATGTAAATTAGTGACCCAAAGATAGGTTCGAAGTTATTTAAGATAATTTTTAAGAAAAAAAAACCGACTTCGATGGGGGCCGATGAAAGATTATTGTAGATGGTACACTATGTAGAAAAGGAGGTAAAACCACCCACTTTTTTACTAGCATTTCGCTTGTGTATAATGGCTCCTCTACAGGATGGGCCAACGCCGGCCACTCCAAGGGACGCAGCCATGCACTATCACTTGCTCCCTCTAACTCGAACTCGAGCTTGACAAAAATGTGGCTTAAAAACTTAACTTGCTTAACGAACATAACGAAAAGGAAAAATCGCCAAACGTGATCTATGCGTCGTTTAAGAGTTCTGTTCTGATCATCATCAGCAGTTCCACTTCATCAAATGCAACAGTTTTTAATGAAAATGCTTGATTTTCTGATCTAAATACAAAAATCTCTATACGCATGCCTTTAAGATTTGAGGAGTTCCCTTGATTCCTCATGGATCCCATCATCAGAACTCGAGCTTGACAAAAATGTGGCTTAAAAACTTATCTTGCTTAACAAACATAACGACGAGGACAAATCGCCAACCGTGAACTATGCGTCGTTGAAGAGTTCTGTTCTGATCATCATCAGCAGTTCCACTTCATCAAATGCAACAGTTTTTAATGAAAATGCTTGATTTTCTGATGTAAATACAAAAATCTCTATACGCATGCCTTTAAGATTTGAGGAGTTCCCTTGATTCCTCATGGATCACATCATCAGAACTCGAGCTTGACAAAAATGTGGCTTAAAAATTTAACTTGCTTAACAAACATAACGAAGAGGGAAGCATCCTTGGGCCAACGCTCTTTCTTATATATATGAATGACATTCTTTCAATTCAGCTGCAGAACACAGAGTTGATATGTTATGCTGACGATACTGTGGTCCTCTTCAGTGGGCGTTCGTGGCCTGAGGTAACCTCTATGGCAGAAACTGGTATGTCATGTGTAGCGGACTGGCTGGATAAAAATTTACTCACCTTGAATACTAAAAAAACAAAATTTTTAACTTTTTATAAAACACTTTCGTCAGCACCTCTCTCTTGTAACACTTTGGCATTGTCGTCCAGTCACGGTTTATGCGACTCCATTGAACGCGCTGAGACGGTCAAGTATCTCGGAGTGGTGATTGACCAAAAGCTGTCCTTTAGACAACACATCAAAATACTATCTGGTAGGGTGAGAAAAGTTATTTATGTTATGAAGCTTCTAAGGGGTGGGGCATCCCGGGATATTTTAAAGCTTGTGTATTTTGCACTCTGCCAATCTATTATTCAGTACTGTATTGCGGCCTGGGGTGGCGCCGCCAAATGTGCAATGATAGAGGTAGAAAGGGCGCAGCGAGCTGTGCTGAAGGTAATGCTGAGGAAACCTTTCCGCTATCCTACCAACGAGTTGTACGGAGAAACGTCAGTTCTTAGAGTTCGTCAACTTTTCGTAGTAAAAGCTGTTACTGAATCTCATCGAACTGCTGTAGCTTCTGTAGACCACGTCAGACGTCGTCAAAAACGTCTTAATCACCTGACTGTCTGTTGTCCTCGAGTTAACACTGCTTTCGCCAAACGCTTTCCATTCTTCCTGCACCCCATAGTCTACAATAGGGTTTCTAAATTATGTAAATTTGATGACTTCTCTTGCTCTGTATTAAAATCGAAAACTAAGAAATGGCTTCTTACACAGTCTTACGATCAGACAGAAGAAATTATTCGTACTTAGGTAGCGTATACACACACACACACACACACACACACACAATTCACTCCTTAAATTTAAATCCACTTACGCTGCATGGTTTATTTCTGATTGTGCTTTTTGTTTGTATATATTCCTGCATGCATTTTTTGTACTTAAATTAAATTTATATTAGATAGTTCTTAAAAAAAAAAAACGGCCATCATATTCAGTTTTGTGAAAGTCTCTCAGTAAATTCTATTTTTCCGGTTCCCGAGATACAGGCTGCGCCTAGTTTGGGGCCGATGGATATTAAGTTTAATTGTAAAATCAAATTTTCTGCTAAGTTCAATCTGTGATGTCAATTGTAAAAATATTTGGTCAATAAACGATTTGATTTGATTTGATTGATTTGAAGAGGACAAATCGCCAACCGTGAACTATGCGTCGTTGAAGAGTTCCGTTCTGATCATCATCAGCAGTTCCACTTCATCAAATGTCACTTTTTTGGATGTATATGCTTGATTCGTTGATAAAAAACCAAAAATCACTATGTGTATGCCTTTAAGATTTGAGGAGTTCCCTCGATTCCTCATGGATCCCATCATCAGAACTGGATTTTGACAAAAACGGGACCAATCTGTATGCACATACATTCAATCAAAAAAAGAATTTTCAAAATCGGTCCAGTAATGACGGAGTTATGGAGTAACAAACATAAAAAAAAATAAAAATAAAATAAAAAAAAACATACAACCGAATTGATAACCTCCTTCTTTGAGATTTGGAAGTCGGTTAAAAATAGCCAAAAAGTGGCCATCCCCCCCCCCCTTTATCTCCGAAACTACAGGGTCTAAAATTAAAAAAAGAGGTAAGCTACAAAAAGTCTGCAGCGATATTGATAGCCCTCGCAGTGCCAGTGTTATTTATACGTCATGATTTCATACAAGTTTGACGTTTAAAATAATCCTTGCACTGCGTGGGCTATCAAATCCGCTGCAGACTCTTCTTGGTCTGACTCTGGTACCTAGCCCACAAGGGTGCTTTCATAAGTCGAGTTTCACAAAGACTAATACTCAATCATCGACAGTTTTATCCTTTTTGAAGTCGATTTTACTTCTTTTTATTAATTTTAGAATAAAGAAGAATATTTAGAGAGCGTTTATTCGTGGCAAAATAAAAGAATTTACCATTTTCAGTTTTAAGTTTTTTATTCTGCAAGAGTCGTTCCTGTCTGGCCAAACTATCATGGCACTACACATTTTTGCGCTTCTGGTACGTTTCAAGGTCTGGATCTGACGTATGTTTGCGGAGTTGGACCTCAAGGAACCCATAATATATAGACCTTAACACAAATGTTCCTTCAGAACTTATAGGTATTTGACACTCTTCGGCCAATACTCCTCCTTTGTGTATAGGTCGCTAGACGTTCATTCGGAACCCTCACCACAAAATAATTAAGAGTCACATTGTATCGAATCGAGCAACTTCACGCCACTCAGGATGAATCCGACCTTGACTTGTAAATATAGGTTACGATGTCCTCGACCTTCGTAAGGTATACATGCAGCAGCGTCGCACCGTCGATGTTGCAAGACGTGTACCGCACTGATTCTGAAGAGCTGGCTTTTTTGACTTCTCTACTTTTTTAAAATCATCTCTGTCGCATCGCGATTCCCATAGAACGTCGTCTTCGTTGAAATCGTCTAGCCTTCGCCTAGTCGGCTGTGATTGATCCTTATCGAAAGCTCTGGACCCCTATTCGACAAGCGACGTTTGACGTTTCGTGTTGATCTCCCGTTGATGTGGGAAAAATCATAAGTTCTCGAATACGTACAATGTCAAAATTTGACATTAACAATCCACAGTTAGGGTGACAAGCAAACCAAACCGAACCACCCTTAGTTTAGAGTTGAGTTTTGGTTGTACCAAATGATATTATCCACCGTTGATGGAATCAAGACTCAGTATGCAATAAAATCAACTGTTGATGTGACGTGGATGCGAAATCTGACAGTTGTACGTTTCGAATTTGGCCCCAGCACCTCTTTTTTCGGCTGCTGCTTAGACTTGGACACAGCAGGCGGCTTAGCGGCAGTTATTAACGGGCAGTAGAAGAGTAGGTAGCGGTGGAACGTTTTGGTGTGAACGCTATGCCCGAGAGCATAGCTTAACTAAGCTTGCATAATTGATTTTGTTATCACAAATAATCATTTATCAATGATAATATTTATCACGGCCGAAGTGATTATACCGGCCGTCTGTAGTTTTAAAACAAATACAGTAAGATTGATAATAACAATTGCCACATAAAAAACCAGATATAAAACGCAACACATTAATTCTGACCATGTAAATTAAATACTTACGTCACTTTCTCGATTTTAAATTTTAAATTGCCTCCCTGGTACAAATGGTTCAATTAGAGTTTTAGTCTGGTACTTAAATTATGGTACTGTTAGGTATCCATAATTATTATAATTTACTTAAATTACTTATACTAAACTTATCATAATGGACCAACCAATCTACTTTACAAAACAACAATCGTTCGGCACACAATTCATATACTTAAAGCGTAATCTACGTAAGTTATCCATTTTCGTGATTCTTTTTCTGCCTTTTTCATTGAAACAAAAAGAGGATGTGGCACATTTCCAAATTCCAGAGCGTCTTTACGAATTGTTTGCATTGCGCTCGGCAGCAGTGACGGATTGACGCACCGTACGCACAGTATACATATCGTAATCAGTATAACATAGGGACTCATATCGTGAGTCAAAATTATGCCTTCAGGGTTGAGTTTTCCACCCAATCTTTTTTTCAACTCTTTACTCTTTAGCTATGATACAGAAACACAACGAACGAGCGAAAAAATATCTTCCATGGGTCCCAAATTGCGCATGAGATGTAAGGCTGTGACATTGTATTATTTATTCTGTGACGTTGTCTAGTAAGACGAAAATGGCAAAAATAATACTTACTTACCTATAGCGGATTGCCGAAATGAAATTTGGTTTTGAAAAATGCTCTTGTAATTTTTACGTAAAGAAACTCGTCCTCAGAAACTATGAAATTAATGTTAACATAATACAAACATACCTACCTATTTTTCTGTGTTCTTACACTACATATTTTCATTAAACGGCCAATACATTATGCCTAAGCCATGTTATGTTCTTCAAGATTAAGTAGGTACCTACATAAAAGTTGAAGGTTGTTGGAAATAATTCCGAAAGCAATGAGAACCTACTTTGAAAGATCCCTACATCCCCTAGAAAGGAATTCTTATTAATACGACATTTAATCAAGTTAGATCTAAGGATGTACCTACTAACACTTAGTGCAGAGTCAACGCCAATTTGTATTAGTATAGGTACTTATTATCTACTGTCTACAAACCCGACCTCGTGACTGTCACCTCCACATTTCGGTCAGATTTTGCACCCAACCGATACAGGGGTAATTAATCAACTATTGATTGATCAGTGGGCTGAACACTAAATTCCTGCTGCGCGCAATTTGCTTTGGCACGAAGCAACATCTGAAATCGATACCTACACAAAAAGTGAACTAATCAATACGTAGGTACGTAATATATACCTACTACGTATCTCCCTATACGTATCTAGAGACAAATCCTGGGTGAAGGAGTAGTTGCACACGATGAAACGTGGTTTAGCCTCCTTCACACTAGGCGAGAACTGAGACCAGCGCGCCGCTCTCCCACCTTCGTCACCGCGGGCACGGCATTCTCCTGCCAGCTATGCGGTCGGCGTTGCCGTTCTCGCATTGGACTTAATAGTCATTTGCGGAAGTGCCGCACTCTTAATATGGACGCTGTTTAAACCATCATCTTATTGATGTGACAGGCCAATGATGATGATGATCTCCCTATAACTAGTAGGTATATTATAGTGAGCGAACCTTCTTCTTCTTACTTGCGTTATCCCGGCATTTTGCCACGGCTCATGGGAGCCTGGGGTCCGCTTGACAACTAATCCCATGATTTGACGTAGGCACTAGTCTTAGTAGTCTTTACGAAAGCGACTGTGCCATCTGACCTTCCAACCCAGAGGGGAAACTAGGCCTTATTGGGATTAGTCCGGTTTCCTCACGATGTTTTCCTTCACCGAAAAGCGACTGGCCATTGGCCAATATCAAATGATATTTCGTACATAAGTTCCGCAAAACTGATTGGTACGAGCTGGGGTTTGAACCCGCGACCTCAGGATTGAAAGTCGCACGCTCTTACCGCTAGGCCACCAGCGCTTAAAAGTGGCTTAAGATACAAAGCAATTTTATCTCCGAAAAACGCTCTCATCATAAACATTAATATTTTCTTTTGTTTAGTTTTCGACCTTTTGTTAAGAAGCATCGTTGATAAAGTTGTAGCTTGTAGAGAGCCATTCAAAAAGGACTCATATACCTACATCATCATTGCCAAATGGGGACCCAAGCCGAATTCAAACCGCTTCTCTTAGGGCCCGATTCGGATTTTGAAATAGACATCTATTAGACATCACCAAGATACGATAACGATATGTTTAACCTGACCTGTCAAATTTGACATTTGCGCGATTCTGGAGATACTCTTGAACGATTTCCACAGGATATGACTTAGAGATCCGATTTACATCTAATAGATACCTATCTTACTCTGATAATGTAAAAGTGAAATTGGTTGCCCGAATTGCGCTGCAAAAGAGAACTAGTTGATATCGAACTATAAAGGCTTGGTCAAACAGCCGGCGCGACGCAGCGCCGCGTCCGCGCCGCGTGATGCCGACGCGATGCCTGTTCAAACAGGGCGCGCGCGGATCGCGCCGGCCTCACGCTCTCAACACGCCCTCATCGCGCGCGCGAACGCGGCGCACCGCTCGCTGCCTAACGTCCGATCCTACTGATGTGACCTTGCGCGACGCGGCGGGCCGCCGCGTCCGCGCGGCGCAGCGCTGCGCACGCGCCGCGTGGACGCAAGGGGCCGCGCGGCGCGGGGCGCGACAGAAGCGAGGCGTGATACCGGCGGGACGCAGTCTGTTTGACGTCGGTAACCTGTTAGCATGTGCCGCGGTCGCGCGGCGCGGACGCGGCGCTGCGTCGCGCCGGCTGTTTGGCCAGGCCTTAACATATCTAGAATGGATCTAGTTCGGATACGGCAGATATTTTAAGTTTTCGTAAATGCGCTCTTACATACTTTATTTTGATATCCGTCTTCATTTTCGTAGCACACTGGTCGGACAATATTAGATGGATGGACAAGGGATGAAAGGCACTCATTTCTGGCGAGGTAGTTTAATAACTGCCCAATAGTCCGAGGCTGAAATGATGCCTTCCAACCGAGTTAAACACTCTACTTTTCAATTAAAACCAAAATATTACTTTGCTAATCCGCGTAAAAAGATAACGTGCTAGTCAATCAGTGCTAACCCGTTATACTTACTTGCGTATTTTTTGCATGCAATTAATTTTCCCACCCTCCCACCGCAAAAATAAATACGCAAATAAATATAACAAACCACCACCAAAAGAATAATACTCGACACGTGTTTCGCCTCTCTACGAGGCATCCTCAGGAGCTGTTGACGGTCTGACGTCCGGCAACGGAAACGGTTTTTGCGGTGGGAGGGTGGGAAAATTAATTGCATGCAAAAAATACGCAAGTAAGTATAACGGGTTAGCACTGATTGACTAGCACGTTATCTTTTTATGCGGATTAGCAAAGTAATATTTTGGTTTTAATTAATATGGATTTCCGCAAAGTAACGCCTGATTCTATTAACTCTACTTTTCATTTCGAATACGAGGGAAGCAAAATGCATGTTTTTTTTATAAAACATCATTCTAAGTAAGTAAAAATAAGTTTGTATCGTATTTTTTGAGGGTAGGTACTTTCAATTAACAATTTAGGCAAAAGTATCGTTATTTGTGGAATGGGGAGTCAAATATTAGGATGGAAATTGTATAACAAATCCATTTATACTCAAATTTCAATTGCTTTTCGTAAAGAAATTAATAAAATCGTACTTAATTGGAACCTAAAATGCTCTAGTGCAGAAATGTATCATTTTCTGCACACCTTTTAGAACAACAATGACCCTCTTTCAGAGCATTAGAAATGAAAAATACTTAGCTGACCAAACGCCGGCCAACGGTCGTATCGAGCACGGCACGCTGTATCACGAGTTAGCCTTTTCAAGCAGCTGAATTACTTACATATTTGTTGCAGGGGTCGTGACGAGGAAAATGGCGCAGACAGGGAGAGGACGGGCCGAGGGTGGGCGTCCACCACCAACCTTAGCACGGAGCCGCCCAAGAAAGACGCCTTCTCCACGGGTAAAACTATTGAAAACATTAAAACATGTACCTAATATTAGCTCAATTTCTTAGGATGTAATGTAACGCATCGGAAAAAACGAAATAGTTACTCAACTAATCTTTACTTATATTGACATGCATAGACACCAAACAAGAGAGGTACTTACATAAATAGGAGCCTCTTATGGTAAAGAACCTACCTCGCTGAATAAATACGTTACGTATGTGTGCACTTGCCAAGTAATTTTATAAATGGGGTAAGGGTCAAAGGGCCGATCCCTTCATCGTCCCGTGGTCGATAGAGCCAGCCGACCTTCAATTACTTAAGCTTGTAATTAATTAAATACAGGTTAAGTAGGGACGATTAACGCCACTAGCTTACATAACTTTAACGGCTCGGCCACGACATTGAGCGACTTGCGACGGCGGTAGCGATAACCATAGGTTGGAGCGAGACACAGCGATCGGACTACATATTTAGTGTATTATTTTATCTTATGTCGAGAGCTTTTAAAGAATGACTCCCTGTATGTCCTACATAATGCCATGAAATCAGTTCCTTACTTGAGTCCCACCAACTACGAGAACACTCCCTGGTAAAAGGTGTACAAGAACACTACTGGACAGCGTTGTTTGCAGGGTTCGGTAAACCGAAATCATCGTGGACGTCGACGCCGGACCTTGCCGCGGAGGAGACGAGCAACGCTGTGACCGTCAGTTTGAAGCTGCCCAAACGGCGGCTTACGGGGCCGCTGCCCGCCCTCGACACTGGCCAGACCGCCGTCGCTACAGGTAGATTTCGACATTATTTTTTAACGCCATCATCATTCTCTTGCCCTTTTCCCATTCACTTGGGGTCGGTGCAGCATGTCTTTCTCTTCCACACCTCATCATCTCATCATTAACTTGCGTTCGTTTCATATCATCTCTCACGCAGTCCATCAACCTTTTCCTCGTACTTCCCTCCACATTCATTCGTAATACCTTTCTCGTCCACATCGCTCGTCACATGCAGAGGCGTAGCTAGAGGATATGGCGCCCGGGGCAGACACCAAATTTGCGCCCCCCCCCCCCCCAAACGAAATGAACTAACGAAACGAAAGGGTTATTTTTTGCTTATTAAAGTTTACTTTTAATTTAGACAAATACAGTGTACCTATGTTTTTTTTAGTACATCGGTGGCTAGCAAGCTTACGACCCACCTGCATTTTAAATCTTATAAACTTCTTTTTCGGAGATCTCCTTAGACTTAAAGGTTCAATATCGCTTGAGTTTGGGATCGTAGACTATTCATTGGTACAGCGCGCGCCTTTGGACTGATTTGAAGGGTCCAAGGTGGCATCCAGATGCTCCTGTCCAAAGGTGACAGCAGTACTCAATATATGGGATCAGTCTACCCCAGAATAAAGTATCGCCTCCCTTTATTGAGCACACCGAGTTTTTTGGATACGAGCGCAGCCTACCCAGCAAGGTGGCTACAAAATTATTGGACATCACTGATGGAGATGTCAACACCGATCGAGGCTCCCAATACTCCCGACATGGGAAGGGTTATGCCTTGAAAAATGAGGTTTTCTTAGTGGTAAACGCGCAAAATTGAGTCTTGGTGGGATTGAATTGGACTAAATTGTCCCGATCCCACACCGAAACTCCGGATAGAATGCTCTCGATACCTGACACAGGCTTTTCACGACATTCTAGTATCACAGACCGAGTGATATTGGCACGGCATGTGTTATACAGGGTGGTCCAAACCATGACGTAAAATTTTTTTTTCGTTGCTCACGCTTTGGGCTATTAGAATAGGTATGTATGTTAGCCGACTTTTCGTACTTTCGAGTTATGATTTTTATTACTTTAAACTTTTGTTAAGAAATTCCGGGGTGAAGCAATTAATTTATTTAAAAAAAAACGATTGAACTTTTTTAATTGTTTCTTTTTGTAACATAATCCTTGACAAACGGCGCAGTTGCAAAAAAAAATCAGCATCCTTACTTGGCTGAGTTGGGAAAAAAAAGACAAGTTTTACGTTCAAGCATGTCAAGCTTAGATGTTGCCCTTACCTAAATAAATAAAAAATACAAGCGATTTCAAGGACTTTTGGTTATATTAGAAACTGCTAGACCCTAAGTTTTTTAAAAGGTCAAAAAAGTGATACTCAATAGTCATAATTTGTCAGAGACGCCGGTCAAAGGAACTGAGGTGGAAAGCTTCCAAATTAGTAATTCATTAAAAAGTCCTCTTTTGTTATTTCTACTATTATTTTATGGGGTCACTTCCCCATCGCTATTTCATCTTATCAGTGCAAAGAAGGCATAAAAGCAAAGCAAAGCTTCACCCCGGAATTTCTTAACAAAAGTTAAAAGTCTCGAAAACTACGAAATATCGGCTAACATCGTACATGGGGTTTATTCTGATAACCCACGACGAGTATTCTAAAAAAATTTTTGGGCGTCATGGTTTGGACCAGCCTGTATACAGGGTGGCTAAAAAGTTGCCAGGGAAGTTTTGGGATTATACTGAGCAACTTTTACTTTGACTCCAACCCCTAAGTCGCGAAAAAAAATTTGACTGTTTCCTACATTTTGGCTCGTCCATTTTCTATGGGAGGGTAAACTTTTTTTTCGCGATTTCGGGGTTGGTCCCGTAGTAAAAGTTGCTCAGTATAATCCCAAAACCTCCCTGGCAACGGGAATGTAGTTATTTTTTAGCCATACCTGTATAGTACTGTCGTCCGCATATCGATGAATGTCGTCGATAGACAACATGTCACAGATATGCAGCAGCAGCAGCAGCTATTGGAGCAGCCGGCCTAGCCAAGGTTACAATCGCTATCGCTTCGATAACGAAAAGCATTACGTCTCTCTATCACTCTTCCTTATTAGTGTGACAGTGACAGTTGCGTTTCGATCGCTACAGAGCGTAAGCGATTGGCATCTTGGCTACGCGGCCAGGTTCCGTCTACTACGGCTCATATGCGCCTGCCGGACAAAGGGCTAGCGATCCATTTGCATAGGTAGTCTCTTGGACAGTCCATAAGATGGTAACTTCGACAGAAGACCCCTAACGGAAAAGACGCGCTAATACGGGACACAACTCTGAAGCACTCGGCCCGCTCGCCTTATAAAACGAAAGCATAGCAACTCCCGCCGGTCAATATCCCTCTGCTCGATAGAAGTTTCTGGCATAGAGTATTCGCACTGCGGGATGGTGGGCAGTAGGGCGCTACCGTCGCCTTTCAAGGTCGAGTTTGAGGCAAAAAGAGTACCTAAAAGATCGGCTTTCTCTTTTCCGCTGTGGGCCAGAATACCATCCGCATTTCACACTTCACAGTGGTATGGTGGTAAATACGACTGACAAAGGTTTCCCTGCTGCCTTTTGGCAAGGCGGAGAGGTAGTCTTTTGCCCATTTTGGCGCCCCCCCTTGGACGGCGCCCGGGGCACGTGCCCCCTCCAACCCCCCCCTAGTTACGCCACTGGTCACATGCCCTTAACACGCTAGACAATTTGCCCTTACTTTTTCTGTTATGGGTGCAACTTTCAGGCTTTCTCTTATATACTCATTCCTTATCCTATCCATTCTCATCACGCCACACATCACATCCATCTTAACATTCTCATCTCTCTTATTTTTTAACCCATAGGTATATATGATACATATATAGGTATGTACTTATTTATATGTCACACAACACAGCCATCTTCAGTCTACGCACTGCAATGGGACCGACTCTTGTTCATAATTGCGTACGGATTCCTACTCTGAAAAACAACGCTCGCATTGATCGTTCCATTTCCTCTCAAGTCTGACGTCAGTGGCTTTTATGAGCGTTATAAAAAGGATTATCTGAATTGTGTGATTTTAAGAATGTGTTTAACTTGTAGACTAGGTTTTATTTAGAAGTAATAAATCATTTGCATTATGCAGACACGGTGACGCTGCGCCGGCCGTCAGCGTCGCCGCCGCCCGCCTCCGCCAGTCTCACCATCAACAAGAATGATTCACTGGCCGAACGCGTGCGCAAGGTAACAATAATATCCTGCAAGCGTTATTCGACTGCGTTTTCCGACAGCTCCTGACACTGCATCTTATTACGGGGACGTCGTGAAATGATGAAAGCCGAGTCTACTTCATCTAGGGGCTTTCGAATATGTAGCAAAACTTGAGAGCTCTCTATTGACAGTACAATTTTTTATCAAGGTGAAAATATAGTCGCCGTGTCTCGTGTTATTATTAAATAAGTCGAATTTTCCTCCAGTCCAGACTTCTACAAGAATAACATTCCTGAAACCTGTCTGTACTTAGGCATTCTTTTGATGTTTTACAATCAAGATTATGCCCGTTCTACTATGTATTTTTAAATTTTTAATATCCACTCTAACTGTTTTAAGAATTATTGCTACACGTCACTCCTTGACGTAAAAGTGGTACTATTCTGATGAGATGAACCGGATGTATCACATCAGTTTTATAATAGTCATAAAAGTGTACCTATGTTTAAAACGGGAGCGAAGACAGTATCCATTAAGAATTCCAAATCATTTACGATACAGAAAATATTTTATCACTTGAGAATGCTTACAAACAATATCGGCCGATCTATAAGTGTTTAGTTTACGTTTTAACTGAATAAACACAAAATCTATAAAAGAAATATAAAGTGGGTCAAGATGCTAGAACTGTCTACCACAGCTCTTCAGTCTGTTGCGAGGCCAGAAATAAACTTAAAAGGTCATCATCAAAGCGCGTGGTTGCGCGCCGTGCGTTAAAGTTAATCGAGGGAATGGTATTCACATATCCATAACTATAATAAAATAATATATCCAAAACTATTAATCCTTTATTAATAAGCTCTACTAAATTACAATCCAAGTACATCGATATGTTATTGGTCTGTTGCAGATGAACTTATTAAAAGCTCAAAACAGTTTCGAAAAAGAATCAAGCCTAGAAAAGGAAAAAGAGAAAACAAGAAGAAGTTTATCAAGAAGCAAAGAAGAGGAAAAACCATCGAGAGTAAAGGAAACCCCACCTCGGTCTTCAAACAAAGAGGACGTTAATTTTATGATGCAGGTAGGTACAAACAAAAAATAAAATATTTTAAACTCTCTAACGACATTGCAAATCAGTAGGTTATTATTATTATAAATTTTATTCTGGTATTTCAGGTAAAAGAATCGAGAAACTCCTCAAAGACTTCCAAACCGCCTTTACGCGGCGGGCCTTCGAAAGAGAAAGAGGAATCTGACGACGACGCAAGCACAGCAGGCACCACGACCACAGAGGGGACCTTAGTTGACGCTAATGTTAAGGACTACCAGGTAAATATCACTCCGGACACACAGAGCTAGGCTGCGGCTGGGCCCTGAACATGGAGAACTCAAAAAAAAATCTGGACTCGTGACGATTTTTAACATTTGCACTTTGCAAGTTGTCAATGATCTAAATGGGTGTGTGTGGGATTTTAAAAGTGTGTAGAGACGTCTTCACAACACGTTCATGACAATTTTTTAATTTGCTGAAATTCTCTCATTGAGAATAGTTAGGTATAAAATCATAATCCATTTAAGTACTAAATTTTATATTTTATATTAAATGATGCTAACGTGTTTTGTTAAACTTCTGAAATCTAAGGATTCATGTTTTCTTGTTAACGTGTACCTGCCTAAAATCAAAAAATAAAAATGTTTCGCTATTGCGAAATACCTACTGGTCAAATTTTGAACTTAACATTAAAAGCAATACAAATTGTAAATCATCTGTATATTTCAGGACCAAATAGAAGGACTAAAGCAGGAAGTAGACATTCTTCGTAAACGTTGCGAGCGAGTCGAAAAGGAAAAGAGCGACATCTTGCTTCGGAGGCTCGCTAACATTGACACGGCTAACAAGTACACCACCGGGCGCTCGTCAGAGGTCCTCAAGCTTCAGACGAAGGTCAACGAGCTGACCACGCAGAACGAGGATCTGAAGGACGAGAAGAAACATCTGTCGTTGAAGATTAAGGAGATTGAGTGTGAACTTGAGGTACCTACAATAACTGAAAAGAGGACGCGGAACTTTTATTAATGATGGTTTATTATCGATCGCGAAGAATTATGAATTCATACTTAGGTACATACTCGTATGCCTCGACCGAGATTGAATCCCGTTCCAAATTGAACTAGGTTTTGCTTTACCCACAAAACCATCGCAAAGATACATACAATTTTTACTCATTTGAATTATGTAGATTTGCTAAATTACTGAAAAGGTCCCCGGGCGCCGTCCAAGGGGGGGCGCCAAAATGGGCAAAATACCTCCCATAGAAAATGGACCAGCCAAAGTGTAGTACACAGCCAAATTTTTTTTTCGCGACTTGCTCGTTATAATCCCCAAACCTCCCTGGCAACGGAAATGCAGTTATTTTTTAGCCACCCTGTATAGGTACAGGATGGTCCAAACCTTGACGTCCAAAAAATTTTTTTATTATCGTCGTCGTGGGTTATCAGAATATACCCCATGTATGTTAGCCGATATTTCGTAGTTTACGAGTTTAACTTTCAACTTTTGTTAAGAAATTAATAATTGTTCGTGGTATTTGCACTGATAACATGAAATCATCATCATTCTAGCCTTCAGTCGCCCACTGCTGAGCATAGGCCTCTCTTCGTGTACGCCACTTATCCCGGTCCTGGGCTAGTCTCATCCAAAAGTGCCCCGCAATTTTTCGAATGTCATCCACCCCACGAGCTAACGGACGCCATAACATGAAATAGCGATGGGGAAGTGACCCCATAAAATAATGGTAGAAATAACTAGTGTCCGACCGAAGGTTCGGTTTCGGTTTCGGCCAGTTTCGGGTAAAAAATCATGTTTCGGCTGTAGTTTCGGTTTCGGCCAAAAAACGGCCGAACCTTTCGGCCGGGCCGAAACATACGAAAAAAATAAGTAGGACAACAATATTAATACCTATATATTATACTGATTCATGTATAGGTACAGAAATTAATTGGTTTATTATAAAACACAATTCCACTAATGAGGGCGCCACTGGACGGTCGACGCAGTCTTAAGAGGCTGTCAATAACTATAACGCGCACACTGTCTAATTGTTTCGGAACGAATGAGTGATTTTATCTCAATTTACTATTGGTTTGTGTTAATTCCACATGTCCTCTACTTCAGCTTAGCCTTTGGCCTCGCTGCGCCGTGCTCGGCCTGCGGTCTCGCTTTTTAATACAATGGACATTGGTTGGAGTCTGTGCTCAAGTACTTATCCTGAAGCCTGAAGCACGGCTTTGACTTCACATGAAAGTTTGCCTCACTGGGGCACTTCGGACTTTTAGGCCCAGGTGAAGATTGGTACCCGGCCTTGCGATCAACAAAAACTTTCGCGTTCGCGTTTTTGGTTGGTTTTTTGGATGACCCTGTATCTACATGTTAACTTGACTGGTGAATGAATAGAGTTAGACCAAGAAAATTCTGCAATGATTTTGATAGCATACGCAGTGCAACTAGTGCAAATGTTATTTATACGACATAATTTCATAGAAGTTTTGACGTTTAGAATAACACTTGCCCTGCGTGTGTTATCAAAATCGTTGCAGAATTATCTTGGTCTAACTCTAGTAATTTTCTTAAAAAATTGCTTAAGTAACATCAATTTCAAGGATATTGGGTGTTGACAGCCCCATAATATGTGTATAAAAGAGGTTTTATGACATTTTTTCAACGATTTTAACAAGTCTACAAAAGTTTCGGTTTCGGTTTCGGTTTCGGCCGAAACTAGAGCCAAAGCCGAACATTCGGTTTCGGTTTCGGCAAAAAAACATGTTTCGGTCGGACACTAGAAATAACAAAAGAGGACTTTGATCGGCGACTCTGAAAAATTAGGACTATTAAGTATCACTTTTCTGATCTTTAAAAAAAACTCAGTTTCTAAAATAACAAAAAGTCGTTGAAATCGCTTGTATTTTTTATTTATTTAGGTAAGGGCAACATCTAAGCTTGACATGCTTGAACGTAAAAGTTTGTCTTTTTTTCCCAACTCAGCCAAGTGAGGATGCTGTTTTTTTAGCAACTGCGCCGTTTGTCAAGGATTATGTTACAAAAAGAAACATTCAATAAAGTTCAATAGTTGTTTTTATAAATTAAATCTTCACCCCGGAATTTCTTAACAAAAGTTAAAAGTAATAAAAATCATAATTCGAAAACTACGAAACGTCGGTTAACATACATATATTCCGATAGCCCACAGCGTGAGGAATTAAAAAAAATTTGGACGTCAAGGTTTGGACCACCCTGTATAAGACATGCCGTGCTAACATCGCTCGTTCAGTGATACTAGAATGTCGTGAAAAACCTGTGTCAGGTATTGAGAGCATTCTATCCAGAGTTTCGGTGTAGGATCGGGACAATTTAGTCCAATTCAATCCCACCAAGACTCAATTTTGCGCGTTCAGCGCTAAGAAAACCTCGTTTGTGACGTTCCATGGTAAAAGGTACGGTAAGGTAGATAGGTTATGGCGGCTGGCACTTACGTCACATACTTAGCGCCGCAATAATATTGGAATGGCGTTAATAATAGCGTAAGCGCCAACCGCCATAAAGTACCTTTACCCGTGGGACGTCACATTTTTCAAGGCACAAGCCTTCCCATGTCAGGGAGTATTGGGAGCCTCGGCGTTGACATCTCCATCAGTGACGTCCAATAATTTCGTAGCCACCTTGCTGGGTAGTAGGGAATGCAAATCTGTTATTTTTAACAAGCTTTTATTAGGTCGACCTGTATGTAACTAACTATGTAATGGAATCTAAGGTAACTAATTTAACCATCTTCCAACGATCATAGCGTCATGAAAATTGGCAGCTGTATGTAGTTCTGATGACAATACAATAATATGGTACTGTCGAACTGATCTGATTATGGAGACAGGAGGTGGCTATAGGAACGTCGACCTGTATGTAACTAACTATGTAATGGAATCTAAGGTAACTAATTTTTCTCAAACATGCAATGAAATATTGATGTTATGTTCCTTATAATAGGCTGCGAAGTATGACGTTTCAGGTCCGGCTAGGACAAAAGGTCGTTAATGGAATTTCATACACATCTTGCAGGCCTAGGCCGGCAAAGTCCTCTTTTTTAATTTTCATTTCACAGATATTTGTGACACAGCATCGTGGCATTCATCCATAAAAAAAACTAGAGGCAGTATTTGCTTTATGGTTCGTAATGACTCTCTGCCACTACGCCTATAAAAAAAAAACAAAAAACAATGTTTGCTATAATTTGCAGTTTTATTTGTATAAAATCAACATGAACTTAATAAATAATACATTCTATAATTTTAAATTATAAATTTAACTACACAAATAAAAACAATTAAAATATTTCATCTAAACGTTAGCGGTAAAAAGGTCTACTCAAACACGCGTAGTTATATTTTTTAAATTGTTATGGAGGTAAAGTTGAAAAATATTCATTCTGTTTTATTGGATTTATGGTGCGTTGTTGATTTTTTGACTTTAATATGAGTTCCGACAAAATAATGAAATTAATATTAATTGTAATCGTAGGTGTTGGAATTGGCAGCGTAAGCAGAATTGATTTTAAATAACTTGCTGCCTCAGCCGCCAAGTCAAAGACGAAGTATGTATATGGTTGCTTATGGCAATTTTATTATTTGAGAAACTAAGAAAAATGGCTTACAGTTTATTAGAAACAGTTTTGTGGCATATTTTAAATGAATGTAACTACAAATTCGTCAACACTGTGGAAATTATACTTATTTACTCCATGCATAAAGCAACGATGTATGTGAAACATGATATCAACATGAAAGACTATGTAAACTTATGTGACGAAAACGACAGTCAGACGGATACAAGGCGAAAAAATCAAAGATACATGAAAGTATACGGTAGTAAAAATACACGACTCGTGTAAAACATACGCGTGATAATGATATAGGTACGTGTTGGTTATATTTTGGGTGTAGTTTACTTTTAGTTTTTTCTATAAATAAAGCTTGGGTTTCGTGGAATTTTTATTTTATTTATTTCATTGCATGTTTGAGAAAAGCACTATACATACCTCGGCGGGAAATGGGGTTGCCCGCGCTCAGACCTATCCGGCCTCGCTTCGCTCGGCCGTCTATATGTCTTCGGCCGGCAACCCCTTTCGTCCCGGCCTCTGTAGTAATGTACTATAACCATCTTCCAAGGATCGTAGCGTTATGAAAATTGGCAGCTGTATGTAGTTCTGATGACAATACAATAATATGGTACTTTCGAACTGATCTGATGATGGAGACAGGAGGTGGCCATAGGAACTCTGTGATGAAACAACGCAACCTAATTGTGTTAGGGGTTTTTAGAATTGTCTCGATGAGTATTAGTTGTCTGTCGTGAGAAAAGTACAGTCAGCGATAAAAGCTTGTACCAAAAATGAATTTTTTGCCAAAAACTTTTTGTATGGAAATAACCGCGGTTTCGGTTAATAACCGATTATTTCCATACAAAAAATAACCGATTTGCATTCCCTACTGGGTAGGCTGCGCTGGTATCCAAAAAAACTCGATGTGCTCAATAAGAGAGATCTTTATAAGAGAGATAAGAGATAAGAGATAAAGGGAGGCGATACTTTAATCTGGGGTAGACAGATCCCATTTATTAAGTACTGCTGCCACCTTTGGGCAGGAGCATCTGGAGCACCCTTCAAATCAGCCCAAAGGCGCGCTGTACCTATGAATAGTCTACGATCCCAAACTCACAAGCGATATTGAATCTTTAAGTCTAAGGAGATCTCCAAAAAATAAGTGTATTAGTTTTAAAATGGTCGGCAACGCGCATGTAACACCCCTGGAGTGTAGACGTCCATAGGATGCGGTGACCGCTTACCATCAGGTGGGTCGTAAGCTTGTTAGCCACCGATGTACTAAAATAGTACATTTCGATGCTAGTGCGGAAGGTATGTCATTACTTCACGAGTACCGAGATATCTTGCCACGAGCCGCAGGCGAGTGGCAAGACTCGGGACGAGTGAAGAATGACATTTCCGCACGTGTATCGAACGACGTTTTTTAATACAGTTGCGAAAAAATAAGAAAAACATTGTTAATCGTACACTAAACAAAAGTGGTAACAGTGACAGATCGGTTAGACGTCGTCTTTAAGTATATTATATCTATGGGCGTTTGGCAGCTATTCCGTTCCATTCAGTCAACTTATTAACCCTTATCTTGGCATCGTAACACCCGTGATACATGGAACTTAAAAAAATCTAGCAGGTTCACTTTATTACCTAACAAAATAATTCTGCCATCAATATGTCGAGCTACCCTCCTTATTTATAGAAAAAAATAATGGACACGAGTGTCATTGTAAATTAATTAGTAATAATCAACATGGCGCCGCGGAAACAATAGATTTCGGTTCGTACTGGAAGTTTTGCATTTATTTCTTATGTTAGTATATATTTTTCCATAATCTATATTTTGATATCTTTACTGTCTCTTAGTGCATACATATTTACAATGCCTTCGAATTTAAAAACATTTAATACACAGAACCTTACATGAAACTGTTATGTATTATATTTGATACACTGCCAAGAACTCAGAAATGTACATATCGAAAGGATTGTATTACATTTAATACATTGCCAAGTTATAGTCTAAATAGTTTTACATGATTTTTTAATTTTTTTATTTTTGTGGGGTGACAAAACATGCTTTAATTATTTAATATTAGTTGTTGTATTATTTAGTTATTAAACTTTAATTTTTTTAAGTACTAGATGTTATTTAACTATATATTCGTACGCTGTAGCATTATTGCTACGCCGTAGCCCGTAGCACGGAAAAATATGTGTATGGCAAAAAATGGCCCCAAAGTAAAAAAAAAGTACTTTTTTTTACTTTTAATTATTTGTTTACTTTTCATATTTTACTCAACTTTTTGTTGACGACTTTTTTGAAACTTTACGGGATCAAATTTTCCGCCCATGTGATCAGGTATTCGTCGATATAATTTATTTTTACAGGTTTAATAGTCATCTGATGCTTTAGATTGCGTTTAATTAGCAGTAAATGCTAATTTCTGTTGTATTACATGTTTTATTTTCATTAAAAACTACATTTTTCTTCTATAAAGTAGGTAACTATTTTGTCGAGTTATTGGCATTGTATCAAATATGATACATATGGTTTTCCGAAACTGGAAAAACCTGGATTTTTTTCCTTATTTTTTAATAGTCTAGTATGCTCACTAGGTGACATAAAACTAAACAAATGTTTATATTTAAGATATTTTGAGCCTTGCCAAGATAAGGGTTAAGAACGGAATTTTCAATATTGAATATTAAAAAATAAACGTGTTATAATGATGAAGAGGTAAGTAATTAAATATGAAATATGTAATATTTTTCGTATTCTTACATTAACGGTAGGTTTTTATGCTGATTACGACGTTTAAAGGAAACTAATATTAACACTCATCAATAAGTAGTCGTGAATTGGAACAAGTATAAATTTTTAAAAAAATGGAAAAGTAAAAAGCACTAGTTCGAGATAACCAACTTTCCGCACGCTAAACAGCTACGTAAAGTAGCACTTTTTGAGCAACTGTATTAAAAAAACACTTATTTGTCTCAATTAAAAGTAAAACTTTGATAATTAAAAAAGTAACCCTTTCGTTAGTTCATTTCGTTGGGGGGGGGGAGGGCGCAAATTTGGTGCCTGCCCCGGGCGCCATATCCTCTAGCTACGCCACTGGGTCATTGAAGTTCGTTCGCAACGCCCCGGTTTTACCTATGTACCCAATAAAATACCAAAATACAATCGAATAAGCCGGATACTCATTAGCGAGCCGTAACCGTAACCGTTGCATGTACTGTAACCAAAAAAACATAGTGTGTACGTGGTTCGCAGGTTTGCGCAAACTCGCTAATGAGTACCCGGCTATACAGACTTGTACTGGTACAATACATAATTAAACGAAATATTTCCATACCAGTGAAGCACGTACGGAGCGATTACCACTATCAGAAAATCTAATTATGACAATATTCATCACTTTCATCAGAGTCAAAACATTAACAATGTATATTTTACTTTGTTTAAGTCCCGCCCATCGGGTGAATCACTGACTCGGCAAGTAGAACAGCTGCGTGCCAAGCTGTTGGCCGCCGAGACGCTATGCGAGGAGCTGATGGACGAGAACGAAGACATGAAGAAGGAGCTGCGTGACCTTGAAGAGGAGATCGAGGAGATGCAAGATAATTTTAGGTAACCATAATAATTGCTGTCAACAGCAATCTCCTCTGTGGCGAGGCCCGAATCGGGCCTCTGTTGCTATGCAATTCTAAAATTTTTGACAAGCCACGGAGGACATGATTTGGCAGGTCCGCAAAAATGAGCTCCGTGTGTTGCCGCCCGAAGTGACGCGATGTGGCATCGTAACTACAACGGATTGACCGATTTCCATGCGATTTTTTTATGTGACAGCGAGTTTCTTTCGTGGTTCTTAGCATGTTTAGTAGAAATCAATCCAGCAGTTTCATTTTTGGCTTAAAATTTGCGTTGGAGGTTTTTAGCATTTTTATTTTAATATTTATTAGACAATTCTGGCCTTATGATAATCGACGTATTTATTTCAGAGAAGATCAAGCGGACGAGTACTCATCCTTAAGAAGAGAACTGGAACAGACTATAAAAAACTGTAGAGTATTATCGTTTAAGTTGAAAAAGACGGAGAGGAAAGCAGAGCAATTGGAGCAGGAGAAATTGGACCAAGAGAAGAAATTATTAGAGGTGAGTCAAATACGATTAAAACACGCCACACCACATTCAACTTTGACAAGGGGACCATGTTAATTGAGAGTTTGAATAGCTTAGAGGACCTTATATATCGGATATCTTCATATAACTCACTCACTAAGGCCCACTTGCACCAATCCACTAACCCGGGGCGGGTTTAACCGGTTACACCGTTAACCCAGTGTAAAATTTTACTAGTAACCACGGTATCACCAAGTTTAACCGGTTAACCCCGGATTGGTGAATGGTGCAAGTGGCCCCAAGAGATAGATCAAGTCGCATAGTACTAGGGGGTAAACGCAATTCTAGGGTAAGTCATTAGGCTAATCAATCAGGATCGAGCGTTAGAACGACAAGGGACCTAACACTTTGGTAACCATCTCAATTATATTTCAGATAGTAGGCGGTCAAGGCGGCCTAGACCGCGTGCATCGGATCAAGGAGCTTGAAGTGGAGCTGGCCCGTTCCAACGAGGTGGCCCTGCGGCTACAGCGCGAGCTTGCCGACGCCAAATCCTCCCTGGCCGGCGCGCCACCCGCCAACCTCAAGAAATCCACCATGCCGGTTGAAGGCGTAAGTAACAAATTTCGTTTCAAACTCACGAGGAACTTACGACTCACGATAGATTAAGGACAAAATTAGTGCCAGTAAGTGGGTTTCGAAGTCTACTGACGATTTCCCGGTAACCTAGATTTCACGTGAAAACTTGGTTGTTTTTGATTTTTAACCATCTTAATCTTTACGTTGTGAGGTAGGCATATTAATCGAAGTTGTTTCAGAAGATTTATTAATTAACTAAGTAATTGGCCGTTTAATTACCTACTTACTCAATTCTGCTATTGATGACTGCTGCAAAGTCTAAATGAAAATTTAAAAGTAATGTGTGTTACATGTTTAGTTAGAGCCAGCAATCCGTGGCCTATTATTTAGCTACGTGATTTCACGCACAATGTAACGAACGTTAAAACGTACATAATCGGTTACACGTAGGTATTATATTATTACATTCTAGTGTTCTCTGGCTGTTCGTACAAGCCCGGCGGCAAAATTAATCACGGGCTAACAACAACTTGTCACTACCAACCCGTAATATATTACTCCTGCCCACACAAATTCCGCTATTACCTACTGTATTTCAGTTTAGATTATATAATAAATCGGAAAAACTCTGCAATTTAATGCTATTCTATTAAAACGTGTTTACAATTACAATTTGGGCCAAAAATACGCCAAATATGATCACATGATTTCTGGACGACCCCTTTCTTCATTTTTATTGGGGCGCTTATGGTGTAGATATGTAAGATATGTCACCGTGAAAACCCGTTTTCCCCAGTCAAAACTATTTTCCGTATCGTACCTATAGTGGATTCATGTCGTAAATGTTGCAAAAACATCAAAAGTAGTAACAACATAGTAGTTATTAATTATTTTGAGCGCATCGCCAGTATCGCCACGTGCCATAGTTGCAATGACCTTCACTTGCTTATATTTTTAGCTTGAGACAATGATTTACAACTTACGAGTAAATATACGAGAATCTTTGCCTGTTCATACACAATTTTGATAGTTTAACACCTTTAAGATGTTTACAACGAAACGTGAAGTCCATAAATTTTGTCTTACATTAAATTAAAAACATGCATGACGTAAATACGAGATTTTTTATCTACTAAAGGCACACAGTAAGCGTAAATAATACAAATACAAATACAAATACAAAATCGTTTATTTGTCCAACATAGGTATGAATAGTACATAAGTACAGATCTTATAGTATTACTGTTGTATCACTATGTTGTGCCATAAGGCGTACAATTTTTTGTCATTAATGGACTGTGACTACATGCTGTGCACAGTTACCATTAATTATAGTCTAACAAAAATTCGCTTACACTATAATATGTTTTGTCAACTAAATATTTAAAAACTTTACTTTTAAAACTTGTCATATCCTCTAAATTTCTTAATTCACTCGGTATTTTATTAAAAATTTGTGGGGCCATTCCAAATATACTTTTCCTATATAATGCTGTTTTGGAAGGCATTGAATTTATTCTGTTCCTAAGACGTATACTCTTAAACTGTTGAAATAAGTGGGGATTACTTTTAACAAAAATTACAATTTCGAAAATATACAAACAAGGTAGAGTTAATAGTCCTAATTTTTTAAAATATGGTTTACATGAACCCAGTTGCTAACCCAATTCCACACAATGATCTAATGCATCTTTTTTGCGCTTTAAACGCTACTTCTCTGTCAACTGAGTTTGCCCAAAATATAATGCCATACCTTAGTGTTGATGTTACATAGGCTTGATATGCCGTCAAAACAACTTGTTCACTAACAATCTTTCTTAAATTATATAAAACATATGAAAATTGATGCAGTTTCTTACATATAATGTCTATTTGATTTCTCCATGTCAATTTATGATCTAAGCTTATTCCTAAAAATTTTGTCACATCCGTTTTCTCAATTTGTTGTAGTTTAAATATGAAATATTTAAACTACATTTATCATTTCGCCTTTGTTTAAATGTCATTATTTTAGTTTTTTCTAAATTGATTTTTAAATTATTGCTAGTTAACCAGTTTATTACTGATTCTAATGTCTTGGATATTTCAGTTTCATATGTTTCTGGATCTTTACAAGTGAACATTATGGTGCTGTCATCAGCAAAGAGTACCATTGGATACTCGATGGCTTTTGGCAAATCATTTATATAAATAATAAACAATAAAGGGCCTAAAACGCTTCCCTGAGGTACGCCATAATGAATTTGTCTAACTTCCGATGAATAAGTGACCTCAGTTTTCATTTCAACGCATAGTCTATTTATTTGAGTTAACTGCTTTCGATTAACCAAGTAAGACTTAATCAAATTATGCACATTACCTCTAACTCCATATTTATATAATTTATCTAGCAATATTCTATGATCTACAAAATCGAAAGCTTTCGACATATCCATGTAAAGTGCTGATACCGGAACTCTCTTGTCAACATTTGTTACTATTACTCGCATAAGGTCAAAAATAGCCATATTAATAGACTTACCTTTACGAAATCCCATTTGTTCTTGCGTGAATAAGTTATTCTTTTCAAAATATCCGTAAATGGAGTTATGAATTACTTTTTCTATAATTTTTGAAAAAATGGAAAGCAGTGCAACTGGTCTATAGCTGGCTAAATCTTCCTTATCGCCTTTTTTAAAAAGCGGTTTAACAATACCTATTTTTAATCTTTCCGGGAATTCTCCCTTTTCTATACATAAATTAGTAATATGACTGATCAAAGGTGAAATTATACAGGATACTGCCTTTACTACTTTTGTACTAATTCCGTCGTAGCCCGTACTGTTACTGTTTTTTAAAGAATTAATTATCATTTTAATGTCATGGGAATTTGTGGGCTTCATAAATATAGAATTAGGTAAATTGCATGTCATCGTATTCATATAATTATAGTTATCATTTTTAGCACTCGCAATATTATTTTTTTGCGTTGATTGTATGTGATTCTGCTGTTTTGACTTACTAAGAGTTTGGTCAATAAAGTACTGATTAAACGCTTGCGCAATTTTTTCCGGTGATCTTATAGTTTTGTCATTAAATATTACCTGTTGAATATTTTCCATCGGTTGTTTAGATTTGTGTTTATTTATAACGTTCCATGATGCCTTTGTTTTATTATTCGATTGTGTAATAAAGTAGTTATTTTGTGCTTTCTGGGTAAGTTTAATAATTTTTTTCAGGCGCTTTGAGTAATTTTGAAAAATTATTTTATCGTGTAGTTTATCTTTCGATAATCTATATTTCCAAAGTAATTGGCGTTTACGCTTACAACAACTCTTTATTCCTTTGGTAATCCATTTAGGTTTTGACGTTGAAGTAACTTTAACTTTTTTAATAGGAAAACACAAATTGTAAAGTAATTTGAATTGATCTTCAAAACAGTTGTATGCTTCATTTGGATTAGTAGCCAAATAAACATCATTAAATTTTAACTCTAATAAAATGCAACACTGCTGCGGCTCCTTTCTCACCTTTTTTGCCATTATTAGGATACCCTAACCTATCGTTCCATTATAGAGGTCTCGAGAAATAACGCAATATGTGGCTGGTATTTTTTTTTTCGCAATTCGACAACCCAGGCTGAATTCAAATCCGCCGGTCTGGTATTAATTTGTTCATTTTACTGTTCCGTTGAAAACTTTGTTCACGGAATACTTATGGGATCACTTCGGTCTTGCAAATCAGTTATTCTTTATTAAATAATACGACAACTGCATATTAAGCAATGAGTATCGAATCTTAACAAAGCTCTTACCACAGCAAAAGGTGTCCCGCGCCATGATGACCCGCGGCGGGAGCCAGGAGGACCCGGCGCAGCTGCTGCGAGACCTGCAGGACTCGCTCGAGCGCGAGGCCGACTTACGCGAGCAACTCAAAAATGCAGAAGAGGAGGTAATTTCTTATATACAAGCTTTTATTTTATTTGCAGTTAATCATGTTTATTTGGGTAAAAACGGTCAAATACGTACTGGAAGTAAAATTTGAACCACTTTCGTCAGTTTGGTGGGGCTCTTCGGTATACTTAAGACCGATGGCAATGTTCTTAAGGCATTAAGCTGTTCTGCTTATGATTATTGAAAGTGCCTATTTTTAGAAGTGAAAAAACAACACAAACTTATGGAATTTGGAATTGTTTGGTTCGTCTAGCTAGATAACTGTTGAAAGAAAGATGCCAATAGCGAATCAAAAATTTATATTACAACTTGTACAAAGGGACGATGCGACAAAAATAAAACTCTTAGTAAGGGTGTTTTTCCACGTGTTTAATTTCTTGGTCCAATGTGTGTTTACGTTTCACATTTTGCGTAATGAGAGAGTGAGCCGCAATTAATGCATTGACTTCATATGTATGGGAGCGGCTTTTTGGCGGCGTTCCATTCTGTAACTAAAAATCATTCTATCAAATATCCTTATCTGGTTTGGTTTCTGACAAATATTTGACTGCCAATAATTTACGACTCGTTAACGGTTTAAAGCCGGTTCCACTTATTAAACCAATCAGTTGGTTTTACGGGGGAACAATTGCATTTAATAGGGCATTAGCTCTCGAGAGTCGCCAACTGGCACCGAGCCAACGTGCGGCTTAGTCATGCGGCGACGCAAATAGACAAATGTTAGACCAGCTTTCGATAAATAATTAACCTCGACTACTGTGCCGTTAACTGCAACAGACCACCTACTCGAATAGATATTGATTATTATTGACGATCAATAAATTAAATGTAGTCACGAACATATTTTGTCTTCGAACAGGCTAGCCGATATCGGCAACGCTTCGGTGGCAGAAGAATACCGCCGCCACCCAAAGTCATCATCCAATCATCTCATCCTGATCTCATCCCTTCCAATACATCCACCAAAGAATCCCTCGATGAAAACACAAACCAAAGACTTCGCATACTTGAAATGCAACTCGCGCTAAATAAATCTATCTCCGCTTTAGATGTAGACCACTTGTCCATTGGAGTTAATCAAACTACGCAGGCACCTCAAGATCATTTACAATGTTTTTCCCAAGGATGTCAGACGGATTTAATAATGGTTCACGATGTAGCAACTGAAACTCGTGTTATAACACTTGATTCAAGTACACAATGCGGTATTGAAACCCTCGACACTGCCGCTCAGACCGAAGCACCGTTTATGAAAAATAAATGTATACAGACAGATGGGTTCAGAGAGAATGGAACTCAAACAACAAAACCGAAAGTCCGAAATGCTAGTGTACAAACGCCAAACCAGATAATCAGCGATAAAGGTCAACAAGTTACAAGTTTCCTATTAAACTGCGTTGATGCTAGTACACAATTCGAGCCAATTATGGTATTTCATGAAGGAACTATGACAGATAATCTTGAAGTATACGATCTCGACTTGCCTGTTGTTAAAGTAAATGAAAACAATAGTGAGGAAGGAAGTAGTATTGTAAAGAGCCACTCAAAAGATAAGTCTGACAGTCCTCCACTTGAGCCAGACAAAACTCCAGCAGATACGTCAGCAAGTCCTCTGTCCTTCCCCTTTGTCTCCATATTTAATCCATTGGCAGTAAGATTACCAACAATAGGTATATATTGTTTTTCCCCGAAATGTAAATGTTGTTTTTGTTTAAAGTGACCTCTTTGTTTTTAACCTACATCCCTGTAATGCAGATGTAAAAGAAGATCTCCATGAGATTCCAAATGTACAATAATGATAAACTAACGAATATTTTCAGGCAAATAACTTGCGTAAAACAGCATCACGGGTCGAGGACGACAATGAAACTTTGCTTCAACAGCTGAAGAAAATGGCTACCAAAGCCAGAAGTATGTCAAACTATACTATATGTTATAAAACAACCATTTAGTTTGTGTATCGCCACTTCCCTGACGCCACCCAACTGCATCTCTGAATAACCAATCACCAACAACTCCTTCGCTCTCGAACTTCTTAGCCGGATCTCCTAGTTTTCAAATTTTACTAACACGCTTTATCGATAATATCAACATACGTTTCGATGGTAGCCATTTTCTCCAGTTCAGTTCAGTGATACCATATTATGCTGAATTCAGTGTACCTATTGTGTAATTATTATACTCGATTTGTTTTCCATTGAGCTTATGGGTTTTAAGATTGTGAGTGCCCTTAACGAACATAATGTAACAGCATTAACCAACTGAATTTAGTAACATTATTATTGCTTTGTCTTTTGTTATCTCGAACCGATTAATAATTTTCAAAATAATATTATATTCCTAATTCGCAGCGGGCCGCAAGCTATCACCAACGCCTCCGCCGAATAGACTTTCTATTGAAGCTCCAAATGAAAAAGATGAAGGAATATCCGATGAAGAAGATCCCGCTGAGTTACGTATTCTTCTTGAACTCAATGAACAGGTAAGTAAGTGTTACAAAATATGATATATATTACAAAAAAAAAACAGTTTTTAAAATACGTATTATTTATAAGGAAGCTGCGGTTTTGCGGCGTAAAGTAGAAGAATTAGAACAAGACCGAGATTCCTTGAAGAAACAAGTAAAAGAACTAACGGATAAAGTTGCTGCATCTGCCACGAAAACCACAAATAATACGAACTCATCATTCGGTCTAAGGCGAAATGCACCAAAGGGCAACAACTTAGCTGAAGAAAAAGTAAAGGTAGATATGCGTACTTTCCGTATTATTATTATCACATAATTAATATGCTCTACCGACACTGTAACTATAACATCAGAACGATCACAAATTATAACATGAAATATTTACCAGGTACTTGAGGACGAAATAGCAGAACTAAGAAAGAAGCTTATTGAAAAGGAAAGAGATTGCGAAAGGTTACACGCTGAAATCAGTTTAATGCAAAAGAAACCAAAAGCATCATTAATGAAGAGCAAGTAAGTTTGCTGCGTGGATTAATATCAAAAAGTATCAGGTAATACTAATGCCTTCTTAATACTTTTAACGATCTATTATGTCAGGTCCTTGGACGGTAGTAACGATCAACAAACTGTCGATTTGAAGAGACAACTGCAAGTGATTGAGCAAGAAGCCACCGTTCTTAGATCAAAAACGCAGAGCTTGGAAGCTGACAATGAAAAACTACAAGCTGAAAATAAGAAATTACAGGTATACTTACTACTTTATTTAACTTGCAAATATTGCAATGTTCGTATGTAAATATGTCAACAACTATGTCTTCAATATGTGATACAATTTCTATAACATTCCTTATACTGTCTAATGACCCGAACATTAATGTTTACTTCGTAGCTATTTAAAAACACAAGGACGTTAAGGTCCGAAAAATCATCTGAACAAGCTGCAACAAAGGTTAGCAAACTGGAAAGTGAACTAAAGGAAGCCCTAACAAAAATAAAAGAACTGGAAAACAATAAAGATGCAGATGATAAAACGGAAAAGAAAGTTCGTTTCGGTGGCGAAATTACTAAAAAAGATAGTGATGCTCTAAAAGTGAAGCAAGACGAGTTAGACAGATTAAAATTAACCGTCAGCAAGGTAAGTAAATATATAAAAAATAGGTAAACATATCACATACTTACATTAATTTATTTAAATAAATATATATAACGTATGTAACTATGTACGTAATACGTAACCTAACCTACCTATATGTATACAGAATGATTTTGTTATACTTGACTATATTATGAGATGAGGGGTGGGTCATACTGAACAACCTTTGCTATAGAGCCAACCCCAAAATCGTAAAAAAAAACATCTGCTGTTCCATAGATAAAACGGACAAAATCTAAGAGCCCTCATTATAGACGGTAACGTTGAAACCTAAACGTGGTAACGTGGAAACGTCGGTAAATAAAGGTAATTGAATATAATTCGCGTTAGACCCGTCTATAATGTGAGTTAATATGTATTTAAAACGCGAAAGTTTAAAATATTATAAAATCTAAGAGACAGCAAATTATTTTTGCGATTCTCGGGTTGGCCCCATAGTAAAAGAGTACCCCTCAAAGTATGGTCTAACCTAACAAAACAAAATCACTCTGTATATTATAATGATTTGCGCCCAAAATCATTCATATAATGTTTACCAGTTGGAGAAAGAAAATGCGAAACTTCAAGCATCCTTGAAAGCTCTTAAGGAAGACGCCATTAAGTCGTTCAAGCCACGCACACCAAAGAAATTAACGGATTTGACTACGAAACTACAAATGAAGAAGATGGTTGAGGAGCTTGAGAATGAAATCGGTAAGTAATAATAAAATTATAAACATATTTCGCATAATTTTGTTGCTAATACTAATGGCATTTATTTGATTTCACAGGAGAATTATACGTGGTAATGAAAAATGCTGGCCTCTCAGAGAACACGATAAATGCAAAAACACAATTGGAAAAAGATATTGAGGAAGCTAAATCAAGATTGAATAAAAACGAATCAGATTTCACAAACGAAAAAAATAGGTTACAAACTGAAATTGCTAATATGAAGGATCTCAATAAAAAGTTAGAGGCAGAGAAATCAAGTTTAACTGAGAAATGTAAAACCATTGAGCAAACTAAAAACAAAGCCACAAATGAACTAAAATCCCTGAAAGAAGAAAAGAAAGAATTGGAAGCAAAAATAAATAAATTAACCGATGACCTGAGTATGCAACTTAACATTAAATTATATAATTCAGTCAATAGCAGCTGATATATATTGAATTATTTTGTTACAGAAAACTCTAGTACTCAACAAATAGCAATGGCAGATTGCCGGAAAAAGATTGAAGATCTCAAAAAGGAAATGGATTCTAAAGATAAAGAAATAGACAAACTTAAGAAACAAGTAGAAAACATTAGTAAGCTAGAACAAGACAAAGACAAATTGCTAAAAGAGGTGATTTGTAGCGATTATCTTTGTAATTTTTTGTTTCTCCACTTTTTAATTATACTATAAAATATTGATAAAAATAATCATGTGTATATTTATTATTAATGTTTAACATGTTTCATTGCAGGTTGGTGATAAAACAAAGAAAATTAATGAGTATGAAAAGAAATTAAAGGAAGCCGAAGAAAAATATAAGAGAGCAGAGAAAATGCTGGCATCTCGAAAAGAACGTGTTTCAAAATTAGAGAAAGAGGTACCTAATAGTTTCAAATAATCGATCGAAACAACTAACAAAACTTATCCATCAATAGACTTCTAGCGCGGCACCGTTTAACGCTGACGTATAATTATATCATTCATCCTTCATGTACGCATGATGTACAAATGAATCCTTGGCTGGAATAACACGTTGGCAATAAACGTTATCGTGCAAAGGGAACTGTCGCTTGAGTCCCTTCAGTTTAAATTTATTTTAAAGAAACGTGTTTTTTATGTCAGCTATCAGAGGAAAAGGAGCAAACTGAAGCCCTCGCCAGCTCCCATAGACGTTTATCTGTAGAATTTACAAGCGAAAAAGACGAAATACAAACAAAACTGTTTCAAAGTGAAAGCAAACTTATAGACTTAGAAACCAACATGAGAGAAATGAAGATCGACTACGAAAGTAAAATCACCCATTTAGAATCAACTGTAGCAGCTAAAGATATCCATATAAAGCAGCTGGTACTTAAATGATGATTGGAGTGGACCCAATTGCCACTGCACGAAATATAGCGTCCTGAATAGTTGTCCTTTAGAAATTCCAATAGTACACTATTTACCTGCCTGTTTTTCACAAAAACACTGAGCATGGTTTTTGCACGAGCACTACAATCCTGTTTATTTGCAGATGTATATCTTTGTACCAAGTTGCGACACCTAAAGCACCCACGTAATTTGGTTAGCTATTCAAATATGAAATCTCAAATAGTCGTAAAACATAATTAATAATGATAAACCATCATTTTGGGTTCTAAAATTACTCACATTAATCAGAAATCCAAGTCTGGTTCTATCTAGACGAAATTCGCTCATTGAGAATTTACAATGTAGGCATTATGAATTAACATATTTTGTTATAAGAAATCACAATATTAGGCTTTCTATATCTTTGTTTAACACTTTCGCAACCGGGCAAAAAACGGCGCACTACCCCAGTAACCGGTCGTCTATATCTGCGTACAAAACAACCCGCTGGGCGGGTTGTCCGGCATCTGAGCAAACATTACGAGTGCCTACCAGGCGGGTTCTCGGTAGTCAAAGTGTTAACAGAGATGAAATTAGACATTGATTAAAATTTGTTCTGATCTTCGACATTTGGTTTTGCGACTTTTAGAAATCATACTTTTCAATAGCTAACCTGTGATTGTCTCTCTTTATTCTATAATTCTTATTATTTTGTGACTGGGTTATTCAGGAGGACGCGCTTCGAGAAACATCAAATCAAAAATACGACGAAGCTGTAACTGCCGTAGAAATTGCTCACTTGCAAGAAAAGGTTGAAAAGACTACAAAGGAGCTTCAACAGAAGGAGGACGAATTAGAAAAGGCAAAACGAGACCTAAGTAAAGCGGAGAACGAGTTATCCTCATTGCAAGCGGAAACCTCTTCACTTAAATCTGACTTAGCAAAGGCACAGAATGAAAGAAAAGACCTTGAAAATAAGATACAATCTCAAAAGAAGGATGCCAGTTACTGGGAAAGTAAAGCATCTGAATTCGATACCGACCTACAGGTAAGTTCATCCACTATGCATTGTAGCAATGTGATACTTAATTTGAACATTGGATTAAAAGTTTTACAAATGTACAGGCTGAACGTAAAAAACTGGAGAGAATGCGAATTACTCATGATAAGGACAATAAGAACAAAGAAGCTGAATTAGCAACACTGAAAGGGAAACTAAAGGTTCTGGAACAAAGCTCTGGCGCGGGCGCCAAAAGGATATCTGATCTCAAGCAAGAGTATGAGGAAACTGTCAAAAGTAATACTTTATGAACATTAATCGCCTAATATTTTTATAATTGAAGGTGACATAGTACTACATTTTTATCACTTTGAAATTTCAGAATTAGAACATTCGCTAGCTGTAGAAAAGGCAGAGTATGAAGAGTTGACGGGTAAATACGAAATGCTAGAAGAAGAGCATGTAGTTACTAAAGCAAGACTGACGGTTGAAAAGGAACAAGCGCAGGGGTAAATCATACAAATATTTTTTTTGAATTCTATCTAGTTTAATTGTGACAGATTTAGTATAATAAAATTTATAAATTATAATAATTTTCAGTGAATTGATGCACGTGCAAAAAGAACTAAGCACGACTTTAACGGAGTTAAAAACAATGCAAGATAACTATGAAAAGCAGTCTTCTGCGTGGACCAAAGAGAAGTCGGAATTGCAAGTACGTAACCAGAAATTTAAGTATAATATTAAAGTCTGGCTACTGAAATTTTACCTAAATTATTGGCGGGAAATTCAAAAAATCTTGGGCTGGTCACACTTTGTGTAGTAGGAATTATAGTTTTGATACTAGACAATATCTTTGATATTCTGTGCACAAATAAGGTACCTAAGGAAATAAGCTAAATAAACGTTTAAGTGCACTCAAAGTCAGCTCACATAATTTCTACCACTATTTAAAGTACAGTCAACGACAAACACACATGTTTACGTTCCAATATTTAGATTTTATAGATATTTTTCAGAACTTTTAATTTATCCGTTTCTTTATACACTTGTCCTATTTATGAGATTCAGGCATTAATAAATTCACGTACTTAATCAAAGTAATCGGCAAATGTTAGAACTAGTACTTAAAGTATCAAAATATTTATAGAGCACCAACCTCGTATTTTGTTTACATTTGGTTAGAAGTTGTAAACATTGCACTTTTTCATTATACAACGCTACACGTCGACTTCGCACATTGTCGTAATTATTTACGAGCTTAAATAATAGTTTGTGAACCTCACTCAGCATAGAAATTATTAATATTATTTAAAATAAACCCCATAAAAACCGCAAACAATTTGAATGAATGACATAAATCGACAATTGGTGATACAACAACGAAATATCTGTCAACAATTTTTGGCTAGCCAGACTCTAGCCTCACAATAAATTAATGAATAATGACTTACATAAAACGAATACGAGAAAATATAATCGGAAACATCTTCCCGATCACTTCACTGCTGCAATACGAGAGTGGCTTGGGCTGTTTTTTATCTACTACTGGAAACATATGTATTGACCGACGATGGTTTATTTTAGAGCGAGATTTCGTCCCTTCAAGAGCGTCTCTGCGGCGGCGGCTGGGAAGTAGAGCGCGCGCGCCTGCAAGCTCGCCTCGATCAACGGGAGCGAGAATTGAAAACTGCTCAAGAAAATCGCGACGTGTTGATACACCAACAAGACGCGACTAAGAAGGAGGTCGGAAAATACCAAATTTCCTTGTTTTGTGTCAGAATTTTTACTATTCTATATAACAGAGTTAAAACATTTTTACCTAATTGATCATAAAGGAAATAGTTTAGGATCACCATTCTACAAAGTATATTTTTATGAACTTTCCGAAAGAAGTTTCCTATAATAGTATTTACATTGCAATGGAAATCTTTTCTGGGATTGCAGTTGGAAGAAGCTAAACAAATGCTGGAAGACTATGAGAGAGTATCCAAGATACAGAGGAACTTGACAACTGAGAATGCAGAATTAGAACAGGAGTTGACGAACCTGCAATCGAGACTGGAGCAAGCTGAAAAAGCAAGGAAGGCCGAAATCACCGACACCAAGACGCGATATGATGGCCAAATGAACACCATGAGAGATGAACTCAAGTCCTTGCAAAATCAGGTGACTTTTTATTTTTATTTAAACATAATTTTAGAAAGAGGATGGGGACAAGGGGAGGCCTTTGCCCAACAGTAGGAAACTCACATATGGGTTTCTTATAGGCACCATGTTGTTCCAAAACCAATTTATAGATTACGGATTATGTTTGACAAGCGGAGATTTAACGACCTTATTTATATTCTTATCCCTGTTAGGGCTGTTAGCGATAGCGGTACAACCTGAAATTCGGGAATCAGCTGCAAATGGTGTTAAAGGTATGAAAATCGGCACGATTAATCTTTAGGCCATTTGAATCAATTTGACCCGTAGCACCAAAAAAAAAAAAACGAAAAGGAGTTATGACGTCATCTTTTTTTTGTATGGAAAAATAAAAAAAATTGTTCAGAAACCTATCGTGTGTGGTATTAAATGAAAGGGCATTTTGAGCCGGTTCTAAAAATATATCACATTATTATATTTCCGTCACTTGCATTCAATTAAAATTAAAATAACTTTCAAAACATACCAAGTTTGGGCTCCTCCAGATACGAAACCGTTGAATTATTTTTTTCAAAATATACCTCAAGTAATACCCAATATCCTCATATCTAACCCCAAGAAATTAATTTCGAAAATATTTAGTTTTAGTATTATTTTAATTTCTTTTATTATTACAAATTGTGATCTGTCAATCTATCAATGAAATGGCTTCCTAGCCTAGTCGATAGTGACCCTGCCTATGAAGCAGGCAGTCCCAGGTCCGAATCCTGGTAAGGGCATTTATTTGCGTGTTCATCATCATCATCACACAAATAAATGCCCTTACCAGGGCTTGTATATATTTGTATATGGGCATTTATTTGTGTGATGATGATGATGAACACACAAATAAATGCCCTTACCAGGATTCGAACCTGGGACCTCTTGCTTCATAGGCAGGGTCACTATCGACTAGGCTAGGAGGCCGTTTCATTGATGGATTGATAGATTACAATTTGTAATAATAAACATTTAAAAAATAATACTAAAACTAAATATTTTCGAAATTAATTTCTTGGGGTTAGATATGAGGATATTGGGTATTACTTGAGGTATATTTTGCAAAAAATAATTCAACGGTTTCGTATCTGGAGGAGCCCAAACTTGGTATGTTTTGAAAATTATTTTTATTTTAATTGAATGCAAGTGACGGAAATATAATAATGTGATATATTTTTAGAACCGGCTCAATACGCCCTTTCATTTAATTCCATACACGATAGGTTTCTGAACATTTTTTTTTTCCATACAAAAAAAGATGAAGTCATAACTCCTTTCCGTTTGTTTTTATTTTTTGGTGCTACGGGTCAAATTGATTCAAATGGCCTAAAGATTAATCGTGCCGATTTTCATACCTTTAACACCATTTGCAGCTGATTTTGGTCAACCGCTACTACTGTGTGATGTTCTAGGTATCGAGATTCAAGCGTGAACGAGACAATTACAAACAAATGCTGGATGCAGCCCAAAAGTCAATGAACGAAATTAAGAACGGCGACAAGAACGCACGCGCAAAGAGGACTTCCATATCTAGCACTGACGAGGTAACCATTTCAATTGACATGATTCTTAGTGTATTTTATGGTCAACATCATTCAGCGTTGACATTGCTAAAAGTGATTAGAAATTCATCACTAAAACTTGATGGCTCTAAATGCACCGAACTTATGAACTTTACTAGTTGTCACTAGAAAATCCAAGAAATAATTTTGCGTGCATTTCGCGTTTTGCTTAGACCATGCTTATATCTCTATAAGGTGATCGAAGATCATCAAGAAAACAGATATGAGTCGTCTTGATAGCTTTACGAGGATATAGGCCTCTAGCTTATTGTCAATCAAAAAGGAACTATGCCGAAAAAGACCTTGCAACTTATTACATTTTTATTTACTTTCAGGAGGAGTATCGCACAAAGTTAGCGACATTAGAACAACAAGTGGCGTGTCTCGAGGACGAGCTCTGTGAGTCCAGACTGAACGCATCTAAACTTAACACAGAACTCATTAGCGAGAAGTCTTCGGCTGAAGTGCGCATGGCAGAGATGCAATCGAAGCTAAATGAGGTAACGTGACATTTTCTCTTTTCAATTTGATTACTCTTTTCACCAAAAGCCTTATTCGGATTTTATACACAGCGGGGAAGGCAATCTTACATTATTTCAACTTTCAGAAAATAAACCGACACACGCTAGTTTGCGTCTTTCATGTGAACTTCCTACCTTCAAAACCACTATATTTTATAGGGTTTAGGTATTGGCAAGTGAACTTTTCAACTGGCGTTTGTTATGCCGATCTTGGTCAGAGATGACAACCTTTATTAGAGATGACAACTGGGACCAACAGCTGAGCATCCTTTCCAAATATTATCTTAGTCTCGCCTTACTAAACGTTGCCGACAACCAAAAGAATCAAAGATCATTGCCGTACACTCGTAGGCTGTGTACACTGGGCAATTTATTTTTTAAGTATGTAATTAATAATGATTGATTTCTTTTTACAGTATGAAGAAGACAGGTTGCTTTCGTCTGGGCGAGCCCGTATAGCTGGTTTAGCGACGCGGATGGAGCTTGCATGGCATAAAGAGAGAGACGAACAACAAAGATTGTTACAAGAAACTTCCACGCTCGCTAGAGATTTACGGCAGACGCTATTCGAGGTAACAACTCGCTCCAGTTGATTTTGAACCATATCAACTTATAATAACTGCATGAATTTGAACTTATTTACTATGGTTGCCAACATTTCCAGGTGGAACGCGAAAGAGATAAGGAGAGGTTAGACATGAAACGAAGAATTGATCAATTGAAGAGGACCACCGAAGAAGAGACTGAGGAAGCGAAGAAGAAGGTACTTGACATCAAAAATATTACTATTTAATAATACTGTAACTACTATAAGTTCACCTTGCATTAATCACAAATCAGTCAAATCGACTAGCATACAACATAGCAATTTTACAGCCACTCATCACCTCCTCTGCTTTTGTCAGACAATGGTGATTCGCAACCGATCAGCATATTAATGTAATGTACATTTTTATCTGGCAGGTTACGGAGCTACAATGCGACTTGCTGGAACTTCGCGACGCGCACGCTAAACTGCGCACAGCCAATGAAAAGCTGCGTAGAGACAAGGAGCGCCACGACCGCGACCGTGACCAGAACAAGCTGCTGGTCGCATCTCTCAAGCGAGCACAACAGGTCTGGTCTATGTAACATATTTCTCATTGTACGACGATATGAAAATAACTTTAGCTTTAGAATAAAATAGATTTGGGGATCGAGAATCTCTGGGATATGGAGGAAACAATTGTTAAACCAGGACAAACTGTTGAGAATAAGAGCCAACCGCAGAAGATCACAAGTTTTAGAAATGGTGAACGAATTTAGGAAATGTTGTTTTCAGTGGTCTACTCTAAACCCTCTAGAAGTTTATAGCTATATATCTATATTTATGTATTAAAAGCCTCGCGAGATCTGGAAAAATAACACCCAAAATACTTATCTACTTTATATCCTAACTTTCTATTCCTAACCTCGTATTTCTAATACTAAGTCCCTAAACTTACTAATGATAATACTAACAGGAGGATGACAAAACAATAACGCAACTGCTGGAAACGATTGACGACCTGATGAAGCAGAGCCCTAACCTCTTCAAAGAACCTATTCCAGTGAAGCCGGAGAAGAATTTGATGACACCTACGCCACCTAGAAGGAACCGGGTAAGTCTCACGCTTAGGTAGAACAAAAAAAAACAGTTACTTTAATAACCACCTAATTTAAATGGATACAAAGGATTTAAAAGGAGATGTATATATATAAATACATAATGTATAATTTCCCCGAATATTTTTATACATGACGTAACGGCCCTAAGAAGTATAAAATAGAGCAAGAATTGAAATGATCTACACTAGAAAGAAAGAAAATACATGTATTATTTAGCCCCAAAATTATATACACCATGTTTTTTTTGATTTCCGTTAATTTCAAGGGTGCATTCCTGAGCTTAAATCAAGTAACTTTCTCAAAGACACCGATATTCTAATTAACTCCATTTCGGAGATAATCAATAATTTATTTTTTTCCTCTAAGGCCTCTACAAGTGTGTACTCTTGCCTTAGGGCCGGTTTACATATTGATTAGTGTTTAGAATGAGTTCATACATTTGCTACTAAACTTAAGTACAATCTCGGTCGATCGATGTACGAAATGACATTGATATGTCACAGATTTCAATTGTTTAGTTGAGTTAAATGTAATGCCCATGTTACAACAACGCTATATGCTACATTTAATTAGTTTTTAAACATAATTTTTTTTCTAAAAAAAGCAAAAAAAAAATTAATTTTTTTTGAGATATAACTATGCCATTTAGTTCTCTTAAACGTACTTAACCATACCCCGAAGTTAACGGAATTCAATAAAAACACGGTATATAGTACATACATATAGAGAAAATACATGCAGACATAAAAAAATACTAATAGTAAAAAACTAAGTATTGCATGAGCATTGCAATATAATTATTGTATAAGCATGAGATGTTTTCAGGTCAAAGCTACCGGCACCTTATCTCTAGCGAAAGCAATCAAAATCAACAACAGAGCAGGTCATATAAAAGCTAATGCAATTTAAAAACAACTTTGTTGACCATTTATATCACTCCCCAGTCATCCAAGTCCCGGTCGAGGTCGGGGACGCCGGAGAGCGCAGAAGCAACCACCGCAGAGGCAGCGGCCGCCACCGCCGCGCGCCTGCGCCGCCTCACCGACGAGCTGCGCGCCTCACGTATCGCTGAGCGCACGCGCCGCCAGCAGGCCAGCCAGAGACGGTACGTAGTTGAACATTTATATCACTCCCCAGTCATCCAAGTCCCGGTCGAGGTCGGGGACGCCTGAGAGCGCAGAATCAACCACCGCAGAGGCAGCGGCCGCCACCGCCTCGCGCCTGCGCCGCCTCACCGACGACCTGCGCGCCTCACGTATCGCTGAGCGCACGCGCCGCCAGCAGGCCAGCCAGAGACGGTACGTAGTTGAACATTTATATCACTCCCCAGTCATCCAAGTCCCGGTCGAGGTCGGGGACGCCTGAGAGCGCAGAATCAACCACCGCAGAGGCAGCGGCCGCCACCGCCTCGCGCCTGCGCCGCCTCACCGACGACCTGCGCGCCTCACGTATCGCTGAGCGCACGCGCCGCCAGCAGGCCAGTCAGAGACGGTACGTAGTTGAAAATTTATATCAAGACACAAGCCCCGGTCGCGGTCGGCCACGCCGAAAAGCGCAGATGCAACCAGACCTGAGGCAGTGGCGCGCTGTCAGCATCCCAGCTAGAGACAGTACGTAGAGTTGAACATTTGTATCAGCCCTCAGTCATCCACGTCCCTATCGTGGTCGACCACGCCGGAGAGCGACTTATATTTTTAATTATTCATTATTTTGTATCATTCGTCCAAGATCGTGGTCGGTTATCTTGCGTCGCCTTATCGTCAAGCTGGCACGTGCCTCTGTGTCGTTGCTCCAACTACGAGTATATGTCTAATGTGCAATCAATTGATACAACTATGCATTCTGAACTTGTCTAACTTTCCAACTTTTGCTCCAGGGCGATGTCGACAGAACCGAGGGACACCTTGTCTGTGACGCCTTCGTCGCGAACTCCGTCCCGCGCCCCATCGCTCAAAAAGCGGTCCGTTTCGCTGGAACAGACTACCAAAGACCAGGTAAACATAACTACTAGCCAACCGTACCATAAGTCAGCACACCGACGGTACTTAAAAGTTGGTTTAATTGCATTATACTTAGCTATTAAAAAAAACATAAAACTAAATTTAGACCCATGCTTTTTTTATTAAAAAATATCACGGCATTTATAGGTAAATCACGAACCGTCAGTTAATTGGACGTAATACAGTGGAAACTGGATAAGTGGAATCGCAAGGGACCGGCTGTTTAGTTTCGCTTATCCAGGTTTTCCATTTATCCAGTTTTCCACTTAACCAGGTTTAAATAAAACGTTTTCTCACTTACAGAGGCTCTCGCTAATAGAGGTTCTGGATACTAGTAATGTCGCTTTAAAGCGGGCCACAGACCATCAGTTTTAACTGCACAGTTTTAACTGTTCAGTCGAACTGTTCAGTTAAAACGTACGTGTGTAGGCAAATCTTTGAACTGTGCAGTTGAACTGACGATCTAATCAAAATTTCATAAGCGGGCCACAGACCATCAGTTTTAACTGCGCAGTTTTAACTGTCCAGTCAAACTGTTCAGTTAAAACTGACATCCCTTGTGACTACACACTTTAGTTTTTTTAGTTAAGTTATCTTTTTCGCTTGAAGTAGACGTTCGACGGAATCATGGATGACACTTTGGCAGTTATTGGATTATTGTGTATTTAAAAAAAAAGAAGACAAAGAAGGAAAAGAATGTGGTGTAAACATTGGTTATTACAGAGAAAACAATATACGCATAATAATTTACTAAAGGAGATCAGAATTACTCCAAAAGATTATCGTAACTATTTAAGAATGGATGAAAAAACTTATTTGCTTTTGTTCGATTTAGTCACACCTAGAATAATCACCCCCAGCACACCCCCTACCCTCGGGGACTTTTAGTATGTTTATTTGGACACCACAAGGTATGCCTGTACCAATTTTCAAAACTACACGAATTATTTCCGCAGCTTGCCCAAATTCGGCTTAATGTGCTTAGGCTATCTTTACTTTTAACTTTCCACAAGGAAGGTTCAGAATGATATAAATCGATAAATTCTTCTAACCATTCACGTTGATTAGGCATGGTTACAAAGATCGCAATAGAAAACGTGTTCGCTGCAATGAAGATTCGTCAAACTGACAACAAAACAGTTTTTTGCCACAGACCATCAGTTTTAACTGAACAGTTTCAACTGTGCAGTTTTATCTAAAGCGGGCCACAGACCATCAGTTTTAACTGCACAGTTTTAACTGTTCAGTCGAACTGTTCAGTTAAAACGTACGTGTGTAGGCAAATCTTTGAACTGTGCAGTTGAACTGACGATCTAATCAAAATTTCATTAGATAAAACTGCACAGTTGAAACTGTTCAGTTAAAACTGATGGTCTGTGGCAAAAAACTGTTTTGTTGTCAGTTTGACGAATCTTCATTGCAGCGAACACGTTTTCTATTGCGATCTTTGTAACCATGCCTAATCAACGTGAATGGTTAGAAGAATTTATCGATTTATATCATTCTGAACCTTCCTTGTGGAAAGTTAAAAGTAAAGATAGCCTAAGCACATTAAGCCGAATTTGGGCAAGCTGCGGAAATAATTCGTGTAGTTTTGAAAATTGGTACAGGCATACCTTGTGGTGTCCAAATAAACATACTAAAAGTCCCCGAGGGTAGGGGGTGTGCTGGGGGTGATTATTCTAGGTGTGACTAAATCGAACAAAAGCAAATAAGTTTTTTCATCCATTCTTAAATAGTTACGATAATCTTTTGGAGTAATTCTGATCTCCTTTAGTAAATTATTATGCGTATATTGTTTTCTCTGTAATAACCAATGTTTACACCACATTCTTTTCCTTCTTTGTCTTCTTTTTTTTTAAATACACAATAATCCAATAACTGCCAAAGTGTCATCCATGATTCCGTCGAACGTCTACTTCAAGCGAAAAAGATAACTTAACTAAAAAAATTAAAGTGTGTAGTCACAAGGGATGTCAGTTTTAACTGAACAGTTTGACTGGACAGTTAAAACTGCGCAGTTAAAACTGATGGTCTGTGGCCCGCTTTAGATAAAGTTTTAACTGAACAGTTTGACTGAACAGTTAAAACTGTGCAGTTAAAACTGATGGTCTGTGGCCCGCTTTAAATAATCATCTTTTATTAAATATGTATGTAGATATACATATATGTATTAACAAAAAATAGGTATGTAATCCTGACTTTAAAAAAAGCAATATTGTAAATAATCCACAGTACTCGTATACAATTTTCAAAATTTCAAAAACAAAATCACTCCTAATATTTATTTATGCAAGAGCAACCAGTATGTACTCATACAAAATACGTAGTTAAAACACGAACCATAATGTTAACGAAACAAACTACCCTCCGTGTGACGGTTTATTAAAAATACAGAGCTATTCCACTCATAGAGGTTTCGAAGACGGCTGCTTCCAGTTACAGAGGTAAAAATAAGAAATTTTCGAAAAAATGGATTCCGCTTATAGAGGTCCCAAAATTCCATTTATAGAGGTAATTCGTTGCCAAGGGACTGGAACCGAGAACTTCGGTCCACTTAAAGAGGTTTTCCACTAACCCAGGTTCCACTTATCCAGTTTCCACTGTAATCAATTTTTCAATTGTACTTACTCGATCTTTTTCTTTACCTTGCATTTATTGTTCCACAGAGCGTGATATGGAAGACGGTGGATGATAGTAGCGTGTCATCGATGCAATCCTTGGATGGTGATGGTGACGGCCGACTGTTCACAATGCAACGCGATGCTAGCCTTGACAGGTATTTATTTCATAGCATAGTAACGTAGACCTCGAATAAATGTTAGAGTACTCTATCCTGGTCACGGCACCAAGAATGTAAAATGTAACCAAGACGAGCTCTTTAATTGGTATAATTAAATAAAATATGAGACTTCAAGACTAGTTTAAGTTAAATGTTGTATATTGTATTGCCTTATTTATTTTGCAGCCGATTATCTGGCGGATCAGCCCAAAGCGATATTTTACCAACAGAGAAAAAGAAAAAGAAGAGTATATTCGGTAAACTCAAGAAGTTGACCAAATCTCGCTCCATTGACGATCAAGCTGATCCTGAGGTCGTAGAATTCAAACCTATAGGAACTGTTTCACAGGTAATTAATCTTACTAAAGCAACATTTAACTAATTAAATCGAACATAATTTTAACAATGCTTATAACTAATTCCTTTCAGGGCTCTGATTCGGATATGAGTGCCGCTGGCAGTAAACGAGATTTACGTGGTCGTCTATCGGATATGTTCAGCAGAAAGGGCCAACTTTCACGCGGAAATAGGTTCGTTATGTTCAGTACGTTTTAATATTTACGTCATAATTATCATTTTCGTCTTTAGAATGGCAATTTTAATCTATAAAAAATATTTTTCTGACTGTTAATCAATTCAACATGAAAATTAACTTTCAAGTATTTTTACACAATTACCAAAATTACAAACGACACGCGACAATAACCTATCTTGCTTTTTTGACGTGAAACGTAGGTAAACGTCTTTAAAAACCCGTAGAGGGGCTCGGATCAAAAACCGATGTAACGAAAAAGTGTTATGGCGCGGCGGCTTATATCTCCGAAACTATAATACCTATAAACATAGTTTTGATACAGATGTGTAGAAGAAAGTAGCCATTACTCGGAACAGCACGTGCCGCTGACATAGATGGCGCTGATTCTGCGCTAGACACGACGTATTCGGAGCAAAAATGACCCCTATTTTCAGTGTTCATTTAGTAATGACTTATCAGCCCATTAACCGATTTCGGTAAAATTCATGTCATTTGATAGATCTTACTTTATTTTAATGAAATATGAGTAAAATAAAGTACGTGGAATTATAATAAGCTGTTAAAAAATAAAAATGTGACAGTTTTTACAGAATTTTTATCACTGCTCTTGTTTGAGGCCACCGTGTGCGAAAAATAGAGCGCATAACTGACAAAATATACCTGAAATAGTAAGATAAAGCAATAACGGTTCTTTTAATACCACATTCACCATAGTAATACATGCTCATCTCCTCAAATAATGCATTAGCATCTATGGCGGCGCGGCGGCGTGAGTTATATATAGAACACATATAACGTATGACGGCTGCTTGACAATCCCGAGTTCCTAATGCTAGTAAGTAACTATATAGTAATCTTAGTTAGGTACTTTCTGATGTAATGGGTAAAACAAAATTTAGAAAAGGTCACTTCTGTGGACAATAGGTACTATAAAAGGTAACGACTGTGGTTCATATATATCCCGTTTTTCTCATTTGAGTCTCAAGTATTGAATGAAATATTCTGCCCGTAAAGGTGCTGCGTAAAAAAATGCTTTTAGATTCCCTTAAATGCGATGGCTACAGGAAAGACACGAACGAGTTTGCTATAAAACCCGTATAAAATATCTATTCTCGTAATTTTGGTGTGTTATTTACAAAAAAATTGTACCTAATCGTTACATTCATTACTCCAAAATGAATTGATCATTTAATTATTTAAATAATTAATTATTTTAAAATTACCCATCAAATGCTGCATTCAAGTTCATCTAGATACAGTGAATCATTATGACCCCAAATAATCTTTACAGATAAAATTTAGATATTATCCAAAATTATTATAATACATCACGCATTCGCGAGATGTGCGACTTCGGTATTCAAACACAAAGCAATAGTACAAGAGTCTAACTAAATGCGAAGGTCGAAGGCTGCGCTCTACGTAAGGCCGAAGGCAAGAAGTGTCCAGGATGTCAGTGCTTTAACACAGAACAATATTACAAGTGTCTAAATGCGAAGGCCGAAGGCCGAGCTCCGCCTCCTCTTCTTCGGCCTTCGCATTTAGACACTTGTACTATTGTTCTGTGTTAAATCACTAACATTCTGGACGCTCCGGGCCTTCGGCCCTACGCGGAGCTCGGCCTTCGGCCTTCGCATTTAGACACTTGTTCTATTGTTCTGTGTTATAGCACTTAAATCCTGGACGCTTCGGGCCTTCGGCCCTACGCGGAGCGCGGCCTTCGGCCTTCGCATTTAGGCACTTGTACTATTGTTCTGTGTTATAGCACTTAAATCCTGGATGCTTCGGGCCTTCGGCCCTACGCGGAGCTCGGCCTTCGGCCTTCGCATTTTGACACTTGTATTATTGTTCTGTGTTATAGCACTTAAATCCTGGACGCTTCGGGCCTTCGGCCCTACGCGGAGATCGGCCTTCGGCCTTCGCATTTAGACACTTGTACTATTGTTCTGTGTTAAAGCACTAACATTCTGGACGCTTCGGGCCTTCGGCCCTACGCGGAGCTCGGCCTTCGGCCTTCGCATTTAGACACTTTTACTATTTTTCTGTGCTAAAGCACTGACATCTTGGACGCTTCGGGCCTTCGGCCCTACGCGGAGCTCGGCCTTCGGCCTTCGCATTTAGACACTTGTACTATTGTTCTGTGTTATAGCACTTAAATCCTGGACGCTTCGGGCCTTCGGCCCTACGCGGAGCTCGGCCTTCGCATTTAGACACTTGTATTATTGTTCTGTGCTAAAACACTGATGTCCTGGACGCTTCGGGCCTTCGGCCCTACGCGGAGCTCGGCCTTCGGCCTTCGCATTTAGACACTTGTACTATTGTTTTGTGTTATAGTACTTAAATCCTGGACGCTTCGGGCCTTCGGCCCTACGCGGAGCTCGGCCTTCGGCCTTCGCATTTAGACACTTGTACTATTGTTCTGTGTTAAATCACTAACATTCTGGACGCTCCGGGCCTTCGGCCCTACGCGGAGCTCGGCCTTCGGCCTTCGCATTTAGACACTTGTTCTATTGTTCTGTGTTATAGCACTTAAATCCTGGACGCTTCGGGCCTTCGGCCCTACGCGGAGCGCGGCCTTCGGCCTTCGCATTTAGGCACTTGTACTATTGTTCTGTGTTATAGCACTTAAATCCTGGATGCTTCGGGCCTTCGGCCCTACGCGGAGCTCGGCCTTCGGCCTTCGCATTTTGACACTTGTAATATGGTTCTGTGTTATAGCACTTAAATCCTGGACGCTTCGGGCCTTCGGCCCTACGCGGAGATCGGCCTTCGGCCTTCGCATTTAGACACTTGTACTATTGTTCTGTGTTAAAGCACTAACATTCTGGACGCTTCGGGCCTTCGGCCCTACGCGGAGCTCGGCCTTCGGCCTTCGCATTTAGACACTTTTACCATTTTTCTGTGCTAAAGCACTGACATCTTGGACGCTTCGGGCCTTCGGCCCTACGCGGAGCTCGGCCTTCGGCCTTCGCATTTAGGCACTTGTACTATTGTTCTGTGTTATAGCACTTAAATCCTGGACGCTTCGGGCCTTCGGCCCTACGCGGAGCGCGGCCTTCGGCCTTCGCATTTAGGCACTTGTACTATTGTTCTGTGTTATAGCACTTAAATCCTGGATGCTTCGGGCCTTCGGCCCTACGCGGAGCTCGGCCTTCGGCCTTCGCATTTTGACACTTGTATTATTGTTCTGTGTTATAGCACTTAAATCCTGGACGCTTCGGGCCTTCGGCCCTACGCGGAGATCGGCCTTCGGCCTTCGCATTTAGACACTTGTACTATTGTTCTGTGTTAAAGCACTAACATTCTGGACGCTTCGGGCCTTCGGCCCTACGCGGAGCTCGGCCTTCGGCCTTCGCATTTAGACACTTTTACTATTTTTCTGTGCTAAAGCACTGACATCTTGGACGCTTCGGGCCTTCGGCCCTACGCGGAGCTCGGCCTTCGGCCTTCGCATTTAGACACTTGTACTATTGTTCTGTGTTATAGCACTTAAATCCTGGACGCTTCGGGCCTTCGGCCCTACGCGGAGCTCGGCCTTCGGCCTTCGCATTTAGACACTTGTATTATTGTTCTGTGCTAAAACACTGATGTCCTGGACGCTTCGGGCCTTCGGCCCTACGCGGAGCTCGGCCTTCGGCCTTCGCATTTAGACACTTGTACTATTGTTCTGTGTTAAATCACTAACATTCTGGACGCTCCGGGCCTTCGGCCCTACGTGGAGCTCGGCCTTCGGCCTTCGCATTTAGACACTTGTTCTATTGTTCTGTGTTATAGCACTTAAATCCTGGACGCTTCGGGCCTTCGGCCCTACGCGGAGCGCGGCCTTCGGCCTTCGCATTTAGGCACTTGTACTATTGTTCTGTGTTATAGCACTTAAATCCTGGATGCTTCGGGCCTTCGGACCTACGCGGAGCTCGGCCTTCGGCCTTCGCATTTTGACACTTGTATTATTGTTCTGTGTTATAGCACTTAAATCCTGGACGCTTCGGGCCTTCGGCCCTACGCGGAGATCGGCCTTCGGCCTTCGCATTTAGACACTTGTACTATTGTTCTGTGTTAAAGCACTAACATTCTGGACGCTTCGGGCCTTCGGCCCTACGCGGAGCTCGGCCTTCGGCCTTCGCATTTAGGCACTTTTACTATTGTTCTGTGTTATAGCACTTAAATCCTGGACGCTTCGGGCCTTCGGCCCTACGCGGAGCTCGGCCTTCGGCCTTCGCATTTAGACACTTGTACTATTGTTCTGTGTTAAAGCACTAACATTCTGGACGCTTCGGGCCTTCGGCCCTTCGCGGAGCTCGGCGTTCGGCCTTCGCATTGAGACACTTTTACTATTTTTCTGTACTAAAGCACTGACATCTTGGACGCTTCGGGCCTTCGGTCCTACGCGGAGCTCGGCCTTCGGCCTTCGCATTTAGACACTTGTACTATTGTTCTGTGTTAAAGCACTAACATTCTGGACGCTTCGGGCTTTCGGCCCTACGCGGAGCTCGGCCTTCGGCCTTCGCATTTAGACACTTTTACTATTGTTCTATGTTAAAGCACTTAAATCCTGGACGCTTCGGGCCTTCGGCCCTAAGCGGAGCTCGGCCTTCGGCCTTCGCATTGGCGGTCCACACCACGTTTCACGTCAGCCATAGCGGCTGTGTCCCTGATACAGCCTCTCTCATTTTTAAGACGTTTACACTTGGTTACTAACGTTTTACAAGATTTAAGTAAACTTTATGCCACAAAATACATACAACGATGTACAAATGGTGGAATTCAGTACCAACCAACCAAAATAACTCATTAACATTATGAAAATGCTTTTGTATTCCAGCAAGGACCTCGATGACACCGGCCCCGAGCGGCCCGCCAGCGCGCTTGGAGTAAGCACGCGCCCCATGCTGCGTAATGCCAGCTCAACAACACTACAACGCGCCTCGCCCGCAAAACCGGTAAACAAATACATATACTTTTTTATCTACACACATATCATAAACTGTCTATGATGCCTTCAAAATTCGTAAATAATGGCCCACATTACGATAAACTGTTTTGTTACAGCAAATTTCTTATCTGTGAAAATGTGGTAATAGCTTCATTACTATATCAAAATCGATTTGGTAATGCATTTCAAATTTCGAACATCTCTGAAAAAAAAGCAATTTGATTTGACCCCTATTCTAATATCAGTTGAGATGAAGTTTTATTCGAAATCAAATGACAATTGCATACAATATTGACAAATCTCGCATGTAAGTTGGTATCGGACGATATGGTAATCGACCCCGACTCTAGTTTGTCTCTGAATTAAAAAAAAACTACGGATGCGTGACGTGCGTGAAAAAAGTTTTCATTTGCCGCCATTTGACGTACAGTTTATCTTTTAAAATAATTAGTTATTATGTAAAATATGATTTGTTTTGTTGTTTTTAAAGGAACTATAATAAAAGTTTCGTGCAAAATGTGCGATAAAGATATTTCGGAAACGCCATCTCATATCCGCGAGTTCCGCCAGAGAGCAAAGTCGGCTGTAATATGAAGTTAGTGAATATATCATAGAAAGTTTATAATATGTGTGTAGATAAAGCAGTGTATGTAACTGTACATAATTAGGCATTAAAACACTCGTGTGATACTATTATGAAACTCATTTCATTCGTTTCATAAACCCACACTCGTATTTTAATGCCTTTCATTATGTAGCAGTCACATAAACTACTATAACAGAGATCTGTATATCGCACTATTGTCATTTTAGTTAATGACAATGACAGATATGATACTATTGATAACGCAGTCGGGGATAAGGGATACTTATCAGAAATGTTTAATCAATGTTGGTTTAGACTGTAAATAGGTATTATGGGAGAATACTACCTTGTAATTTTTTACGTTATGAATAAAGGGTAAAGACGAGAATATTAAAACTTGGATAGATATATAACACTTAAACGATTTGGGAATCTAGCATTAAAATTAATGAATGTATTTGAATATTGTAAAATTTGTACAATTTTATCAATAAATGTATCTTATCTTATTTGTTCCTTTGTTCTCAGAACGACGCCCAGAGTTTGCGGGGATCGAGTATGACGCCCGCCGTGAAGAGGAAAGGGAAATAATTGATACTATTCATGTTTCACATCACTATTTTGTATTTATCCTTCTTCCTTAAACTTTTCCATAGCTTGTAATATCACAATACATATCAGTATACATTGTATATCTATCGACACTTCTTATACATTTACAATAAACATTAGCCATGATATTGTCTATTACGAAAATGCTTTTATGAAATGCAAGATGTTATATAAAGGACTAATATTGAAACTTTAGTTGTATGCGCAACGTTGTACGTTTTACAAAGAATAGCGCAAAGCTTTGGTGTGGCCCTTTAAATAATCTTACGAAATAAAGAAAACGTAATGCGTTTCAGTCGATAGCTATACAATGTATAGCGTCACAATATATATATACAGTGACCGCTCAACTATTTCCTACTTCCTAACGTAGTGCGAATTGTGAGGATCCCTTCCTTCCATACATCTATCAGGTAGGGAAGTTTAGCAAAGTTTGTAGTTATTTACTTGTAATTTTATAATAAAAAAATGTCGGTTGCAACTTTATTGTTTCTTTTACTAATATACGAGTAATATCAGGGACAAGCACATAACCAATCTCCATATAATTTACAGTCTCTATGCGAAGATTACAAGTTTTACGTACTTATCTCAAAAACAAAGGTTCATGCTGCATAACACCAACCAGAAAAAAATAATTCGGGGACCGCTACTCAATAGGTGTTGGTAGATTATTGTAAATTCTCCTCCAGTAATAATAAAAAATCGAGTATTATTAGATAGATATCTATTGACTTTCAATCATTTTTACAACAGGCACAAAAAAATGCGGTTGGTATAAAACCGAATAACGAGACTAAATAAAAATGGATCAAACCTCAACGGAGGTATATTCGCGGGCGCGCTTGAGGCCGCGCGGCTAACTCTGGTCCATGAGGTTGGAGTCGACGGCCGCGCCGCCCGACGAGTCCTTCAGGATGGACTCGAAGATGGGCTGCAGGTCCGGGAACGACTTGATCTGTGTCACGAAGTCCATCAAGTGGGGGTTCTTGTCTGGAAAATGAAATTAAATTTATTAATGTATGTTGACAATGTGTTACATAAGCTTAAATTAATTGCTACTCTAGTAGTCTCACCAGACTCTACCTTTTCAGGCGTACAGTACAAAAAAAATAGATAAAAAGAAAAAGTCTTTACAACAGTTATTCCGTAAAATTATTTACATATTGGAAAATATCAACTTCAACATGTCGTTTTTAAATGGATGAATCGTTGAAACATCTTAGAACGAGGTTTTATACCAAAAGTTATCATTTGTCAATCACATAACTAATTAGATTCCGAAACGTGCCAGGCCACTTTATAATTAAGTGAACATGAGTTGCCTATTTATTATTCAACTTTATTGACACCTGCTAAACGGGCCGAATAGGTTGATACACGGATCAACTGTGGGTTCAGATATTACACATATGCACATATAAATGAGACTATGTGCAGCTGGCGCGCAAAGTAATATCAACCTTCACATATTTCTATAAGGTTTAGATTTATTTAACCACTTACCAGCCTCAGGTATGTGCAGCAGCGCAGCGGCAGCGCGCAGCGCAGAACGTTTGAGCTCGTCTTGTTTCTCGTACTCTTGTTTCACAGAGTTTGCTTTCACTTTCATTGTGCAGGTCGCGCGCAGCGGCTCGACTAGGCTCTCAAGCCCTAGAAAACAAAAATGGGTTAGATATATGTATAGAAATAGGTGCCTAGCCACGGTTAGGTGTAGTATTTAGACTAACGCTTAACCCCAGTCACTAACAGTCTGCAGCCATAGCTTTCGTTGTAGAAATAATTCACCGACTGTCGACGCCTAACCGACCGTTAGCGCTAGTCTAAATACGATCTTATAATGCCACAGAAAAAAACCTACTCTGTAAGACCACCGTAGGACAGAGCTGCGCCAGCCTCGCGCACATGAGATAAGTGAGCATCTTGATATCGTAGTGGTCCCTCAGGCCATCTTCCACGTGCCGCAGGAACTCGAACACGTCGAGCCGGTCCAAGCAGGTGCCCAGTAACGTGTACATGCATTCGAAGGCAGCTTTACGCAGGTCCAGCCCGTCGTCTACGGAATGCTTGAACGGACCCATTTCTACTTCGCGGATTAGTTCTTTCTGTGAACGGAATACAAGCGTATTAAAGTTGATGAGAAATAGTAAGCAGTTTTAGAGGCATGTGGATTTTTTTTAAATCCAATTTTCCTTATAAATATGTGTATGTGTATTGGTTTTAGATTAACCTACTCGTAAAATTTTTGGCAAAGATGGGTGAGAGTACGGGATGGGTCTCTATAATTTGTATATCAAACAAAGGAACCCCGTGCGGGGTAGAGTCAAGTAAGATATTGTAATACAATTAGAAAAAAATTGTCGGTCATTGTCATTACTTAGCTTTGCGGAAACACAAGTGTACCTTGACTTTAGTCTCCTGGTATATGGTGGGCAGCACGCTGGGCAGCAGGTCGCGGATGAGCGAGGGCTTGTTGTGCGCGGCCGAGTTGAAGGCCACGAGCGCCACGCGCCGCACGCCGAGCGACGGGTCGCGCAGCGGGACCAGCAGCTCCGACATGCACGCGCGGAGCAGCGGGTCGATCGCTTGCGGCTGAATATATAACATGATTCTAGCAGGATTTGTAAACGGAATTTAAAAGTGAGGGCACCACTGGTAACGCCAAAAGGTAGCTAGCTAACATTTATGCAGAGGAGTTAGATGTCTCTGCAGCTAAGTTTACAAGATGTTCATGAAACACTACAAACTTTCCCCGTTCCACTTCGGCGAGAAAACAATAGTTAAGTGTATTACCGCGGAAAAAGCATTGGTTTTTTTAAGCAATGTTTCTAAAATAGCTTCACGATTTATGTACTGTATTTCTGCCATGGTAGTAAGACAAAAAATTAGGGGACATAGAGTAAGATTGACAGATAGGTTGTATTTTTATCATGATAATTATATATACGTATCACTATTATTACATCGTATTACTCATGCTTTCGATAAATACCTGATCTGAGATAGTGAACTTGACAGCAGTAACGGCCGTTGTTCTCGTGAGTGGTTCAGGCGACTGGAGGAACTCTTTGAGATGCGGCAGTAATTCTTTAGGCTCTAACAGACACAATTTTCCTAAACATTCAGCAACCTGTAAGAGAAAAAGTATAAGGCATTATACATTGACCCAAAGTTAAATTTAATGGTGGTGGTTTAATGGTGGTCTAGTTAATCTTATTTTTCTTCAAATTAACAAAATTAATAGTATGATATACTTACTACATTACGAGATCCTTCCTCCGCACATTGGCAGTGTTTCGATAACTGTACCCAAATTTCGGGTATGAACGGTCTGAGCGCTTCTACGCCTTCTGGTGTACATGATTCGCACGAGATTATCTGAAAAAGTAACACTTCTAAGGATGGTATTCCACATGTCCAATTTGTAATTGCGTCTCACATTTCGCTTAGTGAGAGAATGTGACGCAATGCACATTGGACCGAGGAATTGGACAGGTCGAATACCAACCTATGATTGAGATTGCCACACAGTAGATCTTCAATTTAGTCAACGCATCAACATACATAAAGATTCATGTCTTAGGGATCACCCTATGGATAGGTGGAATACCAATTCCTCCTATCTAATTTCTTTGCACAACGTGTAATGCGTCTCACATTTTGCTTAAACGAGAGAGTGAGACGCACTGACATTGAACAAAGAAATTGGACAGGTGTAATACTACCCTTATGCACATTAAACCGACCTCTCTAAGCGAATGCAGGAGTAAATATTGTCGTTTCGGCTGCGCCTCGATCTCCCTCAGGATGAATGGCAGGAACTCTGGCAGGTTGCCGACGGCCACCGACCCCAGGGCGTAGCTCGCTGCCGACTTCACCTCCTCTGACGATGGGGCGAAAGAGGCCAGGAGGACTTCCTTCAGATTCGGGATGGAGCTTAAATCTCTGTGAAAAGTACGATCAATATTCAAAATTGTAGTGACTGAAATTCTGGCGGGCCTTATGCTTGTTTGCCACCGACGTGATATTAAAAAAACTGGACGAGTGCGAGTCGGATTCGCCGACCAAGGGTTACGTACTTTTTAGTATTATGTTGTTATAGCGGCAACAGAAATACGTATACATCATCTGTGAAAATTTCAACTGCGACAGACGGACAGTGGAGTCTTAGTAACAGGGTCCGTTTTAAACCTTTGGGTACGAAACCCTAAAAAAATTTGAGAACGGTTTCCGAGAAATAAATAAAATATGTGTGCCCACAGGATAAAGACCATGCCGTGGTAGGCGCTTGTCCGTGTGAAACGTTCTCTGTTTGATTGTAATCCTCTGTATGTCACATAACTCGCTTTCGTGTACGTTTTACAATTATGGTAAAGCTGAAGGATGATTGTCTATGAAGGGGAGACTCACGGATGTCTTCCACCACGGTCGCCACTTCAACAGAGAGTGTAATGTTGTCCTCAACAGCGAGTGTTTTAACGCATGTGTTTTAAGGAGCGCCGCGATTAATCGCGCGAGTAGAACAGTGTATTTATTTATTTATACAAGGAATTCCAATAGCTATGAATGATACATAGACTTATGGCTAGAGAGGGCAACATCGCGGCAGCGTGAGGAGCGTAGTGTGGTCGTACTATAATTACAGCCAGTGACACGAAGTTGGTACTCACAAATGTCGGCCGATCTCAGCGACGGCGAGTAGCGCGAACATGTGGTGCGCGTCCGAGGGGGGTTGCGTGGCGTCGCGCAGGAACCCGCGCACCACGTCCAACGCGTCCGACCCGCCCTCCGTTACAACGGCCGCTACACACTTCGCCAGCGAGTGGAATGCCTGTCACGAAAATTATGGTTAGTTCCGAAGAAAAACTGGGTCCAAACTAGGCGAGACGCTTTGTCAAATCCTCCCAAGGCGAATGCGCAATCAGCATGAATTTGCCGAAGCTAAGTATGCTCTTAGACCTTATTATTCCTTTGAAATTGGGCGTCGTCCATATATTACATCACACAAATTCGATTTTTTGGACCCTCCCCCTGATGCTGTGATGACCAAGGGGTCATCACGTTGACAATGTTCTCAGGCCAGGCCTTTGCTCTATGGAAATACGTATTGTTGATAATGAGTTCAGTCAAGGAGACCGAAACGACTAAGCTTCTCCAATGGTTCGCTGTAAGTCAGCTGGTGCGTTCAAAGTTGAAAGCAGGCTAAAGGAGCCACTATCCAGGGCTAGAGCAATAGAACAAGATGGGTGGTCAGCGTCACCTGTTTAATATGGTGCGCGGTTGCGTTGTGCTCGTGCACGCGGTGCACGGGCGCCACCAGCAGCGCCAGCAGCTCGCGCCGCGAGCAGCCAGCCACGTCCGCCGACACGAGAGCACTCAGCACGCCCAGCATCGCCTTTAGTGCTCCACCTGCGCAAAACTTACATTATAGTGTTAACCAAATGTGGCACCTAAAATCAGCATCAAATAGATATAGCCGGCCAATGTGGCCAAATATATATGTATGCATACGTCTATGGTGGCAAAGGTGTGTACGGTATATTTAGCCACTTTGGTCAATGGCCAATCACTGTATCAAAACTGACTTTCATATACTTCGGCTAATCAAATGTCGATGTATTTATGGAAAAGCCAAAAAGTTATTCGCCATTTCGGGGTTGGTCCCATAGTAAAAGTAACTCAATTTAGTGAGTAGAATCGAGCACATGGGAGTTATAGTATAGATGTGGCTAACCTTGCAGCAGCGGGGACTTGGCGAGCGCCAGGATGTTGGGCGTGAGCGCGGCGCGCGCGTCGGCGGTGAGCGCGGCCGGGCAGCGCAGGCACGCGCCGCGCACCAGCGTCAGCGCCGTCTGCGCGCAGTGCAGGTCCGCCTCGCACACCAGCGGCGGCACCTCTACTAGCACCTGCATACATCACCTAACATGACTAAACGAACATGTAACCTACGCATATTAACCATTTATCAGGCTGAGGGAGATATATCTGAACTTTAGACATTTATATTTTCCATGAGCAAGACGGGCATTAGATTGTCATAATTGAACTGTCATCTGATAAGGGGTTAAGACATTTTCGGAGTTATAAATATCATGTGAATAACAGTATAAAGAAATGAGAGTCCATCGACTGAAACTTGTAGCCCGCGTCTCAAAATGCGCCATGTGCAAAATCCATAAGTTTCTATTCTTAGGGTGGTACACACCTCAAGATTAAATTCGAATGTTTTAAAAATGTACTATAGTGCGTCAAGCAAATCTTGTCAGTAGCAATGTAAAGCAAACTAAAGTAGGGCAACACTCAAAGAGCAGTATTGCACTAACAAAAGCAGCAATGTATAATGTACATCGAAATAAAACTTTTTTTTCCGCTGAGCGCGCCCTGTTACGTACGTCAATTCAAGTTGTCACTCGTGGATTCTCTATTGAAAATGTTTAAAATTGTTATTAAATGGTATGGACGGACAATTTACAAGCGGTGTGTGGTGAATTTGAAGATCTCAAAATAAAATTAGAAGTGGAATATGCCGTTAAACAAGAATGTAATGAATAAAATCATTGCTTCAGCAGATAGATGTCCTATTGGATTTTAATATTTTATTAGATTTATCAGTTGGAACTGTAGGCATTGTAGGCACCTTATCTTTGATTAAGCACAATTTTATTTAATATATTGGTATTTAATGGTGACACAGCAGAAATATCTCTTGAAATAGAATCGATTCAGAATGTAAACAAAGATGATGGCTGTCATTCGCGATCCACATTCCACAGATAAAACACAGATGACACGCGATTTTCGAATTATTCGAACACAAGTGTTGCTAACCCGCGATTTTTCAAATTTGCCGCCGTTTGCTACTGACAAGATTTGCTTGACCCAGTATAGTTTAATTTTTATGAGGTTTTCAGGCATAAATACAGTCTCATCTAACATCAAACATGGCATATACGAAGCTTTTATAAACATGTAACAAAAAAAGGTGCAAAAGATTTGATTCATGATTTTTTATTTATTTTGACTCTTCTGTGAAATGGGATAGGATAGGACCGAATTTCCTAGGATGTCTATATTGTCTATTTAATTCTACCAAGCCCCGTCTTGCGTGTGTCCACATAAGAACAATCGACAATTCTCTACACATTTTCATTATAATATAAAAGTAAGGTAAGTTAAGTAAAGTAAGTTATGTTTTAAGGTGGTTCGATTTTCATACAAAATTCAATCAAAGCTCATTAAGTAACTACACACTATTAGTACATAAATATTTCCGCATTTATCTTCCTTCGAATATTCGTTTGCGCGAAATTAACAGGAAAACAATGTTTCATAGAGAAATCATGCAAAAATCATAGTTAAATTTTCATCAATTTTACGTATGTGTGTGTCACAAATGTCGTGTACAGATACATTTGCGACGTTGCCATACCATTTCCGACGTTGCCGGGCTGACCACGGCGCGAATTTGGAGTGCCGTCATGTTTAGTGCAATTTTGTTGACACTGACGTTTGACAGGTACTTAATTGACCTAAGCGAGAATAAGTACCCGAAGTTCGTCAGCTTAGCTAAGAACTATCATGGCGTGTTATGCAAACAGTCGCTTTTTTGCTTACAAACGGAAGATTCCCGGTTCGATCCCCAGTCAATTGTATGCTGGAACATAACTTTTTGTATTTTTGTTACATCTAAATTTCGTATTGTTTTTTTATTTTTATTTAATTTTTCTTATTATCATAAATCGATTGATTAAGTATGGTATGGGCTACACGTATTCGTTTATTTTTGACAAAGAAAATTAGAAATTATACTCTACCTAATCTCTCTTATTTTTACAATCAGGACATCCTCACTGCAATAAAAAAGAGATATATAAAATTTCCTGTGGATAAAATAATGGATTTTGTCTATGAATGAAAAACACAATTATTACTATAGTTTGTTTTTTTTAGCATTAGAAATAAGGTAAACAATCTTGACGTGTCTTTTAATTGAAAAACACATTTTAAAAATAAGTTACGGCAAATATGTAACAATTATAAATCAAATACGATCATTTATATTCTTCTGCTTTCATAAGTAATAGTTTTTTGATTTTTAAAAAGCGTTTAAATCTGTGTGCCTAGCCAAGATGCCAGTCGTTCGCTCCGTAGCGAACGTTAGGGTAATACCTGTCTCTATCACTCTGCCATATTAATGCGACAGACACGGCTGCGCTTCGGTCGCTACGGAGCGTAAACCATTGGCACCTTGGCTAGGCACCCTGGTCATCTGGAAAGCGAAACACATACGGAACGCGTTTCTATTACTCAATACAGTGGCCAGTTGCAGATTCGGCGGTAAACTTAACTATACCTAAATCTGGGTGCCTAGCCAAGATGCCAGTCGTTCGCTCCGTAGCGAACGTTAGGGTAATACCTCTCTCTATCACTCTGTCATATTAATGCGACAGACACGGTTGCGCTTCGTTCGCTACGGAGCGTACACCATTGGCATCTTGGCTAGGCACCCTGGTCATCTGGAAAGCGAAACACATACGGAACGCTTTTCTATTACTCAATACAGTGGCCAGCTGCAGATTCGGCGGTAATCTTAACTATACCTAAATCTGGGTGCCTAGCCATGATGCCAGTCGTTCGCTCCGTAGCGAACGTTAGGGTAATACCTCTCTCTATCACTCTGCCATATTAATGCGACAGACACGGCTGCGCTTCAGTCGCTATGGAGCGTAAACCATTGGCACCTTGGCTAGGCACCCTGGTCATCTGGAAAGCGAAACACATACGGAACGCGTTTCTATTACTCAATAAAGTGGCCAGCTGCAGATTCGGTTTTAAAGTTAACTATACCTAAACCTGGGTGCCTAGCCACGATGCAGGCTAGTAGAGTTCTCTTTCACCTTCAGCAGAACCGGGAGATCCAAACCTACCTACTTTTCATCTAATAATCTCAAGAATCAGTGCATGATTCAAACTTTACCGGTTGCCGTGGTAAGACCTAGGATTTACCATATCGGTGTTGGTAAAAGCCCGAAGTAAACTAGTAAGATTTAACATTTCGGGCTTTTACCGATCGGCATCGGTAAAACCTAGGTTTTACCGGTAAATCCTAGGTTTTGCCGTACTTCGGGCTTTTACAGTAACATATATATAATAATTGCTCGTTTAAAGGTAAGATAACACAAAGGAGAAACAAAAAGAAATTACCTACTCGCACCAGTCTTGAACCCCAATCCTCTTGCACGTAGTTATTTCCACGAACATACCGTTACGCTATTGCAATGCAACATACTTACGTTGTGTGAAATTGTCTACTACAAGGATCACGGAAACACTGTTTGCATGTGTGAGTAATACTAGGAAAAAGCGTGACAGCAACACTCCGTCGAATTAAAAAGGTGGTTTTTGCACAATGAAGTATTCAATGTTTACTTTAATTGTTCAATATTTATTTAAAGAGTGCGCGAAACATACTTTTAAGTATACAAATACCATGACCATTTCACAAAAAAATAAAACCTCAAATTTTGCAAAAGTGGTGCCATCTAGCGAGAGTTAAGTTTTGAGTAACCTAGGCGAACCACCTTAACTTACTTTTGCAAGAAGTTCTATGCTGATATCGTCGCTGTAGTTTTGCACCAACGTGTCCAGTAACACCAGTGTCGATAATTTCAGTGCCCTCTGGTTCTTCCTTAGGAAGGATCCTAGAATCGGCACAGCTTCAGACTGAAATAAAATTAATAAATCAGCAAGTGGTAGTTTACAAAACCATTTTAATATAGCAGGGGCGTATTCGGTTCAGTTGGTTATTTTATTTTTATTTCAATTAAAATTGACGATGTTTTTTATAGGAAGCATGAACTATTAGGTGACAGCACAGGAGCCCATTGTTAAATAGCGCCTAGCATAATGGCATGTTTAACTTTTCGATGGCACACCCAATAACGCGCAATAGAGCGTGCGTGAACTGTAGAGGGCAGCACCTGATTTTAAGTTAATTGACAAAAGTTTTCGATTCAGGTCACAAGGTGTCAGATCCTCCAACGCGCACGATTTATGTTTGGTACTGCTATAAACGTGTTTAATACTTACCAAGATAGGCCTCAAGTCGATTCTCAATGGAGATGCAGCCACTTTAGTTAAAGCCTTTACTGTAGTTAGGCGCGTAATTTCGTTGCGTAGGCGTTCCAAGAATATTGGCAAACATACGGGAAGCTCATTCTAAAACAAAAGAAAAACATTAATATGCATGGTAGCCGTGTGCAGCATACAAATTGCCTTAAACCAGCAAATAATCACCGAAATGGCACAGCAGCTGGCTGCATATTGTGATGTCGCTCTCCTTGATTTATTGTTTCATTTCTGTGGCCAGAAACCTCACGATAGTGCACATATACAAAGACAGGTCGCGATGACGCGCTCCTAAATCTATTATTCCCTCACATGGATGCACTCGAAATGGGCAACATGTATCAAATGAATAGAAACCTTATTTACCTGTAAATAGTCACCGATGTGGCACAGCAGTTGTCCGCAGGTAGCGATGGCGCGCTCCTGAACCTATTATTCCCTCAGAAGGATGCACTCGAACATGGGCAAGATGTATCAAATGAATAGAAACCTTATTTACCTCTAAATAATCACCGAAATGGCACAGCAGTTGTCCGCAGGTAGCGATGGCGCGCTCCTGAACCTATTATTCCCTCAGAAGGATGCACTCGAACATGGGCAAGATGTATCAAATGAATAGAAACCTTATTTACCTCTAAATAATCACCGAAATGGCACAGCAGCTGGCCCCATGTCGCGATGACGCGTTCCTGAACATTCCCTCACAAGTATGCACTTAGAACATGGGCAAGATATATCAAATGAATAGGAACCTTATTCACCTGTAAATAGTCACCGAAATGGCACAGCAGTTGTCCACAGGTCGCGATGGCGCGCTCCTTGACCTCTTGGTCCATGTCCGTGGCCCGGAGCCTCACGAGGGTGCATTCGTACATGGGCAGAATAAACTGTTGCAACTCTTCTGGCGGCGGCTCGATTGTGGAATCTTCGATGTCTTCAGAGGGTTCTGCAAGTGAATCAAAGTAAATTAATTTTTTAACCAGTTATTTTAATAAATGAGCAGTAAATAACTTGAATATTTTCCATAACACATGTTCTAATAGGGAATATTACGCGATTACTGCGTAGGGAGCGCCACTACCACAATCCATCAGAATACGAGGGTCTTAGAGTGTATAAAAATAATACTTCATTCTATAATCCAATTACAATGTGCCGCCGATATAACGATTTAATAGCCGGTGATCGTTGTGGTAGGGTCCCTCACATTGCTAGGTTTAAGAAGTGCTTGGCTGGTACCCTCTTCTCTCACTGACTGATAAAAGCTGCTCTTGCATATTCGATCGATAAAGACGCAGATAACGAAATTTCGATTACCGCGTTTCCCGGTAGGCCTTTTGTAAACAAACCGCCTAAATGTTTCAATGTTATATTTTATCTGTGAAATCTTTAAAAAAAACAGTCATAGGCACGAGAATTGGTGAAGAAATGAGAGTGAAGCAATCTGAAACGGAGACCTTGCTAACGTTTGGTCTATAAATGTATGGTGGCGTCGGTGACAGCGTCAGCGTCGGGCATAAACGTTTGAAGTGTGCGTTTCGTGGCCGAGGTGTAAGGCTAACACGCAGGGGCGAATAAACATCGGTTCGTACCGGACTCACCGAGCGGGCGCATGACCTTGACGAGCGTCTGCAGCACGCGCAGCGCCTCGGCGGTGACCTTGTAGAAGGGGTCGTGCACGCAGCCCAGCACGGCCGGCATGAGCGCCGCCACGTGCGCGCGCATAGCCGCCGGCGAGTGACCGCGGACTAGGCACACTACGAATACTAGGGTTTCGATCTTCATGGATGAGGCGGTGGTCTTGTCCCTGTATAAATACATGATGTATAAAATATCATCCAAAGGCTTAGAACAATACTTCTTACCAAGCTTTCATATTGGCAGTAATAGTAAGACATGCGAACCAAGAAGATTATAAGACAATATTTTGTAAAACAAGTTATATTAGTAAATTATGCGATAAGCGAGATGAAACTAATTTTGTTCAAGTGCGAAGTGCGTAAGGGGGGAAATACACGCGACAACTTCCAACTGTATGACTGAAACCTGGCCCTAAGTGCCAGTTGCACCAACTACATTTGGCAGACTGGTCAACGTCAACCGGCGCGCCCCGGCGCTTTACTATGAAATTTTCCATACACATAAAAGCGAACTCTTTAACTATACGAACAGCTTGGTGCAACCGACCCTAAGGGCTGATTTAGACGGCGCGCGAACTCGCATGCGATTTTAGTTACACAGCGGACTGTTGGTTACGTCCAATTCAACCGATTGATCAAAAACCGCAATGTAATAAAACTCGAATGCGAGTTCTCGCATAGTCTAAATAGGGCTTAAGGGTGGCCGGGAAGTTGCGGGCGGCAGGCGTACGGAGCATTTAAGCGGTCGGTCTATAGCTTTACTGGGGCTGAACATACGTGAGCGCGGGAGTGAGCGCGCGGATGGCGCGGGAGTGAGCGCGCGTATGACGCGGGCGGCGTGCTCGACCAGGCAGCCGGGCGCGGCGGCCAGCAGCTCGCGCAGCAGCGCCAGCGCGCAGCCGCGGGCACGGACACTGCGACCGCGGACTGTGTTTACTGTAGCTATGTAACATACGTGAGCGCCGGGGTGAGCGCGCGGATGACGCGGGCGGCGTGCTCGGCCAGGCAGCCGGGCGCGGCGGCCAGCAGCTCGCGCAGCAGCGCCAGCGCGCAGCCGCGGGCACGGACACTGCGACCGCGGACTGTGTTTACTGTAGCTATGTAACATACGTGAGCGCCGGGGTGAGCGCGCGGATGACGCGGGCGGCGTGCTCGGCCAGGCAGCCGGGCGCGGCGGCCAGCAGCTCGCGCAGCAGCGCCAGCGCGCAGCCGCGGGCACGGACACTGCGACCGCGGACTGTGTTTACTGTAGCTATGTAACATACGTGAGCGCCGGGGTGAGCGCGCGGATGACGCGGGCGGCGTGCTCGGCCAGGCAGCCGGGCGCGGCGGCCAGCAGCTCGCGCAGCAGCGCCAGCGCGCAGCCGCGGGCACGGACACTGCGACCGCGGACTGTGTTTACTGTAGCTATGTAACATACGTGAGCGCCGGGGTGAGCGCGCGGATGACGCGGGCGGCGTGCTCGGCCAGGCAGCCGGGCGCGGCGGCCAGCAGCTCGCGCAGCAGCGCCAGCGCGCAGCCGCGGGCACGGACACTGCGACCGCGGACTGTGTTTACTGTAGCTATGTAACATACGTGAGCGCCGGGGTGAGCGCGCGGATGACGCGGGCGGCGTGCTCGGCCAGGCAGCCGGGCGCGGCGGCCAGCAGCTCGCGCAGCAGCGCCAGCGCGCAGCCGCGGGCACGGACACTGCGACCGCGGACTGTGTTTACTGTAGCTATGTAACATACGTGAGCGCCGGGGTGAGCGCGCGGATGACGCGGGCGGCGTGCTCGGCCAGGCAGCCGGGCGCGGCGGCCAGCAGCTCGCGCAGCAGCGCCAGCGCGCAGCCGCGGGCACGGACACTGCGACCGCGGACTGTGTTTACTGTAGCTATGTAACATACGTGAGCGCCGGGGTGAGCGCGCGGATGACGCGGGCGGCGTGCTCGGCCAGGCAGCCGGGCGCGGCGGCCAGCAGCTCGCGCAGCAGCGCCAGCGCGCAGCCGCGGGCACGGACACTGCGACCGCGGACTGTGTTTACTGTAGCTATGTAACATACGTGAGCGCCGGGGTGAGCGCGCGGATGACGCGGGCGGCGTGCTCGGCCAGGCAGCCGGGCGCGGCGGCCAGCAGCTCGCGCAGCAGCGCCAGCGCGCAGCCGCGGGCACGGACACTGCGACCGCGGACTGTGTTTACTGTAGCTATGTAACATACGTGAGCGCCGGGGTGAGCGCGCGGATGACGCGGGCGGCGTGCTCGGCCAGGCAGCCGGGCGCGGCGGCCAGCAGCTCGCGCAGCAGCGCCAGCGCGCAGCCGCGGGCACGGACACTGCGACCGCGGATCACGCGTAGCGCGCCGCGGACTACACCGCTCACCTGCCAAATAAACACGATATTACAGCTTGGCAAAAAAGAGTACAAATTAATAAGATAGGTGCGACGACGAGCGAAGCGAGGAGGAGCGTGTTAGGTTGACCATGTAGTGACAAAACAAAATATTTTAAAGACCATTTTTTTTAATTAATAGATAGCCGTTATATTTTTAAAATGTGCTTCATAAATAGTCTCCAATAAAATAATTCAGTTGCCAAATAAATATTTGGTACCTGCCTAAAAATAAACAAAAGCTGTAACGGCATTAAAATACAACTCATATTGATATATTTTAAGGCTCCGTTTTAGTCGCCAAACTGTTAATTTTAGTCCCCATTTCTATTATTTCAAACTACCCAAATTCTATTAATTAGTTGACCGGTTAAATACGTGCCAATAAATAATAGTACTACCGTACAAAAAGGAATCTTCCTACAAAACCGCAGTTTGACAGCGGTGTTCAGGGTCGAATCATGCTGTCCGTTCCTAATATATGGCACTATCCCTTTCGGCTTTTTAGGGTTGTCATTATTCAAGCCATTATCTTATTTGTGGTCGTGCACGCAAAGGAACGTCAAGTTAAGTCAACCCTAATAATTGCTTGGAGCAATGTTGAACCGAACGAAGTCGACTTTGCCCGAAGGGAGGAGTTTCGCACCCCTGAAAAGGTGATTTTGTAACCTTTAGCCATATCTTGGGTTGGTATTCCACCTGTCCAATATTTGATCAAATTTGTATTTGCGTCTCACATTTTGCTTAATGAGAGGACGAGAAGCAATGCATGTTTGAATGCCAGTAATACTTGCCCGCTGCAGTAGTAAGGCCTGCGGCGAGTTGTCGGCCGGGGTGATGGACTGCAGCGCTGGTGGGGGTCGTGTGGCGCGCAGCAGTGCTGTGTAAGCGCTCAGGATGTCGCATTTCACGTTTTCTTCGCGTTCTAAATAAAAAAATCACATAATTATTTACTAAAATCAAAGATTTATAGTTTGTAACTACCAAAATTATCAAGGACCAACTTTTGACAGCCAAAATTACCGCATAATAAACAGAGCCGTACAGCGTACATTCGCTTTAGCAAGATAAAGAAAGCACATTAGTAACTTATTTTCATCAAACCATAAAAAGTTCTGAAAATTATTTAAATTAATTGAACACTCCACTTGAAAGTTGCTTTTGAACCACTCCAATAACACAACACAAAAGAAAATATAACTAACCTACAAAAATAAAACGTTTTAAAACTAAATTAAATAGTTACCTTTAAACCTAGCGATCAAAGCGGGTGACACCGTCTGGTACATCTCAGCCAGTAGTTCGTGCCGAGTTGAAATGACGGACTCGAGGCACTTGGCTGCCGCGCGTCTCACCTAGAAATATCAACAGCTTAATAAAATGATACACAACAAAGCACATTAATCGTCTTTAACTAATGGCGGAAACCTAGTAACCATCTCTCTTATTCGAATACTCCTCAGAGTCGGACTCGTCAGTCTGTCTTCGCCGCCGCCTTCTAACTAATGTTATAAAGGCGAGTGTGTCTGTCTGTTACCTCTTCAAGCTTAAGCCGCTGAACCGATTTAGTTGAAATTTGGTATAGAGATTTTGAGTCCCGAGGAAGGACATAGGATAGGTTTTATGTCGGAAATCATCCCTGAAGAGAGTGCAAAGGGGGCGGGAATTGAAAGAGTTAATGAATAGCCTAATAATTGAAGTAAGCAATGCGCGAATTGAATGATTGCTATTAGCATTATCCTAGCGCTATACCTATTTTAGCTGCTGTCACTAATTCCACGCAGACGAAGTCGCGGGCAAAAGCTAGTCTTCTTATACGTCGGTGCTACAGACCTAGCAGTAATTACCTTCCAGGACATATCGTCGTCGTCAGAGTACTCCTCGGAGTCGGACTCGGGGTCCGCGTCGGGCGCCGCAGTTTCATCTTCCATCTCTTCGTCCTCGCCGCCGCCGCCTTCTTCGGAGTCTTCGTAGTTGTAGTTCGGGTCGTATGTGATCATCTTGAGGCATAGCTCGATGATCTAATAGAGGCAAATTTTGTGATTATGATTAAATTTGTGAAATTTGTGATATGATTTAAATGATAAAATAAAATATATTCATTGTTTTATCTAACTTAGACTGAAATAGTTTGTCGGTCAAACCCAAATTAAGGTTCTAATCTGATAATCTTTTTCTATCCCCGAAAGTGTAGAAACACAATCAAATTTTTGTATGACTTAAAAATTTGGCTCCAAATATGGGACAGAACAGACAACTTAGGCCTTTGGACTGGTGCTTACTGTCGGGATATGCGGCTGAACTTCCTTAGGGCACTTGAGCACAAACGCCTCCAGGGCTTGCAGACAGTGCTCGCGGAGCTCCTCGTCTGCGTCGTTCGAGTGCTCGAGCACCTGCGGCGCCACTCGCCACAGCTGCTCACCGAAGCGGTGACCTGCTTGACGGCTGAAAAAAAAAAGCAAAAAACAATTTAATAAAATTTAAAATGGAATTGAAACTTGTTTGTCTTTCCGGTGCATTCGGCACTAAACCAAACTCACCATTAGAATGTTTTGGGAACAATGCATTATTAGATTAGAAATAGGTATATTGCCACCGTAACCAATATGTATGTAGTCCCAGAATACGCTTATACCAAAATACTCAAAACATACAGGTGGACTATTTAGAGTATTTTGGTAAAAGTGTTCTGGGCCTGCTTCCCAATATAGTTCGTTATTTTAGCATTAGAAAAAGACTACGCAATCTTGACGTGTCTTTTAAATGAAAAACGCTTTTTAAAAATCAGTAACTATTACTTATGAAAACAAAAGAATGTAAATAATCGTATATGATTCATAATTGTTACATATTTGCCGGGACTTATTTTTCAAAAGTGTTTTTCAATAAAAAACAACACGTCTAGAGTGTTTACCTTTTTTTCTAATGCTAAAAAAACGAACTATAGAAATAGTTTATATTAGAACAGATGCTGTTAACAATAATTATGATAATTTAGGTTATTTATTATGAAAAAAAGTAATACTAGACTTTAATAAACAAACAGTGTACTCTAAGTTTAGTACTGTACGCAACAGAAAGACTACATTTACATTTGTTAAAAAGAGACAAAAATTAGTAATTGTCTTATGTAAAATGGAGTTAGAATTTACTCTTACCACACCGAGGCAATACACTGAATATGAGTGCGACTGACACTAGACGATGTAGATGAGCCCAGTCCCTCCAGCAGGTGATCAATAAGCTTGTTATAGAGAGCAGCGTTGCATGACATCACCAGGTGGGACAGTGCCACTATGGTGCGCTTACGGACGGCCTGGAACCAATGGATATTTAGAATAACTAGGGGATAAAGGGTAATCCATTATGAACATCATTCATTAATACATTAATTACATCATACTTTTAGGGGGTGAGAGGTGGTCATGAAAATGTGACATGTTGTGAAAAGGGGAGGGGAGACGCAAACTCTGTGACGTCAGTTAAAATTAACGTGTACACGAAAATGGTTATGAATAGGCTACACAGATAAATAACTAGTTTATGTACTGAAAAGATTTTTTATTCATTTTTTTTTCTTATTGGTTTCCGTTCATTTTCTAATGTTACATTTACCAATTAAATTTTTAAATATAATAATTAAAATGTCGTATTGATGTTTCTGTTAAAAAATATAATTGCCAAATATAAGACATCACACCCAGGAGTAAGGGGGTTCCCAAAATATAGCAAACAGGGGAGGGGTAGCAAAGTCATGAAATTCCTAGGGCTAACATACGAAATTCTTATCAAAGGAATTTTCGTCAATCTGGATAATTCCAAGATTATTTAAACTTAAGTCTGAATCAGTTGAAGTTGATAAGAATTTAAAGTACAGCAAAGGTCATACAAATAAATAATATGAACACAAAAATTCCTATGAATGTATAATATCTAATAGACTAAAACATATGATAATGTTTCTTGATTTTCTTTACCTGACGTGGAGAAGCTAGTTGGGGAAGCAAAGAATTCAATAGCACCGGGTGGAATGAAATCAACAACCCGCCAAATCTGCTCAACAGATCTGCCAAAATATCAAGAGCTTCCAATTGCACTGACACATCTTCTTGCTGAAAATATAAAATAGCAAGCAGTAAACAAAAGCACTAATTTAACACATTCATTACCACTAAGTGCTACGGGTTACGCTCGTAGCGCGTAGCCACGGTTTCGCCGTATGTAGCGCGTAGTCGCTACGAACAGTGTACCCGACAGTCGGGTTCTTGGTGTTGAATGTGTTAACAAACTTTTATCAAAGTATCATGCCTACAATTTTAGTAGTTTAGAGATCATTTAAAGTTCAGTAACTATCCTCCTAAGGTCCTAGCTATGGTGCTTATTAAGTTTGATGGAATTTAATAAAAATATCATTTTTACCATCATGCCAACTGCCAACTGTTACATCAAGTATAGCTCTCCCCCAGGTTGCCAAGTTGGAACAAACATACACCCTTATTCATAGAACTTTACAATCCTCATTAGTTCATTTAGAATTCATCCCTTACTTATAAATAAACAAAAAAACCGGGCAAGTGCGAGTCGGACTCGCGCACGAAGGGTTCCGTACCATAATGCAAAAAAAAAAACAAAAAAAAGCAAAAAGAAAACGGTCGCCCATCCAAGTACTGACCCCTCCCGACGTTGCTTAACTTTGGTCAAAAATCACGTTTGTTGTATGGGAGCCCCATTTAAATCTTTATTTTATTCTGTTTTTAGTATTTGTTGTTATAGCGGCAACAGAAATACATCATCTGTGAAAATTTCAACTGTCTAGCTATCACGGTTCGTGAGATACAGCCTGATGACAGACGGACGGACGGACGGACAGCAGAGTCTTAGTAATAGGGTCCCGTTTTACCCTTTGGGTACGGAACCCTAATAAATGACCGGCTAAAACAAACAATAACTGACTGAGGCATGTTGCAGATTTATGAATAACACAGCAGCAGCAGGTAGCATATATAACCATGGCATATAATATTTAAGATTAGTTTATTATAAATTCCATAATCTGTAACTTGCCAAGTTAGTGCAGAGTTAACTTGGACTTACTACATTAAGTACTATGTAACTCATATTGAAGTTAAATTGCTTAATTTTTATCTTATAAAAAAATTATAAATAATGATATAGTAATAAAATACCTTCTCAATAGCACTGCTCAGCCTGCCAGTTATTTTCTTGCACACATTAGCGGCCAGTGTGTTGGAGCCCAGAGGCAGTTCCGATATCACAGTCTTGAGACCAATGCTGCTGATGTCCCGCAGCTGTTCCGTATCCGATAACATGTTGGCACACAGCGTCTCGACTATGCCTTCCACATGATACTCCTTTACTTTATTCACAAGCGGACCAAGGCTGAAAGTTTGAGATAGATAACACAATGTAAATTAACTGAATATAACCCATATGCACTTTAAAAAAAAAGTATATTCTCTTATGGCATTAGAAAAAACAAACATAAACAACAATATAGGTTTTATAGGTTATTGATTGAAACTCACCATTTGACAGCCAAGTTCTGAACTTCGCCGTTTTTGTCTTCAAGCAGACGGAGTAGCATCTTCACAACTTTCCTCTCCGAATCATCATCCAACTTGATGCTGTCCTTTTGCAATTCGGTCATCAAATCATTTGTAGCCATAAACCGAAAATCTTTGTCGTTAGACGTCATCTAAAGGTCGAAATTTACATTAATTGCTGTCTTCAGGAAATAAGAACCATATTATGTGTATATTTCAAGCAACACCGGCTTACCTTCTCGAGAAGACTCGCAATTTGATAAGATACAATAGCCATTTTGACAAGTTTGCGGCTCTTCCAACAGAAAATTTAACAACTCCAGCGAACTGACTACTAACAAAAAATTATAATTTTTACACAACACACACGAGGATGGAACATTTGAACATTTACTCAAAGCAGTCGCAAACCACCGAAAATAAAAAAGATTCCGCCTGGTGATGCTCCAATGACCAATGAAAATGAACAGATTAAAAATGCAATGCAAGTGACAATGACTTTTGTGTGGAAAAAAAAATACCGTCAACTGGGGTGAATATGGATAGCTGGGGTGAATAGGGAATAAAAATGGGCTACTAGCATGGGGAAGATGTCTGCCATTCAAACTGGAAACTGGACCTTGCCTGGAGAATTGGTAATAGCGAAATATTTTTTTGCCATAGCCATAACAAGCTGTCGCACCACACCGCGACCTTGATTTTTATGCGTTAATTTTTATTCTGTGCGTGCGTTAAGGACATAGATATAAGAATATATACAGATGCCTTCCAAGCGAGCTGTCAGTGGGACCACTTTTTGTTTAGTGTACGATTAACAAAGCGACCCACTTTGCTGTAGCCATGTCGATAAAGTCATATCGATAAACTACCGACATTTCTTGCAATTTTAATTTTACTTCAAAGGTTTAACTATACCTAAAATGAACAAAAACGCTTTTTTTCTTTATTGTGGTTATCAGATCACAATTTTGTAGTCACGCCCCAGGAGAGAACCAAGGGAAAGTTCAGATATTTAATTAAAATACATAAATACCTATTAAAATAGGTGGTCCTCAATAATTGAATTATTTTATTACATTATAATATATTCATTATCTATTAGCATTTCAATTATGTTTATGTTTAACGAAGATATTGAAGCTTCAATTAATCGCTATTTTGTTCCGCTGTGTAGCGTTTATCGATATATAACATGATTAAAATCGACTTTTCACATCCCTAAAAGAGCACACATATACGTTTTTACGCACACATGCACAACCCGGGTCGCCTAAAAAGGGGCCACTTGGATTTGAAGTCCATCTTGTCAACAGTATAGTTGTCCTTTTTTGACAAATGGCATTTTAAAAGAGCGAGGAGAGAGAAATGATACTAGTTGCTGCGCCGTCAAATAGAACAATAAAGGTAGGGGCCTTGGTTAAGGACGCAGCTGAAGGCTAAAGCAGCTAAAGGTAAGAGCGAGGAGTTTTTTTGAGCGCACCAAGATAGGATACGGTGCGGTAGTCTGTTACGGCTTTAAGAACCCCCCAAAAAAAATTGTAACTGACAGCTGTCAATTCAACGTGTATATATATTGACATATAACCTAATGTAAAGCAAGTGACAAAAGGTTTCAAATGTTTATAATTTACGAATAATTTAATAAACGACATTATAACCTTGTGTCTGAAGTGGGGAACTTGATAACTGTTAAACTAAGCATGGATTTGTTTACTATAAACAGGTAAATTTTTAATTAGAGTAGGTACTTCATGTGAAATATAAAAAAAGTTCCTTACACTAACTTAAATAAAATGTCCTTTACTTTGCAAGGTACCGTGATCCGGGAGAAGATATAGATTTAGTTACTCATGAAACAAAACAGTTACAAAAGTTAAAACAAAAAATTGAAGAGAGGAGAAAAACACACAGTACCTTTAAGCAAGAAGACGTTATCACATTGAAACAGGATACAGCAGCATCTACAAAAAGCGATCATTCTTTTGATTCAAAACCTGCAATCAGTATACAAACAGAAGAAGACAAAGATGAGACAGTTGACTACAAAGTTGATAATACTATCCAACCACAGAAAAATGTGGAGAACAAACCTAATTTTGAGTTTAAAGTCTTGGGCACAGACAGTTTTGAGAAAAAGACCAAGGTAAGAATATGAAGAAATTACAAACAATTTATTCCAAAAAAATTACACTTTGGTTTTAGTACAGTCAGCAGCAGAGGTAGCCAAGTGAGTGAAGTGTTCAAAATTGCGCACTCTCTCTTATTTTTTGAAACATAATGTTTCACCAACTTAATTTCTTAAACCTCTCCCATTTAACACATTCTGCTGCGAAATGTACCATCCAATTCTATATTATAAAGGCTCAATTTGACTTGTTTAATCCAAGCAGTACAATATTCATGAAAGTAATAATTTTCCTTTCGTTTCTCAGGTTAAAAGGGTGTTACCATACTGGTTGTCTCATCCCTACAGTTTATCCACAAACTTACAGAAGTTGACTTGTGTTGTAGATGAACAGGTTTGGTTGAATAACACTTTAAAAACTACTCTCAAGGGTGAGGGGGTCACACATTTCTTTCCAGTTCAGGAGCAAGTCATTCCTTTTATTATTAAGGAAAATAGATTGCCTCATCCATTCTGGCCGCATGATGTTTGTGTCTCAGCTCCAACGGGGAGTGGTAAAACACTAGCCTTTGTTTTACCAATTATTCAGGTAAATCACAAAAAAACACATACCTATACTAACTCTTTTATTGTACAGTCAAAGTATTCAATATCAACATGGAATAAGTGCCAAAAATATGTACACACTAAAGATAATATATTTTTCCTTTTTTTTGTGGGACATACCATGTTGGCCAGAGTTGATCATCATTGATTTTTTCATTGTGAATGGCATCTGTACCTTAATATATGGGCAATATATATATACAGATATTTGGCACTTTGTCCTTTTCAATATTTTGATACCTTGAATGTAACTGTGTTTAAAAGATTTGTCATTCTGTAATTAATTATTTTTAATTTAGTGTTTAAAAAAACATTGAATGCAGTATGTGCTTTTTAGCAATAAGACTGCCTATTATACAACATCTTGATTTTCCGTATTCTTTGTATTGATGCAATAAAGAATATTGTATATATAGCAATTCTTGATAGCAGTTTTCCATGACACTGCATTATTTGCATAGTTAAGACCTCTCAATAATTCACTCTAAAAAAAATTTATAAATAGATTTGCTACTGTAAAGTGTACTCAACTATTAGCTCTTATATAAAACCTTTTATATTTTCAGGTTTTAATGAACAGTGTTGGTCACCATGTAAGAGCAATGATTGTTTTACCAGTCCAAGAATTGGCAACACAGGTGTCAAAGGTTTTCAAAAAGTATTGCACCAATACAGGGCTTAAAGTTGTACTTTTGAGTGCATCAACTCCATTACGCAAGGAACAGCAGCAAATTGTAAAATACAGTATGTAAATTTATACAAATTACAAGTTCAAGAAAAAAAATAGCTTGGACAAAATGATGATCATGTTATTCTTCTATCTGTCATTACTTTTAATTAAATGTTTCGTTGTTATATATTTTCTGGTAGTTTTTGGAGTCAATATTGTCATGAAGCTCTGACAGGTCTTAAAATAATTCCGCTCTCTGGACTCCAGCTCCGCGCAGAAATTAAAGTACTATTAGCACAGAATAAATAATAGTACTAGGTACAGAAGACTCACTCTCTAACAAAACGCGTCTTACGATCAGCACAGATATGGCCGCTAGGTGGCGACAGCGCCACGCGCGGCTTATGGCTTTCCCCAAAATTGGGGTGGAACGGGTGTACTTTTAGCTACCTGTAGCAAAGCGACGAAATCGCGGAGTGAGCCACGCCTGCTATTAGGCATAAAAGCCTCAACCAAAATTAAATAAATTTATTTCTATTTCAGCCGAGTCTGCAGGTTGGATCAGTGAAGCTGATATCATAGTTTGTACAGCAGGAAGATTAGTAGAACACATCCAAAACACAGAGGGTTTCTCATTAAAGCATCTCAAATTCCTTGTAATAGACGAAGCTGACAGAATCATGGACCATATCCAAAACGACTGGTTATACCATTTGGATAAGCACATAAAACTGGAAAATGAGCTAATGACAGGAAAAGTGGCCAATTTAAACTGGAACAGCCTGAATGAACAGAATCCTCCTCCTCATAAACTACTTTTCTCAGCAACACTTTCACAGGATCCTGAAAAATTAGAAAGATGGGGACTATTTCAACCGAAACTGTTCTCTGCTGCTCCAATAACCGATTTTGAGGATGAAGACAGTATCAGAAAATATACCACACCAGATGAGCTGACCGAACAATATGTGACCTGCGGTGCTGAAGAAAAACCACTTATACTTTATCATTTCTTAGTAGAACAGAAGTGGGATAAAGTCATATGCTTTACTAATGCAGCTCAGTCTGCACATAGGCTCGCTGTGCTTTTAGATGTCTGGGGAAAAGGCAATCTAAAGGTTGCTGAATTGTCTGCAGCGTTGGATAGATCAAACAGAGACTTGGTTCTAAAGAAGTTTACTCAATCAGAAATCAATGTGTATGCACTTACGTATCTTAAATAATTATTTGAATTGCTGATTTATTTAATGCCTTCCTCTTACATATTTTTTCCTATAAATGGCTCCTCATATCAAGTTAATTTTGTAACGCCGATTAAGTGGCGCTATCTACAACTAGTTACTTTCAAAGAACGCAAATGTATATCTAGAAGGACCTATACTTATTTTTAAATGTCTATTTATCCATAGTTATTTAATTATAATTTGATCACATCACTTGAATTTTCTTTTCCAGCCTGGTCAGCACTGACGCCTTAGCTAGAGGTATAGACATTCCCTCCTGTGACTATGTCGTGTCTTACGATCCCCCGCGGAACATCAAAACGTACATACACAGAGTAGGCCGCACGGGGCGAGCTGGACGGATAGGCCATGCTGTTACTATCCTACAACACAATCAAATGAATTTGTTCAAGGTAATCACATAACGACCAATTTTTTGTTTTCTATAAGTACATGAAATTTTGATTTGTCACAATAAGGGCCCCCCCACATCTGGCGTCTTTCGAGCGTCGGCGTCGGTCCAGCGCTATGGAAAATGACGTCGCTGCGCAGTTGCGTCGACGCTGCGTCGCCGTTGCGTCGACGCTGCGTCGCCGTTGCGTCGACGTCGGCCATAGAATTGTAGACGCCGACGCTCGAAAGACGCCAGATGTGGGGGGGGCCCTAAAATGGAATGGGAGACCTTTTTATAGGCCTTTGGGCGGCTAGAGATACTTCATTTACCTAAAAAAATATAGTAAATTTGACAGCTGAAGTAAATGGCGCCGTGCGCTGTTGTATAACAGTTATATCACAAGGCAACTATAGACTATCAAACACACAGCGCCATCTATCTATTTCAGCTGTCAAATTTGGGCTACAATATTTAGCCCTACTTTACGTTTTTTTTTACGGAACACCTACGAATAAATACTAAATTTCGTTCTTCGTAGACATAGCATATTTTGATAAGGATAGCTGAGCATTAGTTTCCCAAAGATACCCCATTTCATTAGGCATCAGTGACCCTATACCGCAAACATTGAAAAATTTAAAATATTCGATTTTTCGATCTTTGCGGCAGGCCCTCAGGGCTATAACCGCGAAAATCGAAGTTCGCAAATTGCGGGGATCTTTCTCTTTTACTCCAATGTCGGCGTAATTAGAGTGACAGAGAAAAATCCCCGCAGTTTGCGAATTTCGGTTTTCGCGGTAGCCCCTCAGTTTATAAAGAAATACTTATTTCAGGAGCTACTACAGTCTGGAGGAAAATCGGAATTAAAGCAAATAAAAATTGAACCTGATGTTTTCGATCGCTTATCTTCAGATTACCAATATGCAATTGAGGAAACAAAGAACGTCATCAATACAGAAATAACAACGAAGGTTAAGAAATCTGTGGCAATAAAGAAAGGTTGTAAGAAAAGGAAACATGAATAAATATTTCTTATTTTTAACACCTATTTTTTTTTACTAAAAAAATAAAATTGAAAGCATCAGTAGCAATGTAGAAGAAGAAGCAGATACAATACCTACTCGCACCATATGGTCCATAAGAAAAAGGTTTACAATTGCTTTTTAACTGCTCTCATTTACATAACTTAGCTCTCATTTAAATGCTAAACAACTTATTTCAGAGTATAGGGCAATAGTAAATCTTTTAACCCTATCCTATCCTACTCGATCTAGCCGGCAACAGTAGGTACGAACGTGTTAAGCCCCACATTCACACTCCTACCGTGTAGGCCACCTCGTAGTCCGCCTCGTTGAGTAGGATTGTGTATGGGGGTTGCGGACTACGAGCCGTCCTACCGTTTAGCCGTTTGTAGGACGGCTCGTAGTCCGCAACCCCCATACACAATCCTACCCAACGAGGCGGCCTACACGGTAGGAGTGTGAATGTGGGGCTTTATGCTATTACGTGTTATTTCAGTCTGGCTACTGTACTGTACAGTCAAGTGTACAAATATGGGTGTAGTCATCATACTCAAAAATATGTCCCATAGCTCTTATGTCAACGAATTAAGAACTATGGGACATGTTTTTGAGTATGTTGTATCAGTTGTATGCACCCATATTTTTACACTTGTCTGAGGTACAGAGGTTGACTGAACTGGCGTAACTGACTAATACGAATGTTTCCGAGAAAATACGATGGCAAACCATTTTAACACTAGGTACATCTTGTCTATAAGTTGGCAGACAAGTGCTTATAAATAAAATCAAGAAAAGTCTGCAGAGATTTTGAGAGCCCACGCTATGGGCTATGAAAATCGCTGCAGACTTCTTGGTCTTCTATGTTCTTGCCAAAGTTCCTGCATATTCAAAATAATTACAGCTTGGCAAAAAGAATAGAAAAATTAAAAAGAGGCAACACTGTAGTGTCGTCTCGTTTTCTTATATTGGTTTGAAAGGGACGACACTTTATAATTTCTGCTCTTTTTTGCCAAGCTGTAAGTTGCGGTAGACCGGGTAGGCCGAATAGAGGTTGCCTTGCGACCGCGTGTGCGTATGAGCCCTTAAACTTTGTTATATGGCAACCTTGAATATAGTGTCAAACTGACAGTGACATGACATGGACATGACATTGATTTGATGCTTCGTGAACTGAAGACATGCTGAAGACCCAAGACCCGTGTTTTTAAGTAGTTTATTCATAATTAATATTAAATTTATAGGTGTAAATCGCGGATTAGGTATACTTTTATCTCAGCTATGTCAGACTCTGAAGAATCAGATGTGTTTAATGAAGAGCCTATCAGGTCATTTCATGATATTCACGACGAAATAGAAAGATGCAAGAAAAACCCGGCAACTTCGGGTATGTTTGTGTCTGGCTGGGATGATGCAGACGAGGGCGTGGAGGAAGTAAAGGATCCTAAAGGTAACCTTCAGTGTTGGCACTTTTAATGTCAATATTTCAAAACCCGGCTTGTTAATTTTACATAAAAACCAGTTTTCTTGAGGCACTAACCAATTATTTATGTTGACATAGCAAAAAAAATTGATTAAAAATGATCAAGTTTAGATACCTTTTATTTACTTTATTAAATTAAATATCTAAAGGTACACACAAGGTCAATAACACAAAGATATTTCCTCCTAACCTTGGAAAGTAAAAAAATAAAAATCAACAGCACACACAAAACTCTACAGTAAACATAAGCAGTAAGATATGTTATGACACTGTGTATATTTTTCTTACAGCTAACCCTGTAGACCATGTTCTATGGGCTGCTGAAAATGCTGACATTGCAGCTCTCAAAGAACTATTGGCTGCTCAACCAGATCTAGTCAACGCTAAAGACAGCAATCTGTACACACCTCTTCACCGTGCTGCTTACGGAAACCATGTGACTACCATAACATATCTGTTGAGTGTTGGCGCTAAGTTGGATGCTAAAACTGAGTTTGGCTGGACACCTCTGCATTCTGCTGCCAACTGGAATAACTACTGGGTTGTTGCGAGACTACTAGCAGCTGGTGCCAACCCAGCTGCAGTGTCTGAGGGAGGTACACTATAATTATATTTTTAATTAATAACCCCTGACAAAATTAGAACAGCATTAATCTAGTGGCTTAAAAGTTAAAACCTATGCTACAAATATATGCTATTTTATTTACTATTTTCGCATATCCAAAGTCTGATAGAGCTGAAAATAGGTATACTTCTACTCCATATTTTCAAAGACACTGCAATTATGTATGTTATAATTGACAACATGGAGCTGACCTTACAATGCAGTTGGAAGGTAGCTAAATTGAGGAGACTCAATGAAAAAACCCAACTAGATTGACTTTTCATTACAGGTGTTACCAATAGCACAGTCAGCAATAAAAGCATGTACCAAAAGAAATATTTTTAACAGTAATTTCACTTTAATTCAGTAACAAAAATGTCTTTCTGATTTCAGACCAAACACCACTACATTTAGCAGCAGCAAAAAGTCACAGTAAATCTACCATTATCACATTGCTCTTTCAAGAAAACAGTGTGCAGGTGGCTCAGATGGTTAATAATGTCGGAGAAAAACCTGAAGAACTAGCTCGTGGGCATGGAATATATGCTCCACTATTTGAAATGGTAATGCCTGCTGCTTCTTACATTAAGTCAATTGGATTCACTTGCAATCCATATTTAAGAATGGAAAAACTATCAGAACCCGAGTGAGTGGGAGTGGGACAAATGATAAGTACATAATTTTACTACAGTAAATTTATTTCCATAGTACCTAAGCACTTATTTAACTATAACTATGTAAGTGATGTTTACAAGTATTTTCATGATTTTTGAATACAGCAATCTAACAAGGTCTATCAATTGGTATTTAATTAATAATTATTCTTCATAATTACATGTTCACAAAACATGAGCATGACAATCTCAAGTATAACTAATTTCACAAACCCCCTTAAATTATTTTCGTTTTTTTTTTTTGTATATAGTTTAATATATCTCTCTTTGCTCTCTGCTGAAATGCATTTGTACTGGAGCAAATTTTAATATATATCAACAGCACTATGATCCCTTCTTCTTAAGAATGTCATTTGTTCGTAGTATTTAATTTGTCTAAATTACTACCTTATATGTATATCGTATCTTATATTTAGGATAAAATAAGCTTATGAAGTAACACAGTCTGTACCTCTAATTTAAAGAGCAAATTTTTTTTTTAATTTTAGCACCTACATAGTTTAAGCATACATCATTTAAAATCTTAAGATATTATAAGAAATCTCAAAGAAGTAAGTATACAAATAAATAATTATGAAATACATTTTACGTCTTTTGACTTCTTCCGTATGATCGACTTGCCATACTTTCTAGAACATGCATAGCACCAGGCACAAGGTATGTTTCAGTTTGCAAATTCTTTAGGCTAGCTATCAGATTTCTCCTATCGATTTTTTGCAATTCCGATAGTATTTGTCTTGATTCTGTGGTCATGTATGGCAATAATAGGCAACCTATGCCAAAACATTTACACCTCACACAATTTTTCCATATTTCAATTAGATCTGCATCTCTAATGACTGGACATACAGGTAATAAATTAACAGCGTTCAAGCATTTTGCTCTCTGACGTTCAGTGATAGGATAGTCAGCCTGCTGGAAAGGCGATAGAAGAACGGTTCTCCAGGCGTCGCATACAGTCTTGTCGGTTGCAGATGCGACCTTTAATAACAAAGGAACTAATTCGTCGTAAAGTCCAGCACGCAACATTGAAGGTATTACTTTCTGAATTATTTTGATATTCCCATACCTCCACGCGAGTTCCCCTGTTATTTTTAAACCTTCCACATTTCCTCCGACTGCTTGTAATAATTGATCAAGTGCTCCAAGCTTATCATTCATAAACGTGGCAACGATCCAAGGCATGTCAATATGTTCAAGATTAACAATGTATAACAATTCCAAAAGGGTATTCCATAAAGAGTCTCGCTCCCTGTTAGTGACTTTTGATGCTGTGTCAGAGTCTATAATGCTCATAAGGCATTGGAGTGCTCTTAATTTTTTACTTTTATTATAATCGTTTTCGTCATCGAGCGCAATACGAGATAAATAAATCGCTCCCATTTTTGGACAAGTAGCTTTCAGTATGTATTTAGCGGTCGTCAAGTCTTTATTGTCAAGACCAAAGCTAGTTTTATTTTTGTTTTCTTCTTTTGATTTTTCGAGAATATTTTCCAAAATTTCTATGCGGATAGAGCTGATGTTGATCGCATTTTTGTCGGCGATTTCATTTGCAGCCCGATTTATATCGTGTCGAGAAATCTTTTCAACGAAGTTTGGATGCAAGTAAAGGTTTCGAATAAGTTGCGTTGGCTCTGTTGAAAGTCTAACAAATTCTTCACACGCCCATTCCACCTTATGCAAAATATGTCTCGTTGAAAGAGTGGAATGCAGACGTTCCATTTGCCGGACTGCTCGATTACCAGGCTGAACAGCAGACCAACGTTGAGCAAATTGATAGCACAACTGCGCCGCTGCCACTTGGTCGGCCCCACGAGCACAACCTTGAAGAACGTAAAAGAGGCACGCGCCAGCCCATTCCATATTTGCTATATGCTTCACACATCTGTGTGCTGCGCGAAGCAGAGGCTCTTCCCGTGTGGTTAGGCGCCAGGGCTCGCTCTCTTTTTGTTCAGGCTCTAGCCCTTCACTCTTCTTTCTAGACGTCATAGTTTGCTTGAGAGCGTTACTGCAAATCATGTCTCTCGCGGTTTGGATATCGGCATCTAGTGAAAGTAAAGCAACTGCAGGCAGCCACTGCTCGTAGGTTTCTAATGTTATTTCTGACTTCAAATTCGCCCACATGTCTTCACGCATGAAAAGGTGAAAGGGTAAACGGTGATGTCCAATTTCTGGGAACATTCCTTTGACAGAAAACAGCTCAAATTCATGTTGTTTAGGAGCGCTTTTCCTGTTATAGTTTTTAAGGAAATTTAACAGATAATATTCTTTCACGTATTCTGAATCGGTGGACGACCCATACAATAAATGATATATGCATAAATACACTTCGTAATAATAGGGATTTATGGAAACAATACGACCATGTAACGTAACTTCACCGTTTTTCCACAAATCTGTTAAAACATCTTTGATGAAATCTTTGTCTTTTATGCTTTCCCATAGTTTTACACAGTTAGGCAGCAGATGGCTTTCGTCGTTTTCAAAGAGTGTTTGACAGCAACCTATGTCGTCATTGAATATTTTATATTTTAACTCCCAAGTAGTAAGCAAAGAGATAAGTTGAAAAGATAGACCTTCATTGACGGGTATGTGTAAGGTGCGGCACAATTCTATAAGGCGCTCAACCGAAGTTTCGGGGTACTGTTTCAAAAAGAAAAACAGCACAACTTTAGTGTCCCAAGTATCATCATTGTTAATTTCCGGCAAAGCCAAGTCTGCCACGTTAAATTTAAATTTGGTTTTTAACATGTATTGAGGTGAATATGCTACTGTGTTTTGGGTTAAACAGAATGCCGAAAATGAGCGCCTTATCACTGGTTGTGCCAGGTACGCGATAGCAGCATGGGACAGCGACTCATTCTGACCTCGTAACATGTCTATAATCCACATTTTATCGGCTTCATCTTTGCTTAAAAGATCCAATAATATCGTTACCAATAATTCGTCGAGTTCTTGAGATGCGACAACTTTGTTTAAAAGTTGCTTACATATTTTGTTTCTTATTTGAGGTAATTCGCCAGGTAAATCTTTCCCAGAGGAAGAAATGTCTTCTGAAATATTTACAACTATTCTGATTGGAATGAAATCGCCCCTACTATGACATATTCCGGGATTACGTGCCAAATAATTATGTGGCGAAATGTAAAAATCAATCAGATCATTCAGTGTTGAGAGTGAAGACATAGGTAAAAACATGTAGTGGAATTTCCATGCTATGGACAGATTTTTAACTACTATATTAGCATTCACTAAGGCAGTCAGCATTGATAAATATTTGATTACACGATGGATATATTCTTCAGTACAAGTTGATACAAGTTCGGTGAGAACGTGGCAGCATTCCATGAGAATGGCTGAATTGTTTCCATCTCTGAAATTAGCCAATACTGAAGCAATCTGTGTATTACAGTGTTCCTGGGCTTCAGCTGTTAAGAGAGCTTCGACTAGTTTGCGAACTTCATGATTTGAAGAAGTGCGGTGGAGTAATGCTATCAATGTTGACCGTGAAGTTTGGTGTGCTCGCGTAAGCTGAGCCAAACACCCGCTCATTTCTGTGTCACAAAAAATCATAGTAATATCCGCTTCGTTTGCACGATTTTCACAATACATATCGTTTATACTTCGTTTTGTCTCAAAGGAATTTTTCAAATAATACATGTTTTCAATCGTATTAATTTCTAAATCATTGAGCATTTTACTACCTTTCAAGAAATCGACATAATTCCTTTCGATAATTGCATCGTTTGAATTTCCCTTTATGATTTGTTCGTATTTGATCATAACTGATTTCAGCAAAATTTTCTTTTCCTTGTTTGGCATCTGGTTAAAATATTCCAGCGCAGCTCTCGTTTCACAATCGCAAAGACATCGGTTTAAATATAATAAGCTGCCGTAATTCGCGTAATCTGTCAATGCACTGGTAATAACTTTCAAATCGTCCAAATTAATGCTCGGTGCTGTCATCAACTTATGCAAGACCAATTGATAATCAGTACATTTTAGGGAAAATTTATATTTCTTTAAAATTACTTTAACTTTCGCATAATTCAGTTCTCGCTGGATTTGCTCAGCGAGAATACGATCTGTAACGGTTGTTGTGAAATCTTTTTTTCCTGAAGAAGCAGCTTCTACCGCGAGTTCTAGTACTATTGGATTCCATGGTACATCTAAAACCTTTAGAACCTGAAGGAAGCATTCTAGTTTGTTAGTGTGTAATCGAAACGAATTAAGCAATATTTTTAAACGGGCGCCATCTACGTCACCGCCACTGCCTGCAGCTTCTATTTCAATGAATGCGCGTAGAGTATCGTCAATTTCAAAAGAGTTTCTAGCACTATATGAAGGCAAATAATGCTGCAAGAAAGGCTCTAAATCTTCTGTGTAGCATCGACGTAGCATAATTAACGCGACTTCGCTGGGACTCTGTGAACTAAGCTCACCCAGCAACATATTAATTTTATGTTTTTCTTTTAATTCAATTATATTTTTTATATGCGTTTTTAGCATATCAAGATCATCCATTGATATTGGTCGTAAACAAATCGTTTTTAATGAGATTTCCAATACTATGCCTATATCTTCTATAAACTTCAATCCAATTTTTGGCCAGTAACTAGATTTCTCTAGTGAAAAAACTCTTTCTGTCACCCACCTCACAAATAAATCTATATAAAAGGGGTTTTCATCTAGAAGAGGTGGGAGAAAATTTCTTAACCAATTTATTAAGGCACCCATCTTAATATTGTTGGGAATAGCATTCAATATGCCCATTATATCGTTCGAATTAATTGTTTGTTTTACAGCCGAATATTTGAGCCAACTTATGGAAGATAAATCAAAATCGCCTTTTGAGACAAATGTCATGCATAATTCCACAAAGCTCAAATCAAATATGCTTAGGTCTTCATATAAATGACTTCCTCTGAACTCAATGTACTCCAGTATGTCTATTTTATTCATGATATCACATAATGATTGAATCAGGAAATCATCAGCTGATGCAAAAACTTTCTTTTGTAAACTATATGCAAGTGGTTTGAATGCCAAATTAATCTTACACAGCTTAAGGGCCGTATTGACAAGGAGAGGTAAGTCTTCAATGGTGTCGAAATATGGTTGTATTTGGGGTAATACCTGATCTGGGTCTGTTGTTGATGTCAAACTGTCAATGATAGTTTTCAACTGAACTTTGAGTGTTTCTTGAGATGAAAGTTTTTGGATGGTAGAGTTGTTATCACGCTGGTCATTTGTTGCATCAAGTAAAAGTGATTCATCCCAAGCACAGCAAACATACACCTGGAATATGGAAATTTAGGATTATATATAGTTAAATACTTATACATGATGTTGTTGGTAAAAATCAATTATTTTCGTAAGGTGTTGAGGCTGTTGAGGGGGTCTGAAATAAATGAAAGGGTTGTTTTTTTGTTTGCCAACAACTTATTAAAGTTCTTACGCTTACAAAAGCGGCTAATTTTAACATTTTTGCTGCCATTGACTTGGTATAAAGTCAGTACATTTTGTGCCCTACATGCCATCACTTGATGTTATATTGCATTGTAGACTACCCAGTTACAATACAATTTTTAACATGGCGTTGATGACACATTATTACTTCATTTCATTAATAAAATCATACATTGCGGAAAGGTTAAAGGCAAAAAATAAAATGTAGTTAGCAGCAGCTTAAACGAAAGGGGAACAGGAACATAATATGTTATTATATTTTCTTGTAAAGAGTTGTATCACCACTGTGCTGGAAAACTAAATGACAAAAGAAAAGTTAAATTAAACATGTTGACTTAGTAGCAAATAGGTGTACATGATCAATCCGTGGTGGACAAGACTAGTTCTGCCGTCCTCAAGAACATTCTTTGTTTTATATGGAAAATATTCTTGCGCAAGAATATTCCCTAAAGTAATTGGAGAATGTTCTTGAGAACGGCACAGAAGACTATAGAAGACCAGCTCAGACTTCACCAAATTAAAACTTAATATTCTCTTTTGTCACGAAAATTTCTTTAGTGTTTTAAATCAAGGCATTGAATTCCTGACCCTGATAATACTGTGTGTGCACAAATACTTAAAAATAATCATGTACTTAAGATAAAAGTAAAACTTGTATAAAACAAGTGTATTTTTATCTCACCTGCATTTGATCCCATACCAGATAGTAAAAGTCATTGTTATATGACCCCAATGGATAATACGTGGTTCCATTTTCTTTAAATTCATACATAATGTGGGAGTCTTTAATATCTACCAGCCACATTGTTGCTCCATCAGAAATTATCAGTGAATCAGCCCATGGAACTGCGTAAAGGATTTTCTTTGTTGAACTCATAACTTCATATAAACCAGTTAAAGGACATTTTAAAACTAAAGTTTCTCCCTCGATGTATGCAATCAATCCGTTTGTGAGCAAATGAGATTCCACAGCTAAGTAAGAGCCACCATATTTATCTATTGATATAGTATGTTCTGCTTTGCCATCTATAATATCTTGTTCCAAATCTTTTCTTGAAAATAATACCACCAAACATTCTCCACTTTTACTGATGAGGATTACATTTTTCTCATTGCTTCTTAACTTTTGGATCTTATAGCTAGCCAACTTTTCACATGTTACCTTTATTTGAGTTCCTGTCTCTGGGTTTATTACTATAATATCTCCTGACCTCAAAAGGACCCACAGGAGCTCGCCATGTACGTGAGTGTTTGAGATTTTCGCATCGAAATTATAAATCTTGTCGTTATTGGGGTCTTCTTCAGTACGCGCAGTTAGATCACATATTCGCACTTTTTCCGTATCTTCTTGTATTATTAATTTGCGATGTATGAAATGAGCGTTAACTAAATCAAAACTAGGAAACTTTTTTAATCTGGAATGCGTGATAGACATGATTATTGAACCGCACAATCTTTTGCATTAAAGCTCGTTACGTTATGACAAATTCAAAACTCAACGAAACAACAAACTAAATAGTCTAGTAGGTACGTCATGTCATTACCGTCAACGGCGCCAACTTTAAAACGTTGCCAATAGTGAAATATTCGTGCGTATGTAAAACCTGGTACTCACTAGTAGCTTGTTCGTTTATAATTTGCCTCTCTCTCTCTATTGCGCAAATATGCAAGAGGGATAGAAAGGTAAACATACGAATGAACAGAGAGGTTGGCAGTAAACTGCCTGGTACGATTATTTTCATATAGTTTATGATACATTTGCATACAATTTGTTGCAAGGTTTGGGAGATCTTTACAGCCGTAACAGATTACCGCATATCGCAGTTGCACCGCGACAAAGAATATAATACTGCACCGCGACCTTAGTGCGCCGTATCCATAAGTGAGAGCGAGAAAGAGATATTTGAGAGTAACACTGGTTTACTGCGACATAAACGCATATTGCTTGTGTAAGCGCAACCTAAAGTGTATATATAGGCAGGCATTTAGAGAATATACGTTCTTATACTATCACACATAAGGTGTTTGACTTCTACTCCCATCACCCTCTCGACACCATATACAACAAATCCTCACTTGTTATTTGAGTGTGGTAGTCTGTTACGACCACAGCTTTTGAACGGTAGCCCAATGTGTATACTATGCATTATGTATAATAATTGCACACAGTGTAATAAAATGCTGCGTTACGTAATGCTTAAAATTGTATGTGATTTTTATTTCGTATTACCAAAAGCACTCTTATTAATAAAACGAAATTATGCAAACAAACTAATAAAATTTATCGAAAGCATCGCCGCCACATATTTATTTTTTCAATCAGACAACACAAAGATGTCCGCCATGATTAATATAATTTCAACATGGCGCCCGGTTGTGCGGAGTGTGTATGTGTGTGAAAGTGCAGTGAAATTATGTTAAAATATCAAGTGTTTTTAGTGATAAATTTAGTGTTTAAGTGAAAAGTGTGTGCATTCATGCAGCGGTTTTCCTATAATGGCTTTGGATTTACGCCTGCACTCTCCTGCAGGCGCAGAACCTGTTGTTTATACATGGCCCCTCACTTCAGGTCATGGTTCGGTAAGGAAATCGTGTATATTTTACTTTGGTATCTTGATATGTCAATGCTTACAATGTTTAGTTTATCATTATGATATTTTTGTAGGAGGAACTGCTCTTAGTTGCTATTAGTAACAGATATTTATATCGCTATGAAACACAAATTTTCGCTTTAAAAATGTGATCGAAGCATTTATTCGAAACCATATCGATTATACCAATATTATGGCTATAAATCGTCAGAAATTACTATTAGGTGTTTTAAAACTTACAGAACAATGCAGCATGTTGGTCCTTATATCACATGGGTCTTTCAGCCGGAGTGTATTGACCTCGTGTTTTGTCAAGGTGTCGGCTTTTTTTAGATGGGTTCTTAATACAGTGCCCGTTGTAGTTGTAGATCATCGTCATTCCCATTTTGAGCGCATACCAACAGTAGTATGATAGAATAACATTGTTATCTCTCAGCTCGTGTTGCTTGTGTACTCAGTACGTGATCATGTTGTGATCGAATTAATATCATTAATAATGTTTAATATTGAGATTATGACCTTTTGCATAAACAACTTCAATGAGAAATGTGGATTTTTATTCATAATTTATAGGTTAGGTATAACAAAATAATAACAACAACTTTTGCTACCATCACAGAAATTGTTACTTTTACTTTTTAGGCACTTCATTATAATAGCAAAATTAAACTATTGAATTATCTCCTGTGTTTGTGTTTATCCAAAACATGACAAAATATTCTACTTTAAAGCTCTTAACTTTGAAATTTAATACAAGCACAATGATTGTTTTAAAATAGTGTAGTGAATGATGATATTAATTTTGTTTACATTCCACATAGCACAAGTGTAATGACCTCATTGACTCATCAACTGCAAACTTTATGGTTATGTTGTTTTGTGGCTGACTTTAATCATCACCAAAAATTTATTCAAATCAAGAGAAGGTATCTACATTTAATAAAAGTGATATGCTGTTCTTTCATAGTAACCATGTATTTATTTGCCATATTAGCAATGTTATACTTACTGTAGTTTGAAATAAAATTCTAGTGAATAAATATCAATGATTACCATATTAAATACATATCAATTCAATTCCTTATCGGAGTGGTTTTTTAAATAGGTATGTCAATGCCATATTTATTAAAACATTACATTGTTATCAAATATAAAAATATGACATGCATACAGGTCAATTTTATTAAAATTACAAACAAAATCTAAATACTAAGAGTTCTTGAAAATCAATAATTTGGAATAAATAAATTACCCTGACAATAACTCTTTACACTTTCTCACATATGGCTTTTCACATCACATATGAGGAAATCATTTTGATTTTGATGTTCAATAAACATTCATGGAACATTTAGTTGGAACAAAGTTAAGGTACCAATGAGTTTTTTTGGAACTTATGTACAAAATCTCATTTGATATTTACCAGTCGCTTTTCAGTGAAGGAAAACATTGTGAGGAACCAGACTAATACCAATAAGGCCTAGTTTACCCTCTGGGTTGGAAGGTCAAATGGCAGTCGCTTTTGTAAAAGCTAGTGCCTATGCCAAGTCTTAGGATTAATTGTGAAGAGGATCCCAGGGTCCGGTGAGCTGTGGCAAAATGCCGTGACATCGCAAGAAAGATGATGATATAGTATAAATTAACACAACACACAACTATACATATAGATAGGGAGTTAATTTATTTTGTATTAAACTATCAACACTTTACAGCCTATATCTAGGCATTCAGAAGCATAGACTATGACAGTGCATTTACATATAATATGTGCACATATTTACTCCCTATTTATATTGTGTGTTGTTTGCCCAGCAGTGGGACACTCTAACTCAACAAATAAATAAATAAAAGAATCACTCTATTGATCGGTGAAAACCACATGAAAATCCATTCTACTGAATCGATTTTACTACTGGATACTGATGGAAAAACTACCGTTTTTGAGTTTATTGCGAACATACATACACACAAACAGATGCTGTGGGAGACTGTTTTATAAAGCACAAGGGTTGAACAAAATTTGCCCCCAAGTGAAACACAAAATTTTTCACACCACCAACTTGAAGCACAATAATTGTTTAAAAATAGATTGTTTGATTGAGTTCTCGGTTGTGGCTTTATTTAGCTTAGTTTTAATTTAGTTTAATTTAGAGTTAATTTATTAATTGATCGAGTGTGTTTAGGTATAAGTTTTAATTTGTAATAGGTTTAGTTGTTTGTATATTTTGTTAAATAATAAGTAAATATGTATTATTAAATTGAAAAAAATGGTTAACATCCAAAAAATGTAATACTTTACATCTGCACAGCTTCATTTTAATAAAATTTACTCTACTTGAAGCAAATATTAAATGTAAAATATCAAACAAAATCAAACCAAAACAAATCCAAATGAATGTTATTAAATATTTATTACCCAAAATCATAATTTAAAAGTCAATTCTACCAGCAAACACAAGAAAAAACTCAAAATTTGATTACTTTGCCTCACATGTGAATAAAATGCAACTTTGCTATCAGTTTTTGAAGTGCAAAGTAAGCCTTTCCGAGCTGGTGTGGTTGCTTAACCTTAAAAGTTTATATCCGTACACGGCGGGAAGAAGTTGATATCTGTCGGGAAAAAATTGAAGAAATTTGAACCTTATGTAATTTAATTTAAAGTTCAAATTTCTTCAGTAGAATATCTCGAGTTATCAACTTCTTCCCGCCATGTACGGATATTATCTAAACTAAATGTCATTCCTTTTAATGAACAGGTGCGTGAAGTGCCAATTGTTTTGCTCTACTCGACCATACTAGGCGACGTAGTAATACTGAAGCATACTAGTAGTAAAGCCAATTTACTTTACTAAGGTTTTCTTTTGTTGCAGGACAAACACGATGGGGCTCTGGAAATAGTAGAAACAATAAGGTAAGACTAGTTTTTTTATTGCAAATAGTAAGTACCTATCATATTTCATTCATAATTTTATCATACAATAAGCATTATAGATAAAATGTAGGTAGAGTGAAAATAAATGGATCTAGGTTAGATAATTTACTAATTAGGTATTATATCCTTATTTATAATTCCAACTCCTGTTTTTATATAAGGCTGTGTTTATGCTTACAATGCAATAGTAAACCCTATGATACACAAAAAAATATAGTGGTAAAAAGGGGGGAACCTTCGCATATGCGAAACTGATAACTGCACGGGTGCACATAATTTCACCCTTAAACCGTACTTTTTAATGCGTAGATTACTCAATTAAATTGTTTTGAATACATTATCGTTATCGAATTTATCCGTCGAGTGGATTAAACCTATAGCTGCTTCGTAATGACCGTTTGCTTTTCCGATATGACGTGCGTGTGTGAACCGTGAAGGACGTGGGGTCAATGACCGAGGCGTTGCGCGCCGATTAGTTAGGTATGAGTACAAACAACTGGTGCTGTGTCGCCCTACTGCCCGCGTCCGACCTACAAACTCTATACATTATGTATGTATCTTTTCTATCTAACTACAATACAATGTATACATGCCACACAGGTAAACTACGGTAATGAAGTAAACGGTACAATTTTATGATTTCCGCAAATTACAAAAATAAATTTGGCGTTTGGTGTTAACTGACTGTGAAAATGCGTAGTAAAAAACAACAGACCGGCAATTGATAGGTACTTGTCTCAATTGCTGGGAAGTATTGACAGCGTCAAAGAAGAGATAGGCTATAGTTCGTTTTTAGGGTTCCGTACCCAAAGGGTAAAACGGGACCCTATTACTAAAACTTCGCTGTCCGTCCGTCCGTCCGTCCGTCTGTCACCAGGCTGTATCTCACGAACCATGATAGCTAGACAGTTGAAATTTTCACAGATGATGTATTTCTGTTGCCGCTATAACAACAAATACTAAAAACAGAATAAAATAAAGATTTAAATGGGGCTCCCATACAACAAACGTGCTTTTTGACCAAAGTTAAGCAACGTCGGGAGTGGTCAGTACTTGGATGGGTGACCGTTTTTTTTTTTGCTTTTTTTGTTTTTGTTTTTTTTTGCATTGTGGTACGGAACCCTTCGTGCGCGAGTCTGACTCGCACTTGCCCGGTTTTTTTAGCATTAGAAAGAACTTGCAAAAAGGTAAGCGATCTTGACATGTCTTTTAATTGAAAAACGTTTTTTAAAAATCAAAAACTATTACTTATGAAAGCAGAAGAATATAAATGATCGTATTAGATTAATAATTGTAACATATTTGCCGTGACTTATTTTTAAAATGTGTTTTTCAATTAAAAGACACATGTATCAAGATTGTTTACCTGATTTCTAATGCTAAAAAAAACGAACTATAGCTAGACCGTCGTATTGTGGTCGTAATTATCAGGGAGTACAATTGAAGGAGCGAAGAACCGAGCATCTGATTATAGACAATAGATAGATACGAGTAGGTAGGTAATAGGTATAAGATCTACTTGTGGTTAGTGAAGTGTGCCATCTCCTAATCACGTAACCACACCCACAACGCGAATAGCTCGATGCTTACCTGCTAATAGTGCTAATCACGTGTATTATCGTTATAGGTAGATGTTACGTTACGTAGCCATCGTGATTGTGAATTTATATCCGAACAAAAGAAATTTATAAGTTTTAAATTTTCATCACCAGTTTTTTTGTCATTACATTAAGTAGGTATAGTGTAGGTACATATGTACCTAAGATATGTACGAACGTTTGCAACCTACTAACCCATAATATTTGTAACTCAAAACAAGATCATGCAGCTGTGGAGACGAAACGAGGTCAAACGTTTTCGAGAGCAGACGTAGACGCCCCTCGGAAAATCGATGGGTCGAGTTAGAAATACCTATTACAAGATAACCTTGAAGATGTTTTATAAACGTTTAAAAGCGTTTGGATTTGATTGGGTCAACGACCCTAGGCATAATTTAGATCTCATTTTAATAGCAATTAGGAATCCAATTTGCACTTGTTTGTTTTAATAAATGCTTAAATAAATCCATTTCACAAACCGTTTTGTGTAATGTAACATGTTAAAGATATTTTGTACCAACGTTTATTTACAGAGTGTCCCAGAATTCGACGTCAAGCCGTAAACGGATGATAGACCAAGTCATAACAGTTATCATAAAAATACAAAAAGAAATCCAACTCATGTTCTTTAAAAATTCACTAAAAAATCCACACCCTGTAATTATTCAAGATTACACAATAATAAAGAATTAGAATAAATTATGGAATCTGTAGTAACAAGAGTTAAAGAACCATTACAGGGTGTGGATTTTTTAATGAATTTTTAAAGTGACCATAATTTTTAAAAAACATTAGTTGGATTTTTTTTTGTATTTTTATGATAACTGTTATGACTTGGTCTATCATCCGTTTACGGCTTGACGTCGAATTCTGGGACACCCTGTATAACCACTCTATGGATTGGCAAACCGATAGCAATCGAAAGAATTGAGTTTTTTGCGACTGGTAGATACCAATAGTTCGTTTTTATAGCATTAGTAATAAGGTAAACAATCTTGATGTGTCATTTAATTGAAAAACACGTTTTGAAAATAAGTCACGGCAAATATGTAACAAATATGAATCAAATACGATCAGTTACATTCAGTGCTCGGAATAGGTAGTGCCTATTTACCTAAACTTCAGATGAGGACCTAACTAAGAGTGGTTACAACCACCAAAAAATATTATTTATTAATATTGTTCGCGGGATTTCCCGGGATTCATAAGAGTACCTAATCGACATATAATCAGACTAGGCGTCAAATTATTAGTAAAATTCAATAGTTTAATTCAGAAAAATGCGTGTCGTGACATATAACGTACTGTGTAGAAAATCGATCAAAAATGTAATGTGTATGTGTGTAACGAGGTAATTGAAATAAAAACTGGTTATCATATGTTTCAAACATTTAATGTATACAAATTTGTACTAAATAAACATCTTTCAATCGGTATCATCATCATCAACATCAAAAATATCATCAGTATCAGTACTATTATCATTAAAGTTATTGCTTAAAGAATTATAATAAATAACCATAAGTTTTTCCATGTTTTCGACTTTCAGACAATTTCTTTTTACATTTAAAATCCACTTATACATAGAAAAAGACCTTTCAACATCAACAGAGGTAAGAGGTACAAAGTTGTAATTCGATAATGACGGATTCTCTTCCTGCTTATCCAGTACAATATCGTCACGGATGCCTCTAATTACATCGAGATCGGGATTCCTATTTATGACATATTCAAGTTTAAGCTTGACTAGTTCAGATGAACACCACCCCAGCACGGCCCTTACTTCGTCAAATATATCCAACGCTTGTACTATAGACAAGTTTGATGTTTGTATGGACTTTAAAGCAATTGGAATAATTCTATAATATTCGTCAATGTACATTACGTCATTTTTTAAATTCGCTTTTTTAAGAATATTTTTAGCATTTCTAATTGATATTGACTCGGAACTTCTTAATAGCCCTACAACTGTCTTAATTTCTTCATAATATTTGGCATAATATGAAGCTGCTTCCAACCAAGTGCCCCATCTTGTTATAACAGGTTGAGGTGGAAGAGGCATATTAGGAAAATTCTCCTTTAATATATTTACCCTGTTAGGGGCTTTTAAAAATACCTTCTTTACATTTGATATTAAAACATTAACATCTGAGTATTCATCCCGTATTTTCTCTGATACGCGATGAAGAGCATGTGCTAAACATGTAACATGCTTCATATTTGGCAGATATTGCTTTAGAAGTCTCCCTGCTTTTAACATATATGCTACGCTGTCAGTACACAAAACTAAAACATCTCCTACTTTGTCTTCATATGAGTTTTGCCACTTATTTTGTAGACATTCAACCACAAATTCACTTATTGTATTTCCATTGACAACTTTCAGAACTTTACACGCTATTAAAAATGGTTTTTGTGAGCAACCATTTAGAGGTTTTACTAAAAAGTTAACAATATATCGACCAAGAAAATCAGTGGTTTCGTCCAAAGAAATCCAAAGCTTTTGACCAGAAATATTATCATAAATTGATCTTAATTTCTTTTTGAAAAAAAGATCCAAGTAAACTTTCCACAGTAACGATTCATCTGGAATAGTTTTACGATTACTACAATTGCAGCAAATATATTTTTGGAAAAAGGATTTAAAACTGGGTTGATTTACTTGAAACCAAGGTATGTTGCACATAATTAAAAACTCTATAAGATCAAAATAAATATCTTCATTCGGTTTCTTACTGGTTCCTTGATGTTTCGGTCCATTTATATGCCTCTTGAGACTGCTTAGTTTTGATGTTATACTGCTCTCGCACTTTTAACAGTAAATCGTTTTACTAGCAGGGTCATGATAAAGTTCAGGATAATCTTCATCATCCAAATCATCATCCAGGTTTTTACAGATCCATCAGAAGCCATCTTGTAATTCACGCTGCTAGCGTAAATTCAGTAGTACTAGAAAAAAAGTAACAAACAAACTGAGTATTTTTTGACAAAATCATTACAGTATCGTTTGTATACTTAGACACAAATCATGAATAAAAACACAACGTGTTGTATAGAGTATTAACGCTAAGCCTACACAGGTCAAAATAATCTATTAAAACCATTTGGGAAAGTAACACCAAGAGGATTAATTAATTTTTACACTTCGTAATAGTTCAATCGTTTATTATGTGTCTAAATACCTACTGAAATAAATTAGTCTTGTACAAATAGATCTTTTTTCAACTTAGTCGTATGTCGCGTGGTAATTTACATATATTTAAAGTATTATATTTATATAATGTACAGTCGACGTCAAAGAGAAATTTACAGCCAAAGTAACAAAAAAATGTTTACACGACCTAAATGCTATGACAATAAAGTCGTGTAAATAATTTTTTGTAACGTTAGTCGTAAAGATCTCTTTGACATCGACTGTACAAGTACAAAACATTGTTTCGTTTAGTTTCACTATACTAAGTCCTGCAAGACTCCTGAATATGTATTTCAATAGGTATGTAGTCACATTTAGCCCTTTATACAAGTAATATTAGTAAATTTTACTTACCGTATAAATAGTTGATCCTCAGGCACAGCAATATCTATAGTCCTTAAGTCACGCCAATTTAATCGTATGAACAATATCCAAGTCCGTATAACAAGCCAATGTCAAAACAAAATCCACTGTTCAATTAAAAAAACACACACAACAACAAACAACAAAGGTTGAAGAGCGAGTAAACTTAAGTAGGTTCAAATTGAAAACAAATGGATTAGCAATATTAGCATCGTGTTATCTCGTTCGCACTCGTACCATCTTATAGAGCGTCCTGTTATCAGCAGGGTTGCATAATGCAGGTAGAAAAGTAAGTACACGGCCGGATGACGAAGAAAGTAGCGAAGAAGATTAAAAATTTACTTACGTTACGTTATAAGGTTGGTAAACTTGTTTTTATTTCAAATGGATAGTTTAACTTTTAACTAATCAGGAACAAGCTATAAAATCACTTAAAATATGTGGGTAGATTTAGATTTTTTTTGCTGGTTGTCATTTTATTTAGAATTAGTGATCTTGCTGAGCTTGTGACTGTTACGGAATAATTAAATATAATAATGTCAAACAGAGAAAGATCTACATCCCCAAGTATTCTTTCCGGAAGTTTACCTTCGAAAAAAATCAAGTTATGTGAACAACAATCTTCGCCACTAACGTCTAAAGCTGATAAGAGTGATAAGGCTACACAAGTTGAGAACAATAATATTTTGGATTGTGCTATTTATAGCAGGAATCGACGAGACCCTTCGGATGTTCGAGCACAAACGTGTTTTTTGAAATTGACTCAACCAGAAGAACAACCGGACCCCAGGAATATTGAGTTCTCAAAATTGGTTGCATTTGAATTAGATCGTATACCAATTGAAAAACGTACCATGACGTACTCCAAAATTTTGGACTTAATTAGAAAAGTACGAAATGAAGACAGTTTACGTGACGTTAATTTGCCTAGTTTTAGCGATTCAGAGTAAGGTACTTACCTAATAAACCGCATAAATTATTAGTGTTGTTTTATTTACTTCATAGTGCTGTGAAAAATAATATGAATATAAAATGTGTGTCAAAAACTACATTTGTACTGCCTAAAACAATGACCAATATAAATTGGCCTTCACGCGTGTAGTAATTCTTAGTACCAATAGGTCAGCTTATACTGGTTTTTAATTTTAATGTGATTTTGTAATTTCTTTCATTTCATTTCTATTTTGACATCATAATATGACCTACTAGAGTCGGTTTTGAGGCTTAAATAATATTGTCCACCTAGATCGGGGTTTCATCGCACTGTGCGGCCGTGCGGCAAGGTTCAATAAAATGAACTAGTATGTATGTAACAAAGATCTAAATATTTATGAAATACTTAGTAATTCTACACTTATTTTACAAAAAATACAAATAAATCAGAATATATCTGTAATATCTTCTATATTATAACACAATGCAAAAAAAAATAAAGGCCAAAAAAATTAATTTCGGGCTCATTTTGATGTTCGACGACGGCCACTTACGAGGTCGACTTTTAAGTTTTCAACGTAACCATTCAAACTATCGGCATTAAACAATTGCATTTAGTTAATAATTTGACCCCGAGTCTGAGTATATGTCGATTAGGTACTCTTATGAATCCCGGGAAATCCCGCGAACAATAATAATAAATAATATTTTTTGGTGGTTGTAACCACTCTTAGTTAGGTCCTCCTCTGAAGTTTAGGTAAATAGGCACTACCTATTCCGAGCACTGGACTTATATTCTTCTGCTTTCATAAGTAAAAATAATAATTACTGTTTTTTTAAAAGCTAGTTCGATTAAAAGACATGTCAAGATCGCTTACCTTCTTTCTAATGCTAAAAAAACGAACTGTAGGTACAGTCAGCAAGTCAGCATCAATAAATCAGTGACTGCCAAAGTGGCCAAATCTTATTTCTACAGAAATACACATACATTGTCATTGTCATGATCTCATGATATATTTGGTCACTTTTGCCTCAGTATCTATTTGATGCTTTGCTGACAGTACCTAGTTCCTGGTTAAGGTATGTGTTCACGCTACGCCGAGGGCCTACCGCGAACGTAGAAAATCGAAGCTTATAGCGAACAGGTTTTATAGACCGATAGCGAAATATTGGTTATCGATGTTCGCGGTAGGCCCTATGCTAATCCAGTAAGGCGTTAGGTATTATTGAATTCATCATTCGAGTAGACCGCGCGACCTTGAACTCTGGCGACCTGGTGACATTAAATCCTGGTCTGCGGTTCTGCCTAAGCTACCAAATTAGCGTTTACTGGAGTTATGTAGACTCGTTTTAGTTTCTGTTAATTATAAGAAATCAGCATAATATACTTAATAGTAATAGCGGAAGATGCTGGGCCTATAATACGGCGTTGCGTGAACAAGAGATTTCCTTTGGCAGGATTGGTCCTTAGGACCCAAGGATGGATTTAAAAAGTGGAGGGGAGGGGGCTCTCAACTTGATCTTGATATCTATGTCATTTAAGCTACTAGGCCAAGTTTAGTATCGTTTTCGTATATATCGGGGATGCCGAATTCATTTATGATATCATAATGACACCATTCCGAAGTAAAAACACATAAAATGTGAAAAAAAATACTTTTTTTTTAAATTCCTCTTCACGCCAAAACCGCTAAACCAATTTAGTTAAAATTTGGTACAGAGATAGTTTGAATCCCAGAAAATAACATAGCATACTTTTAATCTCAAAAATCACCCCTTAAGGATGTGAAAAGGGAGGTGGAAATTTGTATGGGGATCCAATAACCGCTGTACCGATTTAGATAACATTTGGTATAGAGCTATTTTGAGTCCCGGAGAAGAACATAGGATAGTTTTTATTAAAAAAATCTGTTGAAAGTGAAAAGGAACGTGTAAATTTGTATTCAATTCCCCATACAATACAATGTATTGTATGGGGAATCAATAACGGCTGAACCGATTTAGATGAAATCTATGTCTACATCTTTGATTTAGTTGTAAATGATACTAAACTTGACATAGAACCTGTACTGAAAAAAATATTACCCTCACTCGTCACCGACCCTTAAAACCCCCCACCCCCCACCTGCATCAAAAATCTGGGTGGCTCCACTTCTTAAATACATTTTAGGAACACAAAGATTGATTCTGTCAAAGGAAATCTCTTGTTCAGTGAACGCCGTAGTTGACCTTTTTATAGCCTGAGCACACTCCACTATAATAACTGTAATAAGCAAAAAAATGTGGAACTAAATATTTTTTTAGCCAAATATTTTATGTAGCCATTATTACATAAACCAAACCCTTATTTCTTATTTAACCATTCAGTCATTATAGGGTGGGTATTTCCATATAGGTACAACATAGAGGTATGCCTATGCATAAAAGTAATCTAGATCAGATCTCGAGGAGTCGGTTTTAGTGTTTTTCTATTTTATTTCTTAATTAGGTACCATTTCGTCCTGGGGATCAAGTGGACGGACCTTCCTTAGCCAGCTGAAAATTCGAACACGACTCTCCACTATTTGCACACAGCGCATACTTCGATTCTTCGGACACGTGGCTAAACGCGAAGATAGTCTACCTAGAGGTATTGATGATGGTCGGTCACGTAGAAGGGAAGAGAAGTAGAGGAAGAGCGCCTACCCGGTGGATAGACACAGTAAAGGCATATGCAGGACCCAAGGCCCAGACCTGCCTGCAAATGGCGCAGGATAGGAGTGCCTGGAAGAAAGTGGTATTAAGCGTTGGTAATCACGACCCTCAGCAATGAGGATACGACTGGAAAGAAGAAGACCATTTCGTACCTACCTTGTCACAGTAACAATCAATATGAAAGTTGCCAGGGACCTCATACTATTGTCACTGTGACAAGGTATACATAATGTCATTGCGTCTCACTCTCTCATTAAGCAAAATGTTAGGCACAATACACATTGGATAAAGAAATTTGATAGGTGGACTACCATCCTAATAAACATTTAAAGATCGCCAACCAAATAATTTCTTACGATTTCGTTTGTTCCCTACTGCCATGGAATCTTTTTACCTTAGACCTTAGATAATTTCTCAAAACTATAATGTATATAATACCGTTTCTTGAAACTTACCTAAAACTAAAAACCCTTAACGGTTCCGTTAACCGTAAACCGTACCCTTGGCCTTCCTTGACCTTTATTACAATTACAAAAAATGGCAAGGTCTCAGTTATTATTACACCATGCTGAATAATGATCTTATGATGTGGTATTTCTAACTGTACATTTATCACATAAATACCTATACAAACACAATGTGCAATTTATATGTAATAGATTTGTTACGGTACCTATATGTCATGTGTTTTATAGTTGTATATTATATAGAAGGGATATTCCACGACTATTTACACGACGCGCACGTGGAGGAAAAGTACCTTAAATATTATTGATCGGTATGAAATTACCTCTATGCATAGAAAAACATTATTATTTTTTTATTAAAATATTCGTAGATGTAAGGCTTGTGCACACCGGCTTGCGTGTGCGTGATGTGCACGTGCGCGTACGCTAAAAGGTTCCGTCACCCAGGCGCGTTTTCCGGGCGGGGCGTGAGCGGTTTGTATGTAAAACGCCCGGAAAACGCGCCTGTGTGACGAAGCCTTTTTGGAGCCGCAAGTGCATACGTCACGCAAGCGGTGTGCACAGACAGGCCTTTAGGCCGAATAACCCATTATCTGACTTGTTGGATTAAACATCTTGCTTCCGTGTAAGGCAAGATTTTTCTTAGCTGAATCTTTGTACATATAGTAAATAGGTATCAACGGAAAGCAGATAATCAATATGCAGTGTATAAAAATCTGAAAAACTGAATTTGCAATGGACCAACTTTAAAAAATTACATACTTACTGCTTTTTGTTATAAAAAAAAACACTCCCTGCTCTTATCATTATCAAACTAAAAGAAGAAACCGTTCGCGTTCAGGCACTTCGTTAATTAGGACCAGTTTGATCAGCAAGCTAGCAAGTACGTTGGGTAATAATTGAGTAGATATCTACCTATATTTAAATTACCTACCTGATAGCGACAAATGATGACATTGGCAAACACTTCTTCCAACTCATTGCCCGGAAATCGCTAAAGCGGACCAAGGTCAAGAACCTTATGAATGTTGTATCGGCACGGCAGTAATATTAAAATATTCTTGGCTGAAAATGTGAACTAAGTCTAATGCAGACCAGACACTATACTATTGGAAGTCATTATTAAAAGAAGTAAAATTCATAGTTCGGTAATGCCATTCCTGAACCTCCTCAGTCTCACACACTTCTCAATATTCTACAACTACATTGATAGCCACGGGTACTAGTTTAAGTAATTATTTTCCTAACCGTTTGGCTTAGTTATGGTGGAATGAATTGTCGCCATCGTTATTTCCTTCCTTAGACCTTCAAACCTTCAAGATAAGAGCTTAGTGATAGGAATCTCAAATGGGGGTGCCCATGCATGACGGCAATAGCTTACCATCATGCAATTAGTCTGCTCGTTTCTATTCTATCATTAAAAAATCGGACTTTTTTCTCTAGGTTTTCATTCTTTAAAACTTTATTTATGTCTTCATTTTTAGGGTTCCGTACCCAAAGGGTAAAACGGGACCCTATTACTAAGACTTCGCTGTCCGTCCGTCCGTCCGTCCGTCCGTCCGTCCGTCTGTCACCAGGCTGTATCTCACGAACCGTGATAGCTAGACAGTTGAAATTTTCACAGATGATGTATTTCTGTTGCCGCTATAACAACAAATACTAAAAACAGAATAAAATAAAGATTTAAATGGGGCTCCCATACAACAAACGTGATTTTTGACCAAAGTTAAGCAACGTCGGGAGTGGTCAGTACTTGTATGGGTGACCGTTTTTTTTGCTTTTTTTTTTGTTTTTTTTTTTGCATTATGGTACGGAACCCTTCGTGCGCGAGTCCGACTCGCACTTGCCCGGTTTTTATTAAAGATCCTTATGGGTTGAATGGGTTCTTTCGCAACCTGTATATGATTTCGGCGGGCTAGCACTTTTAAGACCAGGCCTACTGTCCACGGAAGCGTAGCTGCATAGACGCGTATTCGTCATTGTACGCTTGGTGTACGCTTGCTTGCAGCCTACATACAAAACCGCACAACTCTGTCCACGGAGCAGCAACGTCGCGTCAGCGACGCTGCATGCAAGCTTCATGCCGCCGGGCGTACTGCGTGTTATACGCCGGGCTGCATCGCACGGACAGCGCGTTGAGTATTTGTGAGAAAAAATGGCGGGAACGGCTGCAAAGTTTGTGCAAATAGTGGAAATGTCCTTTTACTCATTCTATAAAATGAATGAAATACGTTGTCATTTGCTGATAGTTCTCATGCAGCTACGAACAGTCTACAATGTATGTTTCTTTCTATATATGAATGTATCCAATATAAACGGCGTCGTCGCCGACTTCGAAGATAATAATAGGCCAAAATAACTTCTTCATCACTGGACGACATCATCACGAATGAAAGAAAATGCAGGCTACGATACGCTTACGCTACGCTTCGTGGACAACGTCAGTACGCCGGGCTGCATGAATGCTGCACGGCGATGCGTGCAGCGTCTATGCAGCTACGCCTCGTGGACAGTAGGCCTCAGGTTTTTGGATAGTTTCAGACGTGTTCTAGATTATACTATTACGAAACCAAGGGGTTAGAATATTGTTGATCCAAACTATTCTGGGTCTATGTCTAAGACGCCAACCCCTTTAGAGTGAAATACTAAATTGGACAGTCAACTTGTGTCACAGACTTTACAGACGTATACATATTACCTACTTCTACATTTAATAAAATAGTTCAGTCATTATAGATTTTGACCCGTGAATAATTAGTTCGTGGATTTTTTTTCGTAGGTCCCTCGGGGGTTCACTGGGAGTGTAAATTCAAAAAGTAGACTGAACTGAGCTCCTGCGTATATTCGAAAAAGGGTTTTTCTTGAATAACTCGGCCATTTGTGATTTTACAGTAAAACCATGAGGACAAAAATTGTAGGAAATTTGATTCTCTGTCGCTTTTTTCAAATTTAATTTCCAAAATATCGATCCTTGAAGAAAAATTGTGAGGACCAAACTTGTAGAGAATCAAATTTCCTACAGTTTTTGTCCTAACGGTTTTACTGTAAAATCAAAAATGGCCGAGTTATTCAAGAAAAACCGTTTTTCGAATATACGCAGGAGCCTGATTCAGTCTACTTTTTGAATTTACACTCCCAGTGACCCCCCCCCCCCCCCCCCCCGAGGAACCTACGAAAAAAAAATCCAAGAACTAATTATTCACGGGTAGGGTCGGTTTTTTGGATATAATGACTGAACTAAAATAGGTGGCACCTACGTTTTTGAGCTCCACGATGCAGATATTTTGCTCAGTTATTATCCCAGTTCGGTAACAAACAAGGAACCAGTTTTGTTCGGTGTTAGCGTTTAGAGGAGAGGGTCTTCGTGACCTCTTCGCGACCGACTCGGCGCTCGGCGCTCGCCCCGCCCGACCTTGATACTGTCCTCGATCCTGATCGCCCGAACTAATCTTATCTTAGGCGACTTGAATACCAATAACGAATACTTTGCCTTATACATTTTTAAAATACTTACAAGATTTTTAGTAGTGACTTTATATTTTGCAGTTATTATCTAAATTGGTACCTACATATTTTTTATATAATACATAATTTAGTCTTAATTACCCAAAATAAAATATTTTTAACTTAGGTAACCGCGCGAGTTTGGGAATACTATAAATATGAGAAGATACATGCGGATAAATTTATATCAATTATCAAAACACTCTATAAAATAGGCCAATCGCTTTGTTTCAATGTCACAGACGGTCGTTGTCCTCTTCGAGCCGATTCAGGCATATCAACTAGGTGGTTAAAATGAACCCGAACTACGCACAAAGTCTAGTAGAATGGCTGTCTGTGCCATTACACCTAATAGATATATTGTATATATTTATAATTAAGTTAAGTATACTAAGGACCACCTTCATTAGTTTGATGTTAGAAGGACAGTAAAGTTCAAACACACGAAAACCTCTTGAATTATGTCGCCGGCGTAATAGATAAATGTCATAGACCTTTCATTGACTCGTTGGAAAGGGAACTACGGCCTCGACTGTGGTGCTTTACTTCCTTGTGCCTTAGTTTTACACCTATCCTATCACCTAGGAGAGGAAGAGGAAGCTAAAGAAGCTGGCTGAGGACCGCAGAAACTGGCGCATACTCCAATTACTCCACCAACAAGAGCCATGCTCTTAAATTATGACGATGATGATGCTATCACCTATCTCCTTATCACCCACCAGATTGTGTTTATATGAATATACATAGAACATTTGTTTGTGCAGGTGGGTATGCGACGACGTGCCGGACATGAAGGCCGCCCTCGAGAACAACATCCTGAGCGACTACGACACCCACTCGTACGAGAGCATGCGAGCTCTCTGCGACCGCTACAACCGCGCCATCGACTCTGTCGTCGCATTGGTAATTGTATACACATTCTTATTGACCATTATTGTCAGTCATAACTTTCATTAACTAAAGAAAAAGTCAACATGGACTCGTATCTAAAGTCGGGATCTAACCGTCATTTCTGATATCGCTAGGGCACCTGTTCACCAAAGTAGGTATGTTTCTATAATGCAATATTAGTGCTTGCTTCCTTGTATAGCAGGACTACTTTTTCTTTAGTATACGAGATCTCTCAATTTGTAATTGTATTTATTCATTAATCCTTTATCGCCGAACAAAATCAAAACATGTTAGGTAAGAGGTACATTGAACCAGCACACGTGACAGGTTTATTACTAGACTAAACGGGCTTTATTTGGACTTTGGTGTAGGTAGTTATATAACGGCTGTGTTGTGGGTTGCGTTGCGTCATCCGCGGCCTGACCTCCGCGCAGAAGTTGTCCCAATGGCCGAACTCGCCCCCGCACCCTCCCGCATTCCACTCAATTCATATTTCAGGCGTTAGCGAGCTACTCTCGTCTCGCATTCTCGCGCTGAAACCGCGGCAGCTATCGAAAGTGAAAAGCTCCCGAATAGGGCGTCTCTTCGCCCCGAGCTGACGCTTGCTTGACCTACATACGTCGCAATTGTTCGTCCAATTACACTCGCGGAAAGCTAAACTCTGCTACTTTTTAACCTTTTTGTCATTGAAATAAAGACGAAAACTAACAAAAGCTTTTTTCTATACTGTTCCTGGTCATATTGTTCGCTGCTGTTGGTATACACTTACAAAACAAGTTACGACAGCTAAACAAAACAAAATTAACATAAACAATCCTTACTAATAAATTAAATACACATATACCTATTCAACCAAAAAATGCTTACGTTGCTAGTTATGAACAAGCAAATCGGTCAGCCACTTGAGATAATACTGATAAAAAAGCGTATCAACTTTTATCGTACGAGTTTATTCAGGTCATAGTCTCAAATCAAATGAACTGATAATGAAACGTCATCACATCAAGTTCGCACACTAGCTATACGAGTGTAATTGTGCTTTTAGGCGCAGGCAGATCAGTCATTTATGTAATTCTGTTGAGTGACTGGCGGGGGTTACGCCCTCGGCGTGCGATCGATATCGTACTATTATAAGCTAAGGGCAGCAGACGGCTGGCGGTCGGCCGGTGCACCCGGGCTATTCCCATCACACTACTTTAATTATTCACTTTTACGTTCACCTTCTATTTGACGATAAACATTACTATTTATTTATTAGTGGACTCATGGCCCAAGACAAGCCAATATCCTGATTTTAAAAATAGAAGACTGCAGCAAATCATCGAAGATACTGAATAAGCTAGACTATAAGCTAGAGCTATTTTAGAGGTTCGATCAATACTTCAATACCAAATGTTTAAAAACACAGCCTCAAAAATGTCTACGTGATTCGAAGAACCCCGGTAGACAGATGTTCTCAAGGAAACAATAAAAAACAAACAGTTGTAGGCCCTATTGTACATATAGTGCAATTAGGATTGATTTACCTGCCACGTGGGCCCTTTTTTCCGTCGGTTTGAGCAACATGCCGTTATGAATGGCTCAGGTAGAATTGTATTGAAAGATGCCATGTCACTGCGTAACGAGAAGCCCTTGCCAAGCGCCTGACGTAGGTACTTGCGCTAATCTGTGTAACGAGTTACGTGATTTTGATCCTTAATTTCTTTCGTAACGTTTCTGGAGCGCTGTAACTCGATTATTGAAATTACGCCACAGGTGCCATATTAATGTTTACTTGAGTGAATGAAGGGATCCACTTGTTTTACATATTAAACAAAAACTATTGACTTATTAGAAAATCATTTCAGAATTGAATTAATTTGGATTCCAGGACATCAAGGGATTCTTGGAAATGAAAAAGCTGATATTGAAGCTAAAAACGCTACTAAAAATCAACAGATAGATTATTCAATTAAATCCAGCTACCCTGAAGTTAAAAAACTAATCAATTCAGCTATCAAAACATTTTGGAATAATTATTGGAAGAATGGTAACTCAAGTAAATTATCGTGTGTTAGAAAATCAGTTTTTGAAACCCCACCGATACCCTTCACGTGTAGACGAGATCAGATCGCTATCACTAGGTTGAGAATTGGACACACAAACTTAACCCATTGCTATCTTATTACTAAGACTGAAAAAAATAAATGTGATAAATGCGGTTTGGAGTTGACTGTGAACCATATTTTAATTGAGTGTTTAGCATATAAGAAAGAAAAAGAAATCTGTAAGTTGCCTAAGACCTTAAATGATTGTTTAAATGACGGATATTTACATGTACTTAGATTTATAAAATTAATCGATATATATAAAAAATTGTAATTATCTTGTGGTCGCTAATGACCTTTGTTGTTAAAAAGCGACCTTAAATAAATCAAAAAATAATAATAATAATAATGTGTCAAAATTATTGGTACTCTCATGTTGCTTCAACGTTCTAGCTACCTATGTTCTGAAGATGGTAATTGCTAGCCATTGTAGTTCTTACACAACTACATGTACGAAGTCCAGCCAATTTGATCCTGTATCAACCAAAAAAAACTCATTAGCGTTTCCGTTTCGATAAAGTTATAATATTTCACTTTTTACGTGACCTCAAGGGGCGTCTTACTGATTAAAGGTTTTGTTAAGGTAGAGATAAGTTATACCCGCACAAGAGGCCGGTCGAAGCCGGGTGCGTCGATCAGACGACGCGTGCACCCGTCACCGCACCGACCCTCCCTTGTCATTCGCGTCACGTGCCTCTTATGAACAGGTCCATCGATTACGATCACATTGGCCCTACTAGTTTCATTCATTTCAATAATATGTACATCATACCTACGTCATGCGTGAACATTGGCCTTTATGTTACATTATACCTTTGAAAGTTGGCATGTTCATGTTAACATGTTGTCGTGCGTAGCTCTCAGGGTGTTATCGTGAGTTATTAACGTTGTTATCGCGGAAGGTCGAGTCGACTGCGCTCACCTTCGCAGTCATGTACCTACTCATACCTACACAGTAGTTTGCCCTAGCGAGTATCAGTCGGTTAATGCAATGACAATGATGATATGCACAATACATGTAGCTACTAGCTATAGTACCTATACATTTATTCATTTATAATAACGGTACAGCTATCATAAAGCCCGTCAGAGACAAGATATTTTATAGCAAGGCTCTTAAGATACCTTAAGATGTTATAGCACGCTATATTGCGATATATTTTGGTATATTACATTTCGTCTCCCTCACAATGTAGGTGCTAGACAGGAAAGCGATATATATTTGGATATCGTTGTCGTGTGTGGTGCTTACCTATATGCACTATAAGATATATTTCGGTATCTTACGGTATATTAGTGTTATTATCTCTCCGTCAAGTCAATATGTTATACTGTATTGAATTTGTTTCCCTTGGACCCTTCTTACTTTGGTGGACCCTTCTTACTTTCCGGTTACAGTGTGCTTACGAAACTCTTTGATTCATTTGTTTATGTGTCATAAACGTATGTAGGGTCAGACCGAGCAAAGTCTGCAGCGATTTTGATAGCCCACGCAGTTGGTATAACTCTAGTGATCAGTTGACACAGCGTGATTTAAATAAGTAAGTAGGCTAGTTTATCGAGTGGCAACACTGTCCCGTACCGGCGGCGTGCCTAGCGCGTTGCGGAAACATCTTCAATGTCACCTTCATCTATTTACAGACTTCCCACATTTGTACGTCCACACATTTCGCAACGTTCGTTTTGTATTTTTTAAACATGGGTGCTTTAGTAAATTTTCCACTATTTTGGTGCCAATTATAATCATTTAAATATCTTTAATTTTTAATTGGTTTAGCTAATACCGTCTATACTACTATATACATACTCTCTCGACTTGTTTCCGGGTTTAAGGTTGACTGGCAGAGAATGCCTTTTTGCATTAAGCCTGCCTTTTGTACGATAACTTTTATTTTTGTGCAATAAAGTTTAAATAAATAAATATAAGCCTGAAATTCTTGCCTTCATAAAACTATAGTAACTATACAAACTACTTTAACTTTGACAAAACGTCACATAGGCATTAGTCAGACAGTATACCTCAGATCAGACCTCTTTATAAATAAAGATCAGGTACTAGTATAGACTAGTATGGTCTTAAATTATTTGTGCTATTACTTCACATGTCTATGTGAAGATTTATGGTAATATTATATTCTTCCAGTTTAAGACTAGCTACATTTAATGTGGCTATAATTAGATCCTATTATTATGTATTTCGGAAGTTCGGATCTAGAGATGTCTATAAAATAGCGATGGTCTTTCGGAAGTTCGGATCTAGAGATGTCCATAAAAATAGCGATGGTCTTTCGGAAGTTCGGATCTAGAGATGTCCATAAAAATAGCGATGGTCGTAGAGCTAGCAACAAGAAACAAACACGCCGCCGTGCGCCTACAGCCATGCGAAACGATGCGGTGAATGTGGGGCAGCGCGGGGCAGCCACGGGGCGCGGGCGCGGGCTGCAGGGAAACACGAGGGCCAAGATGGCGGGCGACGACGCAGCGATCGATGTCCGCTGCAGACGCAACCGACCCAACTCTATTTATACCCCTTGCACATCTCATTTCTCTACATGGAACTTCTAGTTATAGGCTAAAATCACGACAGTACCTGCCTATGCATACAATTTATAAACCCAATGTTCAGTCTATCTATAGCACACTCAGACGCGTGACTACGATGAGTGTACGTGCCAACGTCTGTTATACCCGTAATTATTGTTTACAATTAGCTTCCTTGGTGACAATGTACATAACATATGTATGTATCTGCAAATCTGCATCTGTTCTGTTCCTTCCATCTTTGACATTTTCTAAGGTCAAACAAACATAACCGACGTGATCAAAGTCTAGCCAGTAGTGCAATGAAGTAAACAATTTATTTTAAGCATATAGGAATGGATAATTAATTAACTGGCAGGCAGGAAGGTGCCTGGCACAACTAGTTTCTCATAAAGCGATGCACCTGTTGATTAAGCGATACACTTTTACTTTCCGCCAGCCGGCAGTTAATACACTTATTAAAGTAAAAACAAAGGCAACGGCACAAGAAAGTATTTTGATGCTAAGTAATTACAAGTATGGGGTCTATAACTTTTTTTTTAAAGCGTAAGCACAATATGCAGTAAACTACATACATAGAATTTATGATTAATCAATGGACACTCGATACTTTCTAGTTGAAGCTTCTTCTTGGACAAAACGTTGGTAAACATTTTATATCCAAGTTGCGAATTTTGGTCAGTCCAGCGTGCAGCGTGGTTTGACATTGTTTTTAGCCGTTTAGTTGGATTTAACTTACCGAGCAAAAACAGTTAGGTTTTATTCAGTAAACTCAGTGGACGACTGAGCTGTCGATCTTCAAGTTTAGTGACCCTGTTGCGCAGAAAGTTTGTACAGCAATCGTTTGAGAATCTTCGTCATGCTTTGATGCCACTCAAACACATGTGTGAATATTAATATTGAGTTACGTTGTGTATGTTTATGAGCGCTGCCCGTAGCCATTTCACGTGTGGGGTAGATGAATAATGAATCGAATTAAAAGTAGTGTGGCGATATTGGTAGACTTGATTTCGTTGTGGGCCGCGTGTGGGGGCGATGACCGCAATATTGAGCGAACGCGAATGTCTCACGTAGTGTTAATGACCTTTTTTTTGAATGCGCCATTGTAGCTTAGGCGAGATTTACTTGTATTAGAGATAGACCGTTTTGTTGCATTGCTTTTATAGCTATGATTTATTGAAGATGTTTTATACCGTTTGCTTAGGATGGATCTAGTATTAATCCACGATAACTAGAGACTACGTTTTGCGAACGTGATTGCTGACGTAATTCTTTACTGTAAGGTCTTAAAACTTTAAAAAGATTCAATAATAATTAGACTTCGTTTGTGATTATAATACATGCCTGTCAAATGTAGGTTTTTCCTAATATCTAATTACTTATTCCTACGGTTACCTAACCTACTACTATTGGATATCATTAAATTATATTCGTAGCTACAAAACTCCCCACTACGATGTTTAAATAACCAAAAATCGTATTTAAATATAGCATTGAAAGTCTCCTCTATCTCCCGCATAGTTTTAGTTATGCTAACATCAGACACAATCCGAAATAGAAACGAAATCCATCAACTATAAATACACATACATATTTATTTGACTCATGCGTGTCTCTGTCTTATAATATATTCGTGTTAGGTGCCATTTCCTGCTTGTTATACATATTTTCCTGCATTCAATGACTGTAACCTCACACCGTTGTACACGCAGTGATGATTTTATGGGAGAGCCGCTTTCTAATTTTCATCGGTTAGCTGTGACGCAATTCTAGCGCCAACCATACAGAATGGGCTATTTGGGCAACGGAACGGCCCTTCGAGTACCTACGCAGGTACTTGCCTACGGATGGTTGCGTCACTACTAGCGCCGCCTTACCGTCAAATTATTCTTGTATTAAAGCGCAGATCACGTCCCTACTAGATGGAGCATAGACGACTCACGGTCACCAACACTATTATAAATACATGCATACCAAAAGTAGTTCTAGGGCTGTGATATAAAATGGAAACAATACATCTGATTGGTCTATTTAACTCCTGTGAAATGGCACCGTGGTGATATGGTCAGCGACTCTTCATGTACGCTTCATAATGAGAAATTAGAAGTCCATCGAAAGTTGTCTATGTATTAAACAAACTGCTAGTGGAACTTACATAACACGACTTGGAACACGCTTCCCACTTGCATCGGCCGATGCTACAGTAACGCACACACCGACACTCACGCAATCAAATATTATGGAATTCAGAGTACCGTACTGTTAATGAGATGTTAGTACAACTAACAAACCTTCACAATGAAGAACCTACTAATAAAAGGTTCACGTTAAACAGTTATACCTATACCGTTGAATCGGAATCATCGGATATATTTGTTAAGTTCCATGTTCTGGTAAATATTTGTCAATCAATGGCACAAGATTCCCCTAACCTAGTTTCTTAACCTTTCTCCCACGCCTAAATTGATGTGGGGGGTTAGAAAGGGGTTACCTTACACCTATATATGTATCTACCACTTATTAGGTTTTTGATACCCTCTTTCACATAACATGGCTGTTTATTGAAAAGGGACCTTTATGATAATTCTGGAATAAATGCCACACTGGTCAATTTTGGTAACGCTGTAAGGGTAATCACAATTATGTTTGTGTAGACTGTAGAGTCAACATATAGCCTGAATAAAAAACATTATGGTTATAGTATGGTATTAACGATAGAGATACATCGCTGGAGTATATGGTATGACAGTAGGGAAGATATATATGCACGCTAACCATTGAAACATCACTGCATTTGGTCCAGAAATTCCCAAACTACGGGGGAATATAGTCCCAAATTATGAATTATTAAAAATAGACATTGTTGAATGCTCGACCTCCTTTTCTTGAACGCCGGCTGAAAAATACAGATACTTAGGAATGCACGTAAACAGGAAGGTGGGAGTATTTGCGCTTTGTTTAAATTAGACGATCCCAATACCTAAAATTAGGAAAGCGGAGCTCGACACAAGTTGCAATTTCAGTCCGTCCCAGCATTATACAATATAGGTAAGAGTAAGCACGCTGCACTGAATGAAATGCCCGCGGAATGTAAACAAACAAAGAATATCACAAGGCCACCCGCCTGTGGGAGGAAGGAACGGAACGCCCGCAGCTTATGGAGGCCGTTATTGATTTTCTTCAGGCCTGGCTGAATATACACTCGGCTACATCTATTATGTGACGTTACACCTAATTAACTTAACAGTTTCCTTAAAAAAATAATGATAGAATCTCCTTTTTAATGCCATATTTGAGATAGTGATTACTTGCTGGAAGCGTTGTCAAGAATATTCACAGATCATTAAGCATATTAATGATCGTCGTAGTTTCTAACTAAAGTTTTTATTATGTATGACGCTATCGACGCTGTTGGGTAGTTAACCTGAACGTCGAAGCATGTTAAAATGTCCGCGCGAATAAATCAAGTGTCCTACTGGCCCCGCCTGAACCGGGGTCACGATCGCTGTAGGTGTAGATAGGAGCGTGCGTCAATCATTCAGATAAAATACTATATTAGCTTATATTATATACCACCAGTTCATAGTGAATCAAATCAAATTGTTAACCCTTATTTTTGTCAAAATTAAGTCTCGTCTCGTACAAACCAGTTTTGAACACCATCGCATAAATAAGTTTAATGTTATTCGATGACCAAAATCAAGAGTCAACCAATGCTCAAAATGATCTAGTGAAATCTAGGGTATTCAAACATACGAACCAAAATGACGCTACAACATGGAGCAAATTTGTACTGAGATACGCGTATTTTCTTGGTTTCTCCATAAAATACTGCGTTTAGCAGCATATCCTTAACCAGACTGGCCTCTGACCGTTTGTTCATTTTAATAGCTTAGCACGAAATGTGATTTTTAAATTATTCAAAACTTACTACATATGTCGATTCGATAATGAATACATATAAGGTTACCTAGTTTACGCATTTAGTGGTTGTTTTAAGTACTTTTTACAAGCATAAAAAAGTCCCCTCTCCTCCAATGAAAATTATAACTAATGTCGAATAAACTAAGAGATTTATTTTTAAAACAAGTAAATGGAATTTTCTATTAAAGTGTCGAGTTTTGCACGAACGGTCTGAAATACACGTGTATCTAAGTATTGATCTGGCGTAAACTCATGCCCGTCTGACATTTTCGGCGCAAAGTGATTGTGATAATGTTAATGACCTGCGTTTTTTATACCGAGCCGCTAGTAATGATTAATAAGAGCTGCGTATAACCTTGAGCATTCAAGGCAATCTTGGTTCTCGAAATAATCATACCTATTTATCGATACTGGTTTATTAGGTGTAACGTCACAAAATCAATGTCAAGGCAGTAAATCTTTTATAACTGAATTACTAATTAAATAACAATAAGTATCTATAGTGCTACCAAAACTTCCAATCACAGGCCTTTATTTGTTGTTTAATTCAATAGAACAAATATCAGAATATGTCAGGGGTCTTCGCCAGACGTTAGAACTAGATTTGGTCTTACGATTATTCGTTAGTTTTAATTGTATACTTATACTTTTCAGGAGAAGGGAACATCACTGCCAGTTCAGCGTCTAAACAAATATCCTTCTCGAGGGCTGCTAAAACACATACTCCAGCAGACGTATAACCAAGCCGTCGCAGACCCGGACAAGCTCAATCAATACGAGCCCTTCTCACCGGAGGTTTGATTTCTTAATGTTACCATAATGCCCATGCCTCTATTTGGCAAATGCTTTTTTTATTTTAGACTCACATTTGTTTTGTTTTGATTAAAATCCCTTCCATTACACCTGTACCTTTTCCGGTATTGCGGGAAACATAAGTTCTGGGTTAGCAAACTATTTGTTAACTATGCTGGTCTCTAAATTGTGGGGTTCCATCATATCGTTTAGCTTACGTAACAAACAAGCTTACCAGTAATAAATATGCGTTTACCGTTAGTTTATGACTCAACATTTGAATATCGCGCAGGTATACGGTGAGACGTCATACGAGCTGATAGCTCAGATGATCGATCAGATCGACATCACATCGGAGGATGTGTTCGTGGATCTGGGCTCGGGCGTGGGGCAGGTCGTGCTGCAGATGGCGGCCGCGACCCCCTGCCGGATCTGCTTCGGAGTCGAGAAGGCGGAGGTGCCGAGCAAGTACGCTGAGGTAAGACCATCATCATCAGGTCATCACACATCGGCGCTATTACGGTGAGGCGTCATACGGGATGAAAGTTCAGATGATCGATCAGACCGACGTCACTTCAGAGGATGTGTTCCCAGGCCCGGGCTCGGGCGTGGGGCTCAAAGAAGCCAAGTAAAACAATATTAGTTCTTCAACACTATATTTTACGGAAAGCTCTACTGTTTAATCCTTGTTAAACAAAAAAAGGTTATAGCAGTGTCGCAATGTAGTAACATAACATCTATACCTCGGTTTTTTTAGCATTAGAAAAGGGGTAAACAATCTTGAAATGTCTTTTTATTTAAAATCGCTTATGAAATAAAAGTTACAGCTAATATATAACAATTATATGTCAAGGTTATATATTTATATTATTTTGGTTTCATAAGTAATAATTACGAGTACTATTTTTTTAAAATCGTTTTAAATAAAAAGACATTGTCAAGATTAACAAACTGGTCTACCGCGATATAATTTCATTGTTTTTACCTTTAATTCCGACGTTTCAGCTGAGTTTAATATCTCCGTTGACATTTGTTGGGACGTCAGTCTTTCCGTGACCACAGCTGGTGCAACTCAGCTGAAACGTCGGAATTAAAGGTAAAAACAATGAAATTATATCGCGGTAGACCCGTTTGTGAAATTAAATATGTCATGATTGTTTACCATTTTTCTAATGCTAAAAAACGAGGTATAAATGCCGATTAAAGACTCGTGACATTATTAAAAACCTAATTAAGGTGTTTTCGGGTTATTCCGAAAGGAAAACCCAGTAAATTGGTGACCAGTATCACAAATAATGTAATCGTGTGTTGATATAATAGCCTAAAAATAATAATTTTATTTCAATTCCAGTGTATGGATTCAAACTTCAAAATGTGGATGAGGTGGTATGGCAAGAAGTATGGAGAGTATAAATTAATAAAGGGCGACTTTCTTATGGACGAACACAGAGAGAAGATAAACGCCGCGACGATAGTGTTCGTGAACAACTTCGCCTTCGGGCCCCACGTGGACCATCAGCTCAAGGAGAGATTCGCCGACTTGAAGGACGGAGCCAAGATCGTGTCGTCCAAAAGCTTCTGCCCACTCAACTTTAGGATAACGGACAGAAACCTGAGCGACATCGGCACGATCATGCACGTCAGCGTCATGTCGCCGCTGAAGGGCTCCGTGTCGTGGACTGGGAAGCCAGTCTCGTACTATTTACACATTATAGATAGGACCAAATTGGAGAGATATTTTCAAAGACTGAAAAATCCGAAACTCAAGGTCAGCATAAGTGTCCGTCTCCAATCACATAATATTTTACTTTAAATGTATTTTATTTATGTATGATTTTTTTAACTTATTTGTAATATTTTAAAAGCACATCATTATGCATGGTTTTCCCACAATATTTCTCGCCGTCAAGCGTTCAAAGGGTTTTTCTCAAAAATGGACGGCAAAGTCGACTTTGCCGTCTAAAAAATAGGTCGCGAAGCGCAGAGTTTATGGTCAGTCAAAAATTAAAAAGTTAAAAACATTGCAGTCTCGATTTTGGGACTGCAATGTTGCATACAAATTCCATTATTTGTCGAGTTCCAAACTTTTTAAAAGTTCAAATGGCCATATCAAATGAAGGCACAGGCCCATTAAACAGCCAAACAGATGATTAGTACCGCGACTATTTAGTTGTCTCAAATAGGTTGGCGTATTTTCGGCAGAAAAATACACTTCTATTTTTTTTATTAAAAAATAAAAAGGCGGCAAGGGCTTTTCTCTGTGAAAATATATACGTAAGAACGTTGCTATTGTAAAATGTTTCTATGATATTTATGTTTCTTGCACCATTTTTGAGAAAAGCACTATATATGACTCGGCTGGAAGGCTACTTGCTGGCTTCGGATTCAATTAAACGGACTCCCAAGGTCGTCCGTTTAAAACGAATCCTCAGCCTGCAAGTAGCTACTTCCGAGCCTCGACAATAATGTACTAAAAATAGTTATTTACAGTATATATGGTGCTATTTTACCGCACTAGTGCGATAAATGACTATGTCGAAAATCGAACGACACGAGTTGCGAATTACCTAAGTATTCGCACGTATATCGGACGTTTTGCAGTACATATGACCCTCTAAATTTTCGACATAGGCACGGAAAGTGCGGAAAGTTAGCACCTTATTACAACGTTTCTTTTATTTTTTGCCATTTTTATATATTGTGACCGTTTTTGCCACTTTTGTGTTATTTCTACTCAGAACCACGAGCTCTTTCGATCCTAATGGGATAAAAAAAATGTCCCAGAGTTTCTTTCCTATTGTGCTACCATTTGTGCCCATATATGTACTTTGTATGGCGGTAACAAAAAGGAAAGTTTGAAAAATGTATGGAAATTTTAGGACACTTTTTTCTCCTATAAGGATGAAAAGGGCTCGCGATCCTGACTAGAGATAACACAAAAGTGGCAAAAAAGGTCACAATATGTGGTGGTGGTGGTGCACATATGTGGTGCGTAACCTTAGTATAAGTAGTACCTGTTAGTTTAGTATTATGTTACTACCTGTGAGTTCCTATAATTGGCTTTCTGTATCCACTATAACTTCTATGGTGTTGTCATAGCCGTTGGATCTCCAAATAAATAAAATAAAATAAAGTATATAAAAATGGCAAACAATAAAAGAAAGCTCATTAACTGGGGAAGTTCTGCGGCCTGCATAGTGCACGTTTGTCCCGTAGGGTGCGGAGGAGGATGGCAAGCGCAACCTGAGCGCGCCGCCGACGCGGCAGCCGACGCCGGACCTGCTCAACGGGAACAGCAACCACAGCTCCGCCTCGCTGCCCGAGCGCCGCCGCAAGGTCACCCGGCCCCGGCCCCGGCCCCAAGCTGGCAGGTCAGATTTAGATTATCTTCCCTCTACTTCTTTTCTGCTCTGTGCGTCGTATATGACTGCAGTCTTTGATAGACTTCTGGGCGATGGGGTCGTCATTGCTGTGCTATAATGAAAGATGCGTTTCTGAATGATGCGCTGCACGGCGACGCTGTCGTGGTTATAGTAGATCTCACGTAGAAATGTTTGGTGATTCGTTCTATTCCGCACCTCAAAAGGACAAAACGAAATCCTTACTCTACCCTTACGGGATTACTTTGTTGTCCGTCCGTCCGTTCGTCTGTCTGTCAAGACCCCATATCTCGGGAACGCGTGTGGATGTATTGAGTTGAAATTTAAACCATATACTAAGAATTCCCAAACACAGATGTACAAAACATCCATGTGCAATTTTAAATCTTGAAGGTCTACATTCCCTTGAAGCTCTGAAAATATCAAACTTCAAAGTTAACGAAAAAAAAAAGAGATACCGCCATTTAGTCATAGTCATAGTCATATTATTTATTATATTTCCAATATAACAGGTCAAATCATAATACAATTTATTTATTAACTGTAAATGGGTTAATAAAATAAAATAGTTAAAATAATGAACTAAACATTTATAAATTCATGCCGCAAGAAACGTATATTTCGACACTAATCTAAATTGATAGAGTACTTCCGTTGACCTAGAACTATGATATTTGGCAAGTAATGTCGTCTTACACTACAAATACAGGAAACAATCTGAGAAATTTTACTTTGTAAAAAATAAAAGAATAGTTGTACGGAACCCTCGGTGGGCGAGTCTGTTTCGCACCTGGCTTGTGTTTTTAACACTAATATGGTCACTACCAATAATAATAATAATATGGTACTGGTATGGTATGGTGCTTGAGAGGAGGCCTGTGCCCAGCAGTGGGACGTATATAGGCTAAATTATTATTTTTATATTATTATGGTCACTATGCTTAGATGCTTTAATAGAATTAATCATAAGGGTACGATCGTTTTTATCTAAGACAAGACAAAACATGTATCTGTTTCTATCAAGTGATGTTAGAGAGAGATTAATGTTTTCTTTTTTCTTTATCGATAATCATGACCGGCACCATCATCGGCCGGCGACTCAAGGTCGACTTGGTCGAGGTGGGTGATTCTTTAGAGTTTAGACAAATTACCCCGCTTAGTTCCCGCTTGCTTCCTCAATTGCTTAAGTACCCATATTTATTAATCTCGTAGGGCAGCCGTCCCACAGCCGATGACAGGTATACTAGCTATTTATTTGTTCGATTTCAATTTGACGTAGTTTTAAACGCTTTTGAACATGAGGTATATACCATAAATATTTGTTTTAATCAGTGTCTGATATTTCGGCACAGTTGAACATCACGTAGTAACTGACTAGTTGCGAGTTTAATTGTGTTTCTTTGAAATATAGGCAATTCATTCATTCAATAAATATACCTAGTTACTTGGTAAATACAATAACCCCGTATTCAAAAGTATTAAGAGTACCTATTTATTTATTTTCCCATCAAAAAGTCTCACGCAATTTTTGAGACAATTCTCATTCTTTCCTTCATACATAACGTATGCGGAGTGAAATTTGGACAAAGTTCAATATTATTTGAAATAAAAAAAACACCATCCTTTTTTAAAATAATTATGTTTTTATAATAATGTATATATCAAGGCTTAGTGTAAAAAATAGGTTACTCCCATGCGAGATGCTTTACGGCAGTTCTGTGGTACTTTGTCCATCGCTGTCGAAAACACAGATGTCGGCATTTTATTCAGCTCCGATTTTATTTTTCGAATCAAACTCTGTAGATTTTTGGGACGAAAATTATTGCAATATACTCGCCTCTTTAAATTTGCCCAAAAATCTTCTAAAGGGCGAAGTTGCGGAACATTAGGTGGATTTGATGTCTTCGGTACGTATGGGATGTTTAACTCCGCCATTTTGCAAAGGGTTTTTTTGGAATAATGGCTTGAGGCTAAGTCTGGCCAAAACACTAAATTTTCTCCTCTATGACTCGTATTTATGAAATCCCGCACTAATGGCAAACAACGCTCTATGTAGCGGTCGGCGTTCAAAGCTAAACCTGACTCAAAGAATACAGGCTTAGGCATTCCGCGTCGACTGATGGCAAGCATAGCAAAACTTTTTTAGGAAATTTTGTATGCTCCACATATTTCACGTTCTCATCGGTTGGACCATTGGTGTTCTCAAAATAGTAATTGCCTTGCCACTCGTTTCCATCTCACGTGAAATATGACTCGTCATCCATAACGCAAGTGACATTGTTTTTAGCGTAAAATATTTCTTTGACTAATTTACACAACCGTACTTTCTGAGTGATTTCTTGGTTTTCAGAGACAGTGGGCTTAACTTTTCTACATCGCTTATCAATGCCCATGTCTTTAAGATATTTTTTAACAGTTTTGCCGTCAGTTTTTAATTTTCTTCCGAGCTCTCTATAAGATTGTGCGACACGGCCGGCCGTAATTTTCTTTAATCGAGCTCTCTCAGAAACCTTGCTCAAGCTGGAATAGTTTCCAGAACCAGGCTTTCTGGCAGTGGTTTTCATCAAGGCAAAGGACGCCAGAATATTGTAAATAGTGCTTCGACTCTCACCCATTTGCACAAAATGTTCCACCACCATTGATTTCGGCCATAGGGGATGGCTACTATAGAAATTACATACTGTTTGACGACGGCGTTCTTGTTGATTTACCATAATTACAAAATTAAACAACCAATCTTTATGAGACTTACCAAACTGATTGACAGATATATTGGCTTTACATTGACAACACATATTTTTTATTTAGATTTTTGTGTTTTTATATTTTATATAACAAACTTTGACCAAATTTCACTCCGCATACGTTATTACCTCACTCTTACCTAATGGCGGCGGTGGGACGTTGCCGTAAAGCAGATTAATCTTAGATCTGGCAAGAGATATCCTGTAATAGCTTCGCTATATTAGATCCGGCCTCTGCTGTTTCACCACGGTAACAATTGTCACCTGACACTGACAATTTCCATAAATTGTACAATACCGGTCCGACAAGCAAATATTGACGGTAAGTACAAAAAGGAAGTAGGAAATTGCCAGGGTCAGGTGTCAATTTGAGCGCTGTGAAATATAGCCCCTGAATGCGTATCTATGTGGACAGCGGACAGTAAGCGCCACTTGCACTATCCCACTAACCCGGGGTTAACCGGTTAAACCGTTAACTCAATTTAAAATTGTACCGGTAACCATGGTAAGTCCGGGTTTAACCGGTAAACCCCGGGTTAGTGAACGGTGGTACTAAGTATTGTATGTGTGCAGGGGCGAGGCGGGGCGGACGCGCGCGCGCGCGGCGGCGGCCAAGCGGCGCGTGGCGGCGCGGCGCTCCAGCGACGACAGCGACGACGACTCCTCCGCCACCGACGACGCGCCCGGCCCCGAGCCCGCGCCGCGCGAGTGGGGCGCGCCCTGGGCCTCCAGCTCCGACTCCAGTCAGTACCCTCCAACACCCCTCTACCCCAGAGTGCTGCGAGTCCGGGTCGCTTCTGAACCGAGGCGGCCGGTGGGCCAGCGAGTGATCTACCGTTAACTGTATCACTGTTATAAAACTTGTGGTTTTTGAGAGCGAGTCGGCGTAGTAAATATCATGGTACAGTCGACATCAAAAGTAACGAATCAGGCTACGCGTCAAATGTATCTACCGTTCTCTAGTAGCTCAACAAAAACGGATATGACTGGCGCGTTGTTTCGTCTGTTACCGTTGATGGAACCTTCCTACATTTTGTAGTGTATGTATGTATGTATGTATTGTTAATGTTTTTCCTTAATCTTTCCGAAATGTTAAAAAAAACCTATATAATAATGTGTTCAAACAAAGAATAAATTGTATTTAGAAATGTTTCAACACATTACCTGTAGTTTTAATACGATTTTAATACATTTCCATTGGCACGATTATAATACCAAAAAATTATAATTTTTATTTCAACAACGAAAATCACAATACCTACCAAATTAACATTCAAAATTGAGAAGATTGAAAACCACGAGTTTTATAAAAATACCAATAAAAATATCAAATAGTAAAGTAAGGTAATAAATTTAATGGGTGATATAAGGACTTACAAACTTACATTAGAAAAATAACTCGATTGATTCGTAATAATACTCAGTAGATCATTGATATCAATGCGAATTAGCTTGCACGTTAGTTTGAGTTGAAACAACTCCCATGCGATTGCAATTTGGTGTTGCCGGTTGATTTAATTTTTAACAATTTCTTAGTAAACAAGTTCGAAACACCTATCAAATAAATTACAAGAGCAATATTTATATTTTATAAGTTTGTAAGTTTAAGAACACGTGGAGAATGGGAAGTATTAATTGCATAATACTGAATATGGCACTGTGTTTTTTTGCACACATACTATGTATATGATTGTACAAGGTACGATTCACATGCGACGACGTTGGATCGTAGCGTGACTTACACAGCTTCTGGTCGGAGTAATTAGATTTCATATTTGAGCTTATCCAACTGTGTTGATCCCTTACGTACCCGGCTGTGTTCGAAATCATCTGACCATGTCACCTACTCTGTTCGGCATCTACCGGGTGACGTCGACTTGCCGATGCGATGACCGCGTCGAGCGCTCGGGCATCGCTGCGATCCCGCAGCAGCCGACTGAGCCAACCCGGCCGATGGCACATAAGTTCCACAGGCCACCACTGTAATGTGTGTATGTGTATGTGTGTGCAGACCGCAGCCGGCGCGGCACGAGCAAGCGCAGCGCGTCGGCGGGCGGCGCGCGGCGGCGGGCGGCGCGCAGCAGCAAGCGGCGCCGCGCCGCGCCGCAGGCCATCGCCGGCCTCGACCTGCTGCACGACACCACGCTCGCCTCCACCGAGCGCAGCGGCGCGGTAATATTACTTTTGTTTTTTTTTTTTACAGAAGGGCTAAGATGGCCGGCTCTTTATCATCTGTTACCATGCCTGTCACTTTCTAATAAGTATGTAAGTGCATTTGACGCATAAGCATGAGATGACAGGTGATAAAAACGCGACCATGATACCTAGCCAGATCATTTTATTTCGAGCTGCAATTCTAGTGTCTGTGATAAAACTCAACTTTTAGCCTAACATGCTGTATTACTGTATCGTGGACATACAGGTGGAACAGGAAAATCAGGCAGTTAATTTTGATTGATTATTGAGCAAACTTTTCTTACATGTTTGCTAAAAAAAGTTTATAATGAAATTTAAGAGCTCGTGATTTCAAGTCTGTATTGTACACATTGTAAAGACATGCGTCGCACTGTCGGGTAAAAGATCCTAATTTTTATTAAATACTTCCTTCGAACCGGTTACGGGTGACTGAACGCAAAGAAAAATCACCAAAGATCGTTTTATACAATCGTTCAAAATCTAATCATTTTTATCCTGACAGGAAACGGCACCGCCGCCAGGCTGCGTAGGCCAGCGCCTGTCGGCCCTGGGCGGGCTGCAGTCGGCCGAGCGCCTGCACTCGGAGCTGGACATCCCGCGCTCGCCGCACACGCCCTACAGCCTGCAACTGTTGCTCGACATGTTCCGCGATCAGTACCTCGCCTTCATACAGCGCATGAACTCGCCCGAGTTCGCGCACGAGATCCGGCACCAGATCGACAAGGAGAAGGTAAGCTGGACGTCCCCCCTCCCCGCACACGCCCTACAGCCTGCAACTGTTGCTCGACATGTTCCGCGACCAGTACCTCGCTTCATAGAGCACACGCACACGAGATCCAAAACCAGATCGACGAGAAGGAACGCTAATAATCTTTTAGATCTGCTCTCTTTGTGTCTTGCGTCATTTACACATACGGTCTATACGTGTTTTTATTATGTTAACAGTATTAGAGGCCGTTGCAACTTGCAGCCGATGAAATACGGCGTTTCGTGAACCTAAACTTAAACACATTTATTGCCGACTGCACCTAACGCTCCCAAACAGACGGCCGGGCTCATCAAAATGATTCAAGTGTGAATCCAATCTCAAGGGGTCTACTATACTGCAAAACGTAATTCAAGACCAAAAAAAGTAAGAAAATGTTGCCACTTTTTACTAGCGTAAGAGTAAAATTACTAATGAATAAATTATCTTAGCGTGATTATTTATCAAAAGGAATTTACTATTTTACTAACAAATTATTGCAGTGGCAATTAACATTGTTTTTTTTTGGTCTTGAATTACGTTTTGCAGTTTAGTAGCCACCGAAGCCAGAAGATAAATACTGGCTCCATCATCATATAACATTTACTTTACAGTTACTTAGTTACAAGGAAGGTTAATATATGTAAGTGCATTAAAAAAAGTAATGGTGCTCCCGCATTGGCTGCTATAAAATGTTATACCTATATAACATAGTGTTTTCTTAAGTGTCACACAATGTTATGTAACATTTTATAACAGCCGACGTGGGAGCACCATAAGCAGCGCCTGCTAACACATGTATTCCTCACAGGAGCGTAACCAAAAGCTGAAGTCGCGCGCGTCGCAACTGGACAAACAGATCAACGTGCTGATAAGCGACAGCGTGGCGCTGCTGAAGGCGCGCATGACGGAGCTCGGCATCCACGCCAACAACACCGTGGACCTGCTGGCCAAGGCCAAGGAGATCGTCGGCCGCCACAAGGAGCTGCAGAGCAAGGCCAGCAAGCTGCAGCAGCAGGTATTTTACGACACTAGAATTTTTTAGAAGGTGCTTGGTGTATAAATAGGCGTGGCTCACTCCGCGATTTCGTCGCGTCGCTACAAGTACATGCGGCCCATACCAATTTTGGTGTCTAGCAGTAGTAGTTGCCGCGCACCATTGCGGAACGGACACCTGCTCGCGCTTGCGCCACCTTGCAGTCATATCTGTCGTATTTATTCTGTGGTATAACTTTGGAAGCAACGCGATTTGGGTAGTCGAAGATAGATGAAATTTCGTTCAACTTTACAGTTGTAGTTTTTTTCTCTCTCTTTACTAACCGACCCTTCTTGAAGTCCTGCGGATGTAATTGAGCTTTTGAGGTTATTGGGATTCAATTAGTGGTTAAAATTCTGGTCACTGCAGTGTTTTATTGTTTCTTCGTACTTCAAAAAATGTGGAATTATATTTACTTATTATTGTTACAGGTGAACAACATAGAGGCGGAACAGGCTATGCTCGTTAAACAACGGACGTTTGAAATAACAGAAAAGTATCGTCAATTAGGCCACATACCGCCTGACATCGAGATCACTCAGAACATAGCACACGACTGCATACTCAGAGAGATAACGGCCACGCTAGCTCACCGGAAAAGGTTACAAGCTCAAGTCGGGCACTTACAAGGAGAAATCATCCAAATGGAAAGAGCGAGCGAGCATCAGAAGGTGAACGCGCCGTCCGTTCCCGTTGCGACTGTGAAACCCCATACGGTGAACTCGAAACCCCGCAAGTCCCGAGAGCACCGCTCGCGCTCGCAAGAGTGGCCCGACGTGCCCGACATGGGCAAGATTGAGGAGCAAAACCCGGAGCTACTGGCGCAGAAGATTCTGGAAACCGGACGGCAGATTGAGGCCGGCAAGAAGGTAAGTTATTTTATGTCACTGTTTTTTAATTATTATTGTAAATGGCTCATTGACAAATTACAAGTGAACTGAGTATCTTGCCGTGCTCCTTTGTCTTGTCCTTCAAGTTACTTGTCGCATAAATAATGAATGTTCAAATAGCCTGGTGGTTCTAATAATACATATATGTAAACGTTAGGGAAGCAGAATAATAATGATGGTAAAAACAGGACCCTATTATGTATTAAGCTTCCGCTGTCCGTTTGTCTGTCTGTTACCAGGATTTGTCTCATGAACCGTGATAGGGGAAGGTAGTTGAAATTTTCACAGATGATGTATTTCTGTTGCCGCTTTAACATCAAATACTAAAACCAGAATATAATATGTAAATATTTAAGTGGGGCTCCTTTACAACATACGTGATTTTTTTTGCCGTTTTTGCGTAATCGTACGGGACCCTTCGTGCGCGAGTCTGACTCGCACTTGGGCGGTTTTTTGTATGTCTATCGTCATTCGGTTTCGTCACGACTTGGCCTATTCTAATCTTCTCGTAACATTAACATTCCAATGTGTTAGACGCCGAACGTGATCGTGAACGGGTACCTGCGCGACGAGCACCGCGGGGGTGGCGCGGTGTCCCCGCGGCCGCGGCCGCTGCACCGCGCGCCGCCGCAGCCGCCCCGCCCCGCGCGGCCGCGCTCGCCCGGCAAGCCGCTCAACGTCGTCGGCAAGGTGCAGGAGTCCCCCAAGGTCATCAACTTCGAGGACCGCCTCAAGAGCATCATCACCTCCGTGCTCAATGAGGATCAGGTACCTATTACTCTAAACATCACCTTCTCTATTTTGGTCCGCAGCACACGCCAGGTTTACTGGAACGGTTACTATAGACAGGCGTGGCTCACTCCGCGATTTCGTCGCTTTGCTACAGGTAGCTAAAAGTACATCTGTTCGGCCCCAATTTTGGGGTTTACCATAAGCCGCGCGTGGCGCTGTCGCCACCTACGCCATCTCTGTGCTGATCGTAACAGACGCGTTTTCTTAGGGAGTGAGTCTTCTGTACCTAGTACTATTATTTATTCTGTGCTATAGAATAGACGTGTCGTCTATATTTGTCTTCGCATGCGTTTCTTTTTATTTTATTTAAAGACATTCTGTTTTATAAATACGTAAGGAATTTAGTATAAATTGCCAAAACCCATATTGATTGAATAATTGATAGAACAAAGTCAAAGACATTAAAAACTGCTAAAAGTGTACCCACGCCAAAATCTTTCCTTTTATTTATGTGTAACTTGATTGATACGGCTCGAAGTGTAATTCATTTGTTCATTGAATCATGCAGCTTTGGGAAATGGATGTATACATACAAGTAAGCCGACAGTCAAAATTTACGTCAAAAATTTAATGCTGCATGATATCGATGTTCCGATGACTATGTAGGTAGGGTACGATCTAACCGCCCCTTAATTGATTCCAGGAGCAACGTAAAGCTTCGCGGCAGCCGCCAACTCCAAATCACGCGTACAGCAACGGCTACGTGCGGCAGCCGGCGCAGCAACCCCACCCGCCGCAGCACTCGCAACACTCGCAGCACTCGCAACACTCGCAGCACTCGCAACACGCGCCGCACCCGCCGCACTCCCCGCACGGGTACTCGCGCGCGGCCGCGGCGGCGCCGGGCTTCCCGCGCTCGCGCGACTACCGCCGCGAGCGCTACTCGCACGCGCAGTACGAGCGCCGCGCGCACCTCGAGCGCGACCTGCGCCACCAGCCCGACTACACGCAGGTAACACACGCACACTTGTTTCTATAACCACACACATGTATCTAAATAGATATACCGCGACATGAAATTTATTCCTCACTCGCCACCGTAAATGTTGCAAGGGTGTCACGGCCACGAACGAAAGACCGACGTCTTGACGTTATCCAATTCTCATCTTTAGCATTTCTAGCAATAATCAAGACACTGGTCGCGTTTATTTCTCTATAATGGAGTAAACTGTTCGTCTTTATTCTTACTTCGCAAGTTATATTTAGGGAATAGGAATACAAATCGGTTATTTTTTGTATGGAAATAATCGGTTTTTAACCGAAACCGTGGTTATTTCCATACAAAAATAACCGATTTGCATTCCCTAGTTATATTTCTACCAAATGAATGGATGGATGTTCTTCCCATTTTTATCGCGGAATAGACGCGGCCACGATGCCTTTTTTATCAATTCGAATCTAGACGAACCAATGAATAATAATTTTTTAGGCATCAATTTAACATATAGATAAACTTTTATACCTTACGTACTCTTCTTCCATCTTCAGAAAGGATTAGAATTGGACAACCCTATGTGTTTTGTAGAACATATGTGCGTATGGGTGTTCTACTTAGATATATGTTTGTGCTAATCACGCTCCCACTATCTCTAACATCCCCATGCTACTCCGCTAACCGATCGAACTGTCTCATAATCTGACGAAAGTCCCTGCCCCTCGACTAGTCGCTATAAGGCTCGATTAAAGAACCCCTCGTCCCGTACGCGGGTACCGCCACACTACACAGGTATCGCCAGCGAAGCTAGCATTGCGGCGTCATCTGTCGCAGGAGCGCCTGGCCACGCCGGCGCCTGCGCGTACCATCGGCGACCTGGTCAACGGCGAGATCGAGCGCACGCTCGAGATCTCCAACCAGAGCATCATCAACGCCGCCGTGCACATGTCCGCGCGCTACCAGGACCCGCCGCACCAGCCGCTCGAAGGTCACTATCATACGCTACACGCTACCGGGACTTCCCCACCTGAGGGGCGAGCCTCCCTACGCTGCAGTAGCGAGATGGCAACAGAGGCGTGGGGTATGATTGAAATAAAATAAAAAGCGTGATATCTCTTTTTTAGTCACGCCAAGCGTTAACTATTTACTAAAAAAACGCATTATGTTTGTTTTTGGTCATGAAAAGCGTATTTCCCATTTCGGGAGGCTCGTCGCAAAAAGGTTGGGAACTCTATCCTTTTTTTAGTTCGTTTTCAGACCCCAGAGACTGAAAATGACACTGTTCCTAATTTTCATTATTATTAAGCAATTGCAATGTCGAAGTATTTATGTAATTTCAGTCTTTGAAATAAAAATCGGACTTTATGGTCTCGTCCGGGCGTTTGCTAACGATCATTTGTGTATATATTAGCGCCTGTACATATGAGTTATACAATATGGATATGGGCGCAGTTTGGCGACGCCTGAACGATATATTGCATATCTAATCCATAAACGTAGAATTGATCAAGCATGCAAAAGGGTGGAAGACTGATAGGTGGATGCAACCTTATTTTATTTTTAGTTCTTTGTCGTACATATTGAGTTTCGTTTCTTTGTATATTTAATTACACAAACGGGTCTACCGCGATATAATTTCATTGTTTTTTCCTTAAATTCCGACGTTTCAGCTGAGTTGCACCAGCCGTGTGTCAAGTAGACACCCGTAGACCCGTTTGTATAATGAAATATGTGTACCAAGCGCGAGAGTTTAAAATGTTATATTTCGTTTCTTTGGTTTTAAGGTTTTGTAAAGTTTATTCGTCTACTGTTTTTTTTTGTTGTTTTGCTATGTTGAGGAAAAATGGTATTTTTAATGTTTTGCTCATGCATGCGCAACATTCATATTTCACAACTGCTTTAGTAACTCATGCCCCGGATAGATGTTTAACATATTTATATTTACCAACATTAACGCATTAAAAACAAAGTGGCATTATAGCTATAGTTTTCATTTTGTTGCTTACAATGGATTGCTATTACACATTATAAAACAACATCATAATTTTCACAAGATTTTCGTTCAAATTTCGTGAAGGCCGGATAAAATTAGTGTAATCCAAATTATTTATCGATTCGTTCATAATCAACTTTCCCGAGCCCCGTTATAAATTTGAGCGGACATCTGGCGGCACCAAGACGACGCCGGCTCACGTTAAAAGGTCGACAGGTCTAGCGGCGTGCCTGCAAGCGCGCGTGCTGGCGTCGGAGTACTGGCGCGGGCGCAACGGCGGCGGCGCGGCCCCGGCCGGGCCCGACGACGAGCGCCGCCGCTCGCCGCCGCCCGACCCGCACTCCAACACCTCCACGCCGCTCGTAGACGAGTTGCCCGACGCGTCGAGGCCCAACGGTACGTATCCTAAGGGCTCATTTAGACGATGCTGGAACTCGCATGCGAGTTTTCTTACATTGCGGTTTCTGATCGGTCGGTTGAATTGGACATAACCAACAACAGTCCGCAATGTAACTAAAATAACACGTGAGTTCGCGCGCCGTCTAAATTGGCCCTAATATTTATTGCTGCTGGAGTCGGCCTCCGATAACTCTGCACAGATAGACAGAGACTGTGCTAGTGACAGAGTGTAAACATGCCAGCGTATACATCGAATTCCTATGAACAGTTTTTTGACTGAAAGAAAATATGTCTGAGTTTATACAATGTGTCAGTAGACGAAGATACATATATGAATTTGAAAGGGCACCAGCCTTCTTATGGTTTTTTAGTACAAGGTACAAGAAAAGTCTACCAACGCTCGTATTAGGGGAGATTCTTATTTGCAATTTTTTTCAGAAGGCGAAGGCGGCGAGGAAGTCGAGGAGAGCAAGTGGCAGGACCGAATAGACTTTCGCTTCGACCAGATAATATCGTTCGCGTCCACCGCGATCGACGACAAGCGGCGGCGGTCGGACGAGGCGTACAACACGTCGCCCGACTCGGGCATCGGGCACGGCGACACGCGCTTGGGCGCGGCGGGCGGCGCGCCGGGGGCGGGGGCGGGGGCGGGCGCGCGCGCGGCGCCGGGGGCCGCGCCCGCGCCCGCGCGCGCCGCGTCGCCGGCCGCGCCGCACCCGCACCCGCACCCGCACCCGCACCAGCACCAGCACCAGCACCAGCACGCGCAGGCGCAGGCGCACCACTTCAAGAAGCGCTTCTTCCGGCGCGAGCGCTGGGACGCATGGTCGGGCGCGCCGCCGCCCGCCGCCGTGGACTGGGAGCGGCCGGCGATGTGACGGCCGCGCACCTAGCGCTGCCCGGAGTGCCGCTTCGTCCACCCGTGCCCCGAGGGGCCCGCCCTAGAGTAATTCCTGTCGGCCCGCCGCCGCCGAGAGAGGACGCGGCGGATCTATGTAAATAGTGCCCCGCGAGTCGCGAGCGCTTTTCGCCCGGCGCCCGAGGTCGGCCGCTTTCGTGCCGACCGTGACGGTTTTTTTTTGTTATATTTTCGAATATATTATAATGTAATTATGTATATTATTGAGTTTATCTTATGTTTAAGAATTGTAATTATGATAATTATAAGTTTACGCGGCCGTTCCATTCGGGCGCTTCGTAGGTCGACGGCACCTCGACGGATCGTATTTCATGTGTTCATTTAGGTCCTAGATTCTGAAATACGTGGGTCGCTAGTGATGCGGCGGTCGTTCTTTCGCCGGTCATTCGATGAATGTTTGTTGTTTTATGAGTTTTATTTTTTGACGTTACGGATGGCTCAGTCTGAATAATGTTAATCATTTCTTTGGGGAATCTTAAGAAATAGTGTGTATCGATAGCGAGTTGTACATATAATGAACGTAGACTATTATAAGTGATGTATGTGAAGGATCATTGTGTAGTCTCGTTTGATGCCTGTAATACTGACAACTGACTGGCGCCAAATTACTGACTGAAACTGCAGTTGTTGCCTTAGCCGCATTCGTAATGTTATTTATTACACTGCGACGACGTTAATTTTTTATTTAATCTACAAAGAAAGAAGCAATAACTTACGCGAATTAGGTTTCTATATTACCTCGGTACGGGTCGACTAGAAAATTAGTTATATGTCAGCGCAATTAAAAATAAAAACTAGCTTGTAAATAGGATTATGAAGTACTCTTTCAGCCAAAAGTTTCTTAACACTAGCATGGGTGGCCTGACATATTAACTGTGATGTTTTATACTATGAAACTGGATCAGATTGATCTAAACATGATTACCTGTAACAGACCGGCAGCAAGATTTTAGTCCATTTCTTTAAGTGTGTACGTATACGATGTTTTTAACAGTTTAACTAGCATTATAGGGTGCTGTTTTATTTATTTTTTCTTATTAGGATTATTACGTACGTCTAAATTGTATAGTGCCAAATGATCATGTGGTCTTTTAGAAAATATTTAATTTTTTGTAAGATAAAATGTACATTTTAATTTGATTTTGTTAATTTTGCATGGAAACGCACAATTTTATTAGGTTTGATTTTTTAAATGCGGCTCTACAGATCGTGGCTACATTGTTTTAGCAATGTTTTTAAGTTACAGCAAGCTATAGCTTGGTTCTTACACATGATAGGGTTCAACAATCTTTGATCTCTATTCCTAGAATAATCTTACACGTTTTAAACATGCCGCGGCCACGGCTATCTATGAAACTCGTTAGAATATCGCTTTTCATTATCAAGGAACTGCCACATTATACACTCAATTAGAAAAAGTCTACACTAGTAATTATTTAGATTTAGAGGTCGCGAAGACGTATCAATTAGACAAAACGTTCCGTAACCCATATTGTTCAATAGGTAAGGGAATCCCAGAAGTAAGTGGAAAAAACCTAAGTGTTCATGTCTTATATAGTTCATTTTTTTTTTTAGTTTAAAAATGTATCTGTCTAAAATGGATTTTAGTACCATTTTATTAACGTAGGTTTTTCATATGGCTAAAACGTTTTTAATGTAAATTGCAAGTTAAAGTATAGAATCGGAAGGTGTTATATTTAACTGAAATGTATATAAAAGAAAGCTACTCACTGCCATCATCGGGTATTAGGAAAATAGTTAATTATTTAGGTGAATTATAATTTTTTACCTTGTACTTATTTCTGGGACAACCCGAAGAATAGATCGGCTAGCAAATTGATTTTAATGTAGGTGTACAATATATAGAACTATTTTCATAAAAAGAAATAGGAGATATGAGCGATTTCTAGTTGCAGGTTGTTATAAAAACAAAATCGGTGTATGCCAGGCAATGTTGCATGTATTGAGTTATAATTACAAACCATAGGTACCTGTTCATAAACACTAAACTTACTTTAACGATTGATTGAATCTCTGCTGATATTAAATCAAAAACATATTTTCCTAGTAAAAATACTTCATTGACTATCTTAATCTCGTATTCTCTTAAGAACAATACAAGTATATATTTCACGTGTTAAATGTTTGTGAACAGGCCGCGTCCACACTGCTTTTTCGGCTCAGAGTCGTGCATCGAACACATTTACACGGCGCCACGCGGCGGTCGACGTTCGGTGGACGTGCTCTCACTTGCGCCAAATCATGGATCAAACTAAAGGGACAGACACAATTAAGTAATTTCGCCCACTTGGACTAATCCGCCTTCTAGAATTAAGAATTCCATACTGGAAGATATGATGTCTATCAAGCGAAATATTTTATAAATCTAATATTTTGATAGAATTCTGCGAGTTTATGTAACAATGGAATAGGTAGTTTTTGTTACAACATTCTTGGCGAAACTAACCTTTTTTATATGTATATGTTACACCGCATAATTATTTCGAAATTATGAAGTTGTTTTATCACTTCATTGAATTCAATTGGATGTGCACCTATTGTTACAGATTAAAATTGGCACAACATTGTTCTGTAGTGTTATGGGTAATTTATTATAGTAACATGGTAATAATAATAATCAGAGACCATGAACGATATTGGGCTTATTGAATGAGATTTTCAAGATTTAATGTTTGTAATACAGAAACGACTCTCATGAAATTACATGTTACAAGTGCAGCTGAATAATATTTGGTGATGATCTGTTTTTCTGGCGTCGTTTTTTGTATTTTGAGCATTGGACTGCACTGGTTTGATTGTGCCTGAAAAAACTCATTAATGCCGCTCCAAACCTCAAAATTATGTATTTGATGAATACTTTATAAGTTAGTGTTATGTCAACATGTGTTGACCAATTATACTCTCGGAGAGTGATAACATTATTCAGGATTAGCTAAGTTTTATTTTTTGATGGGGAAATGAGCTATAGTGTGAGGTCATAGTGTCTAAAATAGTACAAATGAGAAGACTTATTGTGGTAAGGCTCGGACTATTCAACATTGCAAATGCTAGGTTTGAGATGTATCCCTGTGTACTAGTTTTATTTTGTACTAAAAGTTAAAATAAATTAATAATTATACTCATTGTGTTTTTCATTGCATTTATGCTCACATTATTGTAAGAACCAAATACTTTGTGCTACATGAAAACAAGTTTGTCAGTAGAAAAAGGCGTGATGTATAGGACGATGAGCCCACAACTTTTAAAGATGGTCAAGCAAATCTTGTCAATAGAAAAAGATGCGAAACAGGGCTCGGAACCGGTATTGAAATACCTGTTAATATCGTTCCAAAACCGTTATATTATTTCGTTCATTAAAAAACCGGTTAATTGATGGAACGCCAACTAACAAATTACGTTCGCTCTCCTAACCGGTAAGAAGAGGGAACGGAACTTTATGGTTCCTCGAGAACGAAATGAGAACGTGTATGGCATAAACCGTTATCTCAAAAGAACAGTTATTTAACCGGTAACCCCAAACGGAAACGAAATCCTTTTCGTTCCCGGGCGAATGAATGAAACCGGTTTGACAAATGAGAACGGTTTCCGAGCCCTGGTGCGAAATTCAAATTTTCTATGAGACTATCCCTTCGCGCCTACATTTTTCAGATATGCCGCCTTTTTATACTGACAAGATCTGCTTGACAAACTATAAATTTACTGTTTATTTCTACTGACGAAAATGGCTTGACAGACTTTAAATTGCCTAAAACAACCTGTCTCTTAAGGGCCCTCCACACTCATGCGCGAATCGGCGCGAAGCGCTTTTATAACGCGCGTTGAAAAAGCTCTCGTGTAAATGGGGCCTAACTTCTATTTACTTTTTTGTAAATAAAGTATGACAACACTGCACGTCTCATGTCACTGTCATTATGCTGTCAATGGAGTGTCAAATCAAATTCATTTCAGAGGACAATATCATCAAAAAAATTTACTAAAATTGAGAAAAATATGTAAAACACAGTCTAAATACTTTTTCTGAATTACAATAATACTGGAATTTCTCAAATAAAATGAAAATAGTATAAGAAGGGTAACTTTCTAGCTGAGAGTGGTGTTCTACTGCGTGTCCTCATGAAATGCAACATCCGTGAGCTCGCTCACTTGAGCGACCAGCCTTGTGTTATTGAGGGGAGATTAAACTACAAAAAGGTCTCCAATGGGGGTTATCGCAATCAAGCAGGTAAAGATGCTACTCATTTTACTAGGATCTTCTCTTAGTACGCAAGTACAAATTTCCGTTGTCAATGTTACCATCTGTGTTAAAAAGTTATTTTTAAAGGCTAACTTGCAATAGGGTTTTGCAAGCACAATCTCTAATTAACCATTTCCTGGTTACATCATAAGCCAATTGTATTTGATTGTATCTTCAAAATATAAAGCCAGAAATAAAGTGATCATTTAAAAAATATCCGTTCAGTAGTGAATAATATTCTTTGTTTTAGTAATTAGGCTCATTAATCAATCTTTCAGTGTTCAAGGAGAGGTGGTTTCGGCTCATCAACAATTACTTGTTCTACTTCAAAATAAGTGAGATGGGCAAGTTTGATACAAAGAATCCGGCTGGTGTCTTTGTTATGGAGAACTCGTCTATTCAGATGGAGCATGGGCCAAATATATCATTTTCATTTTCCATTTCATTTATGTAAGTAAATATTTAGCTCTTCAAGCCTCCCAAATAATGATTAAGTTTCATAGAACCAATTTCTGACTGTTCTTCTTCTCAAAAGGGTATGCTGTACAGTCACATGTAGTGATATACTCAATTTGTCAGTAAATAATAAAGAAAAAACTATACTTATCCCTTTTTTTGGATGCTGGTACTAGCACAAGAAGAAGACAGTATGATTCTATCCAGCCTCTTTAAAACAAATTCTGTTCTAATTTGCAGTGACGAGCCAGAGAAGCGCCACGTGTTCGCGGCGCGCGCCGAGGACAACGTCGTGCAGTGGGTCATCAAGCTGCGTGAGTGCTCCTACGAGTATCTGCGCGAGCGCCTGCACACGCTGCAGTCCAAAATATACTCTATTACTGGCAAGGTTAGACTTCATTTTAGATTTATGTACTGACCCCTGAGCTGCTTCAGAAATTAAACTGTGTACCCTACAACATTTGATAACAATACCTGTTGGTATAACTATACCAACAGGTATTGTTATACCAACTGTTAATTAACTAAATAAGGTGGTATTCCATCTGTCCAATATCTTTGTCCAATGTCTATTGCGTCTCACATTCTGCTAAATGAGAGAGTGAGATGCAATGATATTGGACAAAAAAATGGTGTGGAATACCACCTGTCCAATTTTTGTCCACCCTGAACTAAGTAAACAGTTGCTTGTATCTAAGAGCACTTGAAATAAAAAGTAAACCAAGTTAACTCCTCCTAATCAACATATTTCATAATATACATTCCCATAAAAGTAAAACACTAAATTTTCGGTAAAAAAGAGTAAAATATAGCACTTAGGAGTGGTGGCTCAGCAAACATAATAAGTTCTTATAAACTTTCCACTAAACATGTGACGAATTTGCAAAAAAAAGTATTTAGGGTTAGACAACCTGCAATTGCACCATATAGAGTCTGTGCAGAAAGAGAAGAGTCGAGGAATGTATTGTTTCCCATACAATTCACAACTCGTCTCTTTCCGCATAGACTCTTAACGGTTTTCCAAATATTTAGGATCCTCTACTATTAGTGCCGCGCAACGAGGGCGCGTGTCTCTGGGCGCCGGCCGTGCCCTTCTCCACGGCGCCCGCCTGCACCGTCAACACCAGCTCCTTCAGCTGCCACCTGCACACCGGCAGCGCGTTCACGCTCGAGCGGAGCAAGTCCGACGCGAACGCGCACAGACACCTACGCACGAACAAGTCCACTTTTTACACCGACGAAACTAGTGGCGAACACAAAAGTGATACGAAAGTTTTCTCCCTGGAGAGGAGCAAAACGTCCGCACTGTTTAAAAGTCACATCGAGTCTACGGAGGGGTCGATATTCGACAGCGGTAAGTTGAGCGTGAGTTGCGCGCCGAGTCCGCCGGCGCGGAACCGGCTATGCCCCCAGCCGCCTCGGCGCGAGCTGGCCGCGGACGTGCAGGCGCTGGCGGCCAGCGGGCGCGCGCTGGGCGCGGCGGGCATCCTCGGCGACGCGCCCGTGCCGCCGCGCCGGAAGACCTCGCCCAAGCCCGCGCCACATGGCAACAGCGACAGTAGGCGATCGCAGGAATCCGAAGATCTTATTCAATTTTAGTCTATTTATTTTACTGACGTCCCACCTAGTTAAATTACGGCACGCAGGCTTTTGTCGGTGTAGAGATTGTATATAGGGTTTTATATGCTAAGAAATTGTATTTTGCCAGATTTGTGATATTTGTATAATAGAAGATTGTATGATACAATAGAAGAGCTTTGTATGTATTTCTCTAAAAAATGATCATTGCTATTTTTATATAAAATTGGTATATTATTTTTTTATAACATATGATATAGCAATGTTACTGAGGACCTATAATTGTACACGTATTACCGAGGAACTTGTTAGGAACGTTTATTTCAGAAAGAAAAGTATGTAGAAATGTTCAGTATTCTAGTCAATGTAACCAGAACACATTAGTGTATGAATTGCTGCCTGCTATATTAAATCGACATTAATTAATAGTAGTAAGTATTAAACAAGAGGCATTTATCGAACACTTGTTATTCATACAAGTTGTATGTCAATTTTGTCGTAACCTAGGTTTATTTTTTTTCTACCTCTCTGTTATAACAATTTATCCTTATTCTTCATTACGATATTAATACATATTGTCACGCTCAGAGCAAATTCGCTTGTTAAAATACACGATTATATCACAGTTTACTTTAAGTTTTAGTTTGTATTGACTACTCAGTGCTCCTTAATTTATGATAAAACTACAATGCTTGTCAAGTTTAGTAAATAATCACTAATTGTGAAACCTTAGTTAAAATAATCTAATGTTAACGATTTGTCACATTGTGCTGTAAAATCACCATTATTAGAGTCAGCGCGGAAAGAGAAGTGTCGTAGAATGTATTGGATCCCATACATTTCACGACTCTTCTCTTTCCGCGCAGACTCTATCATCAATATCTCCATAATTCCAACTGAAACTGTCGTAACAGTTGGTCTGCAATGTAGATAAGACAATAATCTATACTTACATAGTTTGACTTTTAACTATACAAATTAACTTATCTCCTACAGTTTTTTTCAAGTAACTTTTTCCTTGTATATATTTTTGATATAATGCGGTCGAATCATATTGCCAGTGTAGGAAAATATATAACCAAAGCGCGTTTTTTAGTGCCTAGTAACTAGTAGCCATGGACCCATTGAGATCTATTAAGAGGATAGTAGACGACAGCCTCTACATACAAACGTAGTTCCGATTTTCTTTTCTGGATACCCTTGGTTATTTCAAGAATTAGGTTCACTTGCACCATTACTCTAACCCGGGGTTAAGCGGTTTAACCGTCAACCCAGTGTCGAATTGTACTGGTAACCATGGTAACTCCAGGTTTAATCGGTTAACCCCGGGTTAGTGGAATGGTGCAAGTGGGCCTTAGTGGCGACAAATAAATTCCATACATTTTTTTAAAGATCTCAACTCTTTAATAATTATAAAATTGAAATGTTAATGTCCAGAGAGAAAAGTGTGGACGTTAGTATGGAGACGCGGTCGCGGTTGGTCGTTTATGTACGTATTAATGGGAATTTCGAATTATGAGAGTTCAGTTTGCTTGCTTTGCGAGTTCCAGATAAAATGTTCAATTAAATATTCTAAATGAGTGGCACTTAGAATTCATATTGTATATCTGAAATCAATGAATGCTTCTTAGGTATTTGAAAGCAGTGGTTCACACTACCAACGTTATTGCGTTCATATAACGTTTTTATAATAAGTAATTATCAATTAATCATTATGTGACGTGTGACGAGGAAACTGTAGGTACAAAATTACCTTATCTCGATGTTTCAAGGTTAAAAGATTGCCTATTTTGGAAGGAACTAATTTGATATTGATTAGCATAGGTACAACGAAAAATGTGACTTGACCTACTGATTAAATAGAATCAGTATAATGTTATGAATGGTATTATTGTCCCGGCCAAACTTCGATTATAATATACATATATCTATATTAAAGCCTTAAATTATATCTAAATTATATATTAAAAATGTATACTTTTAAGTGTTTTTACCTTTGTAACGGAATAAGAATATATATATATTTATCAGATACCTTCCGAGTTTTTTTTTATAATCATACTTTTATTTAGGTCTTTTAACGTGCAAAAAATCCGAACCACACTATTATTAGGTGTTAGGTTAGACTAAATACCTAGTATTTAATCAAAAAGAAAGTTTGCATGTATAGATGCTCAATCAAAACTTGTCAGTAGAAAAAGGCGCGAAATTCAAATTTGCTATGCGACGCTATCCCTTCGCGTCTACATTTTTCAAATTTGCCGCCTTTTTCTACTGACAAGATCTGCTTGACCAAGTATATGCCTCTGTTCTCCTTGCACCATTTTTACATGTCTCTGTTTGGCCCGATGGTTGACTGGTAGAGAATGCCATTAGGCATTAAGTTCGCCATTTGTACATTATTTTTATGTTTTGTGCAATAAAGTTTAAATAAATAAATATAGTTAACTGACTACACAGTCTGGTCTGCCCATAAAATGTTCAGTTGATAAATCTACTTACACCCTTGTCGGCCTTGTCGCTTTGAAATGAAAACTCGACATGAAAAACATCAAAAATTAACGATGTATTGTATTGTTGCTGTTATACTTTATCACTGCGAAGTCAGTACAGTCTGACAAAAAACAGTAGAAATTAAAAAGTGGCAATACTGTAGTGTTGTCCCTTTCAAATCAAAATATATAAGAGAACGGGATGGCACTACAGTGTTGCCACTTTTTAATTTCTACTCTATTTTGTGAGACTATAAAGTTAGCTTAGACAGGGTAAAGGTACTCATTGTGATAATTGCTTTAAATTTAAAGTCACTAGAGTCGGACCAAGAAAAGTCTGCAGTGGATTTGATAGCCCACGTAGTACAAATGTCATTTGAGTCGCTTAACTTCAAACTCGGGTAAATCCATCTGTCAGATTATGCGATTTTGGTATTAAGAAAACGTAATAGGGTAGATATTTGCTGAGAGGCTCCAATGGATTTACCCGAGTTTGAAGTTAAGCGACACATTTATGCATCATAATTTCATAGAAGTTTGACGTTTAAAATAACACGTGCACTGCGTGGGCTCTCAAATCTGCTGCAGACTTTTCATGGACTGACTCTATTATGATAAGACAGGACTAAATTGTTTGCATAACTTTCAAAGACAGGAAGGAATCATACTGTAACAAAAAAATATAAGACGTCCAGTTATGTGTAACATATATATTTTTCTTTTTTTTTTGTAAATTACTTATTACAAGCACATCTCTGAATAGCACGTCTAATGTAAACTTACTAGCGTCACAGTTAACATAACTGCGGCACATATATCGAGGCACGGTTCTAGCATACCTACTACTATAGCTACACAAACACATATAACAATTAATGCACGTCTATATCACTTACAAGATTGTAAAACTACTGCTAGCACTGATACATAAATATGGTTAACAGCGTTCAAAAATATGGACTAGTAGGCATATATAAAATAACTACCTACTTCAAATTTGTATACTTACAAAAATAACTTCATCAAAATTTGTAAATTCTAGTAAAATTGTAGCTACCATATAACTACAATTATAGCCAATCAATCTAATGAGACTCTGAACCTTCTCTTTGCTCTGTACCTAACATTCAATCCATGGTATAATAATATACTCTGCCTGGTACTCTCTTCCCGTCTTTTCTAGGTCACCTGACTGACACAAGCCTACGTCATCATGCGACAGCGCTAAATGATAATATGCGATAGCGCTATATATAGCAGCCATGTTATTGTGACGTAAGCTTGTGTCACTCTGGTAAGAGAAGACCATGTTTTATTAGACTATGAGTCAATCTGATTTTGACATTGCAGATGTGATAAAAAGCTCGTATTCAGGATGCGTAGCCAACGTGCAATCGTTAACGCTCCGTAGGCGTAGCAAACGAAACGCAACTATCACTGTCGCACTAGTGGGGAAGAGTGATAGAGAGAGATAACTAACACACGCTACGGAGTGTTACCGATTGGCACGTTGGCTACGCGCCCGTTAATAAAAGTAGGTAACGGTATACAATGTATACTATACATTCTATTCTATAGGTACCTACTTTGCGAGTACCGTCAACTGGGGTAATTGGGGACACGTGTCTATCAGACAGTAATATTTTACTATGGACTAATGTACCTACTAGTACTAGTCGAAAGATTCATCATAAAATATGTGACGTTCCACGGCAAAAGGTACCTTATGGCGGCTGGCGCTTACGTCGCATAGCGCCGCAATAATATTGGAGCGGCGTTAATAATAGCGTAAGCGCCAACCGCCATAAGGTACCTTTTCCCGTGGGACGTCACATATAACAATGGTAGTTCTAGATTCAAAGATAGAAAACATGCCGCATTCATATAATTTGTTTGTTTCCTTTTACCCCTATCGTTTTGTTCCCTTGTTACCCCATTTGACTATACCCTTTACTTAGGTAAGGGTAGTTATACTAAATACATAAAATAATATAATTTATAGAATATGGTTAATTGCGCTAACCAAGCGTTTTCCTTCTAAGGAAGGTCAAATTACAAACAAATCAATCTTACATAAAATGAGAATTCTAAAACGTCTTACAATTATTTTGTTAAGATTACAACTGATAGCCTAAGGCACTTGAATGTTCATAATATGATTTCCACTTATCGTTTTAACCTTCGACCCGCTCATATAATCCGTCGTCACCGAGCGGACAAAACACCCTGTAAGTACCTGAGGCGACTAATAATAATACAACGGTATAAAATACTTGTGTGCAACTAGGAACTCTAGTGCATCCCGCAACTCGCGGGCATGGCACTGCTGGTGGCTACCAACCGCCGCGGTACTAAGTAGCTGCCGTTCGACGTTGTTCTTTCGCACTTGTCCGTGATAATCCAAGAGTGAAAGAATGACATTAAGTATATCCTCGGTCGTCCGTTGGTACCGCGGCAACTATAGGCGAAGCTCGTGAGTTGCAGCGCTAGCTGTCAGTGCGGACAGTGGGGCGGCTTGGAGCCCGGTGCTAGTTGCCGCCGTAGTCGCGCAGCTCGCGGTTGCCCAGCGGCAGCGTCGGCCTGAAATTGTGGAGTAACTCCATAGATTCTTCTCCGCACGACGCCTCGCCGCACCGTAATTTCCGCATCACAGCCAACTGAAACCAAACAAACATTATCTTTAATAATTCCGTCAAAAACGAAAGAAAAGTCTTTGGAAGTTTCAGCTTAGATCTTTAGGATGAGATACAATCGACATGAGATATACCTACCTATCAGAGCGGACGAGGTGCTCAGAAATATTTGAACAGGAACGCCTTGACAACACAGATATTTGTGAGCACATTAGCCGCTCCGATATAAGTTGTCGCTCGATTGTTCCTAAATGCAAAAATCTTAAAAGTTATCGTACCTACGTACCTACCATATGCCTATTTTTTTTTTATGGCTTTCCCCTCTTGTGTGTATTGGCAGGAGGGATATATGCCTATTGATTGTTGACATTTAGTTGAACGTGTTGTCAAAACAAATTTGCAGGCTCTTGGAAGAATTTAAAACGTCACATTTACGTGTTATGCGATAAGAGCCTGCCTATTACGACACGCTTATCTTAACGATTTCGAAAGTAAAGATTGTAGGCCGTGAACATCGGTAGGTAAACAGGTAAACAAACACACGGGAACCGGTAGGCGCCGCAAGCGGCTCGACTGCTGACTGAATGTATCCAAGGAACTGGTTTGACTTAACTAAACACTACCGTTTAATGTAAAAGTTGTTTTTCCAACTGGAGCATTTATAGCATCTAATAAAGTGCGCAATGAAATGCATAATTGCGTGTAGTCTTCATTACTCTTGATAGTCCCTGTATTTTTTTTAATTCGAAGGTAATGTTACTTATTCCAGAAACTAACTTGAGTAAGTACCTAGTCGTGAATAAATACACTGGTTGTGCTCATGATCGATCAGCAGTTCATTTAATAAATATATAATTAAAGGTACTTAGGTACTTCTCTACCTAAAGCAATGTGTAACATGACCATCAGTTTACGGATTATGAGGATCTTAGTTATCTACATAGGAATGTCTATATTTGTGCCTAGAGGTAAAATACTTACTTATACTGCTGTATGTCGCGTAACTAAGTCCATGCTCAATTATTTATAATGACTGTACGTGATCTCGATATCTTAATACTACCTGTTTCTGTCATAGCTACTTATATAATCCTAAAAATTATATGTTTAAAGTCACATCAAGGGTAATGTAATTTAAATTTGTAGGTAGGTAGATACTAAAAAAGAACTACTGTTTTTTAGGACTTGTAGACCTTCGATGGACCACAAACGAAAGAGAGCAAAAAAGTGTTTTTTTATCGTTTGTTTGTTGTTTGTAGAGTCTGCGGGGAAAGAGAAGAGTCGTGAAATGTATGGGCTCCCTTATACATTCCACGACTGTTCTTTCCGCACAGACTCTAGTTTGTTTTGATACTGCTTTAGCTTTCCAGACCCAATAAAAGGCGACCAGTTGTCACAGTGCATGGTGAACCCGCTTTTCAATTGTGCAGAGCAGTCCAAGGTTTTATATATATATTTAACTAGGTACCTATTTCGATTAGGTATTGACAGTTGATTGATCGTGATAGTCGTGAGGTGCTATAGAAAGAAAATAATAGGTTTAGTTACCTGTTCAGCGGAGACCTCAACGGGCTCCTTAAACAAGATCCAGGTGACACACTCAGTGCAGGGTGGCGTGGTCAGCGAGCCGGGGTACGTCCAGTAGGCAGCGCGCGCCGGCAGCAGCTGCGCCGGGTCCAGCGGGTCCGACATCGTCACCTTGTCGCCCTTGTGTCGGATGAAGGGGAGGAGGCGCACCACCTTGTCTAGTTCCGAGTGCTTTCTGCCGACCTGCAGAGGATTACGTGTTACATTAGGTAAAAATGGAATGAATTGCTAAGAGTGGGTATAGGTCTTTTAAACTTACTACGCACACGCTGACATTTTTGACCTATTTGACCAGGTTTGTACACGAAGATTTATATTTATCGATAAACTTGTTTTTTCTGCATCGAGCCGTACTTACTCAATAGGATAATCAACCATTTCCAATTCTAAGCTCATAAGATTATGAAACTGTTCGGCTTACTTACCCAATAGTGATAAATAGTATGAATATCAAGCAGGTCGGAGTTTCGAGTAGATTTTCTTAAGCAAGTGTATGGACTTAAACTGCTATTTTATTTGGTGATAGTCAGTCAGTTGAGACGGGTTTGGTGAAGTCGTGGGTGAAACTACTAAGAAAGCGCCAGAAAATGGTAAAGATAAATCGCTATTGGTGCAACAGGTTTATCACATATTTTTTATTACAACTGCATGTCCGGCCAATTTATTTAAGTACTTTCGCCTAGTTACATAAGATAAGCCTTTGTATTCACAATTTTCACCTTGGACCCTACCAAGATATTGATGTAAATAAATAGAAACCGGATAAATCCAGTATTGTGACTATCCATCATGATCATGGCGTGTACTTACTTATTTCAATGAATACTCGGTTGACAAAAAAAAGCCCCAAACAAGTATTCTGATAGACACGCGGAGTGTGAGGAGTGTGGGTAAGTAAACGTACAATCGATATGAGTTGAGTTATACGTTTTTACGTAAATTTTATGCATGTGTTCATCTCTTCATATTTATTTATGGGCACTTATTCATAGACACGTACGTATTGTGATGCAAATCTTATTCAGATATGTAATTCCTTTGTATTCAGATTTCGACCCAGAGCCGCCGGAGTTTGTTATTCATTATTGGGTATTATAACGTAAAGGAGAGTATTGACATCACACCGACGCAGCAATCCCAAGTGATAAGATACAGAACGAATAAAAACCAACCTAGGGTATGCAGAGCCTGCTCAGCGTAGGTTTCAGTAGTTGCCCGTTTTTCACAAAACGACGAGTGACGATTTGCTATCGGAAACTAGTGGTCTCGGAGGCCTTCAGTTTTTTGTTGGTATAGGTCGTAAATAAAAGTGTAAACACGCCCTTATAACTAATTACGACCAAACCGATATCATGTGATTCAGATCTAAGTTCGAATTAGGCTTTAGGCAATACGACTCAAACGTTTAAAGTGGGTAGGTACCTACTTAGGTAGACATGCCAATCATAAAAGGCCAGACAACCTAATTCTATGCGTTAAGGATGACTCACGTTAGACCGGGCCGTGTCCGGGCCGGAACTTCCGGCGCATCGTTTTCTACGGAAAGCATCACGTGATCGCCTGTTATGTCATAGAAAAGTAAGCGCCGGAAGCTCCGGCCCGGGCACTGCCCGGTCTAACGTGAGTCATCCTTTATTCACTCTCAGGCAGTAGGTATTAAATAATGAAGTTGCGTGTCACTATAAAAGGATTGAGCGTCCCCTGAGAGGCTTCAGCGCCGTACGAGTATCTAATCTACCTATTTACGTTTTTCTGTTCATTTGCACAACGCTAAAGGCTTAGTTCTCGAGTAGATGGAAGCCTGTTGTTTAACAAGATCAGTGTAACATAATAATGCGTATGAAGATTTTCTAACATAGTATACCTAAAGTGTATAAGTATACATAGGGCACAACGGAACGTTATTTCGCTTATGGCTATATTAATAAATGGATCAGCCTAACTGATGGAAGAGTAGGTCCTGTACTGGTTAATTATACCTCTGCTGCCTTACAGAAGACCGAACCATATTACCTAATCATAAAGGGTGCACCTACGTAAGCGCATCTATATTGTATGATCGGATACCATAAGTATCATAGGGTCCATAGCCTATGGACCCTATGATTACCTATGATACTATGGACCATAGGTCATATAGGTGCTTGTAATTAGTGTAAAAATAAATTTACAGTTACGATTTTTTTGCAATAGAGCACATAGCCCAACGACGCGCAATGGTGAAAGTTTTAAACAGAAGCGGCGCGCCGCGCGCCATTCTCTGAGTAGTTAGTTTGCTCTCTTCTCTTTCTAAAATGTACTCATTATTTAAATAGTACGAGTAAGGTATTAAAAATGCGTAAATATAATTCTGAGGAATGAGTAATTTTAATGTAAACAATACGATAACGCGTCTTATGTAATATTAAAACGGGGAGTGCGCGAATGATCAAGTGTCAGTGCTACTCGCTATGGCTACCTATAGGCGAATAAAATAATTTAATTTCTTATAGGTACCTAGAATTCAATTTTTTTTTTCAGTAAACAGCTAAAATGAAATCGACAGAACTAACCGCTGCACTAACATTTTTACGGGATATAAGTGTACCTACATACACATGTATATCTACACAGATATAACGGAAATTTCAATCAACGCAGCGTTCGGTTCGCGTAATGTGGCCAATCAACGACTTACGTAGTAGGTGTAGGTGGGAAAAATACATTAATACTACCCAACCATTCAAGTACCCTAACATATCTGTAATAAATATTCAACTCTTCAAATACAAAAACTGGTAATTTGATAAGCACGCCAAATCGCTCAAATCAAATTACTGGACAAATAACGCCGCCGAAAATTATCATCCGTGTCGTTGCGGATCGTGATTATTGTGGCCTCGCGAGATATTAATATATCTCGTTCTCATCGTATCGTAGCCTTTTCCCGGTTGCATCCTTAAGAAGTCCGGCAGATTTTAACTCATCTAACAAAAAACCAGCATCTCTAACGTTGCAAAAAAACCGCCAAGCTCAAATGAGACTGGGCCCGCCACGTCTATCAGTGTTGCCAACTTGGCATTAATGATGCCAGATCTGGCATATTTTCACTCGCTTTGGCACCAAAATTTTCCATTTAGCATCTGGCATATTTTTTTGCATAATTTACTCTAAGCCAAGTTTGCAGCAACAATATGCGCCATCGCCTTATGTGGTTCATATTTTCATATGAATTTTGACTTTGGTGGACGGATGGACGTCAACGGACTATATAAAGTTGGTCAAGCAGATCTTGTCAGTAGAAAAAGGCGGTAATTTTGAAAACTTTATGTGTTTTAAGTGTCTAATTTCAAGTGATATTTTAGCATTTTTTTAGCATAGGTGGTTAAAAAATCTTTGGCATAATTTTGGCATAATCTAGACATTAGTCTAGCATTTTTTCAAAATCCGAGTTGGCAACACTGACGTCTATCGCATGCATCCGGATAGGTGGGCTAACTTAGCCACCAAGTGGATGCCGATAAAGAAGCGTGGGCGGGGTAGGCCCAGGAGGAGATGGCGCGACGACTTTCACACCTTCCTTTACAACTGGCCGGAGGAAGCACAATATCGGTAGTTAAGGAGAACCAGGGGAGAGGCCTTTGCCCAGCAGTGGGACACTCATATAGGCTGAGAAAAAAAACATGAGAAGAGCCGGAGAAGATCATACTTAGAAATTTTCCTAACTATGCATTGTATTCTTAAAAATCTGATTATTAGTGGTGTACGGGTCTACAACATAATAATAATATACATATCGCGCTCTATCTAATACATAGTTAACTGCATGGTAAATTTTGCCAGTCAGTACCATATAAGAAAGAAATCCATTTACCATCAAGAGCACGCCAAGCACAGCGAGTCCGTCAGCCTGTCCAGCGGCCTCGGTGAAGCTGTTGTACTTGGTGGTGTTCCAGTGCACGAGATGCAGCTCGCCGGAGAAGGAGCGCCCGTCCACCGTGTGCTCCGAGCCCACGCCGTTCTTGGCGCCCCAGTGGCAATGCCACTGCTCCAGCTTGTAAACGTCATTTCCGAGCGGGCCGCCGCGGAGTTCTGGAATTGAGATAGTTACCTATAATCAGCATTCTACCAAAAAAAAGTTTCTTTCGTGATTCGCTATGCTAAGCAGTTTGTTACCTATTTAGCAGTGGCGGCGCGTCCATAATAGCCGATTCCCACCGGCTTGCCTGTTTTTGGACCTTTGAGCAGAGTTCTAAAGGAAATATGTAAGCCAAATTAGCCCCGGCTTGCCTATGGATATGTTTGACGAGCCGCCACTGCTATTTAGGTACATTGATTAGGTAATGTAAAGTCTATCATGGACTTTATTTGTACACTCAACTGTAAAAATATGGGTGCACAAATCATCTCAAAAATATGTCCCATACCCGCCAACGCCAGCCACGCCAGCTCTTATGTCAGCGAATTAAGAACTATGGGACATATTTTTTTGTACAAGTTGGCTACACCCATATTTTTACAGTTGACTGTACAAATGTTTGGTACTCGTCTTTTGAAAGTATAACGATACCTGGACAATTAGATCATGCGCAGGCAGAGCCGTAGAACTTATGTTTGATCAGTCAGAGCGACTATCCGACAAGTAGCTACGTAGATAATCAGCCGGCCTAGCCAAGGTGACAATCGCTATCGCTTCGACAACGAAACGCTTTATGTCTCTCTATGACTCTTCCATAATAGTGCGACAGTGACAGTTGCGTGTCGATCGCTACGGAGCGTAAGCGATTGGCATGTTGGCTAGGCGGCCAGCTGATGTAGGTGAGTCACCAATTCTGCGACTTTGGGGACGGCGCGATGGAAATGCAAATTACATGCGTTTAATGCACCTGACTTATTTACAATTCAAAGTACAACAGTACGAAACCATTATGATAAGTTTTAGTTATATGCACAGATGATAAGCATTTGTATTTAGGCTTTGAAAATTAATAAGATTCACCATATACTGAAATAAATGTCATATACTTGATATATATACTTACTAAGAAAAAGTGACCAAGGCCCCCAGTGCCTCAGGCTGGAATCGAACCAGCATCCTCTGCTATCGCGGCAGGTGCAAGACTCATCATAACAAACGCAAGAAACTAATTTAGGTACCTCTACTGTACGATCAAATTGAGCAAGACTACCTACCTAAATATTTACAAACATTTAAAAATACCACGTTTTAATAGTTTGTCTTTGTATTTTACGCGCGTGCGTAAGATCTTGTATGGGGAAATCTAAATATAGATGTTGGTTAAAAAAACCGGCCAATTGCGGGTCGGACTCGCGCACGAACGGTCCCGTGGGTACCATTACCTACGCAAAAAACGGCAAAAAAACACGTTTGTTGTATGGGAGCCCAACTTAAATATTTTTTATTGTTATATATGTATACGAGTATTTACAGCGGCAACAGAGACACATCAGCTGTGAAAATTTCAACTGTCTAGCTATCACGGTTCATGAGATACAGCCTGGTGCGGGTGACAGACAGACAGAGGGACAGTGGAGTCAGTAATAGGGTCCCCGTTTTTACCCTTTGGGTACGGAACCCTAAAAAAGGATTCTTAGAATTGCATTAGTAGGAAAACTAAACTTGAAAATGTGCTAATGTCGACTAAGTGAGGATAAATAAATACCTGCTCGAAGCAGATTACTTAGAGTAATGGATATTGTTGAAATAACGGTACATCACCAAGTACTATCATTCCAAGCCTATTGGTATGCCAAGATAATTAATAGGTACCTACTGGGAAAACTTAACGACAGATACTTCGTTCCAACCTAATGAAAAGCAAGTAGGTAAGTAAACTATACATTCTGTCGTTCTCTATTCTCTACGAAAAAGGGTTTTCATGAACGTAGAGTTCATAACCAAATCGGAAAAAACAATGGCCACTATAAGCGACATATGGAAAATAGTCTGCACACTAAGATCCCTCATGTAATCTGAACGACAACGTTACGGGTGACGCTCAGTGTTAGTCTCTTACCAGAATCGAATCCATTCTCATCTACCCTCCAGCAGTACCCTGGATTGAGGACGGAGCGCGTGTGGTTGACGGAGTACCGCCAGGCCAGGGGCGGGGCGCTGCCGCCACTGCTCGCCAGCGAGGTGTCGATGTCCACGGGGCTCTGCCGCGCGCCTCGCGCCTCTGGGAATTTCTCTGTCCACGTCGACGGCCCTGGGGACAGGATGCAACACTTAGATCAATATCACCGTGTGAAACGGGATGGGCGCAGGAGCCCCCATCATAGAGATATGACTCCCCTACGAGACCCGCCTTCGGAGTTTGTCACATTTAAACACATAGGTACTTATGAGTTTGATAATAGGTACATCTAGACACGCGGCAGCGTGTCAAGCCAAGTTCAAGCAAAGGAACTGGCTAGCCAGCGCCAAGTGTAATATTACACGAACCACTTGGTGCCACTTTTGACCCTTCTATAACTCAAAACATCTTTTAACGTAAACACATAAAACTACGTGTGTTTAATTATATCCATAAGGACATCTAGAAGCCTAAATTTCATGAAGCTAGCTCAAACGGTTATAAAGATATGAAGGCCAAAAAGTCGTAAATTTTAAAACTGACTGACAGACTTATAGTACCTAAACCTAACCTACTTCAGATGACCTAGAAGGATGAAATTTGGAACCCAGCTCAGTTATTGTGTGAAAGCGTAGGAAAAAATCTAAAAATAAAAAAAAGTTATAAAATAGGGCCCCCCCTATTTTATAACTTTTTTTATTTTTACCCCATACAAAAAAACCATTTTTTATTGTGACTGACATATAAGTACCTAAACCTAACCTACTTCCAGATGACCTAGAAGGATGAAATTTGGAATCCAGCTCAGTTATTGTGTGAAAGCGTAGGATAAAAATCTAAAAATAAAAAAAAGTTATAAAATAGGGGGTCCCCATACAAAAAAAACATTTTTTATTGTGACTGACATATAAGTACCTAAACCTAACCTACTTCCAGATGACCTAGAAGGATGACATTTGGAATCCAGCTCGGTTATTGTGTGTAAGCGTAGGAAAAAATCTAAAAACAAAAAAAAGTTAATAAATAGGGGGGGGGGGTCCCCATACAACCATACAAATTTCTTTTTTATTGTGACTGACATATATAGTACCTAAACCTAACCTACTTCCAGATGACCTAGAAGGATGAAATTTGGAATCCAGCTCGGTAATTGTGTGTAAGCGTAGGAAAAAATAAAAATAGTTAAAAAATAGGGGGGGTCCCCATACAAAAAACCTGTAATACGCGCTAAACAACCGGCCAACGGTGTGTCGTTGGCGGTGCGCGGCACCACATAATTAATACAAAGAACAGAAGTAAAAAACATGCAGCGGAAACACAAGAAAAAACATTAAATCTCAATACTCAATACCTGCCTAGTTTTCTTTACAAAAAGTATTGATATCCCATCAAAAACATAAATGTAAAAAAGGAGAGCCAAGTTCAATACAAAAATTATGCTTGGCTGTGGGGTACGCCGCATAAAGAATGGAGATCTAAATGAGTGCCAAGTTCTATGCAAAATCCAAATATGTATTTATAGGAACAAAATAACATTATAAACAAGTATTAAACTCTATTTCTTTGCTTTATTGGACACCTATAACAATTGCTGTTATTTAAAAAAAATGTGAGATCTTAAAGTAGGTTAGATTTGGCTTGGCCAGTTTTTATCAGAATTACAAAATATATATGTTGAATAACTTTATAAAATGACTGATGTAATGAAAACTGGCCAAGTCAAATCTAACCTGCTTTAAGATCTCGCATTTTTTTTAAATAACAGCAATTGTTATAGGTATCCAATAAAGCAAAGAAATAGAGTTTAATACTTGTTTATAATGTTATTTTGTTCCTATAAATACATATTTGGATTTTGCATAGAACTTGGTACTCATTTAGATCTCCATTCTTTTTGCGGCGAACCCCACAGCCAAGCTTAATTTTTGTATTGAACTTGGCTCTCCTTTTTTACATTTATGTTTTTGTTGGGATATAATATAAGCTATTTTGTTTGGCCTTCATAGTTTTGAAGTTAGAGCGCGGCCACACTAGCGATATGTGAGCGAGTTGGAAGCGAGGCGAGCGCGCAGCGAGTTCGCCGCGAGTTCGCTGCGAACACGTAACGACCCATTCCAGTGAAAGGGACAGCACGATTAGATCCTGAACCGCTGTCAAACTTCGGTTTTGTAGGGAATTTCCTTTCTGTACGGTAGTACTATTATTTATTCTGTGATTATAGGTATCTAAAGGCCGAGTCTCCGTTTGATAGATTTTAGATTTTCCTTCGGGTGTGTGTAAATGAACACTATCATATTATTAGAAACAGATCCCTAAAAAATCGATGTACCTAGTTTAATCAATTCTTACCTCATAAACCTCATTCAGCAGTTGACATATCTATAATACATGCACAAGCGCATATTAAGTATAGGAGTGGAGAGATAAATTGTTCTGAATAAGTGAAGGGTAAAGTAGTAAAGTACCTACCTACGTGAAGGGTAAATGCGATCAGTCATTAGCATTTTATCAATTTATTGCAAATTACATTAAAATATTTGTATTAATAGTACTTAACTGATTTTTGTATCATTAACTACTTTTAACTGTAGCGGTAACGCAAATTACAGGTGCATGGTTCATAAAATTAGTCCAACAAAGAGCATTAATTAATTTCTGTTATAGTAAGTAAAATGGAATGGTTATTAAAATGTTCCAAATATTTTAGTAAGTAGGTAGTACGCCCGTTTCCGTTGCAGATGAAAAAATCTCGGTAGCTCAGTTGGTATTTAATGGTGGGCAGGTATATTGCAGTTACGAGTTCGACGCTCGCCCAGGACAGGGAAATTTAAAATTGAAAAAAAAATGTTTTTTTGATCTATTGTATACTTTTGAAATTTTGGTGCTTCTGATGTTTCAAATGTTTCTAGGTTACCTATCCAATCTAATCAATCGTGACCCTAACACATTAATTAAAATTTAATAACGATAAAGTAAGTATAATTCAAGAGACATCGCAAGAATAGAGTTGGAGTTGCTTGAAAATCTAATAATAGCTGAGAATAATAGCTTGAAAATCTAATAAAAGATGTAATTTAGTTAATGGACTCTACTTAGATGTGGGCAGGTAAAGTAAGGAAAATGCTGCATGATTTGACTTTGTTTGGATACTTTGGACTCGGAAGCTGAATGGCAAATCGCGTGTGAAGGCCTCTGTCGCCAAACTGTGACCGTTTTCACTCGAGTTGCTGCCGGCGGCGTGACACTGACGTGGCATGCGCCCGCGCCTTATCTTATCAGCGCCCGCGGCGTGGAGAGATGAGACAGCGGGGAGAAACATTTTTATAATGATAACTCTTAAATTACAACTTCCTGATTACCAACAATTCAGGCCAAAATTATTTGTTTTTCACGTCAAAACAGAGCGCAAGTGTGATCAAATAAATAGAGCGTCAAAACCATATAAACTCAAGTGAATGCAGTTATTTCTCATAAAAATAAGGAATCGTAAAATAAGGCTATTATTCGTTTTATTTTCATTTGTCTGGATTGTTCGCCAGATGGTCGCCACTCGCCAGTTGGTAGCGCAAGAAGATTAAAGTGAAGCGCGGTGTTATGGAGGCACAAACGACGCTTTGACTAAAAGCGCGAAATGTTAGATGCTCTATAAAATGCTATTCTTGAACTTTATTCGCAACATGATATAGAATCTAGACACGTAATTGTTTGCCGAACAAACACTGAAAAACAAAATCGTTGGCCTTCATAATTGCTGGAAAAGTCGTCAACAAGAAAAATGTGATTACGGCTCTACATTTTTAACTAACGGTTTTCTACGAATAACAAACTGTTTTTCTTCCCTAAGTAGGAACTTAATATTGATACCTTTTAACTAACGGTTTAAGTCACATTACTGTGTTACAAAACAATCCAATTAGAGTTAATTTATTTATTTTAAATAGTCAGGTAGCTTCTTACATTACAGATTCCTCGAATAATGCTGCAATGTATGTCCACGAAAACCTATTCTGCAATCAGTATAATAATTCTTAGGTAGTTAGAGATGCAACGGATAGTTGTTTGGCCGGATACCGGATACCGGATATTCGGCCTGACCATCAGCCGAATATCCGGTATCCGGCCGCCGGATATTCGGCCAGCTGAACTATACCTACATTTCGGTTTTTCAGGTGCGCATTCTGCAGATTTGACCTGTTTCCTAGTGAACGTTCGCGCGGACTCATTTCTAGGTTCGAAATGAGTGCGCGTGCAAGTCAATGGAATTATTAAATTGTTTTAATATTAGTAAAATCATGGCCGGATAGTAAAATCATGGCCGGATAGGCCGGATACCGGATAGTAACCGGATATCCGGTGCATCTCTATTAGTAACTGAACGGGTATCCTTATAGTAGGCCCTTTCACATCGCTTTAATACTTATCGTGAACAACTAAATCCCCCTCACAGAACTCCAAAAGTGTTTTTGTGGATTTATTCCCCACGGTGAATCAGCAGGTAGCGAATATTTTTTCAAGACTAAGTACTACGCACTTGTATATCTGAATACTTATATAGGTATCATTATGTCAAATCATTACCCATTTTGAACTACTTTAAATAGGGCCTTATTACTGTTCCAGGGGCAAAAACAAGGACAACGGGACCAATCTAAGATATTTATCATTTATTAAAAGTAGTGACATGTACGTCTGCAAATAGGTTTGGAGTACTTACCCACCTACATACATGTAATGATGTGCTGATTTTAAGGCGATAAAAAAGAACACACGCCATTAACGCTAGATGTTTATATAAATATCAGTCGACCGCTGACAATCGGGAAAATAGCAGAAGTGTGAATTATTGGTTTGAACTTCGTCATAAATCTTTTGATGGACATTAACGTCATATGATCATCAATGAGCGCGACTACCTATTTAGCAGAAAAAACATTAGACGCTGATCAATTCTGATTTAGCACTTCAATGAAAGGTGGGTGTTGATGAAAATATATGCGGTAATTTATCAATTGAGGTCGCTTTGGTACCGGATGTTCGCAATACAAATTGCAGAAGCTAAAAACAGTATTGAACCAATATTGCCATGCTTGTTGGGAACCAGTAATTCAGTCAATTGAAGGTTCAGTGCACTGTACTGTGACTACGGCGACCAGTTAACTGGCGCTCTGGACCGACCTGCTATATTATACACCACACGTGGGCACTTTATTCAAATCATACTCGAACTAGTTTATCATCCATTGACTACAAATTGATGTAGGTAGTTCATTTAAACTAGGTTTGTTGTAGCTACGAATATCAACATCGTGCACATGTCCAATTTGACAAATGTGTTGATTTTATTTGATCAATAAATTATCCTTCCCGTTTATATTTGCAGGCGAGCTGCGTTTATTTTCGGATAAGGTTCATCGCGCTGTTTACTCTTGCGTCCTTTATTTTTGGTTCCTGCTTAATTGTTGTTTATATTACATGTACAAATGAGTTCATCCCCATTCGGTTGTCATTGCCTTTCTGTATTTGTTTACTGTTTATTTAATACAGAAGATGTAATTTAATTTAATTATCCGACAATCACTGTATTTTATGGTAATGTATAAACCACTGGCCACACTAGTCAACAAAATAGCGTCTACAGCGGACGTAACCGTAAGCCGTGCGGCTGCATTTCTGTGCGACCTCGGCCTTGCTTATCTCGCCCAGATTTTATTTATCTCGTGTTTCATTAAGTCCTCGAATTACAGCTTCAAGGCGCTTGTCCTTTTAGGGAACCCGTTTTTGCGTATCCATTTTAAAATCGCGTTTATACAGCACAAACCTAAAAGCTGCGCTGATTTGTCAATATATAGTTATTTGTTTTACAAGGGGGCAAAGTTGTTGTTTAACCGCTCGTGCTAATATTGATACCCGAGCAAGCGAAAGATTCCAAAATTGAACCACGAGCGTAGCGAGTGGTTCGAAAATTGGCATCTTGAGCGTTGCGAGGGTTTCAAAGCACGAGGGTTAAACAAAATTTGCCCCCGAGTGAAACACAGAATTTTTCACCACACCAACCCGAAGCAAATATTAAATGTAAAATATCAAACAAAATCAAACCAAATTGTGGCGGACTGGCCTTTTTGGCCACACGTCTATGGTTCAACGAGTTTTAGGCTGAAGCATGACATTCAGAAACAATCGCTGATTTTTCCGTGTCATTTGAATGTTATTGAATTTATTAATTAATTATAGGAGATTTATTATAACGGGAAGTTTCATTCGACTCCGCCAGTAGGTCTCCTATAAAATCATATCCAAATGAATGATATGAAACATTTATCATCGAAAATCATCATTTAAAAGTCCATTCTACCAGCAAAGATAAGTAAACAACTCAAAAATTGCATTTGATTACTTTGCCTCACATGTGAATAAAATGCAACTTTGCTATCGGTGTTTGAAGTGCAAAGTAAGCCTTTCCGAGCTGGTGTGGTGAAAAATACCTTACTAGTAGGTGCCATATGCATTGACGTTGAATTAATGGCCTTACGGACACTACGAAGTGGGGCCAGAAAAGTGGTGCGCAAATGGTGTCTGTGCACATTTCGTTCGTGCGCATGTTCGCTCGGCGTATGAACGCCCTATCTTTACTTTTGAACTCTTTGGCCAGGTGCCTGTATACTAAGAAAATTGTTTAATCGGCGTAGTGCTAATGCCTATTTAGCTACCAAATTATAATATTATATTTTATTGAAAATTTTATTAATATTAAAGCTATATGAAATAAGATTACCTAGAAGTTAATGGTTGCTTAGGTACTCGTACAAACATCGTTGACAGATTTGTTGTGGTCTGATTAGTCAGATAGTTAAAGAAAATTGTGATTATATTTTCGGACATTTTGAAATCTACTGATATCAGGCACCTCTTTAAATACTCATGTTAATATTATTTATATTAATACAGTAAAGTTAATGTTCAAGTCTGCATTGAACGCGGGTACGCCGCGCTGTCGGAGGCGAGCCGGCGAGGTCGACTCCTCTACGAGTTCTACGACTCGCGGCAGTGATCCTGCGCGAAAGCGTTACTACCTGCGATTGTTATTACTAGTTACTACACTCTTATATGTATGTATAATACCTATTCAACTATTGTCATTGTCATATTCATTTGTTACGCATTCAAAATTATTTCAATTTATACGCAACAAAATTAAGCATTTACTTTTCAACCTTTATACCGGAAACGTTTATAATTTTAATTGACTTCCTATTCGAAGTGGAGATATATTTATAACTGTGTTTTTCTCACTATTGTCATGCGCTAGGTGTGTCGCTGAACATAGCGGGTATGTAATTTTGTAGTTAGTTAACAGTGATGAACACCGACCACCAAGTAAGGTCGTCTCATGTAATCGCACCGTGAAGAAGCATTCTGGTAGAGCCTGGGTGCAAGGCGGAGTCGCTCCTCACGTTAGAGATGTCATTACCGTGGCCAATAGACTACTCGACTTAATAACCCTTTATTATCTGCACGCAAACAATACGTAGGTAGCTAACCCTATTGACATCGAAACACACTCTGCAATCTTTGCCTACTTAATATGCAAGATTACAGATGCATTCTTGACGTCACTTTTGTTTAACTGACGGTGGTAAGACATGGCGCCCTTCGTATAGTTAAGCAAGTGGTGCAATTGGAGAAGTTATCTAAAATAATATTGATTTGAAGAACCAAAGAAGGTACCTAATACCTATACCTAATGTACTTAATAGTTACTTATACCTTTTAGGTTCGAAAGCAGAAATCGGTAAATTTTAGGTATTAAATTCCAGAAAAGTTTGCAATTCCTTTTAATTAAATCTCAAATTTGTTTTGTTTAAAATAAAGAAGCCAGTTTTTATCGATTATTCATTAAAAAAAACAAACCACCCTCATGATCGAAGCCATCACATGCCGAAAGTTAAATACGGAAGCGTATCTGGCCCTGACTAACCTTTGCATTCTTCGGTACCTATTTCCCGGCAGTCTAATTATTTCGAAACGCGTCTAATCATCGACTTTATAACCGATACAATTGATTGTCTAATAATGCGTAATACATTTCGTTCTCCTCCAGACGATCGAGATATGTATTACTTATTTATGTTATTCCATTGAACACGGTAAGGTACAGGCACTTAGGTAATGGCGTCTCACGGAGACAATAGATTGGATGTTTTATTAATGTGAAGCTATGATTAGATAAGATGGATTAGAAAAGGCATGCTTTCTTTGTTAGCAAATAGTCACGAGTTTGGCTGAGCGGCGACTATTAAGTAGGTATTTGTTTACTTAATGACTCCTACCTAGTAAATAATTGTACAGTTTAGCTGAAGTACAGATTTTCAGGGCTTTTTGGTATTATACATTTATCTCGAACGTCAGACTTTTTATTTGTACAACGATAAATAGTACTTAACATAATATGATCTACTTACAGCTTTTTTAGTTGACTATACGAAAAAATATTAAAAAATCCTCACTACAGATAGAGTACCAGTTGTAGTTGTAAAATACTAACGCAAACTAGTACTAAGCAGTGGGTTACCTATTTGATGAAAAATCGTGCCTAACTAATAAATAGCTCCACCATCCAATTTTTATCTATTACCTATTTACTTTACCATTAACTTTACCAATAATTTGCGTTCGAGATGTTCAAATGTATGTAAACTATAGAGGCAACAATAGAATAATTGCTTGGACAACGGAAATACACGTTCTACTATACTGAAACGATTGTAGCTTTAGTCGTAAGTATATGTTCTTATCTCAATAACTATGAGGAGAACATTTCTTAAGAACAATAGTAAAAAGGTTTTTTTTGCACAATTGCTTAAGTACTTATAATTATATAAGTAATTAGGTAGGAGTAGCCTAACGTTATTTAAATATTGTATGATCAGATACTTAATAAGTATATTTATTGCACCTATCAATATAATGATTTTTATTATTTGACCAATCTGCTGCCTCAACTTCTATTATAGCACAGAACCAGACAGGTTGTTCGTAGATTAGGTTAGGCAATCAAATTGTCATTTTGAAGCTGGGAACTAAAAACCGACCTTAGACGTGGACACAAATAAACCGTGAATGAGGGTGCGGAAATATTCCCGACTCTCCCAAGTAGTAGCACAGTCAATGATATGAGAATTTCATAATGCGATTCCGGCCGTCGGCGTAATTGCAATAAACGCCCGGTTATCGGCGTTGTAATAATTCCTCATTGACGTCTCTTAGCCAGATGAGACAATTGTTACGGAGCCGCCTCTATCATTTTGTTAATACATATACAATTTATCGACCCTATGAAGAGCACAATCAGTGATAATTAAATTTCTTGCGAAGGTGTTATCAGTGTGTGACTTAATTTTGTAAAGTTTTTATACTAGTACATAGTTATTTAGAGTATGAAAAATATAGACAGGTCGTGCAATTTCCAGGCAAATTATAGGAATTTAATTGAAACTTAATATTTCTGTAATCCGTAAAAAAAACTCTGTATCATCAATTCATCAGTAACTCTCTGTAATCATAAAATGATTAATATTAATTTAAGCCTAAGTACTACATGTATGAAGGTGGACGCAAAACAAAAACTATGACATCATCACCTTTTAATATAAGTTTTTGTTAGCTACATAGTTGAATAGGCAGCGCTAACTTAAGTGTGGTTTTATTTATTTTACGTTTTATAATAACTTTGATATGTACCAGACGCTTTTCGGTGAAGGAAAAATATCGTGAGGAAACCGGATTAATCCCAATAAGGTCTAGTTTACCCTGTGGGTTGGAAGGTCATATGGCAGCCGTGGCAATATGCGGGGACAATGCGAGGAAGATGATGACGTTTTATAATAACTTCATTCAAATGACTTCACGAATCTACACTAAAATGAAAAATAATAAAGAACTCATTATGAATGCTAATGAAACAAAGTCACCGAATTTTAGTATTCAGTCGAATAATTACTACGTCTGACGATGGCCAACGAGATTATGCTGAAAGGCTTCGAGATAATGAGCTACGATTAAAGTTGACATGACGACGTTATTATTAGTCTTTGGAAGAATAAAAATTAACATAAATTTCAAGGTTGTTGAAAATTGGTGTATTTTTCAGAAATCATTAGACACGCGTTCGACGTCTGCATAACTTGTATTATTTCATTTATATCTCCAAGTGTCCAAGTATTAAAATTGGAGTTATAGGCTGGCGCGTAAGTACCCACTAGTACATTTAGGTGTATTGTATAGGTTATCATTATCACTGTTTTCAGCGCAGACGCTTCAGAAACCAGCCTAGAGTGGTTAAGGTTTCCTTCCTGTCTAAAATCTATGTAAATTGTAACCCATGACAGTACCCATAGTCTATGATTTTGAAATTTTTAAATATACTCAAACTTCTAAGTTGCCTATTAAAGTCTGTGCGGAAAGAGAAGAGTCGTAGAATGTATTGGGCCCCATATTATAAATATAATCTGCGCTTGCACTGTGTTTGGATTATATTATTTTTTTATTTCTTCGCAGCTTATCAGTTGAGAAGAGAGGATGTTGATTTATAATGTTATCTTTTATCTATAAGTAGTTCGTAGTAAAGATGTATGATGCATATTATAATGCAATCAAACGCAACTGAATTCTTCAGCGGTGATGCGCTTGGGTGATTAAACTTTCCCTGTCTGATGTTGATACATTTTAGGAGATAAAGGGTTTCAAGTGTGCACTTATTGTTTATCTCATCGATCAGTGCTTAGAACTTTCTTATCTGTATTGAATATCTTAGCTTTGTAGAGAGTACCTATACCTACGCTTATGACGTTAAGCGTCGCATAGGGGTTATATTAATGTAGGAGAAGGTAGAGAAACAAGTCGGGTTAAATTGACATAGGTATGTGTATAATTTAAAAAAAATTAAGGTACCTACGTCGAACGGTCTTTCAAAAAAACGTACTTAACCCATATTACCCATAAGAGTACCGCGAACGTTTTGTGTCGTGCCATAGAAAGAAAAGAAACTATAAATATATAGCTGGCATTGGCATGCTTAATTTGAAGTGTTTTTTAATAATGTTAATATATAGTGCCTTTAACTTAAGCACACCACTGGGAACTCTTGGTTCTTGGTAGAGTAACTTCTTTGCATGCATGATAGGTTAGGATACCCAGCAGAAGTCAGGAACACAAGTCAGGATCAGGACACGTCAGTCAGTCAGTAGATATGTCAGTGTCAAATGTGACGTTTCTTCAAACAAAAACGTCACTTTTGATTCTGACACATCTAATCCATATCGTTTCTAGATCTATTAATTGGCGTATCTTAAAGTTCGAGTCGTGCAGCAAATCGTGCCCGCGCGTAGTGTGAAAATATGAAGAATTAGCGGTAAAATCTGCGTTCGCGGTGAACCATTTTTAGACTCTATTCCAGTATATTAAGGTTCAAAAGTGGAACACCGTGAACGCAGGCGACTGTACAGAAAGTGTTCGATGGAAGAAGTTTCGTTGGAAGAAGTTTCGTACCGGACTGATCTAGGCCAACGCTCGGCGCACGCAATCTCTACCACTTAATTTGGCACTACTTTTGCTGTGTTCGCGATTTACTAATCACTCAATTATAAAGTCGTATCGTGAGTATCATTTCATAACACCCTTTACAATCATTAGGAATACAGCTATTTTTATTGTGATTAGAATGGTTACTCATAGAGTGGTAATGATTCATTTATCATTTTTGATAACCGAGAAAATTCCCAAACAGGGCAAATCGCTTTTCTTAACCTACTTGATCGGCAATCGAACGCAGAATCACAGCAGGCACTTATTTATTTGTCAGATTGCAATAAGAATCATCTTGATTATATTATATAAACATATACATACACAGCAACGTACAGCGTGTAAATTTTATACGGGCGTATATTTTAAAGACTATTAGTATCGGACCTAAGAAACCTATATCTACATTTCATTAAAAATCAGATTTATTTTCATATAAAATAATTGAGCTGCAGTGTAAGGCAAGTTATAGGTAGGTACTAATTTAGGTTCCCCTAATGAAGTAAATGAGGAGGGGATTTTGGTGATATAATACAGTAGGGCTCTAGTGCAGGTTCAAGTGTTTCCTCACAGAGATCGATGAGGATGAGAGGGATGATAGAAATTATCAATGACTTTTTGATGTACCTACCTATTACATATATGTAGACGGTACTAGATATGTTTCTTATATGATCCTATCGAATTTTATGATCAGTGCATAACTATGAACTTACCCAGAAAATGAAACCTATCTAGTTAGAAAGGTTTCATTTTCTGGGTAAGTTCTGAAAGTACTATGCGTGTGTTACATGTTTTTAATTTATACATTTGTAGTATTTCTTTATTCCAAATGAGAAGTAAACAATAGCTTTACGTTGTAGCCTTGTGTGTTATATTATGTAAATAAGCAGGTGTATCATAAACGGAACGAAATTGATAACTCATTCATAAACCGCAGAAACACGTCAATTTTATGTTATTTAATTATTCATTTAAATATCTTTTAAAAGTGTGTCTTACTTAAATGTAAAAGTATCAGGAGTTTACAGAAGTGCTTCAGACCCATAAGAAAATAAAAACTATAGGTACGTTTTGTTTATAAGGGTCACGTGCGGCGATGTAAACAAAACCGGTTGCGAAAACCTGTTCATCCGTAAACACATTCAAAACTCACCATTCGCGCCTGTATATCCCCATTCCTGTTCTGCCATTGTCACTGTAGTCACTATATCGTAAGTAAGTAAGGATTAGATATGCACGTGCGGAGGTCGGAGTGCACTGAGCGTGGTCGGGTCGTGACTGCGCGCGGGCGGCGCGGGCCTCCGCTTTATACGAGTGAGCCGGCTGCAATGAGGTGCGGCGCTCGGTGTCGAGCCCGAGCCGGCACACGAGCACTCCCGCGCTGAAGCAGCGCGCGGGCGCGGGAGCTGCGTCACCGACCCACCGCCTCACCGCCGGCGCCGCCGCCGCGCCGCTCGCCACTGCTCGCTGCGCCGGCGACGATGCCTCTCCGCCCCTCTACACGCTCTACACTGCTTTCTGATTACTGAAATATTTACATTTTAATCGCAATTGTCACATGTCAATGCTATAAAAAGTATCTCCATAGAAAAGGTCTGTTCATTTTATGTTAGTTAGTGATAAGAGAAAACCGTTTAATACATAATATAATGCATTTATTTTATAATTATAGTGATAAATCGATAATTATGTAATTTCAAGTGTTTTCATATTATCATTTGCGTGTTATACCTACATTAATATTTTAACTATCTATTATATAGACTTGAGTGTATAAACAGTCATGTTATATTTTATGTACCTATAGGTAGGTAGGTATACAAGACTGAATTACTGAGTTATTACAAATGTGAATAATTAAATATATAATAATTATTAATTACATTCAAATTATTAATATGTTTAAATCTTAATCAACCGCTATACCTTCCTCTACGAGGCACGCTGGTATTTTAAGATTAAAAGCAGGAAAAAAAATTAACAATGTTTTTAGTTAAATTATACCGTTCATTAAACAATAGCTCGATCAGTTAGATCGGTTTTTGCGCTCTACGAGCAAACAAATTAACATTGACCTTCGTTGTACTTTGTAAAAACAAATTTACATTAAGTATCAGTGTAATTCAACCGGTAGCTACTTAGTCTGATATAATTTAATATACTTAATAGAAAATAGAGGACACAAAAATTTGAACGAATGAAAATGTTGATTTTTACCATGGATATGGAAGCCAATCGGCAAATGTTGAGAGGCAGCAAACTCAAAAAAGTCACGTCATTCAGCATCCAATAGATAGTGACGGCCATAATGACGAAAAATATCCGATATGTCCGATATATTTGGCCACTTGGGCCATTATCATTACTATCCACTTGATTTTGACTGTAAATACTAAATAATAAACAGTGATGTCTTTTAGCCTAATTCATAAGTTATTTATTAGTAAACCTATTTAAAAGTTATAAATTATAGAACATATTTAAGTTATGTTGTAAAAAAAACATTAGACGCTGATCAATTCTGATTTAGCACTTCAATGAAAGGTGGGTGTTGATGAAAATATATGCGGTAATTTATCAATTGAGGTCGCTTTGGTACCGGATGTTCGCAATACAAATTGCAGAAGCTAAAAACAGTATTGAACCAATATTGCCATGCTTGTTGGGAACCAGTAATTCAGTCAATTGAAGGTTCAGTGCACTGTACTGTGACTACGGCGACCAGTTAACTGGCGCTCTGGACCGACCTGCTATATTATACACCACACGTGGGCACTTTATTCAAATCATACTCGAACTAGTTTATCATCCATTGACTACAAATTGATGTAGGTAGTTCATTTAAACTAGGTTTGTTGTAGCTACGAATATCAACATCGTGCACATGTCCAATTTGACAAATGTGTTGATTTTATTTGATCAATAAATTATCCTTCCCGTTTATATTTGCAGGCGAGCTGCGTTTATTTTCGGATAAGGTTCATCGCGCTGTTTACTCTTGCGTCCTTTATTTTTGGTTCCTGCTTAATTGTTGTTTATATTACATGTACAAATGAGTTCATCCCCATTCGGTTGTCATTGCCTTTCTGTATTTGTTTACTGTTTATTTAATACAGAAGATGTAATTTAATTTAATTATCCGACAATCACTGTATTTTATGGTAATGTATAAACCACTGGCCACACTAGTCAACAAAATAGCGTCTACAGCGGACGTAACCGTAAGCCGTGCGGCTGCATTTCTGTGCGACCTCGGCCTTGCTTATCTCGCCCAGATTTTATTTATCTCGTGTTTCATTAAGTCCTCGAATTACAGCTTCAAGGCGCTTGTCCTTTTAGGGAACCCGTTTTTGCGTATCCATTTTAAAATCGCGTTTATACAGCACAAACCTAAAAGCTGCGCTGATTTGTCAATATATAGTTATTTGTTTTACAAGGGGGCAAAGTTGTTGTTTAACCGCTCGTGCTAATATTGATACCCGAGCAAGCGAAAGATTCCAAAATTGAACCACGAGCGTAGCGAGTGGTTCGAAAATTGGCATCTTGAGCGTTGCGAGGGTTTCAAAGCACGAGGGTTAAACAAAATTTGCCCCCGAGTGAAACACAGAATTTTTCACCACACCAACCCGAAGCAAATATTAAATGTAAAATATCAAACAAAATCAAACCAAATTGTGGCGGACTGGCCTTTTTGGCCACACGTCTATGGTTCAACGAGTTTTAGGCTGAAGCATGACATTCAGAAACAATCGCTGATTTTTCCGTGTCATTTGAATGTTATTGAATTTATTAATTAATTATAGGAGATTTATTATAACGGGAAGTTTCATTCGACTCCGCCAGTAGGTCTCCTATAAAATCATATCCAAATGAATGATATGAAACATTTATCATCGAAAATCATCATTTAAAAGTCCATTCTACCAGCAAAGATAAGTAAACAACTCAAAAATTGCATTTGATTACTTTGCCTCACATGTGAATAAAATGCAACTTTGCTATCGGTGTTTGAAGTGCAAAGTAAGCCTTTCCGAGCTGGTGTGGTGAAAAATACCTTACTAGTAGGTGCCATATGCATTGACGTTGAATTAATGGCCTTACGGACACTACGAAGTGGGGCCAGAAAAGTGGTGCGCAAATGGTGTCTGTGCACATTTCGTTCGTGCGCATGTTCGCTCGGCGTATGAACGCCCTATCTTTACTTTTGAACTCTTTGGCCAGGTGCCTGTATACTAAGAAAATTGTTTAATCGGCGTAGTGCTAATGCCTATTTAGCTACCAAATTATAATATTATATTTTATTGAAAATTTTATTAATATTAAAGCTATATGAAATAAGATTACCTAGAAGTTAATGGTTGCTTAGGTACTCGTACAAACATCGTTGACAGATTTGTTGTGGTCTGATTAGTCAGATAGTTAAAGAAAATTGTGATTATATTTTCGGACATTTTGAAATCTACTGATATCAGGCACCTCTTTAAATACTCATGTTAATATTATTTATATTAATACAGTAAAGTTAATGTTCAAGTCTGCATTGAACGCGGGTACGCCGCGCTGTCGGAGGCGAGCCGGCGAGGTCGACTCCTCTACGAGTTCTACGACTCGCGGCAGTGATCCTGCGCGAAAGCGTTACTACCTGCGATTGTTATTACTAGTTACTACACTCTTATATGTATGTATAATACCTATTCAACTATTGTCATTGTCATATTCATTTGTTACGCATTCAAAATTATTTCAATTTATACGCAACAAAATTAAGCATTTACTTTTCAACCTTTATACCGGAAACGTTTATAATTTTAATTGACTTCCTATTCGAAGTGGAGATATATTTATAACTGTGTTTTTCTCACTATTGTCATGCGCTAGGTGTGTCGCTGAACATAGCGGGTATGTAATTTTGTAGTTAGTTAACAGTGATGAACACCGACCACCAAGTAAGGTCGTCTCATGTAATCGCACCGTGAAGAAGCATTCTGGTAGAGCCTGGGTGCAAGGCGGAGTCGCTCCTCACGTTAGAGATGTCATTACCGTGGCCAATAGACTACTCGACTTAATAACCCTTTATTATCTGCACGCAAACAATACGTAGGTAGCTAACCCTATTGACATCGAAACACACTCTGCAATCTTTGCCTACTTAATATGCAAGATTACAGATGCATTCTTGACGTCACTTTTGTTTAACTGACGGTGGTAAGACATGGCGCCCTTCGTATAGTTAAGCAAGTGGTGCAATTGGAGAAGTTATCTAAAATAATATTGATTTGAAGAACCAAAGAAGGTACCTAATACCTATACCTAATGTACTTAATAGTTACTTATACCTTTTAGGTTCGAAAGCAGAAATCGGTAAATTTTAGGTATTAAATTCCAGAAAAGTTTGCAATTCCTTTTAATTAAATCTCAAATTTGTTTTGTTTAAAATAAAGAAGCCAGTTTTTATCGATTATTCATTAAAAAAAACAAACCACCCTCATGATCGAAGCCATCACATGCCGAAAGTTAAATACGGAAGCGTATCTGGCCCTGACTAACCTTTGCATTCTTCGGTACCTATTTCCCGGCAGTCTAATTATTTCGAAACGCGTCTAATCATCGACTTTATAACCGATACAATTGATTGTCTAATAATGCGTAATACATTTCGTTCTCCTCCAGACGATCGAGATATGTATTACTTATTTATGTTATTCCATTGAACACGGTAAGGTACAGGCACTTAGGTAATGGCGTCTCACGGAGACAATAGATTGGATGTTTTATTAATGTGAAGCTATGATTAGATAAGATGGATTAGAAAAGGCATGCTTTCTTTGTTAGCAAATAGTCACGAGTTTGGCTGAGCGGCGACTATTAAGTAGGTATTTGTTTACTTAATGACTCCTACCTAGTAAATAATTGTACAGTTTAGCTGAAGTACAGATTTTCAGGGCTTTTTGGTATTATACATTTATCTCGAACGTCAGACTTTTTATTTGTACAACGATAAATAGTACTTAACATAATATGATCTACTTACAGCTTTTTTAGTTGACTATACGAAAAAATATTAAAAAATCCTCACTACAGATAGAGTACCAGTTGTAGTTGTAAAATACTAACGCAAACTAGTACTAAGCAGTGGGTTACCTATTTGATGAAAAATCGTGCCTAACTAATAAATAGCTCCACCATCCAATTTTTATCTATTACCTATTTACTTTACCATTAACTTTACCAATAATTTGCGTTCGAGATGTTCAAATGTATGTAAACTATAGAGGCAACAATAGAATAATTGCTTGGACAACGGAAATACACGTTCTACTATACTGAAACGATTGTAGCTTTAGTCGTAAGTATATGTTCTTATCTCAATAACTATGAGGAGAACATTTCTTAAGAACAATAGTAAAAAGGTTTTTTTTGCACAATTGCTTAAGTACTTATAATTATATAAGTAATTAGGTAGGAGTAGCCTAACGTTATTTAAATATTGTATGATCAGATACTTAATAAGTATATTTATTGCACCTATCAATATAATGATTTTTATTATTTGACCAATCTGCTGCCTCAACTTCTATTATAGCACAGAACCAGACAGGTTGTTCGTAGATTAGGTTAGGCAATCAAATTGTCATTTTGAAGCTGGGAACTAAAAACCGACCTTAGACGTGGACACAAATAAACCGTGAATGAGGGTGCGGAAATATTCCCGACTCTCCCAAGTAGTAGCACAGTCAATGATATGAGAATTTCATAATGCGATTCCGGCCGTCGGCGTAATTGCAATAAACGCCCGGTTATCGGCGTTGTAATAATTCCTCATTGACGTCTCTTAGCCAGATGAGACAATTGTTACGGAGCCGCCTCTATCATTTTGTTAATACATATACAATTTATCGACCCTATGAAGAGCACAATCAGTGATAATTAAATTTCTTGCGAAGGTGTTATCAGTGTGTGACTTAATTTTGTAAAGTTTTTATACTAGTACATAGTTATTTAGAGTATGAAAAATATAGACAGGTCGTGCAATTTCCAGGCAAATTATAGGAATTTAATTGAAACTTAATATTTCTGTAATCCGTAAAAAAAACTCTGTATCATCAATTCATCAGTAACTCTCTGTAATCATAAAATGATTAATATTAATTTAAGCCTAAGTACTACATGTATGAAGGTGGACGCAAAACAAAAACTATGACATCATCACCTTTTAATATAAGTTTTTGTTAGCTACATAGTTGAATAGGCAGCGCTAACTTAAGTGTGGTTTTATTTATTTTACGTTTTATAATAACTTTGATATGTACCAGACGCTTTTCGGTGAAGGAAAAATATCGTGAGGAAACCGGATTAATCCCAATAAGGTCTAGTTTACCCTGTGGGTTGGAAGGTCATATGGCAGCCGTGGCAATATGCGGGGACAATGCGAGGAAGATGATGACGTTTTATAATAACTTCATTCAAATGACTTCACGAATCTACACTAAAATGAAAAATAATAAAGAACTCATTATGAATGCTAATGAAACAAAGTCACCGAATTTTAGTATTCAGTCGAATAATTACTACGTCTGACGATGGCCAACGAGATTATGCTGAAAGGCTTCGAGATAATGAGCTACGATTAAAGTTGACATGACGACGTTATTATTAGTCTTTGGAAGAATAAAAATTAACATAAATTTCAAGGTTGTTGAAAATTGGTGTATTTTTCAGAAATCATTAGACACGCGTTCGACGTCTGCATAACTTGTATTATTTCATTTATATCTCCAAGTGTCCAAGTATTAAAATTGGAGTTATAGGCTGGCGCGTAAGTACCCACTAGTACATTTAGGTGTATTGTATAGGTTATCATTATCACTGTTTTCAGCGCAGACGCTTCAGAAACCAGCCTAGAGTGGTTAAGGTTTCCTTCCTGTCTAAAATCTATGTAAATTGTAACCCATGACAGTACCCATAGTCTATGATTTTGAAATTTTTAAATATACTCAAACTTCTAAGTTGCCTATTAAAGTCTGTGCGGAAAGAGAAGAGTCGTAGAATGTATTGGGCCCCATATTATAAATATAATCTGCGCTTGCACTGTGTTTGGATTATATTATTTTTTTATTTCTTCGCAGCTTATCAGTTGAGAAGAGAGGATGTTGATTTATAATGTTATCTTTTATCTATAAGTAGTTCGTAGTAAAGATGTATGATGCATATTATAATGCAATCAAACGCAACTGAATTCTTCAGCGGTGATGCGCTTGGGTGATTAAACTTTCCCTGTCTGATGTTGATACATTTTAGGAGATAAAGGGTTTCAAGTGTGCACTTATTGTTTATCTCATCGATCAGTGCTTAGAACTTTCTTATCTGTATTGAATATCTTAGCTTTGTAGAGAGTACCTATACCTACGCTTATGACGTTAAGCGTCGCATAGGGGTTATATTAATGTAGGAGAAGGTAGAGAAACAAGTCGGGTTAAATTGACATAGGTATGTGTATAATTTAAAAAAAATTAAGGTACCTACGTCGAACGGTCTTTCAGAAAAACGTACTTAACCCATATTACCCATAAGAGTACCGCGAACGTTTTGTGTCGTGCCATAGAAAGAAAAGAAACTATAAATATATAGCTGGCATTGGCATGCTTAATTTGAAGTGTTTTTTAATAATGTTAATATATAGTGCCTTTAACTTAAGCACACCACTGGGAACTCTTGGTTCTTGGTAGAGTAACTTCTTTGCATGCATGATAGGTTAGGATACCCAGCAGAAGTCAGGAACACAAGTCAGGATCAGGACACGTCAGTCAGTCAGTAGATATGTCAGTGTCAAATGTGACGTTTCTTCAAACAAAAACGTCACTTTTGATTCTGACACATCTAATCCATATCGTTTCTAGATCTATTAATTGGCGTATCTTAAAGTTCGAGTCGTGCAGCAAATCGTGCCCGCGCGTAGTGTGAAAATATGAAGAATTAGCGGTAAAATCTGCGTTCGCGGTGAACCATTTTTAGACTCTATTCCAGTATATTAAGGTTCAAAAGTGGAACACCGTGAACGCAGGCGACTGTACAGAAAGTGTTCGATGGAAGAAGTTTCGTTGGAAGAAGTTTCGTACCGGACTGATCTAGGCCAACGCTCGGCGCACGCAATCTCTACCACTTAATTTGGCACTACTTTTGCTGTGTTCGCGATTTACTAATCACTCAATTATAAAGTCGTATCGTGAGTATCATTTCATAACACCCTTTACAATCATTAGGAATACAGCTATTTTTATTGTGATTAGAATGGTTACTCATAGAGTGGTAATGATTCATTTATCATTTTTGATAACCGAGAAAATTCCCAAACAGGGCAAATCGCTTTTCTTAACCTACTTGATCGGCAATCGAACGCAGAATCACAGCAGGCACTTATTTATTTGTCAGATTGCAATAAGAATCATCTTGATTATATTATATAAACATATACATACACAGCAACGTACAGCGTGTAAATTTTATACGGGCGTATATTTTAAAGACTATTAGTATCGGACCTAAGAAACCTATATCTACATTTCATTAAAAATCAGATTTATTTTCATATAAAATAATTGAGCTGCAGTGTAAGGCAAGTTATAGGTAGGTACTAATTTAGGTTCCCCTAATGAAGTAAATGAGGAGGGGATTTTGGTGATATAATACAGTAGGGCTCTAGTGCAGGTTCAAGTGTTTCCTCACAGAGATCGATGAGGATGAGAGGGATGATAGAAATTATCAATGACTTTTTGATGTACCTACCTATTACATATATGTAGACGGTACTAGATATGTTTCTTATATGATCCTATCGAATTTTATGATCAGTGCATAACTATGAACTTACCCAGAAAATGAAACCTATCTAGTTAGAAAGGTTTCATTTTCTGGGTAAGTTCTGAAAGTACTATGCGTGTGTTACATGTTTTTAATTTATACATTTGTAGTATTTCTTTATTCCAAATGAGAAGTAAACAATAGCTTTACGTTGTAGCCTTGTGTGTTATATTATGTAAATAAGCAGGTGTATCATAAACGGAACGAAATTGATAACTCATTCATAAACCGCAGAAACACGTCAATTTTATGTTATTTAATTATTCATTTAAATATCTTTTAAAAGTGTGTCTTACTTAAATGTAAAAGTATCAGGAGTTTACAGAAGTGCTTCAGACCCATAAGAAAATAAAAACTATAGGTACGTTTTGTTTATAAGGGTCACGTGCGGCGATGTAAACAAAACCGGTTGCGAAAACCTGTTCATCCGTAAACACATTCAAAACTCACCATTCGCGCCTGTATATCCCCATTCCTGTTCTGCCATTGTCACTGTAGTCACTATATCGTAAGTAAGTAAGGATTAGATATGCACGTGCGGAGGTCGGAGTGCACTGAGCGTGGTCGGGTCGTGACTGCGCGCGGGCGGCGCGGGCCTCCGCTTTATACGAGTGAGCCGGCTGCAATGAGGTGCGGCGCTCGGTGTCGAGCCCGAGCCGGCACACGAGCACTCCCGCGCTGAAGCAGCGCGCGGGCGCGGGAGCTGCGTCACCGACCCACCGCCTCACCGCCGGCGCCGCCGCCGCGCCGCTCGCCACTGCTCGCTGCGCCGGCGACGATGCCTCTCCGCCCCTCTACACGCTCTACACTGCTTTCTGATTACTGAAATATTTACATTTTAATCGCAATTGTCACATGTCAATGCTATAAAAAGTATCTCCATAGAAAAGGTCTGTTCATTTTATGTTAGTTAGTGATAAGAGAAAACCGTTTAATACATAATATAATGCATTTATTTTATAATTATAGTGATAAATCGATAATTATGTAATTTCAAGTGTTTTCATATTATCATTTGCGTGTTATACCTACATTAATATTTTAACTATCTATTATATAGACTTGAGTGTATAAACAGTCATGTTATATTTTATGTACCTATAGGTAGGTAGGTATACAAGACTGAATTACTGAGTTATTACAAATGTGAATAATTAAATATATAATAATTATTAATTACATTCAAATTATTAATATGTTTAAATCTTAATCAACCGCTATACCTTCCTCTACGAGGCACGCTGGTATTTTAAGATTAAAAGCAGGAAAAAAAATTAACAATGTTTTTAGTTAAATTATACCGTTCATTAAACAATAGCTCGATCAGTTAGATCGGTTTTTGCGCTCTACGAGCAAACAAATTAACATTGACCTTCGTTGTACTTTGTAAAAACAAATTTACATTAAGTATCAGTGTAATTCAACCGGTAGCTACTTAGTCTGATATAATTTAATATACTTAATAGAAAATAGAGGACACAAAAATTTGAACGAATGAAAATGTTGATTTTTACCATGGATATGGAAGCCAATCGGCAAATGTTGAGAGGCAGCAAACTCAAAAAAGTCACGTCATTCAGCATCCAATAGATAGTGACGGCCATAATGACGAAAAATATCCGATATGTCCGATATATTTGGCCACTTGGGCCATTATCATTACTATCCACTTGATTTTGACTGTAAATACTAAATAATAAACAGTGATGTCTTTTAGCCTAATTCATAAGTTATTTATTAGTAAACCTATTTAAAAGTTATAAATTATAGAACATATTTAAGTTATGTTGTAAAAGTGTATAATCAATATGAAATAACTTAAAATACGACATGAGATAGCTTGTGTGTTTATATAAACTATTGTCGTTTGTCAATCACCGATGAATGGTGCAAAACGTCTCAAATATATCTGCCTATGCCTAATGATGTTAAATTTATATGTAGATAACAGCAATTAAGTACCTAATTAACTGCAACTCGTAAGTTGTAATAGATGAGTTCCTTCCACCCAAGTAGCCAGTGCGCGATTTTGAATGCACTTTGTTTACATTCCTTGCTGAACTTTGTTGAGTCAAAGAGGCAATAAACATCTATGTTTAGGTATCTCATTATAGGTATGCTGAAATGTGATATTGTTCTTAAAGCATACACTAACGGTTAGGTCTCAATCATCTCAACATGATAGTATACTCGTATATTTGAAATGACTAATAAAATAAAATACCTTTTATTTAAAAACATTTGAGCAAGTATAAAACTATCTACCTACACATTATAGGTATTTAAAAATACATAATATTACAGCAGAATTATTACAGGTACCTAACTAGTTTAGTCTAGGTACCTTATCTACTTTAGTACTGCGCGTTGAATTCTTTTATATGTCTTTTGAGAACGTGATTAGATATCAACGCTGTAAACTGCGGCTTAGGAAAATTGTAAAATGATATGACAATATTGACCGTTTTATCTCTTTATTTTTATTTGGACTCAAGGGAGCTCGGGTAACATAAAGTTTAATTATTAGCCGAGGTTTATTTCGGAGTTTTAGTACCTAATATTATTGAAGGAAGCTATTAGATACTACTTATAGTTACTGCCACTGACTGAACGGGAACAAGCCCGCTTAAAGAGCAATTCTACCATCCTATTTATATGGTTTGAACCACGCGTAACAGCTCATTCCGGGATAAGTTTTGTTTCTCTATAATATCTTACATGATTTTTTTTGATTTTTTAATGAATAAAAAAAGCAACTAATTAAACAAAATTGTAAATGCTCCTAACTCTCAATAATTAAAAATTAAAACAAAAATCAAAGTTGCGGTTGAAATAGGTATATATATAACCAATTGTTTGAAAATGTTTTCAATAATATTAATATCCTGATAGGAAAATGAGGACTACGTTTGTATGCAAAGGCGATTTCGCGTGGATCCCCCACTTTCGTCTTAACCCAAAAAATCACCTCACCTCAGAAAATTCCAACTATAGCTACGCTACGTGTACCTATCCTTTTTCGTGAGGTGTCGTAAATTGTATCGAAATATTTCAGAAGTAGCTGCACTATTAATTCTACAGTTATATTCTAACACAACATAGCTATTAGGCTTTCAGTCGCATAGAAGTTAAGTGATATAATTTAGAGCAACCCATTATTATCAACACAACACATACACTTTGCCAGTTCCTGGAGACTTGCTTAAGGCAAATTAATTTGCAACCTAATTTAAGAATAAAATATACGGGCACTGAACTCGAACATACAGGAACTTGGCAACATTTCAGTAACAATCCTCAAAATATCCTCAAAACGAGATTTTTGCATTTCAACATCCTTAGTTGATTATGTTTTGTTTTGACTAGAGGACTTGTGATTGAATTGCGCAGGTCATTGTCATTATGTATTATTGTACTTGTTTATTTATAAGGACATAGTACTGTATAAATTAGTTATCACATCCCACGCCACGCCACAGTGCTCATTATAATAAGCTTACATAGCTCTTAGTTACTGGACAACCAGTATGAATCTGACCATAAATAGCACATATATTTGGAGTCGTGTTAAAAAATTACAAATTAAATATATTTGTGAAAAGACTGGTAGAGTAGGTATTTGAAAATTCGCCACTTCAAAACAACATTCGCTTTTAATTGTTTATGCACTATAGTGTAATAAAGAGCGCATCGCACTGTCCATGTCCTGGCCCGCTATCAATAAGGAATAATCTTAACTTACTAAGGAAATTGATGCAGTTGCACTTTACAATATTCAACTCGGATCATACGATCCTATGACAATATAAACCATGGCGACATTAATGACAAGAAAATATTAAATCTGCTTTTAATAATGGAAATAGCCACATATATACCTACATAGGTAACCTACTTAATTAAATTCCAATATGTACTAACTAAATTCCAAATGGCGGCCATTTTTTTTTACTAATTGTAAGACTAAGAATGTTCCGTTCGGATCCTCAGACTCTGATATCAATTTTCATCATGATTAAATAAAACAAATTTTCCGTTAGGCGTACCGTTTTCATAAATATTCTCAATTCATTCATTATTTTTCATTATTGACATTTAGATTGTTTTTATAATAAAAGTAGAACTTGCTTTTTGTTACAAAAAACAAAAAAAAATCTTGTTTTGCAAAATATACAAATCATATTTACAGTAAATTATCTTCGAACAGAAGATTTACTTCATATACCGGACTATTTGAGAAAATAACTTAATTTACCTACGCTCAGGAATGTAGGTACCCATAAAATTAATGGATTTAAAAAAAAACAGTGCATGGGTATATTTTTTATTCCAAAGAGGACAATCTGTGTTGTGTGAAGGGCAAAAATAGGACATATCATATTAACTCGTTGTTTTTATGACTAATTTTCTTATTCTTTTAAAGCATAATCTTATTGAATTTTTTTTTTTTTTATTATGAATGGGCTTACTCATGGCTACAGACTAGCCGAGGCGTAGACGTGGCCTACGATGGAGCGAGCTCGCCCAGAAGGTGCCTGTTCACTCTTGATTTGAAGGTTGCCGGGTTATAAGAACACGGAAATATAGACGCCGGCAAGGAATTCCATTCCTTGGCAGTGCGCATAAGGAAAGTAGAAGCAAAGCGCTTCGTGCGAATTGGTGGAATATCTACCAAGTAAGGATGGAAACCGGCCGTGCGTCTAAAAGTCCGATGGTAGAATGGGGACGGTGGAATAAGCTCGTGTAGCTCTTGGGCACACTCCCCGAAGTGCAACCTGTAGAATACCGACAGGCTGGCGACTTTCCGCCGATGGGCCAAAGACTGAAGCTTAGCCGTTAGCTTCTTGTCGCCAATCATCCTCCTGGCTCTGCGCTCCACTGAGTCCAAAGCGGCGAGTTGGTATTTAGCTGAGCCATCCCACAGGTGGCTGCAATACTCCATACACGACCGGACTTGAGCTTTGTAAAGTGTTAGAAGCTGTCCAGGTGTGAAGTATCGCTTCACCTTATTTAGGACGCCCAGCTTTCTGGCCGCAGTTTGTGCTTTAGACTCAATGAAGCTGCCGAAGCTGAGGACTGAACTCAGCTCCATGCCGAGGAGTTCCAGGCTGTCGGCAATAGGTACAGATGCACCCCGGAAAGAAGGAGTCAGGTCGAATGGACTCCGTTTTGCGGAAAATAGACACGTCTGCGTTTTGGAGGCATTGAACGTGACCAGATTGTCATCACCCCACTGGGAAACGAGACTAAGGGTCAAGTTCATTCGCTCAACCATGGCCTCTCTCTGTGAACGTATATCCTCCCTGCTGTCCCCTGCACTAGCCAAATATCTCTCAACAACCGTACTGTCATCTGCATAACCTACAATGCTGGGTTGCAGCATGTCGTTAATGTGGAGCAGGAAAAGGGTTGCGGAGAGAACAGACCCCTGAGGAACACCGGCGTCAATGGCCATGAGGTCTGAAGAGCAGCCATCAATAACTACTCTGATCGACCGTTCACTCAAGAAATCAGATAGCCAGCTACAAAAGTCAGCAGGGATGCCGTATGCAGGAAGCTTGCTAAGGAGACTTGCGTGCCAAACCCTGTCAAAGGCCTTCGAGATGTCCAGTGAAACAGCAAGCGCTTCACCGTTCCTCTCGATGGCCTCGCCGCAGCAGTGCGTGACATACGCTAAAAGATCCCCAGTAGACCGACCTCGGCGAAAGCCATATTGACGGTCACTGAGCAGATCATTTGCTTCGAGGTATGCCAGCAGCTTGCCGTTAAGTACCCTTTCCATGACTTTACAGAGCATGGAGGTAATGGCGATTGGTCGGTAATTGCAGGGATCAGCACGACTACCCTTCTTGGGTACTGGCTGCACGTTTGCAAGCTTCCAGGATTTCGGCACCGTTCTTGTTTGGAGAGAGAGGCGGTACAGGCGTGTCAGTACAGAAGACAACTCAGGCGCACACTGCTTTAGTACACGTGCAGGTATACCGTCTGGTCCACTGGCCTTATTCACGTCAAGATTCTGCAGAGCTCGGCGTACATTACATCGGCGTAATATTATTTTACAGTAGGTACATATATGGTCCCACTTTTCCGCACAAGTGCGAGGAACAGCACTTTTCATGTATATGTCAAAAGTTTAAAGGGCCATATGTACTGTAAAACGTTGTACGATACACGTGCGAATAAGTAATTCGCAACTCGTGTCGATTTAAAACACGCCCTTCGGTCGTGTTTTAATTTATCGCCACTCATATCGAATTTCCTCTTTTCGGCACTTGTATCGTAAATAACTATTTTCATTCGAAGTAAAGTGGTTAAATCTTTACTTATATCGTCTTATGCCAATTGAATATTTAGAGAATGGATTCTGTTTGTGATAAGTGTGTTTTCGGGTTAAAAGGGTAATGGCCGAATCTCCTCATCCACAGCTGGGGTTACAGAGAGTGGGGAACACGGCGTTAAATACCTTTCCATTATTAAATTTAGTATCGTATACACTAGGTACCAAAACGCCGCAAGCACAGATTGAGAGTGTAGCTATTGTGACGCTCGCCCTATAGTCCTTTTTCTTCTTCCCTATAGTTTTTTTAGCATTGGAATGAACTTGCAAGAAGGTAAGCGATCTTGACATGTCTTTTAATTGAAAAACGCTTTTTAAAAATCAAAAACGATTGCTTATGAAAGCAGAAGAATATAAATGATCGTATTAGATTCATAATTGTTACATATATATTTGCCGTAACTTATTTTTAAAACGTGTTTTACAATTAAAAGACACATCAAGATTGTTTACCTTATTTCTAATGCTAAAAAAACGAACTATAAGGTCACAACAAATATTTAAACGAGGTGGCTCACTAGTTTTTATTAAGTGTTAGTAAAACAATAGTAAATAGTTGCGGTAGGTTCAGAGAAGTCCACGTCGGCTCTAACTTTCCACGGAGCGCTACGTAAGTCTGTAGCGGTTTAAAACTGGTCTTATGAAGGTTTTTAACACTTTTTCCTCAAGCGAATATTAAATATGAGGATAAGTTTAAAAGCGACCAGTAGCTGGTGGATATATCTACTTGTACATACTTAACATAGATAGCAATCTGCACAAAATATTTAACCAGATGTATATTGTACATACAAAACTTTTATGGATATTTTATTGCCTGAGTAATTAGCCACGCATTGAATTCGACGTAAGTATATATAGAGAGTGTTACATTGTATGTACTACTTCCCACCTTTTTTGTATTACGCCAAATAGGTATAGGTAGTGGTATAGTATTAGATACGATTTCGATTCGTAGGTAGGTAGTCATGAATACTAAACGCAAAGTGAACACTGAATTGCATATTTTTTAGCGGTTAAAATTTAATTTTTATCTTTAAATCACAGAACGCTATACAGGGTGATTTCTGGGTCGTGATCCAGAACCACTTTTTCTGACTCTGTAAATGATCCACATTATCATATGGTAGTATTTGATTAAAAGATAATTACTTTAATTATTCTTATTTTTCAAGTAAAATTAATGTTATACTAAGTAATTATGGTCACCCTATGACTTTTGACATACGCTGTATGGAAAGCGACAAGACGTCACATTGAGTAGGGTCACCAAATTGTATGCAAACATGTTTTTTCCTACTTGTCATCTGGAAAATAATCATCATTATTGGTGATAAACAATAATTAACAACATCATTAGGCTCATCTTTGGATTCTGTATGATGTCTGGCTCTCTTGCTCCACGACCCCGAAATCACCCTGTATACTTACAAACGAAAGGAGTCGTCGTGCAAACCAAACAGTCGAACAATCGATGAACAAATAATAACAACGTCCGGCGATTCGCTGACTAAATATGGCTCTATGACCTGTTGCTATTATTTCCTATAAGGTTGAGCTTGTACAGTCTGAATTATTCGCATATGTTATTTATTTTATCTTATCAAAATTTTGGTACGTTTAATCATTACATTTTAAGTCAACATTTTCCTAATGAGGTACATTTACCAAAAGGGGTTCTGACAAAAATCATGAATGATGACTATTCAATTAATTTCATTATCATTTGTTTAAGGATCAACTTCGATCCTTTTTGTTAGTACTACGACTGTGACTTATAATATATTGTTAGTATTATACTCTATATACTATCTAAGATTGTTTGAAAATATGCGAGTTACTTAACTACGAGTATAACATAATGATAATAATGAATTAAATGTTTAAATATGTATTGTATGACATGATCTGTATGTAATCGTTTTGTTTTATTTTATTATTATTTATATGTCTTTTCCATATCTCGGGGCCATGGGGTCCCGGACCTTTGGGAGGCGTACGTGGGGCCAAAGCCAACAGCGCAGAGGCCCTTTAAGACACTTTAATCTAAAAGCAAGGGATACACATGGCGGATACCATCCCCGAACGCACAATATGATACATCCAGAGATGGTCCCCGCCAGGTGCAAAGACTATTGCAGTGCAGCACTTTTGTACTGCGATGGGAACTAAGGTCATGGGCTATAGATTTGAAAGTTGGATGGACTGGATAATGGGCTATGGGAAAGACTAGCGGACACCTGCCGTGACAATCAGTCTCAATATTGTAAATGACAGGTGGTGACTCGACAACTCTTTGAGTGGGCCCCGCAATGGCCGCACGCACAGTGCGACAACAGGGCAACACATTGGAGTGGCTGTGAGGTTGTCGAGAGGTGAGTCTGCGGTAGCCAGATCCCGGTAATCCGTTCAGCAGGCCGCCGGCGTTATGACATTTTACACTTCCAACCTGGAGCATAGGTCCCGCTCTTGCGACTCCATTCTGGCCGGCCAATCAAGGCAAGCACAGAGAGGCGAGGGCCAGATGACAGGGCCCTCTGGAATAGGGGTCCGCGGTGTCGCCACTCACCGTCAGCTCGCCACAAGCTGCCCCCGCGCGGTTATTATTATTATTAGTATTATTTATAATTGAACTTAGGTATAATAAATGTAATGACTTAGGCTAAAATTGTTGTTCCTGTAAAATTGCATTTTTGCGTTAAATAAATAAGGGTCAAACAGATCACTGTATTATGTCTTTCCTGTAGACATACTCAAGAGTTAAGGGCTATAAAGGTTAATTTTCTTATTTAACCCTTATCCACGTGAAAAGGTCCTCCTTTTATTTACAGAACTATGATAAAATCATTACTTACATGCCCACAAGCTGTTAACTATTGCCCACAGGAGAGAAAAATGTACAGTTCGCGCGAACACACTAGTTTTCTCTCCTGTGGGAAATTGAAACTGACAATGTAATTCAGTTATAATCAAAGATAATGATGAAATTAACAAGAAATTAAATTGCAGGTATCATATTTAATAAATTAAAGAAATAAAATAAAATATAATTTAATAATAACAGACACTTATCCGAGATATATGGGACAGGGAGTCTTGAGATATATCACGTGTTTATTTTTCTTACACTAGCCAAAAAATATTACGTGATTAATGGACAAACCCCTGACAAATTACGTTTGCTGTCGTCATTAATCAATACATTACTTGATGATTTTTTAAATAAAGAAATAAATTTCTTATATTTTTAGATATTACGTAACGGTACCTACGCAGATTTACCTGAAAATATGTGCTCGTATTAAAATACCCGTTGTATAAAACTAAAGTTGGTCAAAAGCTTTATGTTTGCTTTTTTGTAGGTATATAAGTTAGCTTTACTGATAGCTACAATTTTATCCAAACTATGTTAAGTACTCTAATCATGTGCTGATTTAAGAGTTATTATTTAACATCAATTTATTTCGCCATCCTGAAAATGGTAATCAGATACGGCCATTTATTCTCTAATGAAGTTCACTATAACATGCGCAGAATGTTAAGTGACCTTTACAGATGCCTGGATAGATTTATGGCCTTTGTCACTGCTATGGACGTCTACGCTGCACGAATTTTCCAATGGTTCAGGCCCCTGTTTAGACTAGCAAATAATGCAGTTACATTCCAATGATAAATATAGTGTTTTAACGATTTCTTCACCAAACCAAACGGCAAATTGAAAGGCTCTCTTGATTATTTGAAAACTGATGAGAATGCTTTTTATCCACACGCGGGGCAAAGTAATCTGATGCAAATTTTGTGTTGTTTCCTTGTAGAATTGTTTGCTGGTAGAATTGACTTTAATGATGATTTTGAAAAAAAAAAATGAAGTAGGTTTATAGCTTCGGTATGTTCGCCGCTGACTATTTTTGTAATGAAGGAACATAGGTTTTCTTATATGTACCTAATACTTTATACTACTCTTTTAAATTAGGAAAGTAGTAATAAGTATACACTATTCAGTTATATAATTAATTTTTAAATTAATTATCACTGCAACTGTAGTTGTTCGCCGCGTTATCAGCATTCAAAAACTTCAGCAGTTCGTTGTACGCGGGCACCTTGATCTGAATATCAGGCGGTTTATGAAACAGTTTCAGTCAAGCCGCTTGGAGACTATCCAGGACAAATAAAAGCGCAATACGATGCAAAACAAAAATATTAAGAATTGTTATCAATCACACGATAACAAACTGTTTATGGTACAATCTGGCGAAAGATAAATGTTAATATTTTTCGACTTTTATTTGAGTGGATTCGCCTGCACTTTTATTTTTGGAATTATTCTTAGGTTCTTTGAGTGGGAATAGAGAGATATTTTTCAAACATTTTTTTTTTATATATTTCGGGTAAGTATTTAGTAATTTCTTGCTTATGGTGAATAAAGTGTAGTTTTATACTTTCATCTTATCTGAGTCATGTAAGAACCTATTTAAAACAAAATTATGTATCTACGGCAGCGGTTCTCAAACTTTTTTGATGACGGAACCCTTTTGACAAGCGAAATATTTGACGGAGCCCCAAATTAATTTTCGTTCATCACTGTGGACCAGATATACCTATAGAAGAGCTGGTTTTTTTCTTACAAGTATTTTCGCGGAAACCCAACAGAGGCTTTGCGGAACCCTAGGGTTCGGCGGAACACACTTTGAGAATGGCTGATCTACGGAATTCCATTTTAGTTGATTTTCCTTAGCCACTAGGAGGGTAGCTATACAATAGGTAAGTATACCTACGTCGTACATATTAAAACAATAATATGTTCTTTGAAGGCCGCAAAAATATGTGACACTCTTATAACTCTAATTAAGATCGTATCAGATATTTTCGCGACTTTCGTTAGGTATGTAATATTATTATTGCAGGTGACTGTACCCATCTATTTACCTACTACCTGACGTGCGTGTATTTAATGTAATAGTACAAATTATATTACCTAATATATTAAATGTCATGAATATTCGTGGATGGAATAGAGTGCTAAATTTCTAGACACTCACATTCAATTTACACTAACAATTCTAGGTATGCTAACTGGTTTTGTTATATTTTTTGTTGATTCAGTTGAGTATTTTTTTATACATCTCCAAGGTCCACAGGAAATTGACACCTGGTGAAAAATCACGAGCAATGTTTGTATGCTTACTGCTGCGTTCAAATGATTTAAAACGAAATGATTTCATTAAAATTAATCTATCTAATTAGGTATAGAATATTATGAATATTTATTTCATAATGTTTGTTTATTTCAGTAGGTACTTACTAATCGGTATTATTGCTACGGAAGTTAAGCTAGCGCAGCTCATTATTGGGTTACTTGGCCCATAACCTAACTACACAGCGAAACCAGAATTTCTTAGGTAGTATGCTCAAATAGTTGGAAAAAGTAACATCGCGTACTGTTGGTTATGGTTACGTCCAATTCAAACGACCGATCAAAACCCACAATGTAATGAAACTCGCATGCGAGTTCTCGCATTGTCTAAATGAGCCCTTAGAGTTAGAGTCGCCAGTTCGAGTTTTGCCCGAGACAGTGAGTTTTTCCGCTTTTCTTTTACTTCTACATTTTGCTTACATAATTATTTCTGAATCAAAAAATAAATTTTTCAATCTGGTTTGAGTGCCAGTGGTGTTGGATTCTGGATATCCTGGAATACGCCGCCTTCAACACTTGAAAGTGACGATATGAACTTCGTTTCTAATTAAAATACTTAACTAATGTTTTATCGTAACTATTGTACCAATCTGTGTACGTGTAAGTAGGGACACGGAATAGTGATAAGAACCTGAATCGGTCCACACGATATTCAGTAATGTCACAATTTGCTACAATTGGACTTTCATTTGTTACAATTACATATTCTGAAAATAACTTTAATTCTTAACTACCTGTATGTTATGTCACTTATGTCTTACCTTTATCGGATGTACCCAGTATTGGGGTCTCCATAACCACGGTAGAATGACTGATGCGGTAAGAAAAGCGGATAGGTAGTAGACTTAGCCAACTTAGTTCTGCACTTGCAATCTTCTAAATACTTAGGTATGTATATTTAGAGGTGAACCTTTTCGCATCATATGGATATTGGTGTATTCTTATTTCCTGATATTGCCTACCACCTGTCACCATCTAGTCGGGAAAATAAAGAATAAGACTTAATTTAAAAATTATCGCAAATCGCATTAATAAATTACGTACTAATACTCATTAATGATTCCTATCAAGTTTTGCCTACGCTACTGATTTATATAAGATACAGTAAGCTACAAATACACATCTAAGTTTTATAGTAAAAATACCAACACTCACAGTGTACTGCAGTTTTGTTTCTTTTAAAGATAAAGGAATGTCTCCTTTAAGTAAAATGAGCCAGCTTAAAGATTTAAGGTAGTTTCCCTCCAGGGCCCGACTTATCTTTCCACACTGTATAGGTGCTGCCAGTCCTCTTTCTCTTTTTCTCTCTTCCGATGACGCTATAACCCATTGTCAAGACAATCCTCCTCCACTATTATCCTCCAGTTGCCACAATGTTTGGCGAGTTTCCTTTTCTCATCTTACTCTGCACAATCTAGTCTGGCTTTTGGGAATAAGAATTCCAACCAACAAAATTATATTATATATGACAACACAGTGTACCTAGGTTGTATATTTTGTTAAAACATATTAACTCGCCGTACTCTCATCATTTCCATGGACAATATTGGTGTGCTTATTTTTCTAGTAATATTCATTGCCGACTGTATTGTATAACCATATAATCGAGTCTTTAGCAGCATTCATTAGCATATGTAAGCTAATTCTGGCATCATGCATGGCTTGCACGGCGTCGCCAATAAACTCCTCACTTTAGCTTCTACCGTCACTATCCTAACATCACAGCAATTGGCTTCTTTTCTACCGACTCATCATTATTCGCAGTAAGTTCGGACAAAGGTAGACCACAATGATGTTTAATTTATAAAGACGCTCGGTTAAGGAACAAAAAAAAAATGAAACAATACCATCGCTTATATAGGTACCTAGATATGTCTGGTAACGATTTATTTAACGAACCATAATGCATGTACAATAAAGTAGTAATATCCTTTAATCTTCTTTTAAACATATGCCAAGTGACCATCAAGAGGCTTTTGGTTGTCTTTATGAATTCATACTTGACCTTGACAAATAGAAACTCGGGTCGTTAAACACTTAACTCACCTAATTAACTTTCTGGATAAAAATCAAAAATACATAGTTTTGTTATACACACGCACTACTTTTTTAAAGTACAATAAAATAAATAATATTTTGATATGGTAAGTGAAGGGACTAGCATTCGAGTAAAAATATCAACTTATGAAACTTATCTAAAAGTAATATTAGGAATATAAAATAAATGTAAGTATTTTAAATTAATGAATTTACCTACTAATACTGCAAAATGTAAACTAATAAATGCAAACTCACATTTGATTGCTAATAATAACTTACAATTAAATTATGATATAATACTCTAATTATCTAAATGAGGTACTTAACCCAACGCAATCGAAAACTAACTTATTGTTACTTGGGCAAGATATCGGAGCTTATCAATGCAAAATAACGGGCAGGCCAATTAGTTATAAGTATTATGCGAGGCGGTGTCATGATCATGACTTTAGCGTGTCATTGTTTGTTGGAAGGTCCACGTAATCCGTGACTTCCCAGTGGTACTCGGGCTCGTCTGGAAGCTGCGGGGGGAAGGCGGAGCGCGTGATGGGCACGCCATCCTCGTTCAGGGATAGGTAGCTCTCCAGCGCCGGGTCCTCAGGGGTGCTGCGCGCCCGCGCGTTAAATGCCCCGCCCACGTCTTCGCTTGGAAGCTCCCAAATGTGAAACTGGGCATTCATCTTGAAGTTCTGTTGACAACGAAACCATTTGTTTGTCATTAAGTCATTAAGTACTTGAATCTGAAACAATAGGTGCCTAAACAAAAACGTAAATGTATGGACGCATAAGTACTTAGGTACGAAAGAAAAATGAGCTGTGTGGAAGACTTTAGACCAGGGATGCCAACTTAGTGGTTTTACCTCTAAATTTAGGGGGAAATAAACCAGCTAGGGGTTTTTTAGGGGCTAAATATTTTGACGTGAAACGTAGGTAAACGTCTTTAAAAACCCGTAGAGGGGCTCGGATCAAAAACCGATGTAACGAAAAAGTGTTATGGCGCGGCGGCTTATATCTCCGAAACTATAATACCTATAAACATAGTTTTGATACAGATGTGTAGAAGAAAGTAGCCATTACTCGGAACAGCACGTGCCGCTGACATAGATGGCGCTGATTCTGCACTAGACACGACGTATTCGGAGCAAAAATGACCCCTATTTTCAGTGTTCATTTAGTAATGACTCATCAGCCCATTAACCGATTTCGGTAAAATTCATGTCATTTGATAGATCTTACTTTATTTTAATGAAATATGAGTAAAATAAAGTACGTGGAATTATAATAAGCTGTTAAAAAATAAAAATGTGACAGTTTTTACAGAATTTTGACGTGAAACGTAGGTAAACGTCTTTAAAAACCCGTAGAGGGGCTCGGATCAAAAACCGATGTAACGAAAAAGTGTTATGGCGCGGCGGCTTATATCTCCGAAACTATAATACCTATAAACATAGTTTTGATACAGATGTGTAGAAGAAAGTAGCCATTACTCGGAACAGCACGTGCCGCTGACATAGATGGCGCTGATTCTGCACTAGACACGACGTATTCGGAGCAAAAATGACCCCTATTTTCAGTGTTCATTTAGTAATGACTCATCAGCCCATTAACCGATTTCGGTAAAATTCATGTCATTTGATAGATCTTACTTTATTTTAATGAAATATGAGTAAAATAAAGTACGTGGAATTATAATAAGCTGTTAAAAAATAAAAATGTGACAGTTTTTACAGAATTTTTATCACTGCTCTTGTTTGAGGCCACCGTGTGCGAAAAATAGGGCGCAAAACTGACAAAATATACCTGAAATAGTAAGATAAAGCAATAACGGTTCTTTTAATACCACATTCACCATAGTAATACATGCTCATCTCCTCAAATAATGCATTAGCATCTATGGCGGCGCGGCGGCGCGAGTTTTATATACATAGAACACATATAACGTATGACGGCTGCTTGACAATCCCGAGTTCCTAATGCTAGTAAGTATACCGGGTGTGGCCTGTAATATGAGCAAAAAAATTAACTGTAGGCTGTACTCCTCATACTGACCAACATTTATTCAGCGACTTTTAAAAATAACTTGTGGTTTGATTTTTAATACACTGTAAAGTTTATTCTAAGCCGCAATGTATTGCGAATTTTGTTATGTTTAAGACGTGACAAGCAACGTCAATCACAATGATATGGCGTGGCGATGGCGTCCATTGAAGATAATATTTATTTTGTATGAAAAATAGGGAGTCTAAATACTTCATAATTTTTAAAAGTTGTTGAACAAAAGTGTCACCGTTTGAGGAGTACATTCTATGTTTTAATTATTTGCTCGTGTTACAGGCCACACCCGGTATAGTAATCTTAGTTAGGTACTTTCTGTGGCCTATCCCACAAAACTTACAATTACAATTTTACAAGTGTCAAGTTACAAGTTTGTAATAATACAAATGTGCGTACCACAATGTGCGTGCGTAACAAATTTGTAGTGGAAAATTCTTACAAATATGTAAATTGTATCACAAGTCTACAATTTGTTGTATCACAAAACTTTACATACGCTACATATCTTTTCCGGAAAATTTACAAATTTGTAGCTGACAATTGTTTTGTGCTACATTAAATTGTAGTAATAATTATACATATATGTAGAATTGTACCTACAATTTAACAATTCTCTAAACGTGTGTCGCACCCTCTTGCTACAATTGCTACTATACGAATACTAGTAATTGCAGTAGTATCTTTATCATATTTAGCGATTCCAACCCTACCTACTACCTACTACGAAATATTTAGTTCAAGTAGCAGTGATAGTGATCCTAGGTGTCATGAATTTCATATATATCTACATATATAATCCCAATTTTACTTAGCTTTAATTTAATTTACGAAATACTCATATATACTGGACAAAAAAAATGCATATACTCAAATTGAGCTTATCTTTGTACGCCTTTTCCAATTTTGCCACATAGTGTCCCTTAAGTATTTCCAATCTTTCTCCATTATTCCTAAATCATTTAAATTTTGCGCTTTTTCCTTCCATTTGTTTTACATAGTGTGCGTCAATTTATCACTAAATTTACTAAAGTTTTTGTTTTCATTTATGAGGTTTATAATATAATGGTCAGTTTAGCTTGCAAATCCATTGTAATGTCAGTTGGTATGTAAATGCTCGTAGATAAATCAAGATCACTATATAAATATAATTGATGTAATTCTTGCGTATTGCGTATAAAGTGAAACTACCTTCAACATTAAAGAAGCAAAATAAATTGTTAAGTACATATTTGTAGTTGTAACATTACAATTTTTCGCTTGTATATTTACAAATCAACAATTCTACAATTATGTAGCTGTCGTGACATACCTTTATTCTTTGTGATACGCTTTAGCAAAAATGACATATTTGTATACTGCAGACTTGTAATGAATACATATTTGTAATTATTGTGGTACATTTTTTTGTTTACAATTTAACAATTTTGTCGAATTGTACACTTGTAAAGTTTTGTGGGATAGGGCCCAGGGCCCTATGTCTGATGTAATGGGTAAAACATAATTTAGAAAAGGTCACTTCTGTGGACAATAGGTACTATAAAAGGTAACGACTGTGGTTCATATATATCCCGTTTTTCTCATTAGAGTCTCAAGTATTGAATGAAATATTCTGCCTGTAAAGGTGCTGCGTAAAAAAATGCTTTTAGATTCCCTTAAATGCGATGGCTACAGGAAAGACACGAACGAGTTTGCTATAAAACGTGTATTACCCGTATAAAATATCTATTCTCGTAATTTTGGTGTGTTATTTACAAAAAAATTGTACCTAATCGTTACATTCATTACTCCAAAATGAATTGATCATTTAATTATTTAAATAGGTGTGACGCTGTAATTAATTATTTTAAAATTACCCATCAAATGCTGCATTCAAATTCATCTAGATACAGTGAATCATTATGACCCCAAATAATCTTTACAGATAAAATTTAGATATTATCCAAAATTATTATAATACATCACGCATTCGCGAGATGTGCGACTTCGGTATTCAAACACAAAGCAATAGTACAAGAGTCTAACTAAATGCGAAGGTCGAAGGCTGCGCTCTACGTAAGGCCGAAGGCAAGAAGCGTCCAGGATGTCAGTGCTTTAACACAGAACAATATTACAAGTGTCTAAATGCGAAGGCCGAAGGCCGAGCTCCGCGTAGGGCCGAAGGCCCGAAGCGTCCAGTCTGTCAGTTCTGTGTTTAACCACTGACATCCTGGACGCTTCGGCCTTCGCATTTAGACACTTGTACTATTGTTCTGTGTTATAGCACTCAAATCCTGGACGCTTCGGGCCTTCGGCCCTACGCGGAGCTCGGCCTTCGCCCTTTGCATTTAGACACTTGTACTATTTTTCTGTGCTAAAGCACTGATGTCCTGCACGCTTCGGGCCTTCGGTCCTACGCGGAGCTCGGCCTTCGCATTTAGACACTTGTACTATTGTTCTGTGTTATAGCACTTAAATCCTGGACGCTTCGGGCCTTCGCCCCTACGCGGAGCTCGGCCTTCGGCCTTCGCATTTAGACACTTGTATTATTGTTCTGTGCTAAAACACTGATGTCCTGGACGCTTCGGGCCTTCGGCCCTACGCGGAGCTCGGCCTTCGGCCTTCGCATTTAGACACTTGCACTATTGTTTTGTGTTATAGTACTTAAATCCTGGACGCTTCGGGCCTTCGGCCCTACGCGGAGCTCGGCCTTCGGCCTTCGCATTTAGACACTTTTACTATTTTTCTGTGCTAAAGCACTGACATCTTGGACGCTTCGGGCCTTCGGCCCTACGCGGAGCTCGGCCTTCGGCCTTCGCATTTAGACACTTGTATTATTGTTCTGTGCTAAAACACTGATGTCCTGGACGCTTCGGGCCTTCGGCCCTACGCGGAGCTCGGCCTTCGGCCTTCGCATTTTGACACTTGTATTATTGTTCTGTGCTAAAACACTGATGTCCTGGACGCTTCGGGCCTTCGGCCCTACGCGGAGCTCGGCCTTCGGCCTTCGCATTTAGACACTTGTACTATTGTTTTGTGTTAAAGTACTTAAATCCTGGACGCTTCGGGCCTTCGGCCCTACGCGGAGCTCGGCCTTCGCATTTAGACACTTTTACTATTGTTCTGTGTTATAGCACTTAAATCCTGGACGCTTCGGGCCTTCGGCCCTACGCGGAGCTCGGCCTTCGGCCTTCGCATTTAGACACTTGTACTATTGTTCTGTGTTAAAGCACTAACATTCTGGACGCTTCGGGCCTTCGGCCCTACGCGGAGCTCGGCCTTCGGCCTTCGCATTTAGACACTTGTACTATTGTTTTGTGTTATAGTACTTAAATCCTGGACGCTTCGGGCCTTCGGCCCTACGCGGAGCTCGGCCTTCGGCCTTCGCATTTTGATACTTGTATTATTGTTCTGTGCTAAAACACTGATGTCCTGGACGCTTCGGGCCTTCGGCCCTACGCGCAGCTCGGCCTTCGGCCTTCGCATTTAGACACTTGTACTATTGTTTTGTGTTATAGTACTTAAATCCTGGACGCTTCGGGCCTTCGGCCCTACGCGGAGCTCGGCCTTCGGCCTTCGCATTTAGACACTTGCACTATTGTTTTGTGTTATAGTACTTAAATCCTGGACGCTTCGGGCCTTCGGCCCTATGCGGAGCTCGGCCTTCGGCCTTCGCATTTAGACACTTTTACTATTTTTCTGTGCTAAAGCACTGACATCTTGGACGCTTCGGGCCTTCGGCCCTACGCGGAGCTCGGCCTTCGGCCTTCGCATTTAGACACTTGTATTATTGTTCTGTGCTAAAACACTGATGTCCTGGACGCTTCGGGCCTTCGGCCCTACGCGGAGCTCGGCCTTCGGCCTTCGCATTTTGACACTTGTATTATTGTTCTGTGCTAAAACACTGATGTCCTGGACGCTTCGGGCCTTCGGCCCTACGCGGAGCTCGGCCTTCGGCCTTCGCATTTAGACACTTGTACTATTGTTTTGTGTTATAGTACTTAGATCCTGGACGCTTCGGGCCTTCGGCCCTACGCGGAGCTCGGCCTTCGGCCTTCGCATTTAGACACTTTTACTATTGTTCTGTGTTATAGCACTTAAATCCTGGACGCTTCGGGCCTCCGGCCCTACGCGGAGCTCGGCCTTCGGCCTTCGCATTTAGACACTTGTTCTATTATTCTGTGTTAAAGCACTAACATTCTGGACGCTTCGGGCCTTCGGCCCTACGCGGAGCTCGGCTTTCGGCCTTCGCATTTAGACACTTTTACTATTTTTCTGTGCTAAAGCACTGACATCTTGGACGCTTCGGGCCTTCGGTCCTACGCGGAGCTCGGCCTTCGGCCTTCGTATTTAGACACTTGTACTATTGTTCTGTGTTATAGCACTTAAATCCTGGACGCTTCGGGCCTTCGGCCCTACGCGGAGCTCGGCCTTCGGCCCTACGCGGAGCTCGGCCTTCGGCCTTCGCATTTAGACACTTTTACTATTGTTCTATGTTAAAGCACTTAAATCCTGGACGCTTCGGGCCTTCGGCCCTACGCGGAGCTCGGCCTTCGGCCTTCGCATTGGCGGTCCACACCACGTTTCACGTCAGCCATAGCGGCTGTGTCCCTGATACAGCCTCTCTCATTTTTTAGTCGTTTTACTAGGGGTTTTTTAGGGTAGATAAAGGCGGCAAATTTGAAAAATGTAGGCGTGAAGGGATATCGTCTCATAGAAAATTTGAATTTCGCGCCTTTTTCTACTGACAAGATTTGCTTGACCATCTATACCGTTCATATGTATGTATGATCACAAAAATGTCGAACCGGTTGAAAATCATAATAATGTACTAAATTCTGGAAAATGTATAAATAAAGAATTAATTAAACGTATAATTTCTTTTATTTTTTATTTAGTGGGTTTTCCAAAATAATAGTACAGTTTTAGGGGTTTTTAAGTTGAGCTCTAGGGGTAAAACAAAATTGGAGTTGGCAACCCTGCTTTAGACGGATTTAAAGCCAGTTGCACCAACCACATTTGACAGACTGATCAACGTCAGCCGGCGCGCCCCGGCGCTTTACTATGAAACTTTCCATGCATACAAATTTAGCGAACTCTTTAACGATACGAACAGTTTGGTGCTACCGACCCTTAAACTATTAAAGATGCCAAGCAATTGGGAAAGTATGTATTAGGTATCCTGGCTTATTCGAAAATCAAAATTAGGAAATTTAATTCGGAATCAGGAAATCAACAACACTATAGTGGGTTTAGTTAGTTAGACCGTATAGACAATTTTAAATACCTAGGATATTTAGTTTGTTTTCAAGCATTTTCCGATATAAAAGAACTGAGTAACATTTATTCCAAAGTAGAGATTGCTTGCCTCGTATTACCAAACGGCGTAACTCTTGTTAGCACGCAATCGCTTTATTTTCCTGTATTAGTGCAAAGGTAACAAATAAAACATTGCCAAACAATAACTGCTGCATTAGTGGCTATTATAAGAGTGTCATTATGAAAAGTTAATCTGAAAATTTACCTTCATATAATTGAACTATAATTAAGGAATCCTTTTATACGCTTACAAGATCACTATTTAAAAATTGACACTTGAAGACAGTCCCCACATGGGGACCCATTATCTTACCTTTAACAATCTCAACCCTATAAAAATCTTAATAAAACCTTTCTAAAAAGTACTGATAACAGTGAAAGTGTTATGAGTTTTTTAAACGTAAGTAAAAAGTAAGTACCTAAGTCTAGGACCTAGACTCTAGGTAGGTCACTCACAAAAACACTGAAAATCTCAGCGGTTAATGTGATGAGTTGATCCCTTCCACTGCTACACAAACCTAGCAACTTTACAAGGCAAAATAGATATTATATTACTTTAGATTACATATAGTAAAGTATAATAGCATAAGAATATATAATCACAATGATTATGTACTAGATACTTTGTGTCGAGAATAGTTAGTAAGGCAGGTAGAGGTAGGTAAGGCAGTTGTCCCACCGTATGATAGTTATCTACTACGTAAGTAATTATGTACTTTCTGTTTTACCGCCCATGAAACGTTAAATATAGATATACTCGTATATCTGCATCTCTGGAATAATTCTCCAACTGTTTACAGTATGTAGGTACCTACTAGCGAAAAATTCCCAAATTTAGAGTCAGTCCATGAAAAGTCTGCGGTAGATTTGACAGCCCACGCAGTGCACATGTTATTTTAAACGTCAAACTTCTATGATGTATAAATGACACTTGCACTGCGTGGGCTATCAAATCCGCTGCAAACTTTTCTTGATGATCCGACTCTACAAGACGGAGAACCTTAATGATAATGGCAGACAGTCAACTTTGTCTAAGCTGTGTTATTGGTAACCGAGTATAATTGCCGTCACATTCTCCGGCCGCAGTAATCTGCGACGAGCCTTGATGAAACCACAATAAACATGATCCTGAGATGCCCTTGCGCACTTCCGCTTTTAATCGTAACAACTACCTGCAGTCCTACATACGAACCTTTTACACATGCGCATATAAATCACGCAACGGTTTTATTTTTAAGTACTTACAACGGATCAGAGACTAACGAATGATATAAACTGCAATCTTCATACAAAGTTCTTATTACCATTGTTATAGATGGCTTAAATAAGCGAACCTACAGGTCCATTTTTTATGGTCCTCTGACTTCCACATTTTATGTATAGGTACCTATTCTCCATTAAGCTAAATGAAAGAGTTAAAAAAATGTAATATAAATGTTCATGTGTTGTAATGTTAGAATTGAAAATTGTAAGGACCATCTGCCACATAAACATACCAATGCTACTTTATAACTACATACATCAGTTTGATGACCAGACCAGATCATTTACTATAACAAAAAAGCGACTATATACCTATGTACAAAGATTATCGAGTGTTTATTATTTACTTGTCTTTAGCCAGAATGATCTCACTGCAGCGTAGGAAGCCGCAAGTAGTAGGTACTTAGGTACATAACTTCCAAACACCTCTTATGATAATATTGTGATTGTTGAATCGGATATGTTTAGTTATAAATCAAATTATCAAAGTACCTAAACAGCCTCGTCCTACGTCAGGATAACTGAAGGCTGAAAAAAATACGGCAAATTTTGAAACGTCCAAGATAAGTCTATGACAAATTAGTGCACAATTTAGTAAGCTCACGGCAAATATCATAAAGGATGACGCACGGCAACCTGACAGACAAACAACGAGGAGACTGATGGTGCTCGATGTTAGTTTGGTTTTGATGCTGATAAGCCTCTAACGCCTCTATTTTCAACATAATAACACACAAACATGATCATAGAACGCAAACTGGAAAAGAAAATGGGCTCTCAAACATTTTTTTACTATAGGTACATATGTAACTACTTTCCGCACTAGTGCGATAATTGGCACATTACGTGCTTGTCGAAAATCTAAAGGGCCATATGTACCTACCTACTGTTGTAAGATACATGTGCGAATAGGTAACTCGCAACTCGTGGCAATTTTTCGACTCCCTTCGGTCGTGTTTTAATTTATCGCTACTCGTTGCGAATTTCCTATTTTCCTGCAGGCAATGCACCTATTCATAGAACTCAATCCATTCTTTATATTATTGAGAACCTCCAGAAACTCATTTAAAAAAATAAAGAGCATAGGGCAGCCAAATCTCGCGCATCACCAACATGAACGTTGCTCCAGGCGGTACATAGTATGCTACCGTAAACTAAAATATCTACCTAGTACCTTACCTATGTATATGATAAGAGAAGTTAATATCTCTGATAGCTCTGATGACCCATAGCTCTTTGTCATGTGTCATGACATATATAAGTATTTTGTAACATTTAGATGCATGCTTAATTGTTTACTCTTGGCCAGGGAGCGAGCCAGATCTTTTACATATTTATTAGACTTTTATTTAAGTACATATAATTTTATTTTGTAGCATGCAAGTTTATGTCCATAGCCATGTATGCATTTGCTATTCAGAATACAGCAAAGCGATCGTAGCCGGTCGTAGCAAACTGCAGAGCTGATAACTGCATAAGTATTTTACTATCACCTCGCCTAACACAATGGTGGTTTTATCTCGGGCAGTAAATTCTGTTCAATGGCCCGGCTTGATTGAACAGAGCACGTGAGGTGACGCATACTGTGTTTGCCGCAAGTACAACATAATAGTGCGATGACAGACGACTGTTTTTTTTTTTTCAAGGATTCACCAGTATCTGTGTGATGTCGATATCAGATCATATAGTTACAATTGCGAGGTCATATTATGCTGGAAATGAGTTCACAGTTGGGGCAAACTGTTTTGGGAATTAGGTAACAGCTTAGCAGGTATTCGTTACAAAACTAGAGATTTACTATGACAAACATGTACTTACCTATAGGTATGTACTTAATCTTCTTCTTTCTTCTTTCTCCTGGCTTTTGTCCCAGTTTATTTGGGGTCAGCCCTCCTAGTAATCTTGCGCCACAGCTCACGGTTGTGGGTTGTCTCGTCTGTTGCGTTCAACAGCTTCATGTCCTTTTTGACTGTTTGGAGCCAGGTTGTTGGTGGTCGTCCGGGTCCTCTCTTCTTCTCTTCGATTCTCATAACCCTTTTTGTCATGTGGTCATCATCCCGTCTCATTACATGTCCATACCAACGCATACGGTTCTCTCTGAGTTTTACTTGTATATTTGCGACCTTAAACGTACCATGAATATAATCATTCCTAATTTTATCCATTCTTGTCACTCCTCCAGACCATCGTAGCATCTTCATCTGTGTTGTGTGCATTTTTTGTTCATCTGTCTTCCTCATCGGCCAACACTCTGAACCATATAAGAGGGCGGGTCTGACTGCCCTTTTGTAGACGTCGCCTTTTATTCTAATTGGCATACGGGAGTCACACAGGACGCCCGACAATGTCCTCCATTTCAACCAGGCCGTTTGGGTTCTATGTTGTATGTCTTTTTCTACACAAGCTTCTGGTGCTACAACAGATCCAAGGTACTTAAATTGTTCTACTCTGTGAAGAGGTGTGTTATCGATCATTGGACATGGGATTGTACCTCTGTTGGTTCCAGAAAAACCACAATACATATACTCAGTCTTTTGTCTGTTAACTCTCAGCCCTCTTTTTTCTAACGACTCCTGCCAAGCGGTAAGGTCTAATTGTACTTCTGTCAACGATTCAGCTATAAGAACTACATCGTCGGCATATAGTAATGACCATGGCGCTGGTTTTTGTATGTCTGCAGTAATATAGTTCATTACTAAGTTAAATAGTAGAGGGCTCATGGTCGAGCCTTGATGGACACCTACTCTGACCTCGAAAACTTCACTTGATCCTGATGGACTGATCACTCTTGTGGATACATTATGGTACAGATCTTTAAGCAGTTCGATGAAGTATTCTGGCACCAGTTGCGCTCTCACCGCGTGCCAGATAAGCTCTCGTGGTACCCGATCAAACGCTTTCTCGAGATCTATAAAAACCATATGTAAATCTTGCTTCCGAGACTTGTATTTTTCCATAAGTATTTTGACTGAATGGATGGCATCCGTGGTACTCACACCGCTGGTGAATCCGCATTGGTTTGGTGTGATGTTTGTTGCTTTTGTTAACCTTTTGACGAGAACACTCTCCCAGATCTTAAGAGTATGAGATGTGAGCTTGATAGCTCTATAATTCCCGCAGTCAGCTACATCCCCTTTATTCTTATAGAAAGGTATGAGTTTGCTGGTCCTCCATATTTCAGGGACTTTCTTAGATATTAGAATCCCATTAAACAACTTGGTCAGCCACTGTACTCCAGTTATACCTAGATGTTTCCATATTTCCGCAGGAATTTCGTCAGGTCCTGTAGCTTTTCCATTTTTCGTATTATGGATAGCAGCTTTGACTTCTTGGGCTACAATGACTTCAATTGGACCTTGTGCGCATGGTAGTTCTAAAAGCGGTTCCCGTGGAAACTCCTCATTGAGAAGTGCTTTATAGTACTCTCGCCACCTCTGGTTGATCTCTTTGTCTGTGGTTAACAAGTTGCTAGAGGAGTCTTTGATGTATTTGTTACGTTTTAAGTCTTTTGTTTGATTATGTCTAAATTTTGCTAATTTAAAAATTTCAGTATCTGTTTTTGCGTTCTCTAATTGTTTGTAGAAGTGATCATTGGACATTGCTCTTGATATTGCAACACATTTTTTAGCCCTCTTTTTCCTAGTTACATATTCCAAGCGATCGGCTTCCAATTTTGTTTCCTGCCATTTCTTGAAATAAGCTTTCTTTTCTTTTAATTGAGACTTGACATTCTCGTTCCACCAGGAAGGATCCTTATTAATTCGAAGTGTTCCTTTGGTGACGCCTAAGGTTGTTTTGGCGGTTTTTATGCAAAATTCTTGAAATTCGTTCCAGAGGGTGTTGTTGTCTTTCTGATGATGTAGGGTCTCTATTAAGTAGGAATCGATCTGACTAATGAATGAGTTGCCATCTGACTTGTGTAAGTTGTACCATTTTATGCGGGGTTCCCTGTTTATGTACTTTGGTTGTTGGTTCCACTTTGGCATCAGTAAACAGCCTACCAGAAGTCTGTGCTGCGTGGTTAGCGGTTCCCCTGGTATAACTTTGCAGTCCTTGAAGTTCCGCAGAATAGACCTATCGCACAGGAAAAAATCTATTTGAGATGTTGAGTTACCGCTTTTGTATGTGACAAGGTGTTCGTCCTTCTTTTGGAAGTAGGTGTTTACTATCGGGAGGTCAAATTGGGTGGCTAGGTTTATAATGTCAAGGCCTTGGTTATTAGGCTTGCCATACCCAAAATTTCCATGTACGATTGAATTATTTGGTGCATTTTGGCCTACATGTCCATTCAAATCTCCTGCTATTATTTTTCTTTCCTCTGTGGGAATGGATTGCAAAAGATCTTCCAAGTTCCCCCAAAATAGATCTTTTTCTTTGCTATCACATCCTGTTTGAGGAGCATACACTGAAACTATATTTAAAGCCGGTTGGTTATCTAAAGCTAGTTTGACATACATAATTCTGTCACATATTCGCTCTACTTTAATTATTCTTTGCTTAAGTGTTTGGTCAAGGATGATACCAATTCCGTTTCTGGTCGTTGATGTGCCGTTGTACAACAATTGATAGTTCCTACCAATTTCCCTGGATTTAGCTCCTTTCCATTTAAGCTCTTGAACACAACATATATTAATATTTCGCCTAAATAATGTGTTCGCTAACTCTTGGCTGCGTCCGGTCAGAGAACCTATGTTCCAGGTTGCTATGCGCATGTTGTTTGCGCTGCGTCTTGATTCGTCGCTTGCAGGGGACGCCTTAGCATTTTTCGCATTTAATCGCATCTGACCGTCGCTTGAGGGGTACGCCCTAGCAGTTATATTCCTTCTCTTGTGCTGTGCTTTCATACTAGGAGATTGTTTTGTTTTGGCAGTGGGTTTTTTACGGCCGGTTGCCACCTGACGCCAAGACTGTCACCCTCTTCCAGGGTGTGAGTGCCGCCGTTGGCTCATTAAGAGTTCTTCCGCCGCCATCTCTTCTGAAGTGCTCCAGCCTAAGCACTTAGCACTAGTTGCGACCTCTACTCCGAATATGTCGAAGAAGCCCGCAGCCGGGGTTTGATAACGGAGTTGCCTTCTCCGGCCTGTTGGTCCGCGGACGGTATTTTATTTCCCGTCTACCCTGCGTCTTCATGACGCCGAGTGTTCCCCTATCCGCCGCCTGGGGACGCGTTCTCTAGGTGTGAGGCTCACCCGAGAAAGGTATGTACTTAATACTTAGATAAATCATAAAAAGGTTGCATGGTTTTGGACGGTTCTCTATGTACAAATATTAACTAGTAGAATGTTAATCCTTTGCACCGCAATATTGAGAAAAGAGTGAGATAAATACTAATTTAGGTTCAAGTAAACTAGTAATGAAAATGAGTGTAATGACAAACAAGACGATGGGAAAAGGCGACGATACCAATCATATGTACAAATGTAGACTTTGGCCTCCGCTTGACGCCATACCTACACTACGTACGTCACGCTCACGAATTGTTTGGGAGACAGGCATAATTTTTCTATAGAATTAATGTCACACAAAATCAACTAATTAATGTTGGATTAGCAAGCTGAAGTGGCAATGGGCAGGCCACATTGCGCGCAGAGAAGATGGCCGATGGGGTCGAAAAGTGCTCGAGTGGAGACCACGGACTAGCAAGCGCAGCGTAGGACGTCCACCCACAAGATGGACGGACGACCTTGTTAAGGCCGCCGGAAGACGCTGGATGCGGGTCGCTTCCAACCGGTACGAATGGAGGTCCAAGGGGGAGGCCTATATTCAGCAGTGGATGTCTTATGATGATGATGATGAATGTCACAGTCCCTACAGCGTTATGTCACCTGGAGACCGGCTACAATGACCAAAGCAGTTTGTATTGTTAATGTTACCTCCGGTAGGCAGTGGTGCTGCAGGCAGTAATAGTCCTGCGAGCCGTCGTGGTGGCACCACGTGCCGTCGGGGAAGTACGGGTCCAGGCCCTTGTCGTTGAGCTCCACTCGAGGCGCGTAGAAGCCGCCGCCCGCCGCCCGCCGGCAGAACACCGCGCACCCCATCCACATCCGAGCTACGATTTAACACGCATTTAATTATATACATGTTTTCTAAATTAAGTTTTGCACTTTTTAAGTTTTGCACTTTTTAAATTAAGTTTTCACTAATTTCCATTTGGGGTCAAATTAGTACAAAGTAAATATAAACCAAAGAGCTTGGCTTGATTTTGACCAATGCTTCGACTTTGACAACAATTCAACTTGTAGCTTTACAAAATGGGCTCCAGCGCATTAGAAATTAGTTATTTGTTTTACAAGGGGACAAAGAAATTCTACCAACAAACATAAGAAAACAACTCAAAATTTGCATTAGAGTAAGTACTTTTCTTCATATGTAAATAAAACGCAACTTTGCTACCTATCAGTTTTTGAAGTGCAAAGTAAGCCTTTCGGAGCTGGTGTGGTGAAAATATTTGATCGTCACCCGCGGCTTTTGCCGACATTATAGTCATTATATTTAGATAGGTTAGGCGTCTTACTGGGGTCGTGGGGCGCCTGCAGGCCGCCGCCGCGCGCGTCCAGGCTGTGCAGCACCGCCGCGTACTCCGCGCACTTGCGGGCAGCCAGCTCGCTTGCCGTCACCCGCTTCTTCTTACCGCACACCTGCACATAGGTACCACACAACTAATTACCGAATACAATATGGGTATTTAGATAGGCCTTTATGAATTAGGAATTATTAGCGTAATATGTATACGGTCAGCCAAGAAAGTGGTCTATCACTTTTCGACTCTATCATCTGATTGATAGAGTCGAAAAGTGGTAGACCACTTTCTTGGCTGACTATACAATGTACATATATTGGCCAGTGTCCGTGGTGGCCGATGATTTTATTTTTGGCTGCTGTACAATGTAAGTAAATATATCTAATAAAAGTTAGGCACATACAAAGAGCGTATACATAGAAGCTGTTTCATGTAACTACCCCGGCCCGTCCAGTAATTACAATTTAGAGTTTATTTAAATGAGTGTATTCATTGGAACGAGCCTCTTGCTTAATTAGATATCCAACTTCATATTTGTTCAATATCGATCTACTTTAGGAAATACTCGTGACATTTGTTGTTGTGGACCTAGGTATAGGTATTGATTATTTGTATGTATTATTATGTATACATACCAATTCCACTGTTAACCGCAAATCGTACGATAATTCTTATTGTATCCTAGTACCTACTACGCAGACAATTTACCTCTGACGTGAATTTATAAACTCCACTAGCGGTTTATTTACGCGTCATAATTTGGTTTAAGATTATAGGTAAGTGCGTCACATGATCGTCATATTGGATTTGGCGATTGTGACTCAATGAAATAAACAGTTTAATAAACGAATTATCGCAAAAGTTATTCATTCATTCATATTTTTATTCATATAACAATACAAGATTGAGTTCGAATATTAACATTAATGTACAATAAAATAACTAAAATTAAATAGCTATAAAATTCATGTCAAAAAAAAAATAACTTATCTTAAATAATAAACTAAACTATTTAAACTATTATATGGTCTATGTGTTATTGATGCTCTCACCTTATTACGTCATACCCGATGCCGGCACAGCGTGCAGCCCAAGCTACACGCGCTCCGCCTGCACCACTTATTTCTCAACTCTATGGGTGCTCACCTTAGAGTCGTCACAGATAACGACGTCATACCCGACGCCGTCGCAGCTCCCGGAGGCGCAGCCGCGGCGGCGCTCGCGGAAGCCGCGCGAGCGCAGCGAGCAGCCCGAGCGGCACGCGCCCTCCTGCCACGCGCCCCAACCACCTACACTGCCTCCGTTGGTGGTTCCTACTGCGCTCCAAAGACAAATTATAAGATTATATTAGCAATAAACGTATTTGTAATTACAGAAAAAACCTAGATGATAGTTTTGTAATAGAGAAAGCTATTGCTATAAAAACATCCTGCTATATAATAGCTACATAAATAATTTCTGAGGTAATAAATAAGACCAGTTTATAATAAGGTAAAAAAAAATACTACAAGAACGGAACTTTTTAGCATTGTTCCATAGGTTTTGGTTTCTTAAATGTTTTCAATTAAAGAGGCAAAATTAAGAAAAATATTTAATTCAGCTAGAATACGGGTTAAGGATGACTCACGATAGACCGGGCCGTGCCCGGGTCGAGGCGTTCGACGTATCATTTTCTATGAAGGCTGATCGGTGAGATCACGTGGTGGTTTCCATAGAAAACGAAGCGCCAGAAGTGGCCGGAAGCTCCGGTCCGACCCCAGCCCAGTCTAGCGTGAGTCATCCTTTACTTTGAATCTCTTGTCTCTTACTAATAGAATCTGATTTCGTCCATAGTAATATTAACGCGTGTAGGTATTCGTAACGTCTTCAAAAAGTTTGTACGCACCCGTGGTCGTAGTGCTCACTCCATTGGCGTTGCTTCCGTTGTAGCGCGGGGTACTGGATGTCACTGTTGGAGCTTTCGTTGTGATTTCTGCACCACCTGACGACACACATTCACCTCCCTGACACCACTGGAAGAAAACGGAGATTATACCACTTTAAGTTAGCTTCAAGGGTCTCACGCTAGAACGATCCCCAGGCCTAGGCCGGTCCAAACGTCCGGTCCGGTCCGACACTTCATTCTATAGAAAGCATCACGTGATCATCGATCACCCGTCATAGGAAAAAAGTGTCGGATGCCTCGCTCCGGACCCGGGTCGTTCTAGCGTGAGTCATAATATCCTTAACTTTATTAATGATTAAGTTATGTACCTAGTATAATCTACGACACTGTTCTCCACCGCAGCACTCCAGATATTTAGCAGTACAATACCTTAACCTACAGGTTCCATGAAAGTCCTTTGAATATGTGAAATACGTGCTAACACGTGGTTCTTAAGAAAACCGTTTGTTGTCTCCTTAGGTAAGCAGGGTTTCCGCGATCGAGATTTTCACTAGATGGCAGTACCGTGACGAGAGGTCTTTTTGACAACTGCTGTCAAAATCCACCAATAAAAAAAAACATGGTTAAATATTATTGGTGGATTATGACAGCTATAAATAGACCTCTCGCTACGGTGCTGTCATCTAGTGAAAAACTCGATCGCGGAAACCTTCACTGGATTTCCACCATGTTAGAGCGTACCATATGATGTCCGCAGGGAGTACCGGGCAGCGCAGGGCCGGCGTAATAGAAGCCGGCGCGGTGCGGCGTGCGGCACGCCAGCTGCTCGCACAGCGACGCGGCGGGCGCCGTCGTCGGCGCGGCGTCTGCGTCGCGGAGTAACACCTGCAAATAATACAACACATTTGTACGGTATCGTTGACGGTAATAGGTAAAAAAACTGAATGTCTCGCGGCGGCTTGATGATGCGGAGACTTCATGCTTTGCACGGGTTAACAAATACACCTAAACCTTCCTCAAGAATCACTACTGATATATACAGTTGTTGAGTTTATCGCGAACAAACACACAACACAAACAGACAGACGTGGCGAGGGACTTTGTTTTGTAAGATGTAGTGATTTAATCAAGTTAGTTAGCGAAGTTGTGAGAATATGCGCAACCGCTATGCGTCAACCTGGCGTCAACACAATAACACGTCGCAATGCGGCTGGCCCATATCAAAACCCAGTAAGTGCTTCAGAACAAATTTTACAGGAGAGCGTAAAAACTGCTTGATGGATAACCACGCTAAAACCTAGTACTTATGTCTCAGTCCCTTATTAGGTTTTGATATGGGATTTGTGACTTGCTGAGTTTTACAATGGTAAACCGTCACTAGACATGTTACTTACTAGGTTAGGAGGTATCAAAGTCTCTGTTATTTAAGCCGATATTGAAGCAGGTGTCTTTCTAATTGGATAAGGACTTACTAGGTGGGTCCAAATAACATAAAAAATTAAGTTTGAGAAATTTGTATCTTATAGGTTTTGATATGGGACAGCCGAATGGCTGTAGCAAAGAGAAGATAAACGTTACTATAATTATTACAGTATAACTGTCCAAACTGCGAATATCATACCTCGCACTGCTTCTTAGCGCCCCACACCAGCCCGGGCGCGCCGCCGAAGCGCTCGTGCCGCAGCTCCTCCTCCGCGCCCTCCACCTCGGGCTCCTGGCCGTCCAGCAAACACGTCGCCCACCTGCCCGATCAACACACTTTGTCCACATTAACTCTACTTAAGGCCACATCTGGGTATTTTCTTAACGTTTACTATAGAATATAGACTGAGGCTGAACAAGTTTTGCAATGGGGCCAACCCTGGAGTTTCAAATACATATAATTCAATCCAATTCCATCTTCAATGTATGACTTATTGCACCTACTTGACTTGCTTCAAATGGGAGAAGTTCATGATATCCGACTACGACAAACTAACTTTAGTGCTAATAACATTAACTGCGTCGTGTTGCCAATATTTTTTGCAAGGCGTTTTAAAAATATTGTGATAAGGACCCCTATTCGACAAGCGACGTTTGACGTATCGTGTTGATCTCCCGTTGATGTGGGAAAAATCATAAGTTCTGGAATACGTACAATGTCAAAATTTGACATTAACAATCCACAGTTAAGGTGACAAGCAAACCAAACCGAACCACCCTTAGTTTAAAGTTGAGTTTTGGTTGTACCAAATGATATTATCCACCGTTGATGGAATCAACACTCAGTATGCAATAAAATCAACTGTTGATTTGACGTGGATGCGAAATCTGACAGTTGTATATGTCGAATTTGGCCCAAGATTGTCAATACCCTCACCCTAGGACCCTGAGCCCTCCTGACCAGGGACTAAAGGGAGATCGCGACGTGCGTCCCGCGCACAAGTGTGCGTGGGCACGTGTGTAGTCTACGCCTACGTGGTGCATGCCTAGGCTGGAATACGCTAGGATGGAGATCATGGAAGTGTTAATAATGTGAGCCATACTGTAGATCGGCGACTACTCGCGCGCTGCAGGGCGACCAGGTGGCCTCGCCGTGCGTGCCGCGCGACGGCGACATGATGTAGCCGTCGCGCGCGCACGTGTTGCCGGCGCCGTCGTGGTGCATGCCGAGGCTGGAAAACAACACACCTGTTATACACCCTTGATCCTTGCAAGCGCAAGATTTTTTTCCTATATGTGTGCACACTCAATAGGGCCGACGACTGCTGCGAGCAGTCAATTACGAGTAAGGCACAGTTTTGGGAACGAATATATATCATGTGGGTGTCATTAGTGCGGGTTTGGTGCGGGTTACATTAACGCACAATTGACAGGTGGCTAATGTAATTCCGCAGAATATGTATTAAAATTCCCATTTTAATGAACGGTTTTATGATAATCCTGAAGTTGAGAGCAAGAATACTGTACCTACATATAAAGTAGTTCTGTGACTTCTGTGGCATGGAATAAGACAAGAACATTAATAGGTAAGTATTAAATAATTGTTAAAGCAGACTAATTAGATAATGATCCCTTATGTCCATCTTGTAACTCCTTAAAATACAACTATTGTCAGTCGATTTCGAAAGGTAAAATGTTTCAGTTCGATATACGTAGTAGCCGCCTATTAAAAGGAACATCCTTATCAAGTTACAAGATGGGCCTTAAGGACAGCGACAGACTTATGTCCAATCTCATGCGCGAGGATGTAGACGGAAGTGAAGCCAGCGGAGGGGTAGGGCCGGCCCAGCATGTCGGAGGCGCCGAACTCGGCCACGACGCAGGCGTGCGCGGGCAGGCACACGCCGCCCACCGGCGCCAGGCCCATCGTCACGCCGTTGCGACGACCGCCTTCTTCGGAGTACAGGTCCAAGCTGGAAGTTTAGAGCGTCTCGTCTGTAAGCTTTTTACCCAACTTTGGGAAATGTGGCAAAATGTCCAATTTGAAGGGCTGGAATTAACTTCATAGCATATGCATATTAGGTACCTAGCTATAATAAAATTAGCATGCTTCTTTGCTCAATCATGGTCAACTCTCCATTATAGAGAGCAGATACACTGATGCACTGATACTTAAAGGCCAGGCCCAGTTGCACCAACCACATTTGATAGACTGATCTGAAGAAAACGATTGATTAAATTTTCAGTCAGTTCATCAGTTTTACTGTAAAAAATTACATATACAATTAAATTTAGCGAACGCTTTACCATTGACAGTTTGGTGCAACTCACCCAAACTCCACGTTAGTTGAGAAAGTATGGCCAAATAAACAAAACTTTAACACAGTTTTACGATATTTAATCATGATTTGATTATTTTTTCTCAACAGTTCACATTCACACAGGTCCATTTTTCCTTTGATAGACAGTTGCCGGGAGATATTTACCCTTCAAGGCAAAGTTGTACGGTTTGAAGGTAGTCCTTATTACAAAACCACCAACTATGGTGAAAGATTGCCAAAACGTTGTTTACCCTGACAGAAGTAAAGCCATGTCCCAATGGTCCGGATCGTTGTCATCTTCAACGTTGAGGGACCGTTGGTACGCGCAGAAGGAGTCCAACAGGCGTCCGCGCTCGGCGTGCCGCGAGAGCGCCGGAGGCTGCGCGCGGAGCAGCGTCAGCCGCACCAGGGACAACTGGATGTGTGTGCCGAGGGACCAGTGCTGGTATAGCGCTTGCACCTGAAATGTGAAGGATTGTGGCGTTGATTTCAAGCTGATTACAATAGGTTAATCTTTATGGCGCTGTCACACTGGCTCGCACCACGATACTTACTTTAATCTTTGGTCGTACCGTTTGCTGAATGCAACTGACGTCATTTGCATGTGGTGTATATGCAAATATATAATATATATGTAAAAACATTGCCACCGCGGCTACATGCAGTCCTTTCGTGACGGTAGATGTTGTGCAGGTGTACTTTACAATCAATTACACATGGTATATAGGTACGTATTATGTAACCATTAATTGTGTATGGGTTAAAGTTAGGTAGTCCTCGTTGCATACTTACTGTAGTTTAGTTTACCGCAGCTTGGAGACCTGCTGGATGCCCATTGAACTCATTTCTCAGTTAGGTGCAATTTCTGTATGACCCATGCCATGTTAGGAGTCCTACCTATTGAATCGATTACTTATTCGAAATAAAAACAACAACCTTCGCAAAAAATAGTTAAGTACCTACCTATAGGTCATAAATAAGTGTGTCCTTTTATTAGGTATCTACTCGTATTATCGATAACATTACCTTGGAGCGAATTACCAAACAACCAATCAATGGAAGCATTAGCATTAGGAGATGTAATAGAAACCGCTACCTGTTGTTTCTATTCAATTCATGGACAATTCACGGATCAATAGAGACATCAGATATCGCTTAGGTATTGTAACCTGTGTAACGCTGTAAGCCGAGATTACATTATGCTAATTATATTCTATTATGGAGGTGTCTATAAGGTGTGTAATGTTATTAATACATAAAGGCATTAATTAGGAATTGCGACACTTGATAGATTAGGTTAAGATATTAGCTAGAGGTGGTATTAGAGGTATATATATAGAGGTACATATGGTATGGTGTATATAGGTATATATAGGTAATACTTATTGAAATTGAGAACAGCAATGAATATCATTCAGAAATAAGGCAGAACCAAAAATGTTAATCTATTACAGGTAAACGGTACTTACTCCATTAATATACGCCAATAGCATATCCCTCAATTCAGTCTCCTTGTAATTAAAGTACGGGTTGAAAGTCTTGTAGGCCGCCTCGTCGAGGAACAGGGCGATCTCGATGGTGTAGCTGGAGGGGGGCGGCTTGTGCGGGTAGGCGCGCGCGCGGGGGCGGCTCGGGCGCGGGCGCAGCGTGCGGGCGTCGTCGCGCGGCGCGCGCGGCGGCGGCGCGCGCCGGATCACGTGCGCCGCGCGCCCGCCGTCCGCCGCCCGCCCGACGCCCGCCGGCAGCGGCCGGACCTCGTATGTCGAGTTGTCTACGACGATCAGGCCGTGCTGGAATTGGGGAAATATATCGGAAAAATAATGTTTCAGACTAATCAGCGCACTCAAATTCACAATTACTAGTACGGTTGTTAGGGCTGTTACGGTTTCGTAATGTTTACATTACGTAAACCTTTAGGTTTACTTGATATTGTTAAAATTACAATTTTCTAAATTGCTGAATTACACTGGAAAATCAGACGGATGTCGGTGAATATGAATGGAAGATCGTCATTATTAATAAACGTTAATGTGGGTTGATGCCCCTAAATCAATCAATAACTCATCGATACAGCAGTACATTTTGTACCTAATTGATTGTAGTCAAGTGGATTATTTAATGTAAAGCAATGATATATTACATCAATCAATGTTTGAGAATTGACAAGCACAAATGATCGTTTCGAGGACCCTTCATGTATGTATTAGTCTCACTCTCTTCTTTCTCACAAATATGTTTCCTGTGTAACAAGGCCGTCAACGGCGTTGGCATACGCAGTTGACGCGCTGTATACACGGTTCAGTTATTTTTTAGGCATCCTGTATCAACTCATACAAAGAAACAAGGCCGTCAACGGCGTTGGCATACGCAGTTGACGCGCTGTACTATCCTATACACGGTTCAGTTATTTTGTAGGCACCCGGCCTGTATCAACAGAAGAGACGCGGATGCTACCGACAGGCAGAGAAGCGGTTACGGCCTCGACGCCGGCTTGCTGATAGTGGCGGTGCGTGGCGTTCGCTCTCCTACCTCATGCTGAACATTCTATACTAACCTATATATACGGGAGACGTACCAATGCATGGTCCTTGCAGGCGGAGAAGGCGGCGACGGCGTCGACGCCGGCGTGCTGGAAGTGGCACGAGGCGTCCACCGCCGACAGCGGGGCGTCGCGCCCGTGCTCCGACCACACGCCGAATGCGCGCGCCACTAGCCGCCGGTTCGGGACCAGGCGTAGGGAGAAACTCCTGTAAAGATAATCATTCCAATATTTATAATCTCGATATAGGGTTGCGTAGTACGGCTTGATTATAAAATTTATAATGTCAATAGCCATTTTGCAGCTGGTATTTGGATTAATACCGGATGCGGGAGAAGACTGTAGGAAATTCATTTCCGCCAAAATACTTAGGCTTTATTTCTTATTTTTGACAACAATGTGCAAGCAAGACGCTATTACATGCAACTGACCTACACCCTCGCCTACATTGATAGGTATATAGGGACTGGCTTTACGGGCAATAATAATGAGGCATGACAGATAGGGGCCAGTACAGCGGTGTGAAACCGCTACAACCTGATTGGTTGATGAGTTCACATCATGCGCGCGATTGGTTGACGAGTTCGCATTACGCGCGCTATTGGTCGCAACTATTTGCGTTAGACTGCACGATTGGATGGAATTCGTGAGTAACACCGCTGAACTAGTTTCCATTTTTAGTACCCCATTAGCCCATCCTTAGATATTATACGTCAATGCTCGCCTAGGCTAGGTACTAGTCCAGGAGCAAGATGTCAGTATAACTGTAGACGTACTTACCGACCGAAAGCATCGAAGCTGTACGGAACGGGCACATCGTCGCTACCGCCGCTTGACTGCTGGGCCTCACGCGGCAGCAGCGCCGGCAGATACACCACTTGCACGTCGGTAGTTTGCTCGGCGCCCTCGCCCAGCCACCAGCTCGGGAGTTGTAATAGGTCCTGAAATACGCCGGATTCCAGTTATATTGCTGAAAAGTTTGAAATGAAGGTAATCACTGCAGATTTGCTCGCGTCTAATGAAAAATCATCCCTACAGGGACAAAACTATAAACTTTATTGTTTTCATGTTGGTGTACAGGAGCACATTCTGATTAATCATTTCTTATTTGGTATTAGTATGTTCCAGCATGATATATATGATACTTACCTTTGCTACATCTAAAACTAAAAAAGACGTTGAGCATTGCTCTGAAATACTTTATTACTAATAGGTAGCTGTATTGTATCTAGTATGTAAATGAAAAGGAACGATGAAACATGGATAAATATGAAATATAGACATAAGACGACGACGATACAGACGATATAGACGAGTAGGAATAAGACGTATAAGATTTCTAATTATAGTAAATGCCGCTTAACTATAGATATAGGTCCTATACAATAATTATGTTACCTATCTGATACCGTATGCAGTTTTTTTAGCCGTATTTCAATTCAGGTGTGAAATCGATTATTAACATGGTAGTCTATTTTTACAAGCTATAAGTAATATACATACTTACAAGCTTTTATTTAACTTGTTAAGTTAAGTATGTAATAAATAGGTTAAAGTTGGTTACCTACTTAGCACCACTAACCCGGGATTAACCGGTTAAACCTGGAGTTACCATGGATACCAGTACAATACTCGTACTTATTAAGTGGCGCTTAAGTTAGTTAGTGGGTCAAATCTTTGAAGTTAAAGACCCGTTTCCCGATTTCCGATTTAGCTTTACACATAAATAAATTTAAGTCGGGTGACAATGCAATATTATGGTACCACCGAGCTGATCTGATGATGGAGACAGGAAATGGCCATAGGAACTCTGTAATGAAACAACGCAACCTGTGTTTGGGTTTTTTTAATTGTCTCGAAGCCTGAGGGAAAATAAGTACAGCCAGCGATAGTAAAATTTTTGTCAAAAAACTTACTTAAAGGTCTAATTAGCTTCAAGCTAGGTAAATTTCACCATAACAATCGGAAGGCTGATTTAAGCGGCGTTTACTCTCATTAGAAATCTTATACGTCTAAACCACTTTACAAGCAAAACTAATTTACTTACATAGGGAACTCAAATTATGCCTGTACCTATTATCTCACAAATCTCACAATGGAGATGCGTGTTTTTATCGGATTAGTCGTGGTCCCCGAAACCTCGAGTTCGAGTTTAACGTTTCGCGTGTAATAATCATCAGTCATCGTAAATTTTATAGCATTTTTGGTGCAGCGGAGTGGGGTTATTCCGTTGCACAGAAAATGCTATAAAATGTATGATGTCTGGTAAAGATTATACTAATGTCAAGGTATTACGGCTTGTTTTGTTAATAGGTATTCGACAATCCTATCACTGACCCAACCGCTTATTTGCTTATTTTTAACATTTATGTATGAAAGACTAGCTGTTGCCCGCGACTTCGTCCGCGTGGAATCTTATCTTCAACATTTTACATCTTTAGTACCTATAATTTTCATATCCAAGCAATGTTGAAATTAAGTACTTTTCTTTATTAGCAAGATGTATGAAGTTTTAAGTCAAGTGGATTTTGATGTTGGTTGCTGAAATTACTTTTCTTGTATTCTCATAATAGGTAGGTAACCTATGCCCTTATACTAAGATTCAAGTTCCGCATTCCGCACTCACAAAATATCTGATCTCCATACAAACTTTCAACCCCTTTCTCACCACCTTGGGGGATGATTTTCAAAAATGCTTGAATTAGTTTTCATGTTTTTAATTTATTACCTTTTTTCCAAAAAGTTAAAGTTCCTAGCTTAAAATTAAATTTACACCCCAAGACGAATTTTCATCACCTTTTTGGGAATGAAGGGATTGAATTTCCAAAAACGATGCAATTACTTTTTTTTGTAATCGGCTATTATGTCTTTCTAAGAAGTTTTAAAGCATTTGTAATGGATTCAAACTTTAAACCCCATTTTAACCCTGTTAGGGGATGAATTTTACAAATCGCTGAAATCACTTTTATTGTCTTCTAATAATATACCCAAATAACCCAAATACAAAGATTCAAATCCCGCGCTCGAAAAAATGCATGATATCCATACAAACATTCAACCCCGTTTTCACCACCATAGAGGATGAATTTTCAAAAACGCTGAAATTAGGTTTCTTGTATTTTAATATAATACCTTTTTACAAAGTTTCAAGTTCCTAGCTTCAAATAAAATTTGCACCTGAAGACGAAATTTCATCCCCTTTTTAACCCCCTTAGGGGTTGAATTTCCAAGAACGTTGCAATTACTTTTTTTTTGTAATCGGCTATTATGCCTTTTCTAAGAATTTTCAAAGCATTTGTAATGGATTTAAACTTTGAAACCCATTTTAACCCTGTTAGGGGATGAATTTTACAAAACGCTGAAATTACTTTTATTGTCTTCTAATAGTATCCCCAAATACAAAGATTCAAGTCCCGCGCTCGAAAAATGTTTGATATCCATACAAACTTTCAACTCCTTTTTCACCACCTTAGGGGATGAATTTTCAAAAATGCTGAAATGAGTTTTCTTGTATTTTAATTTAAAACGTTTTTACAAAGTTTCAAGTTCCTTACTTAAAATAAAATTTGCACCCGCAGACGAACTTCCATCCCCTTTTTAACCCCCTTAGGGGTTGAAATTCCAAAAACGTTGCAATCACTTTTTTTTGTAATCGGCTATTATGCCTTTCTAAGAAGTTTCAAAACCATTTGTAATGGATTCAAACTTTCAACCCCTTTTTAACCCTGTTAGGGGATGAATTTTACAAAACGCTGAAATTGCTTTTCCTGTCTTCTAATAATATCCCTAAATACAAAGATTCAAGTCCCACACTCGAAAAAATGTTTGATATCCATACAAACTTTCAACCCCTTTTTGTTCACCTTAGGGGTTGAATTTTCAAAAACGCTGAAATTAGTTTTCTTGTATTTTAATAATATATCTTTTAACGAAGTTTCAAATTCGTAGCTCAAAAGAAAACTTTAACCCCATACAAACTTTCATCCCCTTTTTAACCCTGTTAGGGGATGAATTTTACAAAACGCTGAAATTACTTTTATTGTCTTCTAATAATATCTCCAAATACAAAGATTCAAGTCCCGCGCTCGAAAAATTTTTTGATATCCATACAAACTTTCAACCCCTTTTTCACCACCTTGGGGGATGAATTTTCTAAAACGCTGAAATTAGTTCTCGTTCTTGTCTTTGAATTTGATACTTTTTTACAAAGTTTCAAGTTCCTAACTTAAAATAAAATTTGCACCCGAAGACGAACTTTCATCCCCTTTTTAACCCCCTTAGGGGTTGAATTTCCAAAAACGTTGCAATCACTTTTTTTTGTAATCGGCTATTATGCCTTTCTACGAAGTTTCAAAGCATTTGTAATGGATTAAAATTTTCAACCCCTTTTTAACCCTGTTAGGGGATGAATTTTACAAAACGCTGAAATTACTTTTTTAATACAGTTGCTCAAAAAGTGCTACTTTACGTAGCTGTTTAGCGTGCGGAAAGTTGGTTATCTCGAACTAGTGCTTTTTACTTTTCCAATTTTTTTAAATTTATATTTGTTCCAATTCACGACTACTTATTGATGAGTGTTAATATTAGTTTCCTTTAAACGTCGTAATCAGCATAAAAACCTACCGTCAATGTAAGAATACGAAAAATATTACATATTTCATATTTAATTACTTACCTCTTCATCATTATAACACGTTTATTTTTTAATATTCAATATTGAAAATTCCGTTCTTAATAAGTTGACTGAATGGAACGGAATAGCTGCCAAACGCCCATAGATATAATATACTTAAAGACGACGTCTAACCGAGCTGTCACTGTTACCACTTTTGCTTAGTGTACGATTAACAATGTTTTTCTTATTTTTTCGCAACTGTATTAAAAAACGTCGTTCGATACACGTGCGGAAATGTCATTCTTCACTCGTCCCGAGTCATGCCACTCGCCTGCGGCTCGTGGCAAGATATCTCGGTACTCGTGAAGTAATGATCGACATACCTTCCGCACTAACATCGAAATGTACTATTCCTGTCTTCTAATAATATCCCTAAATACAAAGATTCAAGTCCACCACTTGAAATTTTTTTTGATATCCATACAAACTTTCAACCCCTTTTTCACCACCTTAGGGGATGAATTTTCAAAAACGCTGAAATTATTTTTTTTGTATTTTAATAATATATATTTTTACGAAGTTTCAAATTCCTAGCTTAAAAGAAAACTTTAACCCCATACAAACTTTCATCCCCTTTTTAACCCCCTTAGGGGTTGAATTTCTCAAAATCGCTTCTTATCTCTTGTACACTTTATAAATGCCATCTGGTGTGCAAATTTCAACTTTCTGGCTTTTGTAGTTTCGGCTCTGCGTTGATGAATCAGTCAGTCAGTCAGTCAGTCAGTCAGTCAGTCAGGACACTTGCATTTATATATATAGATAGATAAGTACATATGTGAGGCGACATAAGACTGCTGTTAGCTTTTGTATTCTTTCTGCGAAGACTACGCCAGCGATCTCGCTGAATCTATAAAAGGTACGTGCTTAGCATTGTTAAGAAAAGACGAGATCTATAGGCGACATTACAGAGCTCTTACTAAACTAAATAAAATACAATATCCAGTGTGTACGAACGTCCACATCATTTGCGTATCTAAAAGCTGTAGATAGTTTAAAGCTTAAGCATAACCCACGCACTTTATCTACGATGATCTATAGCTCACTCACCGCAGATTTTATTTGCGAAATCTTGTAATCTATCAATATAATCCCGGGTACTTGCTCAACAATGCAATCAATGTAGGTATCAGGAACGCGTCGAAGTGTCAACAAGGAATTGATAAATGCGGCTTATGCGGCGGTAATCGGGGTCGTCGGTGAGTCGGTGACAAATGGCGCGATTCGGGAAATGAATTAGACATTCACTAGATATGAAATAGTAACGATATGTGACATTCCACGACAAAAGGTACCTTATGGCTGAAATAATATTGGAGCGGCGTTAATAATAGTGCAAGCGCCAACCGCCATACCTACCTACCTTTTGCCGTGGAACGTCACATATCGTTACTACCTATTTCATGTCTAATTCATTTCCCGAATCGCGCCGAAAGCGTCGCGTTCGCGGTGTGGGGCCGCCGCCGCCGCCCGGCTCCCGCCCGCCCCCGCCCTGTTCCCACGCTTATTCACATCATTTAATTAATAAGTAATCCTTCGCTAAACGGTCTCCGGACTAGTGTTGGCGCCAAGAGTTTATTTGCTCCCGATTCACTCACCACAGGCGTGTTTACACAACAAATGTTTAATGACTTCTTAACACGAAATGTAACTTTCTTCTCCTGACAACTTAATATAAAAAGCTAAGGTCTGTGATTGATGAGATGATGAGCCGCATTTCTTTCTTTAATTTCAATGATAATTTTGTGCTTTTCATTCCGTGTATTTAAAAGGAGCCACTGAGTAAAATAGTCGCGGCAAGTCACTCAAACTGATGGAGGTTAGTGAAACCGAAATCGACACCACATGAGTCAGCTAAGTGCAGCTTCGACATTAGCGGATGCGAGCGAAGTAAAGGGGAAAGTAAAACTATTTGTTTTTCTTTTTCTTCGAAGCTAGACAATGGGATTCCAGTGAATTATCTGCTTCCACAGCTGCGACGCAATCGCCGAACTTAATAAGCTATTACTTCAATTTCGAAACTCGGTTGTTACGTTACGTTTGAATGTGATGGATAATGAAAGTGTAGCGCCATAGATCGCGATCACGCGAGATATGCGCTCGGCTCGGCTCTACGCCTGTCTGTACCTACTGGGCGGCAGCAGCACTCGACACTCCACTTTGATCATGAATCATCGATAGACCCAATTGAATAACATCGATCTACGTGACGTTTACGCTGCGAACCGTACGTGATGCCGCGCCGAATCGGCTGAACTCAATTAAATTATGTAACTTACTTTTGAACCAATTCTGCGAAAGTGGTTTGCAACATATTTACCCCCTTTCACCCCGCACGAATTACTATTGCGTAACGTTACTTGGGAATGTTATGGTTACAGACGTGCTTAATAGACACTACTTATTTCATTTAATTTTATTGCTTTTATGCCATTACGTTACGCAGTTCATTGGGATCTACAAAAGCGGTCCACTTTTGCTGCCCACGTGAGCTGCTATGTAACGAGCCATTCAATACTTAAATATTCTTCAACAAAGGCTTTAACAAGAACTTTTGAATAATTTAAAAGGATTTGACGTATTTTTGGGGACTTTATTATTTTTAATGAAAGACATATTTACTTTAGACACGAACAGTAAGTACCTAAATACAGTAAAGTAAATAAAGCATATGCTTGAAAAATCACGGTCACGGATTGCAGTATCATTCAGTTCAACATAACGTTACACTTGACCTTAGCTCTGCAAAATTTTACGAGATGTAAGTAGGTATTTTATTATTAACTTGCTTTTACTTACCGGCATGCGAAGCTGCCGTAAACAATAGATAGGTATTAGGTATTGGAAAGCACCATAAAACGGTTATACCTACGTGTAGGTAGTCGACATACATATATGTATTTAGAACATATTATACTTACGAGTTTATCCCTGACATTCAAGAAAATCTGATCTGATCTGATTGTTTAAGCTTTCATGTCATAACATACAATATATAATATACAATAAAATAATTGACACAAAATTTTAATAAATAGATACCGAAAGTAGCTATTAAAGCAAACAAGTATGTATTAGGTAACCCTACTTACCTAAACATCCAGTATGAACGTAAAATAAAAGCTACTAATAAAACTTGAAAAACTATTGAATACGAAAAAATATTAAGTTTCGCACAAATTACTACAATGACTAATGATGAATTTTATAGTACGATACTAAGATATTATACATCATATGACATAAAACATACAACAAGACATATATGATGTAACATTTACGAGTACTTTAATGCAATTTACATTTAAAACTGATATGAAATCCGCCCGCCCTAGAGCGACTTACAGGAAAATGCGCAGGGGCAGAAGCGCGCGCGCGCAGCACTAGCAGCAGCGCCGCGGTCACCAGGTTCACTCTCATCGCCATGCCGCACTGGCATTGCACTTCAGCCAACTGATACTCCACTCTCGCGCACCACTTTATAAACTCGCACTCGGAAACCGCATGCAGGTGCTTTGAATATCGAAGACGCGATGCACCGCGCGAACCGACCCGACCGTTGTTACCGCGCGATTAGAGCGCGTACACTTATGCGGCGCCAGCTACCGAATAACCATCGAGCCCCTACACCTTTCGCACCTCCGAGAGAGAAAGTCGGTAGGAAAGTGCAGATTTTGGCTGTCATGACACCGCCTACGCGCGTCCCTCCGGGACATCGACGACACTCATCCATCACCCCGGCTCCGAATACTAAAGATAGACGGCATGGTTTCTAGACGAACATGCAAATGAATCCGTTACCCTCTGACTCAGCCGCTGACCTCGTATTTTAATTGGAACACTTCATATGTAGCCCTCTACCTGTCATCCCAAGCCTCGAGCAACCCTACTATAATAATAGTCATTAAAAAGTTTTTACAAGAATTCGAAAATAAAAATTGTTGGGCGCGCGTATGCATCATTTAAGATTATTAACATGCGCCGACAAATCATCAGTATTATTGACAGAGAGCGATAACAAGTAAGGTCAACTTGACCTCTTTTCGCAGCAAAGGTGATAAGCAGTAATGCAAGCGATTGATGATTTTTTCAAATTTAATTCTACGTACCACGAACGTTCGGGTTTAATGCACTGGCAGTTAATTTTATTTCCTTGAATGTAATAATACAAAAGTCTACATTATCTACGCGATTGGAGTGGTATGTATGTTGTATTGTATTGTATTGTAGCTCGGGCGATTTTCCGCAACTCGACGTCTTGCGCCTATTTTGCGTGATAGGGGGTGGGCTAGTCTTGCCAGCCCAGCTCCTCGAGGAATCCTATCAAACCTTTGATGTTGAGTAGGACCTCGGGGAGGTCACTCGGGGATCCGAGATGTTTTGCCCTGTATGGGGCCAATCCGCTGCATTCCAACACCACGTGAGAGGCTGTTTCTTCTTCCTCCATGCATCCACGGCATAGGGGACTGTCTGTGACACCTGTTATAAAAAGATGTTTGTTAAAAAGTCCATGACCTGTTATGACACTGGTTACCATACTCAGTCGAACCTTTCCTAGTTGAAGGAGCGCCCTTGTGAGCTTACCGTTCATGCTAGGCATGGCCTGCTTGGCCTGTCTGCATCCAGTTTGGTTTAGCCAGTGTTCTGTGTGTAGTTTCCCTGTACGTGCCAGCAGCATTGAGCGTACCTTACTAAACGGTATCGGGAGGATCGGTTCCGGGCCTATCGCCCCCGCACCCGATCCTTGTCTGGCGAGCTCGTCCGCGGCGTCGTTACCTCGGGATCCACTGTGTCCTTTGATCCATTGTAAGGTGATCTTATTGTTCTGACATACCTCCATTAGTCGTTCGTGGCATTCGTGTATAAGTTTGGATGTGACTATATGGCTTTTTAGGGCCATTAAGACTGCTCTGCTGTCGGAGAGTATGCGGATGGAGGATCCTACTACCTTCCTTGCAGTGATGGCAGCCGCCGCGTTAATGATGCCCATGCACTCAGCCTGGAATACCGAGTTATGGGCTCCTAGCGGAGTGGTGATTGACATGTTCAGGTCTTCTGAAAAGGTTCCAGAGCCTGATCCGCTGTCTGTTTTGGACCCATCAGTGAAGATTCTCAGCTCCCGGGGATTGAGTCCTTCGTAGTTGTCGTCCTCAAATAATTGTATTTTGTACCTTTTGTCAAAGATGGCTTGTTTGTGAATTCGATCCGTGCCCGCCATGAGCACTGGAAATTCGCTGTATACTTTTTCCAGGCATGCTGTGTGAAGAGCTCCTGTGGTGTTAGACCATATATTGAGGGTTCGTAACCTTACCGCTGAGAGACTGGCCTCTTGTTGTATGTGTAGGTGCAGCGGTGAAAGGTTTAGCATGACCTCCATGGCTGCAGTCGGAGTGGACCTCGTGCAGCCAGTGGTGGCCGCGCATGCGAGCCTCTGGAGTCTTTGTAGCTTGTCTCGTACGTTGCCTAGGTTTGTTCTTGGCCACCAAACCAGAGCACCGTAGCAGAGTAGGGGGCGGATTATAGTCTTATAGAGCCAAAGGGTAATTTTCGGGTTGAGTCCCCACCTCTTACCAATCATCCTTCTGCACTGCCAGAAGACTACTCCCGCCTTGTCTATGCGTTTGTTGATGTGATTGTTCCAGTTGAGTTTACTGTCGAGCGTTAGCCCTAAGTACTTAACTTCGTCGGTCAGCTGTAGCTCAGTCTGGAAGAGTGTTGGTCTGGTAAAGTTGCCAAGTGCCCTTTTATTGGTGAACATTACCATTTCTGTTTTGGTGGGGTTAACTGATAGGTCAAAATCTCTACACCAGCGTTCTACGATCCGAAGAGCTGCCTGGGTGAGGTCGCATACTGTACTGGCAAATTTACCTGATATTAATATTGCCAGATCATCAGCGTAGCCTATTGTGTAGAAGTGTTCCTCGTTCAGTTTGGTTATGAGGTTGTTGACTACTAGGTTCCACAACAGAGGTGAGAGAACTCCCCCTTGAGGGCATCCTCGCACCGCCGCTACGGCCTGCGGTTCACCTACATACCTTATTGTCCTTTGATTTAGCATGTTCATGATCCACTTTATTAGTCCAGGTTCAGCGCCGTGGCTTTCCAAGGCGTTCCCTATACTGGAAAAGTGAGTCTTGTCAAAAGCGCCCTCTATGTCAATGAAAGTGCCGAGGCACATTTCTTTGCCGTGGATGGCTCTCTCAATGCGGCTTACAACCATGTGAAGAGCCGACTCCGTAGATTTACCTGAGCTGTACGCGTGCTGGTTGTTGTGCATCGGTATGTTCTTTAGCGCCCGGTCCCTCAGGTCCCTGTCGCACAGTTTTTCCAAAGTTTTCAGCAGGAATGATGTGAGACTGATGGGCCTAAAGGATTTGGCAGCTGTGTAGTCGTTCTTACCTGGTTTAGGTATGAATACCACATTCACATCTCTCCATCTCCTGGGCACGTACCCCCAGGCTAGGCAGGCTGCCATGATGTCGGTCAGGGTTTCCTGGATGAGTCCTAGACCCCACTGTAGGAGAGCGGGGAAGATCCCATCCGGACCAGCCGCCTTGAAGGGATGGAAGCTGTCTATGGCCCACCTGAGTTTCTCAGCCGTGACGACTCTGTGCGCCATTTGCCAGTTGTTGTCCGTTGTACTGTATTCCTCGTCCTGCTGATCTGCATCGGCGAGACTTACGCATCCTGGAAAGTGAGTTACCAGGAGAAGGCGTTGGGTCTCTGCAGGGCTAGATGTGTATGTGCCATCGGGTTTACGCAGTGAGCCCAATTGTGATGTGGGCTTGTGCGCTAAGGTTTTCCTCACCCGGTTGGCGTGGTCAAGTGTTTCAATGCTGCTGCAGAAGTTCCTCCATGACAGGGATCTCCAGTACCGCAATCTCTTTTTGTACCTGGCCTTGGCTTCGTAGTAGTTTTCCCAGTCCACCTCAGCCGTTGTGTTCATGGCCCTGTTGAAGAGTCTTCTTGTTTTCCCCCGGAGTCTCTCCAGTTCTGGGCCCCACCACTGGTGACCCTTTATGGCAGTCTTTGCCGGTGGTTTTAAGGGGCACGCCTTGTGGTAGCTGTCTACGAGGGTATCAGTTAAGATATTTACCTGCTGTTCTATCTGAGCCGGTTCCCGAAGGTCATCCCTCGGTGGAAGCCGGTCAAGGCTTTCCCCTAGGACCTTCCTAAAAGTGGCTCGGTCCATTTTCCTGGGATTCCTCCGGGCGGTTGGTGTGTCTCTAGATGCTAGTAGATTGAAGCGAATCCACCTATGGTCTGAGCAGGAGGCCTCCTGGGAGACGTGCCATCCCATAATTAGTTCACTGACCTCCTCCGAAGCCAGAGTCAGGTCGATAATCGTCCTGCATCGTTTGTTTACAAATGTTGGTTCAGCGCCTATATTTAGAATGTTTAGATTAGTAGTCACAAGATATTCAACAAGTGTCTTACCTCTGTTGTTGCTGGTCTCCATTCCCCACAGTGGGTGGTGTGCGTTGGAGTCGGCCCCGATGATTATTGCGAGGCCTGATCTCTCGCAGTGGCTGACCAGTCGTTGTAGTTCGGCAGGCGGTGGCTCGTCCTCTCCAGGCATGTACGCCGAGGCAAGGACTAGGTCGCGACAGCCTGTTGGCAGTGGAACTTGTAGTTTAATCGCACACAGGTCTCTGGAACAGAATTCAGTGAGTGGTTGTGCAATAATATTGTTAGTAGTTAGGATACATGCCCTAGGGACGGCATGTACCGTGGAGTAGTAGAGCTTACCTTTCGTGTCGGACAGCCCGCGTATGTATCCATTGCCCGCCCATGGTTCTTGTAGGAGGGCAACGGCTGTTGGCAAACCTGCCAGACAGCGTCTGAGTTGGGCCGTAGCGGCCACGCTGTGCTGGAGGTTTGCTTGGATGACACTAGTTGGTGTCCATGTTGTCGGTGGTGGGGGCGGCATTTTGCATTACCCCTCCCTCCTTAAACATGTCGGCCAACCCCGACACTATCCAAGCCGACAAGTCCTCACCCTCGGATGATGACCCGGCTGGTCCCTCACCAGTGCCAAGGAGCTCATCCTCCGAGAGTTCGGGTATCGTCGGCTTGGGTAGCGGCAGGGGGGCAACTTTCTCCCCGGAGACAGACTTGCTCTGCTCGGAGGTGCCCGCGGCCTGTTCGCTGGGGACCTGTACTCCCGTTACCCTTAGGGTGGGCGGCGGAGGTATAGTTATATCCCTAGGGATATAACTATACCTCCGCCGCACCGCTGCACTCCTACCTACAATTATTTCACTAAACTTAATCCAGTAATATAACTATATCACTAAACTAAAGCCGTATTATAGTTATATACCTAGTAAGATAGTAATGAAACGCTTTCATATAACTATGTTACGTCATACAATTATATCCCTAGGGTTATAACTATATAACGGCTTTATCTATCTTACTGCGACATATATACCTACCTGACGGCACTGCACTATAAAGCAGCTTCCAGCAAAAAATATTATCTTTCAAATGCCAAATACTTTAATTAATCATTTTATAAATTTTTATTGAGCTCGTCCGCCCCGTTTAATAAAGAAGATACACAATGGAAAAACGAAGCTTTTGCGTAATGCTACGTACCTACAGTACGTACAGTCGTACGAGTATTTACTTATAAACTTTTTGTTTAATTGTATCTCATTAAATGCGTAAGTACATATTTGTATGTATGTATAACCAATTTATTTTATACATATAGTGCTACCTTATTAGTTACAGATATTTAAACAGCTGATAGTACTCGGCTCGGATTATATTTAAGTAAGTATAAAACATTATAGCTTTTACCATGTTTTTTGGAGAAAACTGAAAAACAAATCTGCTACGTAAAAACACCCTGAATACATGTGATTTTTAAATGTGAACTCATTGAACAGATTCTAGTACCTATTTTAACTAACACCTGGCCACTTCATCCTAATAAACTTTTGCAGTTTTCCCGCCGAACCATAATGAAATTTAATTTTTTGTTCGGTAAATTAAAACAAAAAATATATATTAAATATTCTTAATTTATATTTAAAGTTAATTGTTTTAAAGTAAAGTATCTGTTAAAATATCTGTAACTAATAAGGTATCACCTTATATACCTACCCATATACATACCAATACGTACTTTACTCAAATAATTAGATATACCACTGTATATATCTTGTTTGTAAATAAATTATTTTTCCCAAAAAAAATAGATGTGCTAGGTATATTGTATACATATCAAATATAAAATAAGGAAGGAAAAGTAAATATCCTCTAACTTAATGTTAGCCGGCTATTGTCCGGGGCACATTCCAAAAAGTTGTTTTGAGCAAAAAACTATGAGTAAGCCCGTGACTAAGCCCATTCCGCTCTTTCAATGCTGATGGGTTTTCGCGGCTCTGCAGCGATTTAAGGGTAGCGGGCAAATGGATCTTAGACATTTATCATGTTGCGGATTGCTAACAGTTAAGTTATGGTACTCATATAATTATAAATAAATTAAAATCTAGTAGTGTGTAGTTGAAAATTAAAATATTGTTTTAGTATTAATTGTTTATTTTCGGTTAGTTTTTAGGTAAGTACCTACTTGTTGGTAATGGTTGTATTATTTTTGACATACCTACTTATCCATTTCTGTATTTTTGACTTGTGTACATATGAATAAATGATGTGATTTTATTATAAATACAAAAAAGTCCGAACTGCTTACATGTAGTAGGTTGTACTTACGTTAATTTAAGATCAAGTGTTCAGATTTGTGATAGGATTGACAGGATCATTACGATCATGATTGTTCTTAAAATTTGCGAGATTACGTACTCCCCTAAGTAATTACCCTATTTTTAAGGTTTCGTAATCATCTGCAAACCCTTACAGTTTTGCCATGTCTGTCTGTCTGTCCGAGGCTTTGCTCCGTGACCGTTAATGCTAGAAAGCTGCAATTTGGCATGGATATATAAATTATGCATTGCGACAGAACGTCCCATCTTCCATACAAAAAGTTTTTTTTTTTGTTTGCCCTAATAGTGTGGGGTATCGTTGGATAGGTCTTTCAAAACGAATAAGGGTCTCAAATAACCTTTTTTTGATTTAGTTTATATTTTCGGAAATATGCGCTCCGAAAGAAAACAAATATGTGTCCCCCCCCCCTCTAACTTTTAAACCACGGGTCCAAAAAATGTGAAAAAAATCGTGAAATAAGAGCTTAATGAATACTTTCAATGAAAACTATAGCGAACATGATCGGTCTAGTCTTTTTTGAGTTATTGCATAAAATCTTCTTTTCTTAGTAAAAAGACGCAAGTACAAAGCGCTGCAAAGGTACTCCCTTTTGAATCTTATGATACTTACTAATAGCCCTCGTCTGGCCCATTTTGACAGAATGTGGTAACTACGAAACCCTACACTGAGCATGGTCCGACATGCTCTTGGCCGATTATTTTACGTACTTTTAGTTTTAACTTGTCCTCAACTCCTAAAAGCTACCATGAAGTTTTAAATTTACTGAATCGAAATTGCGTTCGAGGGAATCGAGGGGTAAAAGGTCAAAATAACTATATATTAGGTAAGTACATGATATATAATATTGGTCGCTACATTCGCTACATAATCCGCTGTTTAACCCGCACAATAACCATTCCCCAACTCGCATAACCGATAATTCCGATATCGATATTTATCGGTTCTTTATAACAGACAACACGTCCAGTTGCCCGCATATTCTTTATCAAGCCAAGGGCTTTGTGACTCATTCCGAGAATACAAAAAGTTACCTAAAACAATAAGTACGCACGTTAGCCTGCTATTCAGAATATTTTCGGCGCTCAGGGCAAACATTATTGTATGGAAAGTCCGTAAGATTTGTTAGCACACTAATTACGATTCGGACCGTTTGTATGCCAGGGAATTGAATAACGGTGAAAACCCTTTGTCATGCCTGCCATTTCAGTTACGATGACTAATAAAAGACGGTTACCTCAATAAAATTAAAACAATATGCCGAATTGCTGTTAAATTTCTCAACAAAGTCTGAATTCTGACATAGCGTGCCTAAAGGGGCCCACTGATTAACAGGCCGATTCCTTCCGGCGGACTGTTAATCAGTGGGCCCCTTAATAATCCCCATGTATATATGTATGTTGAAATATTGTCTACTCTTTGGCTATGTATGTGAGAGGGGGGGGGGACTAAAAGCGCCTACAGCGCACGCCTTGGCAAAAATGCAAACATTTGTGGGGTCAAGTGTTTAAAACTGTCAACGGATGTAGAAATAAACTGAAATAAATGTCATATACTAAGAAAAAGTGACCAAGGCCTCCAGTGCCCCAGGCTAGAATCGAACCAGCGTCCTCAGGTGCCTGAACCACTCGGCCACCGGGCCACAGCGGCATAGGTCGAATTTTTCCAAGTATATGCACTTCATACTGAAGGCTTGTGGCGCCCCCTGGCCATCCCTAAGGTAGAACAGTATGGTTCGAACCTTCTAACTGGATCAGTTAAAAGTGGAAGTATTTCAGTTTATAATTTATATAGTAGTGTTTCTACTTGATAAAAATAAATTAAAATATTTTCTGAAAATAATTTAATTTGTTCAAATACTTCATAGTGATGTAGAAATATTAGATAGGTAATTCGAAAAAAGTTCTAAAGAGATATTTAACTGTCAAACAATAAGTAGTTTAGTTATTTTATTTGTTTTACAAGAGGGCAAAGTTGTTGTTAAACTCCTCGTGCTAATATTGACATTGACACCCGTGCAATCGAAAGATACCAAAGTTGGACCACGAGCGTAGCGAGGGGTTCGAAAAGTGGAATCTTGAGCGTTGTAAGGATTTCAAGGCACGAGGATTATACTTTACTATACTATGCTACTGAGAGTGAAACACAAAACTTTTCGCAACAACAACAGGAGAAAAATACTAACTGTAGGTAAAACCTTATTATTCATATTATCCAAATGAACGCTATTCAATATTCATTATTCAAAATCATCACTAAAAAGTTAATTCCACTAATCAATACAACGACACTACTCGTATTCAAAACTTCCATCAAATATACTTTGCCACTCTTGTGGATAAAACGCAACATTCTCATCAAAGAGAGCATTTACAAGGGTGTAGAGAAAATGGAATTATTGATGGCGCCGCGGATTCTTGTCACAATAATAGGATTTGTTGAAACAATGCGTGAGATAAATATAATGTTCGTATTTTTAAATGAGATCTCATTATGTAGATGAGATTTGCAGAGATGATTTGATTTGATGAACTAAATGGTCAGCAGTAGATAAGCACCTAAGTATTAAAATATATAGGTACCTAACTGACGCCGACAGTCCATTCCGCGATTGCCACCATTGAATAGTAATGAGCAGAAACAGCTATACAGTGCTTCCTTCATTTTATTACTACAGGGCATCGACGTTATTCGCATTCGCACATTCACGCCTGAGTCCTCAGTGCGTAAATACACGCACCGTCAACTTACTTACTAAACAGCTAAATGTGTCCGTTAAGTTTAAAAGTGAAATTAAAAAGTGTAACTTATGTAGAGTCGCAGGAGAGCGCTCTCTCGCATACACATGTGCGGTGATTCACTACTGAAAAAAAAAACATACCGAGGGACGGCGGAGAACGCGAGGCGAGTGACGCAGTGCCCCCGAGTCATTGATCCCGACTCGCTCCTGGAGTGTCGACGCGCGACATGGCCGAGCCCTCGCGCGCGCTCGCGCCGCTCTTCCCGCCGCTCGCGCTGGCGGCCGGGCTGGCGTGCTGCGCCGGCGCCGCTGCCCTCGCCAACTGCGCCGTTCTCTCTGCGCTCCTCGCCCGCTCCATAAACGGTTGGTACATTTATATCCTTCAAAACAAGATTACTGTTATTACTTACTCAGTGAAGACTACTATTACTAAGACTACAGTCTTAAAACTAAACTAATTGTCACCTCTTTTTTAGGTCTCTCCGCAATTATAATACAGTTAGCTGTTGCGGACCTCCTCCTTCTAGTTACCACAATTGGGCCAGAAATGTGGTCCTACAACTGCAGGTCATGGATTTTTGGAAACGGCGGTTGTGTTGCATACCAAGGACTCAACGTGTTTGCGTCGACGGCGTCCTTGTATTTAGTTACCACAATAGCGTTACACGCTATTGCTACGGTTAATCTAGAAGTAAAAGCGGCAAGGTGGAAAGCTAAGAGAAGCACTCAAGAAGAAGATGAAGAAATACGATCATCTCGGCACAGCCTAGTAGCAGCCAGCAGCGACTCATCGACGCCGCCTCGTACGATGAATGTGGACTACCGCCGGCTTACTGACACCAAGATTTTAGTAACCCGGCCAAGTATGTTTGTTTGGATACTGTCTGCGTCCTTAAGTGTACCCGAGTTCACACTGGCCACAACAGTCCCTTTAGAAAATGACACAATCGTATGCACTTTAATCGATTCTAATCACAGATTCTACATGCATTCATTGATTGCGCTATTCAATCTTTTCCTACCCATCTTTATTATGACTTTGGCGTTTGCATTAATTGTTGTGCGGTTAAAGGCGCGAAGAACGCTAAGTGAAATTAGTGAAGAAGTGGTGTCTGCGTTAAAATTGTCTCTGTGCTTAATCATAGTGTTTGTCGTGTTGTGTGCGCCGCGATCAATTGTAAACGCGTATTCGGTATATTCTGTCGCAGAAGATATGCACGACTCGGAATCTCTGATAGAGACAGTTAAGCATTCCCTGCCTAGTGATACGATGACTGCTGTAAATCTATGGTTTAGTGCGACTTACTTACTTGCGCTAGTCTTACGACCTGTTTTGTGTATAATATTGCTGCCATATTTGAAACAAAAGTTTACATTCAGATGTCGAACAAGTGATGAAGAAAATGTTTAATATTTTGCGTAAGTATACATATGTAGGTAGGTACATAATGAGATTAAAGAGTCTCTAAGACTGAATTTCTCGGTGTGTTCTGACTTTGCCTGGAGCAAATCGGGACATTATGTTATGATCGTTATCATAACAATAGCTAACCTATTCCTAGTCTCAGTAGTCTCACAAATACCTATTTAAGGGATAACAATTAACTCTCATGTTATTGACAGTGAGGGCCACTTGGACCATTAACTAACCAGGGGTTAACCGGTAAAACCTGGAGTTACCATGGTTACCAATACATTTTGACACTGGGTTAACGTTTATTTAACCCCGGGTTAGTAGGATGGAGTGCAAGGACGCTTAGAGTAGAGTTAGACATTTGACGAAGATACTTTGTGAAGCATGGTGTAATTGTGAACAATTCTGCATTTTAGGTAGATACCTATTATAGTTTACATATAATAAGTATAAGTCAGTCATACGACTTAGAACTTTCCTTTCAAAAACAGGTAAAACAATATAATATGTAAATGCCATATAACTGACCAAATAAAGACTGATTACTTATGAATGGAATATAGTTTCTTAATGTCATTATCCGATTGTTTGTGCTTACGAATAAATCTATTTTATTCTATTAATTTAATTATTATAGGTTTAGAAACTATATACTAATTACTAGACAAGGTGGTGTGGTCATTCAATTTAGTATAATATACCTGTAGTTTAACTAACTTAGTGTATCGGCTGAAACTAAAAAAAACATGGTGAAGGTACGGGAAATGCAAACAGGTTGTTTTGTCACTCGCCTTGATAACGCATTCCTTCGCCAAAGTAAACACAGCTTGATCCTATAGTTACCAAGTCCTACGGACGAAACATTCTACTCGTAACGCGTGGGCTTGAAATTGGACGTAAATATTTTATACATATCATATGTGTCGCTTAACTTCAAACTCGGGTAAATCCATTGGACCCCCTCAGCAAATATCTACCCTATTACGTTTTCTTAATACCAAAATCGCATAATCTGACAGATGGATTTACCCGAGTTTGAAGTTAAGCGACTCATATATGTAAATAAATAAGTTACGGCAAATATGTAACAATTATGAATCTAATACGATCATTTATATTCTTCTGCTTTCATAAGTAATTTTTATTGATTATTAAAAAGCGTTTTTCAATTAAAAGACATGCCAAGATCGCTTACCTTCTGTCAAGTTCTTTCTACTGCTAAAAAAAACGAACTATAGAACAAGAATACCTACCTAATAACTTTTAGGCAAAATAACTAAGGATAAAGACGCTAAGCGCGAACAATTTCACTAAACACTTGTTTCACACAATTTATCAAAATCGTAAATATGTGTACCTAGGTATATTCCTACTTAGTGGAAGTATAGTGTGAAAGTGGAGTAAAGTTGCACTACAATATAATTATAGGTCTTTGGAACCTACGAACACACGCGATAGTATCAAAATTAGGCGCTTTCCAATAATTTATACAATTATAAAATACTAGCTGTGCCCGCGGCTCCGCCCGCGTGGAATTCGGTTTGTGTCAGTAAGCTGCTAAATATATAAAAAATAGTAAATTACATTACGCTGTATTTTTTTATTAAAAAAATTATAATATTTATACTTTCCTGCATGATAATTTCTTAAAATAATTCTATCTTATTGTTTCATACTTTTTAGAGCGCGATTTGTAGTAGTCCGACTACGCCCGACTCTTTTAGTATGAGAAAGTCGAAGTCGCCTAGCTTTGGACCGCATTCAGCGCGCCACGTGCGTCGGGCTTAGCCCGATGCTTTGAGTATGAGGGTGCCTTCGGCTCCCAACTTTGGCAAGCATACAGCGTGTCACGTACGTCGGTCTACGCGCGACACTTTTAGTATGAGGGCGCCGAAGGCGCCCGGCTTTGGAACGCGTACAGCGTGCCACGTACGTCGGTCTATGCCCGACTCTTTTAGTATGAGGGCGCCGAAGACGCCCAGCTTTGAAACGCGTACGTTACGCCCGACGCTCTGAGTATGAGGGCGCCGGAGGCGCCCGGCTTTGAAATGCGTACAGCACGTACGTCGGTCTACGCCTGACTTTTAGTATGGGGGCGCCGAAGACGCCCAGCTTTGAAACGCGTACGTTACGCCCGACGCTCTGAGTAAGAGGGCGCCGGAGGCGCCCGGCTTTGGAATGCGTACAGCACGTCCGTCGGTCTACGCCTGACTTTAAGTATGAACGCTTTGGATTGCGTACAGCGTGTCACGTACGTCGGTCTACTCCCGACGCTTTGAGTATGAGGGCGCCGAAGGCGCCCGGCTTTGGAACACGCAGTGTGTCACGTACGTCGGTCTACGCCCGACTCTTTGAGTATGAGGGCGCCGAAGGCGCCCGGCTTTGGTAACCATACAGCGTGTCACGTACGTCTCTTTTAGTATGAGAAAGTCGAAGTCGCCTGGCTTTGGACCGCGTGCAGCGCGCCACGTTGTCGGGCAACGCCAGATTCTTTTAGTATGAGGGCGCCGAAGGCGCCCGGCTTTGGAACGCGTACGGCGCGACACGTACGTCGGGTTAAGTCTGAAGCAGTGCCGGATTAAGATATTTTGATGCCCTAAGCATTTCTAGGCCATGGTGCCCCCTCTCCCTAGGGTCATTAAGATTACATAATTTTTTTTTGGTAAATTGAGTGAAGTTCATTGCCGCATTACAGCTGAGAATGGAAATTAGTCACATCATTTTATCTCGAAAATTGACAGTGCTGCAGCAGTAATGTTGCAACAGAGTACCTAATGCTGCTGCAGTCGCCACCCGAATGTCACCTTTATCATATCTTAGGTTATAATGTAATTGAAAACGCAAGCGAAGCGAGCTCGAAAATTTTTCGATATACAAACGCAATTTGATAGACAGTTGTACATTTTTATTTTTAGTATAGAAATCAGTCACATCATTTTATCACGAAAATTGACAGTGCTGCAGCAGTAACGTTGTAACAGAGTAATGCTGCTGCAGTCGCCACCCGAACGTCACCTTTATCATATCTCTGAAAGTGATTGAAAGCGCGAATTTTTTTCGATATAAAAACGCAATATGATAGACAGTTGTACATTTTTACTTTTAGTATGGAAATCGGTCACATCATTTTATGAAGAAAATTGACAGTAACGTTGCAACAGAGTAATGCTGCTGCAGTCGCCACCCGAATGTCACCTTTATCATACCTTAGAAAGTTATTAAGAACTAGGGTTTCTGCTCGAGAATTCCCGAGGCGAGAAATCTCGAGAAAATAGTCCTAAGTCGAGACGGGAAAAAAATATTCAATGCCTCGAGAACTCGAGAAATAAATCTCTTGTGATAAGTAAAAACACACATGATGTGTTTATAATGCATTTCTTTAGATATTAGTTAAATAAATATGAACAATGTTTTTTTTTTTAATTTTAAAGTAGGAACCTACTTGAAACATTTATTACCAACCAAATAAAAACTATCTTGATTCGTCCCCTATCGTTCTAGCTTTAACCGATTTTCATGTTTTGAAACTTTTGAACTATCATGATTCTTGATATTCATGTAGTGTCTTTTTATTGAAAAACGCTTTAAAAAAAATTGTAACGAATTATACGACCATGTAATAATTGTAATAACAAATATTACAAAACTAAATTACTATTGATGAATCAAATCATCCCGATATATTCCTATTAGCAAAACATTACAATTTTAGCAGCTTTATTGTTACGTCGAGTAAGTACGAGTAATTAATAGTACGTAGTAAAACTTCTGTAAGTTTTGTCACATCGAGTGAAATTTATTGACTTGAATATTGCTGCCTAATAAAATACCATATTGTGGTTTGTTTACATTTTGTTGAATACCTAAAGAAATACACTATAGCATAACACATCGCCGGTGCGCACGCCTGCACCTATATCTTTTTGTTGTTGTATTATTGATTATTAAGTGCAATTTATGGTGACTAAAAATGTACCATATGTTTGATTATTGATCTCAGCTACGATTCCTAAGAGTCTGATTTGTAAAAAAGCAAAAAAAAATTAAATAACATGGTGTTTTTTGGAGCTTTCAAAATTTCTCGAGGTACTCGAGAAACTCGAGAATTCTTGGTCGAGAATTCCCGTGCCTCGAGAAATTAAAAAGGTCGAGAAACCAGAAACCCTATTAAGAACGCGAGCGAAGCGAGCGCGAATATTTTTCGATATAAAAAACGCAATTTTACTTTTAGTCCCAACCAGGCCCGAATCCAGGATTTCATACAAAGAAGGGGTGGGACAGTTTGCTATCAGCCTAGCTTCGCATAGGGCTCGATAGTTAAGGGTTTCAGCGAGGTTGTTTTCATGCATAAAAGATGCAAGAAAGCAGAGCTTGGAATTGACCAAGTGAACTGAATTGGCGAAGTGTGAGCAAGGCAGTAGGCCCAGCTGCGAAAGAGGAAAGCTTGGATTCACGCCCAAGTGTAATTAAGGCAGAAGATCAACTTTGCCGTAAGGCAGAAAAGTCCTCGCATAAGGCCTAACGCCGAACCGCAAAAGAGTGAGAGAGAATGAAACCCAGATAAATAAATATATACCTACATACAAACACGAACGCTGAAAACACAATACACTCTCTCTTTCTTTTTTTGGGTAATCGTGAAAAAGATGACACTGTGCAATGAGGGGTAATTAATTTACTGTCGTTTAATTTTGTTGTACATATATTATTAAATCGACATAATTATTCAATTAAATTTGTTGATGTCCGTACCCCCTCATCTAAACTTAGAGTTAATTTGGCAAAAACCTTCCTCGGTGGCTATTCATGTCAGTGCGTATTAAATTCAGCGCCATCTGTTAGTTTACCAGGGTACTCAATAGTGGTAGCACATATTTAAAAAAAGTTTGCCCCTCCTTCCTAAGTAGCGCCATAAGATTCAGGGGCAAACTTAAATCAAGCGAGTGTTGTGGCTACCCCCCCTTTTAAGGGTTGAATTTTTATAGCCTATAACCTGGCCGGAGATTTTCTCGACAGATTAGTAAAGTTTGCATCAAAATCCGTTCAGCCGTTTTCACGTGATGCGCGTTCAAATAAACAGACAAACAGATAAACAGATAAACAGACAAACAGACAAAAATTCTAAAAACTGTTGGAACGTGTTCTGTTATCGATTATAAGTATCCCCAGCCAACTTTTTTTCAAATATCTTCCATGTACAGACTTTCTTCCCTCTACAGCTTTATTATATGTATAGATAGATATAGATAGATAGATTTGTATACTACAGGTGTGTTTTTTAATGGGGCCTGAGGGCAGCTACCTGATCCCGTGTGCTGCGGCGGTTTATTCGACTTTTCCAGTACCTAATCTAATTGTGGTACAGCTGTTTTATCATTGTAAAACTTAATTGCGTAAAAAAAGAACATGTTCATTAAAATTAAAATTTGTTCATACTAAATGTATGAAGAACATTAGCAACATTGCCCTTCAAATCTGGCTTTTTTTAGTGTCCTAACTTAGGTTCGTCTCTAAGATGTTTTTGATCTTGCATGGAATTGGAATATTCCGGTTCACGGTCGCCACTCCTCTCTGTAGGTATACAGTGTGGAAAACATTAATGGGCCCTGGATGAAAAGTACTTTGAAAGTCTTAAAACCTTAAGTTAGCTTATTTTACTTACAGGGAACATTCTTTTATTTTTTAAAAGAGAAAACTATATGCATAGATATTTTTAATATTCGCTTCCCTCGTCCGAGCATCGAACCGACTAAAAATAAAAAAAACTACGAAATATTGGTTTTTATGGATATTTTGTACGACAGACGAGTGTAAGTAAGACCTCATGTTTCTTGAGTGGAATAAAATAGCAAGTTTTTTTTGTTACTTTTAGTCGGTTTGACTCCCAGTCCCAGGCAAGCCAAATTTATGAATGCAGTTTTGTTTATATTTTAAATAAAACAATGTTTCCTTTAAGTTAAATAAGCTAACTTAGGCCCACTTGCATGCACCATTCCACTAACCCGGGGTTAAGCGGTTAAACTTTTAACCTAGTGTCAAATTGTACTGGTAACCATGGCTCCTCCAGGTTTAACCGGTTATCCCCGGGTTAGTGGAATGGTGCAAGTGGGCCTTAAGGTTACAAGACACTTTCCCTCCAGGGCCCATTATTTTTTTCCACACTGTATATTTTGGAAAAGAGCTGATACCTATTTTTCAAACTGCTGGATCATAAATAGCTAACAAACACTGTAAGGAAACTCGCTCACGTAAAAAAACCGCACCGAAATCGGTCCATCCGTTGCGGGTTTCCGTCAGGGGTTAAGACGAAACAGGAGCCGAGTTTTAAATATTTTAGGTAAATATACCCGTCTCGCTAACGGAAGCGGCTCCTAAAACTAGTGCGATAAGAATAAGGCGAAAAATCCCGCGTAAAACTCAAAAATCGAGGTTTCGTACTCGACTGTTTCCTCCTCCTAAACTTAACCAATCCTAACCAAACTTGGAAATCTAAATGATTATGAAATTATCTGTGTCGGGCCATTTTGCTCTTTTTGCTAATTGATATCAGTTTTGAATACTACGCCTCTCATTGCGGCATAGTGAATTAGGCCATTTTGGCCATGTTTGAAGGGCTCGAGCGCCTTAAAAAACAAAAATATCAAAACGGTCCGACACAGATATTGACAATATTAATCTGTGTTGAAAAAATCATTGCTCTAGCATCAAAACCCACGGAGGAAACAGTAGAGTGCGTTTGTATGGAGAAATGACCACTCCTGTTGGCTCTTAATTAGGCATTATAGAGTCTAGAGATAGACCTAATGAGGAAGGCAACTCTCAAAAGTTGTCATAGTGGCGCCAACATAGGTTTCCGTTTCCCATGTATTTATATTCTATGGGATTCGGCACGTAGTATGCTGGCGCCATCTGTAAAACACTTCGACTGTCTAACTTTATAACTTTGTTCATAGATGGCGTTGCGTCGTGCTGGCTGTAGGTCTCTATTCTCTATGATTTCTTTCGTTTATAGTTCGTTTTTTTTAGCATTAGAAATAAGGTAAACAATCTTAATGTGTCTTTTAATTGAAAAACACATTTTAAAAATAAGTTACGGCAAATATGTAACAATTATGAATCTAATACGATCATTTATATTCTTCTGCTTTCATAAGTACTAGTTTTTGATTTTTAAAAAGCGTTTTTCAATTAAAAGACATGTCAAGATCGCTTACCTTCTTGCAAGTTCTTTCTAATGCTAAAAAAAACGAACTATAGAGTCAGACCAAGAAAAGTCTGCAGCGGATAGCCCACACAATGCAAGTGTTATTTTAAACGTCAAACTTCTATGAAATTATGACGTATAAATAATACTTACACTGCGTGGGCTATCAAATCCGCTGCAGACTTTTCTTGGCCCGACTCTAACCAGATGGCCGAGTGTCGTATTTAATCATTAGGTCCAAACGGACATTGATGAATTTAATGATGTTTGCACGATGTTTGGTTAGGTTAGGTTATTGTATTTATTTTATTGTACATTAAATTTATTTTGTTATTTCATTACTAAGTTTTTTTTTAATTAGGTAAATCACGGCTGAGTGAATCAGTCGTTTTCAAAGGGATGACTTTCAATGCGCCTAGTTGTTAAACGTTGAATGATTCCAGTGGCCTATTTTATAAAGCTACAAGTTACAATTTACAAGCGGAAGTCTCTTTCTAACCCTATGTGTTAGAACGAGACTTCCGCTTGTAAATTGTAACTTGTAGCTTTATAAAATAGGCCACAGCCAGTTCAATTAAATCGACCTAGACATAAAATTGGATGCCGGCGTTTAATGCATAGCCTAGCTTGGCGACTAATTAGGTAATTAGTTGGGCTAATTTAACCAGATGGCTGCGACATATGTCAGATTTATCATTCAATTTTTTTGTAAAAGCTAAAACAAAAGCACCGAAAGCACGGCAGCAAAAATAATACATAACTCTCCATTCCTCGGCCAGTTGGGTCGCGTCGTCGATACAGTTAACCATTCGTAAGCTTTATTACAATGAGATAACGTCTACCAATGGTTAAGTGTTGGTGTTAGTAGGCACATCCGAGCACGTACCCGCTACCTACATGCTTATTCGGAAATATACCTGTACCGTGCCATCGCCATCGTTATATGTATATCCACGTCTGGCTTGGCAGTACACACGATGAGTCTCCATACAGTCTTATGGCCACATTACTCGTTAGCGTCTTATGGCTCCTCTACACGATGGGCCAACGCCGGCCTATATATCACTTGCTCCATCTAACGCATAAATGCGTCCCTTGGAGTGGCCGGCGTTGGCTCATCGTGTAGAGGAGCCAATAAGCATGATATAAAAATGTTTTGTACGGAACACTAAAAATCTGATTCTAGTGTTTCTTTCTTTGGTTGTTGCGGGCAGACGAAGTTTTAAGTAGAGGTTAAAGTTCTTAATAAAATATACCAACCGACAGACCATCTTCGTCCACATTGCCGTGTTTTCCGCTATTCTACGAGCACTTCTCTGGGGCTATCGCCGACGGCGGCATTGCTTTGGTTTTCCTCAAGTCTCTTCATCCTCTATTTATTGGAACAGCGAAACAGTTGTTACCATCAAATATTCCTGTAGGTACATCCAGACTTGTACGACTCTTGACATTAAAGTTTCATTTAATATACTTTTTCAAGTGGAAACTACGTGCAGAAACCTAGCTCTACATGCGTACCTATCCATCAGGGCCTCGATTCCACGATGTGTATTGACAGTTCGTCCTACCGTCATGCATTCCGCTATCATTATATCAACTGCTTTCTATGACCTAAAACATTCCAAATCTTAGGTGAACTTGCTAACTAAATAATAACGCCACTTTTCTCAATGACGACCTAACACCGACCTAATAATCGCCATGTCACGAGCTATATCATTAAAATGGTCGAATTTTCCTCCAGCGCAGTGGCGCGAGTTAAACAGTCTATTTGGTTCAGCAAGCTCGAGGTGAACTCGAGGTTGCGTACGACCGAGTGCACAATAGATATTCTTGTTTGAAAATCTTTCAGCTCAATTGAAACAGCTAAGGGGCCATTTAAGGGTTTGATTTTATTACAAAAACGCTAAAAGGTTGAAAGATCATCCATATTGCATCGTTTCGTGTGCCATATTATGATGCCATTGAAATGTATTGAGACAATCTATGAACTAAGAGTAATTATCTGGTTATTTTGGAAACCAATACGGATACAGGAGACGTGGTAATGACAGTATCTCTTTGCGCGATAATATAATAACTATTATAAAGGATAGGGTCACGTAGACAACACCGTCCATCCTATGCCCACAGTTCCTCTTTTACCGAATCAAGTGAAAAATAGAAATGTCTAATTCCAAAATAGGAACTTCGCATGAAAAATTGATACACAATCTAATATTTCCGAAGGTCCATATCCATAACCCAATACCTACGCTTAGCGCATGCGTCGAAAGCCAATGACACGTAATCGATTGGTCCTTGTTTTTACAAAATTGCCCTTTTAGCATTTGTCATACAAATTGCTAGCAACCTTGGATGTTTTTCTACAGGAATTCGAGCATAATATAAAACTACTTATTTCAATTTGATTTCAAAATATGGGATCAGATCAGGGGTTTCACGAATTGGGCAGTATAACAAGTTTCTAGAAAACTAGCTAATTAATGGCAATTTAGTATGTTTTTACCTGCACATTTCAACTATTGGGGGAAGGGGTAGTAACGAATTGTTACATTACTTTTGCCGCAAGGCGATTACTGCAAAATTAGAGATAAAATCATTTAGACAAACAATATCTTAGGGGTTAATAGGTGGCGGTTTATTTCAATGTTGATTCTAAAACTAAAAAGTGTATTTAATACAAAAGTTTATTGGTGAAAACATGAAAAATATAATAGATTAATGGCTGATAAAATGCAGCAGAAATGTTACAATTATATGTCCATCACAAGACTATTTTGCTAATAAATGCCTGAAAAATTCAGAATGCTAATTATTAATCAGTGATGGGCACAACAAAATGGTTAATGTCAACAACAATTAGTTTTCCTTTGGTAATAATTAAAACTTTAGAGGACATCACAAAACCACATAAAGACACTAACAACTTTTTTGTGCCCTTACTCAATACAGCCATTACAGTTAGCGGGTCGATAATGTAATCTAACTTTAACGGGTCACTGGGCGCACTTTAACAAATGTAATCACTAATATCCTTTAAAATAACATTCACCGTCATAAATTCCCATTTCACTGCGGACATGCGGCGAAAGGAATGTTTCATTGGGGGCCGACCAGGCTGCAAGTTTTAATAATATGAAAGGAAAACACTTTTAACTTAAGAAACCGTAATTTTAATAACTTAAGTTATAAATATTTATATTCATCAGGTCAGCTCGATATCTGTAATCCAGTGTAAATACAGAAATACAAAACCGTCAAAGATGACACATAACATTTAGACGGAACGTGAAGTCCGCTGCGAACGACATTTAACATTTTTTTACAAGCGACGGCTCGCTGCGGGGCGGGGAGTCCGGCCCGCGCGGCGTTCTCGAATGTTACTCGTTTTCTTATAAAACACCGATGAGAACATTGGATGTGGGGAGGGGATGAGACATTAGTTGTCGCCGCCCTCGGCGGGCTCGTCGCCGTCGCCCTGCGTGTCCGACGTCCACAGCGTCAGGTTGTCTCGCAGCAGCTGCATGATCAGCGTCGAGTCCTTGTACGAGTCTTCGTTCAGTGTGTCCAGTTCCGCGATCGCATCATCGAACGCCTGCAACACAAGGAACTTATTACTTTCCGCCCACTAGCGCATATCACTAGACAATTTAACAAAATGTACTATGTAATGTACTGTATTTGAAAGGGCTGTTAATTTGAAAACTACCAAAGTGAATATGTATTTAATCGTGACTTAGGTTGTTTTCGAATTATCCAATTCAAATGTCTAAATAAAACAAAAACACTGTTACTGGCTGGATCGAGGATTAAGAGGTTAATCGCTTTTTACATGTCCATCATGCTCAAAATTACGAGTATTAGTTGTCGTCCATACAATTTAAAAAGTTTTTTGGAAGGAAATCCATGCAGATATAAGATTTGTATTTTCGCGATGTTAGTAAGGAGTTATTGAGACCGACGCGGGCACGGGCACGGGCACACTGCAAAACAATGTGTTCAGTGTAAGAAACCTGTTTAGCTAAGTGGCACGCTCGCGCAGGGGAGTTGATAATCTCGTAATAAAAGACTGAAAAGTTGAGCGCGAGACCGAGCCGGATGGGGTGGGTCGGTTGCATTTTGGCTTTCGCAATGTCGAACGCCTCCTGGTAGGCCTTCTGCGAGTCTTCCACGACAGCTGAGGACAAGCGAGCATGTTATACGAGACCTCTACACTCGTGCCAGCCAGCACAGCCTATGCTTAAACTGACACAAATAATGACCTGTTTGGCGAGCTGACACGCTTTGTCTGGTGAATTTAATATCTCATAATAGAAGACGGAGAAATTTAACGCGAGCCCCAGCCTGATTGGGTGTGTGGGCTGCATTTTCGCCTTGCTGATCTCGAAAGCATCCTGGTATGCTTTCTGTGAGTCCTCTACAACAGCTGTAATATAAATTCAAGTTTACTAGAGAACCTAGAAATTTAGGTAAAAGCCGAATAATAAGATTTCATCATAAATATTTATTGTTACTGTTCACCAATGTCTATTAATAAAATGAAAAGTTAACTATATTTTTTTTTATTAGTGTTCCGTATTTTCAAATTGAAATTGGGGGAATCATGTAAGAGGAAAACTTAATCGTATTTTGAAATGAACACTTACAATTTCTGGTTTCTCCTGTGGCCACTTCTGCGAGGTACCTGTAGTAATCTCCCTTCATTTTAAGGTAAAATACTTTACTTTCTGGATTACTAGCTTTAGGAATAAGGTGCTTGTCAAGTAAACCCTGAAAATAAAAGAATACGAATTAAAAACTAGTTTGAAACTAGTCATAGACTAATTGATACATTTCAATAGCTCTAAGAAGTCAACCCTGAGATTTAATATTATTGTAATTATTAATATTCCTCATATTGCAAAAATTCATATATCTTTAATTAATTTTTTTTTATAATGTGCTATAATTGATTATTAAAATGGGTAAATAACATTTTCTCAAAAATGGACGGCAAAGTCGACTTTGCCGTCTAAAAAATAGGTCGCGAAGCGCGTAGTTTATGGTCAGTCAAAGATTAAAAAGTTAAAAACATTGCCGTCTCGATTTTGGGACTGCAATGTTGCATACAAATTCCATTATTTGTCAGGTTCCAAACTTTTTAAAAGTTGAAATGACCATACCAAATGAAGGCACAGGTCCATTAAACAGCCAAACAGATGATTAGTACCGCGACTATTTAGATGTCTCAAATAGGTTGGCGTATTTTTGGCAGAAAAATACACTTTTTTTTTTAAAAAAAAGGCGGGAAGGGCTTTTTTTTTGTCAAAATATATATGTACGAACGTTGCTTTTGTAAAATATTTCTATGATATTTATATTTCTTGCACCATTTTTGAGAAAAGCACTATATATGACTCGGCTGGAAGGCTACTTGCTGGCTTCGGATTCAATTAAACGGACTCCCAAGGTCGTCCGTTTAAAACGAATCCTCAGCCTGCAAGTAGCTACTTCCGAGCCTCGACAATAATGTACTATAATATGCGCATAGTATCTGGACAGGGCAACGAACGAAAACGGGATAGGAGCGCGCGCAGTGACGCGGCGCACTACGTCACCCGCCCGCCACCCCTCCCCCCCCCCCCCCCCTCGGAAAAGCCGCACCGCGCCCCGGCGCCCGGCGCGCTATAACGCCCATGATCCGCCGAAACGTACCTACCGATCGGAGGAAATGACCACGACACGACAACTTGTCGCTTGCATCACCCCTCGAATTGGCGACGCGCATGACGTCACCCGCGTAGGCGACCGCTCGAGCTAATCCTACTCGATTTCGGTACGAATTCCGTAACTGCCGCTAATTGGCAGATATGATAAATAAGATTCTCGGAATCGAGATCTGAGAGCTAATGAAATGTTAATGAAATCGACAAACAGAAGCATCTAGAAGTTTTTCTTACCAATACGTCGTAGCAAATTTCTCTGAGCTCCTTTTCTACTTTAACCCTATATTCTTTAGCCATCTGTTGTTTTCTTTCCGATCCCTCGGTTTTCTGTTCAATGGAGGAGATGACGCGCCATGAGGACCGTCGGGCGCCCACGACGTTCTTGTAGGCGACGGAGAGCAGGTTCCTCTCCTCGTTGCTGAGCTCGACGCCGGTCTCCGTCACCTCCTTCATCGCGGCCGCCATGTCGTCATATCGTTCGGCCTGCTCCGCGAGCTTGGCGCGCTGCACCAGTTCCTCCTTGTCGACGGACATCGTGGACGATGAAAGAGGATTATTTCACTGATGCCCCTGCAATCAAGTTACGGGTCTAGTTCAACTACCTAGAATTGCTAGATGAAGGTTCGCGTGAAAGATTAATCATTCAGAAAGACTAATCGTTAGGCGTCACATTCACCGAAGCGAATCGCAGATAGGGTATTTGTCATCATGGAATATGGAAAGCACCTTGTGTAGAGGCCACGAGCGCACTGGCGCAGTGTGAAAACTGAACAGCTCAAAGAGCACCCCTCACGCCAAACGCGACATCGACGCGGCGTCCGCTCGGTTCGACAGCATCTCACAGACTCGGGCTCGGAGGCTCGCGCCGCCGCCGCGCCGTCGCTCGGCCACCGCCACTGCGCCACCGGTATTGATCCGCCGACGCGGGATAAACACTCCAGACGAAATACGACTAGCGCGACGATTGCACACACCCCTCGCCCCACCCGCGCCCCGGCTCCGTGCACCGCGCCCGGCGGCCCGGCGGCGCCTACCTACCGATGCCGACCTGCCTCCTTCCCTTGCTCGAGGTGCCTACCTACCCCTCTATGCATATACCTATAGGTATTTTCACCCATGTCGTGTTGCTAAGCTATATTGCACTAACATCCACTGGGCACGTAAAAATGCACACATGATGTTATAAAGATATATAATATTATAAATTATAAGTAAAGCATCAAAATTACAGATGCAGGCCATCAAGTTTTCTGGAAAGCCACCCCTTTAGGGTGGGAGAAATATCAAACCGAATACGGGCGCGGAGCCGCAGGCATAACGAGTAGTTTTATATATGTACCTATGGGATTTAAGTCATAAATCAGCAGGTGCTGCATTCAAATGTACTAGTTTCTAACTGTGCAAAATACATAATTATAATGAATTCTTCTTGATTTCTAAATAGGTAACATTGTTGCTACTGTTGCAAATTTTTAATAAAATTATTCTAGTACCTATAGATAAGGGATAAGTTCGCCTTTGTACTACAAAACTCTGTTCTATCTGATGTAAGAAGAAAGAAATATAGGTTATTTCTTTTTTTCGTACAACTAAAGGTTCCGTCACACAGGCGCGTTTACCGGGCGGCGCGTGAGCGTTTTACAATTGACATATAAAACGACGAAGCCTTAAGTGTTTACTTACTATATTATGTACTTTTCCAGTGGGACAATATTTTTACATTTATTGGATAATTATAAACAAAATATTATAGCATTGCAATTTTTTTTAGAGAGAAGGGCCACTCCCTAACAATGACATTGACAGTGCTAGTCTCCTTTATTGCAGTGATCAGCTGTCTCAGTCAAAATCTTAAATACAGTTAGGTTTATTTGTCACTTGACCAAATTGTTTGACAACTATTTTTCTATGGTTTAGGTATTAATGATTAAACATACCATTTTCAACCAAAAGAGTTGTTGATTTCCAATAAGGCACTACTGGAGTTAGACCAAGCTAAGTTTGCAGCAATTTTGATAGCACAGTGCAAGTGTTATTTTAAATTTCATAGAAGTTTGACATTTAAAATAACACTTTCACAGTCTGTGCTATCAAAATCACTGCCATCTTAGCTTGGCATAATTCGATTATACCATTTTAATAAGAAATGTAAGGTACAAAACTATCCATGTTCCTTAAATACAGCCGGCTATAGGCTTATTGAGCTTACTGTGGGACTCTGTCAATTAGTGTAAGAATGTCCCTATAATACTTATTTATTTATAATGGTAAGTCTAATACTATAGTTCGTTTTTTTTAGCATTAGAAAGAACTTGCAAGAAGGTAAGCGATCTTGACATGTCTTTTAATTGAAAAAAGCTTTATAAAAACAAAAAACTATTACTTATGAAAGCAGCAGAATATAAATGGTCGTATTAGATTCATTCATTGTTACATATTTGCCGTAACTTATTTTTAAAATGTGTTTTTCAATTAAAAGACACATCAAGATTGTTTACCTTTTTTCTAATGCTAAAAAAACGAGGTATAATCAATTAGATATTAATCAATTTTCAATTTACTGTATTTAGTTTAAATGTCTATTTACACAAATTCTATGACCATATCATGTCATTATTTTTAATTAGTAACCTACCTATTAAATCTTTTGATATTCACAAGACCACACCTGTTTACAATTTATATTTAAAAACTGAAAGATGCCATGCTGTTGCTAGTCAGGCTTCAGTAGTTTTATGAGAGTGACTCATGATATGATGAGTAATGACACATACATCTTTCTAATTCAATATCACACGTAATGAGATGATCATCCTGTTGAATTAATTTTACTTTATAAGAATATCTTCTCTGAAATTCTTGTGATTGATGTAATTTTATATTAGCCCTCTAACTAAGCAGAGAATCATGATTCTAGTATGGATTGATCAAGTAAAAGATGTTGTAAAACAAGTTACTCTTTAAATACAGTCAGTGAAAGTTAATAGAAATGATAACTGCATTAGCTACATATGAGTAAATGGAGTGTATCTGACAGACAATAGCATTATGGGCGTCGTGTGCCCCCGCCTCAATGTCACGCACGTGTCCATCTCGCTGAGGTGAACGCAAGCAAGGGCCGTGACACACCAACGCTCTACCGTAGGTACCAAGCTCTGCCCAACAACCTCTACTAGTTACACAACGGAAATTCGGCCGCAGTGAATCATTCAGAACAAAAACGCAAAACCGTTCAGTTAATTTAATCTGAGAACGATTATACTTCTGAATCTTTGAGAATCTTTGCAAATCCGGTGACTTTATACGTTATCGAATCGACATTGATAACGGCACGACTACGCACGGCGAAATTACGACGCACTAGTATGATCACTGGTTAGGGTTACGTCTCAGGAAAGTTCAATACACCTGCTGCTAGATAAAATCAAAATCCAAGCAAGTTTTACTAAAATCTTAACTATATAAAGCAACTTTGTACAAATCTGTCCAATCCGCAATTTACTTGAGACTCCAAAAATATAATTAGACTTTAGAAGCATGTACACGGGCCAAATTTAAAGACTTACGGATAGTTTCAGCTCACTAATAAGAACAACTCCTGTCGTAAAAACTGTAGAATCGTTGTTAATATAAACTAATGGAAACACATAATTTTGAGTATAAAATTTGGAATGATAGCTAACCGCGCCGCGGAATCGTGTCGCCGGTTCAGGCAAAATGGCTGCAAGGGGCACTCCTTCTATGCGTCACAGTCACATTTATGGAGATGTAAATTCCCAACATGGACACTTTCCGTAGTTATAAAACACATATAATGATTAGCACTCAAAATAAATTTGATGCACTTACTTGTTGGAAGGGAAAAAAGTAATAAAAACAGCAAATTGCTGCAGAATATCAGTTTTTCTCTTGCGGCGAACGATACACTACACTGACGGCGGCGGGGCCAGAGGGGAAACAAAAAACGGAACAGGGTTCTCACAGAACGTCGGCCATCTTAAAATGACAGAGGAGGAAGTTGTTAGCTTGAGCGGGATTTTTTAAAATATAACTAACGATACACGATAATATGTCAATATTTAACAGTAAATTATATTTATAAATTATAATAATTACTTCCGTTATTCTAACAACAGGAGAAAAACTAATTTAGAAATAAGTAATGTATAACAAAACTTGAAGGTATACAAAATAATAGATTTATGAATAAAATTTGATTGGTATTTAGGGTGGTATTCCATCTGTCCAATATATTGGTCCAATGTGTATTATATTGCGTGTCACATTTTTTTTCTTAATGAGAGAATGAGACGGACTGACATTGGACATTCTTTAGCTTCCTCCAGACTATGCGCGTGAATCGCGGGCGAAGCCGCGAACGCAAGTGTGGCGTCGATTTCGCAGATTGTTCACGTCTTCGCGCCTTGTTCTCCGTTTTTTGTCGGTATTTCGGCCCGCGTCAAAGGAGACGCGAAGCGCGAACTTGCAAGACTCCACATTACACACTATTATGGCTCTTCTGTGGCCAGATAAATATTAATTATATTATGATTATATTACATTAAGCAGCTATATTTTACGGTTTCACAAGAAATCAAAATGGAAAAACAGCTAAATCACGTATGATGCCATAGATAACTAACAGTTAAACTCGATCAGCTGATGCTTTTCCGCCATCTTGCCGCAAACCAAACTGCGAAATCGCCGTGAAGTGTGCGAGTGTGGAGTCATACGTCAACTTCGTGATATGTTCGCTCCGCGACGTCGCGGCGCGATTCACGCACATAGTCTGGAGGGGGCTTTTCAGATCCCAAAAATTTGCGAATTTCGGTTTTTGCGGTAGGCCCCCAGGCTATACTTTGCCATATTATATTGTCTATGGTTTAAACCAATAAACACACGGGACAATTTTCCACCGAATCTGATTAGGTCATGAAACAGGTATCTTTTTCTCGCTCTTACTTATGAGTGCGGCGCACCAAGGTCGCGGTGCGGTGTGGTAGTGTGTTACGGCTATAATAACCGTAGTTAGTAGAAAGAGAGGCATATATATTGGATCAATCCAGGTGGGCTGCATAGATCTGTCTCTAAGGGTATTCCATCTATCCAGTTTCTTTGTCCAATGTCAGTCCGTCTCATTCTCTCCTTAGGAAAAAAAATGTGAGACGCAATATAATACACATTGGACCAATATATTGGACAGATGGAATACCACCCTAAATACCTCGGGATCTTTCTCTTTTACTCCAATGAAGGAGTAATTTAGTGTAACAGAGAAAGATGCCGGAATTTGCGACCTTCGATTTTCGCGGTTATATATATAGCCTAGACCTGGGCTATATATATAACCGCTTAGAAAAGCCTCCTGGTCAAAGGCATGTCCATCTCTTTCTTTCGTTTGAGTTTACAGGAACGCAGATAGACCATTATGGAATATCTAAATTCGTGGTAGCTCATCTTTGTCATACTCGTCATATCGTCATCTAATAAAGTATTCTGAAGAAGAAAAATACACTCGCCGGTTGTCATTATTTTGTCAGTGTCAAATGTCATACGACAGATATATTGTTTACCACGTGCGTTTTCTATCTTTCCGAAGTGATTCTCTAAAACGTGGTGTAAATTTGCTAGATAACCCGTTGTCTACAATAAAATGCCGAAATCCAAAAGAGATAAAAAAGGTAATTGTTAATTGTCTGTTTATTTCTTGCCTGTTAGCGACCTGCAATTGTTTGGATTCCAGTAAATAATAAATTATACTTTCGTTAACTTTACAGTGTCCCTTACAAAAACAAACAAGAAAGGACTTCAGCTAAAACAGAAAACAATAGAAGAAATAAGAAATTGCTTGACTAAATATGAGCACATATTTCTGTTTACTGTGGATAACATGAGAAATGCCAAACTCAAGGATTTACGCCACGAATGGAAGGACTCTAGATTCTTTTTCGGTAAAAACAAAGTCATGGCAATAGCTCTTGGTAGAACTAAAAGTGATGAAGTTGAAGATCAGTTAAATTTGGTAAGTTTTTTATGTGTATCATTTTTTTTTTTCATAGAAGTGCACCAAACTGATACAAAAACAAAATTAGCAAATTAAATTATGATGTCTTAATAAAAGTATATGCTTCTTAGTCCCGATGCCCTTTAAAAAGGACAAGTTTAATTTTAATTTCGTACTATATTGGAATAAGAAAAGGTTCTAAATTCAAAACTGCTAAAATTACTCCTGAGACTTATGAGGATATTAATGAGTTCTGTATTTGCAGCTATCAAAAAAAATAAAAGGCCAATGTGGCCTCCTAATGACGAACAGAGATGTGGTAGATGTACTGCAGTGGTTCAATGACTTCAGTGAGTCCGAGTATGCGCGGTCAGGCTTTGTAGCCACCGAAGATGTCATTCTGCCCCAGGGGCCCCTGGAAGATTTCTCTCACACCATTGAGCCCCATTTGAGGAAACTAGGACTGCCTACCACCCTTGAGAGAGGCGTTGTTACTCTTATTAAGGAATATCAGGTATGCTAGTCTATTAATTTAGTAATTTAGATTAGTTTACTGAGTAAGAAAAGGAAAAGAGGTAGACCATTTAGAAGATGGGTGGATGACATCAAAGCCACAGCAGGAACCACATGGACGAGAGTTGCCAAGGATAGAGAGGAATGGAGAAGGTTGGAGGAGGCCTTTTGCCAATAAATGGCACACAGACAGAAAAAGAAAACGCAAGAACTGTAGAAAATAATGCAATTTACTGTCTGAAATAAAGGATTATTACATTATTACATTACTGAGTGAGCATGAAGCGCAAACCAAATATGTCTGTTCCAGCAAATATATTTTTGTATGTCTATTCAGCTGTCTTGCTGTTTTCCCCTACATATTATGTGGAATTTTTTAGGCCATTCTCTTGATGGTTTTTTTTTAAATAACGAAGCCCTGAGGCTAGGGTCTGCACAGCTTTCTTGCAACTCCCTTTTTAACCTTTTGATCGTCAGACGGTGAAGGAATATGCCATGCCCCTGGAGGCTAGGCGATCGCGATTCTCCTTCTTCTTCCTCGCGTTATCCCGGCATTTCGCCACAGCTCATGAGAACCTGGGGTCCGCTTGACAACTAATCCCATGATTTGACGTAGGCTAGGCTATCGCGATTATTTAAGCGAAATTGAACTTAACAGAGTTCCGCGTAAAGTGTCATTCAGAGAAAGAATAAGGATCAAAGTCAAATGGTGTTCTAGCAGTTTTATGTTCTGTCGAAAGATGGCAGTAAAGGTCATTGGGCATTTTGTTCGGACATATGACCCACAGCGTACACAAACGAAATAGGGCTAGGTATGTAGGTAAATGTATCTGCTACACAGTGGTATGAGTCGCATTCTTGCAAGCCATGGGAGAATTGAGAAAAAAATAAAAATGGTTACTTATCATTTTTATTTTTTGGCATTTTTGCAATGAATTCAGTCAGAACTATTGGAATTATATCAAAAATACTTTGAATAGCTGCTGTTATATTGCGTTGCTGTTGTTATATTGTTTAATATCAAGAGGAACAAAAATAAAATCCAGTTATAAAAAAGAACAATATTTTTATTCTGCTTGATCAAAATAAATTGTTAATTCGTCTAAAAAGGCAGCAGGCGCGAAATAAAGGGGGAGTCACCATTCACCACACCGCTGGGGGCTGGGATACTCTTCGAGCCCCGCTCCGAGGCGGAGTACCGCAGGGGTCTCCCCTCCTTCACACCGATTGAAGATATCAAGAAACTCCTGGAGAAGCTGGGCCACCCCAAATACGCCAAACGGATAGACGCAAGAGGGGGCTGGGGCTGCACATGGGCATCTACGGGATGTCGGAGCTTCTCCACATGAGGAGTGTCAAGGTGGAGGCATGGCGCGGAAAGAAGGGGCCCGCGCAATGTCACCGCTGCCAGGGCTTCCAGCACTCATCACAAGGATGTCACAGACAGCTCGCTTGCGCTCGCTGCGCCGAACCACACTGGGCCAGCCAATGCACGCGACCTGTAGACCAGAATTCGAAGGCCACCTGCAAAAACTGCAGAGGAGACCACCCCGGCAACAGCCGCAATTGACAACATTTCATTTGCCATTGTGCTATAAAACGTTTATCATGCTGCACGGACCACACTTTTGCACGATGCTGAAAGTAAAAACATTAATTACGCTATCTTGTACTGTTGAATAACTTTTTTCTGCCGGGTGATACATAAAAAATAATTACATATTTAGAAAAGTGAGATTAAATTATCTTTTTTAAAACTAGTTTGGTCTCTGTACGCGAAAATTCATAAAGCGGGTCAAAAACGCCCAATGACCTTTAGTGGCTACATAATTTACTTTGACAATCCACTTCTATACGCTCTATTCTCTTTGCATGCACTTTAATACCTTCACAGTAAAGTCAGCTATAGATATCAGTAAGCACCCGGTCAAAAACTTTGTATATTCTGTAAGCCCATGTATTATTTTCCAGGTTTGCAAAAAAGGCGCCGTCCTAACGCCAGAACAGGCCAGTATATTGAAGCTACTTGGTAAGCAAATAGCGGAATTTAAAGTCACAATAAAGTGCCATTGGTCCAAAGGCAAGGGATTCCACAAAGATATTGACGGTCTTAGTGACAACGAAGAAGATGATAAGGAGGAAGATGGGAATGAAAATGAGGACATGGAAGAGGATGAAACATAAATATTTCTTAAGAACCTGGTTGGTTTTTCCAATATACACCTAGTTATTATTAAGATCTTTGTTATTTTAAATTCCTACCCCAATACTTCTTGTATAAAAGGCGAAATGTAAAAAGGTGCTAACAGAAAGATTATTCGTGCCTCTAATTTAACAGCTGGTATAGGGCGCTGTACGGCTCCGCGTGACTAGTAAAAGATTATAGACCGGGAGATAGTGACACATTTTACTGGGTCATTTGTACCAGTATGGCGGTTCGTCAGGGGTCTAAGCATGTAATGAAGGAAAAAAAATGATGGTCATAGCGCTGGGACCGGCGGCCCAATCGCGTGGGCGTTAGTCGAACGTGTCGGGTAAAATACGAGTGTCGAACGATTTGTACCACAAAAATCCTCGTATTATTCGATAGTCCATAAAAAAGAAGTAGACGGTAGCGTAATGCCATACTTCTCCGGTGTGGCTTACAGCCCGCCATACTGAGGCGAACACGTTAATTTAAAAAAAAAACAATTCAATCATTTGTGCCAAGCTAATTTTTGCACAGGTGATCATCGTCGAGCAGCCATTCATGGACATCACCATGCCATACTTTTCGGATGGTTCCAAATGGCCGCCATACCGCCGCAAAGGAGTTAATTTTTTTTTATAGCTAAACGATTTGTACCAGTATTGCATTTAAATTTTTGGAAAGTATTTGATAAAATGTGACCGTTATTATAATTGCCATACTTATAGTAGGGGGAAAAAGTACTGCCATACTTGAAAAACTTATTTAACCGACACGTTTCAAAAATACGACTATGTATACGTAAAATAATTTTTTACAGCATGGCATCATCATATTCTGTTTGTTTGGATACAATTATACCTAAAAAAAAATATTTCAGTTTATAACTACGGGGCGGACGACTGTGAGACTTAAGCCAAGACTTAAACAAAAAACAATTTTTTGACGATTTGTACCAGTATGGCATTTGGATTTTTGGAAATTGTATGATGCAATGTGACCATTATTATATTTGCCATACTTCTAATAGGGGGAAAAAGGGGCACCATACTTGAAATAAAAAAAAAATTATTGTACACATTTGCCACCTCCTACAGGTATGGCATTATGAGATTTCCATTTATGATCACACAGAAAGTCTTGAAAAAAAATTACAAGATGGTACAAATCGTTTAGCTATAAAAAAAATTAACTCCTTTGCGGCGGTATGGCGGCCATTTGGAACCATCCGAAAAGTATGGCATGGTGATGTCCATGAATGGCTGCTCGACGATGATCACCTGTGCAAAAATTAGCTTGGCACAAATGATTGAATTGTTTTTTTTTAATTAACGTGTTCGCCTCAGTATGGCGGGCTGTAAGCCACACCGGAGAAGTATGGCATTACGCTACCATCTACTTCTTTTTTATGGACTATCGAATAATACGAGGATTTTTGTGGTACAAATCGTTCGACACTCGTATTTTACCCGACACGTTCGACTAACGCCCACGCGATTGGGCCGCCGGTACCAGCGCTATGACCATCATTTTTCTTTCCTTCATTACATGCTTAGACCCCTGACGAACCGCCATACTGGTACAAATGACCCAGTAAAATGTGTCACTATCTCCCGGTCTATTATGGCATAGTACAGCGGCGGGTACGATTTTTTCATTAACTGAAGGTCATATAAGATGACATAATTGACATAAGTAAAGCTCAACCTTATACCATTGGAATAAGATTAGGAATGGTCAATGGTATGTCGCTAGCGAAGTCTGCCCTCTTGCGTCATCAAATTAAAGTTTTAGCGAGTCGATGTTGCCAAGTTCAGCTCCATGAATAAATTGGGGCGGAGCCAAGAGCACGCCGCGGTAAATTATGCATCGCACTGCCATACAACGTAGTCTGTATCTACCACGTACGTGTTAACGTGGTGTATAAAGAAAAATGTCGTCTATGGAAATTATGCCTGAAGAAGTTTATGCTCGCGAAGCATATAAGCTATGGTGTATTCCCATTTGGCCCCACGGGCACTGATGGTAATATTAGGCGCTTCATATAAATCAGTCACGTGACTCACGTGAGACGATGACAAATGGGAATACACCGTTAATATGTATCTACCTCTGCACTTGAGCTCCGAAGAATCGTAGGGTGCATAAGGGCGATTTTAGTTTACATTGCGGACTATTGGTTACATACAATTCAGCCGACCAATCAAATAGGTACCGCAATGTAATATTTGAAACTCGCATGCGAGTTCTCGCACCGTCTAAATGAGCACTTGCGCTACTCTCTTTCACCCCCGCGCTTTTATGGTGGCATCAGTGGTGAGCTTACTGTGGGACTTAGTCAATCTGTGTAAGAATGTCCTATAATATTTATTTATTTATCAGTGAAGGAATATTCGTTCACTGGGCTGGGTGGCATGCCTAATACCCGCTTCCTTAGCTCGAAAATGCAGAATACAGGAATCCCCAAACTTGTTTTTCTACCTTATTAGTGTTGAGTGAGGGAAATTTCGTTATATAGGTACCCAGTGCTCACTTTATTGGTATAACTAGTGGGAATTTTTATTCTCGGTTGTTACCACCAAAATATATTTTAATGTTCAATAGGTACTGACAAAAATAGATGTATATAGAGCTTATAGTGCCACATTACATTTTACATGATTTTCCTCAAACCCAAACTCTGATTCAAAATAAAACACTATATTTATACTAAAATGTTTATTAAAATAATCACAGAAACAACAATAAATTATCTATTTAATTTAAAAGAAAAATACCAAATTCTAATCAGACAAAATATTATAAAACAATTTTCATGAACTTATGATAGGAAGAGAGTAGTTATAATAGTCGTAAGTCAAATTAAAATTCGTGGCATCTGACTAGCAGTTTCACTAATGTTGGTGTCACCGCATGCAATTCATAGGAGATATACATATAGATGGGCAAAACAAGTGCGGCGATAACACCAACTAGCTATTTGCTATTTTTACGACACGAGTACCTACTTTGACTTTCTTTCTCTTCATAACTTTACACTCTGTAATAGTACAGTACAAAAAATAATAACTAATAATTATCTATAAAACGTCAAATACAAATCATAAAAGGGCTATGCCCTGGCATTTGTTATGGATGTTTTGAGTGTGTAATCTAAACAAGAAAACTTAATCATACATACAAATAAGTAATCACAGTACAAAAATAAAGCATAGCTTCATCAGTCGACGACATCACAGCATACAACGATCAGCAAACCAAAACTCATGACATGACATGACATGACCCTAGACTTAAATCTACAAATTCATGATACGTTACATTCAACCATGGAACCATACCAGTCTTTGTAAATTATATTTTAAACTAAAATTACGTGTCTATAGATGCACTATTGAATATGAAAGCATATCGTACGTTCTTTACTAAAGACTACAGCTCTGGTATCTGTTACAAGTGAACCTATTTATAAAAGCTATCGTTATTAATTAGTAGCAGCGACTGCAAGCAACGGATGCCACTGAACAAGCCGGGATTTAATATTCTAGCAGAATTAAGCTACTCAGGCCGCGTAGCCAACATGCCGATCGCTTACGCTCCGTAGCGATCGAAACGCTACTGTCACTGTCGCACTAATATGGAAGAGTGATAGAGAGACACAAAGCGTTTCGTCGTCGAAGCGATAGCGATTGTCACCTTGGCTAGGCCGGCAGGTGACCGCATCACTCGCGAACCGCGTACTGGCGTCACGAACTCGAGATCACGTTGTATCACAGCATTTAAGAACGCAGTAGTCAAACATAATTAACTAATCGTGTTTTCAGTTTTAAATTGTTAGTCTGATGTCTTATGAAACTATGTCGTGGGGTATTTTACAACAATTATAACTTAGCAGTTGCACCATGATAGATTATCGCAATCGGTAAGTTTCTAACTCAGTCGTATTGATACACAAAAATCAAAATTAAGTTCGTTTACCTCCGTTTTTTTAGAAGTAATTTCTGTACCTACAGTCAACAGCAGATATCAAAAACTACTTTCAAAAGTCATGTCAGCGACATTAAATAATAAAGACTGTCAATATTCATACGAAATTGAGTTTCTATAATGATTTTCACTTAGATGTACTTTACGTGTTCTACTCAGTCCCATAAGTTTCGCACGGAGGTTGAGAGTCTTTATTATCTTAGTTCTTTGATATATCTTTTGTTAATTGTGCTGCCATTGGCAAATAAATATTTCAAAATAAATTGGCCTATAATAAGTTATATAAATGTCATTATTAGAAATAAATAGAACATTATAATCTCAGCGATTTTTGTACCGATAATCTTTGATAATGTTATAAGTGTCGTGTTTTTCTTTGCGTCGATTGATCACACATCGTGTTATAGCGTATATCTAACGTTGATAAGTCACTCAATGACCTATCGACGTCCACGGCCTGACGCAAGGCTAATCTCAAAGTGCTGCATTGCATGTGAGGACACTTAGAGGTTATTTCCACTAATCCACATTGCATTACCTATAGCATTGACTCGACCAAAGTTTTATTCCGATATCATGGCTCTGAAATACAATTTTTATTTTAGAACTAATCTATAGGTACCGGAATTTATTGATCGAACCGATACTTTAGGTCGAACTCGCTTTTTTGTATTTGCGTAATATCAGCGTCTTCTCTTTCTTTTGGCAACGCGTAGGAAAGAGATTCAACACATATATTTGGGCAAACACGGTCAAGTGAATTCTGACGTATGGCGCCTATATACTTCGCCGTAATTACGTAAATCCATCTCTATCGTATATATTTTGTGTTCTTCGAATGAAAGATTGTCATCACGAATATTTAGGCAAACGCAGCGAAGTGTGTAGCAATCACAAGACATAATTAGATTTAATAAAATTTCCTAATAAAATTTTAAATCATAGCACCTTAACTTCCCGAAACGCAAATTAGCCCAAAAATTTTTGACATATCAAGCCTAGTTACATATGTAGATAGTTAAGCGTCATAAAGGCGCAATAAAATGATCATGAAATCACACTACTTAGACAAATAATAGTCAACCTTAGATTTTAAATCGTGATCGCTTAAAAATGGTGTATGACGACAGAGCTTGGTGCATTCCCTTATTCACCTTTAAAGTTTGACCTTTTGGACGCCAAAAACGTCTAAAGTAGTCGCCAAGAACGTATATATTTGTTATGGCGTATGCTGTCAAAGTAACCATAATACTTTACTAAGTTTATATTGGGTTGTGTCTCTTGGCGAGTAAGTAAAATGTTGGTATTCAAAAGGTTAAAATGCAGTTTTCCTAGGCTGAGGAATAATTAAGACATTATTTAATCCCAAAACGAATAAGACTGCATTTAATATTGAAGTAGATTTTTAAAGTATATTAAAGTTTTGGTTCGAAAATTTACGCGGGACTCCATTAAGTTCAATTTCGCTTAAATAATCGAACGGCTGTGCCCTGTTTATCAAAAGATTGTAACTTGAAATACAAGTGGAAGTCCCTTTCTAACAAAAGTTGTCAAAAAGGAACTTCCACATGTATTACAAGTTACAAGCTTTTGATAAACAGGGCACTGGTGTCCGGGGCCGGGCATATTCCTTCGCCGTCTGGCGTCCAAAAGGTTAAGAGGCATTTCTAGTGTAGTGAGGCGACTAGTTAGTTTTGGGCGCAGGTTTGGGCGGCGCGGGCGCGGGCAGGGCGGGCAGCGGCACGTCGAGCGCGGGCAGCGGCTCGCGCCAGAACACCGTCTGCGAGAACTCGTCGCTCGGCTCGCACAGCGACGGCGGGAACACCTGGTCCACGAGCACCGACATGTGGGAGTACCTGCCACATACAAATATACTGGTTCACTTACCTGGTAACAAAGAGGTTGAAAAAGGAGATTGTTCGTGGAAGAATGGTGCGGTTTAGCAAGAAATCGGGCCCTGAGTTTGACAGCCGAACTCCACTCGTTTTGTGGTAACTAAATTGCAAATCAACTTTAGAGAACCAGAGCCAGCTGTTAAATTCGAGACACAATTTCTTAGGCTTTACACTTTTTCTACTATGGATTCTATATGGCTCCTAGCTATGATAAAGTACTCTTAATACACAACTTAGAGCCCCCGTCCCGAAAATAGGAAAAAACTATAGATCCCTTTGACTACTGCGCAAGTTACGCTAAAGTGGAGAAAGGAAAAAATCTTTGTTTTATGCCGAGGATTCAATGAAAATTGCTACCTTGAATTAAGTTTTGCATGCCGTCATGTTCGTGAGATTGATAGAGAATTATAGATTCATGACTAAATAAAATGTAATAGATTGCGGGGATTCTAATGCAAACGTAAGACTGGCAAGATTTATAATAGATAGACAAGGAAATTCTGAAACATAAAACAGGCTAGAGGTAATCGCCCAACAGTTGCTTGCGAGCTTAACATATTGAGAATAGGATAGAAAAATTATTATATTTATTTGTGATACTGTAATTGATATACCTGAAAAAAAGCAAGTCAAATTGAAAAGTTCATGTTTGCCGTCATATTTCCGTAGTCAAATGTAATTTTCGGCAACAAAGATTTGAAAGAAGATAGCAATTTCACGCAAAACACTGTTGGAAGAAGGTTCAATTTTCATGCTAATTTTATTGCTTCCATATGCTGTTATACTATTACAAAACTGGCATCGGACATTGCAATATTTCAAATGTAGCTAAACATAGTTTTCTACATCGGTCAAACGAGGTAGGTGTATTTTTTCCCCACATAAACGACGATGATTTAGTACCCATTAACTATTTCTACAATTCAAACTGACAACACAATGGGCTTTATGACGCATGAAGTATTCACGGCACTGAAAACACGTTTAGCTGATATTACCAATGTGGAACATTTAGGTGGAACACAGATTCAGCCGATCAGAAATGAATACCATATTGTCTGAAACAGACAATGAATGTCCAATAATGAGTATGCCTTTTGAGTAGTGTTCAAAAAAAAATTGTTGTTAATGTATCCATTTTATTTTTTCGTATTGATTATCAGGAACATAAAAATTAAATTGACACCGAAACCATACTGTTCGTGTCATTATTTTTGTGAATTAGTGATACCATAACAAAATTTGAACCCCATCACCGAAGACAGACACAGAAGGGAGACAGAAAGTGTATGTTTAGATGTTTTAAGATTTTGAGATCAAATGGTGGTTGATAAATAATTAGTTCTCACATGTGTGCTAACTTGATTAGTAAAAAAAAATGACTCAAAGTACATACATTATCAGTACACCTGTAGGTTAAAGCTATTGTTATTTTTTCTTTTTATTATTGAAGCGCATTTTACAGCATATTTAAACCTTTTATAAATAGTTTAGTTATGTTGTACTTGAATGAGATAAAAATACATAATTTTTGTATACGTATTTTCACACATGAGTGACAATTATGCTGTTTGAAGACAGAAACGAGACAGAACAGATGACTTGTCGATGATAACTTTTGTTATTGGTCAGTACGAGCGATGGAGTTATTGATTTTTACTCCAATCAACTAGAAGTGCACACCCTGATTATAGTCCTTGATATTTTACAGTTTGATAAAGTAGAGTATATATTGCTGAAATACCCTATATTATCATTCTGCAATATGTCAAAGATTAATGTCGAGGCGTACCCCATTGATTGGACGGTATTATGACATTAGGAAGTATTTCGTATGGAGATGAGGTGCGCCGGCGGTGCCAAGCCCTTACGTCATGCCATACGGCTTACCATTGCGTTGCTTGTGCGCCACTATTTACTTTAACTAAGGTTATTCGAGTTTGGGCTAGCTTATTACAACTTTATCGCATTTTTGTGGCGGGAAGAAATCATCGACCATGTCACTTTGCACGTTGTAGCTGAAATAAAAATATACTTCTTTATTACCATGTGGAAGTACGGAGTGTTATTGAATGGTGAGCTGTGTGAGTGACTAGACAGAGCCGCGCCTTGCACATTGTCAAAGCCTTAGTATTCGCCTCCCACCATGTGTAAGAGAAGAAAGCCATACGGCCGTGATGAATGCGATTTTGTAGGGTCTGTTAGGTTTCGAGGTACTTACGTCGATTGGAATGTCTGCGTCAGCTCGTGTTTGAGCTCTCCTTTGTAGTTGATGGTGAATATTCTCACGATAGGGATACCGACGGCCTGGTACGCGCATACGTCCTAAAACATGCAAAACATTAATATTATTGGTATGAAATATGAAAAAAGTAAATACAACTTGAAGACTAATAAGCTACTGCCTTAAATCAAACTACATGTAACCAGAGAATCATCTACTTGGTTAGTTAGGTGTATAATGAATGGCCCATGAAACCCACGTCTAAAGGGGTCAAACTTATAGTAATGAAGAAAAGAAAAATGCTTTGTGTAAAATTTATACAGGATGGCAAAACAATAACTGCATTCCCGTTGCCAGGGTTTGGGATTATACTGAGCAACTTCTACTACGGAAAACCCGCAAAAAAATAGCGAAAAAAAATTTGTCAGTTTCATAAATTTTAGCTAGTCCATTTTCTATGGGAAGGTACATTTTTAATCGCAATTTCGGGGTTGTTCCCATAGTAAAAGTTGCTCCGTATAATCCCAAAACCTCCTTGGTAACAGGAATGCAGTAATTTTTAGCCACCGTGTATATGACATAAAAAGATAGTCAGATAAGTAAGGTGTGATATTTACGTTGACCCTGTTCCCGTAGCCGGCGTAGAAGGGGTTGGAGCCCTGCGGGAAGAGCGCCTTGATGTCGGCGAGGCACTGGATCTTGAACTCCTCCGGCTTCTTCTCGATCACCTCGCGGTGGAAGGCGCGCAGCAGCGACGTGGGGTTCAGCAGGAGGGGCCCGTCTGGTAGGCATGTTTCGCCTTGACGGATCGAGCGCAGGTACTCGCGCGTTACCTGCACAAAATATATTTTTCTCAAAAATGGACGGCAAAGTCGACTTTGCCGTTTAAAAATATGGTCGCGAAGCGCGTAGTTTATGGTCAGTCAAAAATTAAAAAGTTAAAAACATTGCAGTCTCGATTTTGGGACTGCAATGTTGCATACAAATTCCATTATTTGTCGAGTTCCAAACTTTTTAAAAGTTGAAATGACCATATCAAATGACGGCACAGGCCCATTAAACAGCCAAACAGATGATTAGTACCGCGACTATTTAGTTGTCTCAAATAGGTTGGGGTATTTTCGGCAGAAAAATACACTTCTATTTTTTTTATTAAAAAAATAAAAAGGCGGCAAGGGCTTTTTTCTGTGAAAATATATACGTAAGAACTTTGTTTTTGTAAAATATTTCTATGATATTTCTATTTCTTGCACCATTTTTGAGAAATAGTACATTACTACAGAGGCCGGGACAAAAGGGGTTGCCGGCCGAAGACATATAGACGGCCGAGCGAAGCGAGGCCGGATAGGTCTGAGAGCGGGCAACCCCATTTCCCGCCGAGGTATGTATAGTGCTTTTCTCAAACATGCAATGAAATAAATAAAATAAAAAATCCACGAAACCCAATTTTTATTTATAGAAAAAACTAAAAGTAAACTACACCCAAAATATAACCAACACGTACCTATATCATTATCACGCGTATGTTTTAGACGAGTCGTGTATTTTTACTACCCGTATATTTTCATGTATCTTTGATTTTTTTCGCCTTGTATCCGTCTGACTGTCGTTTTCGTCACATAAGTTTACATAGTCTTTCATATTGATATCATGTTTCACATACGTCGTTCCTTTATGCATGGAGTAAATAAGTATAATTTCCACAGTGTTGACGAATTTGTAGTTACATTCATTTAAAATATGCCACAAAACTGTTTCTAATAAACTGTAAGCCATTTTTCTTAGTTTATCAAATAATAAAATTGCCATAAGCAACCATATACATACTTCGTCTTTGACTTGGCGGCAGAGGCAGCAAGTTATTTAAAATTAATTCTGCTTACGCTGCCAATTCCAACACCTACGATTACAATTAATATTAATTTCATTATTTCGTCGGAACTCATATTAAAGTAAAAAAATCAACAACGCACCATAAATCCAATAAAACAGAATGAAAATTTTTCAACTTTACCTCCATAACAATTAAAAAAAAATAATTACGCGTGTTTGAGTAGTCCTTTTTACCGCTAACGTTTAGATGAAATATTTTAAATGTTTTTATTTGTGTAGTTAAATTTATAATTTAAAATTATAAAATTTGGTTAATAATGTATTATTTATTAAGTTCATGTTGATTTTATACAAATAAAACTGCAAATTATAGCAAACATTGTTTTTTGTTTTTTTTTTATAGGCGTAGTGGCAGTGTCATTACGAACCATAAAGCCAATACTGCCTCTAGTTTTTTTTTATGGATGAATGCCACGATGCTGTGTCACAAATATCTGTGAAATGAAAATTAAAAAAGAGGACTTTGCCGGCCTAGGCCTGCAAGATTTGTATGAAATTCCATTAAATACCTTTTGTCCTAGCCGCACCTAAAACGTCATACTTCGCAGCCTATTATAAGCATACATCGTTATCGCGGGAGCAAATATAAATTTATTAAAGAAGTGGTAAAACAGACTGCCCGTTTAGTAAAAACAGACCTTTCTGCCTACACATTATAAGCCTCCAAGAAGTTCATCATACATAGCACGAAGTTTTTGTTGCATAATGTTCATAAATCTTGCTTTACACTCTGTTAGTAAATAATGACCCGGAATCGACATATCAAATAAATATTCATGATTTATTTTGTACAACATTATTTAATTTTTGTTGATCTTAAGTGATTTTCGTAATATACGACATAAATTTTCTCTATGTTTTCTACTCTTAATCTGCGGCGTCGTGCAGTAAATATCCATTTTAATTGGCTAAATGATCTTTCGACTGCTACTGTTGTAATGGGTGCGTTTTTAAAACGACGGAAGTAATCAAATGTAGAACGATATATCGTTGAATCTAGTACTATCTCCTTCTCCGATATCAGTTCACACATTTTTTTCATAACTTCATATCCGGCATTTTTCTGCAAAACCACTTTGAACTTTTTTAAAATCTGTTTTCCATCTTTATTCAAAATTAATTTGGATATATGTTTGTATGTATTTTGTACTATGGTCAAACTTTCACTAAGAGATAGATTTTGGCACTGCAGTTTATTTATAGCATCTGGTATTACTTGCAGATACTTTGCTATGAAATTTACATCTTTTCGAACTTTTGCACTGAGTAAAGATTTTTTTGCTTTGACGATGCACTGTGCGTCTGAATTACGAAATGTGTCTATAACGCTTTTTATTTCATCAAAATACTTGTTGTAGTAAGTGGTAGCCTCGATCCATGTTCCCCAGCGAATAATTGTTGGGTTTGGAGGCAAAGGAATTCCATTAAACATTTCTCTTAATGCTTTTACTCTTTTCGGAGATTTGCGAAATACTTTCTTTACATTTGAAATTAATAGGTTAACTTCTGGAAAAAGAACACGAACTTGATCGGCAACTCTGTTAAGAGCATGGGCTAAACATGTAACATGGACAATGTTCGGAAAAAGTGTTTTCAAATTTCTGCCAGCTTTCAACATATACCCCACACCATCAGTCAATAACAACAACACCTTGTCATGCTTATTGTGACCAGGGCCCCACAAATCATCCAGGGCATTTTTTACAGTATTAGTTATACTGATATTGTTCGTTTCATTTAAACATTTGCTTGACAGCATGTGTGGAGTTCCAACATCATCTTCAAGCATAGCACCTACTATAACGTTAGCGATTTGACGACCTATAGCATCTGTGGTTTCATCAACACTTACATATATATACGCGTCTTTTAATTCGTCTCTAATTATATCCATCTCTTTGTCGTATAATTCATTCACGCAAGTCTGCCTCAGCAAACATTCTGAAGGGACCTGAACAGTTTTTTCAAATTTTCCAGATACACAATCTTCAATGAAATTTTTAAATACAATGTTCTCTATTTGAGACCACGGTATGTTACAGCTTACTAGAAATTTTGTCAGTTCCAACCTAAAATCTTTTTTGAGAGAAGTGTGTCTTTCAGAGTTAAAATGACGTTTCACGGAAGATTTAGTTTTACAAAAACTAATATTGCACTTCGAGCAAAATAGATTTGTATCGCGAGCCTCTAGCTCAGGATAATCCTGTATAAACAACCCCACAAATTCATCACATGTTATTTTCCTTCGAGGCATTTTAAAGGCAACTTCTATTTGATTATGTTGTTACAAATAAAGATCAGTCAAGATTGACAAATGTCTAAATTGACTGATAAGGTTGCGTACCTAATAGGTAATCTTTTTAAGTACCAATCAAGTCAAGTATGGAGGTAAGATAGCATTGATATTCAATAAAATAATTATACATTTTAAGGTCGTAGGTATAAACGTTTCTCTATACGAATGTCATTTCTGTTTTTGACTGTTTTTTATAATCTTTCAGTATTGTCAAATCGTATTTGCTCCCGCGATAACGATGTATGATTATAAGGAACATAACATCAATATTTCATTGCATGTTTGAGAAAAGCACTATATATGACTCGGCAGGAAGGCTACTTGCTGGCTTCGGATTCAATTAAACGGACTCCCAAGGTCGTCCGTTTAAAACGAATCCTCAGCCTGCAAGTAGCTACTTCCGAGCCTCGACAATAATGTACTATATAAACGTACTGAATCTGAATAACTACCTACGTCGATTACATGAAGACTTATTTGCGAGATACCTTATGGCGGTTGGCGTTTACGCTATTATTAACGTCGCTCCAATATTATTACGCCGCTATGCGACGTAAGCGCCAGCCGCCATAAGGTACCTTTTGCCGTGGAACGTCACATTTAACCCTTTGAACGCCACGTATGTCGTACGTGGTGCGCCATCGTGAATTTTATCGGAATTGATAGAGCTGTAGCGCGACGGTCAAAGGATTAAACACTAAATAGTTTGACGAACGTGATATTGAGGCAGCAATGACAATAAAGAATCACAAATTCAAAATGTCGGAGATTGACAAAAAGAAGTTTATACACATTTTGACAAGCAACTAAATTTATGAAATGGTAATTGCCCTACAACATGAAAGAACATTTCAAAACTCATTAAGATATATGATATTAAATTGATATTCTGCTTGTTTTCATTTTGTATCACTTCATAAAACCTAATTATAATGACATTGTTCATTGACACAAATCATTGTTTATCTGTATCTGTGATGTAATTAGACTAATTAGGTATGAAAGGTAAAGTATTTATATTCATTACCTAATTACTTTTGATTTTATTTGTATGATGACAGTAAGCAAGTGATCTTAATCCTATCGTATTATTTATTCGATATAATTGTAATTATTGTGAGAATTACTTGAGTCAATGTCAGATATTTGCAGTTGCAACAAATAGATAGTAAAATAGAAACAAAAACGTCATTTTTGACACTGACATATCCAATCCAAATCGTTTCAATATCTAGTAATTGACGTATCTCATTGTTCGATTAATACGGCTGTATAACACTTTTTGCCTCCGATATATCAGGCTATGAATGTAATGTATGAATGAAATGGATGGTGGTAAGCTTACCCTAGCCTGTCCGATGGCTCTCGCCGATAGATACAGCAGTTGGTAGCCATTGTTCTTGATTTTGGTGAACAGCTGCGCCACGCCTGACTGCGCCCAGTCCTTGCCAACCAGTGGGAAGATGTGGCCCAGCACGTCAGACCTGCAAAATAAGTTAGTTTAATGACAAGAAAAGCAACAAAAGTACATAGCAGGGCAGTATCATGTAAACCAACCAACAGTCTATAAGTAATAAGCAAAAATCAGAAAAAGTTTGGGTCAGTTTAAACTCAATGAGTATCCACTTAATTTCGAGTTGTGATCGTAAACTACAATACGTTACGAGGCATGAAAAATATTTCGACCGTATGTAGCGAGACCGATCCCTGTACAAAGCTAGCTATTATGCTTCGCTTAAAATGACTAGATCATATTAATCATGTCTTTCTGTGTAGTACAGTGAGAAATAAACTATATGCGGATATGGCAACACAAAGGCCGAATTTTAATTCAGTTACGTATGCGCTGTGCGCTGCCATTTAAATGTGGAATGTATAACTGTATATTAATGTTTAAATTGCCTTGATTCTATCCCGACAAACCTTTTTCTCCAGTGAATCGTACATACAGTCAGCAGCAGAAGTTGCTATGCGGGTGTTCAAAATTACCTTGACACGCTCTTATTCTCTTAACAATAAAGTCGCGTCAAGATCATTTTGAACACCTGGCCCGCTTAGCAACTTCTGCTGCTGATTGTACCTACTGAGTACTTACTTGGTGATGGTACCGTCGATGTCGGAGATGACAATCTTGTCATCGTAACGCCAGCGGAACACGTTGCACTTGCAGCGCGTGGTGCCCTGGTAGGCGGTGGTCACGCTGAACACCATCTCGTTCATGCCCTCGCGGAGGTTCAGTTTTTTCTAATATAAGAACATGGCACGTTTTAGCCACCCTGTATACTTGGTACTCACTTGGTGATGGTGCCGTCGATATCGGAGATGACAATCTTGTCATCGTAGCGCCAGCGGAACACGTTGCACTTGCAGCGCGTGGTGCCCTGGTAGGCGGTGGTCACGCTGAACACCATCTCGTTCATGCCCTCGCGGAGGTTCAGCTTTTTCTAATATAAGAACATGTCACGTTTTAAAATAAATGCATAATTTAAAGTGTCATTCTATTGAACTTGCTAACTATGTAAACAAAAGTCACTATAGTAAATTCATTCTTTGACAATTACAATATGACGTTTTGTTTACATAGTTAGCAAGTTCCATAGAATGACACTTTATACATTAACTCCTTCTAATACATATAGTGCTACTTGATTTCAATTTCCTTAAAACATCTTCGTTTGTTTTGATTTTTTTCCGTTCAGAATACTCTGGTTTGTGGGTTAAATGCTTATGGAAGTCGAGTACTAGTTCCCAAAAATTATTTCTAAACTTTTTGATTAAAATTAACAACAATATCTGGCATATTACGAAGGTTAGGTTTCATTCTGGCAAAAGAACATTTCACGTTAGAACGTACAATCTAAAAATAAACATTTTTATACAACTAAAGTTAGTCCTGACGCCCAGATGTGTTGACTTCATAAAATGTACTATAAAAATACCTCACAAATCTAATAAAAACTTCGTTAATGATAGTGAATTTCTATGTTTGATTTACGTAAAGTAACAAAATATGTGCTAACGATCTGATCGGAAGAGAGCCGCAGCGTTTTCCTGAAGGTGGAGTGCCTGCGCGAAGGGCGCTGCGCCTGCTCGTGCTCCGAGTCCGACGAGCTGGGCTCCGCGTGCTCCGGGTGCTCCACTGCAAATAACAAATGTTGTCACGACTATGTTGACAATTTTACGTTGGTGACTTCGTTTTTGTTAGCATTAGAAATTAGGTAAACAATCTTGATGTGTCTTTTAATTGAAAAACACATTTTAAAAATAAGTTACGGCAAATATGTACCAATTATGTATCTAATACGATCATTTATATTCTTCTGCTTTCATAAGTAATAGTTATTGATTTTTAAAAAGCGGTTTTCAATTAAAAGACATGCCAAGATCGCTTACCTTCTTACAAGTTCTTTCTAATGCTAAAAAAAACGAACTATAGGTGCTATACATATACAGGCTGGCTAAAAAACACCTGCATTCCTGTTGCCAGGGAGGTTTTGGGATTATACTGAGCAAATTTTACTATGAAACCAACCCCGAAATCGCGGAAAATTTGACTGTTTCATACATTTTGGCTGGTCCGTTTTCTATGGGAGAGTAATTTTTTTAGAAATGTAACACTGTAAAAATCTATTAGAAATGTGCACTCAAGCGTGAGTCGTAATTTTACTTAGTTTTTGATCGGACCCCTAAGGGTTTTTTAAAGACATATATTATCACACACCTTTCACATAAAAAATACTTTGTTAAAAATTATGTAATGTACGGAACCTTTGGAACGCGAGTTCGACTCGCTCTTGGCCGGTTTTTTATTAAACTACTTATTATTATAAAATGCTGATTAGTAATACGAAAAGGATCAATAAAAAATGTACAATGCGCCAAGTCGGTTCAGTAATGCATAACGAACGTCAAGTATCAAAAACCACAATGATACTTTCTTAGATAAAAATAAACCGCAAAAATATGAAAGTGCGAAAAACATTAATAGACACGCCAACCACGAGCACCGCACGTGCCGCGATAAAAAACCGACTCGGACTTTAGACCGGAGGGTGATGACTTATAATAAGAGCCGTTTTTGTGCAAAAAAACCTACTGAGTCATCTTCATAAGCCTATTAAATTATAGACCTTAATACCTTGATCGAGAGGTTGGTTTTCCGGTAGCATGGTTTGACCCTCGTCCCTTGGATCTTGGTCTTGAGTAGGGTCTATGAGATCGGCAGGTTCATTGACCTCTTCGACGTCTGTTTCTAGTTTTTCGTCGGGTCGAACCTCCTCGGCGACTATTCCTTCAGCAGATTCCATTTTCATTTGCATGCTAATGTACTCTGTTTCGGGGTAGCTGGAACTCTTGAATTCATCCTTAGATGGCTCCGTGCTATAATGATTAGAGAGAATTTGTTTATTTGGAAAGTCAACATAAATAGATGTCTAATATTTTAGCATTACTATCACGGTTACATCGTTCAGCGCTAATAAGACCAGTTACGTCATATATATATGCAAGTATAAAATATTTTTCACAATTTCACATATCACCTGGTAAAACATACGTCATACAAGGCATCATTTAATTAGGTACGTGAAACTACGATGTGTATCGCCACAATTTTGATTCGCAGTCAAACTACACAATATTGTACAATGTACATACAATTAAATTTCTTTTCACCACACCAACCCAAAGCAAATATTAAATGTAAAATATCAAACAAAATCAAATCTAAATGAATGTTATTAGATATTTATCATCCAAAATCATTGTTTAAAAGTCAATTCTACCAGCAAACATAAGAAAACAACTCAAAATTTGCATTTGATTACTTTGCCTCACATGTGAATAAAATGCAACTTTGCTATCAGTTTTTGAAGTGCAAGGTAAGCCTTTCCGAGGTGGTATGGTGAAAATTTCTTTATTGATTTGAGTACTATATATAAGGTAATTTAGTTAACAATACAAGAAAATTCAAAGGCGTAGTGCTACAGATAGCTCCACCGCAAGCAGCCGCGCGGCCGGCGCCTCTGACCCTTCCTTCTCTATGTAGAGTCCCTATTAGTTAAGTTGTAGAGTAAAGATAACTGATCGTTTGGCTTCAGCGCCACTGTTGGAGCGCCGCCAGCTCCACGAGTAGCCGCGCGGCTTGGCGTCCGCGGCCGGCGTCTCTGACCCTTCCTTCTCTATACAGTCTCTATTCGGTAAGTAGTAGAGTAGAGATGACTAACCGTTTAGCCTCAGCGCCAGCGTTGGAGCGCCGCCAGCTCCACCACGAGTAGCCACGCGGCTTGGCGTCCGCGGCCGGCGGCTCTGACCCTTCCTTCTCTATACAGAGTCTCTATTCGGTAAGTAGTAGGGTAGAGATGACTAACCGTTTAGCCTCAGCGCCAGCGTTGGAGCGCCGCCAGCTCCACCACGAGTAGCCACGCGGCTTGGCGTCCGCGGCCGGCGGCTCTGACCCTTCCTTCTCTATGCTCTTCTCTAGCGACTCCAGCACGCGCTAAACACGAAACGTAACATTATAATCTATTCTATAAAACGCCCTGGCAGGGTCGCCATGAAGTGTGGGGCGTTCAGGGGTATAATAACAACACAAAAGTGGAGTAAAGAATGAATGCTTTATTGGAAAAATGTGTGCCTTATATACTAGTTTATCATATGTTGCGTCTCTGTTCTGAATCACTGATACGTAATAATTAGTAAAAGATTTTTCTATTTTATTCTCGTAATGAATCGAGTTACATTGTTATTGTTCATTGGAGCGTGAATGCATCCAAGGAATGCGGCAAATGATTATTATAAATTAAATGTCTATTTATGGGTAACAGCTGATCAGCTGTGATCAGCTGTGTGGCCGTACTACAGATCAGCTGTGTGGCCCCACTATATTTTGCACTTCACTGCATACAAGCTATGAGGGCTGTAGGAGAGCCCTGGTTAGCCCCTAACTAATTTCGCGCTTGGTTTACAAAGCAATGCAAAACCCCCCGTATCCCCAGCTAGAGAATTCTCGGAGCTCGAGTGTGATATGCAGTGGACAGGTCGGTTCCTCAAAATTAATTCTAATAAATCGAATAAATGACTATGTGCAAGGCCGTAATAAAATTTATATCTATACATTGACAGATGGACATGACAGCAGGTCACTCGCGCAACAATAGATATCGTTTATTTATGCAGTTAATGAGCATTTTGGTATGCCTCTTCAACCCACGCAACCTGTCACTTCATGTAAAATTTATTTTATAATGAGTGTTAAGTGCTCGACGTTTTTGTAAGACGTTCTGATACTCGGAATGTTTTAATAAGTCAAGATGGATGTGAGATTGCGAAATTAAAGGTCATTCTATGGAATTTGCTAACTACATATGTAAACATACCGCCATATTAAAACTGTCCCTGAACGATGAATTTACTAGTGACTTTTATTTACATAGTTAGCAAGTTCCATAGAATGACACTTTATGTTGACTATCATTACTTAGATACCCTTGGGGTTAATTAAATTTACGTGGTCCTATATATACATTAAGGGCAACATCAGTAAATAGCTATATACAATCCGGGTTATTGCTCTGATATCATGTAGGTACTCGATCAGAACAAGGACATGACATATTGATAACATTCACCAGTCAAAGACAGCAGCAACAATAAGGCAAGTCGCTAACATGTGCAGTTATAATTTTTATACACTTTGACAGTAGGTAGTCGACAATAAGCTTTCGTAGCATAGACCTATAATATTACTTCGTAAGGACGGGCCCTAAGAGCACTAAAAAGATACTAGTTCAGCGGTGTCACTCACGAATTCGAGCCAATCGTACAGCTTAACGCAACTAATTGCGACCAATAGCGCGCGTGATGCGAACTCATCAACCAATCGCGTTGTAGCGGTGTCACACCGCTGTACTGGCCCCATTCTTATTGTTCGTAAGGCCAGTCCTGAGATATACGTCAATGATTCCTATACTCTGTATCTTTAGGTATTTAAATAAAAGTAAACAAAATCTGGCTTCAAATTGCTTCTTAAGCCAGTTGAGGGTAGATGAAAACATTACATGATCAAATAATGTAGGTTATAGTCAAGCCGTCCATTGACAGATCCAGGTGGTTTTATTTGGTTGGTTAACCAATAAATGTTATAACTACCCGAAAATGTACAAATTGTTTGTTTACTTTAATTTAAATACCTAAATATACAGACTATAGGGTTAGACAGATGTAGGGTGACAATGACTCACGCTAGGCAGCGGTCTCCTGTAGGCCAGCAGCGACAGCAGCAGCGGGCCGGCGCTGCGCCACGACAGCCAGCGGTCGCCGAGCCGCACCACCAGCCGCCCCTGCGCCGCCAGCGTGCCGCCCTCGGCGCAGAACTCTTCGAACGGCAGCGCGCGGGACACTTGGTCCTCGCGCACGTACACGCCGACTTGGCCTCTGCGAGAAAATAATCAATTTTTAATATGAGGAATCTTGGAAATAAATGCGTAAGAGTCCTCGCAATAAACTCAATTGCCAGCAATGATGGGTGACCACTGGTAACAAGTAACAACTTGGTAGTAACTAGTGGAAATTACACACAATAATCTATTTTGGCTAAGGTCTGAGGCAAGTCAATGGGGTGAGTATATTAGACTGGCTATCTCAATATGCGTTTGTGCATTTCATTTTCGTTCGTATCAATAATGGTTATTAATACAATTATTATCCTGTAAATGTAGCTAAAAACTTGCTCCACAATAAGGCTATTCGCTCTCAAATGAATACGAAATTAAAAGCCTATTTTGCAAATATTATATTATGAATAATATTTTATTATCAATATTATCAAAGTTCGTAGTAATCATTGATTTTCACAAGAAAGGTCTATTGACAAGAAGAGCGAAATGTTATGACACTAAACTTTTGAGTATACGTAAAATTATGTAAACTTGCCACGACCTCTATATTTGGCCATCAAACATTTAAATAAAATCAAGGGCAAGCGTTACCGACTCTAGCCATATTAAACTGACCGGTGAATCTTATCATGGAAACAATTACGTAACTATAGACGATTCACATTATTTATGTTATGATTTAACACATACATTTACCTACGTTTTTGGATAGATTATGCACTTGACAATGCCTTTGTCCTTACTCAATTTCTTATCATTATCATTGACGAATCCGCAATGATTCAGAGTTCCGGTGGCGATAAAATATTATTTAGAAATTATTGTGATAAGATTTTAATATTATCGATATCCGTATTCCAAAATGATCTTTACGTCACCCTAGGCCCGTCAGTGGGATTTTCTTCCCGCTACGCTAGAAGAAAATCTCACTTCCTGGGCAAGGCAAGACGTAAATCTTTGACAAACCACGGGCGGTAATTCGTGAAACCCCAGATCGCATATTTATGGCCTGCGACCACAAACATTCATCTCCCTAGGTATATAATGTACTATTCTTGTACTTTATTAGCCTAACTTTAGTAATTAGTATAACTTTATAATGTACTTTATTAGTCTTATTATAAGGCTTTTTGTATTTACTTCTTGATCTTATGGACTGAGAAGTGGCAATGAGGCTTGAATCTGGTCCACTAAATACAGAGTCAACTTACTTGGCGAGTAGTTTCTCGTCGTCGTCCGAGTCGAGGTGCGGCGGGTCGAGCGAGGCCGGGGACTGCGGCAGGGAGGGGCCGTTGCCGGACTCATACTCCTCCTCCGTAGGCCCCGTGTTCTCGTGAGATGTGTTCGTCAGACCTGCAAGTATCAACGGTTCAATTCTACTGCTGACGTTTCTTTCCAGCTCAAGATACGAGCGAAAAAAGTAATCGTGAAACGTAAAAACCGGGCAAGTGCGAGTCGGACTCGCGCACGAAGGGTTCCGTACCATAATGAAAAAAAAACAAAAACAAAAAAAAGCAAAAAAAAAACGGTCACCCATCCAAGTACTGACCCCTCCCGACGTTGCTTAACTTTGGTCAAAAATAACGTTTGTTGTATGGGAGCCCCATTTAAATCTTTATTTTATTCTGTTTTTAGTATTTGTTGTTATAGCGGCAACAGAAATACATCATCTGTGAAAATCAACTGTCTAGCTATCACGGTTCGTGAGATACAGCCTGGGGACAGACGGACGGACGGACGGACAGCGAAGTCTTAGTAATAGGGTCCCGTTTTACCCTTTGGGTACGGAACCCTAAAAACATTTATTCACTTTTTCAAAAAGCATAAGTAATCTAAAACTAAATGAGCTTTAAAACATTATTTTCTTAAAAAATCTACAATATAAGGTCCTATGTTAAAAATAGCATTCTTAAGATTTTCAGACGCTGAACGTTATACGTTTATTTTTACTGACTATAACATTTTTAAGCAGTGACGTTTATTTTTACTAACACTTCGATACTCCGATAAAACGCTTGAAATGAGGAAGTCTGCGGGAGACACATGCAGGTCATTCGGCTAATGAGATAATACCATAAATACGAAACAAGATAAATTCAACCAATAATGGTATCTTGTTGCACAGTCAACTGTAAAAATATGAGCGCGCAAATCATCTCAAAAATATGTCCCATAGCTCTTATGTCAGCTAATTAAGAACTATAGGACATATTTTTGAATAAGTTGGCTACACCCATATTTTTACAGTTGACTGTACCTATTGGTTAGTGTATGAATAACGGTAACGAGGTTTTGTTTGTAACTCACCGCTCCGATGGCGCCCAACGTGGTGCTTAGGGAAGTAAAGGTCCGGGTCGACCTGGCCCCGGTCCAGGTCGTCCAGGTACACGCCCTCCGCGGCCTCGGTGGCCTCGCGCGTCGACATGAAGCGGAACATACCGCTGAACACCCCCGAACGGCCCGCACGCTCTTAAAATTCAAAAATATATATTTAGAATATTTATGGTAGGGCTGGCCCATTCCTCGGCCAAAGAATCTGAGTTGCCATTCAGCGGGGGAATGTAGCCAGCATTATGGGCACCCTTCCGCAGGGATCGGATCTGAGGGACTATTTGTGTTAGTTGTAATTTAGTTTATATTTGATTGTAATTTATTTAATAAGGTGAACTTTAGATGTAAAATGTATTTGTTTTTGTATTTTGTGGTTTTATATTTTAAATAAATATTACTTCCATTTATGGTTAAATTCCAATTGAACATGATTTTAAAACATGGGAATAGATAATAACATGAATATAATAGCCTAAATACCTTCGTCTGAGCTGAGGGGTTCAGCGGGCGAGCCCGGAGTACCCGGTGTACCAGGCGAGGCCGGAGACCCGGGGGTAGCAGAGGACCCCAGCTCTGTGGGTGAACTGGCGCACTCGGTGCGGACTGGAGGCTCAGGCAGCTCGCCCCAGCGCCATGACTGGGATGATTTGTCGCCCTTCGCGGTTCGAGCCAGCTCGACTTCCGTATCGGATTGTACGGGCGTGCCACCGCGGGAACCCCTAAAGAAAATCATACACGTGAATGAGTACATTGAAACGTCTTAATCACCTTTTGAGCGCCAAGAGCTACCGCAAAACACAAATGATGCGCCCTGACGCCATAAAAAACACAATTTTTTGGAATTCTATGATGGATAGTTTTTTTTATACATTGTTGTACACAGTCAGCGGCAAAAGTGAAGGTGATCAAAATGATCTTGGCACGACTTTATTGTTTCAGTAACATGTCTACAAAGTTTTTAAAGAACTTACTAGTTTATATTAGGTTCTTTCTTCTGTAGCTAATTTATTTTGCTATGTGTTACATTCAATTCAAATTTATCTTAAAGAGAAATAAGAACTAAAAACTGGAAAAAATAATGGTTTATATATTGGTAATTAAATCTATAGACGTGCTGAAGGGTTTAATCGATTTTGATGAATTGACTGACAATTGACTGCGTGGCGTCTAGGGAAAAACATTACATCAACGTGATTTGCCGTCATTGGCGCTCAAACGGTTGACGAGAGAGCTCCGTTAATGACGCGACTTTAGTAAGACTACTATTGTTACTGTTACGCGTACTTTTAGAAAGCGCGACGATATGAATTACGCGTTATCTTCGCTTCCAATAACATATTTATTCTGTACGTAATTTCAAATGTGTCGTAAATTACTGTTAGACCAAAATATATTTGATAAGCAAGCGATTAGATAACCAAATTAATCTGTGAGAAGGTCGTCCAGAAACTATAATACAATAAATGGAAATATGTAAGGGACTGAAGGATACATGAGGAAATGATGTGGGATGGGGGGATACAAGTGACATTAGACTGGCATTATCCTAAAATGTCGTTATACGATATCATTATTTGCTGTACTAAAAGCATGATATGCGTCTAGTGATAACTAAAGCTAAGCGCCGACCGCATGTTTTATCGAAATAGGGCATTAGTGTCTCACTACATTTATTCACGCATTAAGCCGATCAGAAAGAGCTGTTAAATCAATATCATAAGAGCGGTAAAAACTACATATTGTTTCGTTTCGTCGCTGATAACACGATTGTAATTTTTATAACTGAACTAACACTAATTGTTAACTATATTAACTATAACGAGTTTCTGATCGCACTACGCATATTACGGCGCCTGAACGGCCTGAATCGCGGATATAAATCAGCGAACGCCACCGACATCTAAACGCTTTAAACGAATTGGCAGCTCAAACGTGATCGGCCCAAGCCTTCCATGTTAACAAATGTAGTAAGACAGACGAACACGGGTAAGTAGAGTAGTGCAAGCAAGATGCGGTGGTAGTAATATTGTTAATGTTTACGCGTTTCTGGAGGCGGCGTGCACCTCGAACGCGGTGTCGGAGAGCGCCATCGGGATGCGGTTGTCCCCGGTGAGCTTCAGGTTCGACATCTCTTCACTGCAACCAGGCGCGCGTGAAGACAAACAGAATTCAACACGTGGTAGGGTCACCCTATCCAGTATTCTCTTGACGGGAATTACTATTTGTTAAAAATGCTAACTAACAAGAAGTTTCTACGTTTCAGTATTTCCCGGTTACATCCTCAGTTAACTCTTGGAACCCGCTGGCCCGCATCGAATATAATAATTATGTCGACTAAGGTCTCGCGCTTCCTAGTTGGAACAATTTATTCACCCACTTACTAGCTCTAGGCTTCTATTTATTACAAAGGTATGCAGGACATAAATAAAATTATTCGTTTAATATCAGACCTCGTATTTTAGAGGTTTAAAGAACATGATATTCATGCGAATGCTACGTAAGACAAACACACACTAAATAATGATAAGTAAACTCACCTAAGTGTCGCGGCAGAAATTTCGTTGTCGCTGAAGAAGTTGATATCTGTAGCATTAGGAATGGCTGTAGGCAGTGAGGGGCGCTGCTCGGAGCCGGCGCGGTCCGACTGGCTGGAGATGGAGCTCGTCGACGATTTCCGTTGGTGCTTCTTCTTTGAGCTAACTTTCCTAGTTTTCTTCTTCTTCTTTCCATTGCCGTTGACCTTGGTATCATCGAGGATCGGGGCGGCCTCGATCGGACGGAAGTCGTTGTGCGCGCTGATCATTTGCACAGTCTGTTTGGCCTCGCTCCCGGCCTCCAGCTGCGTCGCCGAAAACGTTTTAGGCGTCCGCGAATCGCCCCAGTTCGTCGGCGTCTCGTCGAGGCCATCCAATCCGTCCATCTCGAACAACGCATCGTTATCGTGATCGCTAGTTGGTTTGGCATCTTTTTTCGCCTGCCTTAGTTTATTCAAGTCTGGTTTCTGTATCGATTGGCCGTCGGCGGTGTACCTGCAAGCGCATATGGAAATTTCAAGCGGGATTCACTTAATTAGATACCGAATATGGGCGTTATTTCAATTCTAACGGCTTGGTACATTTTTCATTAACATAAACGCAATTCGCTTTCGAACTGCACGCGAATGATAGAATAATTAATCGGTACAAATCCCCTCACTTTCTATGTGTTACACGAAAAGTTTTGTTTGTAAACCGCGATGCATATGAATGAACGTTACGTCAATGGTGTGCGTGAATAGTTTACCTGCGCTTGGTGTAATCGGAGGCCTGTCCATGGTCGGGCTCGACGGCGGAGAGCGAGTTGCGGCGCCGGGGCTCGTACAGCTGTTCGAAGCGCGCGGCCGGGATGGGCGAGGTGGCGAGGTGCGCGGACCAGCCGGCCTCGTCCTCGCCTACTTCCTCGACAAAGAAAGCTTCCCCAGACTCGCCCAATTTCATATGTATGGGCAACGATTCGCCATTCAGTTCCAAGTCCACCTGAATAAACATACGTCATTTAGCGGTAAAGTAGGTACCCTATTTCATTCTCGAGCAATCAGAAGATAAGAGACAGCACGGGTCGGTCAAGATCAAAGAGCATAGGTTATCTTTAGATGCGCAGACAGACACGTACACTATCTCTATTACGTGTGTATACAGTACCTACGTCAAATCTTTCTCTTGATATTATACCTACTTATTAATGCTTCAATAGCACGCATTGTAAACTTTGATTCTTCCCACGAAATAACAGGTGCCCGGATCTAGAATGATATTTGTGCCAATATTTTTCACATTCTTGGTGAAATAATATCTCAGGGTTGGCGCTATTCCAACCTTCAGAGTGATTCAGCTTCAGAAGATTACCCATTTCGTTTTGGCAACTATTACCCTATACCATCTTGAGATCTTCCTGCCGAGCTCGCTTTAATGATGGGCACGTTATATTTAGCCGTTTTTTATAATGAGTAATGACCGTCTAGTCACACATAGGTAGGTTTTAATATGTACTCTATATTTAACACCTGATTAATTCGGTAGCCGCAAGCGCGTTGTAAACTTGTGGTGTGCGCGAAATTCTCATTACCTATAAGAAAGTTCTAGTCGTTCTAGTTCTAGCATTTATTACACATTCCGTGTGAATGTGCGAACAGCGACCTCCCGCGCTAAAATGACGGATAAAATTGCTCGTGAGTCGCATGTGGCGTTGTTCTGAGAATAAAAAAGTATAAATACAATTGCAAACTGCACGTTGCAAAAACTTAAATGATGTTCAGACGGAAAAGACTTACAGAGTCCGACTTCCCGTTCACGCATAATAATAATAACTTCACTCAAGACTATATCTTATAATAATAAAAGAATACTATCGTACAATTCTGAACGTCTCGGTTCGAAAGTAGGTATGTTTTATTTGAATAAGATACGGTTATTTGGCGCCATTTGGATTGGAAACAAGAGAATTAAAAATGCAAGCCTCACTTAGTTATTATTGTATCAATTGGGACATTAGTTTCATTCAGACGGGTTAAAACATTTTTCTAAAGTATGTACTGCTACATTATATGTATCCAAATAGCCGTAGAAAGTGTAAAGGAAACACAAACAATTCCCCTTACAGCCAGTAAAACCGTAATGTGAACTTATTAATGTCACATTCCCTGGGGAGTCCCTTTTGCACAGTTGCGTAGGTTGGGTTGATAAATGTTAACAATAATGACACAACCGTTACTAAAAGGTTAAGAAGACACGTTATCCGTTATTGTTATATCCTATTGTTTTTTACGGAAATTCATTAGGTACATCTAAAATGTATGCAACCTTGAATGCTGAGGATATTACGTTTCGCATAAAAAGTAAATTTATGGACGATACTAAAACGCAGCGGTACAGAAATGAAATGGAGTGGAGTGACCTACTACTTACTACTCGGCGAGCTAAGTGATGACCGCGGAGCTGATTCAGATCAATCAATCATTTAATACATTCGGGGCGGCAAACAGGCGAATTGGTGTATAGCACGAATCTAGAACTAAATCGGTTTAGCATTCAGACAACCTAATGCTGTGTCTCGATCTCGACGCAGAGACTTGCCCGACGAGCAAATTGGGCGTGACTATCGACAAAATGCAAAATGCCTACTAACGAACTACCTAACTATAAATTCAGGCAATCGTACATAGTAGGTAATTTCGTACGAGTATAGTCAGTATTTGTTCATAGACATTATACCAGCCAATCTAGTCACTACAGTATATAATTAGACTTCCCATAATAGGTTTAGTAAGTACCATATACATATAATATAAAAATATTCCTATAATAACAATAATTATACTATAATGATAGTGGTATCAATACAACAGTGACAATAGTAAATATCTATGGTGCCGCTGCCGCGTCATAATATCTTGGTATCGCCACAGATATTATACAATGAATCCGTGGAATCCGCTTATCCTGTGCCAACTTCGCGCCGTAAACTTTGGACTTGAATCGTGTGTACCTGCTACTGTTTATTTATCCGGTTCGAAGGACCATGTGACTATTTCACATCCAGAGATATTATCATTTGGCGAGTGAAATATGTACTTACATGTTTTGAAAGACGGCGTTGCGTGATCATTAGGTTTTTATCAAGTACTTTATATTGGTTAGATGTGTACGACGTCGACGTCCGTAAGCGTAAAATAAGATTGGTTTAAAAGAGTGCATCCTGGTCTCTCCGCCATCAAAATACAATACATAATAGGCAATACAGTAGAAGCAAAGTGGTACACTTTATAGCGGCATGATAGGCTGTATTCTATACAGGGCGTCCCACGGCGATGCCACATGGAGGGAAAGTACCTTAAATATCATAGATAGCATATTTTGCTGAAAGAAGACTTCATTTTATTTTTAAAACTTAGTTAAATTGCATTCATACTTTTTTAATTTTTTTTGAAAAAAAAATGTATGGAAAAAAATTATCGCGTCATTGGAGGAAAAGTACCTCAATTATTGTAAATGAACATATTACTGAAAGAAGACATTATTTCGATTTAAAAAAACAAGTTGAATTGCATTTTAAATAATTTCATGGTTAAACCGGGAATCGAACCCGCTACACGAGAAAAAGAAATACCTTGTAGCTTTGTCATACCGATGGAAAGGCTTCAATGTGAGAATTATTTTTTTGGTACAAGGTATTTTTTTTACTCGTGTAGCGGGTTCGATTCCCGGTTTAAACATGAAATTATTTAAAATGCAATTCAACTTGTTTTTTTAAATCGAAATAATGTCTTCTTTCAGTAAGATGTTCATTTACAATAATTAAGGTACTTTTCCTCCAATGACGCGATAATTTTTTTCCATACATTTTTTTTCAAAAAAAATTAAAAAAGTATGAATGCAACTTTACTAAGTTTTAAAAATAAAATGAAGTCTTCTTTCAGCAAAATATGCTATCTATGATATTTAAGGTACTTTCCCTCCATGTGGCATCGCCGTGGGACGCCCTGTATATAGCTATAGTTACCAACGTCATAGTTTTCTATCATTATATCGTTAGTAAAGTAAGAACGTTTCCCTATTTAGTCATGTTGCTGATTGGCCGGCGACATACCGGACTAACAAACGTGATTTATACTGACACACGCGTTCTTTGACGTCATATGTCGGATCACTCTTTATAATAATAAAATAAATTTGTTATCAGTTTAATTACTCTTCCGATTATACGTATATCGTCCGATGATGATAATTGATAACATACTCGTATGTGACGTATGTCTAATGTGGGGTAAATTATACAATAACCTTAAAAACCTAACCCTTACCCGTAACCTTTATTATAGTTATTATGTTATATATCTTATCCAACGCCAGCCCTTCGTGGCATAAAATGGTAGAATAAGAAACCTACGTGGAATTTCTCATGTTGTAATACGAGTGGGTGGGATGATGGCCCTTTAGTGGGTTATAGTTCAAAGATAAACCCACACAATTGGTATTTTTAAAGTTAATACTAACCATCTAATGGGCACATGCTCAAATTGAAATATACAAGCTGTTTACACAGCTCGGCCCACTCTAACATTTTTATTTGCTATTTCAGTAACCAACATACCTCTATTAGCTAAGTGGAATATGTAAAGTCAAATAGAGGTTTAAGAATAGGCTAGTTTTTTATAGGTTGAATTTTTGTTTAAATACACCCACTTTGGAATAAAATTAATAATACGTGAAAGCAAGTATAAAAGTAACTTAGATAATTATATTCCTTATTTTATATCAAGGTGGCTACGGTTAAGTCTAATAATCGCATCTAGTGGCATCAACGCAAAATACATATTTTGATGTCTGTTTCCTCGCCTTACAAATCTTATATAGAAGCAAATCATTCTGGCTTTGATGCGAAGGGGCCGGCTCATTGATAAGGAAACTTGTCGATTATTGAGGATATTTTGATAGTAGAGTCACCTGCAATAATATGTTACACAACTATTAAGGCCACAAAAACATCTGACACGATCTTCTTTGTAAGGCCATGAGAGCATGTCACTTATTTTTGCGGTCTTCGTCGAGTAACATAGTATTGCAGGTGATTGTACGATAGTCGACACAGTGACCATTAAATGGATACAAATTTTGTAGACACACCTTATTACACCAGTGGTCAGTCAAGTGTTCCTGTTAGTCCTTACCACTTTGAACCTGGAGCGCAGCACCCCCAGCTTGCCGAAGCGCACGTGGAAGGGCGAACACGTGAAGCTGCCGTCAGGCTGCTCCACCACCACCACGTCTATAGCACCGGTCAGCGTCGCCCCGTTAATCTCGTTGTAAAACTCCCGAAAGTTCGCTATGAACTTCCCGATATAGTTCATAGAATACATCTTGGCAATTTGTTTCTAACACTCTTATATTAGAGAATCTCGTGCTATCTATATACACTAACACTTATGTCCAACAATCAGTCCAATAACCCGCCGTTTCGCACGGCTTACCCCATTGTGTCACTTGAGGTCTTCGAACTACTGTTTCGGTTCCTGAAACAAAAGACGAACACATGAATCGAAGACTACTTGTATTGTAAGCAGAAAAAATAAACTATAACATACACAAGTATAAAACTACAGAGAAATTTAGACATAAGCAGACACATTAGTCTTTGACTCTTTGTTTGTGGTTTTATCAATAGTTTTGTTTAAAAAACACATAGAACAAAGGAGAGATAATGGCAGAGTTAAACAAACAAATGACACACTTTATATTAAACGTGATAAGAGGAGTCGTTAAAGTGTATATAATTAAGTCACATAATCGATTAGCATTCAGCAATTATTTTATATTACACCACAGATAAGAGTTTGTATAGTAAGCATCAATATTTTGAGAAGTTACAAAGAACTAATTAAAAGTTATAATTATTGGCAGCAGTGCGTTACTACACTCCAATTCTAAAATTATAAACATGGCTCATGGCTTCTGAAACGTTCTGTTGCAAAGTAAATATCAATTGAAATAGTGGGTCGATGCACTGCCAGGCACCGCAGGATGTTACTCAATGTTGCACACTCCAGATAGCTACCTATATTAAAATGGTTTGTGTGAAACATCAGTGGTTTGGTCATGGCACTAACCACACTAGTATGCGTACGTCATGGTAAAATTCCAATGTAGCTGTTTCTCGAAATTGTAGAAATGTTTGAATGAAGCTTGATTTATTTATAACTTTCGGCACTCTCTATCTTCCGGCCAGAAGCGAGTACCGGTGACATTGGAGCGATCGTGGAAAACATGCGGCGTCAACGTGCGTGGCCACTCGGGGACTCTGCCCCCGACACAGTACAGCCACTTACTCGTAATCCGCTTAGTAAAAACGGTTACACGCCACTAATCTCCTCATATGACTCATGCATGAACATATAGGTACAATATATGATTGTATGCTTAGTAAAATCTGTGTTTAGACACACACTACTAAATTAGATAGATAGCTACTGTGTGACATAATCTTTCGGGATGTTATCCACCTTACGACATACAGGTTTGAGCAATAAACAAGCGGTACGTTTAACTGCTTTTGTGAAGCACACTTCATCCAATCAATACTAGTGTATCGTACGATACTATTTCGTAAGACAATTCGGTAATACTAAATTGAGACACTATGTTACAACAACTTCGAAAAGTTATATTCAGGTTCTGATCATAGGTATGTATTAACGAAATTACACAAAAAAGGTACATAATATGAGTATATGGGGAAAGTGTGGACCTTCGAAATTTTAGATTACCATAATACCTACCTATAGGGAAAAGTGGCAGATGTCCAGCTTCCACGGACGGATGTGTCAAGCTTGAAGCATCTGCCAGAATCGTACCTACCTAATATTAGCACCAAGGGCACCAACACCAAGTTCAATGTATACGTGCAAAACCGAGCGAATTTAGTGATAATAATTGTAGACAAACATAGATCAAATCAGAGGTTGACATCTCTGCCAAAAGTATTTACATCTAACGCGAGTTGTTTCAACAATATGAACGTCAACCGAAATATAAATGCTATGAAAAGTTCAAACATTTTATGATAAGTGTTGACCTATATTCATTGTTCTGTGGTCAATTGTAACAGGAAATTAAGTCTGCTTACTATCTATTTACCGAATGACATAAAAACAGACGTAGGTAGATAGGTGTTTTTGTTTACTAACGCGGTCTCTCTTTGTGAGTTAGTTGGCAGACGTTATCACAACAGCCGGCTTGAGACAAACACAAAACAGAACTACGGAGCCTCGTTCAGTGAAGCTAATTGAATATTCATTCAATCTGCCTACATGAATTGGGTGAAAAAACCTAATACAAGAATGTCATTTCATATATATTATCTAAGTTGAATTATTGAATTCATATTCGCAATATTCAATTATTACAATATTGAATTCCCACCAAGAATATAAGAAGTTTTGTCTTTATTATAAATTTAAATAAAATGTTCAAATAGGTAATTGGCGTAAAATTATTTCGCCTCGTAGTTGGCCAAGAAGAGATAATAGTGATAGTCCATGTAATGCCATACATTTCAGAGTAACTTTTAAATCTTTTTCCAGCTTGGTTAAATCGGAACCAAGTTAATTTTAAACAAATTTTGGATATTATTTAAAAGTAACCTAGTTGTTTGTGGATAAGTATACCTAGCTGATCATTGTGTATCATAATTACCAATCGATCATGTGCGGGGGTTGAAGAACTGTATATTCCCTAGTTACATTTGCATTCATAGAAATGTATTTTGCACCTTTGTTTGATTATTGATAGAGTCCTCGTATGACTGCTAAACATACTCGATTACTCGTATTGTTACTTAGTTTTAACACAGGTCGGGAGCAGTTCGACCGTGTAAACAAGATCTGTGGTTTCAAGTTCATATACTTCATATGGCATTACACTGCGTTCCCGAGATACGATACGATACGTGATTCTGAAACCTTATATTGGCACGTTTGTCTTAACCGCAAAGATCGATCTTCACGTGAAGATAACATATGCAGGCTACACGTGAGCCTATCAAGTGACCTTTGAGAACTACGACCCTCCCCGCAGTGCCCTTTTACATTCAGAGTGGTTTTGTTATGTCTGACTATCTGAGGGGTGAATCTGTAAGGTCATACTTAACAACTTTTACTATGGGGTCAACCCCGAAAACAAAAAAAACTGCTCCCATTCATTTTGACGAAACATGTGCCAATTCTATGGAACAGCGGATTATTTTTTCACGATTTCAAGGTTCATCCCTCATAGCATGATCAGACATAATAAAATCATCCTGTATAGAGTAGTATATCGTACACGTTATACACAAACATACACGCTACACAGGTACAGTTAAGATTAGGGACGAGCAAGTACTTATTATTATTTATTGTGTTTGAGTCCGAATATGAACGTTGGACCCAATGGAAATCCCTAAATGCTCCGATCCGAGATAGGTTACTGTATTCAGTGCCCTCTACTGTGCCCTAGCTATTGACAGCAACTAAGCCATAGGTCATGCAGGTGAGGAAAACACATAAATACATGTTGGCGTTATTACAATTGCTTCGGTTTTTCCACATATTTAACATATATTCCGCAATAATTAAGTGACGTTTTTCAATGAAATATATTCCATTTCCATAGATGATTGCAATTAGAATGTGACACAATAAAGCCAGTCGGAAACAACACCTGCTATCACTACACCTTATAAAACAAAGTCCCCCGCCGCCGCGTCTGTCTGTGTGTTTGTTCGCGATAAACTCAAAAACTACTCAACGGATTTTCATGCGATTTTCACCTATCAATAGAGTGATTCTTGAGGAAAGTTTAGATTACTTCAGATGTATAATTTGTTAACCCTTGCGAAGCCGGGGCGGGTCGCTAGTGTTATATGAGAAGGTGCACCATTACAACTTCGCTATAAATACATATAACTTCATATTAATACACTTAGATATTTACTTAACCGTAGTCATGACATGAGTTTATTACATAAATTATTTATGGACATCGCGTGACTTATTGTTAAAGATGTTTGTTAGCATAGAACGTCACAAAACACGAAAAACAAACGAAATGATATAATGATGGCTTCATGAAATGTTTCTAATGGTACTCTAACGCAAACAAACGTCTATTAATATTGAGTTTCTGCCAGCTGTGCAATGCACGCCAGCCATTAAATTGCAGGATACACTTTAAGATATCAACATCTCAGACAAAGGACAATGAAATTGTAAGCAATACGTGGTGGTGAATCATGCAGTTCAAAGGTTTACGGTAAAAAGACTGGCGATAACGCTTGCAAATTTCCTGCGTGGAAATCGAACTTGATTGCAAAGTGTAATTCCTCTTTTAATGCCATGTTACTTCCTTGAACAAATACCTTCTTTTCTTTTCAGACGATCAACTTGTATTTTCTTTTAAGTTGATTTATTTTATACGTACGTAGTATGTACACTGAATTATACAAGCCTGATCTGCTCTTTCCAGAAGTTAAGGACACTAATGTAAAATCTGGTTGTTCATTTGTATGCTTATTTGTTTAGTTTAGGTAACAATATTTGTATGTAACATCACGAAACATAAATCAACATGGAGTCAACTTATAAACACATTCAATGTCTGATTGTCAATATATATGCATCCATGAGTTAATTTTCTTTCGACATAAACAATAGCTCAATCATCAATAGGTACTTAATCACAACCGATTAAAACTACAACTGAATGAAAACGTGTTTTTCCACGTACCTTAGAAAAATAACTTCGTGTCGTCAACAATGTCACAGTAAACTTCCTAAGGCACAAACAGTATTGTCTTTAACCCGACGTGTTTTGTCGTTGTTAAGTTCGCGCACTGCACCGGTAAGGTACTAAGTCAAGACTGCGACGCGTGGTGATCGCGTCGAATCTACCAACACACTGATGTACGTTAATCGCGAGTTGCGAACCGCCTGAACCACCGGCCGCGAAAAAAATCAACTGACGACCGAACAACGAGGTGCTTCACAATACATGTTCCCGCGATCATTAGCTCGTCACTAGTATAAGTTGAACGTCAGTTGCGATAAATATGTGTAATAGGATATCACACGTGGACTGGTTCACCAAAGGCTAATGTGTGTTGTGAATAGCAGCCCGTGTGACGTCGACCGACGGATGTAGATAGCACGTTCACGTACACACAATGCTAGCAGATAGGTTATTAATGTATCAACCGACCAAGACGACTGGTTCAAGAGTATCCGTTCAAACAAATAACAGGCATGGTTATTGGTTACCCTACGCCTGTTTAGTACTTAACAATTGATAATGTGTGTAGGGTGGTACCTAATAACAAATAATGTCCCAAAAACAGGATGATGACCGACCTGACTGATTCGATGACGGACCCTAAACCAAAACAGGAGGAGTATCCGACCAGGATTTGAGGCCCGAACCCCATATTCAGTTCTGGTGAGATACCCCAGAAAGGAATAAAAATCAGGTGACTTGACTTTGACTAAAATGTATTTACATATACATACACCCTACCTTACCTACTTGTTTAACGTGTTGCTGAATATCATCCATCATGGGATCGTGCTACAAATAGCGTAGTTGTATAGCCTGGGGGATCTAAAAGTCATAACTCATCCTAATAAAGTCATCTAATAGTGAGTAGTGACTTGGCATTATAGCTGTAAACTCAAAGTACTTGTGTCTGTTAGAATAAATAATAAAGAATAAGGTTATTTATCCATTATAATATAATCACCTGGGCGATCCCTCCAGATGTTATTAGTGTATGTAGAATATATGTACGAGTAGGTAAATGTGTACGTTCTTTATCGGTTACTATGGTATGTAAGCACTATTTTTTTGTCCTACCCTTTCTTTGAGGCGACCTAACTGTGAATATAATAGTTTGCAAATTTTATACACAGTATAATTATATAATCACTCCACCAACCGATGAGATGGGCATATCTACCAACCGAGGAGATGTGAAACGAGTTCATGATAATGATGAAAATAGATGAGGGATAAAAATGAAAGCTACATATAATAAGTAGGCAGGAAACATGTGCGCGGAGAAAGTTGTGCGAAATTATGTTGTTGCGCATAATGATGATGGCAGTAAGGGCATTTATACTACATTGTGACCAAAATATTGTGAATATAGTACCCTGAATTTAAATAATAGAGTAATAATAATAACCGTAGGTAGGTACATCCACCTCACCACCGCCTGTTGTCTACTATAATATATTATGTAAGTATGTGTAGTTAGTTTAAGTTATGTGCTTAATTTGTATGTCATGTTCATGTTTTTTTTCATATTGGTGAGCAATACCTAAAGAATATTAAGTATTTGTATCGTTAAGGCATCAGTTTATATTTTATTACTTATCGACTTCAGCGGCGTTTAGAATCTAGAACTAAATTCGTCACGGTCGTGCAAAAATCCTTGATTTCGCAACAAGAAATAATGTCAAATGGTGTCAATGTGCTTGTGTATATTTATCTAATCCCATTTTACATACGACCTTGCAATTTAAACTATTAATCGTTTAATCAGCTGTATCAATATGCGTTCTTTGTCAGTCAAATTGGAAACTCAAGGAGATCAAATTACGCGCGATTGTGGATTGGCCAGCGAGCGAATGGCGCGACAGGCGAGCCCACCACTAATCGAAATGTTCTAGAATGCCGTAAGGTTATTCGAATTCCAGCGTCACTTCCACCATTTTGATAGTGTGACAGAGTGACTCGCTCGCGCCTGCGGTAAATGGCAACAAATCGTACGATACGAGTCGACGATCGTGGCGCTATGTGGCGTGATACATGATGCGGCTCTCGTAAGACTCGTCGTCATTGCGAAAGTTACGTTTTGTCCCAAATATGGGAAAAGTAATGGTATGATGTGGTTGATGAGCCTTAGGAACCGCGGATGACGAATCCCATGTTAGCATCTTATTTTGTATGGTTTACCTACTGAACTCTACATTAGATAGCTATAATAAAATAACTATGTAGGTAGTCAAACTTTTGTATACATATATCTGTAGGTACTAAAGGGTCGTATATCTGTTTACATAATTGATACACCCGTTATTCTATCTTTCTTAGATTCCTTATAGTCTTGGATGTTTACTTTAAGTTTTCAGGGTCAATTTAAATGTAAACCGGAAAATTTGTGGCATTGGTAAAATTTGCAAATTTGTATTCGAGTCAAGTTGGCATTATACATATGTATTTATTTATAAACGTATCCTGTAAATTCGGATGAGTATTTAAGGTGCTGCTCCTTGAACACAGAACAATCGGCCAAGGATTAGGAAGGAAACTGCTTCCGGAAAAATGGAGTGACGAGACGATGATATGTACCTATGTACTTCCTTCATCAGCATCACTAATCAATAGGTACCTACGACTCGCAGATTTAGTTATAGTATTGCGTTTGGCAACGGAACTCCTTATACAAATGCAGTTTTCTTTCATAATTATTTAAGTACCGGTCTAACCAAAGCCGTCGAGATTCCAAACATTTTTGAGGCACCAAATCCCTAATATAATATGTTATATATTACTATTAGCTACCAAACGATCAGCAGAACTACATCAACATAATTGTTTAGATGTGTCAGTGGTCCTTCGAGCCGGATGAATATGATTCTTAAAATGAACGTAAATTTCGTATTACTTCTCTGTTTTCAGAGGGTTAAGGTAAATAGTAGGTATCTGTTATTATATTATAATCTATGCTGGACGGACGAATACCGCCACCCAAATGGAAACCACGGATTTAGTATAATCTGATTAAATAAATCCTGCCATTTAAATAGTCATTGCGCAGTAACTACTCAGTTCAGTAAATATTGTTTGTTGAAAACCAACAAATGAATCATTAATGGAAATGTTTTCATTGTTTCTCTGAAAAGCCCACCGACAATTTCTAGGTCAATACATAAAATGAATTGACTAACTCCAGCATTTAAACTGTCAACATACCTTAAATCTCCAAGCTGTGATTCATTTGTTTACTCCGTGAGAACAACAGATCAATCAATGTGTTTATGTTTACTGTGTTTGCAACGTGTTGTGCACTACACTACTAAACTATAGTACCAAAATACAGCCACCTTATTTGTCTAGCAAATGGGTGTGTCGTGACGTAGTGGGTTAACAAGTGATGGCGCCGTACCACCCGTTGCGTATTATTTTTGCAAATAACAAGGCCACTTGACTCCCGCTATATTATATTCGACCTACTGCCTTAGAACTTAGAAACCAGAACTGCGATGCATGGATACTCTTACGCACTGAATTTACAATCGGTGACCCATTTTCAACTTTATATCTACCCTCTTAAAATGCAAAACCGAGTCTATCTTTGGCCCGCGCTGAAAGTACGATTAATGGCTTATTTAGAACCGTATATTTATCATCCTAGAATCTAAAACCGCAATTGATACTCTCGCACGCGCAATGAAAGCTGCGTTCGCGCATAAACAAACGTTATCACCGTGGTGACCTTCTACAAATGCGCATACTTATGAAATTGCTCGTGTCACGCCATCGTATGCGGAAAAGCAAAACATGTTTTTGAAAATATTGATACTTACCTAATGTTATGTTATGATTAAGTAAATAGTTAAGGGGATTAGCGATACACGTAAAAAAACAGGACTAAAAAATGTTCCTCAGAGTGTGTAACGTTTAATTTTATAACTGAATTTAAAGATACCTAACACAGAAGAATTTGAGGTGATGTAGCACTTTTTTTAATTTCTATTTTACACGGAAAAATAGCTTAATTTCTATTATTTATTTATAAATTTCAGCTGACGCCTCGAGAGCCTACCATGAAAAATTGAAAATATATTTTTTTTATTTTTTTACTAACTTAGTTTTCGTATTTTTCCCTGTATTTGTAGTGTAAGACGATATTAGGTACTTGCCCAAATTTCATAATTCTTGGTCAACGGGAAGTACCCTATCAATTTTGATTCCCTTGAGAATGTCAAAATTTACGTTTTTTACGGCATAAACGGCCGTATCTTTTTTTTTCGTTAACATAGAAATTTAATTTTTTCACAGCTTCTAGGGACTGTAGACCTGAGTATAAGGTTTTAATTTCATCTCAATACCTCTACGCAATTGCAGATACAGTAAGAATTAATTCATTCAAAGTGACCATGCAATATTGAGGGTGAGTGTACATTGATAAATTGCAATGAGCAACCCGTGGGTTGTCTACCTGAATCCCATACAAATTGGGGCAAGGGGGTTAAATGTCTCTCTAATAGTTAACTCAAAAAAATATGGTTAACTTAACTAAAGTTAAGTCATAGTCATATGATGTATATGTACACAGGTACTTTTAATGTATTCATTGCAATATTAGCAACTGTTAGAAACATGATTAAATAAATACATAATATCCCACCAAAAACATAAATGTAAAAAAGGAGAGCCAAGTTCAATACAAAAATTATGCTTGGCTGTGGGGCTCGCCGCAAAAAGAATGGAGATCTAAATGAATGCCACTGCCAAGTTCTATGCAAAATCCAAATATGTATTTATAGGAACAAAATAACATTATAAACAAGTATTAAACTCTATTTCTTTGCTTTATTGGATACCTATAACAATTGCTGTAATTAAAAAAAATGTGAGATCTTAAAGTAGGTTAGATTTGACTTGGCCAGTTTTCATTACATCAATCATTTTATATATATTGTAATTCTGATAAAATCTGGCCAAGCCAAATCTAACCTACTTTAAGATCTCACATTTTTTTAAATAACAGCAATTGTTATAGGTATCCAATAAAGCAAAGAAATAGAGTTTAATACTTGTTTATAATGTTATTTTGTTCCTATAAATACATATTTGGATTTTGCATAGAACTTGGCAGTGGCACTCATTTAGATCTCCATTCTTTTTGCGGCGAGCCCCACAGCCAAGCATAATTTTTGTATTGAACTTGGCTCTCCTTTTTTACATTTATGTTTTTGGTGGGATATCAATACTTTTTGTAAAGAAAACTAGGTAGGTATTGAGATTTAATGTTTTTTCTTGTGTTTCCGCTGTATGGTTTTTACTTCTGTTCTTTGTATAATTATGTGGTGCCGCGCGCCGCCGACGACACACCGTTGGCCGGTTGTTTAGAGCGTATTACAAGTTTTTTGTATGGGGACACCACTTATTTTTTGACTAAACTTTATTTTAATATAGCAAATATAATAATACATATATTGGGGTAGTTTCAAATATCTGCTTGGAACGGTTCCAACGCTACAATAAAAAAATATTTTTTTGTATGGGGACCCCCCCTATTTTTTAACTTTTTTTTATTTTTAGATTTTTTCCTACGCTTACGCACAATAACCGAGCTGGATTCCAAATTTCATCCTTCTAGGTCATCTGGAAGTAGGTTAGGTTTAGGTACTTATATGTCAGTCCCAATAAAAAATGTTTTTTTTGTATGGGGACCCCCCCTATTTTTAAACTTTATTTTATTTTTAGATTTTTTCCTACGGTTACACACAATAACCGAGCTGGATTCCAAATTTCATCCTTCTAGGTCATCTGGAAGTAGGTTAGGTTTAGGTACTTATATGTCAGTCCCAATAAAAAATGGTTTTTTTGTATGGGGACCCCCCCTATTTTTTAACTTTATTTAATTTTTAGATTTTTTCCTACGGTTACACACAATAACCAAGCTGGATTCCAAATTTCATCCTTCTAGGTCATCTGGAAGTAGGTTAGGTTTAGGTACTATAAGTCATAAGTCAGTCTTAAAATTTACGAATTTTTGACCTTCATACCTTTATAACCGTTTGAGCTAGCTTCATGAAATTTGGGCTTCTAGATATCCTTATGGATATAATTAAACACACGTAGTTTTATGTGTTTACGTCAAAGATGTTTTGAGTTATAGAAGGGTCAAAAGTGGCACCAAGTGGTTCGTGTAATATTACACTCGGCGCTGGCTAGCCAGTTCCTTTGCTTGAACTTGGCTTGACACGCTGCCGCGTGTCTAGATACATATTTGTGAGCCATGATTGGCAGAGATTAAACTTGATGGTCTCATTCAATGTTATTGGAACACACATTGCAGTCCTGAATAGAACAGTAGCAACTTAACCTCTCATGAGTGTATGTCGAAAGCATGATATTAAATATTAAATAAATTTAAATTAAAAAAAATCCAACTACACTCTTTCTCAATTATTTTCCTTTTATTGAGAATACCTTACTAACTGTGAACTATTATATTATACCATAGCAAAGTATAAAATAAATGCCTCAGTAGGTAAACAAAATACAATAACAATCATTAATATTCTTGCTGTTGGGTCTACACCAATATCCTTGCAAATGAAAATAAATTATGGTTATTTATAATCGAAAACGAAACGTCAATACAAAACGTATATAATTTCATGGTGCCAATATTCTAGAAACATGAGAAATGTGTCCTAAATATACAAGCAGAAAGGAAACTCACAAACGGTTTTCACATATTTAATGATGGGTCCTACAATGATAAAGCTACTGCTCCCTATTTTTTACTGTATATGTTGTTCTTCGTACTAAAAATGCAATACTTTAGGGGTAACATGTAGTTTATTACAAATTAAATACCATTGATAGACCATTGATAACCATAAGACCAAATCCCAGAACAAAGATTGAGTAACCCTGAAGATTGAATAGAAAAACTTACAGGTTTTGTCTAGAGATGGCTGCAAACAGATTTAGAGCACTTATTTTGTCACAACAGGGTCAAAAATTATAAAAAATCGTAGTTAACTTCAATTTTATTTACGACAATCGACAAAGAAGTGACTGATCGATGACAATTTGACATTGTTCTACTCACTGACATACGAGAGTTAAATTATTGCCATATTAAAATATTTTTTGCGTAACGAGACTCAATGTAGACTATTCTTATAGAATGTCAAGCCATATTGGTCAGCAGAAAAAAGCGGTATTTTAAATAATGTGATTTCGCGCCTTTTTCTACTGATAAAGTTGTCTTTAGTTGACACAGGTAACCGACTGCCTCATTTACAACGCGCGTTAAAAAAGCGCGTGAATCCATTCACACCGCGCTAATTCGATTTAACGACCAACGCTTAAAGTCGTAAATCCAACAACGCTGGATAAAAAGCGCCATCGTGTGAATAAATACACAAGTATGTATCCATTTATGTAATTCAAACACTTTTTTGACGCGCGTTGTAAAAGCGCTCGTGTGAATGAAGGCCTACGACGAGAAGATGAGAGCCAAATGAGAGCTACGATCAGATCGACGCGAGCCAGAAGGTCGCCACAACACCTGTTTGATTACAACTAGTATGTAAATAAAAACAGCCAAGTAGAAAACGTAATTATAATTTTATTATTTACATCTTTATATGATTAAATATATATAAGAGGTACGCAACTTAACGGTTATTTAATAATCATCTCTAAACAAAAATATAGTGTGATAAAATTGATGATATAGACTGGGTTGCTATATTCAAGAATTAAAGCTAATGCAAGTGTATTGTTATGGACTCTGCGGGAGGTCGGAGGTGCTCTCCGTGGAGTCTACGGCGCCGTTGGGGATGGGCTCGGGCGTCGTTGACGGCGCTCTTGTACTTGATTGGGCCTGGCATTTGTTGCGTAGTTCAAACACTTGCGTTATAGCGTCGCGGAAGCACAGGAAATTGTAGTCTATTACACCTGCAAATTGAATGTATTGTACTATTAATAAAAAACGCTAACCGGAAATTGTATTATGCGGGTAACTCATGCAAGCAAATGCTTTGTAGCCACAGTAAATTCTCTGGACTGGTCCTAGAGCGCCTTAATTTAGAGCGCCCGACTGTCACCGTTAATCTAAAATTGGCAATTGAATAGTGTAAATGTAGCTAAATTAGTTGCATGTTAATTCCAATTATTTGATTGAGCTGAAACTTCACAAGTTCACATATATATGTACAATGGGTGTCAATGCATTATTATGGTACTGTCGAGCTGATCTGATGATGGACACAGGAGTTAGCTACAGGAAGTCTGTGATGAAACAATGCAAACTAACTTTGTTTTAGTTTGTTAGAATTATCTCGATGAAAAGTACAATCAACGATAAAAGCATGTATGAAAAATTATTTTTTTTTACAAAAATCTTATTTGTTGTTTAAATTATCAAATTGAAAAGACTAGGGCTAAGGCGTTTACGAAGCGCGTCCAGTGGCGGATTTGCAGTCTTTGCCGCCCTAGGCCCCAGGTCTTGTAGCCGCCCCTTTCTCAGCATCACCCATCATATTGACTACATTTACGTCAGGCAACGAAAAACCGAAAAAGTATAGAGGGAAATGCTTGGGACACATTTTTAACTTAGTAACTTTATTTGGACTCTTTAGGAGGTGAACATATCAAAAGTCCCCTTGAGCGGGGGTAGGGGAGTTTGGTTTGAAGGTCACATTTTTCGGTTTTCCGCTTATTAGGTATATCTCAGAAACTATACGTCCTTGTGATATCATCATGGGAACTTAGGTTTTGCGAAAAAAATAAGCAAATACTTACCTATTCCTTTTAGGTGACAGTTTTACCAATAGCATTGACTTTTGAGTAAGTAAGAAAAACATTTTTTTGCTATACCTATAAACACTCATATCATTTTTTTCCCCTTTTTTTGGCCTCCAGCGAATTCCAGAGAAGTTTAAAGGACAAATTAGAAGTTCTTTAGACCCAGTACTTTCAGAGATAAGAGGGGAGGGGAATGGTCATATTTTGCCTATTTTCTTGAATAACTGCTAAACTATTTATCCAAAAATTATGAAAACAATATATATATTTGAGATTCTTACAATGAGCTCCTTGATTTGATATGTAACACGATATAGTTTGAAAAACTTTAATTTTTAATTTTCTCATTTACCCCCCAAAAATGGCCTCCATATTTAAAATTCATTTATTTACGTTACACGTCCATCTTTGGGTCACAAACATACATATGTGTGCCAAATTTCAACTTAATTGGTCCAGTAGTTTCGGAGAAAATAGGCTGTGACAGACGGACAGCCAGACGCACGGGTGATCCTATAATGGTTCTGTTTTTTTCCTTTTGAGGTACGGAACCCTAAAAACGGGGCCCTCAAGATATCAAAAAACTTGTAGCTTGTAGCAAATTTTACCCGCTTTCATTTTGTGTAATGAGCATGTCGTTAGAACGCATAGTTTTCGAGATATGTATAAGCGAAAAACCGAAAAATGTGACCTTCAAACCCTTTTCTTCCCCCGGCTCAAGGACTACGGCCGGGGACTTTTGATATGTTCACCTCCTAGATAGTCCAAATAAAGTTAGGTACGAAGTCAAATTAAAATTGTGTTTCATGCATTTCCCTCTATAGGTACCTTTTTTTGAGAATTCGTTGACTGGCCTAATTTTGAGTTATTTTTTGTTATCATCAGCGAATTTTTTTGTCACAATTTGCCGCCCCTAATATTTTGCCGCCCTAGGCCCGGGCCTACTGTGCCTTATGGGAAATCCGCCACTGAGCGCGTCAGTAAACCGATTGAATAAGGTCCCATTTACTCGAGAGCTTTTCAAAGCGCGTTAAAAAAGCGTTTTAATCCCGCCAACTTCGATTTAACGACCAACGCTTAAAGTCGAAAATCCAACAACGCTTGATAAAAAGCGCCACCGCCATCACGTGAATTGCACATGTATCCATTTGTGTCATTCAATCGCTTTTTTAACGGGCGTTGAAAAAGCTCTCGTGTTAATGGGGCCTAATAAAGATTAGAATATATGTAAGTATGTAACACAGTGAAATACCTTGTTTTTGGAAGTTCTCTTCACGAAGAATACAGACGAGGGCAAGAAATTTGTTGACTTCTCTTAAGTAAAGCACAGTACCATTATTGAGTTTTATTAGACTTGAGCTTTGACTGTTGAAAGTGTTCACTTCCGTCTCATCTACCATCCTGGAACCAAAAGAACAATGTCAGTGAACGAATTATTTAATTACAATCGACATTTAGTGAATAGAATCAGGCGTTACTTTGCGGAAATCCATATTAATCAAAACCAAAATATGCATTACTCTGCTAATCCGCGAAAAGCAAAGCGCGCGATTTTTCGCGGATTAGCAAAGTAATATTTTGGTTTTGATTAAAATCATCAATATCTCTCCTGGTTGTGGGGAACATTTTTAGCCTCATCAAGGAAAATCGAAAAATGTAAGGGGCTTAATTATGTCTCTGGTCTCTGATACAATAAAATTGACATTAAAATATAGACCATAGCTTGACTTATATATACTTAGATATACCAAAGCACCCCTAATAGTGTAATAGTTGTCAAAAATGTGACGTTCCACGGGAAAAGGTACCTTATGAGGGTTTCTAGTTTCGGAGTTATGAAATGTTTTGTAAAGAGGTGAAAAAAAGCTCAATTTTTTTTTATTGTGTGATCTCAAACCTTAATGCGTAACGTTTGTTTACCTGTTTTTATTTTTGTTATAAGTTAGTTATAAGCCTAGTAACGTCGTCTCAGAGTTTAGTAAAAAGGTACCTTATGGAAAAAAGGTTGAAAATTTCCAAAAAAACTAGTCAATACGGGAAAAGAAGTTTGGTAGAGAACTGTATTAGTATTCTGCAAAACTAATTTGATAATTTCAGTTCTGGTTGGGGCGCCTAGCAAATATTATAACCGTACATCGACCGACATTATAAATCCAAGTAGCCTGCTATTATACTAAAGTTACTCTCGTCAAGTCTTTCTTAACTAGAATAATCTTCATTTGGTTTGGTCGCATGCAATAAATCAGCCATTGGTTTGCTGAAAAATGCCAATACCCGACGCATTACCTTATGGAATATCTAAGGTCATTCATTGAACCTCAATGCCTCTTGTCTTCAATGGCAACCAAAATATATTATTGATAAGAAATAGACGATTTATAACATCGTTACCCCAAAATATTATTAGTTTATCCTAACTGTTCCATCATCATCATGCCTCATCATGTAACTTAATCACAAGGTACCTTTTCATTACATACAAATTATTGGTCTTTTTTAAGATTATTATGACGAAGAACCAATTAAATTTGTGGCAGTTTAATGTAAATTAATATTTTCTATTCATAAAAGATAAAAGCTTCAATGTGATTGATGTTTTGTAGTGATGTATTATTAGATTTATTTCCATAAGGTACCTTTTCGTAAATGTATGGAGCAAATACTGTTATTGTTATGTAAGTTTAAAGTGGCATAAGGGGTTAAATATAGTATTTAGTTGGGGTTTTAGGATTTATTTCATTTGAATGACAGAATTTCTTTCATATGTGCTCAGAAAAATTGATTGTGTGTTACATTAAAAGTAAAAATATTCAATTTTCTGATTTTATATGAAAAAGTCAGAAAATACATTTTCACCTCTAAATCAGTATTGTTTTTTGCTTAAACTGTCTCTCAGTGTCGTTTTCTAATAGATAAAATTTAAATCTTGAGAGCTCATTGCAATCAATCGTGAAAATGAAATAAAACTTTATTTTCAACAGACTGGTTAGTATACACATAAATCAGTCGATATCAAAGGTTTCTATTTGCATTACAGAACAAGTCGCAACATTTTTTTAATCTCAGATATATAAGGTATTATTATTTGTAGTCAACTATGTAACTTACTTCAGGAACATAGTTTTTTAGGCGGCTAAACTTAAAACTTCTCTATCGTAAAGTTGCTCATTTCACAACATTATTTTCATTTTTTACATTGTTATCTCTGTAACTACGCAACTTAGGAGGTTGATCTTTTGTGTTATTGATAGCTTATTTATTGTAGATTACTGGGGTATGCATAACTCCATACCCGCCATAAGGTACCTTTGACCGTGGGACGTCACAAATAGATGTTGTTTCATGAATGTAAACTATTATAAATTATGACGTCGCAAGTACAATTTACGTCTCATAGACTACTTGTTTGGGGTTAGATTGATTTTAGTTATTATTCTTATCAATAATATTGTTACTCGCTTTTTTGAACTGCGAAACCAAAAATTTCATCTATCTGCTTGAATATGCAAGAGCGACAATAAAGATCACATAACGACACGCACAATAAAGACCATATATTAATTTAGAGATAACCAGATTCAAAACTGGCGAACATTTGCTATTTATATCATTAGAACAGATAAACGTGAATCATCCAACACTAATGATCAACCTTTGTACTTGACATATAATTTCGTCTGCACATAAATATTAGATGGACTATATTATATTGATAGGAATGTTACATTATATAATCCATATAGTTCATGCGGCGATGTTATAGACGGTCTTTTATGTAAAATATACACAAGAAGTGTGTTTACTTCCTTGTGCGCTTGTCTATTTGTACGCTCAACGGAATAGAGTAGAATCTTACCCGTATATACAGGAGATATCAATTACAACGTCAATCATATCACAGCACAGTTCATAGCTCTGCATGTCCACAGGAGAGCTATCTGTCGCTATGTAAATTTTAGATACCACATCAAATAGAAACGCCTTTTCTATTCCTGAGTTCTGAAATGAAAAATATTAGTTTATAGCACAAACAGCAACACTCCTAACTGTACATCTGTAGACCTTATTACAAAAGGCATAAGGTCCACCAATGTTAACAGTATGGGCGATGGTTTACATGGCCATAGAGAAATAAGTAAGCTTAGAGTGCTCACTCCATACATCTATACATTAGCTTCCTTGCTTTATATAATAAGTAGTACAAGAGGTATGGTCAAATATATTTTTAAACCTTGGTTAAAAGATAACCAAGACTACTAAGTAACTAGTAAGTCTAGTAACTAGCGAGTCTTATTAAAAATAAATTTTCGCAAAGCTTATTATATCTCTATAAATATTGAAGGCAATAATATACATATAAATGCAGTAACAAAATCCAATAGATCAGTGAAAAGTGAATTTGCACCAGCACTTAGATAAAACAGATAAGGGATGCATTCAAATAAACAAAGATATTGAAAAATTCACATAATTTGCTAATATAGATATTAAAGTCAAGTGATATAAGAAATAATAGACTCCTAAAACAGAGCTATACATACAGAGATGAGTATGTTGAGTAAATTTTCTAATGTTGGTAGTTGCGGTATTAACTTTTGGACAACTTTGCTGAACGCTTCAAAGATGGAATGGTCATAGATGGAGGTCAAATGGAATGACAAATGCACATGCTCTAGTCCTGCTTCTGCCAGGTCATCTGTCGCTCGCTGGTGGATGTCTCTCTGAGATTCCATCTTGTAGTCATCATTAAGACCATCAACCTGAAAATTTAAGTAAAAATTATTAATAAAAACTACCCTATATCTTTCTCTTCAGACCGGCTAGCACCACTTGCGTAGTCGCGCGCGATTCCAGACTTGAAGTCGCGCTAGATTAGGGTTGCCATAAGTCTGGGGGCTCAGACCGGGACATTTAACGAAAACCGGCCAAGTGCGAGTCGGACTCGCCTTCCAAGGGTTCCGTACATTACACAATTTTCAACAATGTATATGTTGATGTAAAACGTGAGTGAAATGTTTAAAAAAGACCCGTAAGGGACGATCAAAAACTAAGTAATAAGTCCGACGCACGCTTGACTGCATATTTCTAATAGGTTTTTCTGTCATCTATAGGTGGGTCATTCTAAGTTAAGAGGTAATTGCTTATATGAAAAAGTGGCACAACATAAATGTTAAAATTTTGATCTAATTATACAATATTTTTATTGAAACAACACTTTTATGTATATTTGTAAGCTAATCAGTCATTCTTTTAATTTATTACCATTTTAGAAGACACCAGGGGAGAGACCGTACTTTTTCTATGTAATAAAGAGAGTAGGGTCTCTCCCCTGATCTCTTTAAAAACAAACAAAATCGAAATTATGACCAGCCGTCTTACAAATTCGAGCAAATTAAAGTGTAATGATTCATTTAAACTAGAATTCATACCTACACTGTACATTTTGGAAAATTATGCGCCAGGGGAAAGACGCCAGGGGAGTGACTTTTTCATGTCAAATCAGATATAATTGTGAAAGTATTTATTGTAAATAATTAAAATAAAGTACTTATATAATCTATGCATAAACTATAGTAAATATACAAATACAATTAAGTATTAATATCAATAACTTTGAAATAAAACTGACCAGGGGAGATATCACTTTCATAAAACAACACTGTCAAGTAAAGAGGTCAATGATCAAAATGACTGACAATCAGAACCAAAAGATGACTGTAGCAGGGTTGGTCGTTAGTATTGAATGAAATGCATTGCTATTGGGATTAAAATGGCAATAATTAAAATTATAAACCCAATATTTTTACATTTACATAATGGCCAGGGTAGGAGACATAGAATTTGGGGGACAAAATTTAATATAATTATTTTTAATGAAAAAGAAAATTTTAAAGGATTTTATTAATAACATTACAATCAATATTTATTTTAATTTATGAAGTATACCAAATTTAACGGATTTATGGGAATTATATCTGTATAAAATTACTGATTTATTGAAAAACCTGCAAAGGGACAGGCCAGGGGAGGGGACTTTTGCATGTTTGAGGGGCAATTGTGACAAAACTAAATTAATTAATAAATTGAAATTGAGTGTCTATAGAGGAAATGCAATCTTTTAAGGGAAATTACCATAATTTATTTAAATTGTTTAAGAAAAGTATGGATATGTATCATGGACACCGTTAATACCTCTTAACTTAGAATGACCCAGGTAAGGAACTATTTAGTATTTTTTTTTAATTTTAGTAGTTTCGGAGATAAAGAGGGGAAGTGGTAATTTTTTGTCTATTTACTTAAATTACTTCTAAACTATTAATCTTAAAATTATTAATAAAATATATTTGAGATTCCCACAGCTCTATCACTTGATATATAACACCATATAGTTTGCAAAACTTTGTTTATTAAGTGTCTCATTTACCCCCCAATAAGTGGCCCCTATGTTTAAAATTCATTTTATTTACGTTACATGTCCGTCTTCGGGTTATAGATTGACATAATATATGTGTACCAAATTTCAACTTGACTGTCACAAATAATGTAGGTACCTAAATGAAAACGCGAGCGAAGCGAGCGCGAAATTTTTAAGAGATAATGGTAGGGTAGGTAGATTTTTAGGATTTCGTACTTCAAAAGGAAAAAAACGGAGCCCAAATAGGATCACTTTGTTGACCGTCCGGCCATCTGTCTGTCTCAATGCCCCCTACTAAATAACTATGATTTATAAACCGGGACAATTTGCTTATGGGCCGGGACACCGGGACATCATGCTTCAAACCAGGACATGTCCCGGCGTACCGGGACGTATGGCAACCCTACGCTAGATGTATAGACTCGCACGCAAAAACACAGGTTATGCTAGCAGGTCTGGTCTCAAACTATGTCCATACCAAATTTTATCTAAATTGGTTCAGCGTTTTAAGTGTGAGGTAACAGACAGACAGACATTCATAATATGAGTAGGGATTTACTAAATTCAGTCTTAGCTTTTGAAATTATTGATGATGTACAAAAAAAGGATATTTAATATAAATTGCGTCAATCTTCATAACAAACCTATCACACACATGTTTTACCCTGTGTAAATTAGAGTACTTAAATAGAGACTGTGTATAAACTGATATAGAAGTTAGTATTCATTTTCTATACACTGGTATCTGGTATTATTAAAACTTAATAATGAGAAATCCATTAAATCATGCACTAGACAGCTTCAATACTGACTTATGGCAGCGATTCTAGATTTATAATAATTAATTAATTTGTTATTGAATCATATGATGATAACCCAGTACCAAGCTGGAGACATGAGTACTAAATTTTATAAACACAATACATTGTAAGTAAAATATTGGTTGTACATAGGTACTTACTTTGTGGATAAACACTTCAAACTTAATGTTACTATTGACTCTATATGCTTTTGTGACTGTAAGCTGCAACTTATTTAAAGCATCTCCATAGTCATCCTGGAAGATAAATAAAAATTATTTTTTTTAAATATTAGGGTAATTAGCCAGTAACTGGCCACTGTTAGTAATGAGCCACCAGATGAATTCTATTCACCTATAAACAGAATTCATTTTAGTATAAGGTTTCAATAACTGGCCAGCCTTCAATAACTAGCCGAGCTATACTAAAATGAATTCTGTTTATAGGTGAATAGTATTAATTTTTAGTTTAGGGCGGCCAGTTACTAGCGAATTCGCCTATAAACATGATTCTAACAAGAATTACAAATTAAAAATGTAGTCCACTCATTCAATCAATATGTTAGCATGGTCACTAGATTCACTTGTGGGTTCTAATCCAATAAACATGATTATTAATGTTACAAGCCAAGTTAATAAGCTGTTTAACAAACTAACACTAGAGTCAGACACTACAGAAACTCCATTGCTATATTAGTTAAAAGTTGATCTCTAGTTCTAGGGCTAAAAACAAAAAAGAATAATTATTGGATTCAAAACTCACCTGTGCATCAATAACAAATACGAGGGCCCCACATCCACCAAATATAGTATCAGAATCAAAAGTGGGATCAAAAAAATCAATTTGTCCCGGAAAGTCCCAAATTTGAAACTGAACAAAGCTGCTGTTATTTATGTCATCTTTCACTATTTTGTTCGTGGATTCCAAAAACAATGTTTCGTTAGGGGACATTTTGTGAAAAACTACTTTCTGGATCGATGATTTCCCTGACCTATAACAATTAAACAAGAAATGAGATGAGTTTTATTTTACAACATCGTGTTGTATATTATTTTAGAAACAAATATACCTTCTCAAACCCATGAGTAAAATCCGTGGCTTATGATCCTCTTGTAATGACGTGTTGTCTCCTTCCCCATTCTGTTCGAAAGGCCCGTAACTAAAGTCCTTAGGAAATGATCCCACATCGTAACCACTAGGCTCATCTTGATAACTCTAAATTATAAAAAAAAAGGTAACACATAAAGTGATAGTATGAATATGCTTATTGCTTGATAAACGCAAGTACTTCCCAAAAATCTGTAAACTTACCATGATGACGGATATCGTAAGACATGTATTGTAATACTATATAAATTATGTATTAACACATTTTAAGATGTAATTGCAGATATTGTACACAATCAACTAATAAAAAAGAAAAACAAAAAGGAAGATATTGCGATTCGACCAAACTCATCAAAGTCCTTTCAGCTAGACATGATATGACAGAAGTGGGTTGGACATAGACAGCTGACATTAGAGGCGTTTTCTACGTTTCTTTTTACGCAATACTTTAATCATAATCGTAATCATTACATAGTTTACCGTCATCGATTTAAATACGATAGATCTGATCATTACTTTTTACCCGGTCGCTGCCGATTTTTTATTATTGAGACCGCGTAGGTGGGCAAGATGGCAGACCCATGGACTTATAAGATGGACTGCACTGTCACTTTTTTTGCCATACTAAATTGAACTTTATCACCGAGCTAGAAAGACGTTCGTACCAGACTAGAGAAAACGGTCCACTTGAGATAGCAAAGGTGGGTCGCGGTGTCTCACTCGCACGTGTTGCCAATGTTAAAAATATACCATTGTGGTAGTATTTATATCAATATACTACTCAAATTAAATAACTTCTTATATTATTTAAATGCTATATTCAGAGTAAGGTTCTGATATCTTTTAAGAAATTTGTAAATAAGTATGATGTCAATATTATTACCTGATTTACCCAAGCATGTGGACAACAAAAAAAAACCTTTTATTTTGGTGTGGTAGATATTGTAGAAACTTTGAATGTTAATTGGTATCCCTATCGTCATGACATGTTATCAAAACACGTGATTGCAAAATTTCGTAAAAATGGTGAATAAATGTTGCGTTAAAGGTTGTGGGAGTGAAAGAATTTCTAATTGTGGAATATTGTTTCACCAGGAAGCCACAATTATTACATTTTGCGATAAAAATACAAGACAACATTGTCAAACTCATTAGGGTGACTATGATGTCGGCACGATGAGAATCAGTGTTACACAATTTTTATTAGGTACTTAAGTAAGTTTATATAAATAGGTATGTATTTATTTCGGCATGTTTAAATTGGTGAAATGAGAGCCAATACAGAATAAATAATTGCCAAAATTGAAATCCAAAGTCCTTAAACATTACAGACACATTTATGCATTGTTATAATAATAATAAACACATAAATAATAAAAGAAAAATAGAACTTTATCGTAATTTACTGACTTTTGGGACGATACCAGAAACGTTACTGGGAATTTACCTTCTTTGGAAAATTTACTAAGAACGGCACATCACTAATTTCTTTACATTTCACGACTCTTCTCTTTTCGCACAGGTGGCCTAGCACCGTGAACACCGAAGTTCGCAAATTACGGGCATCTTTCTCTTTTACTCCTATAAAAGAGTAATTACAGTAACAGAGAACGATGCTCGCAATTTGCAAACTTCGATGTCTATGGTCCAGTGACAAGCGTCCTAGTTAAAAACGATAGCAAGCGGGCGTAGCGGACCCACGCGACCCTCAGGCAGTTACGAATTTGCCCTAAGACCGAGTTGGCCCGGGCCTAGGGCGGCCAGATATTTTGGGCGGCAGTCTATATGATGGGTGCTGAGAAAGGGGGGGCGGCTAGAGCTTGCTATGTAGGGCTTGGGGACTAACGCTACGTCTTACGTAGGCGAACAACGCGCGAACGCGGCGCGGCGCGGCGCGGCGAAAGCGGCCGCCGCCGCGCCGCGCCGCGCCGCGCCGCCTGACATTCGCGTGCAAATCGCGCCGCACCGCGTTCGCAACGAGATCGCTTACGTAGGACACTTCTATGGGCATCAAAGGATTGATTTCGCCGCGCCGCGCCGCGCCGCGTTCGCGCGTTGTTCGCCTACGTAAGACGTAGCGTAAGGCGGCAAAGACTGTATGTAATTCCTCCACTGTCCTGAGAGCCGACCCCGTTGCGTCTTTGTCGCACTTGTAAATTCGTACGTAAGTGTGACAGAGAGGCAACACGTTGAACATGGTTCACAGTAGACCCTCTGGTTCTGTCAGCATATTTGTCTCTCTATCTCTCTCACTCATACCTGTGTTCTTGACAGACGTTACGGCGGACCACCTTCCTGACGATCGACCATGTTCGTGGTCCAGTACCTACGCCTACTAGTAACAGCTTTTCTTCTTCACTTGGTCCCTCAATACTGAGGATCGTGACATCATATCCTTCTGTTGAAGACCAGGTTCCTCCATAGGGTTCTCTTCCTCGCCAAGCGCATGGCCTCGTGCAGTTTTAATTGCATAGGTGCCGTAATGTGAACACACCATTTAGAACAACTAAATTAAGTACCTAAGGTTGTGTGAAGCGTTTTACAGAAGAGAAAAAACTATATCCATCCCTTTTTAGGCGAAAAGACAGTATGATTTCTATTACTAATATAACTATGCACGATTAAGAAAAAATCCTGGTCAAACTATATATTTAAATGTTATCCTAATATCCCACATACATAAGACGTATGGTCACCCTAATTAGAAAGAGATACAACGGCCCACCTTGACTATCTCATGTGGACACACTTTTTGGCCAATGTCCGCCATCCAGTTATGTTTAATGTCCATGGGCAGACCATCTTGTGGCGGGAATCGGAAACATGTGCACATGTACATTGCCCAAGGCAGGCCTATGGAACTCTCCGCGCGGGCTCGGATTTATACCTACGATTCTGCTCCCGTTCACTTCACGGTAGAAAAGCAAGCCAAAGAGCATATAATCACTACGTTTTAAGAGTCGGCACTCTCGAACAATCCTTGAACCGAATTATGAACGTACAACATATGCTAACACATACTATTACTTATTCTGTGCTAACACACCAAATACAGGCTTAAAGATCTCGCATCCAGTCCATAATTGTTAAAAAAAACCACACACAATACTACCAACACCAAAAAAAAACAACGCTAGGGCTCGACACTTCCAGTACCTACTGTTTATCGATATCGATAAATGTGCGATACGTGCTGCTGTATTTACCTACTGTACTACTGTAACACTACATTTTGAGAATCACGTGGATTAATAAAATAAAAGAACATTATATAAACAATTTTATTTTACATGATAAAAATAACATAGTTTATTATTCAAGTAGGCATATTACAATATGCTGAATTCGCGCGCATTCTTTTTTAATCTTGTCTCTTTTTATTGAAGGCACTGAATGAAGAATGATTTCCACAAATGAACTTGTTTCCATTCAGCTTTTGAATAGGTAAATAACTCAGCTTTGCCCATAATCGACATCTGAAATAAAGAGATTATCGATAAATTGGTCGTACACTATTCGTGTCATAGGTTACTTAGTTTTTTACTTAAAAAGACTTTATTCACAAAATATTTTCCTTTTAATCATGGATTGTACACGACTAAAACTAATTCAAACTAATTAAATTAGTAACTGTTAACGACTCGAGGTAAAAAATGAAAATATTGCATACAAACATCAGTTTACCGACCTGTTCGGATCAAGTGGAAATCTGGCCAAAAACACGTCAGTAGTTAGTCTTCTTAAGTTCTTACACACCCACTACAAACTTCACATTTCCTTAAAGATTTGGCCCCCATTTAAATAACAGCTAAAGTTATTTTACCAAAATTACAATAAAAAATAACCACGTATTTCCACGTTCACGACAATTCAAATGACGTTTGACGTTTTACTACCAATCATACCAACCTAAAGAAAAGTAAGTACACTCGGCGTCAAAAAAATCGCACCTCGCCAAAAATTCGTTTCAAGCAAATATAGCTCTTATCTACTGCATTGTACCCTGTCAATATTGGTATCATTTGAAAGCGCAATTAATGAACTTTAAAAAGATAAATCGTTATCATCTGTCAAAACAACCATCGCCGAACATAGGCGTTTTGTTTAAAAAAGGGCCGAGATCCAATTTTAAACGGTCCGTTGTTGTGAAATCCGGGACGGGTATAAAATGGAGGGTAAAGGTTAGTTATGGTTTATTCGCTCTCCAGAGGTCACTGAGGTTACTAATGAACCGTTTCAGCAAGAAAAAATCCTTGGACATGGATACCAGACCAGAAGAAGCAGCTCAAGAGGTGGCACTGCTGCAAACAAGACTATGGCAAGTATGGCAGTAAGAAGTCGCTGAAAGATTTAACATAAGCGGTTTCCGAGTCCGTCGAGTCTTGCTGGGGTTCCAGATAACTGGTGGTTACATCAGGAGGCCTGGACCTGGAAGACAACACTGCTCTTCCGCTAGAGACAACCGGTACATTGTATCGAACTCTTTGCAGAACCGTTTCTCCGAGGCTGTTGAGCTGCAGCAGCAGCTTCAAGCAGCTCAAAAAACAGCAGTAAGCATCTCTACGATCGGAAGAAAGCCGGAAGAGAAGAGGATGTTGCCCCGTAGAGCTGCTACAGGCCCCCAATTAAAGCAATAGCATCGACTAGCCAGGAGGCAATTTTGCCGACTGCACGAAGATTGGACGTTTGAACAATAGAGGAATGTTCTCTTTTCCAACGAGACGAGGGTGTGCCTTTACACTAACGACAGGTGCAGGGGGGTGTATAGGAGGCAGGGAGAGCAATTTACGCAAGCCTGCACTGAAGAAACCGTCTGCTAAGGGGAGGGATCTCGCATGTTCTGGGGCGGCATTTCGATCGACGAGTAAACTGATCTCCTGTGCATTTCCCCCACTGAAGGTGGTCACAGCCAGGGATCCCTGACTGCTCGGCGTTACATAACGGTGTTCTTGGAGAAGCATGTGATCCCATATGATGGTTTTGTTGGACCCAACTTCCAGTTTATGCATGACAACGCCCGCAGTCACACTGCGTTGTTTGTGTGAGACTAACTGTGGAAGGTTGGGATCACCGTTATGGAGTGGCCAGCAAGGAGCCCTGACCTGAACCCAATCGAACATCACTAGGATCAGCTAAACCGGCGGGTTCGGTCGCCTGATCCTGCTCCTGCCACTCTCGACAGGCTTCAAAATGCCATTATTGAGGAGTTGAACAACTTTCCTCAAAAACGTATCGTGGCACTCATGACAGACATGACTGATCACATGGAAGCTACTCGGAGGGCAAGAGGAGGCAGCACTAGGCTTTTAAGTTTAGTTTTATGTTTGTTTTTTCTGTATCTGTTGATTTTGTAGTGATTTTATTCGTTGCAATTTTAACTCTGAATACACGTCGATTCGTTTTTCCTGAAAATTTTCTTTTTGTATGGGGTAGATCGTCCATTTTATGACATTTTCCAATAGAGGATTTCATAACCTGGTAGTTTGCTGGTAGGTTCAAGGTCGACCCGCTGCCTGCGGCGGCGCAAACGGATACAGTGATCTCGGGAACGGAAGGCTCAGTTCGGTTTACCCCCCAGGATGTTAAAAAAGCAGTTGCACAAATGACAAGGGGTAAATCGCCTGGGCATGATGGACTTAGTTTGGAACACGTGCAGTATGCTGGCGATGTTATTTATGGCAAATTATGTGCGTTATACTGCATGTGCGTCAAACATACCTATTTACCGCCTGAGATGATGAAGACCGTTGTGGTGCCAGTTGCTAAAAACAAAACGGGTAACCTGGGATCTGCCAGCAATTATAGGCCTATTTCATTGGGTACAATACTGGGCAAAATTCTGGAGCGACTTATACAGCCTGCACTGGTGAGTAATTTAGATATCAATGATGCACAGTTTGGTTTTCGTACCGGGCTCTCAACAGACGCGGCGATTTTAAGCCTAAAACACAGTGTGAATTACTACGTGGACCGGGAAACATCTGTTTATGCGTGTTTCCTGGACCTAAGTAAAGCATTTGATCTGGTGAATTATAATATTCTCTGGAACAAATTGCTCGACACTAAGGTACCTAAACCTATCGTCGGGCTGTTGAGATACTGGTACGGGAACCAAACTAACTGCGTTAGGTGGGGCGACGCGACGTCTAGTGACTATAGACTAGACTGCGGTGTACGTCAGGGTGGTTTGACCTCTCCGGACCTCTTTAACCTCTATGTGAATGAGCTGATAGTCGAACTGAGCAGCGCCAGGATCGGCTGTCATATCGGGGATGTTTGTCTAAACAATCTCAGCTATGCGGACGATATGGTGCTGCTGAGCCCGTCTATCAGTGGTCTTCAGACGCTACTCTCGATCTGTGAACGGTATGCGGCGGCTCATGGTCTAAAATATAACGTTCAGAAGACCGAGATGATGGTCTTTAGGGCTGGCAGAGGTCCGGACAGGATACCTAAACTAGTTCTGAATGGCTCACCGGTGCAGGTAGTGAATAAGTTTAAATACCTTGGACACGTCTTGTGCAGTGACTTAAAAGATGACCTTGACATGGAACGAGAAAGACGAGCTCTGTCCATCAGGTGTAACATGCTCGCGCGCAAATTTGCGAGGTGTACAAATGATGTCAAAGTGACTCTGTTCAGAGCATTTTGTCAGTGTTTGTATACCTGTCAACTTTGGGTTAACTTCAGTAGAAAAGCATTTTCAACTCTGCGGGTTCAATACAATGACGCTTTCCGCATTCTACTGAGGTTACCCAGGTTTTGTAGTGCATCGAGCATGTTCGCAGAGGCAGGGGTGCCCGACTTCTTCGCCATCATCAGAAGTAGGATAGCAGGTTTCTGGGAGAGATTGAGAAACTCAGACAATCTAATACTTAAGACCGTCTCCGAGAGCCTGTACAGCCCCATTTTCCGATACTGGTCATCCGTTCACCACTGCGAGAACAAAAAGTGACAGTACCTAGAGTACAATATTGTAAATTAATATAAAAGTAATATAAGACTAGTCATGTGGCGACTGAAGCAACTCTTAGTTTAAGTTTTTAGTTTATATTAAGTTTAGCATAATTTTTATATGGACATGTGTCTGAAATAAAGTGATTTTATTTTATTTTTTTATTTATAACCTTTCAAATAAGGCCCCATAGTTTTATCTTGCCTTATATAATATAAGGTTTAAAACCGCTTGAAAGCAAAAAGTTAAGATGTGCGATTTTTTTGATGCTGAGTGTATAATACGTCTATGTCTATGTTAAATAAAAAAAAGCAACTATGGTATGTGCCACCAAAATGCAACAGCAGTCATTTTAATGGGGTTGGCAACTGTCAAAGGTTTGCATAGATGGCGCCATCATAGCTTGCCCCTTTTTCTATGAGATTTGGCTCAAAGGGCTGGCATCCAGGGTATTAAAAAGACAAAAATTTGACATAATTCTAGGGATTGATATGACGGGGCCAAGGCCCCTACCTTTTTTGTTCTCTTTGACGGCGCAGCAACTAGTATCATTTCTCTCTCCTCGCTCTTTTAAAATGCCATTTGTCAAAAAAGGACAACCATACTGTTGACAAGGTGAACTTCAAATCAAGTGTTGCCTTTTTTGATGCATCCAGGCTGTGTATGTGTGCGTAAAAACGTGTATGTGTGCTCTTTTAGGGATGTGAAAAGTCGATTTTAATCATGTTATATATCGATAAATGCTACACAGTGGAACGAAATAGCAATTAATTGAAGCTTCAATATCTTTGTTAAACATATACATAATTGAAATGCTAATGAATAATAAATATATTAGAATATAATAAAATATTTCAATTATTGCGGAACACATATCTTAGTAGGTGTTTATGTATTTTAATTAAATATCTGAACTTTCCCTTGGTTCCCTGCTGGGGCGTGACGATAAAATTGTGATCTGATAACCACAATAAAGAATAAAAGCGTTTTTGTTCATTTTAGATATCGTCAAACCTTTGAAGTAAAATTAAAATTGTAAGAAATGTCGATAGTTTATCGATATGACTTTATCGACATGGCTACAGCAAGGTGGTGTTAAATTGTTAATCGTACACTAAACAAAAGTGGCAACAGTGACAGCTCGCTGAGACCCCGTCTCTATATATTATGTCTATGGACGGGGCAAGCTATCATTGGCGCCATCTGCTAAAAACTTCCACCGGCCAACCCCATTCGATAAGATTATTTCTATGCCTCAATGTTGGTAACAAGTACGTTCTTAATTTATCAAAGTATGGGGTGTCGATCGATGGGCTGAAGCAAGCCAGTTGGTTTGGTTGCTACACGCGCTCACGCACGCACGTCACCGCGCGCCGCACTGACAATTTTTAGGGTTCCGTACCCAAAGGGTAAAACGGGACCCTATTACTAAGACTTCGCTGTCCGTCCGTCCGTCCGTCTGTCTGTCACCAGGCTGTATCTCACGAACCGTGATAGCTATAGACAGTTGAAATTTTCACAGATGATGTATTTCTGTTGCCGCTATATTAACAACAAATACTAAAAACAGAATAAAATAAAGATTTAAATGGGGCTCCCATACAACAAACGTGATTTTTGACCAAAGTTAAGCAACGTCGGGAGTGGTCAGTACTTGAATGGGTGACCGTTTTTTTTTTGCTTTTCTTTTTGTTTTTTTTTTTGCATTATGGTACGGAACCCTTCGTGCGCGAGTCCGACTCGCACTTGCCCGGATTTTTACGATAGTTACAAGCTACAGGCAGTGGCGAAGCTAGGGGGGGGCGCTCCGCCCCGGGTGTCACCCATTTAGGGGTGACACCCGACCGTGAACATCAGTAGTTTACAAAAATTCGTAAAATCATGTAAAACGAAAGCGAAGGAGTAAATCCTGAGCTATTTAACATAAATTACAATTACCTACTCTTTTTAAATATATTTTAAAATTTTGATTGAATTTTGGGGTGACACCCACAATTTCCGCACCGGGTGCCACCCATGCTAGCTACGCCACTGGCTACAGGTACTATTTAATTAAACATGTAATGTTTATTACGACAAATGTACCTATAGTTAGATATCTATTTGAAATAGGTAGCTAACTTGGTATATAAATGTTCATTTTATCGACAGTAAAGTAAGATCTTAATTTTACACCGGAAAATAGGTAGGTACTCATTTATTATGCTCTGGTTATCTTATAATGAATTGCCTGTAATCATGGGTTCTCTATTATTTTTCTTTATTGTGCATCTATTACTGTAAAAGCCCGAAGTATGGCAAAACCTAGGATTTACCGGTAAATCCTAGGTTTTACCGATGCCGATCGGTAAAAGCCCGAAATGTTAAATCTTACTAGTTTACTTCGGGCTTTTACCAACACCGATTAGGTAAATCCTAGGTCTTACCACGGCGACCGGTAAAGTTTGAACCATGCACTGATTCTCAACCCCTCCCGCTCAAACCCCGTACGCACCGCATGTGCCGTTAAGTGGGTTAGGTTAGGTTTGAACTGCGATCCTCACAGAACCGAACAAAAGTGGGTTAGGTTAGGTTAGAACTGCGAGCCTTACAGAAACGAAATGTAACTAGAAAAGTGGGTGGTTTTACCTCCTTTTCTACATAGTGCACCATCTACCATAATCTTTCATCGGGCCCCATAGAACTCGGTTTTTTTTTCTTAAAAATTATCATCTAATAATCTCAAGAATCAGTGCATGATTCAAACTTTACCGGTCGCCGTGGTAAGACCTAGGATTTACCATATCGGCGTTGGTAAAAGCCCGAAGTAAACTAGTAAGATTTATCATTTCGGGCTTTTACCGATCGGCATCGGTAAAAACTAGGATTTACCGGTAAAACCTAGGTTTTGCCGTACTTCGGGCTTTTACAGTAACACATATAACAATAAGTTTAAATATTCTATAAGTCCGGTAGTACCACGGAAGCGAAGAACTACAGACCCATCACATGCTTGCCTACACTCAACAAGCTCCTTACATCCATTTTGAGAGCAAAAATCAACGCGCACATTGTCGCAAACAATATTTTGGCCTTGCTCAAAATGGATGTAGGGTTGGGTCCCGTGGTACTAAAGAGCTCCTCCTCATAGACATGACCATCTGCCAACAAATCCGGCGGACCAAGGGGGCCCTCTCAGCCGCTTGGATTGACTACAAGAAGGCCTATGATTTGGTGCCTCATTAATGGTTGGGGAGGGTCTTATTAGAGCTGTACAAAGTTGATGCAGCTTTGAGAGCCTTCCTAAGCGCGTGTATGGGGCAGTGGACCATAGTCCTTTGTCAACCAGGAGGCGGGGATGACCGACCTGGCCCACAGGATTTTATAAGGATTGAGCGAGGAATCTTTCAGGGCGACAGTCTGTTAAGGAGCGCTTTTTCAGTCGGCTCACAAAAGTCCTTAACAGTCTTGTCAGGAGGCAACAAAGTGCGCGCCTTCATCGCCTGGATAATGCCCCTCCTCACATACTCCTTTGGCATACTAAGGTGGACTCAGACCGAGCTGGACGCCCTGGATCGGAGGATCCGATCACTGCTCACCACACATCGCATGCTATATCCACGCTCGTCGGTTATGAGATTGTACATCCCACGGAAGTGTGGAGGCCGAGGCTTCCTAAACGCCAAGGATCTCCACAACCGCGAGGTGTACAATCTCAGGAATTATTTCCTTAACAACGAGTGTGGGATGCATCGTGATGTGGTGGCAGTAGACAGCAGGAACCTCACGCCCCTCTCCTTGGCAAACGAGAACTGGCGCAAACCTGTGGTACTAAGTACTGCGGATCGCAAGGCGGCATGGGAGAGTAAGGTGCCACACGGGCGGTTCTACAAGGCCCTCACGGGACCCGATGTGGACCTGTTCGCGTCCGAGAAACCGAGGGTTTTGCCTGTGCAATTGCGGACGAAGTGATGATGACGAACAACTATCGGAAATATATCCTGAAGAGTCACTCAGGCATATCATTTCCGGTTGTTCTCATCTTGCTAACGGTGAGTACTTGCACAGACAATCTCGTAGCCAGGATTATTCACCAGCAACTTAATTGCTCTTCTATACGGCCTTGTGGACCGCGAAGTACCATACTACAAGTACTTACCTGCGCCTGTTCTCGAGAATGGTCGTGCCACGCTCTATTGGGATCGATCTAGCACCACTGACAGGACTATTGTAGCCAATAAGCCACATCGTGATAACTGATAATAGATCGATCGCAACGTCGTCGGGCCGTGCTCGTTGACATCACCATCCCCCATAATGAGAATCTCGTGAAAGCCGAGAAGGACAAGTCCAGTAAGTACCTAGACTTGGCTCACGAGATAACCGCTATGTGGCCTATGTGGGATGTTGATTCGACGATCATTGTCCCGATAGTCGTTTCAGTGAACGGTCTAATAGCGAAGAGTCTCGACCAACATCTTGAGAGACTCTCGCTAGGTGGTTGGATCAAGGGTCAGATGCAGAAGGCGGTGATCTTGGACACGGCGCGGATAGTCCGCCGGTTCCTCTCTCTGCGGCCCTGACCACCGGCAGCTTGGGCCCTGCCCCGCTGCTGGCGGCACCCTAGGTTAGGTTTTTTATAATGTGTTTATACTTATTTTTTATTGTTTTTTATGTGTTTTTGTATTTTACTTTTATATTCATGTTATAAATGACCTAGCCTAAGAAGAAAAATAAATAAATGAAAAGTTTAAATATAATTAAATTACATACAAATTATCAAAATCCGTGAATTAAAAAAGTTGGGTACTATAATACAAATTGCAACTCGATGACGGCTTAAAACGTTTAGGAGTCATTTTATCACGTGATGATAAAGAAGCTTGCACGATGGGTGTGCGCAATGGGCGCGAGCAGCCGGCACGCAGCGCGTCTGCGCTCGCGGACGGCTGGGGAGGTTTCAACCGTAACTCATGGCGCACACGCAATCGCTCTTGTGCTTGCACCTTTGCCACGGCCTTCTGCAATCCTGCTATGCTGTCCGTACATGCCGGCAACTTGTCCAATGTATTCGACACTTCCCCTATCTCCGCCGTATCTGTGTCCACGATCTCCTTATGATCCAACACCATGCCAATATTCAGTTTCAAATTTGTAGTACCGTCTCTAAACAACAAATATATCGATGCTTGGTCTAAGACGCGTAGAGAAAAATTTTCATTTATTTTCAATGCTTTCATTTTAATCTGAAACGGCTTGAATGATTGTGATTGCGTTACCTTCTGACGCTTCTCTTTCAGAAAGTTTTCGAACTCTATGGCTAACATTTCCTCATTATCTGGTCGCTTAGCGTCTGCTTGTTTGTCACCCATTGCTAGGATAGTGGGATCTTTATATGGCATTTGGGTATCTATCATAACTTGCTGCAGGACTGGGGGATCGTTCAGGGTGTGCCACTTCCAATGAGACACGGGGCCTATGGTTCGATCGAGAACTACTCCTTCGGTCTGGTTATACTTTAACCTGAAATCAGTCTGGTATCGGTATAGTCACCATCAGATATATCGGAGCGGCCAAGGTGCTCACAAATATCTGAACACCGCCTCTATCGTTAAGGCGTTAGAGTGGATGTTCAGATATTGTTGAGTAGGTACATCGGCCGCTCCGATACCTATAGGTATATGATGGTGACTGTACGTTGTTCTTATGTTTTTAGATTACCTATGTTCATAAAATATAAGGTACAGCAAGGGAAGGCAGGATATAATTTATGTAGGTGCTTATTAAGTTGTCCAATGATAATTAATATTAGTGGTCAATAATGGTCTAAGATCCCACATATATAATCATTTAGAAAGGAAAAAAAAAGGTTTTTCCTTCTAACTTTTGAACCATCTGTCCAAAAAAATATGAAAAAAAAAACATGTAAATAGTGCTTATATAACTCAATCAAATAAAATTAAAACAAACTTTATCAATTAAGCCGTTTATGAGTTATCGATAAAAGTATTCCCTTCTTATTTTAATTAAAAGCCTGGCAACCCTTATTTGTGACCGGATTTTCGCAGGCAACCCTATACCATTGTATTTGAAATAAAATTACTAGAGATGCACCGGATATCCGGTTACTATCCGGTATCCGGCCTATCCGGCCATTTGTTTACTATCCGGCCGGATACCGGATAGTGACCTTCTATCCGGCCGGATACCGGATAGTAACATTGCTTGATTTCGGAGTAAACAAATTGGATTTAAGAAACAGACACGGTCATAATCGTACTTGTTTATTATTTCAAAACAATTTAATCATTCCACTGACTTGCACGCGCACTCATTTCGAACCTAGAAATGAGTCCGCGCGAACGTTTACTAGGAAACAGGTCAAACCTGCAGAATGCTCACCTGAAAAACCGAAATGTAGGTATAGTTCCGCCGGCCGAATATCCGGCGGCCGGATACCGGATATTCAGCCAGTGTCCAGGCCGGATATCCGGTATCCGATATCCGGCCAAACAACTATCCGTTGCATCTCTAAAAATTACCATCATTTTGATGTATAATTCTAGCGTCAGACAGATGAGTGCAATTATCGATATAAAATCACCTCTTTAAACACGGCAAACGGCAACCACATAATAGTGACCGGAAAAAGATAGGCAACCTAGATGATTTAGGTATGTTGTACAAGTTGTATACTTTCCACTGAAACTTGTTAAACAAATCGGTGAAATTTGCCGAAAAATATTTTTTTTTCAAAAAATAATAAAAATAGCCTTGACCGTATTTCTTTAGGCAACCCTATTTATTAATGTTCTGTAGCTCTACTATCAGTTGGCAGAGTATTTTTCACTTACACTCGGTGAATAAACGTGCCGTGTGTCACGTTTTACGTTTCTTTACGGTCTTATGTACCTAACTTCACTCCACTCCAAACGATGCTGTCCCTTTCTAAGTATATTAAAAAACAGAGCAAGAGTTATATCGGAGTTTTATACAGCGCCTCTAGGACTCACTTAAAGCACTAAATAAGAAAATTGACACATTTTCTCACGTCTACGTAATTTACTATCTATGCATCTCGCTCTCGCATATTAGTGCAAGTGCACAGAAAGTAATGTTACATATACTGATGGTAGCCGTGAATATGGAGGGTAGAGGTAAGGAGAATCCTTTATGACTTTATGAGAAAACTCCTTTATGGGAGAATATTTGCAAAAAGTGGGCACGCTGTCAGCTATTATATTTTTTCTAAATCTCTCCAGAGTAGCGAAAAAAAGAAAACCCATAAACCTAGTTTTTCATTGTATCAATACCGTACTAAAAATCATGGAGAATGGAAGATACTCGTATTTACAAGTGGAAAAACGTTTTCTCTTTTTGTATGGACGATTACGTAGTATACTTCCCTCTTAAGGTTTTTGACGGACACTTTTTCATTATTAATTACATGGAGATTGTATTCCTTACCTCTACCATCCACTAAGAGCATTTAGAAGGGACATGTCATCGCTGTCATTTTCTTTACAAAACAGTCTGCCGATTTTTGCGGGGGAGGGGACGTCAAATGTATTGCTATTTCTACATGATTTGTACGTAACGTACAAATAGCCATGTCAGTCCATACAAAAGTTTGCACAATTGTGTTTTTCGGCAGAGGGGTAAGTAATAATGTCAACAAAAAAATAAAGAGTATACCTACGAGACTACTACGACTATGATATTTGATTTATTCGGTTGTCAATATAAAACAAATGTAGGTGTTCTTTCTTCCCGTATGAGACGCCATTACTATGTAGTTTTGCTTGAGATTAATAAACATTACCTATATGGTGTTAAAACAAGCTTTTCTTTCCTGCTTGGAACCCTAATCCTAAATCCTAACAGTAAGCACTCAATGGCCACTCCAGTTATTCAATGCTCTAAGACCAATTTTGTCACTTTGTTACTGACTCAACCTTCATTCTACAATGTTTTAAAGATTTGACGTTGCCATAGTTACGAAAATAATAAACACATCAATGTTAGTAAACAATGTATAAATTAAAATATATTGTATTCAAGACAAAAATTGCAAAATATGATAATTACGTAAACATCATTAATAATCGAGTTAAAATTATGACTTTGCGTGTTAAAAAATAGGAAGCAAAGTATACGGCGCGATTATACAGGCTACTTTTGGTATATACATATTTATTACGTTTGATGAAAATAGTACACACATGAGAAGAAATCTTAAAATATTAAAATAGGTATGTATTATAATGGTCCGCTTCAGTCCGCACCGCCTACTGCTAAGTAACATTATCTAATAAAGTGTGCGGAAAGAGAAGAGTCGTGAAATTTAGGGGAGCCCATACATTATACCTACGACTCTTCTCTTTCCGCACAGACCCTACGACCTACGTATGACCTTAATAGCGATCTTAATTTTATAGTACCTATATGATCTCGAGTATATTTCTGAGCCAAGCGCCCCATTTCCAATACAAAATGAACCCACGCAGCGGGTTTTTGGCAATAAATGTGTTTTAAATTTTCAGATTCTGAACCACCAGCAAAAGTTTTTGAAGAAAGTTTTATATTTCCTGTTACCAAGTTGACATGAAAAACGAGTACCTACCAAACACAATAATTTGAACAACGGAAAATAAAATAATACTTAGTAAAGAAAAATAAATAAACTCACAGAACATTTGTATGTTTTATTTAATTTAAGATAATAATGCTTAATAAAATACATAGCAATTCTTGTGTAAATATTCTTACTATGTGTTATGTGCACCCAGCAACAAAAACAGCAACATGTCTATGTACCGCTCCTTGTATTGAGCCTTAATTCTTAATACATATGTAACTTCTACATGCATACGCATGCATACATGATGCAATCCGGGTTTTCAGGGAAATGTTGTTTTCAATCAGCTTCTTGCCTAAAACCAAAAACTGCTCGTAAGCAATGTGATTTTCGCAAATGTAGCAGTAGAAATAGGAAAATATGATGTCAAGTATAACTCATTACCTTTGTACTAAATCAGCCTTTTATCGAACTATTAATTGATTTATCCCTTAAAGTTTTGCTTGAAGTTCACATAGGTACTGTTATAAATTTATACATATTACGTTGAAAATTGCATTAATATTCGTGAAAAATCTGCGTATTTGTTGTGTTTACAAGTTGACAGAAATGTCACGTTGGAAACGCACGTATTTTTCCATAACATCTGTCACGTTTACTCGCGTAAAGTATTTACGCAGAATAATTCTGGCTCAGTTTTCATTATATAATTAGAAAGAGAGCGTTTTAGGTGTGAAGTTAGGCAAGTATGGAAAACTCGCGTAAAAACGTTTGTAACTCATGGTACAAATTGAAATTTTTAGTTCTTTACGTGACCGGTAGAGGCACTGTACAATTACTCCATACATTTTCCTTAACTTTCTCACTATCTTCACTTCTCACTGTCATTCACGGAACTCATAGTAGAGCTACTGGAACATATTTTCTTTCATATTTTCATAGTTTCACCCGTCAGAAAGATTGGTGAAGGTCGACCATATGTGGGATCTCCTATCTCCTACTATAAGGGAAATATGTCTCACATAATACAAGTAATCTCTTCTAGCTTCTAGTAGAATGGGGTAGCCCCACGCTGACTAAAGCTTTATCTCACCGCCTAAATTAAATTGACCTGCCGGCCTAGCCAAGGTTACAATCGCTATCGCTTCGACAACGAAAAGCATTATGTCTCTCTATCACTCTTCCATATTAGTGCGACAGTGACAGTTGCGTTCGATCGCTACGGAGCGTAAGCGATCGCCATCTTGGCTACGCGGCCTGAATATTTATCATCTTGGCAAAAGATCCAGATAGTCCAGATACCATCAGAGCTATTCCAGCCGCTGGCTGGCCTGTTTGCGCAAATGTACATACCAAACTACGGTCGAGAAAATTTATTCTTTAGCAATTTGCGGTTCAACTAAATTTAACCAAATTTACAAATTGTACATACAGCTTGGCAAAAAAGAGTAGACATTAAAAAGTGGCAACATTGTATAGTACCGTCCCTTCAAACCAATTAATATAAGAAAACGAGACGACACTACAGTGTTGCCACTTTTTAATTTCTAGGTACCTACTAGAGGTGTGCGCCGATGGCAAAATCATCGGCGGCGGCGTCCGATGATTTTTTGACCGGCGGCGGCGGCGTGATCGGCGTGAAATCGGCGTGGCATAATTTTTGATACTGCATGAGAACGTGGCTGTAGAAACTCTACATTAAAGCCTTCTGAGTATTTACTAGGCTATCCAAAGCATAAATTATGTGTGTTTTCTAAATTATTGCCGGTAATTATATCCCGGCATGTCACTTGGCAACCATTTATTACCAATACCTACCTAATGGTTACCGACGGTATGTTTAAATATTAAATTAAAAAGGATACTTTAAAACGCTACATTTTAGGCAGTATTTTTACTTACTTTTAAGCGAAATACAAATTAAACAAAAAAATCTTTAAGTTGCCTTAAATCTATATTGACTTTTCCCAGCAGCTGTCGCCTCACTTAGGATTTGTTACGATATAATGATGAATACTTTACATTTGTCCGAACAGAAAACTATGTAAGACTAAATATATCGTCGTTTTCGAAAGTAAACTTATCTGGCCGGTTGATTCGCTCAACAGAATGTCTTTGGAGTGTCCCGTTTTATAGAATACCTATTAAGGTCTACTTTGTTTTCTTTACTCCTAGCTTAGTGAAGATATTTGGTGATTTAAGTTCCTATAAGTAGGTATCATTGTTTAGGTATAGCTTATTACGAAGCTTTAACCCGACTTTTATAATTTTGATTGAAATATATATTACTAAGTAAAAGAAGCTGATAATCACCATAAAATGACTAAGAATTGATCGTGTGTATTTTTAAATGAAATTGTATATTATGTGATAAATAAATCAAATCATATCTATCATATGATGACATTGATGTCTTGTTGATGACCCTCATGCGTGTCACCAGAATCATACGAGAAATCATAAAATACGCAATTACAGCTTGCTGGAGATTCTAAGAAGAAAATAGCATGTTTATGTCCTAGGATATGAACCTGCTATTTTCTTGACTTTATTTCACTGATTAAATTGACAATAAAGAGAATATTGATGTAAAACAAAATGCGTTCTACAAAAAAGCTGTGCGATAAAATATCAAATAATAACCTGAGATCCAGAAACAAGATCTTGTTTAAATTAACGCTAAATCGTTATCACAGCTAACACCGCAACAACAAAAATTATGCTAATATGCTTCACTGGCAAATAATAAGCGAAAAAGCATAAGGATCTTTAAATTATACCTCTGACACTATCTGCTCACTACGCAACATGGAATAAGACACGATAGGTATCAAAATTTCCCACGCCGATTATACGCCGGTCAAATTTATCGGCGGCGGCGGCGTGGAAAAATCGTCGGCGGCGGCGGCGCGGCGCACATGTCTAGTACCTACTCTTTTTAGGGTTCCGTACCCAAAGGGTAAAACGGGACCCTATTACTAAGACTTCGCTGTCCGTCCGTCCGTCCGTCCGTCTGTCACCAGGCTGTATCTCACGAACCGTGATAGCTAGACAGTTGAAATTTTCACAGATGATGTATTTCTGTTGCCGCTATAACAACAAATACTAAAAACAGAATAAAATAAAGATTTAAATGGGGCTCCCATACAACAAACGTGATTTTTGACCAAAGTTAAGCAACGTCGGGAGGGGTCAGTACTTGGATGGGTGACCGTTTTCTTTTTGCTTTTTTTGTTTTTTTTTTGCATTATGGTACGGAACCCTTCGTGCGCGAGTCCGACTCGCACTTGCCCGGTTTTTTTTTGCCAAGCTGTAGTAGTTTATGCTAAGAATGTCCAATGTAAGGTTGGACCATGGTTCGACCGTACATAAATCCAGCTCAAGTATTAATCTTCAAAGGAGTAACTACCGTATTTTGCCAGTATGGTCAAACACGATGCCATTCCCTGAGTAGTCGAAGGTTGCTAGAAGAGTCCTCGGCCTCGATCGGCCCCGCTCATCGGGTTGGCCGGTGCTGTAAACAACAAATCTCTGGCCAGCATTGGTTTCTGAAAGTAACGTAACTAGGTAGATAAGCTTCTTAAAGTCCTTTCAGATTAATTCGTTTGTAATGGCTCCTCTACACGATGGGCCAACGCCGGCCACTCCAAGGGACGCAGCCATGCGGTAGAATGAGATAGCAATATCACTTGCTCCCTCTAAATGCGTCTCTTGGAGTGGCCGGCGTTGGCCCATCGTGTAGAGGAGCCATATAATGGCCATTGAATTTTACAGCCGGGTGCACCAAGTAACTACTTTCTTACCTAAACAGGTACTCGAGCATTTAATAACATATTGTATAACCTAGCTAAAGTAAAGGAAGATTAGAAAACTTTGGACTCCCATCCCATAAATATTTCCCACTGGACTATAACAGCAGCTCAGATTCTTGGTAGAGGAGAAAGGCGTCCGTTGACTCCGATTAGCAGCGGCGACTGATACGGATGGGTAGTATAATATATCAATCAATAGATTATTTAGGTCCGGTTGCACCAAACTGTTCGTATATTGTTAAAGAGTTCGCTAAATTTTGATGTACGAAAGTTTCATAGTAGGCTGACGTTGATCAGTCTGTCAATTGTGGTTGGTGCAACTGGCCCTTATTGTGTAATGGTTATTGGTTGTTAACCTTCTGCGTCGTAATAATCCAGCGCTAATCTGCCAGTCCTGTAGTACCAGCGACCGCGCCCGTTCTCGTCAAACTCTGCAAACTTTTCACCGGAGTCGTATGTCAGCAATCCTTTGTTTTTATTGTGCTCAAACCAGTCGAACTCAGGCTTGGCTGGCCTCATGCGATAAACGTTCATCTAAACATATATTTTTTGGGTAAATATTGTAAATAATGAGACACTAAGAATTCTACATGTTAATTTCCAACTTTCAACACGGTACCAAAACCCGGTTGCACCTCGTACACGTACATTAGGTACGTAGGTAAGTACATATCAGATTGGTTAATGGTTATGTTATTTGCCATACACAATAAGTGACTGAAGGAGTATCATGCGAGTTCTTAAGGCCCCTGTACATATTGGGCCAACGCAGGCCGGTCCAAGGGACGCAGCCGTGCGGTAGAATTATGAGATAGCAATATCATAAATGCGTCCCCCAGACTGGCCCACGCTGGCCCAATATGTACAGGGGCCTTTAGTTATTGAACTTATACGGGCTTGGTACGATGTAGACTGAGTCCTTCGTCAAATTTATTATTACCTTTCTAACTACTTTCTCCGTGGGCAGCATAGTCCAGCCCTTTTCGATGAACGTGCGATCGGATAAAGTATACTTTATTATACCTTTATTAGGTTCCTCGCTGACCTGAAAAACTTAAAAGGTCAAGGACGTACCTACAATTTGAAAACAGGGGGCTATTATTCCCATGTCAACTAGTGATAAGTATGTTGTGAAAAAAATAACCGCACTAGGTAACTAACCACACTGCCGGCGACAAACTTTTTAAAGATTTTTTTACATACCTACTTATAACCTTAGACGCGCGCAAATTAAAAACTCATCGCATCATTCATTTGCTTTTATCTTATCGACCTTATCGTCGGCAGTGAGTTAGCTGCCCTTGGATGACATAAACATTGTGGGTATTATCAGTGGCGTAGCTAGCATGGGTGGTACCCGGGGCGGAAATTGTGGGTGTCACCCCAAAATTCAATAAAAATTGTAAAATATATAGGTATATTACAGAAATAATCACTTAATAAAAAAACGTTTCTGTACGGCTACCATCAGTTTGGCATTGACATAAACGCTATCGCGAACGTAATTTATTTTCTATATATCTCTTTCGCACTAATAATATTTCAGTACGAGCGAGATGCATAGAAAGTAAATTACTTACGTTCACGATTTCGTTTATAAATGTCAGGCCAAACTGATGGTAGCCGTACTAAATAAAAAAAACCGGGCAAGTGCGAGTCGGACTCGCGCACGAAGGGTTCCGTACCACAATGCAAAAAAACAAAACAAAAAAAGCAAAAAAAAAAACGGTCACCCATCCAAGTACTGATCACTCCCGACGTTGCTTAACTTTGGTCAAAAATCACGTTTGTTGTATGGGAGCCCCATTTAAATCTTTATTTTATTCTGTTTTTAGTATTTGTTGTTATAGCGGCAACAGAAATACATCATCTGAGAAAATTTCAACTGTCTAGCTATCACGGTTCGTGAGATACAGCCTGGTGACAGACAGACGGACGGACAGCGTAGTAATAGGGTCCCGTTTTACCCTTTGGGTACGGAACCCTAAAAATCCTACATGGAGCCAACTGATTATTCTTAGGTACATACCAGGTGTCCACGAGGAACCAGAGAGATTTTAACCACGCATTTCTGAGGCCAAAATAAGGAAAAAATAGTAAAAGAGTTTACGTCAATATCGCCAAAAAATAGTTTTTCGATTTGGTGTACGTAGGTATTTGTACATAAATTGTAAATGCCATAATTTGTAAATCTCACCCAAAAATAATTTAAACTTTTTTTTTGTCAATTGCAGCAATAATCACATAATTTAAGAAAAAAACCTTTACAATGGTCCTGAATTTAAAAAAAAACCTTCGAGGCGCCAACATATTATTGTTACATACCAGATACCAGGTGCCCTCGAGGAACCCGAGAGATTTTAACCACGCATTTCCGAGGCCAAAAGAAGGAAAAAATATTAAATGAGTTTACGTCAATATCGCAAAAAAAAACTTTTTTCGATTTTTTGTACGTAAGTACATAAAATATAAATGCTATTTGTAAAATTATCACTCAAAAAGAATATTAACTTTTTTTGTAAAACCTAGTTTATAGGGTTCCGTACCTCAAAAGGAAAAAACGGAACCCTTATAGGATCACTCGTGCGTCTGTCCATCTGTGACAGCCGATTTTCTCCGGAACTACTGGACCAATTAAGTTGAAATTTGGTACATATATGTAAGTTTGTGACCCAAAGACGGACATGCAACGTAAACAAATGAATTTTAAACATGGGGGCCACTTTTGGGGGATAAATGAGAAATTATTATTGTAAGGATTTCAAATATATATTTTTTTAATAATTTTCGTATAAACAGTTTAGAAGTAATTCAAGAAAATAGGCAAAAAATGACCATTCCCCCCCTTTGGCCCCTTTATCTCCGAAACTACCAGGTCTAAAATTTTGAAAAAAATATATAACAGGAAAACCTATTAGAAATCTACAGTCAAGCGTGAGTCAGACTTAATTACTTAGTTTCTGATCCGACCCCTACGGATTTTTTAAAGACGTTTCACTCACGTTTCACATAAAAAAAATTGTGTAATGTACGGAAACCTTGGAACGCGAGTCCGACTCGCACTTGGCCGGTTTTTTCAAAGTGTACTTATGTCACTTTTTTACATTCTATCAATAAGGATATTTGGACTAGGTCCCATATTAGCAATAATATCGCCATAAAAAAAAACATTTTGGACTAAGTAACAATAAAAAGATATTTTTTTAGCTGGCTGTACTGGACTCTGAAACTAGGCTAATTCCAAAACAGTTTATAGGACGTTTTTACTCTTTAAATATGATCAGGAATATACTGTCAAAATCTCTATTATTATTATTTATTTATTTCATTAATGGCGATTGCGCAATCTGCCAGTTTTATGAATTTTTAGGGTTCCGTACCTCAAAAGGAAAAACGGAACCCTTATAGGATCACTATAATATTGCGTCTGTCCGTCTGTCACAGCCTAATATTTTCTCGGAATCTACTGGACCAATTAAGTTGGAATTTGGTACACATATGTAAATTAGTGACCCAAAGATGGACATATTTTTTTTTAGTTTTAAAATACATAGGTTCGAAGTTATTTAAGAAAATAGCCAAAAAATTACTATCCCCCCCCCCCTCTCCAGACTGAGCATAGTCGCGCTACCCCCTCTGCCACGCATACGGTAATTTTACTCCATGTTCGAGTCGAAAGTGCCTTTGTGTGACGTCCGTGTCTTTGAACGGCACCCCCTCCACCTCGTCCCGCGCACCCCCGCATTTTTGGCATCATCGGTTGCATGATATAATTGCTCTAAACTCGGTCTAGAGGATTCCTAGTCTATGCCGAAAGTACTGGATCTAAAATTTTGAAAAAAATACTCAAAATAGTTCTTTACCTATAGATGACAGGAAAACCTATTATGGCTCCTCTTCACGTTGGGCCAACGCCAACGCCAACGAGGGACGCATTTATGCGTTAGAGGGAGCAAGTGGTATTGCTATCTCATTCTACCGCATGGTTGCATCCCTCGTTGGCGTTGGCTTTGGGCCAACGTGAAGAGGAGCCATTAGAAATGTGCAGTTAAGCGTGAGTCGGACTTATGTACGGAACCCTAGAAAAGCGAGTCCTACTCGCACTTGGTGGCGAAGGTTGGCAACATGAGACCGGACAGCGCCATCAGCGACACCATCGGCAGATATGGTCTAGGCACCAGGAATGATCGCGGCCAAAAACTCATTGATTTTTGCGTTGGCAGGAGACTGAGTATCATGAACACCCATTTTCAGCACCACCATAGACGCCTTTATACATGGAGATCTCCAGGCGATCGATACAGGAACCAAATTGATTATATAATGATAAACACCCGCTGGAGGTCTTCCATAACTAATACGAAGACTTTCCCCGGTGCTGAATGTGGATCCGACCACATACTGCTTGTCGCTAGCCTATCCCTGCGCCTTAAAGCGATGAACAATAACAGCTCACGACCAACACCCAGAGTTTTAAACCCTATAGAGCGCCTACATTTCCAAGATATCATCGAAGGCAGACTCGCTGAGAACCCAACACCAATGACGGCAGACGCCGATACTCTCTGGAGAAATCTGGAAGATAGAATTAATGAGTCTCTAAGTGAAATTGTCTCGAAGCGAAAGAAGGACCGCAAGAAAACAGCTTGGATAACCGACCACACGTGGGAACTCATACAAAGGAGAAAGGAACTTAAAGTGAGAGGGCTGCAGAACTCTGACGTAATGAAGGAATATTCAAACTTGTGTCGGGCCATCAAAAAGGAATGCCGCAAAGACAAGAATAACTTCATTGCTAGCATATGTCTTGAAGTGGAAACCCACGCGATGAGACAGCAGACCTCAGACCTGTTTAAAAAAGTTCGCCTGCTAAGTAGGCAATTTAAGCCCAAAGTGTGGGTCATCGAGGATAGCGATGGGAAACCACTGCACGAGTTAGACACTATTGCCGAAAGATGGCGTCGCTACTGCGAGCAGCTGTACAAAAAGCCCAACACAGCAGATCCCCTTAATGTCCGTGTGAACTGGTCTGTTTTGGACCTGGAACCCGATATCCTACGCTCGGAGATAGTAGCAGCCATTGAATCGTTAAAGACTAAGAAAGCGCCAGGTCCAGATCAAATCACAGCGGAAGTGCTTAAGTCTCTGGGTGAAAAAGGCGTTGACACAGTGCACAACATCTGCAACCACGTATGGCGAAATGGCGAGTGGCCTAAGGCTTGGACTCAGTCGATTATCCTTCCACTTCACAAAAAGGGCTCGACCAAAAAATGCGATAACTATCGCACACTCGCGCTAATATCCCACGCTAGCAAAGTCCTGTTACACATTATAAACAACCGTATTCGCTATTATCTCGACTGGCAGATCCCACAGGAACAGGCTGGCTTTGTAAAGGGAAAAGGCACCCGTGAACAAATTCTTAACATCAGGCAAATCGTGGAGAAATGCTATGAGTTTGACACGCCGGTCATAATGTGCTTCGTCGACTATAGCAAAGCTTTCGACTGTGTCAATTGGGACTGTCTATGGAGAGTCTTATCAGAACTGGGTGTACCTCATCATTTAACCGCGCTTCTGCAGTCACTATACCACAATAGCCAAGGAATGGTGAGGATCGACGGTACAATATCCAAACCATTCAGTTTTGAAAAAGGAGTTCGTCAAGGCTGTATCCTATCGCCCATCCTATTCAATATATACGGTGAGTACATAGTGAGGCGTACATGCGATGGCTGGGGAGGAGGAATTGCCGTTGGTGGACGCAAAATTCACAATTTGCGTTATGCTGACGACACCACCTTACTAGCGTCAGATGAGATTGAGATGGCCACCTTATTGGATAGGATGGAACGCATAAGCGGAGAACTAGGGCTCTCTATAAATAGATCCAAGACGAAGATAATGGTCGTAAATCGCACAGGCAAGCTTGAGCTCACCGGAACACTTGACTTGGAGGTAGTTGACAACTTCACATACCTGGGCTCAAGCATTAGTAATAATGGCTCTTGCGAAGCTGAGGTGCGACGTCGAATCGGGATGGCAAAAGGAGCTATGGCGCAGCTACAAAAGATATGGAAGGACAGGAGCATCACCCTGAAAACCAAGACCAACCTTGTGCGCACTTTGGTGTTCTCCATATTCTTATATGGCGCAGAGACGTGGACCTTAAAGAAAGCCGACCGTGACCGCATTGATGCTTTTGAGATGTGGTGCTGGCGCAGGATGCTGGGGATTCCCTGGACAGCACATCGCACCAATGTATCGATTCTTCAGGAGCTCAAGATCCAGACGAGACTTTCTACCACCTGCCTACGAAGGATTCTGGAGTACTTCGGACACATAGCCAGGAAAAGCAGCGATAATCTTGAAAAATTAGTGGTCACTGGCAAAGTGGAAGGAAACAGACCTAGGGGCAGAAGCCCGATACGTTGGACTGACCAGGTTCGCACCACCCTCGACACCACAGTACACGACGCTCTTCACGAGGCAGCAGATAGAAGTGTGTGGCGCCGAGTGGTCCACACAAAACTATTTCGACGAGATGGTCACGACCCTCAGCATTGAGGAAACCGACGCGAGGAGGAGGACTCGCACTTGGCCGGTTTTTTATAGATGACACTACTGATGTTCACGTTCAGGCCGGGTGTCACCCCTATACGGGTGAAACCCAGGGCGGACCGCCCCCCCCCCCCTAGCTACGCCACTGGGTATTATACAGGGTGGCCAATATACTTAGAGGTATACAACTTTTTTTTGCCGCCTTTTTATTTTGGCGGTAAATATGACAGTTATTGCATGAAAATTAGTTTGTGTAGATACGGCAAATTTATTATGGAGCGTTTTACGACGGAACAACGTGTTTTAATCATTAAAACGCAATAGAAACATTAAAAATAACGTTTCCCGGTCGATTAATTTCGAGAAACGGTGACATTGACTGGCCCCTAAGATCGCCTGATTTAACAGCTCGTGACTTTTTTCTGTGGGGCTATCTAAAGGGACGTGTCTATGCTAATAGGCCAACGAACCTTCAGCAATTAAAACAAAATATTCGAAACACTGTCGCTGAGATAACGCCAGAAATGTGTGAAAAAGTGATGAAAAACGCGATGAAAAGGGTTCGCATCTGCCATGCTGCTAGAGGTGGACATTTGTCTGACATTATTTTCCATGTGTAATTGCTGACCCTACATATTATATTTAACAAGGAATACTTAATATGTTTTATATTTTATAGAATAAAATTTCAAAAATAAAGTGTATACCTCTTATTTGGCCACCCTGTATATATTTGTAAGTTCATTAGGTACTAAATACTAATACTAACCTGGGTGGCTTTTTGGCCTTTCGACATTTTACCGCCAGAAACACTACGAAAATTCGATTTTCTAAGTATATACCAAAATTATCTTAAAAACTCAAACTCCTCCCTACGCTAAAGATGATCTCGCCTGATACTGTTTACGTTTAGTACCACCAAACCAAATACGAGATGCAAAATGTTTAAGAAAATATAATTAGTACTAGCTTCATTATCAAAATAAAATAAAAAACATCTATAAATTAATTCATTCAAATCAAACGTGTCAAGTTAACGTCATCGATATCGTTAGTTTGTATACCATAATAAGGTTATGTTAGCTTAAGGTTTGTGTAGTTAGTATGAACATGAAGTTGATGGTTTGCCTATCGAGGACAAGAGAAGAGAGGAGGGGAAGCTGTTCTGCCTCGGACAGTTTTTTCTTTTATGAATTTTAGAAAAATACTAAAGGCTGCAGAATTATTTTTTATCCGAATATTATAAGATACATTAATAAACTATCTAATATGATATAAAATTTAATGATGAAACTTGTATTTATTTATTCAATTTTACATATTATGTATATAGATAAAACTTAACAAACTAAAACCCGTTCTGAGCCATGCCGGGTCCAAAGGTCCCCATCACACTAGTAGCGTTACCCCGCTGTATGGCGATGGAGACCTGTTGGACAAGCCATGACTCAGAACGGGGGTCATTCCCCTTTTCTCTGAGGCGCTTTCCAAGTTCCCTGAAAAGCTCTCGTGCCTCCCGGGCACGATTTAATGATTAAATTATTTATTTTGATGGGATACGTTGACGAAAAAAAAACCGGGCAAGTGCGAGTCGGACTCGCGCACGAAGGGTTCCGTACCATAAATCTTTATTTTATTCTGTTTTTAGTATTTGTTGTTATAGCGGCAACAGAAATACATCATCTGTGAAAATTTCAACTGTCTAGCTATCACGTTCGTGAGATACAGCCTGGTGACAGACAGACGGACGGACGGACGGACGGACGGACGGACAGCGAAGTCTTAGTAATAGGGTCCCGTTTTACCCTTTGGGTACGGAACCCTAAAAAAGGGAAAAGTGTCCAAGGAACAACACCCCTGATGTACCTTGGTAATTTCCCGTTGTACCTCGGACATCATAATTTTAATTACTAAATTTATTTATAATAAATATATTTCCAGATGGTGTCAGTGCAGCTCTGAATACTAAGAGAGAGGCTCTTGAGGCAGTCCGAGGTCACTTGGGGTGCCTGTCGTCCCAATATGTTACCTTAACTTTGTTGCGTAATTGTTTTGCCACGCCGCGGATGACATATCTTTTGAGGACGTCTCCGTCGTGGCTTTTTGTCAACGAAGCAAGGGAGTTGGATAGGCAGTTGAAGTTGACCTTGGAGCTGGTTTTGAACGTGGAGCTCAGTGAAACACAGTGGTTTCAGGCGGCGCTCCCTATTCGATATGGTGGCTTGGGGATTCGTCGCGTGGAGGATATGGGACTAGTGGCGTTTCTGGCGTCTTCATATGGAACTGAGGGTCTTGTCATTCGCATTTATTCTTTGGATGGTGGCAATTTCCCGGTACCATTTGTAACCGAGGCGCTGGCAAGATGGTCGGTAACAGTCCCGGGCGATTTGCGGCCTCAGAACCCTACCGTACAACGGGGAATGGGACGACGTGTGGAGTAAGCACGCATACAGTTCTTTGGTGTCTGGTGCTTTGGGAGTAGATCTAGCGCGTCTCAAAGCCATCCTGGAGCCGGAATCAGGGGCGTGGCTCCATGCTCTGCCCTCACCTCAGCTGGGTACCATGCTAGATAATGACTCCCTGAGAATAGCGGTGGCACTCAGATTGCATGGGAGCAAAAGTATGTGAGCCCCACCGCTGTGGCTGCGGGGCATGGGTGGCGGAGAACGGACATCATGGCCTGAGTTGTAGACGGCGCGCTGGTCGTTTTCCGAGGCACCACTCTATCAATGAGATTGTGCGGCGGGCCATGGTTTCTGCGAACTTGCCTTGTGTTTTGGAGCCGCCTGGCCTCAGCCGCACGGATGGGAAGAGGCCGGACGGCCTGACTTTGGTTCAGTGGCGGAGAGGGCGCTGCCTCTTGTGGGATGCCACTTGCGTAAGCACCTTCGCTGCATCTCATTTGGGGCAGACCGTGCGTCGTGCTGGTGCAGCGGCGGAGACTGCTGCTAAGCAGAAACACGCTAAATACTCCGCTCTGGCATCGGCGTACGATTTTGTGCCGGTGGCTGTAGAGACCACGAGGCCGTGGGGTAGGGAAGTCCGCCAAGTATTTAGGGAATTGGGCCGGCGTTTGCGGGAGAGGGGTGGGGATCCTCGTTCTGGGTCGTACTTGGTCCAACAGGTCTCCATAGCAGTGCAGCGGGGGAATGCTGCAGGCATTATGGGGACCTTTGAGCCAGGTACGATGCAGGGGAGGTTATTTTAGGTTAAGTGTAGAATTCGATATACGTGTAGAATTAACATTTTTTTAAGGTGTGTTTTTTTTGTAATTAACTTTAATTAATTAATTTATTTATATTTTATTATGTAACTTTAATGTTTATAATATAATCATAGAAATAATATTTATATATTAAATCACAGATATTTTTAGCATATTTACGCCATTGAATAGATTTTTCTAGAACAATTACCTTAGAAAAATATACTTAGCAATGGTCATTTTTTATTTTTGCCTAAATCAGTTTAGGCATACTTTCTAAGATCGATAACTTGGTAACTTATAACGCATATAACTAATAATTAGAAATACGGCAAATATGAAACCTTAAGTTTAAAACAAATATTTACAGTAGAAGCAAGTACGGGCCAAGGTACAACATATTTTCGGTGTCCGACAATATACAACAAAGCAACTTTTTGGACGAGTAAGCTTCGTAAAAGCACTTCCAATTGAGATGAAGCTGAATTGATGAGCTAATTAACTTAACTTTAGAAAGCTTATTATAATAAGTTTTATCATCTACTAGACGGGCCCGCAGCTCCGCTCGCGTAAATGAAATAAAGAGTGTGTCAACCCTGCCAGGGTTCATAACCATACCTGGGATAACTCGGGGCATCTATACGAAAGTGATGTAGCAAAATATATTATCGACAAAAAAATATAGCGACATTACTTTTAACATCTAAATGTTATTCGACATAAATAAATAAGTATTACTTATTTTTTCCTCATTTTTAAATAAAAAATAAACAAATTAAAACGTGTAGGTATATGTTTATTTCAAAATAGTTTTCATAATATGCAATCAGTATTTTTTCCATATTCGTCAGTATTAATGATTGCCGTCTAGATGAAAATACCCACTTTAAACTGCTAAACCTTTTTATAGTAATCGAGAATGTTCAATGAGCACATTAGGGATTGCAAACCGGATTGATTTTCAATCCAGCCGGATCCGGCCGGACCGGATCCGGTTACGTATAAGGATATTAAAGTTAATTAAATGACATATTTTTCAAGTTTTATGCGTTATATGAGAAATTAAGGGTATGAGCACAGCACATGTATGAATTTAATTATATCGACATCTTTTTTATCGGTATCAAATCCCTAGAACTTGCCCCTAGTTATCCCAGGTATTTTCCTAGTTGTGGTAGAGATTTCTTATTTGTAGCCGTTATTTGGATAACTTAATTCGCAAATTATCTGAAAAAAATGATGTGATTTGATAAAAGGCAAGATTGTATTTTTTCATCTACGTAGTTATTTATTTAAAACTCGTTTCAACATAAAATCATTATTTATTTTTATAAGCCTAACGGCAAAAACGTTCATTAGATTAATTTCCGCCTTAAGACGAATATGGACGACCACCGCCCATAAATCGCCACGTACTTTTGATACAAACGTTACGTACGTTTGTATCAAAAGTACGTGGCGTGAAGTATCCCCATTTCCCTTTCTGAATACTAACATTACTTACTACGGTTAATTATGTGAGTCCTGGCCTCCGACACCAGATCACACCATGTTTCTCTGTCTTGCGATAGCTCTCGCCAGTCGCCATGGCCGAGGATAAGCAGATCTTGAGCAACAACGTTGTTCCAGCGGAACCTATGACGTCGAATTGGGCGTCACCCATTTCGTTGTCCCAAGTACGCTCTCCTCACGGCACGATCCTCTCCCAAACTCTCGAAATGTCCGAGCGAATGTAAGCTTAGCCACTTTTGTATCTCAATATTCCGCCACTATATCGGGACACATCCTTATTTCTATGGCAACAAAGTTATATTACGATATTTAACTGACTGCTGACTGTACATTTGCTTATTTTCACCAGGTCGTTTCGCTCAAAAATATCTGAAATTGCACTTTATCTACCGACATTATAACTTGCTATCAACTTTGTATTTTTGGCCCATCTCGGCAGCCCGTTCTCCGGACGAATGACCATCGGTCCGAGGTAAAACTATGTCCAAGGTACAACAGTTTCCCCTACAGTATGTCGCACCCAGTCGCAATAGGCAGCCAAACGGCTCTAACGATTTCGATGAAATTTGCTATATGGGGGTTTTCGGGGGCGAAAAAACGATTTAATGAATGAATGAACGTTTATTCACAAGAACATACACGGTGTAACATGAGTAAACCGAATAATTTTAACAGCGTATTCCTGATCATATTTAGAGACAAAAATGTCCTTTAAACTTATTTGAAATTCGCCTAGTTTCAAAATATTATTAATTTAAAAAAAAAAAAACAAGTTTTTATTGTTACATAGTGTTAAAGGCCTTTTTGATGGTGATGTTGCTGCTATGGGACGTAGTCTAAATTATCCTTATTGATAGATGTCAAAAAGTGACAAGTAACACTTTGCAAAAAGTAGGTTCTACGAAAAATAAATGTAAAAATCAATTTTAAGCGACAAGTTTACCAATAACATTTATTTTTTATGTACAAATATAGTAATATACCCTATAATGGACGTGGAACCAGTAATGGGACAAAAAAACATAATTCCTCTAAAATAAGTATCTAAAAGTAGTTTATAAACACTGGCAGTATATTATCATAAATAAGAGCCCTAGAGCTATTTCAGTTTGAAGTTTCATTAAATTTGGTTGCTTTTTAAGAAATTGGCGTCAACCCAAAAGTTGTCGGTGTCACTGAAAAAAAATACCACTACGAATTCTTAACAACTTCGCTAAGAGAGGTGAGTTAATTTATTAAATTTCAATTAATTAATACTTGATGAAAACTAGAATGTGTTTTGTTAATTGCATTTACCATGAGATAAGGTATACAACACACTATGTTGTGACTTCACAGATGTAAAAAAAATAGTGGTATTTGGCCCAATCCAATTATAGGAGCTGTAAAACTGCGTACCTCCTATGATGGGACAATTGACAGAATGAGGCTTGCCATGCCATAATTTCATGTTTAAACAATACAGAAGTAAAATATAGTTACGAAATATGTCAATCAGGGGCCCAGTTTTATAAAGTTACAAGTTACAGGTTACAAGAGTACAGGCTACAGGCACCTGTAATGCACTGTGTACGGCTACAGGTGTTTTATAAATACACATAGATAATTACAGTTGTAAAGCACCACGGTCAATCTCGATTACATGTGAAATTTACAGGTGCGAAGGACATCACTATTTAAAAAAAATGTCTGTCATAGAATTCATAGATACTCTGTGCTCTACTAAATGCTGTGTTATTGTTTGCTGTTAAGTATTGGAAAAATGGCCAGAAATGAAGGAGAAATCGAGTGGTTGAGAGCGGTGTTTGATGCCAAGGATATACTTTTCGGGCCGTTTTCAGATTCAGATTAAGTTAGATTTAATGAAATATTTACCTAATAAGTAAATAAGTACTGTTTCACATTACAATGTATCGTTTCGGTAGTGGCTCAAAGATAAGTACGCTGTGTATCGAAAATTATGAATAGTACACTTTACCATAATGTGAATGCACTATACTTAAATAAAGAGACGAATGCTAATAAATCAACGACAAATATCGGCACCAATCCCTTTCCGTTTCCTAGTAGATAAAATAAAACGAATCATCAATAAAATCAATATCAAACATATTGCCACTTCATTTCCTATTTACTATATATTTCAGATACATTAACAAAAACTGATAAGGTCAGTGCATGGAAAAGTATGCTTGCCCTGGCGCAATCTTTGGCGTTAGTGCCTAACAATAATGAGTAAAGTTTAAAATCTCTCATAAAAAGAATAACTTTAATTAAACTTAAGAATTACGAGCAAAAGAGCGAATCAGACACACTACAAGTAGCTGCTGTTGTGCTGTTACAGGACTCAAGACGTATGTCAGTTTTTCTTACAAGTTTACCAATCTACACTTGTAATTTACAATATTTTTATAAAACGCTTGTTCGATTATGAGTTTAAAACTATTAATCTCCCATATTTTCGTCTATGGTTGAGCTACAGGCACTTGTACCTGTAACCTGTAAAATTGTAACACGGTACTTTTATAAAACGCAAATTGTAAAAAACGGAGGAAATGTTGCCAGTAAACGCCTGTAAACTTGTAACTTGTAACTTTATAAAACTGGGCCCAGGAGGTATTTTCGGACTTCGGATAAATTAATATCGTTTTTCCAAACTTTTATTTAACTTGCCCTGTTAGTTAGTGTGGGTCCAATCTTGGTAGCTGAATTTGAGCCACTTTTCGATTTCCGATTCAGTTGAAATTTTGTGTAAGTATGTAATTAAGTATGCAAATCGGATGATAATGCAATATTATGATAACATGGACCTAATCTGATGATGGAGACAGGAGGTGGCCATGGGAACTTTATCGCAATAAACCCTAACTAATTGTGTTTGGGTATATTAGAATTGTCTCGATGGATCTAATACAATAATAATTGGCTGTGGAAAGAAAAATACATTCAGCGATAAAAGCTTATACCAAAAATTTATTTTTTTGCCGTAACTTATTCCCCATTTCAATATTTTATACTGATCTCTATCAGTATATGGCCATTATAATGCCCATTACTGGATCCACGCCCATTACCGGGGGCCCATTACTGGAGCTTTGGTGTCCATGACTGGAGAAAAAAAGCATAGTTTTAATTTGTTAAATATGTGGAAACTAATTGCTGTATCTTTGATACAACACGCCTAAAACATGAAAGACGGATAGGACTTTCATCTTTTAACACGCTAAGCGGTAGACCATTTACATGTATACGGGAAATATCATAAATACTCCAAATTTCCTCTTATATGTCCCATGACTGGTGTTGTTACAAATGTTACAATACATTCAAAAAATTGAAAACACAAAACAAAAAAATTTTTTTTTGGCGAAATTGACCTAAATTTATATTACATTTTTTACTTCTTTTGACCTCAGAAATGCGTGGTTAAAATTATTCGGTTTCCTCATGTTACACCGTGTATAGTATAGTTCGTAGCTTCCTAATAGAGCCCGACGGCTAATCCTATTACCCCGGCTACACACGTAACGATAAAACTGTGCAGTCCGAACTGCGCAGTTTTATCTACCGTCTGTATGACAAATCGTTGTCGATTATCGTAACGATTTGTCATACACACGGGCCTTAGGTATATTACTGGAATCACAACTTGAAATACTTAAAAATTCATTTACTTACGCATAATATAGTTTTAATATTACTTACATGTGATAGGAAATATGTCCTTGCCCTTGGGTGCTTGCAATTTTTGGGCTGTTGCAGTTAATTATCACGCAACGAAGCATTTTTTAATTATTTACGGACTACCGGCTGCAACAACTGGCGCGCGTGGAATGTCAATAGCGACGACCAACCTCGACGCTTGGTCTGGGTTCGGATTCGGACACGCGAAATAGATGCATTTGCATCGTCTAGGGTATATTTAAGTCTGTGGTCGCGTATTGCAAAATAATAATGTGTAAAAGTGTTGAAATCAGTAAAGATATCTCACCTTCGTCGATGACTTCTGTTGGGATTGCATGAGCGTTGGCGGCCCAGGTTTTAGGCCCTTAGTAAATCCATATTGTCCTTCTGATGATAGTTCAGAATGTTTATGCAATTCAGGTTCCTGTTTAGCAGTTATTTGCTCTGAATGTTGCCCCTGTTTCTGAGATTGTTCTAATTCTAAGATCGGTGTTTTGTCGTCTTCGGTTTTCTTAGCACATTTAACGTTAAATATTTTCTGGCCTATAATAATATCTGTCACTTCATCCTGATTTGGTAACATAGTAAAGTCAGTACTAATTTCATCCACCGAATGGTCAGGTTCAAGTACAGGCGCTTTTATCGCAGCCTTTTTAGCTGCATTTTCTATTTCTATTTCTTTGAGTTTCTTAGCGATTAGTTCTCTTTCTTTTTCTTGTTGTTTTCGGATTTTCTCTTTTTCTAATTGTTCCTGCTTTTGCTTAGCAAGCTGTTCTCTCAAAAGTAATGCCATGTCCGGACCTTTCGCTTTTTGGTCAGCAGTTGCTTTTACAGGTTCAGCTTTAGCTTTCCCGTCTTTCGTGTTTCGTGTTTCTTTATCATCTACCATTAATTCGCTTAGTCGCTTAGCTTGTTTTTTTCCTGTACTTAATTCTTTTTGTGTGCTTTCAAATACTTTGTCGGCTTGTTTCGCTATTTTTTCTTTCAGTGCTTCGTCTTTTTCTTGTTGCTTTCTCAATTTTTCTTCTTCTGATTTATCTTTCGCTTGTTTAGCCATTTGTTCTTTCAAAGCTGTCGTTGCTTTAGCATGACTTTGCATTTCGCCCCTTTGCTTACTTTTCTCTTGTCCTTGATCATTTTTTTTCTCTTTTTGGGCTTTTCCGATTATATCTTCGTCTTCACCAGATTTTGCTTGTGGATGTTCTGTTTTCTTATCTATTGTTAGTTTTTCTGTAGTTAATTGTTTATGGGCTTCTTTTGCTTTTTTTTCTTTCAATGCTTCGTCTTTGTCTTGTTGCTTTCTCAATTTTTCTTCTTCTGATTTATCTTTCGCTTGTTTAGCCATTTGTTCCTTCAAAGCTGTCGTTGCTTTAGCATTACTTTGCATTTCGTCCCTTTGCTTACTTTTCTCTTGTCCTTGATCATATTTTTTCTCTTTTTGGGCTTTTCCGATTGTATCTTCGTCTTCACCAGATTTTGCTTGTGGATGTTCTGTTTTCTTATCTATTGTTAGTTTTTCTGTAGTTAATTGATTATCGGCTTCTTTTGCCTTTTTTTCTTTCAATGCTTCGTCTTTGTCTTGTTGCTTTCTCAATTTTTCTTCTTCTGATTTATCTTTCGCTTGTTTAGCCATTTGTTCTTTCAAAGCTGTCGTTGCTTTAGCATGACTTTGCATTTCGCCCCTTTGCTTACTTTTCTCTTGTCCTTGATCAATTTTTTTCTCTTTTGGGCCTTTTCCGATTATATCTTCGTCTTCCCCAGATTTTGCTTCTGGATGTTGTATTTTTTTATCTATTTTTAGTTCTTCTGTAGTTAATTGTTTTTCCACTTTTTTTGCCCTTTTTCCTAATAATGCTAAGACTTTCTCATGTTGGTTTCCCAATTCCTCTCCTTCTTTTGCTTGTTTAGCCACTTCTTTTAAAGCTGTCGTTGCTTTAGCATGACTTTGCATTTCGTCCCTTTGCTTACTTTTCTCTTGTCCTTGATATTTTTTTTTCTCTTTTGGGCCTTTTCCGATTATATCTTCGTCTTCCCCAGATTTTGCTTCTGGATGTTGTATTTTTTTATCTATTTTTAATTCTTCTGTAGTTAATTGTTTTTCGACTTTTTTTGCCCTTTTTCCTAATAGTGCTAAGACTTTCTCATGTTGGTTTCCCAATTCCTCTCCTTCTTTCGCTTGTTTAGCCACTTCTTTTAAAGCTGTCGTTGCTTCAGTATCATGTTGCTTTTCCTGCCTTTTCTTAATTTTCTCTTGTGCATATATTTCTTGTTGTGCTAATTGATCTGACAATTTGCCTATTCTTTCCTCGGATTTAATAACCCCCACTTCCTCATGTTTTTTTCTTTCCTCCTCTAATAGCCTCCCTTCCTCTCGTTGTTCACTTTCTTCCTTTAATAGATTTGTCTTTTCTGCAGTTTTTTGTTCCTTTTTTTCTCCCCGTTTTCTTCTCGTTTCTTCCTTTTTCTTTCTTTCCGTCTCTTTTCGTTCATCAATCATGTCTTGCGTAATTCGAATTAGTTCTGAAGAACTAACATGACCCTTCAATTGATCCGTGGTTACAATTTTGTCACGAGGAAAAGTATAACGAAAGTTACTGACATTTGGTTCACTCATGGTCTTTATAATTGTTTCAAAAGACGTTATTGTCGTAGGAGAACTTTGTAGTTTCCTTTTTCCCCGGGGCGTTGTGTCATCTTTCAGAAAAACATCATGAGGTGGTTTTTTAACGGACCCTTTCTTCATTATGGATTTAAGTTTGAATTCTTTTTCCACCAATGATTGGTGTTTGGTATATTTTTTAGTCAATGGTGTTGGTTTTCTGTATTTTTCAATCTCTAGTTTAGGTCTGATCATTTGTTGCATCACTGTTGTAGTTTTGATATCTTGTTCCATTGTTGGTTGGGCTTTGATATGTTCGTCCATTATTGGTGTAGATGGTTTATCTTTTTCAGTCGGTGATATAACTTTAATGTCGTTTACCTTAATTAGGGTAGGTTCCAAATCTGTTTTAGAAAAATCGTCGAACGATACTGATTTTAATGCCTTCGCCTCGTTTTCTTCCGCTAGACTTTTCTTTTTTTCCCTGTCAAGTTCACTTTCAACTTTGACTCTTAGTTTTTCTTCTTCGGAAAAGTCAAGAAAAGAAAGGACTCTTGTCGGTTTTTCCTCTATATGCTTATGTTGTGGCGTCATAGTGGGAATATATCTGGACAAAGGCGCTTGAGGTTCTAGCTTACCATCTTTGATATTTGTCACAGATTTTTTAAGTGATTGTTGACTTTTAGAAAGCCACGACTTATATAGTTGCCTATACTCTTGTGTTTTACGTTTCTCTTCTAAACTAAACTTTAAAAATTTATTAACGACTTTGTCGCAACAGGGACAGGGAAATAATTCTTTTTGATAGCAGTGGTCGCAGATGCCTGCAACTTCTCGAATTTTAGCGGGCGGAAGATCCGTAAATAAACTTTTTGCACGTTCAATCATTTTTATACACCGCGGGCAACTAATTGTTTTCTTCCCTGTCGCAAAAATACACATAAACATTTATTACTATACTTTATATACCCCATTAAGTCATTAAATTAAATCTATCCTTGGAGGTAGCAAAACTAAACCGCGCAGAACGGAAGAAGAGGACAGGGAGGGCCTACCCCAAGTAAATAGGATAAGGTCTGGGAAGAAGAAGAAGAATCTATGAGGAAGGTACCCAAGAATAATGTATTGGGTAGGTATTTAAGTATTCACTGGCAGCACACTGACATTTTTAAATACAGGGTCATTTTGGGACCGTTAGCCATATTGTGCGAGGTGATTAGGTAGGCCATACTGAACAACTTTTTCTAGGGGACCAACTCCGAAATCACAAAAATTTTTTTCGCCGTGTCATACATTTTGGTAGAGTGGATGTCGACGTTTTCTTTGGGAAGGCCAAATTTTTTTTTATCATTTCGGGCCCTGTATAGTTAGACCAAGATAAATCTGCAACGATTGAAATAGCATATGCTGTGTTAGTGTTATTTAATGGTCATATTAATGTCATAGAAGTTTGACGTTTAAATAATACAGGCACTGCGTGTGCTATCAAAATCATTGCAGACTTTTATTGGTCTAACTATCGTAAACTTACCTGCTTTCGCAGTCAATTCTTCTATTTTCAGGTCAACATCTCGAATGTTTCGAAGAATAAGTACTTCTCCAGTTTCAGTGCCAATTTGTGCTCCCTGCGAACCAATAGTAGTTTGTGTTAAGTACAAGGTATCAAAATGATATATTTCCGCCAATGTATCAAAATGATACATTGAATCCTGAATGAAGCGATGGATTCTACAATAGAATCCCGGGCGTAGTGAGGGATTCTAAAGTAGAATCCTGAGATTCCTGAGCGTAATGAGGGATTCAAGTATTAACGCCCAAGACGAAATAATTTTAATACCGTGTGACACTGCTTTTCACATCACCTATGAGGTTGAAACATATAATACAGTAAAATTATACATTTTGCGTTTGCGTCAAATCCGGTAGTTCTTATTTTTTGCAGGCTTGTTTATGATGTTGGCCCAATGAATAATCCAAGTTTGTGACCTCGAGATCCGAACGCAACTTTCTCAAAAATCGAATAAACCGCATTTTTTTTAGATTTGGGCGATTATAACCCTAAAGTACTAGTTTTGATAGTAACTTCCTAGGGCGTTTTTAAAGTAGACTAAATTTTCTACAATAAGACACTAAAATTGTCTCTGTACATCTAATATTTTCCGAGATAAAGCCTTTCAAAATTTTATAATTTTACATCAGTTCTTAAGCTATAATATAAGGGTTAGGTAGGTAATTTACATGGAATTCATCACCGCCACGTTCTACAAAATATTTATATTCCATAAAAAAATGTATGAGTGCCTATTTTGAAAAAAAAATTTTTTTATTGAAAATAAATATTTTGTACAACGTGGCGATGATGAATTCCATATAAATTACCTACCTAACCCTTATATTATAGCTAAGAACTGATGTAAAATTATAAAATGTTAAAAGGCTTTATCTCGGAAAATATTAGATGTACAGAGACGATTCTTGTGTCTTATTGTAGCCAATTTAGTCTACTTTAAAAACGTCCTAGGAAGTTACTACCAAAAACTAGTACTTTAGGGTTATAATCGCCCAAACTAAAAAAATTGCGGTTTATTCAATTTTTGACAAAGTTGCGTGCGACGCTCGAAGTCACAAACTTGGATTATTCATTGGGCCAACATCATAAACAAGCCTGCAAAAAATCAGAACTACCGGATTGGACGCAAAATAGCCAGGTTACAAAATTCGACAAAGTTACTGGATTCATATTATTTAAGTAAATAAAAATGTGCAAAGAAATGTAAAAACAGTATCTTAGAACAGAAAAGCGTTACTTTGATCCCTCCTAGCAGGGAAGAAAAGTGCCACTTTGATCCCTACTACCAGGGAAGAAAATCAAAAACTAAAGTCGAATCACATTAAATTTGTGATTCGACTTTAATTGTTGAACTTGATATTGTAACTTACAGCATGCATTGTAACTTCTAATATTGTGTTTAACTTACATCCTCCGTTTGTGGCCAATATCGGTAAAGAGCAATACCAGCATCTTTAAATTCTATGATTTTTACGAATTCCGCTTTTCCAAGATTTCCGCAGCAGTCGCACGTTTGTCGTCTGTAGTTTAGATGAATTTCAGGGTTTACATAGTTACTTTGAATACCTATCATATACCTACCTAGGGGTCATCCATTAATTACGTCACACCAATTTCTAGGTTTTTTGACCCCTCCCCCCCCCCTTGTCACACTTGGTCACATTTGGCAAACCCCTCCCCCCCCTAGTGTGACGTCACATTTTTTCTACGAAATCGCCAAATCGAATTAAGTAAGTACCTAAGTATTATTAATATTTTATCAAAATATTTTTGACGATATAAATATTAGTAATTTTATAACCCAAAACTGCTTAAGAAAGAAAATTAAACGATTAAAAACTATTTTCGTTTTAAAAACTTGTTATTTAAATGTACAGCGAACTAAATAATTTAAATAAATTTTCGGTTACTGATGAACTTAAAGTAACGTCACAATATGTCACATTTTCTTGACCCCCTCCCTCCCCCTAAACGTGTGACGTAATTAATGGATGACCCCCTACATTACGAAAGAAAGAAGAAAAAAATACATTTATTGTAAAAAAAATGCGTGAGAGCGCGTGAGAATATGTTTTATGTAGGTACTTACATATCTTTATCGCTCGATTATGCAAGGGTAATACGTAGTTATATCAATTCAGCTCATTGTTTCTAGTTTAGCCAATGATTAATGTAAGAAAGTCTTTCCTTTTAGACAGAATTACACTACTTGACAAATGCCTCGCGAGCCGCGACGCGGGGCGCAAGCGACGTCGAGTGCAGGGCTATAACCGCGAAAATCGAAGTTCGCAAATTGCGGGGATTTTTCTCTGTCACTCTAATTACGCCTTCGTTGGAGTAAAAGAGAAAGATCCCCGCAATTTGCGAATTTCGGTTTTCGCGATAGCCGCTCATAAATTTTGATAGCCCAATACGTGTGATGATCAAGGCCTGTTCACTTCCTAAGAAAGTTATGTCCCCAAATAATTGCGCATGTGTGCGCCTGAAGCTTCTATGTGTGCGTTGGCCTCCGAGAAAAAGTTGCGAGTAATAAAAATAAAAACATTTTTCTACAGCAACATTGCTCCCAACTCTGATTTAAATTATCACGAATTTTATACATAATTAATCATAAAACGGGACTTAAAACGCTTAAAACTTAATTACACGCGATTAAGTTTTATAATGAATATTTTTGCTTCCAACTGTCTTTATCAATGTTCATAAAATATATGGAGGGTAGGTACGTCTACCCACCATAATAAAAAATATATTTGTCAATGACTCTGTCCAACTGCTGTGGTTAAAGTTCATAACGAACATTTTATTTATTAAATCTTTAAATAATAAATACAACGTAGCGGTACAACCACTTAAGACTGTAAGTCTGTACCTACATAGATTACAGCAATGCACATAGAAAATGTGCTAAATGCGGAGCAACGGCTGTTGAAGCAGCCAGAGTGAAATTTATACAGCTTTAGTGGGTTCAGAAGGAACCGAGTCATAACGCATCTGGAAAGCGTATTAATTAACCGTGAAGAAATGCATGAATACAAGTTAGAAATCTGTGTAAAATGCCGTGTGTAAAGTGTAGTGTATCTGTGTGTAAAGTGTAATAGGTAGGTGCCTAATGTTATTTGTATAATACTGAAAACTTTGTGAATGCGCTTTATTAATGTCTATTTTTATTAAGTTGTCAGGGTTTAATTTTCAGTGTATATTTCTATATGTAAAACATAATACAATGTTATAAACATAAATATGCCTTTTCTTTAAATCAATATAGATAATACCACAAACAAGGGGTAATATTTGCATCTTTCATATTTCGTGATATGAAGATAACAAATATGTTTATCAACATATATAATTACTATATACCTATAATACCAATACCGGTTGTTAACTTTAGTTCCATTGGTACACATCGAGGGCGCCAGTAGTATAAACGTATAAACGGTTGGGGACATTTTTTTGTATGCAGTTACCGTTCTTCTCCTAGTGAGTATTATATTTTTATTTGGTGATGATAGGTAATGGTATACAATACAGCACGGCCACGAATCACGAAAGGTCTAAATTTTAGACTCTAAATGCTCAACAATTTTCAGTTAGTTAATATTATATCCGGGACTGTATTTTCAACTCCTTCTGTCATTAATATTAGTTTTAAATTGTTGTTCAATACAATTTTCGTGAGTCGCGACACTAGAGAATTCTATTATCAAGTAGCCGTACTGATAATTCCGCTTCTCGATGCTAGATGTCGACTGCGAAAATAATACTCGTTTTAGTTTAGTATCAAAACTGATGTATGGAATGAGCAGTTGGGTGGCACTCTATCATAGGCGTACCCACGGGTGGGCACTCTATCATAGGCGTACCCACGGGTGGGCACTCTTAAGTAGCTAACACACTACCGCACCGCACCAAGGTCATTGTGGGACGCACCCATAAGTAAAAGGGAGAAAGCGATATCTCTTTCTCCCTCTTACTTATGGGTGCGTCCCACAATAACCTTGGTGCGGTGCGGTAGTGTGTTAGCTACTTTATCACAGTTGCCCCACCCTGGTCTGTGGTCTGAAGCCCCCTCCAGACTATGCGCGTGAATCGCGGGCGAAGCCGCGAACGCGAGTGTGGAGTCGATTTCGCAGGTCTGCGTTCAGGACTCCACACTCGCGTTCGCGGCTTCGCCCGCGATTCACGCGCATAGTCTGGAGGGGGCTTGACGAGAAGCTAATTTTTTTTAGGAATAACTAAGGCAGGTAATCCTACTTCTACTACTACTAAATATAATGAGTACAACAAAAATCTATACATGGCATTCATAGACTACAATAATAAGGCATTCGATAGCATAAGCCACGAAGCCATGTGGGAAAGTTTGTCATGTCAAGGTATTCCGGAGATATATATTAACGTCATCAAAACCATATACAAAAACAGCAAAGCAAGAGTTCAACTGGAAAAAATTGGCCCAGAATTCAGAGTAAAAAGAGGTGTGAGACAGGGAGGCCCAATATGTCCCCCAAGTTATTTTCTACAGTCCTTGAAACCATTTTCCGTAAACTAGAATGGGGTCACATGGGCCTCAACATAGATGGTAAGAAACTAAACCACCTTAGATTTGCAGATGATATTGTATTATTTGAAGAAGATCCAATCAAACTGCAAAGTATGATCGAATCACTGTTATGTGCAAAGAAAGCAAAAAAGTTGGGTTAACAACGAACACCACAAAAACAAAATGAATGACCAATTCAATATAAACAGAAATTAACATAGATACGATCGTACTAGAATATGTTGAAGAGTACACATACCTTGGCCAACTAATATCTCCGGTAGACCTCACCAGCAAAGAAATAAATACAAGAATAACCAATGGATGGAAAAAATGAGAAACGAAGACCTAAGACAAAAAACAAAAGTGACCTACATACTCACCAAAATAGACCAGCAGAAGTGGAGATGGGCTAGCCACATACTGAGAGACAGGCGGGAAAAATGGTGTAAGACTAACGGATTGGTACCCAAGAGGCTGTACCTACACGGAGCCAGAGGAGATCTCGAACAAGATGGGAGGATAAACTCAGACTCACAGCGGGCCCGAACGGGAGAAGAGTGGCCCAAGACAGATCTCAATGGAAAGAGCTAGAGGAGGCCTTTGCCAAGCGGCACACTGAGCTTAGAGATATACTCTAACTCAGAACAAAGGGGCTAGATAGATAGAATCATACTTCTGCCCCACCCTTTAAAAATGCTGGGTACGCCCAAGCCTCTATTCTTACTATAATGTATTTCTCTATGGTGCAGGCTAATCGTGGCTCTTCGAGGGCAAGTGAAGTGAAGATTAGTTTTAATCTCGGTAAAAATCTTAAAATAAGTCGTCTTAATAGAATGGTGGGAAGGAGGGGTGGATGGAGGGGGGAGTGGGGACAACTCCCCCTCCAACTTTCCCCCCGCAGAAATGCTTGGTTTCTGAATTATTCATAGACTTATAATATATAAAGACGGTGTCTCAGCGAGCTGTCACTGTTGCCACTTTTGTTTAGTGTAAAGTTGCTAACACACTATCGCACCGCACCAAGGTCATTGTGGGACGCACCCATAAGTAAAAGGGAGAAAGCGATATCTCTTTCTCCCTCTTACTTATGGGTGCGTCCCACAATGACCTTGGTGCGGTGCGATAGTGTGTTAAGTTGCTAACACACTATCGCACCGCACCAAGGTCATTGTGGGACGCACCCATAAGTAAGAGGGAGAAAGAGATATCGCTTTCTCCATTTTACTTATGGGTGCGTCCCACAATGACCTTGGTGCGGTGCGATAGTGTGTTAGCAACTTTAGCAACTTAACGATTAACAATGAGGCCCACGTTGCTGTAGCCATGTCGATAAAGTCATATCGATAAACTATCGACATTTCTTGCAATTTTAATTTTACTTCAAAGGCTTAACGATACCTTAAATGATCAAAAACGCTTTTATTCTTTATTGTGGTTATCAGATCACAACTTTATAGTCACGCCCCAGCAGGGAACCAAGGGAAAGTTCAGATATTTAATTAAAATACATAAATACCTCCTAAAATAGGTGTTCCGCAATAATTGAATTATATTATTATATTATAATATACTCATTATCCATTAGCATTTCAATTATGTTTATGTTTAACGAAGATATTGAAGCTTCAATTAATCGCTATTTCGTTCCGCTGTGTAGCGTTTATCGATATATAACATGATTAAAATCGACTTTTCACATCCCTAAAAGAGCACACATACACAGCCTGGGCGCATCAAGAAAGGCAACACTTGATTTGAAGTCCACCTTGTCAACAGTATGGTTGTCCTTTTTTGACAAACGGCATTTTAAAAGAGCGAGGAGAGAGAAATGATACTAGTTGCTGCGTCGTGAAAGAGAACAGAAAACGTTGGGCCCTTGGAATTATTCATAATTTCATAGTTATAATTTGAGGTTATGATGACAGTGCCAAATATTGAGTTATTCGCAGACTGTCTAGAACGCAAAATGACTTAGTGTAATATTAGCCTATATAACTTTAAAGTAGCTAACACACTACCGCACCGCACCAAGGTCATTGTGGGACGCACCCATAAGTAAAAGGGAGAAAGCGATATCTCTTTCTCCCTCTTACTTATGGGTACGTCCCTCAATGACCTTGGTGCGGTGCGATAGTGTGTTAGCTACTTTAGCGCGCATCGCGAACGGTTCAGAACACAAATGCCTATCATCATTTTCGTCGTTTTATCTTTACGTTAGCGATAAGGCCCCAACGATTTCTGTTCACTTTGACGGCGCAGCAACTAGTATCACTTCCCTCTCCTCACTCTTTTAACAATGCCATTTGTCAAAAAAGGACAACCATACTGTTGACAAGGTGAACTTCTTGTGCTGTGTATGCCTGTATGGTGCGTAAAAACGTGTATGTGTGCTCTTTTAGGGATGTGAAAAGTCGATTTTGATCGTGTTATATATCGATAAACACTACACAGCGGAACGAAATAGCTATTAATTGAAGCTTCAATATCTTCGTTAAACATAATTGAAATGCTAATGAATAATAAATATATTAGAATATAATAAAATAATTCAATTATTGCGGAACACATATTGCAGTAGGTATATTAATTAAATATTTGAACTTTCCCTTGGTTCCCTGCTGGGGCGTGACTATAAAATTGTGATCTGATAACCACAATAAAGAATAAAAGCGTTTTTGTTCATTTTAGATATCGTTAAACCTTTGAAGTAAAATTAAAATTGCAAGAAATGTCGATAGTTTATCGATATGACTTTATCGACATGGCTACAGCAAGGTGGTGCTAAATTGTTAATCGTACACTAAACAAAAGTGGCAACAGTGACAGCTCGCTGAGAAGGTATCTCTATATATTATAAATCTATGTTAACGATGTCGACGGAGCCCCGCTGTGTCGCGTCGCGGGGCTCCTATTCTGTGCTGTTTGGCCTTCGGCCATTTGAAGATACCTCGAACCTAACCTACCCTAGTGACATAAAAAAGTGGTCATTTTGCGTTCTAGACCGTACAGTTCCCGATATAGACTATAAGGGATATTGGCAAAATATTAAGACCCCAGTACACAATGGGCCATCGCCGTCCACTCCAAGGGACGCATTTATGCGTTAGAGGGAGCAAGTGATATTGCTATCTCATTCTACCGCAAGGCTGTGTCCCTTGGAGTGGCCGGCGATGGCCCATTGTGTACTGGGGCCTTTACACTAGTAATTTTGCGTTCTAAAATATTCTATATTCTATATTCTATATATCGTTCTATAGACCGTCTTAATATTTAATGATCACCCAAAAAAAACTTATTTGCGGCAGCTAAAATTGCTTTAAATCAATTAAAAACAACCCAAAACAACCCCTCCCAGCGTCAGTTATCCTCAAATAAGGCGACTTATTTTAAGATCCAACCCTTCTAGGCTTTTAGGCGATTAATATAACTAACCGCCCTCACAAAAACTCGCAGGTATTCCACCGATTTCGGAACTTTTTCATTTCTGTGAAATAAAACTAGTTTTACTAAGGGCGAAAAAAAAAACGTTTAAGTTATTTGTATTTACCCGTACGCAGGTCTCATTTCACTACAAATACAAAATTAAAAATAAATTATCACAATTATTATTAGAACAAAATAACACAAATTTGTATATACTTAATCAAAGTAGTCTCATAATTCTCATGATTCGATAGGTAATTTTATAAACAATGAGTAGTATTATTATAAACTTCAAATGTCAAAATAGTGGTTATATCCTCCTTGGTTATTAACTCTGCAAACTCATAAATATACTAATTATCCTTTTTGCTAAAATATGTATAGTTTGTCAAAGGACTGTCTCATTTCAATCATAGACAGAGAGAATCATACTATCTTTGTACTTTGTACACTAGTACTAGCACCCAAAAGAAAAGGATGAGTATAGTTTTCATGGTTCTTACTGACAAATTGGTTTGACCAACTATAAATAAGCGATAGAAAACGGGACGACACTAAGGTAAAAGTACGCTTCACCGAATGCTTAAGACCTAAACTTACGTTTCTTTTTTTAATTAGTTCTGGTATTTGCATACGAATATGTTCAATACTAAAATTGAAACTTAGATAAATTTGTCCTCATTTAAACATAACTATAAATTACTGAAATGATTGGACGTATATTAAAAATATTTTTAAAATAATTTCTTCCAGTTTCCTTGATTGTACCATTTACCGAACTAAGAAACGTGATTTGCACATTATACCGAATTAGGAGGCCGCATTACCGAACTAGGAAATAATTGTATGAAAATATGGTGTTGAGTGGTGCCCAAACTTTAGTAGGTAGTTCAGTATTAAATCTATGCTTTGTTTTTTAGCATTAGAAAGGTGGTAAGCGATCTTGACGTGTCTTTTTTATTGAAAAATACTTTTGAAAAATAAGTCATCCCAAATAGGTAGGTATGCAACAATTATCAAACATGTACGTATATGTATAAAAAAATTTGGCTGTTTTATGCATTTTGTCTCGTCCATTTTCTAGGGAAGGTTAAATAACAAAAGTTTGAAGTTTAAAAAGTCAAGTTTAAATCGCCCCACGACGACGAGATGACGACGACGACGAGACGAATCTAAAAAAAATGTTGGACGTCTAGGTTTGGACCATCCTGTATAAAATATTATTGCTTTATTATTTTTATTATCAGATTGAGCTTTTTTGTCCACATTCCGAGACTATTATCAGGCGTCCAATAAGTATGTCTAAAGTTTGAGAAGGGCTGCCATTGAAATAATGGTCACAAAAAATAAACATATAAATATAGACCTAGTCGTTATAATAATAAGGATGATATTCTAATGAATGTCGAATAGAAACATGGTCAACGCAAACGTGAGTTCGGTAACAGAGACCATGGGTACCATTCACCGAACAGCCGTTCGGTGAACGAAACATGGAAAATATGAGGAACCTATTTTGCGAACAGATTTTGAAAATAGTATTTAAATCGTAATCAATATGGTATAACTACAAATCTATCAATTAATTTAATACTTGAATCCATTACTAAACCGTACATGTATAAAATCCTCGCTAATACTGGCGTAAAATATCTAAAATTATTGTTTGATAATAGTCTTGCCAAAAACCTTATTTTGATGCTAAAAAGTCGTAAAACATGAACATTTCAAACGCAGTTTTATAATAATCTATATAGGTTATTGTTGTTCGGCAATTGCTCATAAAATTACAAATACATTAATTTATTTGTGAAATTAGGTAGTTAATCTAAATAGTTCGTAATCAACCACTAGAAAAATAATTTCAAAAACATACGCTTTTCCTGATTCCGGACGCTGTTCGATAATACCTTCCAATTAAATTGTCGGTGTACTCATCACCGAACTCACATTAAGCTTAATTTGTGATAATATGACTGCACTAAATTAATTAAATTTACTAAAATACACAAACTAATTAGGTAATCACACTGTAAAGCCATACTTTGAAACACAGAAATAAATTTAAAAGGTTTTATGGCCTTAAGAAATATACGCAACTTCTTAACGATTTGTTTAAGGTTGCCCATACAAAGTGGCAATCGGCAGCGACGACCTGTTTCGATCAATTGCCACGTCCCAACTGCGGCACAAATTGGCTGACTCTGAGGCCTAATGGAAGGGACAGGTATTTAACTCGTGAAAAAAAAATACGCAAGTAAATATCAGCTGTAAGTAATCGACTTATAGCCTAAAATAGAAGAAATTCGGTGATACGGACGGATTCAGAGCGTTCGGTGGAGCGTACTTTTACCTTATAGTTCGTTTTTAGGGTTCCGTAAAGGTAAAACGGGACCCTATTACTAAGACTCTGCTGTTCGTCTGTCACCAGGCTGTATCTCACGAACCGTGATAGCTAGACAGTTGAAATTTTCACAGATGATGTATTTCTGTTCCCGCTATAAAAACAAATACTAAAAACAGAATAAAATAAAGATTTAAGTGGGGTTCCCATACGACAAACGTGATTTTTGACCGAAGTTAAGCAACGTCGGGCGGGGTCTGTACTTGGATAGGTGACCGTTTATTTTGCCTTTTTTTTTGCATTATGGTACGGAACCCTTCGTGCGCGAGTCCGACTCGCACTTGCCCGGTTTTTTAGCAATAGAAATAACTTGAAAGAAGGTAAGTTACTTATGAAAGCAGAAGAAAATATAAATGATCGTATTAGATTCATAATTGTTACATACATATTTAAAATGTGTTTTTCAATTAAAACATACATCAAGATTGTTTACCTTATTTCTAATGCTAAAAAAACGAACTATAGTCATTTACTATTTATTAATAGGTAAGTAGTTATTTGTTTTACAAGGGGGCAAAGTTGTTATTTAACCGCTCGTGCTAATATTGATACCTGAGCAAGCGAAAGATTTCAAAATTAAACCACGTGCGTAGCGAGTGGTTCGAAAAATGGAATCTCGAGCGTTGCGAGGGTTTCAAAGAAAAGAACGAGGGTTAAACAAAATTTGCCCCCGAGCTGCCCCGAGTGAAACAACATTTTTCAACACACCTACCCCAAGAAAATATTAACTGTAATAAGGTATCAAACAAAAACAAATGAATGTTAGTAAATATTTATCATTATAAATCATCATTTAAAAGTCAATTCAAAGTTACAGTAAATATGTAACAATTTGCCTATTTTCTTGAAGTTATTCAACCACCACCTGACCACCCCCCCCCCCTTTATCTCCGAAACTATTAGGACTAAAATTTTGAAAAAAATACATAAAATAGGTCTATACCTAATTACCTATAGATGAAAGGAAAACCTATTAGAAATGTACAGTCAAGCGTGAGTCGGACTTGATTACAGTTTTTGATCCGACCCCTACGGATTTTTTAAAGAGATTTCACTCACGTTTCACATAAAAAATACATTGTTAAAAATTGTGTAATATACGGAACCCTTGGAACGCGAGTCCGACTCGCACTTGGCCGGTTTTTTAGCTATGGTGCTAGTGTGCACGTTGATTGGCTCTTAACAAATAAAATGGTATATTGAAAACGTAATTTATTAATCAGTCTATACAAAAATAAATAAATGTAGTACTACTTTTTCTTTTTAAACAAGCTCATGACCTTTTGAGCGAGGGACATAGGCGTGCCCACGGGCTTAAGGACAAGCTCCTTGGTGGAGATGTTGTGGAGAGGGCCGAATGCCAGTGCGACCACGGTACAAGCCAGGCAGATGACATTGTAGGGCATACTGAAGTCAGGCGTTGGGAGGGACACCATGGCGCCGTTAGTCCGGAATACGATGGGGTACCCTGAAATTTGATAATGTTCTTAAGCCTTGCCTTTTATACCATGTTCTTATTGTTAGTATAGTTAGACCAATAAAAGTTTGCAGCGGATTTGATAACCCACGCAGTGCAAGTGTCATTTTAAACGTCAAATTTCTATGAAATTATGACGTATACATAACACTTACACTGCGTGGGCTATCAAATCCGCTGCAGACTTTTATTGGTGCGACTATAACAATCATCAAAACATAAGGATTAGATTGTTGATTGTTTTTTGTATTTTTAATGTGATGTGTTTCATTTCAAACACATTTTAATTTTTTTCTGAACCTTAATCATAGACAAAGTAGGATAAACTGTATTTGTATTACATGGGGCTAGAACTATAAATAAAAATCGTTACTCTGCCCTAATTCATACTAAACGCTATGCATCCAGCTTTATCGTGCGAACGGCTAAGGAGTGGAATTCACTTCCTGCAAATCTATGTTCAGTCTTCTATAACTTGGAACTTTTTAAATTGAGAGTGAATAGACATGTTTTAGGTAAGCATGTTCCATCCTAGGCTGCATCGGCATGTACCATCAGGTGAGATTGTGATCAAATGTTTACCTTTTTCCAATAAAAAAAAAAAGTATACTCACAAGATTGTGAAGCATTGATGATAGAGTCAAATGTGCTTCCAGTGATGGGCAGACTGGTATAATTCTTAGCAGTTGGAAGGTTAGCAGATACAAGAGCAGATCCAATGTAGAATCCGTGGTTTGCATCAGGAGGGTATTCTTGCCACTTCAGGAAGACAAACTCAAAATCAATGGTGACAGTTGTAGTTGATCTAGGAGGCAGTGCTAGCAATAGTTCAAGGTGGTACGGCTTCTGCCTGCTGCGTCCTGGAGAGTAGTACTGTGACTTGACTAGCTTGCTTTCGGCTTCTCCGTTAACTCTTAGTGTACTGAGCTGTATAGGCAGCCACCATGGAGCATTTTCCAGTAATACTATGTTTATTGGAGACCAATAGTTGTTGGTGAACTCTGTCACAATGCCACCAAATTCTTTTCCATAACCAAGCACATATCGGGTAAAAGTTAAAGGAGGCGCAACGGGTACAACTAATTTGCTATTAGAATTATGTTTAACACCAATGTTAATCATCTGACCATTGGGCTCTACATCATAAACTGCAAGCTTCACCTGACTGCCACCTCGCTGGGATAATTCCGTCTTGTCTGGTGGGGACAGCAACTGGAACGGCTGTGTGTCATTTGAAGATACATCAACATATATTGTGCTTTTTGTAGATAATGGACATGCACCAGGTAAGCCTTGTCCAAACAGTTTACGGAATGACCAATCACTACTTTTAATTATATTATAATCATACACAAGAGCAACTGTCTGTTTAATTTCTAAGTGGGTTTGTGTACAGTCTTTTATTGAGCACATTTTCCTGAAGTGCACTCCAATGGAATGATAATTGGTGTTGTGGATCATCCTGGAATTGAGTAATGATGCAAATCCACGGCTTGACTCACAGGGCAAAAGTTTCTTCCACGGAGTCAAATTTTCTGTACAAACTATTTCTCTAGGTAGAGATGCATATCTCAGTTGTGAAGTGACATTTTGGTTAGGTTTGAATGCACCCGATGGCCATAGGACCATTTGTGGTGTGACAGTGTTGAAGTTTTGTATAAAGTTCAAAGAAGCACAGAAGAGACCTGCGAGGGTTGAGCTCAGCTCCCGCCACTGTTTATCAATGTCAACAACATCATGGGAGAACCAGGCGTATAGTTCGGCGCCGGGAGCAGCATCCTGGACTGGATAGCCCCACTGGTTGTGCCTCCATTGGCCCTCTGTCAGTGTAAGGTGCAGCTCCTCCACATGAAAACGTGATATTATTTCACCCAGGGACCGTGGAGATAAATGGGAATGTTCAACTAAAAAAACATTTAAGAATTATTTTTGTATACCGTTATATATATTATCCAAAGTAAAGAAACGAAAGATCTTTATACTTACATGAAGATTCATCCTGAATTTGAGTTATGAATTGGAAATACGTGTAAAGGTGTGTCGGTAACAGGGGTTTAATGAATAATTCTTCTTTAAAGTCATCTCCAAAGACTTGGGTAGCCGCTGCTACAAAGGTTATATAAAACAGAAGTCTTGCTAGAGTCATTTTCATTATTAATCAGAGTATTTATGTATTTCCCATAATCATAATATAATTTTTCCTTATCAACCAATCCTAAATTCACTCTTTTCACTGACAAAACGTATTTATCGGCGTCGTTTCTTTTCTTCACTTCCTTCTTCTAAATCAAGGGCCCAACCTTTTCTGTTCTCTTTCACGACGCAGCAACTAGTATCATTTCTCTCACCTCGCTCTTTTAAAATGCCGTTTGTCAAAAAAGGACAACCATACTGTTGACAAGGCGGACTTCAAATCAAATGTTGCCTTTCTTGATGCGCCCACCCTGTGTATGTGTGCGTAAAAGCGTATATGTGTGCTCTTTTAGGGATGTGAAAAGTCGATTTTAATCATGTTATATATCGATAAACGCTACACAGCGGAACGAAATAGCGATTAATTGAAGCTTCAATATCTTCGTTAACCATAAACATTATTGAAATGCTAATGGATAATGAATATATTATAATATAATTCAATTATTGCGGAACACCTATTTTAGGAGGTATTTATGTATTTTAATTAAATATCTGAACTTTCCCTTGGTTCCCTGCTGGGGCGTGACTATAAAATTGTGATCTGATAACCACAATAAAGAATAAAAGCGTTTTTGGTCATTTTAGGTATCGTTAAGCCTTTGAAGTAAAATTAAAATTGCAAGAAATGTCGATAGTTTATCGATATGACTTTATCGACATGGCTACAGCAACGTGGGCCTCATTGTTAATCGTACACTAAACAAAAGTGGCAACAGTGACAGCTCGCTGAGACTACGTCTATATATATATTATGTCTATGTTCTAAATAAATTGATCTGTCAGTGTCAATGTCATGTTCATGTGTCAACTGAAGGCCTCTACAGACCTTGCAACAAATTGAATAGGTTTTTAATATACACTGTCAATCAATATCAGTCAGTAGAGAAGAGCAGCAAATTTAAAAAATGTAGGCACGAGAAGTTTTCGTCCCATAGAAAATTAGAATAAATTCGCTGAATCTATTTAGCCTTTAGCCGGCGTTATGTTGCAAGCTGAGTAGAGTAAGTAGTCCTTAAGGACAACAAACACAATACATATAGATGGTCAAGCAAATCTTGTCAGTAGAAAAAGGCGCGAAATTCAAATTTTCTATGGGACGATATCCTTTTTCGCGCCTACATTTTTCAAATTTGCCGCCTTTTTCTACTGACAAGATCTGCTTGACCCAGTATATCTGCACATATGGCGAGAAACCGAGAAACAGATATCTCGCTCTCACTTATGGGTGCGACGCACCAAGGCCACCAAGATCGCGATGCGGTGCGATAGTGTGTTACTACTCTTAAACGAGCCCTAAATAGTTTTCTGAATGAAAGATGGCTCAGATTTGTAAAAAAAAAACATTTCGACTTTGGCATTTGATTTGACGTTTAGTTTATATTATTCATGATACGACAACAAATAGTGCGGACGTCTCGCGTTCGCGTTGAATGAAAATTGTCGAAAAATAGGTTCGAATTATTAAGCTTATAAATTACTAATTAGGTATACTTTATATGTGATCAGTGAACCACTTTGCTTTTTCGTAGGTATGTAAATTGACTTAATCGACAGTAAATTATTGAACAAAAAACTGACAAAATTATTTTTTCAGGTTCCCAATTATAGAAAATGGATAACGAATTCCTAGATATATCAACGAGTCTTCGCTTGCAAATCGGTTACGGCATCGGGCACGTGTTAAACGATGTGTGCGCTAGTTTGTGGTTCACATACTTTTTAGTATTTTTTCATTTAGTACTAGAATTTAGTCCGTCACAGGCGGGAAAGTTAATGTTGATAGGACAAGTAGTAGATGCGGTGTCTACTCCATTCGTTGGATACTGTTCTGACCGCACAGACAACACTGTTAGCATTAGATATGGCAGAAGGAAACTCTGGCATTTATTTGGTGGGTGGATATTTCTTATCAATATTAATCTTGCTAACGAATTTAATATTTTCACAGTTATTCTTACAGGAGTTTCTGTTTACAGGCACAGCATGTGTATTGGGATCATTTCCATTTATATTTTCTGAGTGTATTGGGTGCACCATGGCCCACAAGTGGGCACAGATGTTTTATTTTGCCGCATTTATTATGATATTTCAAATCGGATGGGCAGCAGTTCAGATTTCACATCTGAGTTTGATTCCGGAATTAGCTGATAGTGAACATACCAGAACACATCTTACTGCTGTCAGGTATTCCGATTTATTATATACAATTAGCACATGTAGGTATGTATCTGTATGCACAATGTTGTGAAACTGTAAAACTTATATTTCTTTTGATAATATTTAATTTTTAAATTAGGTATTTTTTGGTGTACATATGTATCTTGTGATATTTTATTGTGCAAGATATTATTGCCATCTGTATAAGCTTGTTTGAATATGATTGTGTTGGATTTATAAAATCAGTTTGCGCACATGCACATACACAGTAATATATAGATTGTGTCTTTACAGGTATGGATTCACAGTATTTTCAAACTTGTTTGTGTACATTGTGACATGGGTTGTGTTGCATATGACTGGAAAATGTGATACACAAGTATGTACATTACCTTAATTTTTATTTTACAATAGAACTGAAATGGTTTTTGCTTATACAAAATATATAATATGTAGTAACACATGGTATAAATCAAATACTTTTAGTTGAGTGAGTGAGTTAAATGAGTTAAAGTTAAATTAGTATTTATTATACATACTCTTTCTCATACATGTTTTTATAAAAACATGCATAAATCGTAAAATCAACTTTTATATGGGAAATATAATAAAATAAAAACATCACTTATTTTTTTTAAATTATTACACAATTGATAACAATGTATGTCATGCACTTCTTTTTTACTTTTTTAAGACAAAAGTACATTTTCGAATTTCAGCAAGTAGGCCCAGGGGACGCTTGGAAGTTCCGGCACATAGTGTACATTGTGATGAGTGTAGGAGTATTGGCATCTCTTGTTTTCCACTTCAGTGTGAGGGAGAAGACAATCTACAGGCGACAGGAACAACTGCTGGAACATGGCAGTCGGGAGCACCCACACACACACATCAGCTTTTTGAAAAAGCCTGTGATGTATCAGGTAAAATTGATCCTGTCTGTGTGTTGTGTTGTCTCTCTCTGCATGTGGTGTTCTGTGTTCTTTGGTCATATCATGCGGTCTAAAAAGCACGACCTAGAAAGGCAAATTATCTTGGGCCAAATAGAGGGCAAGCGAGCGGGAGGAAAAGCACCCACGAGATGGTCTGATGTTGTGAAGAGAGTGGTTGGCGGCAACATGCAGTGCGTGACCCATATGGCTTATGATCGCACACTGTGGAGACGTAGCATACATGGTCGCGATCCTCAGCAATGAGGGACCGAGGAAGAAGAAGACAATCTTCTATCGGCATGACTAACTTTATTGTATTTCATCCAGCTGACTAATAATACATATAACTTAAGACTTTGTTTTGGCTTTTTAACAAATGAGTCATTAACTGATGTTATTGTTGAATTAAGTGATACTCAACAACCTCATACTACTATAGCTTATTAATCACAGTGACTATGAACATGGCCATATGTCCAAAGATGAGTCATCCCATAAGTAATTGTTATTTTCAGGCATTGTGGCACATCCAGTCATCCACCCACAATACTTGTATTTGAAAACTCATATGTTAGGGTTTTTGCAACCTGTTGATTTTTACCTATAACCTATAGTTTCATGGATAGAAACATGAGTAAACGGCCCACTTGTAAACCTTATTCCATGGCTATAAAGTGTATTTAATAGTTAGTTAAGTGTATCGCTGTTATCACCGAATTAAATATGAATTTGGGGCCTGTTTGGAAAGTAAAGAAAGTGAATTAAACTATTTTTTTTTCTACTATGATCTATTTTTTATAGGTAATCAAATTAATGTTACCGCCTGTCCTTCGGGGCCTCCTGAGAGATGGGGGCCCTGGGCACGGGCCCCATGTGCCCTTATGGTAAAGACGGTACTGACGATGTCCTTATATTAACATGCTACACAGACATATTTACACTGAAAATACAAATACTATTCCTTTTAAAAGTATGACATTTTCCCTGGTGGTGCCTGCTCTTAGTCTCTCTTACATATCTCGCTGATGAATGTTGGAAAAAAGTATGGATGGTATTATTCCCTAAACTACTTTAAGTTAGTTCTTAATTTAGTAATTTTAATTTTGTATCCATTTTTTTTTACAGGTAGCTGGCATATACATGAGCACCAGACTAGTAGTAAACGTGGCTCAAGTACTAGTGCCTTTATATCTCCACCTGACACTAGGCCTAGCCGCCAGGTCGCTAGCCGTGATCCCTCTAGCTATGTACCTCGGTAGCTTAGCGGCCGCGGGAGTACAGAGGATAGCTCCGAGATCCATTACGAGAAAGATGCACTATGTTTTTGGGACGGCGTGTGCTATGACTGGATTTTGGTGGATATATTTTGAGCTTAATGACAATTTTAAGACATACTTTATTTATGTTGTCGCTGTTTTGATAGGTGAGTTATTTATCAATATTTCTCTATACCATTTTAAGTATGGCTGAACTTAAATCAAGGTTGCGAACCTTTTGAAACTAAAAGCCGTATTAAATTCATTTCGTGGTTCAAACCACTTTTCATTTTGTCATAAATTGGAAAAAGATACAACACAAGTGTTTGGACAAATCGCGTTCCGACGCGACGATAGCCGGTCAGGTTGAACAACTGTTTCCTTATCTATGTACCCCAGTTTTGTAGCACACACACACAGTACAGAGAATATACCGCCGAAAAACAAGATCTATATATCGCACTTATAAACGACGCACGCCGTATGTGTGGTAACTGTAACTGAGTTGCAGTAGCGGGGCTTCCATCATATAACTCTGTTCTCATCGGCTTTTGGGACACCTGAGCTTTATATTCTACAAGTCTTGAAAAAAGCAAGCCATGCAGGCTCAGTCCTTCACTGGTATGTTAGGGTGGTATTCCACATTCCACCTGTCCAATTTGTATTTGTCTCACATTTTGCTTAATGGAGAGAGTGAGACGCAATGACATTGGACCAAGATATTGGACAGATGTAATACCACCCTCAGACACGCTTATGCAGCCCTGAGATGAGATTCCATTAGTAAAGAACTTAGATATAGATACCTTGGTGACAATCTACGAAGCTGTTGATTCTGCTAATCTGTGCAAGATTATCTGCAAATATTATTATTTATTTTTCCAGGGTTCGGTGGCGCCATCATGCTGGTGACCAGCCTGGCGCTGACGGCGGACCTGGTGGGCGCGCAGACGGAGGCCTCGGCCTTCGTGTACGGCCTCATGAGCTTCACCGACAAGCTGGCCTGCGGCCTCGCCATCGTCGTCATACAGAACTTGTGAGTTACAATATTTGATTACAGGGAAAATAAGACTAAACAGGAGCTGAGTTTTAAATATTTTAGGTAAATATACCCGTCTCGCTAACGTAAGCGGCACCTAAAAGTAGTGCGATAAGGACAAGGCGAAAAATCCTGCGTAAAAATCTCAAAAATCGAGGTTTCGTACTCTTCTGTTTCCTCCTCCAAAACTTAACCAATCGTAACCAAATTTGGAAATCTAAATGATTATGAAATTATCTGTGTCGGACCGTTTTGCTTTTTTGTCTAATTGATATCAGTTTTGAATGCCACGCCTCTCATTGCGGCATTAGTCAATTAGGCCATTTTGGCTATTTTTGAAGGGCTCTAGCGCCTTAAAAAACAAAAATATCAAAAAAAGCAAAACGGTCCGACACATATATTGACAATATTAATCTGTGTTAAAAAAATCATTGCTCTAGCTTCAAAAACCACGGAGGAAAACGAGGAGTACGTTTGTATGGAGAAATGACCACTCCTGTTGGCTCTTAATATAGACTTGTAACATAGATTTTATGATCTAGGTACGATTATTTTATTATAGGTACCATCACGCTCCGCAATGGTTGCGCCATTTAGGGTCCTAGCTAAATTGGTTGTTCAATACTTACGCTACAGAATTTCCAATTTAGCAAGAACCCTAAATGGCATAACAATCCCGTGTGGTGACTGTACCTAAAATCTAAAGTCGAAAAGCTATCAAGTGCATTAATTCTCTTGAGTTAGATTTATGATTTCTCTGTATCTGTATAATATAATGCCATACGATTAAATAAAAATATCTTATGTCTACTTTCATGAAAGTTCACACAGGCTTCGTAGAGAGCTCAAATGCCCCACAAGTAGGTATAAACTACTAGCACACCACTTGTACAAATACATGAAATACATATGATTAGTTATTCATCTAGGTATACATATATATATGCAATGCATAGTTACCTACTGCGCGTTCTTATCAATAGGGACATGTTTTGAATTGTTACTATGACACTTATTCGCTAGAATGTACCTAACTGCAATTGAAGTATCTAAAGGATATGTTATCTATTATATAAATATATTAAATACGTGAGATACAGATTGTAACTGTTAATTAAATAAAATTTAATAAAATAAAACAATAAAAACATTTTACAAAAATATATCCAAGGTAAAACTATATGTAAACATCACCGTACTGTGCACCGTTGTCTGCTAGCGACTGGTACTGCTACCTATAGATAAGTAGCATGTACCTATAGTAAATAGGTATTTATCGCTTAACCCCGTTGAAATTGAGGCGCGAACTCATTTACGATGCAGTACTAAAGTACTCGTATACTGCGTCAAGCAGATCTTGTCAGTAGAAAAAGGCGGCAAATTTGAAAAATGTAGGCGCGAAAGGATATCGTCCCATAGAACATTTGAATTTCGCGCCTTTTTCTACTGACAAGATTTGCTTGACCATCTATAGTTATCAGTTCTTTTTAATGCTTCCATAACATCTGGGCGTAATTCATTTGCTATCGGTTGCTTTCAGTGCGGAAGGAGCGGACTCATCGTACTACCGCTACGTGATGGCGTGGGTGTGCGGCGGGGCTGCCCTCACCGGCTTGACGCTAACACTACTGCTGCCTCGGCTCACGCCCGACTTGGAGTCTGTACCGAATGATGGTAAGTTGTAGACTTGTAGAAGGGCTTGTGCCGGTTTTAGCCACCTTTGCACTGTGTTTGGCCAGTTGAAAACTTGAAATTTCAATAAAGGAAACTGATATACTAAAATAATCTATTTTATGAAAAAAAAATGTACACAACACAAGCCTTATTGGCCTTACTGTGGGACTCGGTGGATCTGTGTAAAATTGTCCTATAATATTTATTATTTAAATGGCTACAAATATAGTACAGTAATCTCAACGGTATTTATGTCCTAATGTTGTCGTGAATGACTCACCGGTTTGACGCTAACTTTACTGCATCCAAGGCTCATTCCCGACTGGGAGCCCTGCTGGCTCCTGCCCGAGTAACGCGTTGAATATGTACCTAAACTTTTTATAAAAATTTCGACATTTTGACGTCGCATACGATGGCCCCTTCACAATTACCTTTTATTTAGTATACTGTATGTCTGTAAAGAAATGGCGTGATAATAATTTGTACTAAAATTGTGTGATTTCAGAAATTGTATTATTTTATTTGGAAGTTAAACAATATAATATTCTATTCTCAATGTTTATTGCCGTAATATTACTAATAGACATAGCTATTGTTTAAATGTAATAATTTATGGTAAACATACTCGTAATGAGTCACCATTATTTTAAGTTTAATATTTGTACGCCAATAGGCAAAACACAGAGCTCTATTTATTATTTTATATATAACACCTTAACTGCACAATCTAATTAGACTACTTAGTCTTGCCATTCTGTCACTTAGTTAATTGTCCTTAGAGACTAAATAATACTAATTAAGGAAACACATTTATGAAAATGAGCGGGTGACTAAATTTTTTTGTTTATCTTTTTTTCAGAAAACATTGAAAATGTGTCCGAAGATTCCACCACAGCACCATTAGAATGAAGGTGTGATCAAGTGTACCTAATAAGTCTAATAACAGTATTTAGTTAGCACAATTTTCTCTAGCAAATTTTATAGTTATAGCACAATAATCTCATCATGTGATATAATATAATTTTATAATGTTCTACTTTCTTTAAAAACAGTACCTAATTATTTATAATAAAATTATGAATTACCCGATATTTAAATACTATGAAATTGACGTCTAAATATGTGATATTTTCTTATTATATCGACTTCAGGGTAGGCTAAGTAAATAAAAAAATGCGAGTGGTACAAAAAAGTTTTAAATGACTTTAAAGGCAAGTCACTTTTAGGGTTGTTTATTCAAAACCCTGTCTGCCTGTCAGCGGGCTCTATCTAATTATTATATTTAACAGATTAATTTAAAATTTTTGTAATCAACTCAAACGTTTTTATCGATATTTTTAAACATAGATACCACTACATTATATTTTTATCATTATATTCTGTTCGGAAGTTAATAATAAAATAATTGGGGTCCTTATCCCCCCAAGGGTCATACACATAACTCTCCTTTTTAATATTGCTGCAGTCATTAGATGACCTTGGATGAAATACCCAAATAGGTACTTACATTTTTTATTTTATAAGTGTATGCGTGTTAATTCTATTTCTTAGGGCTATTTGCGCCAGCTAGGGTTAGCCACTAACCCCGGGTTAACCCAGTATTAAATTGTACTGATAACTATGGTAGCTCCAGGTTTAACCGGTTACACACAAATTAGTGGCTTAACCCTGGCTGGCGCAAGTGGCGCTTAATGAATACATTCCATTTACTAATCACCTATCTACTACCTATTGTAAATAAATTGTTGATTATGTGTATTTAACATTATTACTTTATATTAAAGTTTACTTACATGACATACATTAACAGATACAGCACATGTAGCCCAGTCAATATATGTATACATTATAAGTAACAATGTTTTGTTAAATTATTTTTATATATATTACTAGAAGTATTATGTATCCATTACATTAGATATTGTTGCTATTATAAATTATATCCAATACAACTTAATACCAGACAGGCTGGATTTCATATGAATTCATGAGTTTGTGTACTTACTGTATATAAAGAAAATAAAATGACAATTCTAAATTAAGGCAATTTAATAAATGAAATGGAATAGAAAATAATACTTATTTATATTGACACCTTACAATTTTAACTCAGTTGATACCTAGGTATTATTTTTCAGATTTGTCAATGCTCCAAGATACCTTTAATAATATTGTCTTGGTGTTAGGAGATAGCAATGAAACACTGATGTCTTAATAATTATTTTATTGGTATCACAAAAGCTTGCCTTGCCTCGCATTGCAGTTTTTTTATTAAATTTATTACAAGAATACTTTATATAAGCTTAACATTTGAAGCACATTGCTTGAAAATGACCTAGTCTTTTAAATTTTGGTAGGTTTAAAAATTGGTAAAGTTTCGAATGCTCAGTCAGTAGCAGTTAAAGCAACCACCGTGAAGCGAACCTCTTCAGGATCTCTGGCAATGAACTCATTGCAAACTTTGGCTGCATCATCTAACAGAGTATCGGCAGTTGTTGGTCCATGGTTAACTGGAAAAGCCTTACGCCCATCCAGTTCATATAATGCACCATCTTTGTGTACAAATGTAATAAAATGATGATTGACAGGATCTTCGGCACTTGGAGTGTTAGTTTGGCCCTCCTGTGCCAATTCCTTATGAGCATTGATAATACCATCAGTTTTCTCCAACAGAGCGCCACGAGCTGCTGCATCCAGTCCTTTAGCTTCGTCTAGGAACTTTTTCATTACACCATCATTCAGATGGATCTTATCAGTATTGTTAGCAACGCTATGTACCAAGGCAACGGTTCCACAAGCATTGCTTAGATTTTGTTTCATATAAAAAATATTGCTAGAAACTTCTTGCCCTTTAGACAAAATGTCACTTTCCTCTTGCTGTTTGTGCTGTTCGTATTTCTCGGATATCGGGAAAAGCAGCATTACGGCTAGCACAGGGCGAGGCACCCAGGAGAGCATTTCGGAGTCCAACCCCATTACATCAACAATAGACCAGCTGCTCGGTACACCCAGCTTCTGTAGAAATTTGTTCATAACCTCCGGGTTAGATTCCAGCGGAATTAGAGTTGCCATTTTTTATTCTATTATTCTGAAACAAAAAATGTCTAAGGTTACCGGCGTCTTTTGGTTTGTTATAAAAGTACGTTTTGAATCTTATGAATTTCGGTATATTGAAACAAAGTGTGAAAAAATACATACCGGTTATAATTTACTGAGCTGAGAGTCCCTTCCCCTGTAAGATTCTTCTCTAATGCTATAAAAGATGATGGATCAATACACACCCTCAAAGAAATTTTGTCAATCAATGCCACAGATCACAGATAGTGTAATCTGTCAAATTTCGAGCTTAGTCATTGTCTATAGTCTATGGAATCAGATCAATGGGCTCTACACACCTCAATAATTGCATGATTGACCGCGTATCGGACTAGCGAAGGTCGCGGCACGGTACGCCCGTCTATTAGTACTTTAAACGATTAACGAAAAAAAAGATATACATGACTATATTGCCGATGTATAATAACTGTCACTTTCATAAAAAAAAACCTTCGCAATCTATGATTTCCTACTACTACACTAACTACTAGCTAGTTTCGTTATGTTACCTATTAATTATTCTTGTTTTAATTTATTTCTATGTATAATTAGTCCTTTACTGCAATCGTTTTGATTGAGTATGGCTTCGTTTATTTTTAAATATATATATTACAACAAAGAACAAATAAACTTTTGTGGAAAATAGTAAAAGCGTACCTGATTTATATACAATGGCAATTTGCGAGTTAAGAGGCTTGTTATTGACCGTTTGTATTATCGAATTGGTATGTATTTTTTGTAACTTAAAAATTGATATGATACGTTATAATTTCAATGCCTTATAATCGATTTACCTTTGCAGATTATCACCGTACAGCGACAAGTGTTTGACTTCTTAGGTTTCATGTGGGTACCCATAATCGCTAACTTCGTGAATATTCTTCTGATAATATTTGGATCCTTTGGAGCAGTTCAATACATTACGAAGTACCTAATAGCGGTAAGTGGCCTGAGTCATTTCCTTGCCTATTGTTTATATAGATGAGTAATAAATTGGTATGAATGGTATGCTACTGACCTATTTTAACTACACTATGTTTAATAGTATTACATGTTATAAATTTGCTGTTTATGAGTGCTCATAGTCTTTTGTGTTATGTATTGCTGCAAAATAAATTATATTAGAATGTAATTAGGATTTCTAGCTTTAGATTTTGCTATGCTACAACTATTTTTTTCTCTTTTTCAGTATGCAATATGGAGTTTTATGTGGCTAACATGGAATATATTTTTAATATGCTATTATCTTAATCTTGGATCTTTGAATAGGGTAAGTTTTCCAAAGGTTATTTATAGTTTGATTTGCATATAACTTATACTCCGTAAGTGTAGACCTCGTGATAAGCTTAGAAAATGTAAAAGCGAAAAACATCCACACATATGAAACCATTTGGCCCAAGTTAAAACAGAGACCTTCGCTAACACATCGGTCAATAATTGAACTCAAAATGTTTATATATTATAGTTAAAATTAAATGTACCTCTGTAATACCTATGTTACAAATTGATGCTTTACTTACTTTCTGAAGAAAGTACAATATACATGTGTGTATTCCTAGTAGAATAATCTTTCAGGAGTTCCCCACCAATTATATACCTAGAAAAGGGAGGGGGTGAAGTGCTTCACTGAAAAAGAAAAAGGCAGCCCAAAACCACTACACTTAATGTGCTGATACCTGTCCAAAATATTGGACATAACCTTTAACCCTCCCTTTTGCATTGTTTTCCTAATCAGAATCATTCTTATTGAGCAGTCCTCTACAGTCAGTGCATTGTAATCCAGGAAAGCGGCCTTCTATCCTTCGGGACAGGTAGTGTTAGCTGGTGGGAAGGCAATGGCTGGGGCTGCCAGACAGTATGGAGCGAGGAAGATGGCCCCGGCTCACTGAGGCCCACCCGCGTGGATGGCTGCTTCCTCCCATGGCATCATGTGGAGCTTACACAGTCTGCTGTAGCAGCTTTTCTCACAATTGCTGCATTGCCACTATCCATTCTCTTGACTATTCAGTCGTATAAGAGAAGAAAACCATCAGGAGCATCAGGTATATGTCAACAAAATTGGTATATCACCTTTACTTTATTCATTATTCTCTTTAGAAACAGAATCCTTTGGCTTAAAATACTAAAGTTCCTTGTGTTCCTGCTACCTGCAGGATTTTGTCATCCCATCTTATTAGGCGAGTCTGTTTTTTAGAAGGAATTATTGAACAATTGAAGTAGATTAAAATCTAGTTTTTATTTAGTTTTTATCTAGTTTTTTAGGTGTTATTTATTTAGTAGCTATTTAGCTACTTTAAATTTACACGATTTTTAAACATTATTATTTATGAAAAGGATTTTGAGTCGCTTATCTTCAAACTCAGGGGAAATGGAGAAAGACTGGCTCAACAACAACATTTTCTAACTAGCGTGACCATGGGGACAATGCCATTCTTAGAAATGTCGGCGTAATTTTAAAACTTAACTATACGCTATTAAGTCGTGATTTTGTTATAGTCACGCTAATAATAGAGTTTTGAATAAGTACTTGTTTATAAAATCCTGTGGTTTTTATCCCAATTCAATGTCTATGTTATTTCATTATAGTAAAAGGCACTCTACCACGCCGGCCAGTCTACACGATAGAGCTCAGCCCCACCGAAACAAACGTAAGCGAGAGTTCCCTAAAACCGATGACGCCGCGTCGAGTCAAGCGCAGGTCGGGCTCACGAGGCGCCGGCTCGTCCGTGCGAAGATCCCGACGATCGTACAGGAACAACGGCTACCTCGCGTCCACCGCGTCGCTGCCCCGCGAGCCGCGCTCCCGGCCCGCCTCGGCGCACTCGTCCTACTCCAACTTCCACGCCGCGCGTCCCGCCTCCTACCACGCGCCCGACCCGGCCCGCGACGCGTACGAGCCGCCGCCGCCGACCGAGTCGGTCACCATCACCACCCGGCGGTACGACACGATCCGGGGACCCGGCGCCGGCTACGACGTCGCCGGGCCGTACGACCGAACTCAACAATACGATCATCGAAACTACGAATCGAACCCCACATACGGCAACGTGACGCAGGAGTACTCGGCTCACTACGACGTGCGCTCGGACTCGGGGCCGCGCTGCGAGTCGCCGTACGGGCGCGGGGGCGGGTGGGCGCCCGCGCCGCCCTACTGCGCGCGCGCCGCCGCCGCCACGCCGCAGGCGCCCGGCCCGCCCGCCTACCAGCAGAACGACTACAACATGATGCCCTAGTTGCTAGTTTTACTCCCACTAATGTCGCACGGATGCGATTAATTTTACTTCAAAAGACGTGACCCGTGAACCTTAAAGATGCTCACGTAGATGCAGCGGAGCGAAAGTGACGCCGCGGATTTTATTTGTAATTTTTTCCCGTGTGCCTTCTTCCAGTGACCGTTTTCTAGCTCAATTTTATTATCTTTTTGACCTTTATGTGATGTCAGCGATAAGTCTGTTGTGGTGATCGTTTGATACTTATTTGCAATTTCCTAAAGTATTGTTTAAGACTTTCTGTACTAATAAGAATCTCCTTGTTGTGATGTATAAAATACATTCCTTTTATTATTTGTTAGGTTTAAGAATGTGACGCCTGTTATTTCTACTGTTGATTGTAAGAAGTGTTTTAATGATCGAATTTAGTACTTAGCACGAGTTAAATGTTTGTTTTTAAAATCGTGAACTTTTTATAACGATCTGTATTAAAATCCGAATTACTAACAAGTGTTAGGATACTTTATGTTTGTGAATTCAATCAGCTGATATTCCATTCCATTCTAATATTCACACTGTTTTACTCTTTATAACAAAATCAACAACGATATTGCTGCCATAAATATAATAATACTGTAATTAAAATCATTCCAACTGGATCGTATGTGCGATTTGCAAAACACGACAGCTGACCTTACACATTTTGTAGGTACTTAGTATAAGATTAGAAGTTGAATCTTTATATTTCACAATATCACTAAATGAATCTCAATATTCGTATACTTACATGTTTTTACCAATTAATTGTAGTCTTGCCAAGTGTCCTTTGTAATGTTGTCCGTCCAAGTAACATTAAAAAGTAATAGCTATGACAAGATTTAAATATTCGATTTGAATCGCAAGTTCGTAGTCGTCAAATTAAGGTCATTTTACATATCTATGCGTCCTATTGTTGTGAGTCAACATGTTACAAATGTGGTCCAATACTTAATTACTAGAAAAATGAGCTTTATTAGTTTTAAGTCAAGTAATTATTTTTTTAGTTTATTTTTAAGGAAAACTTTCCAGGTAATTTTATACCAAATACACACTTATGGATAAACAAATATTTTATTCATCTTTAAACCTACCTAAGTATTTTTTTATGCGCGACTGCTTGTTGAAAAGCGGCAGTATTTCTATAGTGTGCGTGATTGTAGAGGGCAGCACAGGACAAAAGCCCTAAGTTTATGAACTCGAAGAGATAATATTGCTAATTTCTGATTTTGGCCATAAGCTGGCAGACCCTGGACCTAATAAGGGAGCGAGCGTGAAGTGTCCAAATCATGTTAAGCACTTATCCGATTTAGGTTCGGTTGCACCGAACTGTTAGTATCATTAAAGAGTTCGCTAAATTTTTATGTATGGAAAGTTTCATAGTAAAACGCCGGGGCGCGCCGGCTGACGTTGATCAGTCTGTCAAATGTGGTTGGTGCAACTGGCCCTTATACCACAACATAGCCCTCCAACGTGCACTTTTCCTCAAGCCTCACAAACGATCTAACCAGGTTTCATTTACGGGAAAATCATACAGCCTGAGCAGGCTCGAGACTCCAAGCGAATAAAACTAATTTATAATCGAGCATTGGAATTATATTCACTTTTATTAATAAATAAGTCTTAAATTACCTTACAATAGTAACAAGGTCGTGCAACAATCATATCACATTACATTTCATACAATCGACGTCTTTCCAAGACAAATGCAAATATTGCTAACATAACACAAATGAGACTTGCTTTTTGAGATTTCAAAAAATACTTTTTTTCAAGGTGATAAAAAAATAATCAACATTCAACCATTCAATAATTATCATTAAATAAATTATAATAGAATACATTGGTTCTTTAGAACAGATTTATGTACTTTTTATGTGAAATATTGCGTAAAAACGCTGATAGGTATTAAGTACGTAAATAGGCTTGATTCCTCGCATTCCCTTAAGTGTGATAGAGCGAAAATACATTTACACACAATATATTTACACGTACTACAGTCTAAATGTACTGATGCTCTGTAAGCATGGCCTAAACAGGATAAAAAGAAACTGTTTAATGATAAGCATGACGCCTGAACATGCTCACATATAAAAACTGTAAAAAAATCTATCAATTATACTTGTATAATTCATACAACTTAAATACTATGAGATGACGGTTGTGGAAGCCATTTATTTAATGTTAACCAGTCTGAAATCATGTTTTGTATTGTCAATATGGCACATATTGGCGTGAAGTTTTACCAATTGTTAACTTAGAATTATGTCGCTTAATCTCAGATTCCAGTTAGGTTGATTGGGTTTCTCAGCGATAAAGTAACGCGATGCAACGGCAATATATCTCTCAGGTATAAAAATTATACTTAGTTAAGTTTGCATCATGAACAAAACGAATCCTGACTCGCGTTACTTTGGCCGTGGATTGACCGGCAAGTCGGATTCACAAGAGCTGACAGGAATGGAATGAACGAGCGAATGAAAAAATCTATATGTGTATCATCAATGAAATGGTGGCTCTAGACTGTATACCGATACTACAGGTGTCACTCATACAATCAAAGATTTGTTCATTCCATTCGTGCCAGCTTTCGAGAATTAACCTCTACTTCGGGCCTAAATGGCAAGGCTCGGAACCGGTTTTTTCTTCAGAAATAAACGATTCAGTCCCACGTGAAGACCATAAAATAATTAAAAATATTGGGCTATTTTGGTATTTAAAAAAGAAAACCGGTTCCGAGCCTTGCTAAATGGCCGGCAGCTGCCTCCGCTCGGCGGCGGTGAGCTCGGGATGCCACACGTCGACGATGAGCACGAGCCGCGAGCCCGTGCCGTTGTGCCACACCTCGTGCTCGAAGCTATCGTCGAACATGAACACCTTGCCTGTCTCCCACTGCCTGTTTTAACAGAAAATTAATGGGAGCTAATACCTTAAAACTTGTAATATGAGGTAAGTCACACAGAACTGACTGTCAGTACAGACAGAATGTTTCCTTTTCCAAGAATACATGTGCTAAAATATAATCTTTTAGTATAACTCGTGTTATACCAAGGTTGCTTCAGGCATTTAAATTCAAGGTTATCTGAGGGTACTTTGAATTTCGACATAGCAAAGGCGGATTTGGTTGACATTGAGGTATTTTGGCAAATTAGCCATTTTAAGGATTGAGATTCAGTTGAAATGGATTGGCAACTTTTTATTGGACAAACACTTAAGAGCCATAAAGTAGTCTAGTAGGCAAAAGCTCAGGGGCGTATTTACCCTAGGGTCAACCGAGCCATGGCCCGGGACGCCAACCCCCAGGGGCGGCATAATGCCGCCCCTGGTGGATTGCATTTTGTTATTTTTCTTCCTTGACTTCTGGGGCGGCGAAACGTATTGGCGCGGGGCGCCAAATTTCAAAATACGCTCTTGCAAAAGCTTGCATATAAATGTTAGCGTAGCGCTAGGACTCGTGCCGTACATTATCTAACATTAGCAGAGCTCGGCGAGGGTGAGCTGTTCTCAGAGTTTGCACAACATAGATATGCCTTGTCATTCGATGGTATATGTGGTGTAATTTAACTTACTTACTACTTACTTTGTTGGCGCGGTGACCCAAAATGAGTCTTGGCCTCCAACACAAGAGCACGCCACTTTGATCGCCACTTTGTGTAATTTAATAACTAAAGAAATTATTTTATTTAGGCTGCCTTTCCGCTACGATCTTTACGTTGCCATTAAAACAAATTAATTTTATAGCAAGCTTTTTTAGCACACCTCTTCAAATAATATGTATATCCATCTATATGCTACTATTAAAGTTTATTTGTACATAAGGCATTGTCATTTTAGTTTAATTATAATTAATAAAGTTTTATTTAAATATTTCTTTCTAAGGTATTAATATCTACACTTGACATAAGTGACGTCAAAATGGCTCACCCCTGCCGAGCTCTGAACATTAGGTATTTATGTTTTACGACTATGTCGATGAACACCGATATTGTAGATACTTATCATAATGGTTATTACCTGGTTTCTTGGTGAACGCGTATGAAAGTATGTTTGGTATTGCTGAGCCCCAGGTGCATCCGGAGCCGGCAGTTGGTGGGGCCGACGTGTGGCCGGACGTGCGTGCCGGCGCGCATTGAGCTGAATTTGACCTATCAAAGAATAATAATAACGCTAAATTACATTAAAAAGCAAATGGTCGTAATAATTGATCATGTACAAATTGGTATTATAAATACGACAATTGTAGCTGTGGATGATTCAAAATATACATGTCCAGCCGGGCTAGCACATGAACATGGCGCGACCGTATCTCGCCGCGAGATAGACTACCCGCCCCTATTTAATTAATACAGTTAGAAAAAGACGGGTAGTCTATCTCGCGGCGAGATATTGTCGCGCCAATCATGTGCTTCGCCTACTAATGCAATGAAGAACCCACCTGTCCGCGCCGGCAGCCGGCCGCCGCCACCTCCCGCCGCACCACCGCACACGTGACGGGCGCGCGCGCACACCGCCCGTCTATCTCCCTCCCTCTCACAAACAGATCCAGCTGCGACCACTCCCCCCTCTCTTTCAGACCCTCCTTCTCCTGCTCGTATAGCGCTCTCGCAGCTTCCCCCTCCTTTAGGATTTCCTTCCAATGCTTTTCTAAATCACGCGCTAATTTAATGTAAGGAGTTTCCTCTATCTTCCACCAGGGTTGGCCTTTTAGCCTCGGAACATTGTATAGGGAGCGCTGAGCGGGCGAAAGGAAGTGGCCGTGAGCTGCGCCTCTTTTATGCACTTCGTGGGCTTCTTCAAACCGCCCTAGTAATAATAAAGTATCTCCCAAATGGTAATAAAATCTAGGTTCAGTGGCGGGGCCCGTGTCTCCCTCGAGCGCCCTCTGTAAGTGGTCTAGGGCTTCCTCGAGCCGGTTGTGCTGGGTTTTGAGTATGAAGCCGTATTGGGCTAGGGCGAGGCGGTCGTTGGGCCAGCGTTTGAGGGTTTCTTTGAGCACTTCTTCGGCTAGGTCGGCCCTGGAACAACGTATACTTTTATATTAATTTGATGTCATTTCAGTTAACTATAAGCTTTGTTAATGAGTGTGTGGGATTATAACCATAGTCCTTTAAATTAATATAGTGGAGAGAGAATGTGTGGCTCCCTGAGAAAAGGTTACGTACAAGAGATTCCAGCGAGAAATAGAGTGATGCTTTCAAGTTAAATATTACGAACAACAAATAAAATATTAATAGATGAAATTATGTGAAGGGTACCTAACATAATCAATAGAAACTATCTCACCTATTGGCCATCAGGAACATAACAGTTAAATTGGTCCTGTGAGAAGGCTCGTCAGGAAACCGGCGAATGAGCAGACGGTACACTGGTTCCGCGTTGAGGTAGGTGCCTAACAAAAAAATACTGTTTAGATTATTTAACTAAGATTAAAAAAAACAATTATAACTAAAAATGTGACAAGCTGCCCCTCTAGGCCTTGAGGCGTCAATAAACAAGAAATGTAGTCTATAATAGAAATTGCTGTCATTTCATTATAATAATAAATCATACATCTTTACCTCTAAATTGTATCCTGTTAATAGTTCTCTCTGCGATTTCAATCAGTTTCTTATTCGACAGTCGTTCGTTCATCTTAAGCAACTCGAGGTATGCTGCTATCGCGCGTCCGAGTAGCACGTTGTCTCGTTTCCTCTCCGCCGCGGCATCCAAGGATTTGGCCACAATCCAACGCGCGCGGGCACTGGTTTTCAGCTGCGCGGCGCTCGCTCGATCCGCCGCAGCCATCAGAGCGCCCTCAATGTTAGTAACACAACACACTTAAGGGGACTAGTGTATTAATTGTTCACACTTAGGACCACCATCAAGAGTTTCCCCTAAATTGTTTTAGTTGTATTTTACTAACAGGAGAAACCCTTATTTTAATATCCACAAGGCTAAGTAATCCATTGTCCGAAATTTTTTAATTTTATATGGCAACACTACTAACACTCAAAATCTATAATCTATGGTTAGGTCCCTGCGCGCGAGCCGGGGGACGCGCGGGGTGCAGGCGCGGTAGGCCCGGGTCGCTCGCAGGGAGCGCGGGAAATGGCACAACGAACAAAGTTTAAATGTAGTTAAAGATGCATTCAGTTAGTCCAGCCAATCCTGGAATTCAATTGAGTTTTTCATAAATATAACTTCAATACATTTATTTCACTTATTAGACTTGAGCCTTTCCAAAATAGGTGACATTTTGTGAAGGTAATTTGACTGAGTTGGTGTATCCTTATTATCACAACATGCAACGAGTAAAAAAGCGTCTTGTAATCGGCCACACTTCATGCGCAAAAACAGTTAGACTATCTACTATTTGAAAGGTATACACCAACTAAAGTTTGAATGTCCCATATATGACTTAATAAAAGGGTTTTTTCAGATGCAAAATATCTTTAAGCGTGTATTGGCTATAACAATTTAACTAAAGCACAGTTCGATAGTCTGTACGGAAAGAGTGAGTGGTGAAATGAGCCTATACATTCTACGACTCTTCTTTCCGCACAGACTGTATATTGAGCTATGAGTCATTATCAACCCTGACAATTGACAGTAATATAAGTACTAAAAACTTTGCAATTTTTCAAACTGATCGTGACATATAATGGTTGCCTATGTCACGCGATAATGATAAGCAGAGTCCGAAATTTTAGCGGCAAAACAAAAGACTGTCGCAATCGTGCTTGAGTTAGAAACATTATTCTGTCGATATCGATACTTGATAAGATAAAAAATCATCTATCGAGTGGTATTACAAAAATACTAACAATAAGTATATTGTATTATCGTTATCGTGCTATAAGGGCGACAACCAATAAGGCCGGCTCTTTTTAGATGCCATATCATCGTTGACAAAGTTATTGACGATTCGTAAACCTTATCGCAACGTTATAAGGTCTACCAAGGGTTAAGTTGTTAGTACCTGGTTGAACTCTCGCTCGGCGTCATCGAGCTGCTGGCGCCAGTAGGCGTCGGCGGGCTCGCCCGGCCACCCGGCCTCTATACTGTTCCCGCCGTCCTCTGAAAAACAACACAACTTCATTCATATGCGTTCCGATCCTCAGGGTGATACCACCTATCCAATATGTTTGGCCACGGTGTATTGCGTCTCACATTTTGCTTAATGAGAGATTGAGACGCAATGATATTGGACAGGTGGAGTACCACCCTTAGCGAAGCTTAGATGGTTATGTTTGAAGCAACGATCTAGGGGTAGTCCATTGAGAGAGTAACCGGTGAGGGATTAGAGATTGAGAAAAGGGCTAATTTTGCATCACTCGCCTAGCGAAGCTATACCAGCATAAACTTTCTCTACCACTTAATACATAAGTAACTTTAGTCAAGCAAAAAACTCATCGATTTAGGTAGGTATCATGAAAATACTCTATCCGAAATTTAAGTTACAGGCCAACCGAATAAAAATAATCTATTAGGATGACAGATGCTATGAAAATATTAGTACTTAAGTTTCGATTGGCGTTTTCTATCAAGGATTGTCACCTTGTCTAGGCCCCCAGGTCGTTCCTGGTGCAACGGTTGCCTATCGCGAACGGTATCGTTGCTACTGAGGACCTTTGCCCTTAAGGGACGCGGGGAGTTTTAGTTTAAGATTAATTTGCGTATGGATTTTGCAATTATTCGCTATTATTTGAATAATAAATAATTTACAAATAACACTATTTGTAAATTCCTCATGTTCTAGAATAGTTTAATTACAAAAGTTGCCCGACAGCGAGACAACACTTAAAAGATCTCCAGCAAAAACGTTTGTCATTATTTAAAAAAATGTAACGTTAAAATTCTATACAAAAATGCACTCACTTCAAGTTAGTCATGCAGTTAGACGGTTAACATAAAAACCATTCTGTTACGGGACAACCAAGACACAACAGCGTTGTCTTTACTGCGTCTCGCCGGTCGCTCGGGCTCCGGCAAGCGGCCATATTTGGCTTCCAGCCGCGTCAGCAGCTCCTCATCGTCCACATCCGATATTTCCTCCTCATCCTCTACTTCCTCCTCGCCCTCCTCGATTTGTTCGTCGTCAATTATTTCGACGTCGTCAGGGACATCTTCCTCAGGCTCTGGGGTTGGTTCCTTTGGAGGTTTGGCCGCAGCGGGGGCAACTTTTTTCTGAACAACTGGTTCTTCCTCGAAGTCTTCCTCGGGTTCCTCTTCGTCGCTGTAAAGTTCCTTATTTTCTTCTTCTTTAATTGCTTGAATCTGTGGATAGTTCATGTTCAAAATCCCTGGTACGAACCAAAATTTGCACTGATTTAAATAAATCGATCGCCTATATTGTGTGACTACAAAATAACACATTTCAATCCCGACGTTTCGAGTATTTTCCAATCCTTTATACGATTATGGTGTAGAATTAGAACAATTCCCATAAATGCTATAAACTTCAAAATTTTTGATGTAATCTTAAAATAACTTACTTTAGAGGTCACAGGTTCCTCTTCCCCTTCTTCCTCACTTTCTTCGAAAGTAGGTGATTTTCTTGTAATAGAAGGTATTGGCCGAGAGCTCTCTTGTGACACCTTTTTAATCGGAACTGCATAAAGAAATTAATAAATACGAGAAATGTACCAATTGTAATTTAGTAAAATAGAAAAATAATTTATTCGTATTTGGCCTACCAGGTTCAGGCGGTTCTTCCGGAATCAGAGTCATACGTCGGTCTACTGAGGGTGTCACTTCTCTAGCACCTTCAGATTGTGGAACATCTGTTATACAAAACTTCGTCTTAGCGAGAGGGGAGTAAGCAAATGCTATGTGTTTACGTGACTAAACTCTTTACGAATTATGCTTCATAATATAGGTACGTGGCAGAATCAAGTGGGTATAATCACATAAGTTACTTAAAACTTATAGCATTTTATAGGTACAAATCTTTAATGGCACCAATGAGAGAATTTAAAAGAGAACCATGAGTATTTACTTCAAATAGTTCAGTTGTCAGCACATACACAAGAGCAGCGAAAGTTAAGTATGCTAAAGTGAATCAAATCGAGATTCAGATATTCAAGCCTACAACAATACAGTGGTAATAAGTTTAATAGCTCCTCTACACGAATGGCCAGCGCCGGCCACTCCAAGGGACGCAGCCATGTGGTAGAATGAGATAGCAATATCACTTGCTCCCTCTAACGCATAAATGCGTCCCTTGGATTGGCCAGCGTTGGCCCATCGTGTAGAGGAGCCATAAAATGTGTACGCACCACTGGAGGCGGTGGCGCGGCGTACAATAGCGTGCGTGGCGACCAGCAGGGCGCCGCCAATGCTCAGCTTCAGCCACACTGCAACAACGCCCCACACTTAGGGTCGGCCGTTTCAAGCTTAACGTACGGTTATGTTACTTTTGACGCTACAGAACAGACCCCATCATTGACGCGGTAAATAGTACCAGTCCGTAGGTATACTTTAGTGTTTCAATAATTTCTTAAATGTTCAAGAGTTTTTTTTTAATATACTTAGTATAGATAAAGCAAAGGATATTGGGCAAAGTGGAGAAGACTGAGCAGGAAAGCGGACCCTGGCGCTAGGCCGGGAAAACGCTAGGTCGAAGAAGATACTTAGTATAGATAACTGAGACAAGTCACCATATTGTTTGCTGATTAATTTTTCAATAAGTACGAGTAAGATACAAACATGAGACATGTTCGACCAAAAGCTTGTCTCGACAAGGGGCGATTGATTTTATTTGCACCGCTACGGTACTTTTCATAATTGAGTAGTATAGTGAGTATGCTAGGTTAATGAGTGAGTTCAATCGATAAGTTGCACCGTGAAATGAGATTAATAGAGGAATTCACTTTTTTAATCTTTTGAGCGACAGATTGGTGGCGGCAACAAAAACGTCAGAGAGAGAAACAGAAAGATCTTGCAATGTCAATGAATTCTAACTAAAGGCATTTTTTTCTACAAAGGGTGTCAATAAATATAACAAATAGAGTAGGCAAATCAATATTAAGCCAATCACAAGCATACACTGACTTAGTGAAATTACAACACCAAGATGCGTTTGATCCGAATACATCCATATTTCTCCTATTTTTTTGTACTATTATTTGCGATACGTTCGGTCTTTAAAACATAGATCTGAACATTCAATCGAACACAGTTACAACAGGTGTAAGACTGAACGAAAATACCCTGGAATTGATGAAGTATTTTAATTACAGCTCCTTGGCACTCTATCAAATATGGCGCTAATGGTGTGGAGTCCAAAGTTTCCGTTATTTGATACCACAGTCCTAATTCTGCTGTTTGAAAAACTTCTCAAGAAATAAATTTGCCGTTTATCGTTTAATCTTATTACCTAGTTTTATATTACTACCCATTAAATCAATAAACATATTGAGATATCGACGCGTAAATTATAATAAATACATAACAATAGTTTTATAATAAGTAGGTAACTTGGAATGCCAGAAATCTTTAAATCTTTTTTTCCATTAAAAACTTAAATAAATACGCACAAGATTTGTACCTGACATGTAGCAATAAATGTGACGTTCCACGGCAAAAGGTACCTTATGGCGGTTGGCGCTTACGCTATTATTAACACCGCTCCAATATTATTGCGGTGCTATGCGGTATGGCGGCTGGCGCTTACGTCACATAGCACCGCAATAATATTGGAGCGGGGTTAATAATAGCGTAAGCGCCAACCGCCATAAGGTACTTTTACCGTGGGACGGCACAAATAATTTGCAGAAATCTAGGTATACAAAAAAATATGTATGGATTTTTAAGCTTTAGGTTTCAAGAGAGAAAGTGTTGATATTTTGTTCGGTCACGCGTCAATTCGAGTGAGTTCTAAGCACAATGTATTAAAACTTGTCGTTTGGTATTAAACTATTTTCTTAATAGTAGTGTAGCCTATGTTAAGTAAATTAAATGATTTTGCAAACAAGCGCAAGGGGCTAAATAAAAGATGAGAATATAATGAACATTTATTTTTCTTTCACGTAAATCTAGTATCATCGGATTATGTACATTCATTAAGTGTAACGTTACAGTTAGTGGTTAGTGGTAGGTAAGCGAAAATAATTCTTATCATGCTCATGGTAATGTGAGGCATTATTGATCATAATAGTTAGGAAATATTAAACGTATTAATAATAAAATCATTTATTAATACGAACATTCGAACAAGCTTTATGATCAGATAGAACGTGCGAGAATTTGAATGAGAGTTTCGTTACATTGCTGACTATACAGGTACTCCCAATTCAATGGATCGATCTAATACAGCAATGGAACGAAACGCGAGTTTTCGCATCGTCTCAATATTAAGGATTTAAAGGCGCGTCCACATAAAGCTAACGAAAACAATATGACAGCCGCACCACACCCGAGTTGAAATTACCAGATATTTCAGCTACGGTATGTCTAATGTCTATGGTCACGGAATAAATTTAGACATTAATTGTCTATGGCACCTGATTTTATATATGAAAAAAAAACAGAAATTCAGCACCGAAACCGGTGACCATAGAGGGGTCACGGATACCTAAATTTGTTTCGACACCATAGATATCCCGGTGCTGATTTTCTAGAAAAAATCAGTTCGTGTGGGGTGCGAGTCGAGTAAAACGTGAACAAAACATAAACAAAATGTAACTCACTATGCGAGGCCTCTGCTTCCTCTTTGCGGAGCTGCTCCTGCCGCTTCTCGTACTCTTCCTCCTCTTCTAGCGTGTCGGTCGGCTTCTCGGATGAGGGCTCATCCTCTACCTGATTCACAAAATTAATTCATTAAGAATGGAGTACTAGATTCTTGCATCAAATAGGCTATTGCGTCGAATTATTTTTACAAGCTTTTTGTAGTAACTTGCTATTTTGGTATACCTACGGTAAAAGTACTGGTAGCTTTGCGATAAGTTCTAACCGCGACTCGTACAAATGATTTTTTCGGAATTTATATACGAAACATCATTTGATTATTACCAGTCGCACTTAGGTGAAAGAAAACATAGTGAGAAATCCGGAATAATCCGAATGAGACCTAGAAACTAGGCCTCTACGTCTCTGATTTGGAAGTCTAAACTGCTCTTGCTTTCAGATATGTAGTAGTAGTTATCACTTTATTGTATATAACACAGGGTTAGGTACATAAACTTTACAGAAATTGAGGTACAACAGAGAGTTATTTCTTACTAGAGTCTTACAATTCTTGGGCTTAAGACTGCCGAACGGACCCTAGGCCCTAAGTGAGTAGTGGTCAAAACACGGAAAAACCTCTAGCAGTATAAAAGATGTACGTATGTAAATTGTTTCTACCGACAAGGCTCGGAGGCCGTTACATTATAATTTAACTAGCGACCCGCCCCGGCTTCGCACGGGTTATACAAAACCTTAACAAATTATCCACCTAAACCTTCATCAAGAATCATTCTATTGATATGTGACACACAAACAGACAGACGCGGGGGGGACTTTGTTTTATTAGGTATAGTTAAGGGAAATAACTCACCAAAAGGCACAATTTTTAGAGGGCGCGGTAATCCATTCCTCGTCGGCCTCTAGATAGTGATTGTCAGATTCGTTGTATCAATCATCTTCCTTGAATTTCACACCTAATCCTACGATTTAAAGGGACGTACCTCATCGAATGGCTTGCCAGAGGGCGCGGTGATACGTTCCACGGGCGGTTCGTCCTCGTCGGCGTCTAGGAAGTCATCATCGGGTTCGTTGTTATCAATTTAATGACGTTGGTACGATTTAAAGGGACGTACCTCATCGAATGGCTTACCAGAGGGCGCGGTGATACGTTCCACCGGCGGTTCGTCATTGTCGGCCTCTAGGAAGTCATCGTCAGGTTCGTTGTTATCAATTTAACGACGTTGTTACGATTTAAAGGGACGTACCTCATCGAATGGCTTGCCAGAGGGCGCGGTGATACGTTCCACGGGCGGTTCGTCATCGTCGGCCTCTAGGAAGTCGTCGTCGGGTTCGTTGGTGTCGTCATCGTCGCCGTTGTCACCGTCGTCACCGTCATCTCCGTCGTCGCCATCGTCGGCGTCATGGCCTGCATCTTCGACCGATCCTGTAATTATTAAGTGCTATTTAATTTAAACAATCTTTATGTTTTTTAGTAAAACGGGATAAATTATTATAAAACTTTAAATTATTTTTCAGTTTAAGGGTTGAGGAATTTTAGGTACATCTATATGTGACTTCCCACGGGTAATGGTACCTTATCCTTATGGCGCTTACGCTATTATTAACGCCGCTCCAATACTATTGCAGTGCTATGCGTCGTAAGCGTCAGCCGCCATAAGGTACCTTTTCCGTAGAACGTCACATATCTTATATTGACTTAATTACAAATGTATAGTTTTAAAATTTTTCGCTATACTTGTCTTGTAGTATAAGACAATACAACTAGTTTGCCAAATTTCATGCTTCTATGTTAACAGAAAGTATCCTATAAATTTTGATTCCCTTGAGAGTGTCGAATCAAATTATTCGTTTTATGCGGCATATTAAACTGCCTTATCTTTTTTTTAAGTTAATTTAGAAGTTTGATTTTTTCACAGCTTCAAGGGACTGTAGAGGTAGACCCGAGTACATGGTTTTAATTTCATCTCAAGGAGCATTCCACGGGCTGTCCCGTACAAACGCATTGTATTTCCTGTGTTGCGACTTTTTTCTCGGCATTTAAAGCAGGCGATAATTTTTCTGTGCATATTTTTGACCATTTGTCATAGAAAAGGAAACTCTTATACCTTTAAATCTTCAGAAACTTCGCGTTTGTACGGGACAACGGTAGACAATTTGATGGAATGCTCCTCAATACCTTCACGCGTTTCGGAGATAAAGGGTCTTGACACTCTTGACAGACAGACAGACAGACGGACAACACAATCATCCTATAAGGGTTCCGTTTTTTGAGGTACGGAGCCCCAAAAATTCTTAGCGACCATTAAAAAATAAACGAAAATATTTAGGCATTGCATGGAAATATACCTACCTATTGGATGTGGTCGAAAGAGTCAAGTACATATTTTTTGTGTAACCAAAAAACTATATGCATATTTAGACATAATATATATCCCCCCCTCCTTCCTTCCTTGCCGTATCCAGCAATGGCGACTCCATCAACAATTCTTATCCGGATTATGAAATGCCCTAAAAATAATATTTATACCTTGGTCCTTATCATCATCATCGTCGTCATCTTCCTCAGGCAAGGCGGGCAGCTCGACGTCGATGGGCTCCTCGTCCTCGGGGGCTTCTTTCTCAATTTTCTCCACTTCCAGTGACGCGTCTTCCTCTTCTTCCTCGTGTTCTTCTTCATCCTAAAAGTTATTACGACACTTAATAATAAGAATTACATATTCTGAAATAAGTCTCTGTATTTTAATAGGTGTAATAAACAAGACAAAAAAGCCTAATTGACAAATCTTGGTGTTTCATTAGTTTATAAAAAAAGGATTACGAGTATGTATGTATGTTTAAAATGTCATTAATATACATTTTGTAATAAAGTTAACGGGTTTCGTTTTTGCCAGTTTCGCAAGAGACCATAAAACATCAATAATTATTATTGGACTTAGGCTGATACATTTACAGATGAATTTGAATTAATTTACAATAAAAATTTTGAGGCCATAATAAATGGTACATTCGTTTAATAAAAAAAGTGTTATCATACTATAAAAACACATAAGCCAAACAAATTTAGCCTTGTACACTCTTAATAAAATGTAAAACCTAAAAAATAAAGAGGTATAAAATCATTAAAAAAGAAGCAGAAGTAAATAAAATGAAAAATAAAAATTAACAAAAGAAGCAGTGCCAAGAAAGTTAATTTTTTAATTTCTATAGGCAATATAATTTAGAACACTATCACAAAACATGTAACAGTTTTGTTACAAGTATTTGAAATTATTGTTTTAGAAAAAGCATTGAGTTAGAAAAACCATTAGTGCCAATCGAAAAACGTTACAGATCTCAAACTACAATTTCCACTCGCAAATAATTTTGCACCTCATTTTCTTGTTCATTGCTATCTCCGTTATCAAGATTATCTTCCTGGTTGTCGTCATCATCATCCTGTTCAATACTCTGATTATTTTCTTCATCACCATCGTCATTTGTATCATAATTTTGTTCCAATTCGTTGCTAAATTGTTCATCTTCATCATTATCTTCGTCATTTTTTAAATCATCATCATCATTATCCAGTTCATCTTCGTTATTCTCTCCATCTTCGTCATCAGGTTCGGTCGCGTCTTCTTGATAATAATTCCTATATGGGAGATCTTCTTCCTGTTGTTTATGATTAATTTAGTTTATTTTAATATTAGTTTTATAATTAATTTTCAGATAACCTATTTAGGACACACTATGATTTCTTTAAAAAATCAGTTTTAGAAAAATGCTTAATTTTCTACTTTTAACAAGATTCAAGATTAGACCATTAAGTTACATTCAAATCATCAATGACTTAATCACCTCATTGTCAGCTTCTAAATCCTGTTCTGCACTGTCGTTCCCTTCTTGTTCTTCATCATCTTCTTGAGTTCCTTCATCATCATCATCATCTTGAGGTCCATCATCATGTTCATCATCATCTTCTTGAGTTCCTTCATCATCATCATCATCTTGTTCATCGTCATCTTCATGTTCTTCATCGTCATCATGTTCTTCATCATCATCGTCATCATGATCTTCGTTGTCTGCTTCTTCACTATTCTCTCCTTCCTCATCATGGTCATCGTCATGATCATCCTAATTGAATTTTTTGTACACAACATATCACAATACTATAAAACCTCAATTGAATTAGGCTGTCTGTTTGCTTTCGTTTCATTACTTCCTTTTTTGTTTGCATTTGTGTATGTTGATGATAATATACATATATATAGTGTATATGTACTTATGTATGTATATGGATTATTTATTGGCAATGTAAATAGTAAAATTAAATTTGAATAACCAGCTTAAAAAACTGAATCATATATGAATGCAAATCAATTTATATTAAAATTACATTAAATAAAGCTTCACAAATTGACCGAAATAATGAACCCTTTACAAAATTACTTTGTTCAATTTGATCATATGATTTAACTGCTAAGTTCATACTGATTACAATACTTACATGATGCTTTAGCTCCAGCGTGTGCTCATCATGGTGGTCATCGTCTGGGGCATCTTCTAGCCAACCTTCTAGCACACCGGAGTATTGGGATTGTACAGCATTAGCTTCCACTAAATGAAATAAAGTATTACTTTATTAACATACTAAGTTTACGTAACTATTAGTCTATTATTAATAAACAAAAATTAAGAAAGTGACATAGTATTATATCCAAGCTAGAGTTAATTTTGTAACTTTTTTTTTAGTAAACAAAGTGTGCACCTTTTTTGACCTTCATGGAGTGATGTGAGTAACTATTAAGGAAGCTACAACAGTAATAAATAGTTTTATTATATGATATTGATGACGAATAATTATAAATCGTTAAGAATTAATAATCAACATGTAATTTTTTTTATAAAATAAAACGTAAATGGAATCAATAATGTACTGGTAAAGAGTACTAACAAGATTGAAAGCTCTTCATGTAGAATCTTTAAAAAATGCAATCAAACAAAATAAGACAGTAATCATGTTACTTACACTCAGACAGGCCACGGTTTTCCAGTATAATTAGTCCAATGAGCCCAATCAGTACAAAGAGGAGAGAGAAGAATATAATTTTGGCACACCAGTGGCCCCCGGTGCCGTGGTCGTGCTGCGAGTGCATAAACACATCCCCCTCGCCAAGCGCCGCCGCCGTCCCGCGCGGCTCTTCTACTCCCAAATCATCTTTAATACAAATAAAACACCTATTAAATAGAATATGCCAATATAGCACGAATAAGTTTTAAATATCTTAACCTCACCTTTTTTCCTCTTCTTATCCTTACGCTTCCTTGGTTGTACGTCGCCTGACATGGTTCAGTTTAATCTGGCGCTCAGCAGGCGACAGAATCTCTCTTATTGTTTCATAACCCTGAGTAAACAAAGAACACTTATACATACAAATAAATTTAGGCCACGAGTCGTATGACACTACCAAATGCGCAATTTTCTTAAATAAAGATAATATGCGCACGTAGAAAATGTTAAAATAACCTACATACATGTGAGTACCACTGCTGCTTTCTTGAATTTATTTTAGAATTTAACCTAAAAATAACCGGCGGAGACAGCTGAATATGCCGCGGGTAGGATGCAGGGACAGGGGGGCGGGGCGGACTACTGACATTTGTTGACGGCTGACGCATCGTTCAGAAACAATAATTTCTTTTTCATTTTCTACAGTAAATACACTAATTTCATTCAGTATATTAATGCTCGTGGAAGACTGATTTTTCTCAATAAATCAATTTGATTACCTACAACTGATGATATTAAGACAAGATTTGGAGGTATAGATATCTAAATACCGAGAAATATTCTAAAATAGAAACAATGGTCAGAAGTGGTTTCTGACCTGTCTTGGAATGACATTTCAACTTCAATCATTTCATTAACGCTTGATTAGATTAGTGTCGGTAAAAATCTTACTTAAGTGTTTATTTAAGTAGTAATTTCTATGCAAAATGAGTGAAGTTACAGTTTTATACGAAGGATATTCCAAAATGACCGGCAAAGATCAAATGACAGCCAACTGTAGCTGCACTTTAATCACAGGCCCACACAATGTTATTGTTGATACCATGACCGCTTGGGACACTCAGAAAATTACTACTGGTTATTTAATTATTTCATGCTTGTTAATTAGAATACCCGTTAGTACCATTCCTAAACATATAAATAATATTACTCTTTTGTATATTTTACTACATAGTCAGTGAATAGAGAAAGATTATTGCTATTAATTAATTTTAAAGAAACATACTCAAACCTTACGTCTCTTGTTTTCCTTAGCCCTGCAGAAACACAATGTGTCCCCGGATGATATAAACTATGTAGTGAGCACACATGGTCACTCGGATCACATAGGAAATAACAATTTGTTCCTGAATGCAAAACACATAGTTGGCTTCAGTGTGTCTTTCAGAGAACAGTACTACATGCATCCATTTGATAAAGGTAATTTATTTATTTTCCTATAATTAATTTGATTTTCACCGTGAATATTGTAGTTTATAGAGTGAATTTCCATGTTTAGTAATAAGCTTTAATAATGCTATTGAAACTGTTTAAAATTACTGTGATATTTTTCAGGGGTAGAGTATACTATAAATGATAGTGTTAAAGTTGTTCCAACCCCTGGGCATACATTGTCATGTGTCACAGTGCTTGTCACAACTGCAGAGGGAAGAGTTATAGCAATGTGTGGTATGTAAATAATATTTTATCTTTTTGTCTTCACATGTACTTAAATACTATTTATGACACACAGAATGTACATCTCCGGCCAATTGGTTGTTGCCCCTGTCTCTGCTTTTTTCTTCAGAATGTACAGGAATTTTTATACTTACCATAGAATGAAAATTAATAGAGTTAAACTCATTGATATATATCTAAGGACGGGTCTTACAGTTTGACGACCGGTCTGGCCTAGTGGGTAGTGACCCTGCCTATGAAGCCGATGGTCCCGGGTTCGAATCCTGGTAAGGGCATTTATTTGTATGATGATACAGATATTTGTACCTGAGTCATGGTTGTTTTCTATGTATTTATATATTGTTGTCTGAGTAACAACAACACAAGCTTTCTTGAGCTTACCGTGGGGCTCAGTCAATTTGTGTAAAAATGTCCTGTAATATTGAACTCAGCCTCCTTGCGGATCATACGTGGTCCAAAAGGAGCCGGTCACAAGCCCGGGTAAATGAGGAGTGCACTGGTCGTGTTGTCGTCTTGGGGGAAACCCCATCATGGCAACACGCCCCAAAACCCCCAGGGTCAAGGTGGGAGGACGTGCCGAGGGCCCTCACAGCCGGCTGTGGGCAGCGGGGGGTTGGTGCTGATTGGGCTCGCAAGCGGAAGAGGGGAGGGGGAGCAGGGCCTGTGATGTGTCTAGTGGAAGGGGAGGGGCAGTTGTCGAGGAACCCCGGGGTGTCGCGGAGAGATGCCCTTGGGGTGAACCGCTTCTGCTCTAAACCGGAAGCTGGAGTGGTGGGAAACATGTGCACAAGTGTTCGCCCCGGGAGGTCATGAGCGACTTCCTTGGGGTAAACCAACGTGCACATTCCCATCACAATGAAGCAACACAGGAGCTGCTCTTTCATGCTTGCGAGCTCACTCAGCATAATCGCTGTCGCTAACGACTATGCGTAGGGGAGTGGCGTCACTGCGTAGGAGTAAATGTTGCTGGGTATAGGCAAGGGAGCACTGCCGACCACCCTAATTTTAGTTCTTCCCACAAACTTAAATATTGCATGGATAAAGATTTAAAAAAACAAAAACGCAAAAACAACACCGCGCAAGCGGAGAAGAGACCCGTAAGGGTAGAAGTGCGTGAGGGCGGGAAACCAGCTGAGGGACCCCCGACCGTCTCGAAAGAGCGGGAGGGCGGGAAGCCAGCTGATAGACCCCCGATCGTTGAAGAAGGTGGGACTCTGAGCTCCGACGAGGAGAGTGGAGGAACACAGAGAGAAGTAAGGCAGGGCACTCCAGATGTCTTACAACTGGGGGGCCTGACTTTGAACGAAGAGGATGCACTGCTCAAATCACCATCGAAGGGGGAAACCACTAGGGAGGCCACACCGATGGAGCATGAGCAGTTCCACAAGTACGAGTCGAAGGCTCAGAAAAAGAAAGCCAAGCTGCTTAGGAGGAGGGCTGCGACTGCTGGGGAAGGGAGTGGCATTCCCGAGGTATTTACCAAAGGGGAGGCCAAGTCCGGCCCGAGCAGACGCGGCTTAAAGATAAAACGCCAGAGTACTGATGAGGGTCGCTCGGAGCGTCCTCCAGCGAAACGCCCGAACCAAGGCAAGGCGGCCGCGGAGGGACCACGGAACGTCGCTAAGGCGAATCGGGGTCTCGCTGTGGCTGTGTGCCGAGAGGACGGAGTTTCGGTGGATGAGGCTCTGGCGAGACTCATCAGAAAGAGGCTTACGCAGCTGATTGAGGTGGTCGTCCTGAAGGTAGTCAGGGGGGAGCCTGGCTTAGTAGCGCCAGGATTCGCTACGTCGGGGTTGGTGTCGGAAGGATTCTTCCTTGTGACACCAAAAACGACGGAGTCGAGGGAATGGCTGCTAAGTCAGGACTTCGGAGAGTTGGATGGCCACAAAATCATCGTGCGCAAGCTGGAGCAGACCAGGGTGCAGGTTTGGGTTCCGGGCGACACGGACACTGAGTACGTAAAGGAGTTCCTTTACGCTCAGAATCCCGATCGACCGGAACTCAAAATTCTGCACTGGAAGGCAGTAGGTAGGGAGGCTCTAGAGCTAGGAACCCGACTGACCTTTATGGTTCCAGACGGAGTCGAGGAGAGCTGGGGGCAAGAGAAGACCAAGATTCTGGACTTCTCGGCCACCAGCGTACGAGTCCGGATTCTGAGGGCGAATCCAAATCCACAACCCTCAGAATCCAAACAAGAGGGACCAGTAGAAGCACCCGAGCTGAAGCAGGAGAGTGCTGAACCCGTCGATGTCCATACGGGAGGAGAGGGGAGTATGGATGTCGCCGGCAGTGAACTCTTCGAGTAGCAGCTCGGGGACAACAACACTACACACGAGATGAAAAGAAAGGGAGACACACAGGGAACACTACACAAACACACACACACCAACACACACACGAACATATGCCAAGTAAACCTCCAACATTGTAAGGATGCGATGTCCGAGCTGGGACAATATGTTAGGAGGGCCGAAGTTGACATAGCACTGCTGCAAGAACCTTATGCATGGAAAAATCGGGTGGCAGGCCTGGGACATCTGGGGGGAGCTCTCTACTACGAAGGGAATGGTGAGCTGCCTCCTAGAGCATGCATTTATGTGAGCAACAAAATAAGAAACATGGGTTGTGTCATGACCTTATGTTACAGAGACCTTGTTGTGGTGGAGACTTACTTCATGAAAGAAGATGGCAAGAGATACAAGGTGGCGCTAGCGTCCTGCTATCTGCCGGGCGATGGAGTGGCACCCACGAAGGAGCTAGAAGAAACGGTACTGTGGTACAGAGGTAAGGGGATTCCACTGATTGTTGGATGCGATGCTAACGCACACCACGAGGTGTGGGGTAGCACCGACACCAATGAAAGGGGCGAATCATTGATAGAATTCATAATTAGCAATGACCTAGAAATTATGAACATAGGTAATACACCAACGTTTGTAACGAGGGCCAGGAAAGAAGTGCTTGACATTACCATGGCAACGAAAGAGGTGAGCGACAAGGTAAAGGGCTGGAGGGTGGATGTGGAGGACAGCATGTCTGACCACCGCAGATTACTCTACAGCATCGATAGTCGCGTAGAGAAGATGAAGGTAAGAAATCCACGTAAAACCGACTGGACGAAGTACGAAGAGGAGCTAAGGGAATTGGCTGTCTCGGGAGTCAGGTATGAGAATGTGAATGACCTAGAAAATGGGGCTCGCAGACTGAAAGAGATCATATTAGGAGCATACCACAAGGCCTGCCCGGAGAAGCTGCTACAAACAGGCAAAGGGCAGCCATGGTGGAACAGAGAACTACAAAAGGTAAGGAAGAAAGTGCGAAGGGCAATGAGAGTGGCGACAAAGAGGGACGACTCTCAGAGCTGGGACACATACAGAGAGGTCAGGAATAAGTACACCAGACTAAGAGAGAAAGCTAGACTAGAGGGCTGGAGGAGGTTCACGGGAGATTTAAACAGCTATTCAGAGGGGGCACGAGTAGTGAAACTGCTGGCAGGGGATCGATCGTGCCAACTGGGTAGTCTGAGAGTAAATGGAGACTTAGTTACGGAACCAGAGGAGATATTAAGCGTCATGCTGAAATCACACTTTCCGGACTGCAAAGAGATGACAGAAATGGAGGAGCAGGAAGGTCAGGAGGAGTCAGACTGGGCAGCGGCATTGGAGGTGGTGGAGGAGGAGAGGGTAGAATGGGCGATCTGCTCCTTTGCGCCCTTCAAGGCTGCGGGCCCTGACGGAGTCCTGCCGGCACTACTGCAGAAAGGATATAGATACATAAAAGAGGACTTAGTGGAATTATACAGGGCAAGTATTGCACTAAAATACATTCCAAGGGTGTGGAGAGAGGTGAGGGCGGTTTTCCTGCCGAAACCGGGTAAGAAATCATACCAAGAAGCGAAGTCATTCAGAAGCATAAGTCTGTCGTCGTTCGTACTAAAGACTTTAGAGAAAGTGATAGACAAACATATAAGAGAAAATGTGGAAAGCAGTGGAGACCCGCTACATGGGAATCAACATGCTTACATGGCAGGAAAGTCAACGGAGACAGCCCTACACAACCTAACTTTAAGGGTGGAAAGGGCACTAGAAACGAAACAGTACGCACTAGGCTGCTTCTTCGACGTTGAGGGGGCTTTTGACAAAGCAACCTTCGAGGCCGTAGAAGAAAGTCTGAAGAGAGAGGGCATCCGACCGACAATAGCGCAATGGATAGGGAGAATGCTAAAAGGTAGATCCATTACGGCGGAGCTGGGAGGAGTAACAAAGACGATTAGTCCGAGAAGAGGGTTCCCACAAAGGGGATGCCTGTCCCCCCTGATGTGGTGCCTACTTCTGGACTCAATGGTAAAAGAGCTCAACAGAGGAGGCATGTACATGCAGGCTTACTCTGATGATGGAGTGCTGCTAGTGAGAGGAATGGTTCCCACCGTGATAAGAGATATAATGATAAGAGGTCTCAGACAGGTACTGAGGTGGTGTAGAGAGAGAGGGTTGGATCTCAACCCATCGAAAACGAAACTAGTGATATTCACTAATAGAAGAATAAAGGAGATGAAACCCATAAAGATACAAGGAATAGAACTAGACATGGTGGAGGAGTTGAAATATCTGGGCGTTACTTTAGACAGTAAACTCAGGTACAAAACTCACATCAAGGAGCAGACGGCTAAAGCTATAAGAACACTGTTCCAATGCAAAAGGGCAGTAGGAAAGAACTGGGGACTGAAGCCAGGAATGATCCACTGGATCTACAAGGCGATAATACTACCCAGGGTGCTATATGGAGCAGTGACATGGTGGCATAGAGCACATATTAAAGAAAACCAAAGAGAGCTAACCAAAGTCCAGAGATTAGCGTGCCTCATGATGACGGGGGCTATGAGAACAACCCCGACACATGCAATGGAGGTAATGCTAGGCTTGAAGCCACTCTGGATTGAGGTGGAGAAAAGAGCCACGGAACAGTGGTATAGAATGAAAGCATGCAAGGAATGGAGAGGAAGCTGCGTGGACAAGAGACACGCGCTAATACAAAGAGAGGCACTATCAAAACTTGAAATGTTGATGGCTAATAACGACCTTATAAAGAGGCAGGAGATTTTTGACAAGAAATATAGAATACACATAGGAGAAAGAGACAACTGGAAGGTGGAAGTCGGACACCCGACGACCATCTGCTTTACGGATGGCTCAAGAAGAAGCTCGACGAAACTAGCAGGAGCGGGCATAGTGATTCCCAAACTGGGAGAGAAAGTATCAGTACCACTAGGTAGATATGCAAGCGTGTTCCAAGCCGAGGTATGTGCTATAACACGCTGCGCAAGCATAATCAAAAAGAGCGCAAAACAAGAGGGAGCTGTTGTAATATACACAGACAGCCAGGCAGCACTAAAGGCACTAAAGAAAATATCAGTTACCTCCTCGCTCGTGAGAGAATGCCGAGAGGAGCTCAACTTGATAGGCAAGCAAAGAAGTGTCACGGTGGCATGGGTACCAGGACACCAGGGAGTAACGGGAAACGAGAAAGCAGACGAGCTGGCGAGGATAGGGGCGGAGACGGAATACATAGGTCCGGAACCGGCTCTGCCTATGTCAGCTGATGTCACGAAGGGAGTCATAGAGAAGGTAAAAGAGATGGAAGCACAGAGAGAATGGGAAGAAGAGACTGGATGCAGACAGTCGAAGATGATGATCAAAGGTATAGACCACAGGAGAACCAGGTATCTTTTGAAACTAGGTAAGAGCAGTCTGAGACTACTGACAGGTATCATTACAGGTCACAATACTCTCAACAGACACCTTAAGATAATGGAAATTAGCAGAGATGCCTCCTGTCCACATTGTGGTAAGGAGGAGACCAGCGTACACTTACTAGCAGAATGTACTATGTACGCGGCACCGCGATATAATACATTCGGTAGAGACACACTAGAAGAAAACGAACTAAAGGACGTCGAACTCAAAGATGTCCTTCTGTTCTGCAGGAAAACAAGAAGATTTGAGGAGAATAGTGTGGGAATGCCGCCGGGACAGTAACCTGCAGCTCCAACTCCAGGGAACCGGGCTAAATGAACGCGACAAGCGATCGATAGCCCGCCTGCTTCCGGCCGGGCGTCCCTACACTACATCTACATCTACATCTACCTGTAATATTTATTTATTATTTATCATTTACAGGACGGTCACTAAAAATGGTACTAGTTCAGCGGTGTCACTCACAAATTCGAGCCAATTGTGCTGTCTAACGCAACTAGTTGCGACTAATCGCGCACATAATGTGAGCTCATCAAGCAATCTCGTTGTAGCAGTGGCACACCACTGTACTGGCCCCATTCTTTTTGCCCGTGAGGCCAGTCCTTAGATTTACGTATAAAAAAAAAGGTTAAACTAATTGACATTTTAGGTGACCTGTTTGAAAATTATGAAGACATAGATAATCCAAATGTTTGGCTGGAAGCTGGCAGCGATGATCCTGTGCAGCAAATGAAGAACAGGCTCAAAGTTGTTGAGGTTGCAAATTGGATAATTCCAGGACATGGGGCAAAGTTTCATGTCACTGAGCAAATTAGGAACTCTTTGCGGAAACAGGCAGGTAATGCACCAGTGTAGTTAGTCTTACGCTTTCAGTCAGTCTCGGTACAAATTTATTGACTGAAGTAGCATGACAAATACGAACGTTTCTGGGAAAATATGATGAAAAACAATTATGCACTACATCTGTATATACATAACATAAGTTTTTTAGTTTATGTTGTAACCAATATTTGGAGAGTTTATGGCAAGGGTAGAAACCCCTCACATTCTAAGACATTTGTAGTATTGTAAATAAACAAATTTGAAAAAAAAAAATCACGACAATAAATAAAACGAACCAATCTCAAGTCACATTTTATTACACCTATAAATATGTTAAAGGAGTGAAATACCTTTATACCCTTTAGCTGACATATAATGCATTAAGGTTCATTTTATACTGTCACAAATATGTGACAGTGATAGGGTTAATTTCACATAACTTAATATGACAAAGAAACAATGGGGTCAAAAACTGACAATAGCTCATTACAAAGAGCGCGTGGTATGTGCATATACTACCTTCTTAAATCCATACACAAGAAATTTGTTTTTAAATTTGTATCCTTACATTTGAACCCAAGGAAGCTGTTAGATAGGTCCTATTCAATAACAGCACAATTCGTGTTGAGCTTTGCATGTTCGACCTCATTTGGTGGGTGTAACACTGGATAACCGGCACCGGGGAACATAATAAATAATAATAATTTGCCAATTTACCAAGTTGCAAAAACTGCACTTGCTGTCAATATGTGACACAAAATGAAGAGAGTTGATTATACCAGGGCTCTCCAAACCCCGGACCGCGAAGCGTTCCAATCCGGCCCGCCGACAGCGGTCCAATGTGGCCCGCGGGAGCTAGGCTCCAGGTGTTCAGCCCTAACAGCAGCAACCAGATACAATCTCCCCCCTCGCTTCGCGCCGACTGGCCTGCGCGAATATTCCGAGGCGCAATATGGCCCTCAGGTATAAAAGTTTGGAAACCCCTGGTTTATACGATTGTTTGTGCAACTGGGTAAAGTAGCATTTGCATAATAATATGACATTCATAATTTACAGACAGCTTTAAATGCCTTAATTACGAGAAAGTATTTTTTAATACCTAATAACCGAAATGCACACTAGCAAGCAACCATTGGGAAGCAAAACACAATAAGTATTTAAAGTGTATATAAAGAATAAATTATATATTTAAAAATGGTTTTTCAAACCTTAACGAGAAGTTTATAAAGTATAAATTATTTACATCATAGTTACGTGAATCGCTAGGAGAATCGAAAAATACAGGAAATAGTTACATTAATGGTCAAAAACTATGTCCTTAAACCAATAACAAAAATAAAGTATTTATTTTAAGGATCATAAATACGTAGTACCTACACACATCTTAGTCTAAAAATAAACCTGTATTCATTAGATCTGTTTTGTCTTAAGGTCAAGGAAACAAGTCACTCAAACCAAATATCCGGATCAGACAAGATTTTATCGTTATATAGAGGTGTACAAAAAAAAAAACTTTGCAGTAAATTTAAAATATTAGTCATACATGAGTTGATAAATCTATTCTTCTATAGCACGGTCACTACTCTTTTGTGTACAATACTCGTGAAGGGCTTACAGCTGATCTGCCCGTGTAACTACATGAAGTAAGAACACCCAACTCCTGGTATTACCTGGGACCTCTGATAGCTTGTGTGATCCGGACAAATTATTGTATGGTTTATTCCATAACGCCCAGTTTTATGGACCAAAGAATCACATCAGTCACTGGACAATAAATACATGCTAATAAACTAGGAAATAGTGCCAGAAGGAACGACTAACATTACGAGATACTGGCGATATATAGGTAATTAAAATTTTAACTAACTATAAAATTGCACCCTGCAAGAAAATTCTACGTATCTAACGGAAACGGCACAGCAGGTGGCTAGCGAAAGCAAGGTCGATAATCAAACATAGCAGAGAGGTTCATTTTTGCATTGATTTCTAGCAATCGTTTGATACTCATTTTTCAATACATGGCTTCAGTTCTGTTATGCTTATCGAAATTGTATAAATTTAGAATAGAAAACTACAATTTACACTTAGCAAACTTAAGCAGTTTGATACATATTTTGGTTTATACATGCAAAATTTTTCGAATAGTAAAATTTATCTTAACTTGAAAGTGATATCACATTAATTACACTTGTGGCACTCATTTACATTCTTGTACATAATCAACCTGCTCAGATGTTGCTCCCAGTGATACCTTCTACCGAGATCCGAGTGTCGACGAGTCCGGGCCACATTTGCTGCGTGCAATAATTAAACATTTTTTTCCTATTAACTTAAATTCTATTTAATCTAGACCATTTTATATCACAGCCGAAGGTCACTAACGAACGCAACAAAGCTTAGACATGCCCAAATCCGATCCGAACATTAATTGATAGCTGCAACCAAAAGGAAATCAAACTTACATAACATATTCATTGCTTATTCATAGATGTACATAAATATATTGATAAAACATAAAAGAAGGCTGATTTAAATGCCACAAACTTAAGTATCCGTTTGTGGTGTAGAAAAAACAAATAAATATTGATGTAAATAGTAGGTATTAATGTCATTCTTTTACCTGGGGATCAATACTGGTGGGTACAGGTTGCGGTTCATCAATACACAGGTCGGAGTCGGAGTCAGCCCGACGCAAGGAACTGTCCTGTAAAGTATTGGAGTAAAATGTAGCATTATTAGTATCAGCATCATTTATTTGTTCAACCACCTGGTTACATGCGAAATAAACTGAATTAATGTTATGCCCATAATTATTTTATAACCGGTAAAGAAACCATTCACTATGTATTATATATACTCGTACTAATACAATATTATGGAATCTAATACATTAAATTGTTCTTTAAGTCAGAGATATTCGTTTATTTCGTCATGACCAAATACCTATATATATCTGCATCTACGTATGTTTTTAAATATGTTTCGAATCAATCAAATCTCGTTACTGTTGCGTTGCGTTAATCTTAGGGTAAAATTCTCATAAAAGATGGCTTAGTGACATTGGAACAGAAAAACCTCATTCATTCATATCAAAGAAGCATAAAAAAATTCATGTTCAAACAATTGTAGGCGAGGGTGGCAGTAAAAGACATCCTAGGGGTTAAATTGCTAAAAACACAAAAGGTCAAACGGCTCAAATCGAATGCGTGCGTGTAATTATTTTAGTTCACGTTCACAAGATTTCATAATGATTCACAAGTGATCATGAGTGGGCAATCTCGCCAGACGTATCACAGAACGAGCGAGAAGACACTTCACATTCTCAATATTCCATATTCTGATTAGTGTTATTACCCGCTATATTACCGATTACAAACAAGAGCATTGAAAAGGGCTCACTTTGTATACATCAAATATTTCAATCTTTGTTTTCAGATACTTATAGTTATAAAATACTACCTACTTTGTTAAAAAAAAATATTAAATTGTAGGTAATGTAAAATCATTCATATTTATTGACATTGTAAATAAATCAAATTCAACTTCACATGGGTAAATAATGTGAAAAGGAGTTTGTGTCACTTGGTAGCGATGGAATAAAAACTTTAGTTTACGCTAGAATCCCTCACTATGCTCTACTTTGGATTCCTTTGTTCCGTTTTGTTTTGGGTTAAGGAAATACTTTATTTTGCTTCCTCGTGGCACAGTCTACTATGAGTACTCTCGTTCGTTTCTGATATGTATGACGAAAGTTGAGCTAATAATGGGCACTAAGTACCTGGTTTCGAGCCAAACCAGAATCCTCTTCGGGTACAATAAATTTGTAATTGTACAGACACTGCAATTAAAAAGAAATGTTCTACACAACTGGGTCAGCACACAACATTACTTCATATAGAAATCTAAATAATTACGGGAAGTTTGAGTAAAACTAAAATGACATTTATTGGGCCAATTTGGGTGAATGACATCGACTTCTTACTTCGGGATTATAATCTGATTTTGTGGATGATGTTTGACTTTGGCCATCGTGAGGCCAATGCAGTTAAGAGGATAGTTGACGACCGCTGCTCCATACAAACGTAGCTCCCATTTTCCTCCCTATCGGTGCGTGGTGGTGTGTCCATACGCTCATGGACGTTGGTACAATATGAGCGCACGTGTATGAGCAATTGAGCAGTCGTGAATGATACGTAGAGAGCCCTATAGACCCATGAGTACGCAGGGGGTACTTACTGGTGTGTAGTGGTGAGCCAACGCGCCACAGGGCTCATGAATATTACTAGTCAACGGCGAGCGAGCGTGGGTCAGGAGCGGTTTGAGTAGCCATTGGTCCGCCGCGTCCCACTAATCGACAGATATGTATATTACTTACCCCCTGCGTGTACTGGTGTGTGGTGGTGAGCCAACGCGCCACAGGGCTCATGAACGTCGGTAATGTCTCAGTCAGCGGCGGGCGAGCCTGGGTCAGGAGCGGTTTGAGTAGCCATTGGTCCGCCGCGTCCCACTAATCGACAGATATGTATAATACTTACCCCCTGCGTGTACTGGTGTGTGGTGGTGAGCCAACGCGCCACAGGGCTCATGAACGTCGGTAATGTCTCAGTCAGCGGCGGGCGAGCGTGGGTCAGGAGCGGTTTGAGCAGTCGTGAGTCCACCGCGCCCCACAGCTTCGCTAGACGCGCCTTTTCGCTGCCACCGTCGGCGCGAGACGTCTCCTGATCCACATATAATACGTTAAGTAATGATGATAGAAGCGGACATTAACTTTAAACGCCATTAAACATATTCGAAAACTATACAAGCTTACATCATTGCTATATACAAGTGAGCGATTAAAATCTTGAAATCATGACCATGCTTTGTGCGATGCTCATATGACGTCGTGGCGCCCTTGAGCGTCATTTAGGCGTCTTTGGCGTCGAAATGACTAAGGTCCGAACAGTTTTTTTGCATTGTCTTGGAGTTCCACAAGGTTCTCGCTGTCACTCCCTTGGTCCAACACTATTGAAATGACTGCAATATGTTGCAGTATATCGGGTCAATAAAGACAAAAATAAACTTTTGGGATATAAAATATAGAGATTGCAGAAACGAAATGCGTTGCATTGCATTCAACATCTAAACAAGACAGTATATTAAAAAGGTACCTCATCAGTGATCATTCCATCCACCTTTAAAACCGAGTGCAAGTTGTACGATTGTAAATAGGTATAAAAGTAAAATTGTATTGATAGATTAGGCCAAGCAATAAGAAGTTATAGAGGGAAATGCTAGGAACACAATTTTTGACTACGTAACTTTGTTTGGACTAGTTAGGAGGTGAACATATCAAAAGTCCCCGGCCGTAGCCCCGGTGCTGGGGGGTAGAGGGGGGAAAGAAGGTCTCATTTTTCGGTTTTTCACTTATATCTTGGAAACTTTGCGTCTTAGCGACATGACTACTAAGACAAACCAAAAGCTGATAAAATTTGTTACAAGTTTTATTCAGTCAAGTTTTTCGATATCTTGAATAGTTTTTTGAGATATCCGCCCTTGAAAGTTTATTTAGGGCTTTCAATTTTATCTTGATATCTACATTAGTGACGCTGCTAGACCGTGTTTGGTATCATTTTCGTATAAATCGGGAGTGCTGAATTCAGTTTTGGTATCACATTGACACCATTCCTAAGAAAAAACATATAAACTTTAAACAAATACCTTTTTTTTTAAATTCCTCTTCACGCTTAAACCGCTCAACCGATTTAATTGAAATTTGGTATACAGATATTTCGAGTCCCAAGACAGGACATAAGATACTTTTTATCTCAATAATCATCCTTTAAAGTTGTGAAATGGAGTATGGGGGGAATTCAACTTCGTCGACGAAACTGAATTCCTGAGGTTAATACTGCTCAAGGTAAGGTTTGAAATCATGTTTGGTATCATTTTCATCTAAATCACAGATGTATTCCGTCCTAAATTTCATCTAAACCGGTTCAGCGGTTATTGACTCCCCATACAAACTTCCACCCCACTTTTCACACCCTCAAAAGATGCTTTTGGTTATTAAAACTATCCTATGTTCTGTGTCGAGACTGAAACTATTTCTATACCAAATTTCAACGAAATTGGTTCAGCAGTTTAAGCGTGAAGAGGGATTTAAAAAAATATATTTTTTTAAATTTTGGTTTTACTTCGGAATAGTGTCAATGTGATACCATAAATGAATTCAGCACCCCCGATTTATACGAAAATGATACCAAACATGGCCTAACAGCTTCACTGACGTAGATATCAAGATAAAATTAAAATCCCTAAATAAACTTTCAAGAGCGGGTATCTCAAAAACTATTCATGATATCGAAAAACTTGACTGGATAAAACTTGTAACTAATTTTATCAGCTTTCGGTTTGTCTTAGTAGTTATGTCGCTAAGACGCAAAGTTTCCAAGATATCAATGAAAAACCGAAAAGTTCGACCTTCTTACCCCCCTCTACCCCCCAGCAGCGGGGCTACAGCCGGGGACTTTTGATATATTCACCTCCTAACTAGTCCAAACAAAGTTACGGAGTCAAAAATTGTGTTCCTAGCATTTCCCTCTACAACGTTTTTTGAGCATTCATTTCCTGACCTAATTGTGAATAAGTTTGTTAATTAGTAAGTAAAGTGTTTAATAAAATGTACGTGACGTTCTCAGGCAAAATGTACTTGTGTCATTACTTAAGGCCTTAGAAAGGCTTCCTCTAATAGAATCTTTATAGCAGAAACGATTGACAAACGATAATTTGGTGCCTTTTGGCTGAGAACGACATGTTTAGAAATAAAAAATAAATAAGTTCACATACTTCGTAATAGTTAAGTTGCCAAGGCATAACCACTCCTTTGTCTCCATTGCCCCACTTAACTACCATGCGGCCTCTCTAGAGACAGGAACGAAATCAAACCAAATGAAGTGGAAATTATAAGATTATAACATGCCATAGTAAATTAAACGCGATACAAGATATAGACGCTAGTAAGTACATGCGACTGATAAGTTATATTTAGTAAAACTATTCCCACTCATTAACCGGAGAGTATAAATTATTTTGTTATTGTCCTTTATATCTTGTGTCGGGTTCATGATAGAGACGACTTCAGACTATTTTTATAATTTTAAAACATTTGTTCATTGTATTAAAGTTATAGTAGCTTTATTCATGCAGACAGCTATTTCACGAGTTTACGGTATCAAAATAATAATATGCGGAGCTATGCGGGCCAAATTTTCACGTTTGAAAATCATAATACCGCAAATAGGCGATGACACGCAAAGCTAAAAGCTATTATTTATTTATCTACAACATATAAAAATAATCTGCAGCGTTAAACATGCTCATACATTATTAGTAAAGGTTAGTAAAGACAGAAATGCCAGTGCAATGACCAAAGCGTGCAGGTATCTATTAGTCTTACTGATGCCCGGTCGCTACTGGCCGGTTGCGTCGGGTCCAGATTTCGAAGGCCGAAGCCTATGTCCGCCGGCTGGATAACAAATGTCATTTAGGAAGGACGCCGGGCCAGTACAGAGGAGGCTATGACGGGTTTGGGACACCCTCGAGGTAACACATATATTTTTTGACGTGCAAGTAACAGATGGTTTCTCAAAAAACTGAGGGTCCCATTGATGTTACTTGACGTGGTAAATATCTGTAAAGGTATTGTATTTGTTGTCAGATCTGCTAGCATAAGCTGCGTTCCCGCGCGCGACCCCATACATACATCTAGCGCGACTTCAAGTATGGACTCGCGCGCGAGAACGCAACTTATGCTAGATCGCCAGGTTAGGTTAGTATACTTTTAAAATAACATGTATATTAATTGGCGCCCAACATAAAAGTTAAACATTGCACAATTTTAAACGTTGTTGCTTGCTGCCCTAATATAGGGACGAATGAGCCAATAATTGGTGGGGTTGTAAACTAACGTTTAAAAATAAATACAACACCTTATTAATATTATTATACACAACAGTTAAACAATGATATACGTTACAAATTTACCTCACTTGATCGCAGCTTTTATAAAATATGTGAGTAGGTAATAAATAATACTTGTAGGAGTATAATTACAAACAGATGCAGAGTAATATCATAAGTCCGTACAGGGCTGGAAGAAGTAAAATACATAGAGTTCAAATTTCTTCAATTTTTCCCGCCGTGTACGGAATTAACGTTATATTCCTGACTCTGGTAAAGAAATAAGTTTAGCTATTGGCCTGCCGCAAACGTTACAAACAGCTGAGGTAACTTTGCAAGACGGATGAAGGTTAGATATATACGAATGTAGATGTAGATATAAGGCTTCATATATTGTTGAGGTATACAGGCTCCATGTAATGCCACTACATGTTAATACATACCGAGCCTCCGGTTTCCGTGGCCTGGTACAGCTGCCACAATAATGACTTATTAATGAGAGCACCGGCCGTACTGGCTTGTCTAGTGCCGCTTTGATGGCGGTAGGTGAATGAAACTGATGTTCTACGGTTTACCGTTTCGAGACTACTAGTTTGAGCTATTTTTGAGTAGGTATTCATGTGAGTGAACGGTTTCGGAAATGTTACAAGCGTTTTTAATGTGTAGGTAAATTATATGTATGGCGATATTATAAATCAATGCCATTCTGTGTTCTAGATATAGAATAGTCAACAGCGGCATTTGATAGTGTCAAAATAATTTACCTGTAAGACAACAGACAACAGGAACATATGGGTTTGAGCATAGTTCGAGCATTTCACGCCCGTTTGTTTCCTTATTATTTAAGTATGCATAATGTTAAAACCAGGTTCAGAGCTGAGGTGATAATGCTGAATATTAGGCTACCAACATAATTCACAGACGTCAATAAAGGTTTTGTATGTACCTACACGAAATATCCATACACGGTTTAAAATTTAAACTGCTTTTTTGTAATATACCTACCATGTTATCTGTTGACTTGTTGAGTTGCGTTCACATAGCACGTGAGACGCGACATGTTTTCTTTGATTTTTATCTTAAATCGTAGGTTATATTTCAACTCATTATCATCAGAAATAATTGTCATTAGCAATGTGCCAACTCGTCTCATCGACGGAGGCCGTGAACAAGCAACTTTAAAAAAAATGGAAAAATATTCGCGTGCTGTCTAAGCCATCTATTTTGGGGTTGAATCAAATGCTATAGAAAAGCAGTAGGTTGACCTACACAATTAGCTTGGTAGTTATGCCCCTATACCTAGTTTTACCTAAACCAGTATATTAGGATTAACACAAATGCTTGATGTTAATATGTAAGCGTAGGTAATTAACTTGTACTAATACTAATACCTAATGTAAACTGCAAAGTATGTGGATGATAGTACTAAGTGTATTGCTAATCTAAACGACTTTTATATCAAATAATATGTGCACTGCTTATCTACACGATACAGCCCTAATCCTCTACGTGTATTGACAATGGTACAATAACTCGAACTACGGCATTCAGAACATTATCTTGGTTATAATACAAATAGTGAATAGCATCGTAATAATAATGGGGGCGATCACACAAAGCCAATTTCATGGTATGACAAGAATAATAGGTAGCTAAATAAGCGTTGTTTTGTCGCATATTTTTAAACATAGGCAAAAAAACATTAAGACCGGTAAAGTACCGTAAAAGTACAGATACACTTTCTTCACTTTCGTCAGAAAGTGTATCTGTAAATACTTTTTAAATTATTTCACTTTTACTGAACTGTGACGCGGTGGGCAAAGTTATGATAAAGGGCAAAGTTTTATTTTTAAGGTAGTGCAACACATCGCAGTCGCGAATTTGTCAGCTGAAGTAGATAGCGCTGTACGGTACCATAAGTTTGATAGTAATTCTATAGTCAAACATTAGGTACACCTTGCGGACAACCTAGTTGTCATTGCGTTTAAGCTGTCAATTTGCGGTAACAATATTTTGCACTACTTTATGCGGTTTAATATTGTTGTATCTATGGATCATTACTTTTTAATGTATACCCTTTCAAAGTTAATTAAAGTGACATACTCGAAGGCGTGGCCAACACAACACTAATAGTCGGGTCCACACAGAGGGAGTATATGTGCGCTAATTTCCTCGCGCGTATGCTTGCTCTGTGTGGACCCGGCTAATATCTTTAAAATTTAATACGTTTTTCAGCAATTAGTAAAGAAAGGTAGGAGTGGAACGCGCTCTTTTGGCCATCCATAGATATTTACGAACAACCTTAGGCCACCCATTAAACGTTTAAATGCTCATTACAAAGAAGCTGTAGTTCGAATTAATTGCGAATAAAGTTAGGCACCTTTTCCAGTCAAAATATAAAAAATGTAAATGTCAATATGTCCAGTGACAAACAATACTTACAGTTCTAACGTCGCGGTACGGCAGCGCTTCGTTTTCGTCATTCTGGCCTTCTCTGCAAACAAATATTGAAATAGCTGTGCAATGAGGTCATCCTGTTTTTTTTTTCACAAACACGAATGTCGATTATCTGGTTGGATTGGATGTTAGGCTTATTCATTATTGTACTTTATGTGAGCTTCATGATATAATTGGGTTTTCTAACCCTTGGCTTGGTTAGTAGGTAGGTCTTTATGGTAAGCGACAAAGTGGTACCTTTTAATTGAGAACGTCACAAATAATGATAACCTAAAATTAGAAACAATTGAGTAGATGCTTCCACGAACTAGCTATCAAAGTACAACATTATGAAAATGTATGCATATCATATAAGTATTCCAAAAAACCGCGTGTGCTGATTATGCACAGTTAAATTCGCAATGAGCCAACGTTTGGACCAGGAGGCATTTACTGAGCACCTGGACGTGAAATGAGATGAAATTTAAAGCAGTAGCTATCCTCAGGTCGTAGTGAGTTGCGCACACGATGAGTGTTATCCTGGTCACACGTGTTGTCAAGTGCAATAGTGTGTGTTCCCCAACAGAGGGCCTACCGCGAACCACGTTCAACGTGTTGCCTTCCTGTCACACTTACGTACGAATTTACAAGTGCGACAAAGAGGCAACACGTCGAACGTGGTTCGGAGTAGGCCCTCTGGTATCGTGAGGTAGGTGTATTAGTGTGTTACCCAGTAGGTATCCTGAGGTAGGCGAGCGCGTGCGTGGCGGCGCCGCCCTGCAGTACTACGGTAGCGATGACGATGAGAGACGTAGTCGTCAGCATGGCTTGTCGAGCCTCCGACACCGTGTTGCGGATCGCGAGGGCGAATGACATCGCGCCGCGGAGACCTGGGCAAAACAAAGTTACAGAACGGTTAGCTAACAGATCCTAAAAGCCTGATCTTATGTCAGGTTTATTATCGAGATACGAGACTACGAGTACAAGTTTAATAAATGATTAAATATTTTTTACAGGTCTTTGCCTTTCATACTTTTGGATCAAACAATAAACAATTATATTTCGTATTATAAATCTTTATTTTTTTGTTTGCAAGTGTGATCTATAGTAACACAAACCTTAAAAATATATATATTTGAAGATTATCCCTCACGACGGGTAATTCCAAAATCTTCACATTTTCGTAGCGGTATTTCCGGACCGATGTTGACCGATTAATTGCATTGACCGAGAGGTCATATTTATCATCACTCGAACTGGTCGATTGCATTTTAGGTTTATTTGTTTATTTTTTTTATTATTTATGTGTTAATTTAAATCATAGGTAATTGTAATTAGTTACCAACCTGAGAAGAACAGCATGTGTTGAAAGTTCATGGGTATGGGCGGCTTTCTGCCCAGATTCAGCAAGAAGGACAAAGGGTAAATGTTCACGGCGCGGCCCAGAGTCGATGTTATCTGATCGCTTAGTTTAAGGAAAATATGTTTATTTTCCTTAAACTTAAACCTTAAACAGGCTTCGTTGATATTTTGATGGCTATAAGTTCAATTAAATCTGATAAATAATGCGCGATACGTGATAGTATCGCGCCTACAGAAATGGTATCTCTCGGGATTTTCTTTTGTTTCTCTCCGCTTGTTTGACCCTTATTTGTAATATAATATGTATGTATTAAAAAAAATTTTTGGTACAAGGTATTATCGCTGACTGTACTTTTCTTTCCACATGGAACTAATACTCATCGAGACATTTCCAACAACCCAGAACACAATTAGTTTGCGTTGTTTTATCACAGAGTTAAAGTTTTAGTAATATCAGGCGTGGCTCACTCCGCGATTTCGTCGCTTTGCTACAGGTAGCTAAAAGTACATCCGTTCGACCCTAATTTTGGGGTTTGCCATAAGCCGCGCGTGGCGCTGTCGCCACCTAGCGGCCATATCTGTGCTGATCGTGACAGACGCGTTAGAGAATGAGTCTTCTGTACCTAGTACTATTATTTTATTCTGTGGTAATATTGCATTGTCAACCGATTTACATAAAATGTATGCAAAATTTCAGCTCAATCGGAAATCGGGAAGTGGGTCAAATTTAGCTTCCAAGATTTAACCTTCACTAACGAACTAACAGGGCGCGTAGCCATCGTACGGATCGTACCAATCGTTAACGTTCCGCTGCATATCGTGGTCATCTCTCTCTTTCACGCTTCTTCACTAGTGCGACAGTGACAGTTGCGTTTCGTTGGCTACGGAGCGTTAACGATTGGCACGCACCCAGGTCAAGTTAAATAAGTGCAATAAAAGTTTTTGGCAAAAATTTCATTTTTGGTACAAGCTTTTATCGCCGACTGTACTTTTTTTCCACAGGCAACTAATACTCATCGAAACATTTCTAAGAACCCCAAACACAATTAGGTTATTTCGTTGTTTTATCACAGAGTTCCTATGGCCACCTCCGGTCTCCATAATCAGATCGGCTCAATGACAACATAATATTGCATTGTCACCCGACTTACATATGTATGCAAAATTTCAGCTCAATCGGAAACCGGGGAGTGGATCAAATTTAACTTGCAAGATTTGATTACACACAGACAGACAACGGTCAGGTGAAAGTAAATAAAAGCTTGTAAAAAGGATACAAATCCCGCGATAATGAACCACGGGTCGAAGTGGTGCTTCGGGAAGGTGAACATGGAGACGCCGATGTAGGTGAAGATGAAGTTCTCCGCCAGGAAGTTGAGCAGTTCGAACAGCTGCTTGGTGCGGTTGCGCGAGTCCGACGACAGGTTGTTGTATGTGTAGTGAGCTTGGCAGATGCCGCAGAATAATACCGCCACCACACCTAAGGTACACGAGTTTATATTTAAAAAAAAAAACAAATTATCTATGCTATTTAACCATAGGTGAATATGTAGGTCATACTGATCGAAATTTACTATGGGAACTTGAAATCTCGTTTAACCTTTTGGACGCCAATGACCGATATATCCGCACCGCAGGTCGAACGCCAAAGACGGATTAATCGGTCACAAACCACAGAGCAACATAGACCTACGTGCATATGCATAAAGTTCAATTTCAGTTTTGACACTTCGGTGACGTGGCGTCCGAGTGACTGTTTTTGTGTTTGACACGGCGTCGAAAAGGTTAAATAAATGTTTTTGGCCGGTTTGATCTGTAATATCTCGACGATATTTTATGGGATACAAAGTATTTTTTCGCGACTTTTGAGTTAGACTTAGGTATAGTAAAAGTCACAAGCCTAAAGACCTTCCTACCTATTCACTATGTCGAATATGCTTAGAAAAAAATCTGTATATCCTTTTCATTTAGAAGTCGTCATCATTTAAGGAAAGCTCTAAATAGATTGGAGCGATATTTTTTAAATGACTGTCAAAAGCGCACACCTTATTTTTAAAGGTCTATAAAGAGTGTTATAAAATATGACAATACCTGTGAGTTCGCATACTTCTGCGATGAGGAAGGCGGCGTAGGACATGAGAACAAAAAGCGCAGACTCCAGTAGTGGCCACTCTCGCACGTGGGTGAACTTAGTCATGTGCGCCGTAGTTAAAGAAATACTTGATTATATGCAAAAGTCAATATAGCATAAGTGAAATAAGTAATATATCAGTATATAGGCATTAACCCTTTTTCCAGGCCGCACCAACCTACAAGGTTTTCCCGAAAAATCCAAATATATTCCAATCTTTGATGATTAATTTAAAGACATGTCACATTTCTGAAAAGTCCAATCTAATTTGAACCTTTAATAGTAATGCTAAAGTTGTAACTCTATTGGCGAGTATGTGGTCAATAAATCGTACTATGCCTGGAAAAGGGGTTAATAAAACTGTCTATGATAACGAAGAAAATGAATGTAATACCTACATTATTATTTCAGGCACGCGATAATAGTGATATGTCCCAGGCCCACCAACCTGACCGACTGACTGTGCCGCGCCTTAGGTACTATGTCAAAGAAAGAGAAGCTTTTACTGTATGTCGTTAGCTATCTAGGTATATTCCATATTAAGATAAGGCTGTCTGAGTCGTTTTCATTTTTGTCCCATCCACTTATAACATCATACTTAAGAAAACAAAGCAATTGTTAGGTTTACCGCAAAACACGGCAGGTAGTAAAAAGCCGTTAGAACTATCTTGATTTGACGGATTATCGACTCTATCTCTATGAACAATAGATTAATTAATTTCTCTAAAAATGCAACTAACTAATAGGTACTTAAACTATTTTCACCACCGCGATGTAATTTGGGGTCACTAGTGGCGGCTATTATTTTTAAACAAATGGTTACGCGCATTGAATCGCTGACGAAAGAGAAAGTTCTTTTTGTAGACATCGCGTCGGCTTTTGTTGATGTATCAACAAAGTCAGCACTCAGAAATGGTGTCTAAATGTTGTTCAACATCCGAGTTCAACAATCGTGATTAAAAGGATTCGCACACGACAAGTATCTGTAGTGAATGCGGTTATGCGTTTGGGCGACTGCATGTATTCCATCGCAAAATAACAACTGGCTCGCCAAGTTTTGATTTGATGCCTTGCTGGCTGCATCTCCAATGAACGATTCAAATGTTTGAATCTCCTGCCTATGGAGAAGGGAGTGCTCCCGGTACCGGTTTTCTATACAAACACAGACCGGAACCGGGAATTCCCCGGTTCTCGCCATACAAACTCAGTACCGGGACCAGACCCAGCGAGCTCCAAGCCCGCAGCACGTTCACACGGATCGTGCATATGCCGCGCTCGTGGATATTCAGCTAATGAAAGTCGCATGAGATATTAGATCACGTCTGAGGCTCTAGCACTAGCACAATAAGTACTCTGAGGAGAGGAATGCCATTGTGATATGATATGTAGGATTAGTAGAACTAGGTTGTGATCATCAATAGTAAAGCGTGGCTCTTAACTCAGTGCTAAAAAACAATACAGTCGGTAATCATTTAAAAAGGATATCAATGCTGTCAAGCATCCAATGAAAGCACCGACAAGTAGAGACAAGCTGAAGATCCCAATGAAGTCGCCGATCGCACCCAAAAACGCTGTGATTTCAAACCCACCATCGTTTGAGTACCTCTTCTCGTAATTTTGAATGGCTCTGTAATAAAGTGATACAGAACATAATTCGGCGAATGTTTAGCTGTTTTAATTGATTCTATCCTATAGCCTCCAGTGGCCTATGAGAGGATCTTCCATTCCATTTCGAAACTTCATTTGACATAATCAAAGTCGTATTTGTCTCGGCAAGTTCAAATTTGCGTGCAGTTGGATGCTTTAGGTAAAATAAAATTAAAATTGTTTTTACTAAAATAACAATTTTATCCAAATCCATTGATAATCTGATTATTGAGAGATGCGGTTGTTTGTTATCCATTGCGAGTAAACTTTGTGAATTCGCAAGAAAGATGCAAACAAAAAAAGCATTGTATATAAAATTGTTTGCAATAGAAAATCGCAATCACTTCTGAAAACAGCCAAACACATATCTCACCCAAACACGTATTCAGTTCAGATGATAAAGTAAATTGAATGTTTACCCGCTAAGTACTAAAGCCACTGCATCATTGAGAACACTCTCACCGAATATCATAGCATAAAGGTTCACATCCACCTAGAACAAATAGGAAAATATAACATTTTCCTCATTTACCAATCACATCACATACAACCATAAAAGTCGTTACAAATATAGTATAATAAACATTGAATAGTTTTATCAGTATTCAACATGAACTTCCCATTATTACCATCAAGTTATGGCACTTGTAGTGTTTTATTTTCAGCATTTAATTTTATTACATACCAACAATTTTCGAATGTAATTTTTTTTGGTTCTATTTTAAATTATGAGGAAATAATTAAATAATACTAGAAAAGTCAAGTATCATATACCACTTACCTTCAATTGTGAAAATATAGCTAGCACCGTAAGTGGGTCCGTAGGAGAGATCAATGCGCCAAAGTATAGAGTGTCAAGAAAAGTAAAGCTAGAAGCTAGGGACGCTGGCATCAGCTGAACACAGCCGTACATAAGCGCACCAATGACTAGCGCTGACAGGGCTGTGCCCACCATAGCAAATGTCAGTATAGCTCCCAAGTTTCTGAAGAAATATTTCTGTAATAAATACAGTTAGAATCAGGATTACTGTTTATTATGATGTCATGCTCATTAAAGATATTTGATAAAAACTTAAATTGTTTATCTGGTTATTAAAATTTAATGTTTACATTAAAATAACATAATGCATATTATTTTAATTCAAGGTTTCTGCTACACTTACCCTTTTTAAGCAATATCCTGCATGGAATATTATTGGTGGCAAAATAATGTTGAAAAAGATTTCTGGGTCAAATGTTGCCTTCAAGTCTATTTCATTTTGTTCAACATTTACGATTTCACCTCTAAAGCTATATGCATAAGTCTTATTTAGTATTGGAACATCTGAAAACATATTAAAGGTATGTAATTTAATAACACCACACATGCCTTTAGATACAAATATAGTGGTGGTAGTAGACTGTGTCACAGGATAAATGGTAACATCATCCACCTTATCCTGTGGTATCTGAGTGGAGTTCAACTGTTTAGTAAACAATTATTAACAAACCTCCAGATGGTATATGAATAGTGTCTGGAAAGTGAAATCGTATCATGTCTGGTGGCACAGACAGATTGTACTTGGCATCAGGCTCGGGGTGGGCATCAAGGTATGTAACGGCATTGGTACTGCCCGCATAGCGTATTATAGCGCCTACAATTAGACCTGTGTAAATAAATAGTATGATTAGTCATGTTTGTTTGATCATGTGACTTGATTTCATCAGCACACTATTTACCGTATATTACGGCCAGCCCCGTCTCGTGCAGCCAGCTTACTCGGCGATGCTTGAACACCCATATAGTGAGCACCGTCAGAGTCAAAAGACAGGTATAAATCAGCAAGTTCAAGCTGTCTATACGGTGAAGCAGAGTAGCCTTCGCATCCAAGGCGATATCGGTGCCTGAAGCGCGGCATATTACCACCAGGTAACATAAGAAACTCAAATAACCGAGTAGATTCATATTGCGATAGTACGCACTATTATAAAAATATCACATTACAGAAATCGATGGAAACTTAAATACTTTACGCGACTAATCTAGCGATGTCACTTAGTTATAAATAGGATTTATGCGCACTAATATAGTAACTGATTACTATTTCACGATAGGTGTTTAAATTACTGCTAAGCACTAAATTATAATTACGGATATCAGAAAAACTATTGTTTTTGTCTGTTATGCAAAATTCACTCGTCCGTCCAATTGACGTTTTTCAGTTGACTGAAGGAAGTGACAGCAGCTAGTAGTAGTGTTGCTAGCTTAAAAAAAAGTAAATGTCATTATTCTATAAATCATGATTCGATTGCTTATCGATAATCGTAATTTCCTGAAATAATTTTATTTGCTAATTATTATAACAATCCTGGCAATTTGGTGGCTTTTATTATTATTTAAAATTGCGGTCCCAGGCACACGCTCACACTTATGCTCAGTGAGAGAAGAATACGAACCTACTGGGCCTTAAGTATTTTTAAAGAAATATGGTACTAATACTTAACATACCTACTCGTACCTCGGAGGGAAATGGGAAAAGGTAGGGTAGAAGTAGGAACGCAGGTAAGAAATGTAAGAATAGAAGGCCTAGCCTAGCGATTGCGTATTCACAGGATTTGCCCAAACGTTAATCTCGCACAATCTCGCATCTCTTGTCTTCTGGAAAAGGAAGTGACGCAATTACACTACGAATATCCAAATCACAAAAGAAATTGCCTAGGCCGAGGTTAGCAGAGCTATGGCCCCCGTAAATTGGTCACCTAGCATATATTATACCGTTCTCTATTTTACAAATAAAACAAGTAAATATTACCTAAATATAGTTAAATAAAAATGTTGTAATTTTTTTTGTAGAGAATAGGTAGGTAACTACCTAGTTTAATAATAATATACGGAACCCATCGCCCGCTGGTTTTACCAGTGCAATCAGTCAACGCAGGGCAGCTTGTGGCGAGCTGTTGGGGATTAGCGACCTCACGTACCCGAGTGCTCCTGGGGAGTTCTGTTACCCGCAAGGAGGGTGGGTGGGACAGGATTCTCTGCCTCTGGCTTGCCTTAGCCGGCCGGCCAGAGTGGAGTCGTTAGAGCTATAAGCTCCAGGGGTGGAAGTGAAATATGCATAAGACGCGAGTTGGCACAGTGGCTGTTAACAGCCACTGGGTAGAAAGCGGCGCACACCTCTCGACACCCCTGAGCCGCTCACACCGGTGTTGCCCTTGAGCCATCCTAGATGTCGCTTTTTTGTGGGGGCCCATCTTGTGAGGGCGAGTCACCGTCTGCCGGAAATAAAATTGCATACCGTTTTATTAGGCAGGCGTCCGGTTTTTTACCCCATAGCTCAGTACTAGTCCATCGCTTTCACCCAATAACCTAGTTCATTTTAGATTTCATCAACTCTCAATAGCCCTTACACCCTGGCGGGTGCTGCCTCTGCGTGCGTCCCATGACACGGGTAAGGGCAGCATCCGCTCGGTGTACCCCTTACATTTCATTAAAGTGTCAAAAGGGCCTCTACGTGTTGGCTTCGGCTCCGCGCACGCCTCCCAAAGGTCCGGAACACCATTGTTCCGTGATGGGAAAGATATACGGAACTATATTAAATAACTGAATCACCGATACACATCCGTTTGGAGCAGAGACAAGTATATATTAAAGACTAGGTATTAGTGTGAATATAAATGTACATTTTTCACGATTATTGCAGGATAAAATCACATTTGCGATACACCATCATCGTTGTGTTGTATTGAAGGTATCTACTTGTTGATCTCTGTTTAGAGTTAGACCAAGGAAAGTCTGCAGTGATTTTGATAGCCCACGTAGTGCAAGTGTTATTTATACGTCACAATTTCATAGAAGTTGGCCTTTTAAATAACACTTGCACTGCGTGGGCTATCTAAATTTTTCTTGGACTTTTGTTAGTTCAACTCTTGTGTCGCATTACTGCCATGACTAGAACCTCTGTCACTTAGGTATTTTATCAAGGAAATTGACTAGTGACACCGCCCGTGTTAACGCGGCAGTAGGTATCTAATGCTCTAACAGTACCTAAACACAGAGGACAGCAGCGATCGAAATCCGAAAGTCACCTTAGGTTTGTCTACATTCTCTTTAAAACGACTTTACAGACTATGGCGTTTGGCGTTTCGTTGTAAAGCGCAGGACAAGGAGTGCATAGGTAAACAAAACAAAGGATAATATGTGGCTTTCCATCAGAGAAAGTTCCTAATGCTTCATGTAGCTGTACAATAAAGACCTTTCTATCAGAATTTATTTTCGTATTTCGGATAAAAAGAACCTGTGTTGTACATGTGTGACTCAAAGAGTATATACATGGTCAAGCAAATCTTGTCAGTAGAAAAAGGCGGGAAATTTAAAAATGTAGGCGCGAAGGGTTATCGTCCCATAGAAAATTTGAATTTCGTGCGTTTTTCCACTGACCAGATTTGACCAACTTTAGTAAGAATATTGTGACTAGAATCTATGATATTCAGAGTTTTTAATATTTACTTGTCTCTGGCAATCTTGCATAAACTTGAATTAATACAATTGAGGAGGTCACGAATCAAGAATATCGGTTTTGCATTAAACTTATTACTATATCTGCCTACAGTCGTAAATTTTCCAAGGTGGCGCAAAGTCGTAAAATAGATATAAGAAGTGCAATTCACACGATTGGCGAGCCACGCCACGGCAATCCCCTTGCCTTGCCGCATGCCGCATTTATTAAGCGGTGGAATCAGAGCGGCTACCGCGAAATCCGAAATTCGCAAATCTTTCTCTTTTACTCCAATGAAGGCGAAATTAGAGTGATAGAGAAAAATGCCCGCAAATTGCGAACTTCGATTTTCGCGGTTATAGCCCAGAGGGCCTAGGCGAACCACGTTCGACGTGTTGTCTCCCTGTACTGTACTTATGCCGGCTACATACGTAACGGTAAATCGTTGCGATAAAACTGTGCAGTCCGACTGTGCAGATAAATCGAACCGTGTGTATGACAAATCGTTGTCGATTATCGTAACGATTTGTCATACACACGGTTCGATTTATCTGCACAGTCGGACTGCACAGTTTTATCGCAACGATTTATCGTTACGTATGTAGCCCATGGACTTATAAGATGGACTGCGCTGTCACTTTTTTTGCCATACTAAATTGAACTTTATCACCGAGTTAGAAAGGCGTTCGTACCAGACTAGAGAAAACGGTCCACTTGAGATAGCAAAGGTGGGTCGCGGTGTCTCACTCGCACGTGTTGCCAATGTTAAAAATATACCATTGTGGTAGTATTTATATCAATATACTACTCAAATTAAATAACTTCTTATATTATTTAAATGCTATATTCAGAGTAAGGTTCTGATATCTTTTAAGAAATTTGTAAATAAGTATGATGTCAATATTATTAACTGATTTAACCAAGCATGTGGACAACAAAAAAAACATCAATTTTGGACTTTTTTTGCCACACTAATTTGAACCTTATCACCGAGACAGAAAGTTGTTCGTACCAGACTAGAGAAAACGGTCCACATGAGATAGAAAACCCGAGCCCTGTGTCTCACTCGCACATGTTACCAAATACCAATGTTAAAAAGATACCATAGTGGTAGAAATTATATCAATATACTACTGAAATTCATTATCTTCTTATAATATTTTAGTGCTATATTCCGATTACAGTTCTGATAACTTTTAAGTAATTTGTTAATTATTATGATGTTAATATTATTAACTGATTAAGCCAAGCATGTGTACAATAAAAAAAACAGTAAATTGAATATGGTAGAAATTGTAGTAACTTTGAATATTAATTGGTATCCCCAACTTGATGACGTATTTTTCGTGTATTTACAAAATACGTAAATGGCGCCGCTTAGCATTTATTCATAAAATATTTTAAAAAATGGTTAAAACATGTTGTGTGTGGGGTTGTAGAAGTGAAAGCTACGCTGATTGTGGAATATCTTTTACAGGTTGGTCACAATTATTCAATTTTACGATAAAAATACAAGAATACATTGTCAAACTCATTAGGGTGACCATGATGTCGGTACGATTTAGATCGGTCTTACAGAATTATTATTACGTACTTAATGTAAAAATATGTTTAGGTACCTAAATAGTATACTAATAAATAAATAAAGATAACTATACTTATTTCGGCATGTTTAATTATTCGGTTCATGAGAGCTAATAATTGCCAAAAATTAAATCCAAAATCCTTAGACATTACAGACTCATATTTATACATAATATTTAATTACTGAAACGTTAATTCTAACTATTTATATATATGTAATCGATTCTATATAGGTTGAACACATATTTCCGTCCGTATACAACGGCGGCAAATTTGAAAATTTTGTTGCAATTACAGATCTACGATGACGCTTACGCTTAAAGAATAGCTAAAGTATGCAAAAGGGAAGTCATCACGTATATTAACACACCATGAGTATGATATTGATAGTGATAGGTATTTTGTTAAATTATGAAGAGCATAAATAGTGTAAGATGCCGGTTTACACGGTTAAATGTAAGTTTTTATTTCGTTGTGTGCTAATATTTTATCATTTTAGTCAATAATCAAGATAATTTCGTGTAAAAACATAAATTGTTACGCAACGCTAGGGCTTGACAAAATGACTAGTATCGATAACCAGTCGGCATAGTAATAATAACTACAAAGTTATTTGCGAAACAAGTGTTAAAAGTAGGAATTAAATTCGCAATGAGTGGTGATTAATTAAAACACGACCGATGGCAGTGTTTTTGATCGATACGATTTGCGAATTACCTAGTTACCTAGTGCAACTACAACATTTTACCCGACCCTGGATATCTGTCTCGCTCTCTCTTATAGCTGTGTCTTTGATGGACGTACGGCGGACCACCTTCCTCACAATCGACCATGATCGCATTGATCGCGATTAGGGAATGCAAATCGGTTATTTTTTGTGTGGAAATAATCGGTTATTAACCGAAACCACGGTTATTTCCTTACAAAAAATTAACCGATTTGCATTCCCTAATCGCGATCCAATACGCTCATCCCATCTGTAATAGATTTTATAACGACTAAAAGCTTTTATAACGACTAAATTAAGTAAGGTTGTGTGAAGCGTTTTACAGAAGGGAAAATGACTATCCATCTCTTTTCTGGGGCAATTATACTAGCATAGGGAAATTACAGTATTATTCTCTCTGATTATGTGCGAATGAGAAAAGAACCTGGCCAAACTATATAATCCATCTTATGCTAATATCCCACATTCATGTGACTTATGGTCACCCTAATTAGAAAGAGATGCAGGGCTCAGGTTTAACCTCTCATGTGGACACACTTTTTGGCCAGTGTACACAAATCCGTGATGTAGCCGGCATTAGGTACGATCTTTCAGCAAATGTCACAAATAGAGGTTATGGGCCCAGTAACGTTTCCTAGTCTTCCCAAAAGTTTACGTGTTGCTATGTTTATGATAATAATAAATGTGCAATGTATGTAGTCCGTTCCAACAGGCGCTACCCCTTTTCACAATTTTTACTTTTTAGATTTAGCTAAGTTATTTACCTATTTCTTGATTCCAAAGTCAATACGAGAAACAAAGTAAGTTTATAAATAACTATCACAATAGGTGTTGGTGTTCTACATTGAACAATCTGTATGTGACTGACTATTATGTTAACTGATGTTAGTTATGCAATAATTACATTATTGTTGTTTAACTGCGTTAATAGCTCGATAACAAACAATTAGATCTGACATAGGTATTGTACCTACCTATAATCGGTTTTGATCTCTGCGTGACTCACGACATACTTGTAATAAAGTATGTAGTATGTACAGTCAATTTAAATTAATATACGACCAGAGAGTCGTTAAAATATGGAGTTTTTCAGTCGCAAACTAATTAACTCGAGTCATCAAATATCACTGGATTATGGTAACATTCCATTTATAACCGCAGCTGCACTACCGGTACTGAACGCGTCGCTGTCATTGTCAATTTCCATAGTAAAATGAACAGTAATGCAGCTGTCGTTGAAAATGGATTGTCACCTTCATGGTTTCCTTAACATCTTCCTTTTTAGGTAGGTACATACATACTAGGTAGGTACTAGTATAAAGTTTGCAGAGGAAGTTGTAGAGGTGTCCTATTTAAATGTCCATATTTTTATAATTGTTTTTAGGGTTCCGTACCCAAAGGGTAAAACGAAACCCTATTACTAAGACTTCGCTGTCCGTCCGTCCGTCCGTCCGTCCGTCCGTCTGTCTGTCACCAGGCTGTATTTCACGAACCGTGATAGCTAGACAGTTGAAATTTTCACAGATGATGTATTTCTGTTGCCGCTATAACAACAAATACTAAAAACAGAATAAAATAAAGATTTAAGTGGGGCTCCCATACAGCAAACGTGATTTTTGACCAAAGTTAAGCAACGTCGGGCGTGGTCAGTACTTGGATGGGTGACCGTTTTCTTCTTGCATTTTTTTCAGTTTTTTTTTTTTGCTTTATGGTACGGAACCCTTCGTGCGCGAGTCCGACTCGCACTTGCCCGGTTTTATTTTCTATCAGTTAGCAACCAACTATTTTGACCTGTTTGTGTAAGCTAAAATTACTTAATTTGTAAGTTTGTACACTCCGTATTGTAGTGGCGTAACTGTTCTTAACCAACCGGGGGCCCAAAGAAAATTCATGGAATGTTGGAAATGTAGGGTCCGTGCTACCCGCCTCCCGGGCATATTGGAGGCATTGGAGCGAGGTGCCCGTGGCATTTTTCCCGCTTTACCACTCTCAAGTCATGCCTTGGTCTTAATGTTGGTAGCTTTTCTGTTCAAGCTCGGTAAAAATTCTTAGCATTTTTAACCGGTATCAAAAAAAGGAGGAGGAATCTTTGCTTTTTTGATTATAAAATAAAATTACCCAATTAGGGTAGACTGGGTCCGGTTGTAACTATTTTACTTTAATCGCTCCGTTGTTATTAGGTACCTACCACTTATATACTTACCTACTACATACATATATTTACTTCACTATTTGTTGAGTGTTTCAGGAGCTTCGGTTTGTTTGCACACGGGCTTAGTGACCTTCCTTTTGACACTTAAGTACGGCATGTATTTTTTATATCACCACACTTGTTGGCTTTTAATCGTCTCTTCCGCAACGGTAAAACCTTAAGGCTCTGATCGTGATTGATAATCCTTTTAGTTTATAGGTTACTGTACTATGAAAAACGAAGTATTAAGTACCTACTTATTTAATTTACCATGTTTGTTTGTTTTTGAGTACGTATTACGTACCTATCTAAGTTCTACGGGCTCAGTTTACTGGGTTATATAAAGACCCAATATCTGGATTATATAATATAATATATGTCCAAAAACCTTTAACCTGACATAAGTGTCACCTACCTGGGGGAAGTTAAAAGCTTATCCTCGTAAAAGGGGGATACTTTATGCATCCACCCACTTCAAGCCACAGCTTCAAGCATAAACATTCACCACTGAAATGCAACAGCTAGCCGTAAAACCGCTTTTATCTTATGAGTAGGTGCTTAACTAAATATATTTTTCGATTCCAGCAATGTTATTTTAAAGCTCCCTTCGACCGTGTTTTAAAATTCGCCACTCGTTGCGAATTTCCAATTTTTCGCATTTGTATCGTATTTAACTAACTTATTACAGTAGGTACATATGACTTTAAATTTTCGACGTAGCTTTACGTAATGTGCTTATTATAAAACCGGTTAAATTATTTACCTAGTTTCTAATGTAGAATCGTTTGCTCAAGACACTCACAGCTAATACCAACATTTTATATTACTGTACAAATGAAATTTTTAACACACACACTTACTGGAATTTAAATTGATAAACTACACGGAGACGATCAGCATCTTTCGCGCCGCTAGGAAGAGAAGGAAGCCGGCAAATTGCTGCGCACGTGCCACGTGACATATGCGTTACCTACCGGCCTAGACCGGCAATATTGTATGAAAATCTCAGCCCAACAAAACAATATTTCCGCGCATGTCTGAGATAAACAAACTAATCGCAATTACCTCGAAGGGCTAGTTTAATGTATGCCCCAAAACCGAGCAAGTGCGAGTTGGACTCGCGCACGATGAGTTCCGTACCATTACGCAAAAAACAGCAAACAATCACGTTTGTTGTTTGGGAGCCCCACTTATATAAATATTTATTTTATTTTGTTTTAGTATTTGTTGTTAATATAGTAGCAACAGGAATAAGGTAGAAGTACTGGTGCTCGACGCTGCACTAGTATTCGACATGGGCACTTTATGTCAAAGTAATATAGGTTAAATCTGAACGGCGAAGATTTTTCTGTATTCAAATTTAATCCATGTCACCTTACATCATCTGTGAAAATTTCAACTGACTAATAATTAGCTATCACGGTTCTAGAGATACAGCTCCGTGACAGACGGATAGACGGACGGACAGCGGAGTCTTAGTAATAGGGTTCCGTTTTACCCTTTGTGTACGGAACCCTAAAAATTAATAGTAGGTAGACGGTAGTTATGTCAAAGCCGTCGAACTACTGACCTTACTGTTATTGAAACTGCGTAATATGGTGCAAGGCGTTTCCCGCCGCTTTTCAAGAACAGGGCCAACTTGTTGCTAAGACGAAGTAGAACAAAAAAGATACCTACAAATTTATTATCAGAGGTAGAATTTACAGTTAGTATCAATAGTAGTGACTGTAAATACGCACCAAAAGTATATTTCTATAATCATCATCATCTCAGCCATAAGACCTCCACTGCTGACACAGGCGTCCCCCTTGGATCTCCATACGTGCCGGTTGGAAGCGACCCGCATCCAGCGTCTTCCGGCGACCTTAACAAGGTCGTCTGTCCATCTTGTGGGTGGACGTCCTACTCTGCGCTTGCTAGTCCGATGGTCTCCACTCGAGCACTTTTCGACCCCATCGGCCATCTTCTCTGCGTGCAATGTGGCCTACCCATTGCCACTTCAGCTTGCTAATCCGGTGGGCTAGCAATGAAGGAACACAAATCAAATTTTGTCAAGTGGACGAAAACTAGAGCTGTACGAAAACTAGAAAGTTGTTAAGGCTGCTCCAGCTTTCTTTTCCATTGACATACGTCATTTAACTAGTGAAAAGGTTTGGTGACATAAAAGGAAAATCCATTTTCTGCGGTCTGGGTACGACCTCATACCAGACATTTATCACGTGTGTAAGTATGCTTTATACTCATTCCATAATATCGTATGGGAATTATGGTATGAGTAAACATAGGTAAATAATTCAAAGTAATGTGACAGTGCAAAGTCAATATAGTACCTACCTGGTAATGGAAATACATATTTCCAAAAAAAAGACCGTGTCGTGGTTAAAAGGAACATAAGTTTATTTTTCGGTGCAAGAGGAATGGAGGGGTTAAAGATAATTAGGACATGTTAAGGATGACTTTCGCTAGAACGGTCCGGGGGCGGGCCCAGCCGTCCGACACTTCGTTTTCTAGACGTGATCACTGACTCCTTTATATTCTTATCAGTAAGGATATCGAGTGAGGTCATCAGGACCTTACATGGGTGTTGTGATGGGCAAGTACCATTGATAAATTATGAAAGGATTTGTGTCCAAATGCGAAGTAAAAAACGAAGTCTTCTTCCTCGCGTTATCCCGGCATTTCGCCACGGCTCATGAGAGCCTGCATGGGGTCCGCTTGACAACTAATCCCATGATTTGACGTAGGCACTAGTTTTTACGAAAGCGCTTGCCATCTGACCTTTCAACCCAGAGGGTAAACTAGGTCTTATTGGGATTAGTCCGGTTTCCTCACGATGTTTTCCTTCACCGAAAAGCGACTGGTAAATATCAAATGATATTTCGTACATAAGTTCCGAAAAACTCATTGGTACGAGCCGGAGTTTGAACCCGCGACCTCCAGATTGCAAGTCACACGCTCTCACCGCTAGGCCATCAGCGCTTTGAAGTAAAAAACGAGGTGACGGAAAGTATAGAGTCTGCTCGGAAAGAGAAGACTCGTGGAATGTATTGGGCCCCATACATTCCACGACTCTTCTCTTTCCGCACAAACTCTAGTCAGAGATCAGACACACCACTGACATACGATTTCCGTTTGCGCTTTCTTCATATCCTGACAAATCAGGGTGTTAGGTAACATACTAAGATGGGAATTAAAACTCGTATAAACTGTGAAAACTGTCGTATTAACTCGTATTAAATTAAAAATTTCCTAACCCGTTGTAAATGTCCAAAGAGTATAGATTTCGACGTAGCTAAGCAAACACGAACACACGCGTAACATGGTTCCATGAATATTTTAACGTCGCATCTTATAGGTACTTATTCGATTTTGTATGAAACCGCTGCCGCTCCGTAAGTATTACTCGTAGAGCCAGCGTGGAACGACTTGTTTCAAACTAAAAATAAACAAAGTAATATCGACTTGTCATGCATATGAAAACGTAATTAAATTCAAAATAATCGAGGCAAGTTGATCACGTTTTGTTTTGGCCAAACCCCCGACGAATAGTTGTCCGGCAACTAGTCGACCTTACGAATAAACCCAAACGGTGACCGTTCCAATCTCGCCAGAATTATAACTGTAGATGTAGATCATTAATTTATTTACCTAATTATTTGAATTTCACTGCACAATGGCGTGCAAGGTCATTAATACTGTAAAAAAAAGACTGCCGTATTCGAACTTCAAGAGATACAAGAGACGACACGTACTAGATCCATTCTAGATACGTTATAGTTTAGATATCAACTAGTTCTCTTTTGCAGCGCAATTCGGGCAACCAATGTCGCTTTTACGTTAGATGATATCTATTAGATGTGAATTGGATCTCTAAGTCATATTCTTATATCTTGTGGAAATCGTTCAAGAGTATCTCCAGAATCGCGCAAATGTCAAATTTGACAGGTTAGATCTTAGACATATCGTTATCGTATCTTGGTGATGTCTAAAAGATATCTAATAGATGTCTATTTCAAAATCCGAATCGGGCCCAGAGTAGTTAATGTATTCAAATATTATTATATTTACACATATTATACATATAATATTTTCTTATGTTGGCTGGTAGAATTGACTTTTAAATTATGATTCTGAATGATAAATGTTTAAAAACATTAATTTTGAATTGATTTGGTTTGATTATGTTTGATGTTTTACAGTTAGCATTTTCCTTACTGAAAAAAATTGTATTTCATACGTTGGAAACATTTGTTCAAAACTCGTAGGTACCTTGAAACCCTCTCAACGCTCAAGATATTAGAATCACATACGCTAGTGGTTAAATATTGGAATCTTTCGCTTGCTCGGGTAACAATATTAGCACGAGCGGTTTCAGTTCATTTTTAATTACATACCTAATATTTGTTGTTACTCATCTCATTCACGCAGAGATATGCCTATCATCAAGATCTAGAACTATTAATAGTTAAAAGGTAAAACCCACTTTATTAAAACAGGTTAAAACAACATTTCAATTACTTATTTGTAATTAAAAGCAATAAGATAAAGCAGGCAATGTAGGCGACGCATTTAGTTTCACCACAAATTGCTAAAGGTTTTTCCGTAAAAATACCCACAAGGAAATTATACCGAACTAACTACTCCAACTTACCTACTTATTACGTGGAAAGGTAATTCACCTCTCTCAAGGAAAAATGTACCACAATATTCACTCTCTACTCTAATTTATGTAATATGTACAAATTGTACATATTACATAAATTACTCGTATTTAACCCTCTATCACGCTGAGGGAGATACTAGTATAATTATCCCCTACATACGGCGCTACAAAAATGTGTTCTATTTTCAATGTATAACGCTGATATTCGATTGTTATTTTTGGACTGTAAGTGTAAGCTTGATCAATAATATCAATATGTCTTATTCAAGACTAGCGACCAGCCCCGGCTTCTCACGGGTTAACAAATTATACATCTAAACCTTCCTTAAGAAGTGCTATTGATAGGTGGAAACCGCATGAAAATTCAATCTACGGATATGATGGTCGTTTTTGTCTACGTGACAGCGTGATAAAACGTTGTCCGTCACTTTCTATCCCACGGTGTTAAAAAGTGACAGTTATTTTATCACGTGGATAAAGATAGATAAAGCCATCCATAATACGCCGGCTGTAGTTTTTGATTTTGTTGCGAACATACGAGTACGTATTATTGATTTTGTTGCGAACATACGAGTACGTATACAAACATACCACAAACAGACAGACGTGGCGGGGGACTTTGTTTATAATGTCAGAGATTTTTTTATTTGTAACCTTAAAATAAATAATGACCACAAAACACCTATCGTTATAAAGGGTGTAAATGATCTTCACGGTGACTTGTTTAACCTTTGCGATCGTTAGCTTAACATGACATAAAATTTATTTTTTTGCCATCATCACAAGTTAGCTACAAATAATTTTGGAACATTATAAGTAATTGCTTTGAAAGAGGCATTGTGTATTTTGTTGTTTGAATTCATTTATTGTTCCATTCAGAAGTTCTGTTTGTTGTGAGCAATAAGGATAAAACAGAAAGTATGCTTGTATACCTCCTACGATACAACAAATAAAATAATAAATGAAGAACATTATAGGAGGGAAAATTGGAGGAGGAAAGCAGAGACTAACAATCTACATCGTATCTAATTGCATCAATTGGCAAGAAAAAGGCTGGCTCGTAAGTTAGTGATGATGATGATGATGATCCAAAAATAAGTAAGTAGCTTAGCACAAACACCAAGGGGCAATGGACCGAACGCACGTGCTACTTACCTGCAAAAAAGGGTCATACTTATTCTATTTGGCACCTGAGCGCAGGCTAGTCCAACGCTCAAAAAACCAGTGTAGGTGCGCTCTCCGATAACGCGCCTTTGTTGCGCATCTCGATGACACATTTTAGACTGGTTCTGCAGCGTTCGACTCGCCGGCACTCGGTAACCGAAGTACGCAGGTTTTTATGCAGGTGGTGGTGGCACGTGGCACGAGCGGTTTTACTTAACAATAGACAATAGGATTAGCTCGGGCTCTGTTTGAAACTTACGAACTATACCCACATGTGTTTCCTATGATGGGAAAACTATAACTACTGTTATAGTAAATTTTCCTCGATGCGATGACTTCCCGCGGTATCAGTTTTTCGTATGGCGTGGTGATAAAGGACGTTACGCACAAGGCACAAGGCGACCTTCTATGTATAGGCAGAATACTAATTTTACTGCCGACATATCAACTGCAAAAATAAGGTCAAGGTAAACGTCCTAATTTGTTTTTGTTTTATGCTTAATTGGGTCACGATGGATGCGAATAAGATCGATACTTGTTTAAGTTATTTACATTTTCACCTGATATCCTTAATTAGAACATTTATGGAACCGATTTTTTTATTACAATATTTAGTATACGATATCACTGTATTATTATAGCAGGTCTACTCACTACCTACCTATATGTTGATTAACCACTAACCAAGTCTAGAACACGTGTAAAAGCTATTTTCTTGGCAGAATTTTCCAATCATAATCATAACCACAATGCGGCTTTGACAAGATTAAACTGATCAATCATTATTAGATCTCCTGCCGTCGTATAAATAGTGGTAGCACCTGGGTTGGTAGGACGTGAGTATACTTAGAAACAAATAAGTTTTCATTGTTATTCAATTTCAGCATACTTACCTGTAACGATTTCGAGACAGTTTATAAATAAAATAACTTATTTATGTAACTAAGAATAAGTATAAAACTCCCATGAGATAAGAATATAATAAAATTATTTTAAACGGGTCACTCACGTATGCGATCCGTGGTACCCCGTCCCTGGCTACGTGAGTGACCCATTTAAAATAATTTTATTATACCTAACTAAGATTAAGTTAGAACGTTTAATTTTTTTGGCTTTGCAAAATGAATTTTCCTGGGGTGTTTTCGGTCACTAATTAGTTTATATAGGTAGCTCCAGCTTATAAAACAAACAAAATAGAGCAAAAACAAGTCTTGTACGAAAATAATTAAATTCGCTGTATTTTTTTAACTATGGTATCTGGAGCTAGGTACATAAACTAATTACAGGGATAGATATATCTATAGGATAGGTATACCTTATCCTATTGTAAGTACAAAGTTCCAGCTCATAAAACAAACAAAATAGAGCAAAAACAAGTCTTGTACGAAAATAATTAAATTCGCTGTATTTTTTTAACTATGGTATCTGGAGCTAGGTACATAAACTAATTACAGGGATAGATATATCTATAGGATAGGTATACCTTATCCTATTGTAAGTACAAAGTTTCAGAGCAATATAGGTAAGTTTTAAATGAGAGCGTATTAGTAACTACGTTTGTACGGAGAACCGAACTGTTGTGCTTTAATTTCTGTCATTTCCCAGAAAAAAATATTACCAATCCAATCTTACTAATTGCTCTTTGCTCCCATTTCAAGCGGCTTTCATTTCATTTCAGACGGCTCTAGAGCCACTTATAGTTTTTTCAACGAGGCTCTAATAACTAGTTGATATTGCTGACAACAGTTATTGGAACTACAAAATCAAACTTGATTTTTATCTCTTGCCTGATTTAACTACCCTGTCGTAGGTTAGTAAATATTATCAATTTGATGGACGTCATTAGGTAAGGTAACGTAATTAGGAAGACAATCAGCCCTTTAAGCTAGTTTGGCTTTCGTTGGAGGACTCACAAAAGTTCATGATGATGACCCGTATTTATAACATTATTTTCAATTAATATAATTATGAGTAGGTATTATCAATGGTTTATTAAAACAGATATTAAATAACAAAATAAATAAATTATAAATCTAGCCCTAAATTAGCCTGAGGCATTGGTCCCAGGTAGGGTTAGCAATCCGGAACCGAAATGTATGAAATTATCCGGATCTGGATCCGGATCCGCGGATCTTCCCATACATTTCGGATCCGTCGTGCAAACCCTAGTCCCAGGACGCTGGCCGCGTCCCCCCTCTGCACAGCGAGGCTGAGTTTTCGCGCAAAAAAAGGGACAGCTCGTAGGTCGCCAGACACCCGACTAGTTTAGTAGAAATTTCTTTTAATAGTTTTTTTGGTGTCTTATCTACCTAAACATTTATATGTAGCTCTTAGGAATTAACAACACATTCGCCTCTTAACCCTCTGAACGCTAGCGCCAAGAACTTCACTTTGACGCACTTAAGTTATTACGCATATTTAATAAATTGTGCCAAAATTGTGGGCGTTTGTGTGACGTTGTTGTATATGATAAATGGCGAATAAAAGCTTCATTCCTAAGAGCCCATGCGGCAGATAGGGTAGAGAAGGAATGTCAAGGTATAAATGTGAACTTGAGGGCAAATCCAACATTGCTGTTGAGATTAAGGTCGTTTCCGCGCCACTCAGGAAGGAATATTGATATCGCGGCTTATTATTCTGATTGGTGGGTCAGACTGTATTTGTAATTGGCGGTACTCAAACGATTGCAATGAAAACACATAACAACTAGCTCCAAAAATAAGCTACGGCGAAGGTTGGAAATATAATATAATAGAGAGAATAGAGAATAGAGAGGGTTTATTCGTGACTAAAGACGAAAGAAAACAACAAGTACAAAATAAGATTAAGTATTGTGAGCAGCTCAGCCGAAACAATTAGACAATAAAGCCTACAGTGTAATTAGCGACGTCATTGAGAGGCTGTCGGTTATCTGGGCTGCAGCGCAGGCGCAGGCGAAGCCGCGCGGCGCGCGCGCAGTTCGCGCAGGCTGGCCGCGCGTACTACACGTACCTTTTGTCTGACCTTCCGCTCGATCGAGACCACAATCACTCACTTTACGCTCAATGATCCTTTCCTACAATTACATGCAATAATGTAAATTTGCCAGTTTAAACTTAGTCAATATTTTTTCAAGTGATAGTAAAGTGATATTGTAAATATTAGTTTAGTAAATAGTGAAGATTTGTAAAAATGAAGCTTATAGTTTTTGCGGTTTTAATATGTAAAGGGTAAGTTATGTTATGATTAAAAGTTTTTCAGAGTTTGTTTCTCGTATTGTATAATTTAGTGAACTCCTAACTTAATTAGGAAATCAAAACTTAATTCATTAATATGTTCACTTAGGTATCATAAGTAATTCTTGGTAATCGGATACCTATTAGATTGTTTTATTTCTAAATAAAGAGCAACAAAATATTCAGTAGATTATTCGAAATTAATCACTAATCTATCATACCATATTAAATGGACTTAATAAAAAGTCATAGTAAGACCAGGTACATAACAAATACTTACGTAAAAAATATTCGGTAAAATTTATGAAAATACCTACTAATAAATACTCAGTAAACTTTTTCTTGTATGAGTGGATTTAAACCAAAATGATGATTTCCAAATTCGACACATAGGTACTACTAGTTAAGTACGTATTAGGTATAGCGAATTCAAGCTCTGCTGGTCATTCGTGTACCTACCTAAGCTTTTTTTTGCCAATTGGCAAACATGAAGTGTATTTTTATCCTACTACCACTCGAAAGGACTTAAGCAATCAACCTATATTGCATGTTTGTGTCCTTTTGGCGTAAGCTCCACTTTAAGTACTGAATGTAATTTTGAAAATGAAAAATTCAATATGTGTGAAATATCCTAGTTAGGTAAAAGCTTATAAACTGTTTGCTTGCCTGAAAAAACGATTGCGTGAATGCAACGCCAGACAGTACCTAATTTTAAACCTATCACTTTCCATTATATTCTGATTACCTTTCTGTACTTATATTTAAACACTTGTATCGGCGAATTGGTTCTTATCTTATTATTTTGTTCGATATTGTCTTAGATAAAAGAATACATAGTACATTGAAACAACAAACTAAAAGTAGGTATCTGCTATCCTGAAATACGTTTCAAGATAGAAATATATCCCGACATTTCGCAATATCTGTAATTATTTAGTTGTTCTACACATATCTATATTTCATGTCTCTATAGACAATATACACAATGTCTCTTTCTGTTTAGTTACCATACAAGGTATATTTTATCTAAATAATAAAAAATATTCTTAACCAAATTGCATACTTAATAGCAATTTAGGAGTTGCCCAAATTCAATACTTATTTAAAACAGGGGTCATGCATGTGGGGTATAAAGGGGATTCAAAATATATTATATATTGAAATAACTATGCAACGGTTACTTAAATAATCTACCTATGTAATTTATTATGCTTATGTTGACGCATTATTTATTACATAGTTGAACTGAAGGAAAAATAAATATTAGCTAAAATTTTACAATTTAGGCATTGTGGCGCCATTCGGTTTCATGCTTCGTATTTACAAGTGCATTGCTTCGTATTTACAAGTGCATTGCTTCGTATTTACAAGTGCATTGCTTGTATTGTAAGGGTAACAAAGGCAATGGCGAGCTCCGAAAGTCATGAAATGAATGGTTATACTTATTTACTGCCTATATGGACAGTCGTTCCATAAAATAGGTAACGTCATCTATTGTGTGACTATTGACATACTCGTATATTAGTTGTTGAGTAAGTAGGTATGTACCTTCTGAGTTATCTTTGTATCTTTTAATTTACCTATGAATTTAGTCCAGCAAGTCATTACAATGTTATTACGATAATCATCAATGTAAAGACCGTCTTCCCGTCCGCCTGTATATCCTTTCACATACATTTTATATATAAGTACCTATATATAGTTTAATTACTAAGGGTTCTTTTCAGTAAATTAATTATTTTTGATAACAGAAACATAATTTTCGTAAATAAAATCTAATTTATAAAATAACATATTTTCTGCTTTAAAAAAAATTTGTTGAAAGTGGGTTGAATTTAGAAATTAAATTGAAATGATGGTTGTTGCTGTTTGATTTTTTTTTAATAAATTCGGGTTGTATTGTTTTTTCCGAAAAACTATCTTCCTTAATAAAATGTTTTAACGGTCGCGTGAATGAATTTATCGTCTTTTTTCGTTTCTGTACGATACGGTGTACTTGATTAAATTATGCAAATGTATATTTAGCTTGTGCCAACTATGTAATAAGCCCTTGAGAACTATATAACTAGCGGCCAATATTTTTTATATTTAATTTGCATACAATTATAATAACGACTTCGTGCACTCGTGTACCATATTTGCGCTATTTATATGTTTATAGCCCCGCTGATCTAAAATACCTAATTTAATTTTTATAGGCTACCTATAAATATTAAAGTTTTAAAATTAAATGCGCAGACCAGTTTCGCAATACGCATAATGTCAAGGTCACTTTGCTATTTGAACCCGTGTAGTTTTTTATGAGTTTATCTTAGTGGGGCAAAATGGATAAATCTTTTGTTGTTTATTTTTGGGCACCAACAGTTCATTCAATACGTATCTCCCGTGACCCAGATGAGACGTTATATTGAACGTTGCAAATTCTCTGGTTTGTAGGCAAAGGTCGAAGTCAAATGTAGAACAAACCCAAGTTTGGTGATAGGCATCTGGTAATAAACTTGACCTGCTCTCGAACCTTATGCCAAGTTGGTAGGTACCTACGTAATAAGTTTATTTTCTAAGATGAAGAAGAATAGGTACAGTCACTTGCAATAATATATTACATATACACACTGTAGGCCGCAAAAATATCTGACACGATCTTATTTGTAGAGCCAAAAGAGCGTGTCACATATTTTTGCGGCCTTCGAAGAGTAACATACTATTGCAGGTGACTGTACAGTAGAGTCCGGTTAGTACGACTCCGCATATAACAACCAACCGCTTATAGCGACGTAAGTATAGGCACTTGTTTGGTTTTAGTACAAGCTACTATGAAAGTACAACCGTTTATAACGACTCCGCTTATAACGACCGACTGCTTTTAACGACGGAAATTGACACAAAATCCGTCCGTCAAGTCCGGTTACAACGACGAGCGACGTAGTTTTTACGAATAAATTGTTGGTAAGAAGCTTACTCCGTCTAGCGCACCTAACTCCCCTCCCCCCTTTTGCCTATACGGAGCGAGATGAAATAGTCATGTGACTTTTCGTAAACTTGCAAACTAAATAAAACCAACTCCCATTTTTTAATTGAGCTTAAACTTCACACACATAATTATGAAAGTTGGGTAACAATGCAATATTTTGGTAGGTACCTTCGAGCTGATCTGATGATGGACACAGAAAGTGGCCATAGGAACTGTGTGATAAAACAACGTCATCTTGATTAGATCTCCAGACAGAAGAATTACGACTTTTTATTTTACGGGATTCGAGTAATTTGCGGATGACGAGTGAGTACACGTACCTTGAAAAGTGGCTTCTTCTAACTAAACACACAAGTCTCTCCATTTTGGCAAGGTGTCGTAATACTAACGTAAAAAAATATTTTTAAAGAAATGTTTTCTTATTTCTTTGATTGTCACATACGTATTAATAAATACAAAATGATTTTTGATTAAAAAAAATACATATGTATATGTAAATTGGCAGTTCGTTTTGTACGACTTCCGGTTAGTACGACGTAATATCATCGGTCCCTTGGGCGTCGTTATAACCGGACTCTACTGTACTTACATATTATCGGGTGGATTTTAGATAAAAATCGGTTAATCTAGGATTCTAGGCAAACATGGATTGGACCAACTTTTTAATAAGGCAACCTATTACAGTCAGATTATATTGTATTTAAAATAAGCTTTCATTTGATATAATATGCGATGAAAGAACAAAAAAATTTATTTTTAGTAAAATAATAATTAGTAATTACATATACTTATATTTTTTCTCTCCGTACGCAATTTTAAAAGCTATTTGCTAATTGCAATGTCTCAATGTGAATATTATCAATCATTTTTTTCTTATCACAAAAGAAATAACAGTAAAAAAGGGGAGATAATTCCTTATTAGTACATTACGATACAAATGCGAAAAATAGGAAATTCGCATCAACGAGTTGCGAATTACCTATTCACACATGTATGACACAACATGTACATGCATGGTACAACGATTTACATATGGCCCTTTGAATTTTCGACATAGTTGCGTAAGTAGCTTATTATCGCACTAGTGCGGTAAAGCAGCACCATATATGTACAGTAAAAGTTATAACGTATCTCATAATAACAGTGCAAACCAGAAATTATTCGAAAGAATATGTTTTTTTATCTTTGTATAATTTGACGTGATAATACAAAAAGGACAACCGTTCTAATAGTTTACGATTGCACGTGCAGCTTACTGTTGAGTTGACGCCATTGTCATGAGTAAATTACATTTTTACAAAACGTGCGTTACAATTTTTATCTCTTTTAGGAGCAATTAGCTATTTCTACTGGAGACATTGTAAATGTAAGATAACTATTAAAACACAAATTATTATTAATTTTACTTCACTTCTTCAAAAATATGGAACTTAATAAGTATGCGTTTAAATCCTTCGCGTTTTACACATATTAACTCACATTTATAGACACCTTACGTGAAACCTGTGTCGAAACGTCGGTAAATAAAGGTAATAAAATAAATTCGCGATAAACCCGTCTATAAATGTGAGTTAAATTTGTAAGATGTCCGTGGTGATCCAGCGTGGAAATGCTACGAGCATCGTGCATCATGGGCATCTTTGCACCGGGAACGGCAGGGAGCGGTCTGTTTTTTTTAATTTAAAGTTTTAATTTTTATTTGTAAGTGTTAGTTGTAATTTGTATCCTTTTTTGTAACTATAATCTCTTCTTCTTGGTCGCATCCATCATGACTGATGATCGTGGTTGGTGGGTTTTGTTCGGGCACGAACACACTCTCGCCATCGATTCCGGTCCATCGCTTTCCTCACCACGTCATAGAATTTCTGAGATGGTTCCTCGCCTTTGAGTTGGTCAGTCCATCGTGCTGGTGAACGGCCCCGTGACCTTTTGCCATCAGTATTACCAACAACGATTAACCTTTCCAAACTTTCGTCTCCCCTTCTCATTATATGGCCAAAGTAACTTAGGAAGCGTTGTTCACAGATTGTGGACAATCGCACTTTCACGTCGAGTTCCAACAGTATGGAGTGATTCGTGCGCTTAGCTGTCCATGGTATTCTCAGCATACGCCTCCAACACCACATCTCAAAGGCATCGATCCGTTGTTTCTCTCTGCTTTTGATTGTCCACGTTTCGGCTCCATACATAAATATTGGAAATACCAGGGCTCGTACAAGTCTTATTTTAGTGTTTCTGGATATTCCCCGATTACGCCATATTTTCTGAAGCCGCGTCATGGCATCTTTAGCCATTCCTATGCGCCTTTTTATCTCCGGAACACAGCTGCCATCATTACATATCTTTGACCCCAGATATACGAACTCATCAACAGTGTCTATACCCTGGATTGTAAGAGCTGCAGACAGGCGGCCGGCGCGATCCACAATCATCAGCTTGGTTTTGCTTCGGTTGATTGCAAGACCTAACTTCCCGCTCTCGACCTCCAGTCTGTTGACAAGTTCTTGCATGTCAGATATTGAAGATGCCAAAAGGACAGTGTCATCAGCATATCTCAGGTTATTAATTCTCTTCCCACCAACAGCAAACCCTTTGTGCCATCCTTCAAGAGATTTACGGACAATATACTCGCCATAAATGTTAAACAACTATAATAATATTTATTAAATTTTAAGCGTTTTCAATAAAATTACTAGTACCACGCTAGTACCTAATATATAAGTACTCGTACTCGTAGTACCTATTGCATTTCCGCTTCACGCATAACAATTTTATTTATGACATCTATGTTACCTATATCCTTGTTCTACATGTACTCAAATAATAAGTTCAAATAGGTATGTTATTTGCTTTATATGCAATTATTGACATTAGGTTGATAATTCTAATTGTTTTGATAAGTTAATCAGTGACTGGCATAAGAAAACATTAATTAATTTATAATGATAGATCTATATTTCAAAATTTATAATGCATTAGTAGAGTCTGTTCTCAATGAAAACTAACTTTGAACTTTAATGGTCCGGTCTGGCCTAGTGGGTAGTGACCCTGCCTGCGAAGCCGATGGTCCTGGGTTCGAATCCCAGTAAGGGCATTTATTTGTATGATGATACAGATATTTGTTCCTGAGTCATGGGTGTTTTCTATGTATTTAAGTATTTGTATATTATATATATATCGTTGTCTGGGTACCCACAACACAAGCCTTCTTGAGCTTACCGTGGGACTTAGTCAATCTGTGTAAGAATGTCCTATAATATTTATTTATTATTTATTTATAATTGATTTCGTGTTTACTAGTTCTAAAGAAATGTATTTACCTACCTGTAGCGAGCTGCAATTATTGGCCAAAATTTCAAAGTTAAGTAACTTGTTTATTAAATAACTAACCTACAAAACCTAAACTAAATCTAAAAATAAATAAAACTAAACTTAGAATAAATGATTACAAAATATCCACCTGCGGCATGGTGCCGTAGATGCTGGCAGCATTTCCTCGCTGTATCGCAATACTTATTCTTTGTGCGAGCAAGCTGCCAGATCTACGCTCACTTGTTTATTTAGTCGTATGACATTATTACAATTCATGGTCGCTATACAAATTAATATCTAGATTCTTCACCCAATTGGCTGCGTTTCGCTTAGCTTAAATAAATCCAGAGGATCTCCAGTTCAAGTTACTAGATCAAGGAGTAGGATATCATTTGAAAGAGCTTGAGTTGTACATGAAAACGAAGTTGTAAAAGCAACTTCAGATAGGTACGCATCAGGGCCAAATTAGCTATAAGCATTAATTACTAGGTAGCAGCTAACAATTCTAAGTGACGATAACATTTTCAAATTAAAAAGTACCTACTTATCGATAAATAATTCATAAATCACCTTGACTGATTAAATTAGTTAAATCACGCCACTTGGTTTCAATTACATGAAAAATGAGGTTAACTTCATGTAATTCTATAGAATTATGCTTCTATTAGTGATTAATGACATTGGTTAGATTCGAAGGTAATTGCAATAATACGATCGATCAATCGATCGTACGATCAGACTCATAAGTTGCTGGGCCCTTTAATATCTTGTATTTTTTAGGGTTCCGTTGTCAGTTAAGAAACACTTACAGTTCTGCCATGTCCGTCCATTTATCTGTTTGTTCGTCTCTCTACGACTTAACTCTTTACTACTTCACCTCTATTCTTCTAACAAACAGAAATGTCTAGAAATGACGGATAGGAACAGATTATCAAGGTTTTGTTAGATTCGAGAGACATTTATTAATAACGCCATAGTGTTAGCGACTTTGGAGACCGACTGTACCGAGGCATGTGATCGATCAACGCGGAATGTATTACGTCTATACCTAGCTCGGACACTTAAGTTCGTAACCATGTATACTTGGTAAAAATTTATAAAAAAATATATTTACCCTTTAAGGGTGACTCACGCTAGACCAGGGCCCGGACCGTCCGACATGTCATTTTCTATGACGACTGATCGGTGATCACGTGGCGTTTTCCGTAGAAAACGAAGCGCCGGAAGCTCCGGCCCGGCGCCGGCTCTGGGCTATAACCGCGAAAATCGAAGTTCGCAAATTGCGGGGATTTTTCTCTGTCACTCTAATTACGCCTTCGTTGGAGTAAAAGAGAATCGGTTTTCGCGGTAGCCGCTCTGTCTAGCGTGAGTATCCTGGAATGGCTGGAATATTACTTGGATCCATTAAGTGATAGGATGTGTAGCTTCAGCAACGGTTGGCTTTAAACAGGGAGTCAGAGGGTACTAGAGAGTAGAGAGCGTTTATTAGTGGCAAAATAGAATAAGTGATTTTTGTAATTATGCCCTATTATGTAGTTACTAGAGTTGACAGTTGATTAGGGGGCTTATTTGACTTGACAGTAATGCTGATGTAGCTAACAATAGTGGGCAACAACAATAGGGACACCAATAACACTAGTAAATATGTAGGCAACAATATGGCAGCCACGACATAAAGGAAATGTGACGAGTTGGATAGTACGACCGGCTTTTAACATTGACAAAATAGTAAATTTATGACCTGGTGGATAGTGATATTGATGATGATGATTAATGATGTACGAGTACATACCTAGTCATATAAATATTCTGGTAAAGGTCGCGGGAATCCGCTGGATGCGGCTGGCGCAAGACCGGTCATTGTGGCACTCTTTGGGGGAGGCCTATGACCAGCAGTGGACGTCCTCCGGCTGATATGATGATGATGATAAATATTAAAAAAATAACGAATTACGCGAATTTTTGCAAGTACATTTGCAACTTCCATCTGACAAAACAACGCTCTATGAATGGTTAATATATTATTTTATGAGACAAATTATTTTTCTTTTATACAACAAGTCTGCATGAGAGGATTAAGTAGCTTGAGATTTTAATTGTGTTTATAAGTGTCTCCGTCGTGATAAGTAATTAGAAGATTAGTCTGTTGATTCTGAGTGGAGCGCATAAGCTTATGCGGTTATCAGACCCCTTACTGCATGTAATAAAAAATATTTATTGAAATTTGAACTTTAATAGCTGTCAATAGAGTTAAATATCATATCCGCCATATATGGCTTTGTATGCGGTAAGGGGTTAAATAAAACCTGTATTTTAAGTAAATGTCGTAATAACAAATATACGTAGTGCTATAAATAAAGACTGTTTCACACTATAGGCAAATCTAATCTTTTAATTCCTACACATTATCGTATCCATCGATTGATCGCCCCCGAAAACCCCCATATATAGCAAATTTTATTGTAATCGTTAGAGCCGTTTCCGAGATCCATAATTAAAGGTATTAAAAGATAGACAGATATAGGTAAGGAAAATGTTGCTTGCAGTCAGACATGGAATGTAACTTTAAAACGTCAGTCTACTGTGTGGCGCAGGTACTAGGCTCGTAGATTCGTAGATTCGTAACTGAGCCCGGCGGCTAATCCTATTGTCTATTGTTAAGTAAAACCGCACGTGCTACTTACCTGCAAAAAAGGGTCACCCTTATTCTATTTGGCACCTGAGCGCAGGCTAGTCCAACGCTCAAAAACCAGTGTAGTTGCGCTCTCCGATAACGCGCCTCTGTTACGCATCTCGATGACACATTTTAGACTGGTTCTGTAGCGTTCGACTCGCCGGCACTCAGTAACCGAAGTACGCAGGTTTTTATGCAGGTGGTGGTGGCACGTGGCACGAGCGGTTTTACTTAACAATAGACAATAGGATTAGCTCGGGCTCAGTTACGAACCTACGAACTATACTTTTGTATTGAAATGAATAGCGATCTAGATTATGTCGTCGTGGCTCATATTTTAGTGCGTAGTATCAGAACTATCAGAATCGATTTCGATCGGGCGAAGAAAAGTTAACTAGAAACACGCTTCTGTCATATACACGTACCTAATGTTGAAATATCTGGGAGACCGAGCTTTATTCGGAAAATACATAAAAACTCAAAAATGCGCGTTTTCTCAGAGATAAGATTGATTTTTCGCCCCCGAAAACCTCCATATAGTGTCAATAGCTGTACATAGTGTGCATTTGTATCTTGAATTATAGACCAAGATTGAGTGTTATAACACCTTCGCTGCCTGGCGTTTTGCGTATACGTAATAACTAAGGAAATAAGAAATAACGCAAAACGCCAGGCAGCGAAGGTTTTCCTAAAGGACCACCATTGTTATTCAGTACAAGTAGTGCCATTGACATACTTTTATAAGGATTTATAATTCCCACAAGCAAAATAAAATTGAAAAACTGAAGGTATTTTTAATATTGCGTTGTAGTTGGATTTAAAATAAGTCTGTCAATTTTAAGGTTGCTTTTTTCCTCCTCCTTTTGGCTTAAGGGGTCATCCATTAATTAAATCATACGTAAGGGGGGGACGTCACACCAAGGAGGGAGGGGTTTGCCAAACGTGACCAAGTGTGACAATGGGGGGAGGGGTAAAAAAAACTAGGAATTCGTGGGATATAATTAATGGATGACCCCTAATGTGTTGTCATGTCAGTTTGAATGTTACAGTTATTTTGACTGCTACATAATATATTTTAGGATTACAGTTATATATGCAAAAGAAAAGTCATTTAATAATTCGTTTACCTTTTTCATTTTCAAATATCAGAAAGGCTGAACGAATTGATTGAGGTTTACCTTATCTTATAATTTCGAGAGCACTTGCTTGATCTTTTGTGCTATTACCCCCTTAATTGAGGTTAATTTTCTGTACCATGAATAAATAATATTTGAATTTCGCCGCTACTTAATTTAGCCTTATAATATGTTACGTATGCACTTCATACATGTCCCAAAATGTAAAGTAAAATCAAGTTCCATAATTACTTTTTGTCCAAGGTAATTTGATCAATATGTCTAACTAATTTCATACTCAGACAAATAATTAGTGTGGCAATAAAAATGTGGCACAATAAACCTTTCTACTATTAAATTTATGTAACACAGTTTGTTGATTGACAAGCAAATTAACTTTTTGGCAAACATGTTCGCTGTGGGGTAATTGCAAAAAATGCAATCTATGCTAAAGTTGAATGCTCTAGTCTCTAGACGATCTACTTTCTCCTAGAACAGACAAATCAATCTAAAAATTGTACGCAATTTAAGAAGAAAAAAAGCTTATAGGTACAGGTTCAACATACATTGATAAGATTAAAAAAAATGAAATTGTAGCTACTTATATTTAAAAAACTAATTTGTCTCTGAAATTTGTATCGCATTTAACTAATCCAATTAATATTTTTATAAATATATCAGTTCTCATATAAGAAAAGAAAATTTACGGAAGGAGAGCGGAAAACTATTTAACGTCTTCAGTCCAAGTGGGTATCATTATTTGCTTTCAGCCGAATTAGCTACGTAGGTATAACTATAAGTACATCTGTATTTAATTCCCGCCGTATATCGTCAAATAATTTCGCCAGACAGATCTGACTGACACATCTTTACGCATATCTCTGTGGCTGTGACCACAACCTTTTTTGAGGGCTGGATCCGCGCCTGATCTCTGGATATGTACATGGACATCCATACTTCAGAAATTTGTTAAAGGGGTCGTACGGGTATTATTTATATGAGAACCAGCAAATGTATATATAAATAAAAACTCGCAGCTAAATAATAAAATAAATACTTGGTGTACTTACCTATACAGAACTAAGCACGGTTCAGTATCGTGATTATAACAAAAAGGTTTATAAAAACTTTACTTTTTCATCTGATACTAAATGAATATGCATATAAAATACCTACCTCAGCAAAAACTTGCTCTAGACTCAAAACTCGAGTTGAATTTCCATATTAGCATTCTGTAGGTATAGAGGAGAATTTAGGTTCGCATGGAGTGAAAGAGGCTATTTACTAGCTTGTTGCAAGCTGCACTACGGGCTGCACAAATAGCTTGCAAATTTACAAATAAACCTTTAGGTAAATTGTGTATGTCCTAAGACTTAAAAGAGGTAACACTCCAATCGACCTTCTCTTTGCATTTTTTTTCGAACCATGGTTCATTTAAGGTTGTTTGGGTTGGTAAAGTAAACTGAGTACCTCTGAACGAATTTGTTATAGCTAAGCGACGAGAAAGATATCATATCACAGCATTTTTAGAAGAACAGTATTTTCTGTTTGGTTTATGTGCAAAAAATGATTTCTCGTTTCCACTAATTTTATATCTGCTATTCCAATGGCCTACCCATACTTGGAACCTAAAAACTATAAAGAAACTTAGTCAGCAAAACTTTAAAACTAAACGTGATGTGATGACGCACCTGTACTGTTAATTGTGTCGTTTGTCGTTCATTTTCCATGGGTTTTGTCTGTAGTAAAACAAAAGAATATCTGAAAAATACATTCACCGGTAATGCTTCACTAATATTTAAAGACATGGTACTGGCTATTCTAAATTTATTTTTTTAATTACCGATATAATAACGAAAACGTAATTAGCTGCTCGTTCTAGGGCTATTGTAGAGCAGCAGCAATATAACAGCCATTAGTATTTTTTTAATGCCTCAGCTCATTGGGACACGCAATTCAAGGGTGTCACAGGCCTATTCGGATTTCGAGATAATCACAAGATTTAGAAACGATTTAGAGATCAGCTAGATCTACATTAGATATCGACTAGATGTGACTTGGATATCTAAGTCATAACTTGTCGAAATCGTTCAAGAGGACAACACAACAACAAATATCTTTAAATTATCCATATCGTAACTTGTTGAAGTCTAGTAGAAATCTAATTCATTTTCCGAATCGAGCCGTCAGTCATGTTTAATGTTTTTGTCGATAACGAACTGACAGACATTTTTATATGGAGCACCGGTCACGTAAAAAGTAGGCATTTTTTGGAAGTTTAGCACATTGATTTAAACGTATTTTTTCAATTACTTTTTAAATTTAGCCCATCCAAAAGCGACTTGGAGGAACTGTCATAGGTATCGTCATTCGGCGCGCCAGGTATAGTGATAATTTTTCAAATTTATGAGATAGTTACTGCCTCTGGGCATGCACTCTCCAACGTTAACAGTATTTTATAATTTAAAAATAAAATCAATATTTTACGTACCACAAAAGTATAAGGATATGATTCTATAAAGGAATTCATCTAGAGCGAAATCCTTGGCGGAACCATGCAACACTGCATTCATGTTTTTATATCATGCATAAAAAACTAGCCACCCCGCACCCGTTCGATAGCAACAAAGTCACGCCTAATACCTAATATAAAAATATACGTAGGTAAGTATAATTTAAGTAGGTTATTGTTATATATAACTATGAGTACATATATATCAATTTGAAATCTGTATTGAAAATACGGCCGAATGATATCTAGGTGTTGATTAATGTCTTCGTGTTAATACTGTCATTAAGAGGCCTATAATTTTATAGGTACGTGGTAGGTAATTATAATTATTCGTGTACTTATTCCATAATCCGTACTATAGAGTCCATGTAGAGATAGATTTTCAGGACATTCGAATGGTCAGTAAAATTTGTCTTCGAGTACCTACTGACACTACTTCACTAGCCTATCGCTAATAATTATATGTATGTACATACCTAGCTAGAGTTAAGCCAAGAAAAGTCTACAGCGATTTTGATAGCCCACGCAGTGCAAGTGTTATTTATACGTCATAATTTCATAGAAGTTTGACGTTTAAAGTAACAATTGCACTTCGTGGGCTATCAAAATCGCTGCAGACTTTTCTCGGTCTAACTCTATCCTTTTTAATTTTTGTTAACAGCCCTTGTTCATTTTTAACCGACATCAAAAAAGGAGGAGGTTCTCAAATCGCCGGAACCTTTATTTATTGGCCAAATTTGAAGTTTTAAGAATTCACTGTCATTCCTTGACACAGATAATTAAACAAGTAAAATGTAATTTTTTATTCAGCCTTCCTTTCTGAATAATGAGATCAGTGAGTATCGAATCACAAATGTATTTACTTATAAATAAAAAATTGGAGCCACTCAGTCTGTCGCCTCTTATTACCTTGACAGCAAAACGTTATGTAAGTTAAGTAAATTTGTCTACAGGGTCATTTATAATGAGTTTGACTTTGGTAAAGTCTGTTGAACTCTGTAAATTGTTGCTGTCTGTGTCTATGTTAAATTTCTTGTTTGCTGTCAGTTGCTTTTAAAATAATAGTTATTTGTTTTACAAGGGGGCAAAGTTGTTGTTTAACCGGTCGTGCTTATATTGATACCCGAGCAAGCGAAAGATTCCAAAATTGAACCACGAGCGTAGCGAGTGGTTCGAAAATGGAATCTTGAGCGTTGCGAGGGTTTCAAAGCACGAGGGTTAAACAAAATTTGCCCCCGAGTGAAACACAAAATTTTTCACCACACCAACTCGAAGCAAATATTAAATGTAAAATATCAAACAAAATCAAACCAAATCAAATCCAAATGAATGTTATTAAATATTTATCATCCAAAATCATCATTTAGAAGCCAATTCTATCAGCAAACATAAGAAAACAACTCAAAATTTGCATTTGATTACTTTGCCTCACATGTGAATAAAATGCAACTTTGCTATCAGTTTTTGGAGTGCAAAGTAAGTCTTTCCGAGCTGGTGTGGTGAAAAGTCATTTATACTATCTATCTCAAAAAACATGTAACAGATCATTAAGGTACCCGGTAAAAAAAAATAGTATGTATTATGTTTGGTTTATGGAAGTGGTCGAGATAATCAAAAATATAATATCACGTACTGCCTGACAATAGAGGCGTTTTCAGATATTTGTGAACACCTTGGCCGCTGCAATATATCTGATGGCGATTGTACACTAGGTAACAATAATAACTTCGACTGAGATAGTGAACGCCCATTTATGTCATCCGCATGAATTATTAAATGTCTGCGTTACATTTAAACGGTTTAAATCACTCGGTATCACCAGTTATTTTCATTCGACGACATAAACTGTTGTAATTACCCTAACGCACCTAACTTAAACATATGATACGCTCTTATACGACGGCCGTGTCGCTAGATTCCCAATGTCGCGAGCTGTCAAAAACATAAACGTGCGAAAATTATTACAAGTTAGGTTTAATTACGCGGCGTTATTTGCTTTACTTAACTTTATCAAACTAATTACATATGTAGTTCAGAGTTTGTTTCGTATAGTAATTATATGATTTATATACTGTTAATGATTTCAAGTTAGATACTGTAATTTAACATTCAGTAGAGTCTGTGCGGAATGAGAAAAGTGGTGGAATGTATAGGGACCATTACATTCCACGACTCTTCCATTTCTATCGTTCCGAACAGACTCTAGATAATAATTTCATAAAGGGTGACTCACGCTAGACCTTTTTTTTTTCGTGAGTCGAGCCGTCCCAATTTCTATGACGGCTGATCGGTGATCACGTGGCGCTTTTAGATAGGAAAGGAAACGAAGCGCCGGAAGCTCCGGCCCGGCCTCGGCCTGGTCTAACGGGAGTCAACTTTAATGGTTTCTTTCTGTTTCTATTGCAGATACGCCGAGATACTAAACTTCTCAGGCGGAGTTAGGTCCAATTACACATTCCCGAAGGATTTCGTCTTCGGCGTGTCTACTGCTGCCATACAAATTGAAGGAGCTTGGAACATAGATGGTAAACAATGATTGATCGCTGTTGTTTTTTTTATCATTTGGACCGTTTACCTAATTCATCATCATCATCATCATTCTAGCCTTCAGTCGCCCACTGCTGAGCAAAGGCTTCTCTTCGTGTACGCCACTTATCCCGGTCCTGAGCTAGTCTCATCCAAAAGCGCCCCGCGATTTTCCGAATGTCATCCACCTAATGAGCCAACCTAACTACCACCTAGTTATCGAATGAAAAGCAGAAAAACTGAATAGTTTACAATTTGACCTTAACAAAACTTATAAATTTCCAGGCAAAACACCGAGTATATGGGATAACCTAATTCACAATAACAGAAGTTTTGTGAGAGACCGCTCAACGCCAGAGGTTGCGGCGGACTCCTACCACTTATACAAGAGGGATGCTGAAATGGTCCACGAACTCGGAGTGGATATTTACCGCTTCTCCATATCGTGGCCTAGAATCCTACCTACAGGGTTAGCCAATGAAGTCAACCCTCTTGGCATACAGTATTATAAAAACCTAATTGACGAGTTGATAAAGTACAATATCACGCCCATGGTGACGATTTACCACTGGGATTTACCACAGAAACTACAGGATGTGGGTGGCTGGAGTAATGCTCATATAGTCGATTATTTCACCGACTACGCAAAGGTTCTGTTCGACAACTTTGCAGATAAAGTAAAGTACTGGATTACTTTCAACGAGCCGATGCAGACCTGTTTGGAGGGCTACGGGGGCACCACCCGTGCGCCGTCGCTCAACCGCCATGGCATCGCCGAATACCTTTGCACGCATAACCTCCTTAAAGCCCACGCTAATGTGTATCATCTATATAGCCAACAATACCGCTCTTTGTTTGGAGGTAATGTGACATAAACACTTGGGAAAGCTTCGAACACAAAATAATGCCATTAAATTGATTGACTCCATTATATTTTAGGTAAGATCGGCATGTCCTTGGATTCCAATTGGGCGGAGCCGAAGACAAATTCTGCAAAGGATAAGCAAGCGGCTGAGTTGTATTTGAAAACACATGTGGGTATTTCTGGATCAAGCTTATCTAAAGATTAGATTAGGGTTAAAAAAAGACTAACATTAGTGGATGTTTAATTATTTGACTCTATTTACCTTATTTTTACAAAATTATCTGTTATAATATAACCAGTGTTGGCATCAATCTGAACGAAATAAATCCGAATTGATCAATCCGAATTGATCAATTCGAATTGATTCAATTCTGATTGACGCGTCAATCCGATTGAATCGATTGGAATTGACGCATCAATCCTCAATTCGGATTAAATCAATTCTCAATCTAGATTAACCATAGTCCCTTTCCCTTCCCTAAGATTACTTTTCAAAGGTGTCCTTTTTTGGGACTTACTTACTGGATTTTAAAGTCGATATTTGAGGTTCCCAGAGGTTCGAAAACATGTTCCTGATGTCAGTATTGACTGATGTCCCTTTTTGGGACATATTTAGAAAGTGGCCGATTATGTTCATATTGGTAATCGATGTTGACCATAGGTCCCGATAACTGTTTCCGACGTCAGTATTGAAAGATGTCCCTTCCATTTCGGGACATTTTTTATAATTGATCGTTGGCACTTTAAAACGATATCTGAGATTTCCAAAGGTTCCGTAACATGTTTCCGACGGCAATAAAGACGGAGTTTCCTTTTTTTTGGACATTTATGGGACATTTCTTTAAATTAACCGATTGCGTTCAAAATCGATATCTGAGGTGCCCAAAGGTTCCGAATCATGTTTCCGACGGTAATATTCCGAGATGCCCTGTTTTGGGGTAGTAAAGTAAGTACGCGGCTAAAGTGTAGAATCTAAATATTGCCGTTGAAACCATGTTTTGCACCTCAGATATCGATTTTGAATGCAAGCAGTCACTTTCAAAGAATGTCACTAAAATGTCCCATAAATCCCATAACAGGACACCTTTCAATATTGCAGTTGAAAAGATGTTTAGAAACCTCTGATTACCTCAGAGATCGATTTTAAACGCAATCGGGTAATTTCTAGAAATGTCCCAAAAAAGGACATCTCTCAATATTTCCCTCGAAAACAAGTTTCGAAATCTTTGGGCACCTCAGATATCGATTTTGAACGCTATCGGTTAATTTCAAGGAAAATCCCGAAAATGTTCCAAAAAGGACATCCTTCATATTGCCGTCGGAAACATGTTTCGGAACCTTTGGTAAACTCAGACACCGCTTTTGAACGCATTTGGTCAGTTTAGAAAAATGGCCTAAATAAAAAGGACATTAGGTAGGTACATACAAAGTAATCGTCAATCCGAATTGACGATTGAGGATTGAGGATTGACCGATCAATTCGAATTAATGATTAGTAATCGTCAATCCTCAATCAGTAGATTTAGAATTAGTTTCGTCAATCGTCAATTCGGATTGATCGGTCAATCCTCAATCGTCAATTCGAATTGATTTTTTGCCAACACTGGTTATAACCTTTCAAGTAGGAGGAAACCGGCTCCCGGACAGTGGTCTTTTTAAGAAGCTAAAACACGAATATTTTGGGCGCATGAATAAATGTTTGATTTGTACATGTATTTTCCTAAACTTAAATTAATCGGATAATCAAAAGGTTAAAAATTTAGTTTTTTTCTTCTTGCAGGTTGGCTGGTACGCGCACCCCGTTTATTCCGCAGAAGGCAATTATCCCCCAGAACTTATAAAGCTGGTCGACGAGAAGAGCAGACAACAGAACTACAGTCGTTCTCGCTTGCCGAAGTTTACCCCCGAGGAGGTCGCCTATATTAGAGGCACCGCCGATTTCTTCGGCTTGAATCACTACACTACATATCTCCTTAGTATGGCAGAAGGGGAAGTAGGGGCTATACCGTCTCACGAAAATGACGTAGGCATCGTCAGAGTTCAAGATCCTAAGTGGCCGTCCCGGTCGTCATCCACCTGGCTCAAGGTAAAGCAATGCACTTTATAGTCACACAGTTTTTCAATTCGGGTTAACAAAATAACAGAATTTTGCGCACACCACAGTTTGCGCATTAACTACAATCGTGCCTTACAATTAGGCACCATTGTAGTTAATAGCCGTAGTCAACAGCTAACAAACCGATAACGTTATGCAAAGGAGACTCGTATAGATCTATTGTTGACACCTATCTACTGTGGAAATAAACTAGTGTTTCCATGACCTATAGTGAAAGTATGTATTAACTATTGCAAGCGCAGAGCAAAAATTTTTAAGCTTCTGTACTTACGTAAATGAAATTTTAATGTTAATGATGAATCAGACTACTTGTTTGGGGAAGAACCCTGAATGCGAGGTCAACTTATTTTGACTGTCATTTATTTTGTTGATATATAGTTCTTAACTGTCTATATCTGTCTATCTACTTCCACTTACAATTAGTGTAGTTATCTAAATTACCTTCATATACATAAGTAATATGTAAATATAAAACATATAAAAGCTTTAAATTTCAATGACGCAAAAGAACGTACCTACCTATAATCATAATTTATACAGCTATATTCAGGTACCTAAATATAATATATCTGCAATCAAATAAAAAATCTTCCAGGTGGTGCCCTTCGGTTTCCGAAGACTACTGCGGTGGATCTCCACAACATACAACAACGTCCCCATCATCGTGACTGAGAATGGGTACGCAGACTACGATGGCGTGGACGATTACTCGCGAGTCTCCTACTACAGCCACTATCTGAACGCGTTGCTGCACGCCATACATGAGGACAAGAGCAACGTGCAGGGGTACTTTGCGTGGAGCTTGATGGACAACTGGGAATGGGATGATGGATTTGTGTAAGTATTTACAAGTAATGAATCTCAGGTAAAATATGAACGGCGTCGTCAGTGGCTTTATAACTCGCTGGTGCCGTGCAAGCATCGATATTATCTTCTTTATTAAAATTAGGAATCAATAATGATTGGGCCTGTGGGGAATACCTAAAACAGTTTTGTCTCCAAGGGAGTTCGATGAAAACAAAATCGGTTTGGAACCTCTGTTTTAATGAAACGTACCTAGTCCACGCATTCGTTACATTACAATGCGTCGTGTAAAACTCCCACATTTTAACAACTTATTATGAGAAGACGCGTAATTTGAAAGCGTACCTAGGACAATATAATACGTACTTTATCAATGTTGCGTAATGGAAAAAGCATCAGTGTAGATATTATATCGAGGCTGCGGGTCATTACCCGCCTTAACGCGCGTTTATTGCGGTAATGCGCGTCGGGGGTGAGTCGATAGTCATAACCTACGGTCTTAAAGGGCTGGAGCCGGCTGTTCCACAATAAACATGTTAAAACTTCCTAGAAAATCAATTTTATAAGCCATTATTAATTTAATAAGTAAACGCGAACGTGACACAACGAAGATATTTTCGTAGAAAACCAGAGAGTTCAATGGTTAACTGACGGAAACCATGTCAGTGCCGACAACCTTGAAAAAAAATCACAATTACCATAAAAAATACTATACTGGTAAGAGATGATGACCGGCTGGACTCGTGTAGATATAACAAATGATGCTCGAGGTAGAGCAACTTTGCTGTCTTGAATTACAAGAGCTTGTAACATCTGTTGACTCCATGCACCCCAAATGTCCTCCTTTATCAAACACATGGCAGAACCTATATCTCTATTACGGTGAAACCGCTCATTAAGCATCATACTGGGCTGGCTGAGATGCAGGATCAGTATCGCTGTTATACGCGCTATCGGCATGTGCATCCGAGGCACACGCCGCCGCTTTAAGACCACTGCCAGGTGGCTTAGGTTCGACAACGGTTTTTCACGACGTTTATTTATTTAATTATTAATAAACTTGTATGGGCAGTGTATTTTGTGACCACCACACAAAAAAAAATACAAGAGTTGGGAGTCAGTCAGAACAAACCAAAAATATTATATTTATATGAACAATAATATACATATGTACTTCTCCGGTAACATAGGTACATACAAAAAATACGGTCGAATTGATAACCTGTTTTCAAGTCGGTTAAAATAACATATTACAATCGTGGAAATAAAGCCTGAGAGCTATACCTACCTCATTCGTACCAGCTGATTAAATAATAAACCGTGTAAATACGGCAGCCAGCTTATTTTTACTACCAACATTCTTATACTTTTATGTGTGACATATATTTAAATATATGTACATTGTGTATGAAAGTTCTATAAAAATCTCTAAATACTTGTCTATCTTCTTGTTACCAAGGTGTTTGGCCTAAAATAAAATAAAAATTGTTTTTAATATTAAAGCCAATATTGAAAAACAATTTTTATTTTAAATTTCAAATCAAGTAATATTTAACTTGGGCCTAATGAAATTAGTAACTGTCAATCTTTATTAAATCGTTGCGTGAACTAACCATTTTCCGATTGATGAACTAATATCGAAAGAACAGGCCGCGTAGCCAAGATGTCGATCGCTTACGCTCCGTAGCGATCGAAACGCAACTGTCACTGTCGCACTAATATGGAAGAGTGATAGAGAGACATAATGCTTGTCGTTGTCGAAGCGATAGCGATTGTAACCTTGGCTAGGCCGGCAGGCCGCGTAGCCAAGATGCCAATCGCTTACGCTCCGTAGCGATCGAAACGCAACTGTCACTGTCGCACTAATATGGAAGAGTGATAGAGAGACATAATGCTTTTCGTTGTCGAAGCGATAGCGATTGTAACCTTGGCTAGGCCGGCAGCCTCCTAGCCCAGTTGGCAGTGACCCTGCCCACGAAGCTTGAAGTCTCGGGATCGAATCCTGGTTAGGGCATTTATTTGTGTGTTTATCACAGATGTTTTGTTCGAGTTATGGATGTTTTCTATGTATCTAACTCTAACACAAGCCTTATTGAGCTTACCGTGGGATTAGGTCGATTTGTGTAAAATTGTTTTATTTTAAGTACCTATTAATTAATATAATATTATTTACAACTAGAGTTACGCACTGCGCTAGAGTTAGCGCAGTTACGCACTATCTTCACAGTACATTTAACGAGTAAGTATGCTTAATTTAGACGGTTCCTAAAATGTTATAAAGGTTAACACAAACAATACAAACATAAAGATCGCATTACAGATAATTACCTATACCCTTCTCTACCCATTCAATATTCGGTTGTGCCAATCTCAATCGTCGGACTGAATAACGTAGAGGTACCAAACTCTATAGTTCGTTTTTTTTAGCATTAGAAAGAACTCCACAGAAGCAAGCGTGCAGTTTTTGTCAGGCTCTTTAATTGTTAATAATTATTGAATTATCTAATGTAGCATGGTCAATACATGTAATTTACTTCAAATTATTACCGCTCTAAGTGCCGGATTTGGAACCACAAGCTTACTTCTGCGAAGTTCTTTCTAATGCTAAAAAAAACGGACTATACAGAGAACTGCTATTAAATTAAATTTTATCTAATGTTACAATTACACAAATGAAATAATTATAACTTATCAATGACTACTTGAAGCATTTACATGTTTACCTTATCCAGCCTTTTAAAGGATACAACTATCAATTTATCTCGACGCGGATTTACTTTTTTTTAATAAATTATTGAATGTATAAAGTAAAATTAGAACGCACCACCACCATTATCACCACCAGTAGCGTTTTGTACAGTCGCCATCAAATATATCGGAGCGGCCAAGGTGTTCACAATATCTGAACACGCACTCTAACTCCTTAACAATAGAGGCGTGTTCAGATACTGTGAACACCTTGGCCGCTCCGATATATTTGATGGCGACTGTACTGAAAGCCTGCTATTGAAATCAAGTTTGTATCATATTTCTGAATAAGACGCCATCAGCCCTGTTTCCTCACAGATTTAATTGTAATGAGCTCGAACACACCTTGTCCATTAATAGAGACATTTCTCGGAACCATTATCTCAATGCCTGTGATAGAGGGATTTACTTAGTGTATAATTATGTATGTATACTAGGCAAATTAATGCAATTAAACAAGTACGTATGAACAAAGTATACTTACCACTAAGTAAGTACTATAAATGTAGATAATAAGGCAATAAAGATAAAGCTGATTTCTCAGGTTTTGCACAAGATTAATGATAATGAAAATAGAAAATAGCAAACTTGAAGGCTTGTAGAAAACATATGGGTACCTACATTCTATTACGATTCTGAGGCACTAATTAGGTTTTAATAGAGTAGACATCCTTTGTTAAAATTAAATAAATGTTTTTAGCCTGTCGGGGTGGGTTAAAAGAGGTCTTGTTCGACTTTACTGTAGTAGGTCTGTTATTAAAAATACCTGAAAGTGCCCTGTTGCTATCAAAAATGTCAAGCGAAATAGGTATTTTGTGTACCTATTGCTTGGCGGGGCTGTTCAATGCTTAACAACTTTTTGAGCCATTCGCTATGGTCATGGTTTTATTCTAAATCCTAAACTTTCAACGTAATATCGAATACCACACTTGAATAGCACATAAGTAACTATTACATCTTTCAACTTTCTCTAGTAGATAAACATGTAGGTACGAGCACATAAGTGCACTCTCTGCGCCCTAATGGATAACGGTGGCTCGTATAGTGTGTACTCGCTGGAACAAAAGACAATGGGGATGGCTACTGTCGTATACAATAACAGTATATTCTCTAGTAATAGTCATTGTGACACACGAGTTTTGTCTATAAAATCTCGGTCTTGGTTTTGTCTATAAAAACTAAACTCGGTTTGCGAAACTCTCACTTTTGGGCTATTGTAGCTCGGGCGATTTTCCGCAACTCGACGTCTTGCGCTTATTTTGCGTGATAGGGGGTGGGCTAGTCTTGCCAGCCCAGCTCCTCGAGGAATCCTATCAAACCTTTTGGGCTAATTCTGAGTGACGGGAATATCCGGAAATCTTGTTGAAACAACTTCTCGTTGCAGTGTTTTGTTATTTATATCACCCGATTTCTAATTTATCTCGATTTACAAAATTATTCCAGAGCCGAGGATAGTTGGCAAATAAAACAATATATCAGTCAAACGTTCTGTGTTATAATTTCACTCGTCACATTTGTAAATGCATTTGCAGGTCCCGCTTCGGTCTGTACTTGGTCGACTTCAAGAGCCCAAAGAAGACACGCACGGCCAAGCGTTCGGCGCGGCTGTACACAGACGTGGTGTCCACGCGGCGGCTGCCCGCAGACTACGACCCTGAGGACTTCTCCGCGTTCTCCGGAGCCGCCACACTGGCTCCCACTCTGCTCCCCCTCCTAGTCCTCTACAGGCCTTAGTTACCCTTACATACCTTTTTGTTATGTAAAAATCTTTAAATTAAATTACATTTAAATATTCTTAAGATTCATTATCAACTTGATCCCTAAATTAAGCTTAAGCTAGCACTGAAGAACTCCAGAGCGGCCTAGCCGCTTTAATACTCGACGGTCATAAGCTTGCTGGCGTTGTCGCGCGCGACGTCGCGCTTCAGCTGCGCCTGGATGGAGGCGAAGGACTTGCCCTTGGTCTCGGGCAGCATCACCAGCATGAACACCAGCCCGAGGAACGAGAATGTTGAGAAGCCCCAGAATACTGTGTAAATGCCACATGAGTCCCTGACCACCTGAAATTAAAACAAAAAAACGTTTATTCATTAGGCGCTAGCATATTCGGTTTCTTAGACATGGAAATGGAAGTGTAGGTATATCCAAAAGTCATATTGCATAAATAATAAGCAGTTACGTTATTTCTATACAAAATATACCTACGCAAAGGAATTAACTGTACATTTATATTTATTTTTCCTTAATAGTAGAATGGGATTCATTAGTGCTGATTGTAGGTTGTAATTAAATATATAAGAACATTAATTTGAATTAAGGATGAAGATAATGTCTTAGTCCTGAGGTGAAAAATATTGTTTGGATCTCTCGCAATTAACGCTATCTGGTATTTACCGACTGTGTATTTATTTATATTTACCTGGAAGAGTTTCTGCACAGCGAACATGAAGATTCCCGTGTAAATATGCGCTACACAGGAAGCATACAGCTTGACGTTGGTAGGGAACATCTCTCCGATGATGACGTAGGGCACCGTTGACAACCCTATGGCGTAGCACACGATGTACACGAGGATAGAGGCCACTGGCAACCAGTGCAGGAACTGGACAGACTCCTTGTCAGCTTCGTAAAACCAGTAGAACGTTCCAAGTGTCCCATTCATTAGCCCTACTCCAAGCGCAGATAGTAACAGCAGTGGTTTCCTTCCCACTCGATCCACGAGGCAAACTGACAGCACACATGTCGCGACTTGCACGCAGCCCACCATAATAGATTCTACGTAGGGTTCCAAGTGTCCAGCGGCTGCGGCGTGAGAGCTGTTAGAGGACGCCGTCTGGTTAAATATCACCTGGGCGTACGCAACCACAGCAGCACTGCCACAAAGTTGTTGAATCGTGAACACTCCCAAACTTATCCACATAGCTTTTCTATTCGTCGCTTCTGTGACAAGGTCGAGCCAGGAACCTTTGTTCTTCATGTCTTCTTGGACATTGATCTCGATGTTTTTGAGCTCTGTCCTTATGTCTCCGCTGCGTAGCATTCTTAGGGACCGTTCTGCTCTTTCGCTACGTTCAAATTTCAGGTAATAGTATGGCGACTCGGGCAAGAATATGAAGCTTAAAACGAATGATATAGGTAGGATCAAGTTGATGCCGGCTAGGGTTTGCATCGAGACGAAGGGTCCGATACAGTACTGGGCAAGAATACCGACCTGGAATGAAACAAACGAATTTATGAGAAAGTATTATGTTAAACGATTGCCGATTATCGAAATAATTATAAAGGGAGCATGTTACATTACATAAGGTAAAAGGGTTTCAATAATAGGGTCAATTTAATTAGCACCTAGTGACTACTACGACCCAAATGTACCTTCGGAGTGTACCTACATATGCCGACAGCCTCGGCGGCACGGTTAATTTGTAATTTTTTTCTTAATCATGTGATCCTACGAATTTCTTTGTGTTTTAATAGTTATTTGTTTTACAAGGGGGCAAAGTTGTTGTTTAACCGCTCGTGCTAATATTGATATCCGAGCAAGCGAAAGATTGCAAAATTGAACCACGAGCGTAGCGAGTGGTTCGAAAATGGAATCTTGAGCGTTGCGAGGGTTTCAAAGCACGAGGGTTAAACAAAATTTGCCCCGAGTGAAACACAAAATTTTTCACCACACCAACCCAAAGGAAATATTAAATGTAAAATATCAATCAAAGTCAAACCAAATCAAATCCAAATGAATGTTATTAAATATTTATCATCCAAAGTCACAATTTAAAAGTCAATTCTACCAGCAAACATAAGAAAACAACTCAAAATTTGCATTTGTTTACTTTGCCTCACATGTGGATAAAATGCAACTTTGCTATCAGTTTTTGAAGTGCAAAGTAAGCCTTTCCGAGCTGGTGTGGTGAAAAATAAGTTGTCTGCCTGTAGCATATTGTATTAATACTGAATACCTACTTTCAAGTTTTTACATATTGTTTTTTAAGTGAGATGGATAAAGTCAAACTAGCCAAAGACGAGGTTTCCAAAGTAAATAGTCGAAATGTAATCAGGACTAGCTGTACATCAAGGCGCACTCTTTGTGCCTGATGTCGGCAAGCCATGCGCGATATGTAATTAAAGCAATGAGTCACGTTTTGCGCGCGCGTGTGCGTCAGCGCAATTACACACAGATAGGAAGACTAATGAGAACGTTTGAAATTGTTAAAAAGCTTGATACACATGACAAAAGTACTGTTGAAATAATGCAAAATTGATGATACTAGTCGACGAAATTCAGGACTTTGTACTCATTATTAGAAACAATGAGTACTTGTTCCAGTAAAAGCGTCTTCTTATCTTTTTAAATATCGTTGTAAATATTAGAAAAAGGACTTATTAAATTAGTAATGAATTTTTTTCTGATGGTCATTTCCGAAAAACCCCGTGAAGCACTGAACGGCAAGCTCTTATTTGGAAATGTTGAGAAGTTTACTCTGCTAAACCTGGCTATTTTGTATTACTAATACCCTGTACTTTAGGCATATCAAACGATATTTTTCCTTCATACCTTTGAGAAAGAGAAAATCAAAGTAAAACGAACTCAATTTTCTCTCCGAAACAAGTGTCAATTCCTACGAAAATCTACTTAATATCGAAGTCATTTTCATACTCAAGCAATCTGCAACGTTTGCTTATACTGTTGGTATACATTAGTGTTTATGAAATTCTACTATAATTTTTTGGCAATTTTTTGAAAACTACTCTATATTACCGATGACGCGCGCTGCGCCAACTCAGTGCCGCGGCAAAGCTTGTAGAGGTAGGACGTGTGTCGGTCGGCTCCGCACATTTCAACGGCGACGACGAGATTTTTTATCATTGTGTGCGGCGGGCGCCGTGTAAAACGCTATACTGTGTGCGTGTAAACCGCAACGAGAGACTTTGATCCTAGCACTGTTTTTATAGTTTTATAATGGTACAGTTTTAATAAACTACCGGACAGGATTAAAAATATTTGAAACGACCTGACATTCTATATGTATTAATTTTGACTCAAGATAGTACTCAGGGTCTGATGATGGAGCCGGAAAGTGGTCACCGGTACCAATCAACCATGCAACTAAACCACTTCGTGTTTAGGCTCGTTAAATTGATCTCAACAAGATGTTTGACACAAGATAGTACTCAGGGTCTGATGATGGAGCCGGAAGGTGGTCACCGGTACCAATCAACTATGCAACTAAACCACTTCGTGTTTGGGCTCATTTGATTCGGCTCAACAAGATCTTTGACTTAAGATAGTACTCAGGCTCTGATGATGGAGCCGGAAGGTGGTCACCAGTACCAATCAACCATGCAACTAAACCACTTCGTGTTAAGGCTCGTTTTATTCGTCTCAACAAGATCTTTGATACAATACAAGATAGTACTCAGGGTCTGATGATTGAGCCGGAAGGTGGTCACCGGTACCAATCAACCATGCAACTAAACCACTTCGTGTTTGAGCTCGTTTGATTCGGCTCAACAAGATCTTTGACTTAAGATGGTACTCAGGGTCTGATGATGGAGCCGGAAGGTGGTCACCAGTACTAATCAACCATGCAACTAAACCACTTCGTGTTTAGGCTCGTTTTATTCGTCTCAACAAGATCTTTGACTCAAGATAGTACTCAAGGTCTGATGATGGAGCCCTGAAGGTGGTCACCGGTACCAATCAACCATGCAACTAAACCACTTCGTGTTTGGGCTCGTTTGATTCGTCTCAACAAGATCTTTGACACAAGATAGTACTCAAGGTCTGATGATGGAGCCGGAATGTGGTCACCGGTACCAATCAACCATGCAACTAAATCACTTCGTATTTAGGCACGGTTTATTCAACTCAACAAGATCTTTGACACAAGGTAATACTCAGGGTCTGATGATGGAGCTCGAAGGTGGCCACGGGTACCAGTCTACCATGTAACTGAACCACTTCGTGTTTGGGCTCGTTTGATTTGTCGCAACAAGATCTTTGACACAAGGTAGTACTCACTCAGGGTCTGATGATGGAACCGGAAGGTGGTCACCGGTACCAATCAACCATGCAACTAAACCTCTTCGTGCTTGGGCTCGTTCGATTCGTCGCAACAAGATCTTTGACACAAGTTAGTACTCAGGGTCTGATGATGGAGCTGGACTGTGGCCACGGGTACCAGTCTACCATGTAACTAAACCACTTTGTGTTTGGGCTCGTTTGATTCGTCGCAACAAGATCTTTGACACAAGATACTACTCAGGGTCTGATTATGGAGCTCGAACGTGGCGACGGGTACCAGTCTAAGTATCACGTAACTGAACTACTTCGTGTTTGGGCTACGTGTTTGGGCTTCGTGTTTGGTTTATCACTTAGTGTCAAAGATCTTGTGGTTTAGTTGCATGGTTGATTGGTAATGGTGACCACCTTTCAGCTCCATCATCAGACCCTGAGTACTGTCTTGTTTCAAAGATCTTGTTGAGACGAATCAAACGAGCCTAATCATGTTACTACATGGTTGATTGGTATCCGTGACCACCTTAATCATCATCATTATCATCAGATCCTCAATACCAGTTCGTTTTTAAACCCTCGTTGATACAAACTTTACAACCTATAGGTACCAAATGCAATGACGAAACATGTAAATAAGCGAGTACCTATAATTTATTTCGAGTAATATACCTTCATAAGTACGAGTATTGGCTATTCATAAATTACGTCGTTTCAAATGGGAGGAGGGGGGGGGGGGTCTGGACATCGGATGATGGTAGCATGACGTAGGAGGAAACAGAGTCATCCGAAGCATGATTTTTGGATGATTTGAGGGGCGGGGGGGTCAAAAATCGTCAAAAATAGATGACGTAATTTATGAACAGCCCCTATGTACATTTGCACTGCATTTAGTATTTTCGTACTTACCAAATAACAGTTTTAGGACTTTAAAAGTTAAGTACAGTTATTGTTGATTTCAATATGCTTCGCGAAGGATCAAGAATGTTTAATCCATCATTGTAGTGCGAGTGTGGTAGAAGGGATCGGAATACTGAGCTCGCACGGCCTGCCGCAGCGCGTAAAATACCTAAACTCGCTCAACCCCGAAATGTTATAGCGCTCTTAATTACCCTGGTACTTAATTCATGTTTTAAAGTGTCAAATCGACACAGTCTCCTACAATTAAATAAATGCAATGCGGAAATCTTACATCGTTAGAAGCTCAATAAGGCTTATATATCACTTACTTATACCAACTTTTATTAGAGAGACTTAAGTCAGATTTAAACAAGTGTAAAGAAAATACGCAAGACTCGGAAATAAACATTCGTGTTCATCACACTAAGTAGACCGTTGTATATTATAATAAATACTTCATTGAGTGAATATTTGCAATTGTATTTATAATTGTTTATGATTTTTTTTCAATCAGTGATTATAATACTTCATTGATTTTTTTATCGAATTAATATTTGCAATTGTATTTTATTGTTGATTTTGATTTATTTTTATTGCTTGTATGTAAATTGCATCTTGACATGCAAAAGTTTCCTCGTGTTGATATTGATAATACACAAGCTAGCGAAAGATTTACCTATTTAGAAAATTTTACCACGAGCGTAGCGAGTGGTTCGTAAAGTGGAATCTAGAGCGTTGCGACTTGCGAGGGAGAAATTCGTAGTGAAATATAACATTTTCCACCACATGAAAAATAATACTACTACTACTAAGTACCACATAAAAATCAAATCCAAATGAATGCTTTTAAATATTTATCATTCAAGATTAAAAAGTAAATTTCTCATGTTGATGACTAAATAATAGTAAATATCACAAAATGTACATCTAATTTGCCACTCTTGTGGAAAAAACTTTCTCATCAGTTTTTGAAGTATGTAGAGAGCTTTTACGAGCTGGTGTGGTGGCTGGTTTTGGTGGTAAGGTGAATGTATCACTCCTCTTGTTAATCTTACCAAAAATTTAATGTTACCTAACTACGTGTACCTGTCTTACTGCCGTATTCGAACTTCAAGATATTCACAAGAGACGACACGTACTAGATCCATTCTAGATACGTTATAGTTTACATATCAACTAGTTCTCTTTTGCAGCGCAATTCGGGCAACCAATGTCACTTTTACGTTAGATAGAGTAAGATACCTATTATATGTGAATTGGATCTCTAAGTCATATCCTGTGGAAATCGTTCAAGGGTATCTCCACAATCGCGCAAATGTCAAATTTGACAGGTTAGATCTTAAACATATCGTTATCGTATCTTGGTGATGTCTAAAAGATGTCTAATAGATGTTTATTTCAAAATCCGAATCGGGCCCTTAGTTTCGATATTATCCGATTCATTCCAATTGCTGAATTTCAGAGCTATCTCGTGCATAGGATGATAGGATATTCCAAGCAATTGACCTCAATGACGGCGAACAGGTATCTGTATCTACTATCTACCGCAAGATGCTCACAACCAGAGGCCTACCGCGAATCACGTTCGACGTGTTGCCTCCTTGTCACACTTACGTACGAATTTACAAGTGCGACAGATGGGCAACCCGTCGAACGTGGTTCGCGGTAGGCACTCTGGGTGCCCGCGTTTATCACTAGGAGCGTTAGTGCATATCGGTGTTGAACATATGTGACGTTATCTATGAAAAGGGACCTTATTGTCGATGGCGCTAACGATATTAACGATGCTCCAATATAAATACAATACCGCGCGACGCGGTGCGGAGTAAGCGCCATCGACAATAAGGTCCTTTTTCATAGATAATGCCCCATATTGTTTCCTGAGATACTATTGTAGTTACAGCCAAATTCAGGATGAATGCATTACTCTTGTGTGACTAAAATAAGTCCCTCTGGTACAAAAATATTTACGTCTGAAATGTTCAAACATCGAGTCAATGTCAACATATTGTTGGATTTTTTGAAGGTTTTAAGATGTAACGTAAGAGATCAGCTAACTTTATATGGAAGTATCGTTGTAAATAAACGTCATATTTTCATAACGGGTGTGGCCTGTAATATGAGCAAAAAATTTAACTGTAGGCTGTACTCCTCATACTGGCCAACATTTGTTCAGCGACTTTTAAAATAACTTGTGGTTTGATTTTTAATACACTTTAGAGTTTATTCCAAGACGCAATGTATTGCGAATGTTTAAGGCGTGACAAGCAACGTCAATCACAATGATATGGCGTGGCGATGGCGTCCATTGAAGATAATGTTTATTTTGTATGAAAAATAGGGAGTCTAAATATTTCATAATTTTAAAACGTTGTTGAACAAAAGTGTCACCGTTTGAGGAATACAGTCTATGTTTTAATTATTTGCTCGTGTTACAGGCCACACCCGGTATAATGACAATTTAAAATTACATTTCCACGTATTCTTGTTGCATATTTAATGCAGAGTTAGCTTGGTCCGACTATAGCAAATTTTACGCACTTTGACTTCAGAAGGTAATTTGAACGTGACCTATAAATATGTGAAATACTACGTGTATGTGAGGTGTGCAATAAAGAGTATTGTATTGTATTGTATATGTATTATGACATTAAGCCCATTATATGTACAAAATGTGAGTGTAATTTATAAAATTATATTACAACAACATGTTTTGAATAATCAAAATTAGACTACCTACTCATTTTCTGGTACTCATTGTAAAATACATGAGTATTAAGTATTTTTATAGAGTTTCCTTAAGTACTTAATTCTGGTAAAGTAGTCCTGGCGGACCGAAACGTATTGTTTAGTACAGAACAATGCATTATTTATGGCTGTCCGTAGTAAGTATTTAAGTTTATTATGTATTCAGGTGGTTATCTCCCAAAACGTTAGCAAACACGTGTCGTTTTATGCTTTTAGTAAATAAGTAAAAACGTTATTGTACGAAATGAAAGGAATATTGGGTACGTGAAACCTATTAGACTGATGCCGGTCTAGGATAAAACTATAGGTATGTTTCACAGTCGACTGTTATCTTTTAAAAATTCATATCTTTAAAAGAGCAATTATTGTATATTTATTTATATATATTTCGGGGATCTCCACTAACGATTTCGATGAAATTTGCTATATGAGGGTTTTCCGGGGCGAAAAATCGATCTAGCTAGGTCTTATTTCTGGGAAAACACGCATTTTAGAGTTTTTATATGTTTTCCAAGCAAAACTCAGTCTCCCAGATATTATTATTGAAGAGCGTAAATGTTCATAAACACACATTAGAGCGATTCTGAATGTAGTTCCCATTAAACATTTGTTCGGCTGTCGCCTTCGGCAATCGACAGCGCCTTGCACTTAACATTACGCTGTACTTTGATCCTGAGAGTGAAAAGCTTGGTATTTCTTTGTCCTGCCAGTGTACGTTAACTAGGCCGTACGTTAATTACAATCGGAGCTTAGGATGAATGGAGAATTTGTTGACATACGTACTTTATTCATGAGAGTGATAAGCGTGGAGAGGGCGCCTCTGACTTCATTGGTGGCAATTTCGCCGGTGTACATGGGTGCCACGGTGTAGACGATGCCGTAACCCAGCCCGGAGAACATCCGGGCCACGTACAGCACCGACACTGACTTGGCCACTATCACCAGGATCCAGCCCAGGATGAATGGCACGGCGCCTGAAAATTTAGCATAAAGAAGTTAATTATACGATTCGGTCAACTTGGTAGATGGCGCTAACCGGTGAGTAAGTACTCGAAATACAATTTTTTGACGCTGCCGAGTCACACGTGAACTAAGAGAGAAAGTTCAATAGATAGCGAAGACTCTGAAAAGTTATATGCAACCAGTAGGGGTTTTTACATGACGACTGTACACGTCGAAAAGGAGGCACAAGGTGGTACTGGGGTACCTACAATCTACATGTATTTTTTTTAATGAAATATAGTCAGATGAGACTGGTTCTATGGCCAAAATACAATTAGGTAGGTACATGGTAAGAGAAGAGGTCGGTGCTTGTCCACATAACCCACTTTTTTATCATACCCAATTACCCAAAGAGATAAAGGAGTCATTTATATTACCTATGGCAATAAGAAGATTGCTCTTTAGTGATATGAAAAATGTGAACTGATAGTAACTAGTTGCCCACAGGTCCTTGTTAGTCGTGTGATTAGTACATATGTAAAGAGAAGATTTAGCAGCCTTTTTGCTCTTTACCAGTAATATAAATAGAATATAGATCATACCAAGTAGTAGGGTAGTTTTTCGTCCAAATCTGTCGGCGAAGTAGGCGGAAGGTACAGGCGTGAGCGCAGAGCACAGAATCATGATGGAGGTGATCCATGAGCCCTGGTCCGCGGTGGTGGGGATGGAACTCTCGCTGGACTGAAGGTAGGCGAGCGTCGGTGACGGCCAGCCGTAACAGGTGCCTGCTGTTGCGGTGATGAGGGTTGCTGGAATTGATAACAGTTAAAGTCAATACAAATAGCAGTTTCTTTGCTTGTCAGGTAAGTAGACATGTGGGATGGGCCCAGGCGAGGCGACAGGATTGCATAAATTATTCTCGATAACAATCAAGACCCAAAAAAAGACTTATTTGACTGGGCCCATCTCCTTTGGAGTACCTAGTTAATCATGATAGAAATCGATTATGAGATAGACATAATCATGAGATGACCAGCTCTTTGACCAGTTCATCTTAAACAAACTTTTATTCGCACATTTGTGTTATTTCAAAAATGTTTAAATCTACGCAACGTGGTAAATAACAGGCACAAATTGTTTATTTTGTGAATTTTTAAGGCCTTTGGTAAATTTATTATGCATTGTATTTTGTAAAAAAAAACAAGGCAAAAAAGAAACCTTATTTTTCAACAAGGGGAAGGTCATACCATACCACATAAAAATAAAATAAGTAAAAGGTTAGGTGATGAAGATGATGTTATAATGTAGGTGCTTATTTGAATGGTAGGTATAATTTATAAATAAAACATGCGTTGGTGCTAAAGGTTATTTGTGTTTACAATGTAAGTGTCAAAAGCATGCCAAATTATTAATTGGTAAATTGAAATGGATCCAATTTACAGGACCCCTATTCGACAAGCGACGTTTGACGTATCGTGTTGATCTCCCGTTGATGTGGGAAAAATCATAACCCTTTCCGACCGGTTCGATATAATCTTGCAAACTACTTTAAAAAAATCCTGTCCGCAAGCAAATCGTCTTTTCGAGCTCAAACCTATTCCGATCTAAGCTGCAGATATTAGCGACTCGTTTGAGTACTAAATACCGTAGGTCAATGGCATCAGTCCGTCGCAAGACAGTGTTGAAGATGGTGGCGTATTTTGGTGTGAGTAGTGACACACGTAAGTTCATAATTTCGTATAATTTTGGTATCGAAGTTGCTATTTAATACTTAATTATTACAGTAAAAGAGTTAAATGAGTTTATTTAGCACAAATTAGAGCAAAAATATGTTATTTAGGGAAAACTACATGCTCGTAAAAAATAAGTGCACGAATTTGTGGGTTCGGCCGTAGCCCGTGAATGAATTGTCATAACTATTTGCAAGTTTGTGAGTATCCGGCTTTTGCGCAAGAACTTAAATCACAATAGATAGCATATGTTTCATCATTTTATAATATATTCCGTTTCTTAGGTTTGTATTTTTTAAGACATCCATTAGGAGCCAGATAAATTCTTTGAATTTTGTGTTATGGTGATAATAGGTATCAAATATTGAAGAATTTCACGACGACCTTATTCCCCTTATGCCCTTTTGGAATGGATTCACTATGAAAGCCAAGAATCAGACCATGTTCTAGCTTCGCTGCCTCAGGTCGTGGTGTATAAAACCCGTCCCGTAGGGTTAAAAGCATGGTGATTATAATTCTGCCAGATTTATGCTTGATTTCGGTACATCTATATAAAGCAGTTTGGCTGTGATATTATGTCACTGCAGTTAGGTCCAGCTGTTGGTCTATATTCGATCTTTTCTCGAAGTATTATATATGCCAAGGTAGTTAGTTTATATCGTAATAGGTTCTTTACAACTATATTATTTGCTGTAAAACTCAATAATAGCAGATGACACAGCACGGGTAAAGTAATGGTGAATCGAATTCCTGACAGATCAAGTTTGACATTCAAAGACGACAATGATATGTGACGTGGAGAGATTCAGCTGATGATGACAGATTCAGTAACATTCTAGCTATGTGGAAAGACAGTAAATTATGTTTCCCGACTTCTAACTGTTCAAGTTTTCAGGCACAATCAATATTAGGGTTGTAAAGAGATGAGAGAAAAAGATTCGATCAAATTGTTGATGTAACAGCTCCAGAATTAGTTATAAACTATATTAAATATATGCCAATACTTTCTTTTTACTTGTGAATGAATCAATATTCATTTTACGAAAACATTTTCAAGAATTTCCATATCATGTAGGTAGTTGAATTGAGATTACTTTATAATTGTTGATTATTGTTTTCAATAATATTTATATCGTTTCGTTGATGATTCTTAAAGAGAACTGTGATGATTATGTAAAGTTAAAGACTTATTATTATACTAGCGTATTGTTGAGTAAAATGTTGCGTTTTTTTCATATCATTTTACAAATCCAAATGAATTTGCACGTTCGTGCATTTACAGATAAATCCTGAACGTCACTTTCGTGCATGCGATTTTTTTTATGATGGTCTTTGGATTTTTTTTATCATTTTTTACGTGTATTTTATAACAAATGAAACCGGTTCACATGCATTTTTAATTAGTTTTAGCAAAATATTTTTCCCGGCCGTAAAGGGATAAGTTCTCGAATACGTACAATGTCAAAATTTGACATTAACAATCCACAGTTAAGGTGACAAGCAAACTAAACCGAACCACCCTTAGTTTAAAGTTGAGTTTTGGTTGTACCAAATGATATTATCCACCGTTGATGGAATCAACACTCAGTATGCAATAAAATCAACTGTTGATTTGACGTGGATGCGAAATCTGACAGTTGTATACTTATGTCGAATTTGGCCCCAGTATGCATTCATCGATTTCATAATATTAGTAAGTAATTAGGTTCTCTCAAAGTACTTAGGGTAACAGAGTTGGATAAAAATATCCCACCCAATCCTTTTTGAGATTATTAACTGCATAAATTGTAAGACTGGGTTTACTAGGTAAGAAAGTTAATAGTAGGTACGATAAGTCAATGACACATTAAACACACAATGTATTCCGATATTGAACACAGTCGGTTGACTTTAAAGTGGTTGCAATAGAAAGTTGTTCCATAAAAGGAGTTATAAATTATTATGTTTATAATAGGTATAAGTGTCAATATTTTGATTCACAAATATTTGTTTCCTGCAATGTTAATAGTGGTGATTACTGAACAAGACGGCGGGTTCCACATGAAAATGAATGTGCTAATGGATTACTCAGTGTTGTGCAAAGTGGGTACATTGCCCTGTAGGTGGTCGAGGGTTGCCAACTATTCTACATTTACATACATGTATTTAAGATTAAAATCGTAAGTGGCAAAATATGGAACGGAAACATTTATGTAGTACTAGCGACCCGCCCCAGCTTCGCACGCGTTAACAAATTATACACATAAACCTTCCTCAAGAATCACTCTATCGATAGGTGAAAACCACATGAAAATCCGTTCTGTAGTTTTTTAGTTTATCGCGAACATACAAACACACAAACAGACAGACGCGCCGGAGGACTTTGTTTTATAATGTGTGGTGATATGGGAAATCGATGCGGACGCTACCCATAGAACAAATGCAGCCTGGCTAAAATGGAGAACCCTTACAGGTGTGTTGTGTGATGCCAAAATGCCGATTCGGCTGAAGGGCAAAGTCTACAAAACGGCAGTAAGACCAGCCATGATGTATGGTAGCGAGTGTTGGGCCGTCAAAAAGCAGCATGAACAAAAGATGCACACGACTGAAATGAGAATGCTAAGGTGGGCAGCCGGAGTAACAAGACTGGACAGAGTGCGGAATGAATATATCCGAGGTTCTTTTAAAGTTGCTCCCATAGTGGATAAGATGGTGGAAAGTCGTATGCGATGGTACGGCCATGTAATGCGACGGGACGAAAACAACGCTGTAAAGAAGGCCCTGGCTATCCCGGATAAAAAGAGAGGTAGAGGGCGACCGCCCGCCACGTGGTGGACAACCGTTGCTAACGATTTAGAACGAGCTCAACTGGACAAGCAGACAACCCAAGACCGACTGTCTTGGCGCCGTAAAACGAGGAGGGCCGACCCCAAATAAAGGGATAAGGCACGGCAGAAGAAGAGGTGATATGGGAAATATACATGTATGTTTAAGTAAGTAGGTATTTTATTTTATCAAGTTATTTTGTTTATTATAGGTATTTAATTCAATCAGTTTGTACTGTTCGAAAAACCGAGATTTAGAGTATAAAGTTTCTTTATTGATAAAAACAAAGAAAGGAATAAACAAACATAATAAAACTTACAAAATTATAGATAAAAAATTTACCCCAGGTCGCCGTCAACGGGCAAGGTGCCCAGAAGGCTGGCCGTATAAAGTAGATGCAGACATAGAGATTAAGTTGTTTAAATTAATCGCAAATTATATGTATAAGAATAAATTAAGTTGGTGTTATAGCAACCGACAAATTATTAAAATGAACATTATAGCATCCCATAGGTCTGCACGAAATGTTGCTCAGTTCTGGAAGGATACTGATACCTTTATGTAGGTAGGTACCAGTATTTTAACGCGGTACGGACAACCCTTAGTATAATGTGTAGCTAGTGAAATGTTTGATTTAAGTATTTATCTACCTATAATACCTACACATACTTAGTGTGTACATGGTGGACTGTTTACATAGATAAGGAGTTAAGTAGGCAAATAATGAAACATGAGATTAAGATAATACAAGTACGTTAATACCATATTACGACGATTAAACCAATCATTATTTTACACTACGCCGATAAAGACTATAAAAACGTATTAATGTGACTGCAAGTGCCGATTGATACCTAATGCCTACTCGTGATACCTATTATCTTAGTACACAACTTCTAAGTGCACAATATTACGACCGACCTAATACAATAGATACTGAATTTGAATGTTACACTCAAAACGGCTGAAAAAATGCCAAACACACACCTAATCCACTTGGAATTAATTAAAATGTATGCTGTCTCATCTAAATTAGGTCACCAGGTTTCTTTTTAAATATTTTATATATTATTTACTAACCACGCTGCATTTTTTTAAAGATAATGCTCCACGTTTGTTAGTATTCATTTTGATGTCGAAACTATTTAGAATAGTAGGTATGTTACTAATGATATCCTCTACGTCTTGTGGTCGACAGTAAATCGTCGGGTGACAAGCAAAAGTCACTAAGTACTATCAAAAAATTAAAGTAACAATGTACTTTATTACACTTGTAACACGGTTTATTGTCCAATAATTTCAATGGTGTTAGTTATTGACTTTTGCTTGTCACCGGACGAAATATTTTTGCCTTTAACGAAAAGGCGAAATACGTACTTAAGTAGTCGTCGGAAAATTTATCGGTTTCGGCGTTTCCGGCCGGACACTAATGCCACGGGGAGGTGAATTATGTTTGCTCCTTCTTATATCTTAATGTTTGCATAAATATATATTATTAAGTATTTATCGACTTGACAGCTATTTTCAGTAGGTACTAATACAATACTTCCTAACTTACCTACTCAAATAGCCCAAAAATATAAAATCAAAAATCAATTTGTTGTTGCCTATATATATTTATGTACACGATTACTGACGGTAGATATATTGCTTCCTGGAAATAATATTAAACAGAAAGGCTATTTACCTAGGTTACGCTTTCTATTTACCTAGTTTGTGTAAACATAGGTATGTAGGTAGGTACATATGTTGACGTAGTACTTTACTGGATAATTATTCTACCTCCATGTTTTAACTTCCTGTAATTAAGCCAATTTAGTCTTCTTGAACACATAACCAATCTAAGTAAGACAGATAGATACAATCGAATAGATAACACAAACACATTACATCAGTATCACACAAGATTAATTTCAATTATTTGCAAGCTATTTTAAGAAATTATTTTCAGGGGCAAAGTAAAATGGTTTGTGACCTAACAACTAGGGAACAAATCACATTATATTTTTTTTTTGTGGTGTTAAAAGAGAAAGTGACCAAGTCCACCAGTGGCCGAGCCCGGAATCGAACCCGCGTCTTCAGCTTACGCGGCCACTGCGTACTCATCCCAAATTCTCTATTGTATGCTATCTTTGAAAGACTAGGCTCCTTTGACCAAAGGGCGAGCAGTACGTGCTTGCACTTCCTATACAAATCCTATATACAGAATTGCAGTAAAGCGAGAGAGTTTATGATCTGTGACCTAGTCCACATAAATTGAACTAATTTAGTGCCAGTTGCACCAACCACATTTGATAGACTGATCAACCTCGGCCGGCGCGCCCCGGCGCTTTACTATGAAATTTTCCATACATAAAAATTTAGCGAACTCTTTAACGATACGAACAGTTTGGTGCAACCGACCCTTAATGAATTTCTGACATACCATAGAACACCCCGTATATATTATATGTATGTAAAGCTAGACTCTCACTTCGCTGTAGATACAAATAATTGACGTATTTTTCCTTAACATAGGTAAACAAAAGAGATGTAGAGCAGCATTTGAGCAAATACTTTCTGATCCGGTTACCTACATATACATATGTTTACGCCAGCGTTTTGACTTCCTAATTTATATTTGTTATTAAATCTAAAGTTTAGGATGTTAGCCTACTGCTTATCGACTTTTTTTGGTAAGGAATATAAATAAGATTAATGAAACCAATGAACTATTTTTTTTTTTAAATATTTGCATCTATCTCAACCCAAATTATGTACCTTTATTTTTGCATTGTTCTTTTTCGACAACATCGAAACATTTATTTAAAATTGTATGTTAATAATATACATATAAGTATGAGACACGTAGGCACAACAATCATATTGCTACTAATTCCTTGTCAGGAGCCATGTTTACCCCATTTGGAGCAATGTAGGTTAATTTAATACGTACAGTAAAGATCACTCATAACTCATGACATGACTTGGCGGTTACAATAAGACAGGTTAAGCGTGATCGAACTCTCGCTGGGTTCTGCATAAAGTAATTATTCAGGTACCGTAAAATGGGGTGAGTAGGGTCAAAACTGAAATTCAAACTTCGATAACATTTTATTTTTACATATTAAAACTGAATGGTGTACATAATAAGTGTTCCGGACGTTTGTATTTTAGTTTTTATTTTATTTTGGGTAGTTCCATTTCATAACTTTGACGAAAACTCACCTCACCCCGTAGTGCCTCGTATTTGGGGTGAGAGGGGTTTTCATACAAAGGTGATTTTGGAAGATGGTTGGATAGATTTTTTTTTATTATGCGTATTACTATAGCTTCATTTTAAATTGGAATACATTATTTTTGTTGCAGTAGCCTTAAAATCCCTTCTCACCCCCTCTCAAACCTTCTCTCCCCATTCATAACCCACCTCTCCCCGCGAAACCTACTCACCCCGTTTTACGTTACTGAAATAGTCAGTTTTGTCTTAACGCCGTGCGTCACAAAGGCATTACCTTTTGCCAAAACTTTAAACTGTTACGTCCCGTGATTTTGTGAAAACCGCCAGTGACAGACAAAATTGTCACAAATATCATTATGTAGGTAGAGTCTGTGTGGAAAGAGAACAGTCGTAGAATATATGGGCTTCCTTACATTCCACGACTTTTTCCGCACAGACTCTACCTATGACATTTTGTCATAATGGAACGGCTTGGCTACATGTTTTGGCTAACTACTACTAAGTCGGAGATTGGGTCTTTTGGCGTCATTGCTTACGGCATAAGATACCTCTATAGCATTACAAAAATAACGCCAATAGTCTGTCTCTGAGCATGGCAAAGAAATGTGGTTGCTAAATTCCCAGAGTTGTTTTAAATATTTTTTTACGCTCCATTCAGCCGAGGTTGTATGACGAATGGAACGTTACCTTTATATTATTTATACTTCCCGTTAAAAATTATATCTTGATTGAGGAAAACATTTGTTATTAACGTTTGTTTTGGCTTACATTGTATATACGTAAGTATATTTCCACGCCTATTTCATAAAGAAACGTTGCATGGACTAAAGAAGGTATTAAATTTGTAAACTCGCGACGTGTCATAAAAGTGACAGAATACAACGAAAAATAAAATCTTATTAGCATAACTACATATACCTAATGTCCGAGTACGTTATCTCCGAGGTCAGCACTTCCATTATTTCGATGTCATAAAATGCTGTCTATTTTAAAATTATCAAAACACTTTCTTATAGCAATAGATATCTGTAACATATTTCGGGATAGTAGTACGGTTGTCGTGTATATTACGGACCATGGAATACTATTTCTGTGTTATATTACGGACAAATGTTAGTTTTGGGAGTGGTCGAGCTCCCTTGTTATCGGGGCCGCTGTTATCGCCGTTCTTATGGAAACTTCTGACCACGGCGACATCTGTTCCCTGCCACTACGAGCACACATATAAGGCGATAATAAATCGGATGCGTCAGTTGTTATCTGCCTTAATGAAATATATAAAGTATCAACATTGCTCAGTGTTAGATTACGTGCGAGAGCTTGAAGGCTTGAGGAATGTGGTATATTTGTTTTGAGGCTAATGAATACACGGAAAATGTTTTATTATTTAATAATTAATAGTTTTTTTTGCCTTGCATCTGTCTGTTTACCCTCAGACTCAGAGAATATAATTTCGAGAAAGCTGAAATTTGGCATGGCTCACTTAACTTTAAAAACGACGCTAAGAGTATAATTATATTAACATTATTTTTACTTGGCGGACGCTAATAATGACAAAAACACACCAATCATGAATGTAACATAACGCTGGCGTAGTTCTGACTTGGAAAACGTGACTGAATCCGTGTAAATTGGATAAGGCGACAGACGGATGAGAGTTTTGGAATATAATTCAGTATGCCACGTCGCCTGCCAGTTGGCACAATCAGCGCTTGGTCGATGTACTTGCGTACGATTACATGTTCCCGGACAACGTGTGTATAAATATGGTATAAAATTCGCTTTGCTATTTCATGTAATCCTAGTACCTAATGTACGTCAGCAAATTGGCCCATAATCAAGAGATGGAAGAGCTTTCAAAATAGCGTTGTGCCGTGGCATACGCGAATTAACACCGCACCCTCTCTACATAATTTGTATAAGCGCTTATCCCCTTGTGTTCGCTGAAACCGATGAAATGTTTAGTTCGTGGTTTGCGTTAATAGTGCTAATGCGAACTTATAAACGCGTAACTAAGCTCGTACAAGCTGCCGCTGTCATAGTCGGACGTACGAAAACAAACCAAAGTTAACGTGTAGATATAAATACACTAGTTAGTATGTGAGCGGTTTAAATATCCTAACAAATGTGACAGGAAATGTTGGTATTGTAGAGATTATGCAGCCGTAGTCGATTTAGTATTTATTGTTTTGGCTATTAGGCATGATATGAGTTCACTGTGGTTAATAGAGCTGTGTCTGATAAACTGATATCCGGGCGGTCACCGCGAAGAAATTGTTATTATTTGGTTAAGTGTATTTTATCCGGAATATTAATATGTTATTGGCCCCATCGCAGTGGACGGTCTACGTTGAAAATATCTATGCAATATTTGCCTTATTACGTTAGGTGCGAATTAAATTCATATATCTACGTCAACCGTACAACGTGAGATAGAAATTTATGATAAATAAGTAAGAAGGGATCTTTTATTCCATCCACTTTCACTCTTATACGGAACACTGAATAAATATTGCACGGTATCCCGAGTTACCCTCATATGTGAGTTATTCTGATGAAATAAGTATTTGATAGCAATAAAATTTCACTTGGCTAAGAAAACAAAAAAAGCCCTATAATCAGCTATTGCGAGCACGTGCGATGACGGCTTAGGTTTTTAAAATAGTTAATAGTTTCTTCTTGTTATTTTATGTTATTGGTTATTGTCAAGGTACTTGATTAAATCATATTACTGATAATGAAGTGGGTGAATTAATATTGTTAGGGATAGGTGTTGATTTACTGGCCTGCGTCTATTTCGTGTTTAATGTTTACCTACCTACCTCTTTTAATAATCCAAGAATTGTTTTTTTTTACTGAAATTCACAAGTATCCATACCTATATTTTAAAGGTTCGTTGCCTACTAATCGAACTGATATTTAATCAAAATGCTACCGCGTGAGGTAATTGCGGTAATTCCATTCGGGTTAGAGCGGTGTATTCCCATTTGTCCCCGCCCACGTGACCGTCGCCGTGAGGCGGGGACAGATGGGAACACACCAGTGGAACGTGGCAATTTTGTATGAAATACTGACCCTTATTCTATGTAGGTACAATACAGATAATTTTTTGGCGACTAGTAAGGTAAATGTACTATGCCCAATAGATGACACCTCGCTGTCACCTCTATTGAAAATGACTTGAGTTTCAAGATGACATGTACTGGAACCGCGTCGAGCACCAGTAAAGTTTACCTTAGATTCGAATAACTAATCCCGTTTTCAAAGTCATTCACGTTTATTGTAGTATCATGTTTACATGTTACACGTTTATCTTTGGCTTGTCACTTTTGCGGCGCACCTTATGTTAAATTATATCTGCGACGTACTATAAATACGTAGACATTGAATGGTGGATAAGTCACTTCTGAGTTGTAAATATATCGCCTCAAGGCTTACATGTTGGCTGTGGTTTATCCAAGGGAAGTTTATGCATTATTTGAGTCAGATTTCCTTAAGAATTTTCCGGTAAAACACATAACATGTGAAGAGGCTTATTTAAGTAAACAGTACTATACTAAGGTGTTGATAGATGCGTCAAAATCATTACCGTAAAATGGGGTCAGTAGGGATGGTGGGGTGAGATGGTATTTTTAGACCAGTTATCACATTTTTACGTAAATACTACGAGATTACTAAATACAATTCTCTTGAGAAGTCAACCTATTTTAATATTGTGTCAATGCTAGCAATTGTCCCATCTCACTCAATTCCTATCTCCCCTAACTCCGACTACTGGGTGAGCTGGGATTTCCTACTGTTTGTGTTTATCGTTGAATCTATGAAATGAAACGACATATTATTTATCATTGAAAAACTAAAGTTCATACTACCAGAACACTTTTCAAGTATACAAATCAACGTGCCATATATAAAAATAAACTTTTATTGAGGTCTGAACTTCGGACTTGTCCCAACTCACCCCATTTTACGGTACATTAAACTAAGAAGCTGAGAAAATTATTGAAGTGACAGATGATGTTGAAAGCTGGTGACTTACAATTTTTTTAGACTTTTTTTACTATTTAGTTATTTTGTATGTATGTAGGACATGTAGGTACGTTGCTGAGGAAAGCCACCGGCGGGCGCCAGGCCACATGACCTGACGGCGAGGTCGAGCGAGGCGCGGTAGCGGGACGTGCGCGGGGCGTGAGCGGCGTGGCTGCGCGCCGGTGACGTAAGCCATCACCTACAGCGCCGCGATACATGTATTGTGGAGTAAATTCTCTTAACACGTGACTCAGTGTCACTCAGTTTTTTGTTAACATTTTATCAACCACAGACATGTCAGCCCACTCGGTGGAAGAATTTATTAGATAACCTTTGTTTCTACCGAATAGAGCAGTATGGATATGATGGTCGTTCTTGTCTACGCGACAGCGTGATAAAATGATGTCCGTCACTTTCTATTCCGCAGTGTTAAAATGTGATAGTTATTTTATCTCGTGGATAAAACCATCCATAATAAGCCTGCAGACATCTCTACCAATATGATAGTTAAGCTATAAGTACTAATTTTAGCGATGGTGACATCCAACAACGGGTTGTTATGCTGCTGAAAATACTGGAGGGTTTACTGGTTCGAATTATTATATTGTGACTACTCTATAAAATACACACCACAAAACAATGCACGTTAATTAGAATTACTGCCGATTGTTACGCTAAACAGTATAAATGTGGACGTAGCTTATATACACTTTATCAACATGCGCTCAAGTCAAGAGCGGCGTTTTCAACGTTGTGAATCCTCTAGCTTAATTGGTTAAATTATAAGTGGCAGTTTAAATGAATGATACGCAGCGTCATAATATACTGAAATATATATTGGCTATTATTAAACATTCGATACGTTTGAACTTTGATCTTTGAAGTATGAACAGATTCGTGTACTTATTTACCTACGCATTCAGAAATATTTTTTTCAGTTTATACTTAGGTAAGTACCTAGATTACTTAGTTCGTAGGTCCTTCGAATAATAGCGCTCCGTTTCTAGACTTTATCAAGATTTTAGTGTTCGCATTATTTGGCAGTCTCTTTGCATATTATTGTAATCGTGGTTTCAATAAAAAAGCATTTGCGAGCTTATAAATTATTTATGTTTTCGTAGTTAAGTAGTATTTTACGCGTTAAAATAAACGCTCAAGAAATGTTCTAAATTTATGCAATGGAATTAATACTGTTAATGATTGAATTGGGTACCTTCTTCTTCTTTCAGTGTCATATTTCCTACCGGAGGTCGGCTATCATAAGGGCTATACGAACTTTAGACATAACACGGCTGCACGGAATAATGAGTGTATGCTCTGTTTGAACCATGTTCGGAGATTGTTGAGCCATTGAGAAGAATGATCGAATTAGGTATCTACATAAACAAAAGTTGAAACCCAAGACTTATTTTATGTCAAACCAATCAAATGACTACCAGTTTAAATTTTCATGAAATTATGTAGTAGGTACATAACATAACATGTAGCTATTGTAGAAATAACCTTGGAAGCTTCAGTTCAACACACAATGAACATAAAAACGCTCGTGTTGCCCGTATCACTCCTACCTATAATTAGATGTAGCTGCAATTTTCCTTGACTATAGACATTACAAGTTTTTCCAATGAAATTAATAAACCCCATTCGAATTGTCTTCTCCTTTTTGTCCTTACTGTTCTTTTATCACAATCTTTACTTTCCTAACCTAAAATTATTATAATTATAACCAAAGTAAGGGCTGATTTAGATGGCGCGCGAACTCAAATACGATTTTAGTTATATTGCGGACTGTGCATTACGTCCAATTCAACCGACCAATCAAAACTCGCAATGGTAAGAAACTCACATTCGTATCGTCTAAATCGGGCTAAGTAGTAATAATATTATTACCTGCTACTTTCGTGGAAAATAGCCACACATTACAAAAACATGTATAAAAGTATTAAATTCATTTTTAATCAATGAGACCATGGGTTGAAGGGTTAAGGTAAAGTTAGCTTTTACAAGCTTACGGGTTCTCGGGTGCAGTCACGAGACGGCCTATAAATAGTATAAATACGCATTCGGACGCACGTGCTGCGCGCGCGCCGGCTTCCTCAGACACCGGCCTCCCGTGGCTACTAGACATGTCATGCTACTTTTACCACTCACTTAAGTTAAGACGAAAGTGGAGGACCCGCGCGAAATCGTCTTTTAATACAAACATAGTCCTCATTTTCGTTCCTGGATATGAACATTATTGAGAATGTTTTGACACAATTGATTGTATATCAACCACAAATATGCTACGTTTGATTTTTTCGAATTTTCAATAGGTAATAAGAATTAGGAACATTTAAATATGTGTATGAAATCCTAATTTGTACAATGCGCAAAAACTACAAAAAAGGCAAACGTAGGGATATGATTAATATTATATAATGTACATCAATTTACGGACAAAGATTTTTCATAATGTCAATTTCCAGAGAGCAAAATGGGAATACGTTTGTATGGAAGCGGCCGTCCCCTTTCCTCGGATCGGCATCGCGAAACTTAAATAATTCGACACAACTTGAGGATTCAGAATTAACAGCTATAGAAAGATTAGTGCGTTTTTCAACTGTTTTTGCATTTACACGATAATATGATTAAATTGTGCATATAAGCAATAAATGCTATTGAAATAAATCTGTTTTATTTTATTTCACAACACGCCATTAACATTTTAATAGATACATCTACCTACTTTGCAATAGTTCAGTAAAAATTACTTTCTATTTAGAAGAACATACCTAGTATTAATAGTGCTTCGTAAGAATTACATATTCCGTTCCATTTAATGAATAGGAAGTTTGTTTTGAGTTTCGAGGATTTTTAAACATAATCACATAAAGCATGATCATGTTAATTCGCACGATATTTAGCCGGCCGTGGATCCGGTTTATTCGCGACTACCGGTTGTTATTCCCATTGTCATTGCCAACCCTAGCATGAGGATCTGAGAACAAATCATCTTGTTGTCCTCCCAATAAATAAGCTCTACACGATACCACAACAGCTATTCTGTACTGTAAATACAGCTATGAGCAATTGAACATGATTTAAATATTAAGGTGTAGGTATGTACCCGAATAGACGATTGTCTTTTCAAAACAGCTTATTTCTCTACGTATTTTTGTATGAATTTAAACTATATATATACACATAAATACGTCCTTTTCTGAAGAAATACGCTCCTCAATACAGGATGTAAATTTAGTCACCTGCATGCAATGCAATAATTTACAGGGTGAATATATCATAATGAGCAATTTTTCCTATGGGACCAACCCCGAAATTTTGTCTCTTCCATACAAAATATCTACATCAGCCAGCCAAAATGTACGCGAATAATTTTGACTCTCTCATGTCAACATTTTTCGTGTTGTCTGGGTTGGTCCCATTTCGCCAGTATGACCCATATATTCAACCCGTAAATTTTTGCTGGTGAAAATTATATTGGCAGGTGCGATCACAGCATGTAAAATGTATGAAAGATGTGCTTAGATACCGACCGAGTAAACATCTGTGGCCTATTTTATAAAGCTACAAGTTACAATTTACAAGCGGAAGTCTCTTTCTAAGCCTATGTGTTAGAACGAGACTTCCGCTTGTAAATTGTAACTTGTAGCTTTATAACATAGGCCACTGGAATTCTAATGAAGAAATAAAACGAGCATAGAATTCATTAAATGTACTTAAATTTATTTCATACATTTTGTTTTGGAGTTGGAATTTATTTAATACTTAATGATTTTCACACAATTTTCCACGAGTCTTTTTAGTACCTAATAATATATCTAAAACCGTCTTAATTGAAAACAAGTGTCTCATGAAAACATTTCTATTACTCTGGTGTTACTGCGTCGTTGTTGTGAACGGCTGGTTAATTTGACAATTGATTGAAGGTTATATTATTGTATATCTGGCCACCAACGGCATAATTTATGAAACAATCATGTCCGAATAGAATAATTTGGTTCATAGCAATTTGAATAGGTAATCATTGCTATAAGTATTGGACATTTATGCTCAGTGCATATTTCGCGGGGAAGAAAATATTTGTAATTAACTAGTTTCTTATTAGACTATACCTATCATAATAAAAGCTAGGTACTACTGTTGACAAGAACTGTTCATATTTACTTTTTAATAAAAAGCCTTCTTTTCTGTTTTGCCGTTGTTGAAATACTTGTATCAATTCAGAGTCAAACTGTAGTCATTTATTTAGCTTTGATGAAGGGTTTCCCCAAGGTAGTCCCCAATCCGCATTGGGGTAGCGTGGGGACTATAGCCCAAGCCCTCTCGCGCATGAGAGGAGGCCTGTGCTCAGCAGTGGGACGTATATAGGCTGAAATGATGATGATGATGATGAAGGGTTTTAATAAGTATAATGTATTTTTGTTTCTCCTTCAATGAACTGAAAAAACGTAGTAATTAAAAGACTTTCTCCGTCGTTATTTTAACAAAGAATGATATGGAAATTTTAATTACAAAATAAAATTTTCCATTGTCACGCATGAATCGTGTGCCAACGATTCTATTTAGGTCTTAGTAAAATAATATTAACGACTTAAATCACATCGTCTAAAAGCCATTTTACCAACATTTTAAGTGACGTTTTATTTAATATACCTATATTTTGGAATAACAGTGCGAAACGGCGAATGTACCTACCTAGTTAGCATTTAATAAATGAGCACGTTATATTCTACCTTGTTTACGAGCAATAGATTGAAACACTAGAGTTTCCAATTACAACGGCTCATTAGCCACATGCCTCCCGTGCAATTGTTGATAAACTAATTGACGTCATCAAAGTTAACTATCGGGGAATAGCGAGAAAATACAACATCAGAGTGTATTAAAGTCCTGAGCTGAACCGTATAACTTTAATGCCTTTCAATCCACTTTTCATGTTGTAGTTTATTCAGAAACTAGGTCCCGACCGCAACTGCCGGCATTTTCAAATAAATTCGCTGGCTGAGGTTAGCCAGCAATCGTAGAGATAAACTCTCTTTATTAGCGCGGCCTCAAGCCGAATGCAGTGCGGCAGCAATGCAGTGGGAGATAAACGGATTCAACTTAATCATTGGTTGGCGTTATGCCATCCGACACGGGTACTTAATGCGTCCGATAAGGTTGCCTTATCGAATTGGTCCATAGGAAATACACAAGTGCTGTTAGTTTTTATGCCCAACGATTATCGCGTGAATGAGGCCGTCGCGGCGGTGTATTTCTGTGTAGTCGGGAAGCAGCGCAAGGACTCTTTAAACTAGCTGCCAATTTTTCCCCGAAGTCACTGCCGTCTAAACTCTAAACTGACCAAAAAAGTTTCATCTTCGGAATGTTAATTAGTTCACTGTCGTCAATTTTTTGCTGGTGAAAATTATATTGGCAGGTGCGATCACAGCATGTAAAATGTATGAAAGATGTGCTTAGATACCGACCGAGTAAACATCTGTGGCCTATTTTATAAAGCTACAAGTTACAATTTACAAGCGGAAGTCTCTTTCTAAGCCTATGTGTTAGAACGAGACTTCCGCTTGTAAATTGTAACTTGTAGCTTTATAACATAGGCCACTGGAATTCTAATGAAGAAATAAAACGAGCATAGAATTCATTAAATGTACTTAAATTTATTTCATACATTTTGTTTTGGAGTTGGAATTTATTTAATACTTAATGATTTTCACACAATTTTCCACGAGTCTTTTTAGTACCTAATAATATATCTAAAACCGTCTTAATTGAAAACAAGTGTCTCATGAAAACATTTCTATTACTCTGGTGTTACTGCGTCGTTGTTGTGAACGGCTGGTTAATTTGACAATTGATTGAAGGTTATATTATTGTATATCTGGCCACCAACGGCATAATTTATGAAACAATCATGTCCGAATAGAATAATTTGGTTCATAGCAATTTGAATAGGTAATCATTGCTATAAGTATTGGACATTTATGCTCAGTGCATATTTCGCGGGGAAGAAAATATTTGTAATTAACTAGTTTCTTATTAGACTATACCTATCATAATAAAAGCTAGGTACTACTGTTGACAAGAACTGTTCATATTTACTTTTTAATAAAAAGCCTTCTTTTCTGTTTTGCCGTTGTTGAAATACTTGTATCAATTCAGAGTCAAACTGTAGTCATTTATTTAGCTTTGATGAAGGGTTTCCCCAAGGTAGTCCCCAATCCGCATTGGGGTAGCGTGGGGACTATAGCCCAAGCCCTCTCGCGCATGAGAGGAGGCCTGTGCTCAGCAGTGGGACGTATATAGGCTGAAATGATGATGATGATGATGAAGGGTTTTAATAAGTATAATGTATTTTTGTTTCTCCTTCAATGAACTGAAAAAACGTAGTAATTAAAAGACTTTCTCCGTCGTTATTTTAACAAAGAATGATATGGAAATTTTAATTACAAAATAAAATTTTCCATTGTCACGCATGAATCGTGTGCCAACGATTCTATTTAGGTCTTAGTAAAATAATATTAACGACTTAAATCACATCGTCTAAAAGCCATTTTACCAACATTTTAAGTGACGTTTTATTTAATATACCTATATTTTGGAATAACAGTGCGAAACGGCGAATGTACCTACCTAGTTAGCATTTAATAAATGAGCACGTTATATTCTACCTTGTTTACGAGCAATAGATTGAAACACTAGAGTTTCCAATTACAACGGCTCATTAGCCACATGCCTCCCGTGCAATTGTTGATAAACTAATTGACGTCATCAAAGTTAACTATCGGGGAATAGCGAGAAAATACAACATCAGAGTGTATTAAAGTCCTGAGCTGAACCGTATAACTTTAATGCCTTTCAATCCACTTTTCATGTTGTAGTTTATTCAGAAACTAGGTCCCGACCGCAACTGCCGGCATTTTCAAATAAATTCGCTGGCTGAGGTTAGCCAGCAATCGTAGAGATAAACTCTCTTTATTAGCGCGGCCTCAAGCCGAATGCAGTGCGGCAGCAATGCAGTGGGAGATAAACGGATTCAACTTAATCATTGGTTGGCGTTATGCCATCCGACACGGGTACTTAATGCGTCCGATAAGGTTGCCTTATCGAATTGGTCCATAGGAAATACACAAGTGCTGTTAGTTTTTATGCCCAACGATTATCGCGTGAATGAGGCCGTCGCGGCGGTGTATTTCTGTGTAGTCGGGAAGCAGCGCAAGGACTCTTTAAACTAGCTGCCAATTTTTCCCCGAAGTCACTGCCGTCTAAACTCTAAACTGACCAAAAAAGTTTCATCTTCGGAATGTTAATTAGTTCACTGTCGTCACAGTTGCGCAGTTGAAAGCAGTTAGTAACTTTGTATTCCTAATTCATGGAATGTTATTATTTTTTGAACAAAAAGCAAAGGAATCTTCATTAAGTTTAATAAAGTTTATGTTACCGCTTACTTGAAGTAAATAGAAAACATTTCCACTAGCAATTCCACGAAGGAATTGTCGGAGTAGAACGAGTCATTGCAACGGCATTGTTTATAAACAGCAGTCGTCAGTTCGCCGACGGGAGTGCTCTCTCTTGGCCACTCGAGCGAGCGAATCGCACGAAATCGCGACATCGAGGACTGCGAGCTATCTGATGTCATTGACATACGCTCTTACAGGCCTGATGGGTGCCCATTAAGCGGGAATCGAACGGCTCCGGCAAATGTAAATTACATAGAACGTGATCGCTATTCTAAGGATTTGCGTACTGTAACTTTATGGTACCTATGGTAAAGTTTGACCAGTAATAGATGATCATTGTCAAGAGGGCGCTGTTATTCACATGTATAGGGTGACAGTATGTAGCATGAAAAAATTGTTCCAGTGTAACTCCGCAACATGGCGCGTGATCATATATTCCTGGTCAGGCTTTAGAAAATACTGCTTCAGCGTTAGTAAAGCAGTAACAGTAGTTGGTAACGTCACGCTATCGACATAATGTAATTATAAAAAACAAAAATTCACCGAGCTCTTTTTAAATTTACAAATTTAACCCCTCTAGGATTCTAATTATACATCAGTCCATAGTGCCTTTCATAATTGTTCTCCTTCCATTTATAGCTAGAGTGTATCCCACTCTTATCAAATTCACATATTAGAACCTACGGCACGTAATATGGAATGATTGGTTCGATGCCAAAATGCATAATTATAAGAGGCACCCCACGAACGCACCATATGTAATTTTTTTTAAATAGTGCATTGTAGTGTAGGTTCGTCCGTAACAGAAGGATTTAGTGATTGTCGGTCCAAGGAGCGGGTCCTTTGTAGTGTTTATACCTGGCTTTAAAATTGTTCCGGGAATCGCTGCTCCAATCGGATTTGTTTCGAGGAAGAATAACAGTTGAAATGTAACCCACGACCTTAATGATAGCGCGCGATATCGGTACCAACACATTGACGACTATGTTTAAATGTTACATTTTAAGTCAATGTATATCGAACAGTAAAACCTGGATAAGTTTTTTTTTTTTTTTTTTTTTTTTTTTTTTTTTTTTTTTTTTTTTTTTTTTTTTTTTTTTTTTTTTAATTTATTTAACAGAACACAAAGTACAGTGTTACCTATAATTAAAGTTTCGCCAAACTGTAAAACAGTTTGTTGGCGATGCGCTCAACTAAACTAAAAACAACAATAGTACTTAGGTAGGTAATAGATATCAACAACACACAACTGCCTGCCAGCCTGTAATAAACCCTATTTCGACGCAATACGTACCTACTATCGTTCGGTAAGTACTTGCGCCGCACGGCTCGCGCTAAACGTATTGTCACCATTTTTTATAACGAATGGAACTGAGTTAATAACTACAGCTTGACTAAATACTATGCGTCTCTACTAAGTGTTGAAAATATTTCATCGTAACGACTCTGATGATAACCTCTCGTAACCTCATATAATTATGCCGAAAACGATTATGCTAGAGCCTGATTACAGTGATTACTTTCATGAAGATATAAGCGTATTGCAGACTATTTATACCTAATAGAATGTGTATATTGAAAAAGTTACACATTATATCATTCCAGTAGGATTGTTTATTTATAACCATAAACATAATACTTACATTGGATACAATATTAAAACTAAAGTTAAACTAGAAATAAAATAAAAATACAAACTACAAAATATACTTACCTACAAAAAACCAAACTATAAAAAGAACACCCCGTCCAACAGGTCGGACTGCGGCATGGACCCCATGACACTGGCGGCATTACCTCTCTGTATCGCAAGGGAAATACGTTGAGAGAGGTACGCACCAGCCCTGGGGTCCCCTGTGGTGTCAACCAGCCGCGCCGATAGTGCTCCTATAAATGTTTTCATGTCGGCTGACCAGGGACCCAAAGTCTCAACCGCGAGCGCCGCAAACTCAGGATTGTTAGCATATTGTTATGGATTTAATGAGGTTATGAGTTACACGAAGTGTTATGGCGTACGGTTTCAAAAATATAACAAGCGTGTTAGCAAATATACGATAAGCAGGCAATGCATTAATGATTAGAATATGTTTAGGTGCTAGGCATATGAGTTTACTTGAACATTTACATGTATGAGCGCGCAACATGGCTCACATGCGTGGCGTGGCGAAAACATGATAGGTTATGTTAAACAATTAACTTACCACATAGTGCCGTTGCATATTCCTTCCAATGTGAACGAGTTTTGGCTGTCATTGTAAATGTGTTCCTAATAATTTCTTACGGGACGTTTTGGAATGAGATTATCTTGAGCACTGATTATTTATAAATATATAAAATATACTAATAATTTGCATCCATTTTAGAATGTTAAATATATAATAATATTACGGAAACTAGCTAAATATCACAATGTTATATTTCGAACTAAAAATTAAATTGGGTTTGAAAGAAAAACGTTATAACTTATTAGGCTTCATTTTGGATGTTTTATGTGTTGGCTTGCTGGCTCATAGTGCGACGAAAGGACGTGTCGTGATAACGCGACGGCGGCGGGTGAGCGACTGAACGAATCGAACGAACGTATCGCAGCGCGGCGAGTACAACGGAATGAGGTAAATCGGCGCGGGCGCACGTTTTTGCTCTCTGTTTATCGCGCGGCGCGCGGCTCTCCGCGGAGTAGCTCTTGTAGAGATAAGAACAAGGTCGATATCGGCTCGCGGCCGGCGCCGAGCGGCTACCGCGCACGTTGCTCGCTGGTGGAACGACCGTGCCTCCGAATGTTTGTGGAGACATTAGTATTTTTAGACTTTAGTCCTAAAATAATACTGACAATAGTTTGAACTGTACTCGAGACGTTTCATTGGCACACGCATGCAATAATTAAGCAACGGGAATGCCCTAATAACTGGGACATGCGGCGAGAAGGCTGCATTTTGTGCGTAGTCTGTTGCGTAAGATACCGCTAATTATATATAAAAGGAAGGTCGATTCAGAAGTCAATTTAATGGAGATTTTCATTATGTATTTCATAAAATTCAGTAAAGCATACCCAGGTAATTTAATAATTTGTTAGGTAAGCGAAATTTTACTAGCGCACCGCGCTTCTAGAAAGTTATGAATGTAGTAGTATTTTTTTTACATTTGACTTTTGTGTAATTTCATCCGCAACCCAGGGTCTTTATAAAACGGTTTTCAGAAGCGGTATCATCGTCGCATTTTTTCACCTGTCATGCCATGCGTCACTTTCGCACTTGACATATTTGTTAGAACGTGACAGCCATGGTGACAAATGATAAAGAGCCGACCATCTTAGCCCTGTGGGCGCAGCACGGTTCCATTTTTATCGCCTATCACTATGCGCGCCCCTTTCGCACTTACATACTTGTTAGAACGTGACAGGCATGGTGACAAGGGATGAAAACGCGATCGTGCTACGCCGCCTGGTTTCGATAGTATATAATTATCAAGGATAAAGATAAAGCGATGCCATGAAATGATATTGAAATTAAATATGTATCATGTTTTACGTTCCTAAATTTATGGTTAAGTCTACAGTAGACTAGCAACTAGCCTATAGAAAAGAAGTGACATATTAAAGTAATAAGCCGAATTGTTGCCAAGAGCGTCTGTATTTGTGTGGGACAGACTCATTGAGATCTCACTGACCCTTGGAAGGTTACCGCATCAGCTGCTGTTCGTGCAAATTTGATATGTAATAAAACAGTAAATATAGACATATGAGTATTATTTATATTAATTATGTTCAGCTTTTCCATGTTAACTTTATATACATATTCATTTTAGACGCCTTTAGAAATAACTGCCCTGGCATAAAATTAATGACCAATAGCTCCCTTTATCTCCTCGGGGCCTCAGTCATTGAAAAATTAATACCTTATATATTAATAGGTATCCAATTCGTCGCTTTCCTGAACTTTCAGACCGCTTATACTCCAAAGTCCAAATTAAATATCTCGCCATTGACGTAGGTCTATCTATCTCGCACATGGCATTTTTTATTACATATTCAGTTTTGTCTTTTCGTACACATGCAGCAATTTCTTTAAATATCCTCAGTTATGTCAAAAGGTCGATAGCCTGATCCACATCATTTTTTTAAATCTGTATTTTATAATTAACAAAAAGGCAACAATTATTCACGCTGCTTTAATTTGGTTTTGGCTTTGGTTTGGTGTCCTAGTTATAAGGCAAATATATCGCTTTACCCGCTTTTCTGTCTTCCGTACATGGTACGCCACCACTCTCTATCGAGAACAGAAATTGCATGGCATTCGACTTGCCCGGGCAAAGATTTGCCGACCGAAGAATCCATACTGAGGCAAGCGTGGGTACAGTTCCTTGAATTCTATAAGTACTTTCTATGCATAAGTACCTACAACCACTGACTTGATTTTCTAAATGAACATTCAAGCCGTATTGCTTCCAGCTTCCAAAGGCTTTCAAAATCAACTTTAAATTGAAATTACTCTGAGCAAATTGTCCTATTAGAAAAACGGAAGCTACTAAAGCAACATTTGTTTATTTATTACGATGACGTACTTACCTACCTGCATTTCTGCTTATAAATTGCACAACTTTATACAGCATACATAATGACTCATTTATGAGTTTTGTCGCCGTGTAAAAGTGATTTGTGTCAATGCATGATTATCAGCTGAAAGCGACATGTACCTCTAGATAAAAAAAAGTATAGAGCTAAATATGTACTTACTTACTCGTATAGATGATGTTTTATATTTTCGTTTTCTAATTGCCAGATCAAGGGCCAACATTATCAGTGAGTTTTAAGTTTATCTCTTTACTAATTTATTTTTAGTTTCAGGTAGATGGTAGACAAATAAACAAAAACATTAAAAATAAAAATACGTATTATATTAATAGTTTTTTATAGTCTAAATGCTAAAAACTATGATTAGATTTTAATATGTATATAGTTAAAACATAACTAATTTTTCATGATTTCCTCTATAAATTTTTGCGCAGCAGTGCGAGCTGTAACTGCAACGTCATAGGCCGTAAAATTACACCCGCGGTACCTAGTCGCTGTGCTACATTTATTATTGCATTTTGGTAGTTTGTTGGGGTACCTACCATTTTTAACGGGACCCTATTACTAAGACTTCGCTGTCCGTCCGTCTGTCCGTCTGTCTGTCACCAGGCTGTATCTCACGAACCGTGATAGCTAGACAGTTGAAATTTTCACATATGATGTATTTCTGCTGCCGCTATAACAACAAATACTAAAAACAGAATAAAATAAAGATTTAAGTGGGGCTCCCATACAGCAAACGTGATTTTTGACCAAAGTTAAGCAACGTCGGGCGTGGTCAGTACTTGGATGGGTGACCGTTTTCTTTTTGCATTTTTTTTTGCTTTATGGTACGGAACCCTTCGTGCGCGAGTCCGACTCGCACTTGCCCGGTTTTTTTTGTGTAAGTTCGCTATTAAAGTATGCACTTTTAAGATTACATACGTACCTACCTTATTGGAATTTAAAAAGTAAAGCCTGAATGTGCGTTACTGAAGAATGTCCAGATGTATTATCTAATTGAATAATGATTACCGGAACAGGCAATCAATCTTAATTACCTGAGTCATATTGCGTATCTTGATACGCAACAGATTATTTCATGATATAATCTGTTTACATAGCTAATAATAATATTCGCACCTTACTACAGATTAAGCTTTACGTTTAAGTTCAAGGCGGCCAATTCCGTCACACGAAAAATTCCGTCAACAAGCGGTTTTTTTCTAAAACAGTACACTATTTGTAATTTCCCCGACAAAGCTGTGATTGCAGTGCTGAAACTAAGAGCAACCAGCCTATTATGGATCGCTTTATCCACATTTATCCACGTGATAAAACAACTGTCACTTTTTAACTCTGCGGGATAGAAAGAGACGGACACCGTTTTATCACGCTGTCACGTAGACAAATACGACCATCATATCCGTACTGTACGGATATGTCGGATATTGATATGATGTTCGTTCTTGTCTACGAGACAGCGTGATAAAACGGTGTCCGTCACTTTCTATCCCACGGTGTTAAAAAGTGACAGTTATTTATTCACGTGGATAAAGATGGATAGCCATCCGTAATACGCCGGCAGTACCTAGTACGATTGACGGTAGGTTCTCGTTCTTTCGTTAATACGCAGCTAATGCACCTACATTGATGTTTACCCGTGAAAGTATATTTTGGTAGATTAGATATACTTATATAATAAAAACATTTGCACCGTATGATTTCACAGAGTATTAAGAACTGGCAGTCTATCTAAATGATTATGTCCTTCCTCGGGCCCGGCCTCAAACTATCCTAAACCTGAGATTCCAAATTTCATTTACATTGGTTCAGGGTCAACATCCTAGATTATTGAATTAACGATCCTGTATTATTAGCTTGTTGTTAATTAATGTTGATAAGTTGATTAAATCTTCCAAGTTTCCGCAGTTTATAATTTTGAACGGAAATTCCAAGTTGTAATATGCGAAATTTTGTAAGGCGATAAATTGTAAGCCCTAGAAGCGATGCTGCGCGCCGTTGGGTGGCTGAAAAGTGTAATTTGGGACGTAATGATAATAACTGTCAACAGTAATGACTAAACAAAAGGAAACGTTCTTTGAAATATAATGGGGCTATGGCTAATCAACATTATAAACCAAACCAAACAAGTTTATCATAATGTAATTAGTTTTTGGCAAAAATTACATTAAGTATTGGTACAAGCTTTTTTCGATGACTTACTTTTTTTACGCAGGCAACTAATACCAATATTACCAATACCTATTCATTGAGACAATTCTAACAATCCCAAACACAATTAGTTTGCGTTGTTTTATATTAGAGTACATGTCATCATAATATTGAATTGTTATCCGATTTAGGTATATATGTATGCAAAATTTCAGCTCAAATGGAAATCGGGAAGTGGGTCAAAATCTAGCTTTCAACATTTGATTAACTAACAAGGCAAGTTAAATACGAGTAAAAGCTTGTAATTTAAAATGTCTGATTAAGAACCTATATAGGTAGATAGTCTTCAAACGTTGTTTCAAAGTTTATCTGAAGGCCTACCGCTGACATCCAAAAATCGAAACCCTTAATCGTCCTCTCTATCGCTCTACTATGCAAGTCGAGCGATAGAAAGTCAGATAAAGCAATTTCAAATTACCTTTTTCGCGGTACGCCTCTGAAGATCTATCTCTATATGTACTTAACTATGAATAAAATTAAGGACGCTATAAGCACGAAGACTTTCGTATTTTGACCCGCTTGTTCCTGTCTCTATAGCACGCGCATAATTACATTGCTGCCCCGCTCGCACAGAGTTATTGACCGTTGGCAACATGGAACAGGCGGTACAATGTACGAAATTCTACGTGCTTAGCGTCCTGATGTACTGTACATTAACGCATTCTTTTTTCTGGCGAAATGCCGCAACTTAGTCGGTTTGTTGACAATATGATAGTAAGTTATTGCTCCTTATTAACAAACGATAAGATTTAAGTGACGTAAAATATGTATTATGCAATTATACAAGTACAACTCTTAAAATTGTTTCACTTTGGAGAAAGTTGAATGAATGTCGTCATGGGTATGATATGGCGGAAACGGCTTAGAACTTTTAGAACTGAGTTGGTGATCCGTATTAACAAAGTGCCATCCCCTCCGCATTAATTGGCCATTTACTGGCGGTTACAGCTTGCCGAACAAAACTTTGGGGGTTTGAACCTCATTTATTTTCCATCAGCAATCGCGCGAGTATACTCAAAGTATAAGAAAGGTTTTTGAAATATTTTTTAATTAGTATTTTTTCTGATTAATGTAGGGAATCAATGAGTAGTACCGTTTTTTGGTACTTTTGCACCTTTTTTGCCCAGTTTAAATTTGAATCAATATGTATAAAGTTTTAAGTATATACATATAAATATTTATTAACTTATTTTTAAAGTTATACGATAACGAATTGATTTATTACAAAATCAATTACTAAGACAATAAATGGCCACAAAGGGTACTTCACTAACGGTGCTTTTACCCTAGCCCTATCTTCCGTCGAAATTAACTTTACATGGATTTGAATAAAACAAAGGAAGGGAATGTCATTAAATATCAACGTCATATTTTCATAACCACACTGTGCCATTGGAAATACCATGCAGAGTTAGTTCGGTCCGACTCTATTCACCTATATATTTACTTAATTTTTTCCTGTACTGTCCAAGGACTTACAATAGAGTATAGAAAAAATAATATTATTTACTAGCCTTTGCCCGCGACTTCGTCCGCTAAGTAGTTAACTACTCTTCTTTTACATTCGTTTTTTTTACAGTCCGAGTTTAATTTATGTTGTTTGCAATAATCGTCATTTTTTATAAATATACTAGAACAAAAAACACTATAAACCCTATCCCCCCTCAAACCCACACATCAATAGAATTAAGCTAAATTAACTTCCCGCAATCATATTGCCAAACTGACGATTTATGGCACGTGATCGTCATACACGAATTGCAATGGAAAATTCTTGCAAATGCAGGTGTGACAGTATGGCATTAAAATACCTGTATGTATATAAATGGAATTAATTTCAAGGACAAAAGCCAGCCTGTCAAATGAAAAATGCAATGTAGAGTTCTTTCAGATGGCAGTTTGGAGCACGTTGGAATGTCGACAAGTGATCACCCGGGCATCACGTGAACCGCACACAGACACAGTCCGCGTGTGAGCGGCCGCGTGTGGGTACACACGTGTGCACACGTTGGCAGCTTTACAAGTGTGATGTATTTCATAGTCCATATGCACTATATAGCACATTTAAATTTATAAGGTAACAAGTCGAAAAAGAACAAATTAAAATATAGTCCTTAGATGATTGGGTTAAAGTTTAAAGTTAATTAATGTTGTTCTCATTTATGAGCTTACAAACGCGCGTTGCCGAACATTGTAGTGACCGTCGGTCGGGTGGTGTATTTTCAAAACCGGAAAACTTTATCACTCGATTAGTAAGGATAATTTGTCTATGTTCCTTTTCGGATAAACGTAAGTCGAAATCTAGATTAATAACCACACTCAGTCACTCAGGGTCTTGTTAAGTACAATGAAAAATGACAATGTATTATAAAATAATGAATTCCTAATAACATTCAAATGTTTACACTACCTAAAATATATCTTAACTGTGATTTTTAGTATTTTATGGGATTTTTATTAGGTATATGTTGTGGTAGGTACAATCCTAGAAATTAAACCATAAATATCATCCTTTTTTAGACGGAAGGAAACACTTACCTACAGCTTGGCAAAAAACCGGGCAAGTGCGAGTCGGACTCGCGCACGTAGGGTTCCGTACTATAATGCAAAAAAAAACAAAAAAAAGCAATAAAAAACGGTCACCCATCCAAGTACTGACCACTCCCGACGTTGCTTAACTTTGGTCAAAAATCACGTTTGTTGTATGGGAGCCCCATTTAAATCTTTATTTTATTCTGTTTTTAGTATTTGTTGTTATAGCGCCAACAGAAATACACCATCTGTGAAAATTTCAACTGTCTAGCTATCACGGTTCGTGAGATACAGCCTGGTGACAGACGGACGGACGGACGGACGGACGGACAGCGAAGTCTTAGTAATAGGGTCCCGTTTTACCCTTTGGGTACAGAACCCTAAAAAGAGTGGCAACATTGTAGTGTCGTCTCTTTCAAACCAATATATCAGTATATAAGAATACGGGACGACACTAGTGTTGCCAATTTTTAATTTCTACTCTTTTTTGCCAAGCTGTACCTGCGTATGATCGATAAATTAAATAAGAATAGTCCCTGTTAATTCTTGGTACTCATATGTTTAATACTGAACACATCGACGCAAATAAAATAAAGACGTGTGCGTAAATCTTGTCAGTGTGTTGCAATGATAAACGTCTACGCTTATCTGCACTAATGCAATAATTAAACAAACGTGACGTTCACTGTACACAGAGTGTACACACCCACTGCTGAAAATACTTTCATAAAGTTGGTTTATGTAAAATGGATATCTTCTTCTTCTTCGTCGTTATCCTCACAGCTGAGGGTCGTGACCACCATAAGTAGCTCTGTCTATAAGAAGCCTCCAGGCTGCTCTGTTCTGAGCCTGAAGAACAGAGCAGCCGGAGTGTGTGCCACTATTAATTGCCTCCAGGAGTGGATCCGTCCAGCGAGTTGGAGCTCTGCCTCTACTTCTTGTTCCCTCGACACGGCCAATCATTATGATTTTCTCGAGGTTGTGTGATTCTCGTCTCGCCACGTGTCCAAAGAAAGAAAGAGCTCTCCTCAAGCAGGTTACAGAGAGAGGAGTGAGGACTTTTAGTTGGCTTCGGATTGAAGCATTGGTGCGGCGTTCAGTCCACGACACTCCCAGCATTTTAAATGGATATGTGGGCGTGCTAATCATATTTAAATCTCGGGATACAATTATTTAGATAGGTATATTAATTAGGTTATAATCTATTTTTAGATTTTAATTTACTATAGTTGTAATTAAGGTTCCGTACCCGAAGGGTAAAAACGGGGCCCTATTACAAAGACTCCTCTGTCCGTCGGTCTGTTACAAGGCAGTATTTCATGAGCCGTGATAGCTAGCACACAGCTGAAATTTTCACATATTATGTATTTCTGTTGCCGCTATAATAACAAATAAGTACTGAAAACAGAATAAAATAAATATTTAAATGGGGCTACCGTACAACAAACGTGATTTTTTTTGCCGTTTTTAGGGTTCCGTATCTCAAAAGGAAAAACGGAACCCTTATAGGATCACGTGCGGAGCGTTATTTTAAACGTCAAACGTCTATGACATTAAGACGTACTTATAAAAATAACACTTACACTGCGTGGGCTATCAAATCCGCTGCAGACTTTTTTGGTCTGACTCTAGTATCGGAAAACATTATGGTTAAGAACTCCAACAAGATGGACCGACAATCTTGTTTTCGTCAAGGTTGTGATGCTTAGGTGCGCTGAATGGTATAGGGAATGCAAATCGGTTATTTTTTGTATGGTAATAACCGCGGTTTCGGTTAATAACCGATTATTTCCATGCAAAAAATAACCGAAAATAACGACGGCGTTGGCGAGATGACCTTGACGCCTTTGATAGGAACTGGTGGGAGACGGGTCAAAACCGGGATACGTGGAAAGGGAGGAGGGAGGCCTTTGCCCAGCAGTGGGATACTCTAGGCTCATATAAATAAAAAAAATAAAATAAAAAACCGATTTGCATTCTCTAATGGTAGAGGTAATACGTCATTTGGTTGATATAACAATGATCATGATTTAGCAAAAAACTTCCAGCATCGAGAAGAGGGCAGGAAGAAGATGGTTATGATAAAGTGGATCCTATTCAATTTGGTTCTTAAAACTCCAACCATTGTATCACCCGCTTTGGTAATTTGTGAGATCATCCACTTACATGGATGTTCATCTAGGGGCGTAATTTGACCCGAGAAAGTCTTAGAAGGGTACCTACATTGTTATCTATCTTGTTCTGTATAGTATATCATAGCCTGTAACTTGCCGCTAAGATAACTTGGACGTAAACATTTCCAATAGATGCCCTATCTGTTTGATATCATAGAGGATAACGTTGAAATTAGGGATACATAAACTAACTAAATGGTAACGCTATTTAAAGCGTTTTGCCTGACCCTTTACACGTGCAGCCTGTGAACAAATTATACTAAAAGAGCCTTCAATGCCCTGTTTCAATTAAATTCCAAATTACAGAAACCATCACTCTCATTTTATTTCATAATTAAACTTTGGACTTTCCTCTACAAAACCCAGACGGACAATAATTTCGGCGTTATCACTTATAGTTCTCAGTTAGATGTAGGTACCTAAGCCTTATTTCAGTGTATCAATGGGCAAATATCAATTGGGCTGTGAGTACTTATATAAAAAAAAATACCACCTGTTACTAAAAAAATATGCACGTAAGTACATAAGTATTTATATACTTCCATATAAAAGCCAAGAAAATTATGTTGGAAAGTTTAGTTTAGAATGGAAAATTAGTTTCATTGATTATCCGCAAGTACCCCAACATTCCTTAGTGCAAGGCTCAAGTTTTTCAAGTTTTTTGTTCAATTATAATCATATATATATAGGATATATGATTATAATTGAGATTAGTAATGATGACGAGATGAATGTACAGTTTTATCAATTGAAGGACTGATACAAATCTATGTTTATAGGAAAAATAAAGATAAGCGTCTCGCCGGCTTATCACGTTACAATCTAAAAAGTCATACCTAGCTTCCGTTATTTAGATTTAGATATTTATTTAGGTAATCGTTTAACAAAACTAAACCGGCTCAGAGCATGCTGTGCCATGCTCAGTGTAGGGTTCCGTAGTTACCTATCCGTCACCATAGTCATACTTAAAATATTATTTTTTGCTGATAATATGGACGCAACGAGCAAAAGGATCTTTGAAGAACTTATATAGTTACCTACGTCCTTTTACTTAGATGGTATGCTTTTTGCGATAGGTACCTACCTAATTCAAAAACTGCTCAACTGATGATCATGTTCGAAATAGATACCTAGTGCTAATTTCCTAGGCTACATGGGCTGCATTTTGCAACCGTAGTAGAGTTACTTTTTAAATTACCTATTCTTTAACAGCTGTCAGATAAAGTACCCAATTAAAAAACGGAAAGTCAGTTAAGGGCATTTCTCAGGAGGGCCGTTTTTACGTGTCCGGGGCAGTAATTGATTGAATTTACTGTTCAATAAATCTGACTTAATTTAGGCATGATCTTCAGCTTATATTCTGTCTGGGACACTATTAAATTATTTATATATTATTTAAATAATACAAGAAAAAGAAATTCAAATGCCAAAAATGATGTTCGGTGGGCGTGTCTCGCACCCAGATTTTATGAAACAAAAAATTATTACTCAAGACGGGGCATTAGATCGGAGTTATTATGGGTATTCACGCATAGGGTATTAGTTAGCTTATCATATTCTTTATATCACAATAATGTGTTTGCTCAACACATTGAATAAAACCAAATTTACGATGTGTCCCGGGCTAGTGACTGATATCGGTGTAATTTGCAAAACATGTCAGTACTCCTTCAAAGTTGTAGACCAGGAACTCAGTGTCTCAAACATAGTATGCTTTAGTTGTGCCTTAACCGTTGAATAAAGTAAAGGTACAGTCACAGTACAATAAAGTGATTTTTTAAACGTTTCTCCGTCCTTCGCTGGGTTTGGTCCTATGTTTTTTTGAGATCGGTGGTGCAATTTACTCCGAAAGTTTTAGTGCAATTATCGTTATGTAAGTGATTAAGAAGTCATCGAAAGTACGTAAATCCACCATTATTACATCTCCTCTATATCGTTCATGCTATTTCTGTAATTGCTAAAAAGCGATTAATTTTGATATCGCTGGTGTTGATTTCCCTGGTTTCGGTGGATTTTTTGACCACCGATATCAAAAAAGTGATCACTGAATTCAAATCCTGCTTTGTAAACTAGTTTGTTGTACTAATTTATTGTGTCTAAAAAGTGAAAGATACGTTGTACAAACGTAAAATTATGTTTGTAAGTAAATTATGTCATAGTAGGTACACAAAATCACTAGTTCACTATGAGTAGTTTTTTAAACCAGACGTATAGACCCAGTGTTTCTTTCTCTGTCTTGATATTCTTTTCCAACCAATTAAGTAAATTATGTTCGTTGTCCTCTGTATCACCGGAGGCCCTACACCTCGATACCTTTAAACATGTCAGCCATGTTAAATAAATGTAGTCAATTAGATCCCACTTCTTTTAAAATAACTTGTGTATGTAAGTACTATGCAAGGTGAACCCTTCGAAGAACAAGGGATTAAAAATAAAATAGCATTCTAATGTCGAGATCGCTTCAAAGGCACTGAGCGTACCTACTGATCGATATTTCTAAAGCATAGCCATAGACACAAATTGAACACAGCAAATGTTTTAACAATCCTCAATGTCTTATGTCTTTGTCAACAACTTTGTTACAATTTAGCTCAAGTGTTTGAGGGTGCTGGAGATCATAATTAATTGGTAATTGAATCTTCAAGCATTACTCGACTACTTCAAATATTATAGTTTTAAATTGACGGAGTTCACGCTTTTAAACTCTTTTATTAAAAAAATACTTGTTTTCCGTATTGCATCACATTGCTTTATAAGTACATTAAATATTTAATGAGCATTGAACACCACTCACGAGTGTATTGTTTATCGGGTGCAGGTAACATACGTTTTTTTTTGATGCGTGTGCGGTCGGATTGCGTGAAACAAACATCTTCTCCTTCATGGATATAATAATGCAATGAATAAATGATTATAATGTGCTAATTTGTGGTCGAGAATGTCGACATGTCTAAAACTCGTTTCAGGACCACACATCACCCTATTATATGAAGCCAGTCATATAGTGTGGGATATCTTCTAGAGATGTTGATTTACAAGCCGTAATTTGGTTATTTTAAAATTTTGAGTCTATATCTATTAAATTTATGTAAGCTTTCGAGATCATTAGCCGTGTTACATCGCTTATCAACAAATAGGATTGAAAAATATGATTACGATAATTATATAATTGAAATATAAAACCTAAATGTGATTTTGGTGTAAGCATTATTGGATTCGGTGACGCAAATTGATTTTAGTGCCTGCGCATGATTTCGGTGTTTTTTTAATCTCAAATATCTTGAAAACTATGAGGTTCTAATGGAGGCCTCCACTACCAATATTTTTTATATTAAGGGTAGATTTTAGGAAACAAACTCGCATATTATATAAGTTAAAAAAAAATTTTGGCACCGAAGTCAGGCACCGAATGTCATCTCTGAGAATCGCCCTTAAAACTGAAGTTAAAAACCGGCCAAGTGCGAGTCGGACTCGCGTTCCAAGGGTTCCGTACTATTCCGTATATTTTTATGTGAAACGTGAGTGAAATCTCTTTAAAAAATCCGTAGGGGTCGGATCAAAAACTAAGTAATTAAGTCCGACTCACGCTTGACTGTACATTTCCAATAGGTTTTCCTGTCATCTATAGGTATAGACCTATTTTATGTATTTTTTTCAAAATTTTCGACCTAGAGTTTCGGAGATAAAGGGGGGGGGGGGGGGGGGCGGAATGGTAATTTTTAGCCTATTTTCTTGAATTACTTCTAAATTGTTTATTCGAATTATAAAAAAAAATATTTGAGATCCTTAAAATAAGCTCTTTCATTTGATATGTAACATGATATAGTTTGAAAATTTTAATTTTTTAATTTTCTCATTTACCCCCCAAAAGTGGACCCCATGTTTAAAATTCATTTATTTACGTTACATGTCCGTATATGGGTCCCAAACTTACATATGTGTACCAAATTTTAACTTAATTGGTCCAGTAGTTCCGGAGAAAATCGGCTGTGACAGACGGACAGACAGACAGACAGACAGACAGACAGACAGACAGATGCACGAGTGATCCTATAAGGGTTCCGTTTTTTCCTTTTGAGGTACGGAACCCTAAAAAGGGAGAAAGGATTACTCACGTTAGACCGGAAGCTGCGGCCCGGACACGGCCTCTTTCTATGGCCTTCTCACGGCTTTCTTTTCTATGACAAAACAGATGATCTCGTGATGCTTTACATAGAAAACGATGCGCCGGAAGCTCCGGCCCGTCTAACGTGATTCATTCTTTATTGCAGTAACGTTTGGCGACTTCTCGTCTTCTATTTATTTTGTTTAATTTATCAATGTGCTTAAATTGCTTAACATGCATTTTGAATAGAGCAAATTGAGATCACGCGGCAATAGCTTTCAATTGGTTACATTGCAGTGATTTGCAAATTTAATCCAGCCAAATAGAGGTCCAACTGGTAATTGGCTTGATAAGTGAGATATGTTCGTACCAGAATGTTTTACCCACCACTTCGGTGGCCCGCCCGAGTCACAACTTTACAACATTGTAGGTTGTGAGGTTGTCACTCGGACTTTTACCAGATTTGAGTTTGTGAGATGATTTTCTTCTATCAAGCGAAAGTTATGTTTTTTTTTCTCCTATTAGGATCAAAAGAGCTCCTAATAGGAGAAAAAAAGTGTAGGGGACAACTTTAAATAAAATGGCCCAGTTACTAAATTTTTAATAAAAAAGAAAAATATACAGGTATAAGTAGGTGCATCAAATCTGTTTGATTTTAGTAATATGTACTTGTATGGTGCCAATTTTTATTTGCGTTTATAGCGCCTGTGGAAATATACTTAAATCTTATCTTACCTATTTTATTAAAATTCTGGATTGTGATAGGCGCTTACACAGTATATTTTTCACCACATCAGCTCGTAAAGGCTGATTCTTCACAAACTCATGAGAAAGTGGCATTTTTTCCAGAAGAATGGAAAAGTAGGTGGGTCAAAAAGATTATTGTGTTACTTCTTTCCTGTAGACATACACAAGAGTTAAGGGCTATAAAGGTTAATTTTCTTATTTAACCCTTATCCACGTGAAAAGGTCCTCCTTTTATTTGGAGAACTATGATAAAATCATTACTTACATGCCCACAAGCTGTTAACTATTGCCCACAGGAGAGAAAAATGTACAGTTCGCGCGAACACACTAGTTTTCTCCCCTGTGGGCAATAGTTAACAGCTTGTGGGCATGTGTTAAGTAATGATTTTATCATAGTTATCTATATAAAAGGAGGACCTCTTCACGTGGATAAGGGTTAAATAAGAAAATTAACCTTTATAGCCCTTAACTCTTGTGTATGTCTACAGGAAAGACGTAACACAATAATGTTTTTGACCCAGGTACCTATTTTGATCCAAATATTGAAAAGTTTCCTTTTAATTTTTTTACATGATATTCAGACAAATCGTAAAGCTTAGTATTTTTAGTGGCTCTGTGTTCTCACAAATGAATATGCCACTTTCCGATCATAGGGCCTAAACTTATCACTTTCAAATCAATTTTCATCTCAGATAAACAATGAGTCACTTTCAGACTATGAGAAACAATAAAACATCTTGTAATACCAATAAATGATTATGATAATGAAAAAAATAACAAACAACATCCCGTCAAATTATGAAGAATATGAATACAATGTTTTATTTGTCAATATCTTTTTCTAGAGATAAGCTAACTAGATCGATTTTTCGCCCCCGAAAGCCCCCATATAGCAAATTTTATCGAAATCGTTAGAGCTTTGAAATTGAATATATATGTATACTTATATTCAATTTCAAAGCCTTTTATTATCGAACAAAGAGAACATACAGTACAGTATTTATATATTATATATATCGTTGTCTGAGTACCCACAACACAAGCTTTCTTGAGCTTACCGTGGGGCTCTGTCAATTTGTGTAAAAAAAAATGTCCTGGAATATTTATTTATTTAATCAATTTCAAAGCCTTTTATTATCGAACAAACAGAACATACAGTATCTATTCCTACTCCTCCATTGCCTTACATGCCTCTCTGTCTCTGGTTAGTCGTGTCCATAGTGGACCAGCAGTCATTTTTATATATATAATACATTTATATAAATACACAAGAATTGCTCGTTTAAAGGTATTAGATATTTTGATAAATATTTTCAGAGTGGTATTTGGGTCATCCAGCTATCATTTCGCGCCGACCTCTCGCTGAAGGCTCTAGAAATTTACATCGCATTCCTAAATAAATACTTACTTACTACGGCGCATTTGTCAACAAAAATAAGCATTGCGATAAGCGTATCACATCCCGAGAATTTTCCATCAACGGAAATGTATACTTTTTATATTTGTAGATGATTTACCTGTTGATGTATACAATGTATCTATCTATCGGTTTTGAAATTATAAGTATTTATTTATGTAAACAGGTAACATATTTACAAAGTTTAAAAAGGATGCGAATACAAACATGATCGATCAACTTTGACGAATATATATTACCTATGGAGATATTTTTATACAACTTAACAAACTAAAATGTGTTTTCTTATTATATTTATAAATTTGCTAAATAAAACTAAAATAAGTGCATACTTATTCTGATGTATATTTCTGCTGTTTATCCTCACACACGTCAGACGTCGTCTCCGTTTTCTACCGCTCGTTAAAAACATTCAACCCATTTTCAACCCCATTTCACTTCATTCTTTGTAGTTTGGAGCAGGATGACATAAAAAAAATGAAATTGTATTGTCTTACCTTTATAGGACTTTTATTTGTTAGTAATAAGGGAGTTGTTTTTTATATGTATAGGAAATCAAAGAAAAACTTAATAAAATGGTTTATTTTTTTAATAAGGCACTTTGTAAATTGTTTGTTAAAAATCAATCGACATCGTGTACATAAATACCTATTAAACATAAATTAACACACATTTCTCCTTAAGCACAAAGCCATTAGTAAACATAAATACAGGAATGTTTCTTATAACATCACAATATTAAATGCTCTTTAATTTCAACAACAACACACAACTATTGACTTGTTGCCCTTTTTGTACATTGAAATACTTATGTTCGCAGGGCGTAAGTAGGTGATCATATTTATTGTCTTTGATTAATTATACGTTGCTTTCGCACTTGGGTTGTCTACGTATTTTAATTATAAATTAGGTGGTTGTAACCTTCTTATGCCTAAAGAATATAAACATTATTAGTTAATTAAAATAATGAAACCAAAACGTTTATCTGCCTCCGCTCAGTAACATTTTTTAGGTATTATTTCTTTTGTTAGAGCCTGACCAGGAAATGATGACGCGCCATGTTGCTGAATTTCACTGGAACTATTTTTTTCATACTATACTGAACTGTCACCCTTTACATGAGAATAACAGCGCCCTCTTGACAATGATCATATATTACTGGTGAGGTTTTACTAAGGTAATGTTTGGCAGTTATGCTTTGGGTATTTGCGCATATTCCAAGTTTTAATAATTAACTAATAAATTTGACTAAACTGCACAGGGGTTTTAACATCGGGGTGCTATATTTGTGATTATTGCTGCGATAAATCAGCCGCCTGCATTTATCTCAAAGTGTCCGTAACTATCCCATTTGTGATGTTCGTATTTTCCCAAACGCCATTGATAGTCATGGACACAAAACGTTTTATTCTTTTCAAACATTTTATTCTTGTTGTTTTAGTTGGTACTTAACAAATCAAGCCTACTGCATACGAAGCCATATACAGCTGTATTATTCAACTCGAATGACAGTATTCATATTCATATTCAATTGTAGACAAAATTAATTTATATGACATGCAATAAAGGGTTAATATTAAAGATTGTGTAGCGGAATGTCCAAAGTTTATTAATAAATAAAATGAGACTGATTACTGCTTACAGTTTGGATTTTATTTGAGTTTTTTCCCTACAAGAATAGAATAGAGAATAGGTAGATAGATGCACATCGATCAAGCACATAAACCCACGGACTTGTTTTGAATTATTTTTGATATTTTGTTTTTCAGTAAGTTGGAAATCTAATGCAATGAGTATAATCGAAGTCAAATATCTATTACATATATTTGACGTTGACGGACTGTAGGTATATACGAGTATCATCTGATTTAACAAAAAAACAATACAGTAATGGTAACGTCGGGTTCGAAGAAACACTTAGGACTAATTGATTTGCAACTACAAGTAGTACAACGGTAGGTAATTATGTATATAAAAAAATGATTGTACTGATATACTATAGTTATACTGGTTTATGCTCATGGATAGCGCTAGAAAATGTCTCATAAGTATAAATAACAATTAAATAAACCTAAATAAAACAAGTAATTACGTAAGTACATGTTCATTGTTTTAGAAACCTGTGGGTTATGGTAATAATGCCATTACATACATAATATAATTGCTCTGTATTCATCATGATCACGGTTAATGGTTTAGAAAATGATGGCAATCATAACAATGCACAAGATAGCGTTTAATGTAAATATTCAGAAATTTAATGGTCACCAGCAAATAGTCTATAATAGCATTATGACTAAATAAATCCTAAACAAAACTAAAATTGAACGGTACTCATAGTACCGACAGTAAAATTAGGTAAATGTTCTACGCACGCCACGTTACGTTTTCGTAGGCACCAAACAACGGGCAATGAAATACATGAACATAATATGCCTTGTCAGAAATTTTACAGGTTCACTGTTGTATGGTTAGTTAATGGCAAAATTTATGGGATCTGTCTTCGACGTTACCACACCGTGTCTGTAAGGGTTCCCCTAGATATGTCGACGCGGAATCGGCAAAATACGATAGGAAAAAGCTTTATGTCCGCGCAATAAGAGCGAAAAATCGTCGTTTGGCTCGGCTCGCGACGGCCGACGACGCCGGACGCGTCGACCGGTTTTTCGCTCTTATTGCGCGGGCATAAAGCTTTTTCCTATCGGCTTTTGCCGAATGCGCGTCGATATATTTGGGGAGACCCTAAGGCTGCATAAAATTGGGGGTGCTATCGTAGCTAAGTACTATTAATACAGTACGGCTCAGTTGGAAATGTTGGAATTACACGCTCGCAAGATCACGAGACATAGTGATAGCGGTTGGCCAAAAACAGCTTGAAATGGTGTTAAAGGAATGAAAATCGGCACGACTAATCTTTAGGCCATTTGAATCAATTTGACCCGTAGCACCAAAAAAAACGGAAAGGAATATTTAGTTTTAGTATATTTTTTTTCATACAAAAAAAAGATAATGTCATAACTCCGTTCCGTTTTTTTTGGTGCTACGGGTCAAATTGATTCAAATGGCCTAAAGATTAGTCGTGCCGATTTTCATACCTTTAACACCATTTGTACCTAAGTAATTCCCGAATTTCAGGCTGTACCGCTAACACTAACAGAGGTTATTTTGAATAAGTAATAACTGATAACCAGAGGTCGGATAGGGTGAGCTATTTGCCTTATAATATGACGTAAGACATGTCAAATTATAAGGTAAACAGCTCACCCTATCCGACCTCTGCTGATAACCTAGGGTCAAAAGCTTTCTACAAAAACTTATATTATGGCCTTTAGTAGGTATTTAAAAATAATCTTTGAACTGCCAATCTTGCTTATCAATTATCTGACGGGCAGTAACGTTTCCTGACAAGATGCACATAATGTAACAGTTTTCACATGAGCGGTTATACTGTCTTAATTTGAAAAATGCTAATACGAAACATATTGATAATTATAACAACAACAACATACGGAACCAAAATCAAACCTATTTCTTTTTCTCATAAAACAGAACGATAGGTACATAAATTATGCTTATTTATTCGTGCTGTGTAGATTAAAAGTAGAGCGAATCAAAGTAGGTGAATGAAAAAACTTCATCAGTTGCTCTTTATTTGCGACAGGTCGACGAACTTGAGCAAAAACGGAGCACGAGCTCGGAGCGTGGCTCGAAGGCCTAAGAAAAATGAGAATGAATCAGACGGTAATAACTTTTATTTCAGAACCATAACCGGTACAGCGACTTTATTTTTAATGCTAGACGAATTGTTATGGTAGCTACATCAAATGATATCCAGAATATATGTAGAATTTATCTAGATTTAAGTACTATACATGTGGACGTTAAAGTAAGCAAACATGATTGTACTAATTTTAACTTTAATGGAAGCGGTATACGTAGTTCTCAAACTTAAATTGTATTGTTTATTATTTAAAACAATACAATTTAAGTTTAACTATTTAATAATAAACATATTAGATTGATAATTAGAGAAATGTATGGCTCGGTGTCGCGGTTTTTGTTACATTTTTGTTGTAATTTGAACAAAAATGCACTCATGTATCTATATAATTTAATTGTTAAGAATGTAGGTACCATACAATATTCATAAGTACCAAAATTAATAGATAAGTATATTTGTAGTGTTGGTGGACATTGGTTTAATAATTGGATAATAAGAGATTCAAGCTATATTCGGAATAGTACGTTATTTGTATTATTTATTATATGGTGAAGTAAGAGTAATCTTAGGGGAGGGAGGCCCAAAAACGGGTAAGCTAACGAAGAGTGCTCAAAAGTTTCAGTTTTTATTTTATTTTATAAACGGATTTCCATTCAATCCATTCCATAGAAGAATTATCGAACTTCAATATAATACCAATATACTGTGTCAATTTGTACCTAATAATTATTTATGAAATAAAATAAAGACTCGCTAAAAAGCCGTTTTGCCCTACCCCTTAGGCTAAAGAGCCTAGGTACTTAATGACAACAAACGAGTAAAATTTAATGACAAAACTAATTTTGATACTGCTTGAGCTAGTCTTACGTTATAATTCAATTGTTTTTTTTTTTGTATTGACAAGCTAATTTGAATAAATCTCATTGTTCATTTTGATACTCTAGTTTGGTTTATATTTATTCAAATAATAATCTTAGATCTATTTTATCAGTTTGTAGCAAACTAAGGTTATTTCTTTGGAAATTCTGAGTAATCTCTCAAGCAATACTAGCATCAATCAAAACTGTATTTCCGTTATTTTTCTTTTAATTGTTCATCATTCGATAATATTGAGTAAAAAAGAGTAGAATTGTATCATAGCAGAACAAGTAACCCGTTTTGCTCCAGAGCATGTTTTTTTTATACAATAAAAAAATAAAAAACGTAAAAGAACACTACTAGTTTTGAAATAATCCGATGACATATTTCTTTCTTTAAACACACTTCTGGACACCGCGACAGGCAGGGACCGAGCGAGGCTTCTGGCCTCATCTAGGCCAGAATCAGGTCAGTGGCTTCACGCGTATCCCTCGCCTAACACCGGCACCTTTATAGACCCAGAGACGCTTCGCGTAGCCGCTGGTCTCCGGCTAGGTGTTGCTGTCTGTGCTGACCACAACTGTGCTTCATGTGGCGCTGAAGTGGATAGCCTCGGCCACCACGGGCTCGCCTGCTCTTCGGGTGCCGGCCGCCTGTCTCGCCATTCCGCCCTCAATGACATCCTGAGAAGGGCGCTCGTCAGTGCCGGCGTTCCCGCCGCTCTGGAGCCCCAAATAGTGCGGAACGACGGTAAGCGCCCTGACGGGATGTCACTGATTCCCAGGAAGATGGGTCGTGCGTTGGTATGGGACGCCACTTGCGCTGACACGCTAGCGGCGTCCTACGTCCCATCGACCAGCAGGCGTGCTGGCGCGGCGGCGGACACCCGGGAGCGTCTAAAGGTAGCCAAGTACAGCTGTCTCGGCGCCCAATACGAATTCGTTGCATTTGGCGTCGAGACACTTGGTTCGTGGGGCAGAGGCGCACATATGCTCCTTAAGGAGCTTGGGAAAAGGTTGAGGGAGGCAACGGGTGACCCCCGCGCGGGCAGCTTTCTCGCACAGCGAATTGCCATCGCAATCCAGCGCGGGAACGCTGCCTGCGTGTTGGGCACCCTCCCGAGGGCACCAAATTTTGATAGGTATTTTTAATTTTTAGTTTTAATTATTTTAATTGTAGTTAGTTTTAGTTTTATATTCCTATTTATGTCTTTTAGTAATTTATGTAATTTAATATTTCTTATAATGTTGTACATACATGATTACCATGTGTGATGAATAAACTATTATATTTCTTTCGTAGTTTTAACAAAGTTATCAATTTCTTTACTTTGCATCAAGTTTAGGTACTTTATATCATAACTCTGGTACCCGATCGGAACTTACAAAAACTCAGGAGTGTTCAAATAATAATTAAATATGCACTCTTTGACATTCGCACTTAATTTCGCATCGCAATAAAAAGCGCCTACCTACGCCGCCTAACCGCTTTAGGGGGGGTACCCGTTAGGTTATCTTTATTAACCTGTACTGTACATATAAATTCAATTATGCCATTGTTAAGTTTTTTTTATTTACTTATTTTGACATGAAATCAGAGGAATATTAGCGCGTTTTAACCTTCTTAATGGTTTTTTTTTATATTATTTAAATAATGAAGGTCGGCCCTGTCTTTGAAATGTCCCTTGTACTCGTGTGTCATGTATGAAAATATAAACAATTTTATTTCATCTCACTTGTTATTTTATTCATCTTATATTTATATATTGTACCTAAAATACGTTTTATTCATTATACCGTGTATATTATCTTAAATATCACACTGGCTGAGAGCACCTTTATTCAATAAAAACGGTTTGAATAACGGACGAATACTGAAAAATAAACTTAAAATTACCTAAAAATACTTCATTATCTATGGTGTACATATCTTCTAAAAGTTAGTTGCATTGTAAGTCAATCATATAAAAGTTTTAGTGAAATCGTAAAATGGTAATCGTAAAGTATAGCAAATTTTATGGTTTTGTGACAAGCGGTTTTAAATAACATAATTATGTGTTGTTAAAATTACTATGATTTTTTTAAATATGGTAGGTACCTATTATTTTGATCTATTTACTAAGTACCATTAGTCACAAAAAGTAGAAAATTGACTTTAATTAAATATTAAGTCTTACTCTGTCGACATGGCCGTCTCGTTTCTCGTAAGCAACTTTATCACTTGTATAAAGCTTTTCTTGAATGGCTGCAAATGATTGGCCTTTAGTTTCAGGAAGGAGCACCAAAATAAATATAACCCCGGCCACTGACAATGCCCCGAAACCCCAAAATGCTACATGATTTCCGTAGTTGTCCGCGACCACTTGATACAACTTGGTGACAGCAAATGTCATCAACGCAACAAACATCTGTATAGCACACGTAGCTTTCGATTTAATGTTTGTAGGAAATATTTCAGATGTTATAGCGAAAGGCACTGTAGCTAAACCTATGGTGTAAGAAAATATGAATATTGGTATCACAATAATAGGAATGAATTTTAAATTAACGACATAGTCGCTGTTTTCATGCTTAATGAAGAAATACGCCCCTACAATAATGTTAGTCAAGCCAACACCGCACGACGAAATAAGGAGGAGTGGCTTTCTTCCTAACCTATCGACTAGCTGCGATGAAATTGCAGATGTTAACAACTGCACTGTCCCAAATATGATACACGACTCTTTGTCCCCCAAGCCACCGTCTGCGGCACCAAAGATTTGCTGGGCGTAGGCAATAATCGCGGTACTGCCACAGAACTGTTGTGTGAAGTATATACCGTAAAGAATTATTAGCCCTTTTCTATTCCCGCCAACTATCAACAAATCTTTCCACCGACTTTTCTCTTTCATGTTTTCATTCACCAAATGTGTCATACTGTCCAATTCCCCTCTCATGTAGCGTCGCCCTCGGAGCTTCTTGAGCGACCTCTCGGCCTGGTCCGGTTGGCCTTGCTTCAAGAAGTAGTACGGAGATTCCGGCATGGTGCTGAAGGTGACCACGAACAGGATTGGTATTGCGATGTTGAAGCTCGCCAGACCCAGCATCGAAACGTACGGCCCAATTGCGTACTGTGACAGGATTCCGAACTGAAAAATGCAATTTGTAACTGATGAGAAAAGTGAATAAAAAAACCTGTGGCCACTGTTTTTGTCTTTTTGAAGGGATGATTTGTCTTATCTACTTCGAATCTTTTACAGTGGTGTAGTAAATATGGTTTTAACTATCGTATTGTCTAGTTTTCAGTTTTTAATTATGACAGGTACTTATACTTAGGTACTTAAGCCCATTTGCACCATTCCACTATCCCGGGGTTAAGCGGTTAAACCGTTAACCCAGTGTCAAATTGTACTGGTAACCATGGCAATTCCGGGTTGTTAGAATGATGCAAGTGGCGCTTAGTGTAAATAATCTACCTAATTTATGTAATCTCAGTAATCTGCCATCAAATATTTTGGCCAGCAAATTTAGTTACAACTCGCACAAACCTTAGACATAACAGTGACGAGCGTCGCCATAGCGCCTCGTACTTCATCGGAGGCAATTTCCCCCAAGTACATAGGAGCGGCGGTATATGCGATACCATAGCCCAGGGCGGAGACGAGGCGCGAGGCGTATATAATTTAGTTACAACTCGCACAAACCTTGGACATAATAGTGATGAGCGTCGCCATAGCGCCTCGTACTTCATCGGAGGCATTTCCCCCAAGTACATAGGAGCGGCGGTATATGCGATACCATAGCCCAGGGCGGAGACGAGGCGCGAGGCGTATATAATTTAGTTACAACTCGCACAAACCTTGGACATAACAGTGATGAGCGTCGCCATAGCGCCTCGTACTTCATCGGAGGCATTTCCCCCAAGTACATAGGAGCGGCGGTATATGCGATACCATAGCCCAGGGCGGAGACGAGGCGCGAGGCGTATATAATTTAGTTACAACTCGCACAAACCTTGGACATAACAGTGATGAGCGTCGCCATAGCGCCTCGTACTTCATCGGAGGCAATTTCCCCCAAGTACATAGGAGCGGCGGTATATGCGATACCATAGCCCAGGCCAGAGACGAGGCGCGAGGCGTATATAATTTAGTTACAACTCGCACAAACCTTAGACATAACAGTGATGAGCGTCGCCATAGCGCCTCGTACTTCATCGGAGGCAATTTCCCCCAAGTACATAGGAGCGGCGGTATATGCGATACCATAGCCCAGGGCGGAGACGAGGCGCGAGGCGTATATAATTTAGTTACAACTCGCACAAACCTTAGACATAGGGTTTCTGGTTTCTCGACCTTTTTAATTTCTCGAGGCACGGGAATTCTCGACCAAGATTTCTCGAGTTTCTCGAGTATCTCGAGAAATTTTTAAAGCTCCAAAAAACACTATGTTGTTTAATTTTTTTTTTTTTACAAATCAGACTCGTAGGAGTCGTAGGTGAGATCAATAATCAAACATATGGTACATTTTTAGTCACCGTAAATTGCACTTAATAATCAAAAATACAACAACAAAAAAGAAAACTATACGTGCAGGCGTGCGCACCAGCGGCGATGTGTTATGTGCTATAGTGCATTATGTAATATTGTTGTAATTTTATTTCCGAAATAGGAATATATCGGGATGATTTAATTTATAAATTGTAATTTAGTTTTGTAATATTTGTTATCACACTTATTATATGGTTATATAATTCGTTACAAATTTTTTTAAAGCGTTTTTCAATAAAAAAACGGTACATGAATATCATGAATCATGATAGTTCAAAAGTTGAAAATTGGTTAAAGCTATAACGATAGGGGACGGATCAAGGTAGTTTTTTATTTGGTTGGTAATAAATAAGTAGGTTCCTACCTGAAAATGTAAAAAAAAAACATTGTTCATATTTATTTAACTACCTAAAGAAATACATTATAGACACATCATGTGTTATACGCGTGTTTTTTTTTAACTTATCACGAGAGATTTATTTCTCGAGTTCTCGAGGCATTGAATATTTTTTCCCGTCTCGACTTAGGACAAATTTTTTCGACTCGAGATTTCTCGCCTCGGGAATTCTCGAGCAGAAACCCTACTTAGACATAACAGTGATGAGCGTCGCCATAGCGCCTCTTACTTCATGGGAGGCAATTTCCCCCAAGTACATAGGAGCGGCGGTATATGCGATACCATAGCCCAGGGCGGAGACGAGGCGCGAGGCGTATATAATTTAGTTACAACTCGCACAAACCTTAGACATAACAGTGATGAGCGTCGCCATAGCGCCTCGTACTTCATCGGAGGCAATTTCCCCCAAGTACATAGGAGCGGCGGTATATGCGATACCATAGCCCAGGGCGGAGACGAGGCGCGAGGCGTATATAATTTAGTTACAACTCGCACAAACCTTAGACATAACAGTGATGAGCGTCGCCATAGCGCCTCTTACTTCATCGGAGGCAATTTCCCCCAAGTACATAGGAGCGGCGGTATATGCGATACCATAGCCCAGGCCTGAGACGAGGCGCGAGGCGTATATCGTTGGGATGTTGCCCGCGAACATAACTAGAACCCAACCGATGATGTATGGGACCGCCGCCAGGAGCAGAGTCTTCTTCGTGCCTATTCTGTCGGCCAGGTATGACGCGGGTATTGGACTGGCGGCTGAAAATAGATGAGTAAATATAGGTCACTATTCCTGTGCTACGTATTAATAAACATTAGGTGCTAAACAGGAAGAAACTATGCGCTTGCAGGTAACCGTTTCATTGCTTATAGAATGTTGTAAATCTTCCTCTTTTTGTACTGATCATTGTTAAAATTTAAATTGGTAGTTTGTTTATACTACCTATAAGAATAACTGGCAGTGTAAAAACTAGTAGGAAATTAGTATATTGTGTTAGATTATTGTATAGTATTATTTAATTTATTGTGTAAGATAGGCAACAAAATAAATCTTTTCGATTTAAAATTATAATTTAATTCGAAAAGTTCTTCAAACCTTTGCACAAGCTTTGCAATATGATTGTGTCTTTAATGTTATATCAATGACTAAGCTAATTATTACTTATAACTATTTAAGAAGAACGTAAAACTGTTCATTTCCTATACAACGCTGTGTGATTTGGAGATGCATACTTACATGTAAATATTCGATTTGGGCTTTATTACACTGTATATCTAAGTGTTAACAAAATTGCTGTTCGCACCTATAAATGTAAGTGTCATATACTTACATATGGATGCTACCTACGCATCCAAAGTATTCAAATAGTTATTTGTATGGCACACCATATTATTGAATACTTTGGATGCTACCTACTATACGACGCTGACTGTGCTAACAGCAACGTATTAGCTTAACTCTTGCGCTTACATCCTTAGGGCCATAGGGCCACTTGCACCATTGACTAACCCGGGTTTAACCGGTTAAACCTGGAGTTGCCATGGTTACCCATACAATTGGACACTAGGTTAACGGTTTAACCGCTTAACCCCGGGTTAGTAGGATGGTGCAAGTGGGCCTTAATATCTTGACGCACGAAGGTTGGTCACCACTTAAAAATGGTCAGTTGCAACTATGTCGATAACGGTAACTATTTGAGCGAGCGTATTTGATCTGCTTTTGTATTTTTTATGGTTAATTCGGGAAATATACCTACGTCGGAGCTGTAGCGTGACACTTATAAATAGAACACAGTTTCTCATAAGAAACGGTGCAGCACCGATTCCTAGAGCGGCATTTTTAGCGCAAACGGTTCGCAAATAACATTGTGCAATAAGGAAGGTATATGACCAAAAATTGTGGACTAGTCATGTACAGGGGTTTTGCAATGGCTTTTTGACTCTGGTTAACAAATCTGCCTTTCCCATACCTGCCTTATTGCGCATTGTACAATTTTTCCTACTGGGTTTTTGTTCCTGGTATACCTGTTTTCTATACAAAATATACTATACATCAGCAGTACTAGAATCGGGAATTTCCAATTCCCCTTGTAGAAACTCAGCCCCGAAAGAATTTTCTGTTTACTATTCATTACATAGTGCTCTAGAAATCAACATGTGTCCACGACGTAATCATTCTGGGCCCAAAGGTCATAATTTGATTCTCATCATCATAATTTAAGAGCATGGCTCTTGTCGGTGGAGTATGCGTCAGTTTTTGCGGTCCTCGGCCAGGTTCTTTAGGTCCCTGTAAGACACGACATTTGCTTTTGCTTTTAGTTGTTGTGTATAGCTTGCTAGTGGTTTTCCTCTTCCTCTCCTAGCTTCGATATTGCCTTCTAATATATAAACTGATTCTACAAATCCGAAATTAAAACCACCGAGAGGCATGTTTAACGCTTGATAATCCACAGCTAATAGTGTGTTTAATAGTTATCTAAGTGGGTAATAAACATTTACTTATCTATCGCATAGGTAGTTTTGTAATGTGCTGATAAGGTCGTCAACTCCTTGACGTATAATCAAATAAATCAATAACTGTTCTATTAAACGATACTTAGGTAAATGTGCCTACATTTTATGCTCACTGCGAGTGTATTTAGCATAACCTATTCGTAAAAGCCAAATTTCATTTGGTTATGCGGTTTATCCGAGAGATAATACAGGTTACCTCTAATTAAATGACGTAGAAATTTAATAGGAGAGATAAATTAATTGGTTTCATGCCTAGTCCGATACGATTAATTAGAACCACGGCAATGGCTGTTGATATGTTGATGGCTATTTGCAAAATATATGCAGATCTTATTGCTTTATTAAGTGGTGAGTGGTGAAATTGATTTTAAGTAGTAGTACCTACATGAATCTCAAATTTGTTCTTGTTCTAATATCATTGTCGTGACACATACGTCACGAGTTACATATTTATGTCATTTATATATGTATGTATTTTTATTATTTATCTTGCAAATTATGAATGAATGCTTGCAAGTTAGAAACCTTAATTTTTCAAATATAAGTTATTTTTGTACAAGTGTTATTTAACTGATCGTCATTGGCTGGTAGTAGTTTTGTTATTTGGTGCATATTTTTTATTTACAGTACACAGTTGTATAATATATGTAAGTATAAGTACTTAATACTTACATAAATCTTATTATCAGATAGACATCTTACTTTTTACGCAGTCAACCTATTGTTACGGGCTGGTTAATCGTTTGTTTGCTTAGAAAATAACAGATAATTGAGATAATAATAACAAGCCCCTAACAATTTACAGTTTATACGACAGTTCAGTTTCAGAGACTGCGTACTGCTACACTTACTATGCACACTTTATTTTATACAAAAATGACATAATAAATAACTTGAAGTATCCATTGTAGCTATCGCTGTGCGGATCGTGCTGTCAGAAATGGCAAAAGATCTTTAAGGTGATTAATATACGACACATGTGTGTGTGTGTGTGTGTGTGTGTGTGTGTGTGTGTGTGTGTGTGTGTTTATACAGTGTCATAAGTGGTATACCTGAACAGAGGATCATAAGCGAGGCGATCCATGAACTCTGGTCGGCGGTGGTCTCGATGGGCGAGTCGTGCGCCATCAGGATTGGCAGCGTGGGCGACGTCCAACCGACCGTCGTGCCCGCCGCCGCCGTGATCAAAGTAGCTGAAAGCCAATTAATACATATTTAAAGACGATTTTCTTGTACCATAGTAGAACCTGGGTTCTAGGCCTCTCTGTACAGTTATACACTAAAAGGACTATAAACTTTAATCTAAAACATCCTCCAGACTTAGCATAGTCGCGCTACCCCCTCTGCCACGCATACGGTAATTTTACTCCATGTTCTAGTCGAAAGTGTCTTTGTGTGACGTCCGTGTCTTTGAACGTACCAATCACGGCACGGGATTTCGCTGACCTCGTCCCGCGCACCCCCGCATTTTTGGCATCATCGGTTGCATGAAATAATTGCTCTAAACTCGGTCTAGAGGATTTCTAGTCTATGAATCTTATAATTTCAACCTGATATCAACTCCTTACACAGACATCAATATTAATTAGATTTTCGTTAGTCAAATTCAAGCGAGTAACGTTTATCGGCTTTTTATTATTAACCACGATTAAATTGGTATATTTAATGTTATTTTTAGTCATAAAAACCCATTTACAGGCAATTTCCATAACTAATCGAAACACGGAGCCTGATAAGTGATAACCTTTTGCCTTGTACGAATACAGTGGCGGCAAAAAATTGTCAAATTAAGTATAATTGTTAGTAATTTGCAGGCATTCGAAAATTCCTGAAATCAGACTTTATATAATATAAACAATGATTATAATTATCATCATCACAACCATATATATGTATATTTACGTCCTACAGCACGCGGCAAGAGGCAGCCACGTTAGCACAATGCGGATTGGGGACTTCACACACGAATTAATGTGTGTTATAAATATTGAATTTGTTACATATTTGAAAACACTCAAAAGCAAATCTTACTAACAATAAAACCTTGATAGATCGATCTTTCACCCTCTTTAGCATTTGGTTTGAAAATTAAATCGAATTATTACTTTAAAATTTAATAACCACCGGGCTAATACGCAAAAACTCAGGCAAACTAATTAAGTATGTATTTTAAAAATGTAGGTTTGTAGCAAGCGCCTACTGTAACAATAATTTTGGGAAATACTTCCCATTTACCGAGACAGCATCATTTCAAACCACATAAAATATTTTAACTTAGTTGTAAATTGTAATCGTAACTTTCCGGTTCAGTTTAAAAGTTGTATACTTAATTATAATATAAATGACTGCAATTATTTAAAAACACATTAGTGCATCTATTGTTTTCATCAATTGGGTCGCTTGATATTTCTTTCTGTTATCGCATTTTGTTCTGGGAACCAGGTAAAGTGCATTGAGCTCAGGTAAACGAGATAACGTTGACAAAGGAACAAACAGATGAGCACAGATACAAGTATCAAAACAGCACGACAACTGTATGAATGAAGATCTAGCAGTTATTAATATTATTTACATATTTTTATTAGTTACTATATTAAGTATCAAGAAGTTTGGAAACTGGTTTAGTGGCCGCTGACAGGAGATTTTACAACAGTCACATTACTTACATTATGATCGTATAAAGTACCTACAACTTTTAAAATAATAAATAAGTTCTATAAAATATTTCTACATTTTCTTTCTCGTATAAGTATACACTCTTTCTTAAATACCTTAAAAAAATTCTAATAGGTAAGTCAAGTTTACCTTTAAATTACTTATTTCACCGCAAATTAAAGTGCTCTCAGGGTGTTTTACATGAAATTTTCAACTAAGCACGAAGCTAATTGAATACCTAAGTATCAGGTAAGGCGGTTTCCTGATAATAAATCATACATACATTTCTTTTTGATTTAAAATATTCCGTAGTGCCAGCAAGACCCGGTATAAATATGATCTCCCGCTTTCTCAAAAGTCAATGATGCCTATTTATGTATAAGGTTTGTTTTATTAATAAATTAGGCCATGTCAGTCTTATTTGTTTCGATTAGTACCTATTTAAATGTCAGCGTACTGCTTTAAAGTTGTCCACTGAGACTGATTTGCCGCTGCAATGTATTTCTCAAATAAAACAATAAGTACCCCTGTCAACTTCAAGTTAAACGGAATCGGTTGTCTTAACACTTGAAAACAACACCTACAGCTATGAGTTTCTCGAATAGTTATCGCTATCTCGTATTTTTTTTACTTGTTCGATATAACTTCTCTATAAAATTATGCTACATATTTTTTTTCACCTCAGCAGCTCGAACAAGGGTACTTTGCTTCTTAAAAACAGTGAGCAAAATGCGATTTTGCTCACTGAGTCATTTTGTCTCACTCAGTGAGCAAAATCGCATTTGCTCACTGAGTGAGACAAAATGAGTGAGCAAAATCGCATTTTGCTGAGTGAGACAAAATGTCATTCAAGTGACCTTTATAGTCAAATGTCATTTCAACATGCGGGGTCTAATACAAGTTCGATATACTTGGGTTCTATTATCTCTGTCCCTCTAGGTATGTTCTCACTGCTTAGGGTGAAAATTTTTGTGTACTACACGAGATCAAAGTTATTTACATCTTGTGCGCTTTTGAATCCCTTACTACGCTCAAGATTCTAAATTAGATTCACTCGCTACGCTCGTGAATCTATTATAGAATCTTTCGCTTGCACGGGACTCAAAATAAGCACTCGAAGAAATATCAAACTTTGATCTCTTGTTGTACAAATAACTATTTCCTTAGGTCACTGCTCTATACCTACACCTGAAATGTAACATTTGTAAATATTTTACAAATACTATATGCACACTTTTTAAAGTAAATATCCCGAAGAAAGATTAAATAATATACATAAATATAATATTTCCTTATTACCTTGAGGAAAAACATTGTATATAATGTTAATATCCAGAGAGAATTGGAGAGTACGTTTGCATGGAGAAGCGGAATGACTATAGAGAAAAATGTCGCTCAAAACTATTTCATTATTGCTTTGTACAAAACTATAGAACGAAAGCTTCATGAAAAGTTTAAATTTCTTTTATGCCAGAATCGAATAAAATATTAATGAACGATATTAAACTTTCGTGAGACATATTTTAAATTGAGCCTGAGGAAGGACCCCCGACGGGCCCGAAACATGTCGCCAATAACGACTAAAAATTCAAGTGAGTGAAATCGTTGTCGTATAAACAATTTAAAATATTAATGAAATAAGGAATATATTTAAAACGCAGAATGCAGTATTGTTTCTTTTTAAAATAAAGGAATGTCTCCTTTAAGTAAAATGAGCCAACATAAGGAGTTAAGGTAGTTTCTCTCCAGGGCCCGACATATCTTTCCACAATGTGTAAATAGGAAATCTATTATAGATTACAAGAACCTAGTTTCAAGATCTATATCTCTCTCTTGCGTTTATTTAAATCAATTCTGATGCCAATTAAAATAACATTGTGACACCAAAACGATAAGTATCTAAGTGATATCAATCGCATGTGCATTTCGCTCGTACTTATCCCTACATGTATTGGCGCAAGCGAGACGCACAGGCGACTGATATCGTTTATATCGTTACATTGATATCACAAATGAAGTTCAAACTGGCGTCTCAGTCATAAGCGGTCGACTCGATAAGTCACTCGCACCATATACGATTCTCTTACGACTATTCTAATTATACATCTCCGTCTTCGTAAATGCAAATGTACTTATGTGTACTTAAGCACCATGATTAAGATGCAGCGTGCACTATGGTGCACTATGGCCGGATCTTTTTTGGATTTAAAAGAGTTGCCTATGTTGTACATAATAAGCGCAGCTTAGTTACGAAAACGTATGGTAGTTTCGGAAATCAATGGAAAATTACAAAAGAACCTACATTTTATTATCCCATGCTTAATGGGGTTTCGTCCATTCCACCAACCACCAATGAGGAGCACATCAATTTATTCAAACCATCCATATGTATGTTATCCAAACCTAACGAAATTAACCAACAACCAAATATAAATCAGCCCATTAAGTACATAATATCATGTTTTACTTTTCAAACTTAATTTAGTTTTAAAAATATGTTAAGACGGTTATATTACTTTTAGTTATTAGGCATGAGTATAATGAGTTGATTATTAACGATGTCAGTGAAATGTTGGCGTCGGTATGATTAAAATCAATCAACAAGTTGTTGTTGAGCCAGGGAAGACATATTATGACTATATCTTTATCAGTGGTAAAGCTTGTCTTAAAGAAAGTGCATGCCAAATTACTCCGGTTCGACACGCCGCCACTAATCCATGATAATATTAAAGGAGTGACATCATATATGTTGTACAGTCAACAACAGAGCTATGAATCCAGGCAAAGTGCCAAAAATATGTATACACGACCTTAATGTACAGGCAATAAAGTACTGTATACATATTTCTTACACTTTGCCTGTATTCATAGCTCTGTTGTTGACTGTATGTATACGATTGTGTTTTTCTTTTGTGCAACTTACAAATAAATAAACTTATAAATAAATAAAAATATGGAGCCATTATAACTAAAATCTTACTAAGTTTCTGTAAACTTTGTTGCTTTCGAAATATGCCAAAACCTTTGTCATACAAAAAAATAGCATACTTAGTGAAAACATTAAGATAGTCGTTGTTGTAAACTTTATACCTAATAGTCTGTCTTTGATAAAATGTAAATTTTTAACTAGGCGAGGCGCGAATATAATTTCAACAATGAAAAGAATTGGCTGCTTTAAAGAAAAATGTATGTACAGTATAGGTACAATAACGACAACAAAAGCAAGTTATTGTTATTAAATACAATAGGAAATTGTCTCTTGCATACGAATCAATCTGTTCCGTTAGGATATGCAGATGTCACAACGACCAAAGCAAATCCAGAGAATTAATCTCATAATTGCGAGCTTAGGGTGTGTTTACACTAGTTAACCAAATGATAGATAGATAGATAGATAGATAGATAGATAAAACGTTTATTTGTATGCTGCAAAAACACACAATTTACAAATAGGTACATTACAAACAGAACAAAACTAAAAATATCTACAGAGTTTAATTAACAATAAAAAATACTTAAACACGGAAAGATGGGTTTACTTGCTGTACAAATCTTCGGCAGTCGATAGCACTAGCATTATACTTTCAGCAAAGGCAGTAGACGACATGCGACCTAGATTACATAGTAGAAACAGAAACGCGCCTTTATACGGTCTCAATACACAGATTTTATAAAATATCACGTTACAAAAACGATCTGATTGACCTATTAAGTTTTAATTCGTACTATATACAAAATCAGTCGAGCAGAAGACGTTATTAGATACATTTTGGCTTGGTAAAATAAAGTCGTAACGAACAGGCGTAAGTAGGTTACATATGTGCAGTCTAGGCTAGGGTCAACACAATAACAGATCATTTAATAACCTACTCGTATTACGATATGTGAATTATGTGATGTAAGGTAAGACTTGAGCAAGGGTGCGAGCGTGAAGACCTCGACAGCCTGACCTTTATGGATGTGATACAGAAAACTGTAATGTTTGTAGACTTTGTGGGCGTGCCAGGAATAATGCGCGCATTGTAGGTATATACATAGTGATTATATTCTCTTTGGGCTCTTACACTGTTAAAATCGGATTTAGATATTTAATAGTAACTACCTTTGTACCTACAAATAATCATAAAAAATCCTAAACACATTATTAATGTCCAAGATACATGCCATTGAGCTGCGTCAGAAGTAAGAGTGACCAGATCTACGGGGCAAATCAGATTAAAATTGGTTGATGTCAATTACCACTCACGCTTAATGCTCATTGTAGGCTTACGTGCAGTCAGAAATAAGCGTTTGCGGTGTAACGCAAGTGACTAATACACTACCTACAGTCCGTTTTTTTTAGCATTAGAAAGAACTTCGCAGAAGTAAGCTTGTGGTTCCAAATCCGGCACTTTTAGCGGTAATCATTTGAAGTAAATTATATGTATTGACCATGCTACATTAGATAATTCAATAATTATTAAGAATTAAAGAGCCGAAGTAAACATAAGAAGGATTTCTTATGTTTCATTGTTTTTTAAAACAATCAAAATTTATCGCAATTTACTTGTAGGTATAACAAAATTCAAATGAAACCGGAAAATTTTGTATGGTGAGCCTTACGAAAATAAATGAATACTGAATACTAGGTTGTTTCCTGTTTACATTTTTTTTGTGTTAAGTAGACATTTTTATATCAAATGGCGTCGTTGATATGTTCATGCGAAGGGTAAAATGTGACCTTAAGGTGCAGTGAGTTCAGAAAACGGAGTTTTTTAAAAGCCGTAGCTCTTTTTTGGATCACAATACGGCTGCCATACATTCAATTAGCAAACTTGAGGGCTTTTTCTAGTGAGTGGAGGGATTAGAATCCTAAGTTTTTGACTTTTGCTCGATAGAAAACGATCACGAACATAGGTCTAAAACGGACTTTAAAGATTCGTAACAATTTGTGCACAAAAGATAGAAATATGAAAACTGCTTCTATGTACGCGCAATTGTATGCTTGAACGACTACCAGGATTACTTTTTTTTTTAATTTCACATTCACTAAATAAGTTCGAAAATATGATATCAGCGGTTCCGTGCACGCAACTTCTTTGATCAGATGCCCGCTGGGCTCGGATCAAAGCACACGTATCGCGAATTTAATTAAAATGACAGTTGGTTTTCGCATTTATTTCGACATTAAGTCATATACATATACGAAAAAGTATACCAGTAGACAAATAGTATTTAAAAAAACAGGGTAAATAATTATCATCACATGGAGCTCGAGTCTCATCTTAGATTTGATTTGTTGGGGCATAATGGTTGAAAAACGCAGTAAACTATCTTAAAACAATACGATTCCAATATCATTTAAGTAATTTGCTCCTTGAAACCCGGCTTAGAATGAAAAAAGTTTGAAGACTCATACTTATTGATTGGAATTAATTTTCATTATGCTGGTATTAATATTGCATACCTATTTGACGTACTTTTGTACGTCAACGTCAATGAACTGTGATGACAATGTTGTGATCTTGTATTTATGTTAGAGAACTTTTGATCTTCAAATATTACCTATTAATACGGAACATTATGTAAATATTTCGTGTACTACTTGAAAATCGTGCAGTGGTACACCTATTTTGTTGCTGTGAGGTCCGTCTAAGATAGATGTATAATGCGGTTACGTGCTGTTCTGCAAACCTTCATGAAATCAAGAATAAATAAACGGCTATGGTCTAGCCTCAGCGAGTTTTTGCGGCTTGTGAGGCCGAGATATACATTATACATACTGGCCTACGAGGCTTACAGCCCAAAACCACTGCGGTGCCTGGTTTGTGATTGCCTATGTATCGAGTGTTATACTAATTTACTATAAAATAAAACAAAGTTTTTCGTTCAATGATATTCTGTGCATATTTAATTTTATACCTCGTCGATGACAAACAAGCATACGGCCCGTCTGATGATAAGCAATCTTCGTAGCCTTTGGATGCCTGCAACTCCATGCGCGTTGCCGAGTCTAACACTCCGCACCCCTCGTTGATAACTGGCAACCATACTCACCGGCAGGAAGGACACTATGAGTAGGGTCTAGTGCTAGTGTTATTTGGCTGCAGATTTCTGTAAGGTTGAGCTCTGCTCTAGATCTGGAATGACATCCGCTGTGCTGTGCCCTACCACACAAAGCGAGATGTCATTCTCAGTTCCCATTCCCATACCTCTCTTTGGACGTAGTTCAAGGACCATATATCTTAAATATGCCGATACCGATATGTCCATATATCTTAAATATTAACTATAGAGATTCAGAGTCTGAACATATAACCGTAAGTTTACCAAAAAAATGTCGTAATAGCTGTAGGTACAGTCAGATGCAGAGAGAAAGAATCCGCCAAAATGAAATTTCCACCCTGCCAGGACTTTATTTATTGATAAAGATAACGATATATTTATTTGCAAAAAATATAGTGATGAACATAGGTGGACAGTAATTTTGGATGCGTAGGGTAGAGCGGGGAGAAACGTAACACTATGTACTTTGACCTTAGTTTCTGGTTAACCATTATTATTTTGATGAGTTTAATGTAGTCATATATAACGTCAGTGCATGTTCTGTACATTAACGTCTTGACTAACATTATAATTGTGTATTTTGTTTTAAAAAAATCGTCTTTTGTTACTAATGACCCCGTTGGCGTGCAGAAAGTAACACGTTGTGGGTCAAAAGTAACAAGACACAGTGGGCTGTAATTTAATATAATATGACATATCAAATCAAAATAAAAACCGGTCAAGTGTGAGTCGAACTCGCGTCCCAAGGATTCAGTACTGCACACATTTTTGAACGAGCGAGCAAAGCGAAGTTCTTAAGTACATTCAACTATTTATTCAATTCGTCCACACACGGCTGGCTATCTTAGGATAGTTAGTTACCCATTTTTTTTTGTTCAAGTATTATGTTAAGCATAGTGCCTACATTTTTTTTCATTGTTAGGCGTATCTCTGTTAATTCAAGATAACAGGGCTATAACCGCGGCAATCGAAGTTCGCAAATTGCTGGCATTTCTCTCTGTCACTCTAATTACCTACGGTTTCATTGGTGTAAAAGAAAAATCCCCGCAATTTGCGAAATTCGATGGTCGCGATATACGGCAGTTCAGCCTTCTCACTTAGCTACTCGTACTTAAACCAATTATTTGTTCTGTTTGATCACTAACCTCCTAAAGCTCATGCTTCGACCTTGCGTGGAGGTGCACCTCCCATATAACCATTCCAGTCGCAGAATCATCAAAGTGGTAACTAAATGTCAGATGTGTCGTAACAGAGTCCACACAATGTGTCTAGAATTGTTTCGAAACAAAGTGTCGTCGCCGTGTGTACACTTTTCCGTAACAAGGTGTCGACACATTTGTGTGCACTTTGCGTGCGGTTTGCGACTAAATCTGACAGCAAATTTGTGACAGCAAATGTCAATATAAAATACCTCTTGAAAACCAAGGTTTGACAAACTACTATTAGTGTCTCGTGTGCTCGTAAGTAATTCTAGTAAGTCATCATGGGCGATGCAAATGATAATAATTGACCAAAACCATATAAACACCCAACACCCGTCAACCTTTTACAGAAAAGTTTTTAAAGAAATGCAATAAGCTACTTAGGTCAGCCAACGAATGCTCCAAAAAGTTGTAGAGGGAAATGCTCGGAACACAATTTTTGACTCTGTAACTTGGTTTGGGCAAGTTAGGAGGTGAACATATCAAAAGTCCCCGGCCGTAGCCCTTGAGCGGGAGGAAGAGAGGGGGCTTTGTTTGAAGGTCCCATTTTCCGGTTTTTCGATTATATCTCGGAAACTATGCATCTTAGCGACATGGCCATTTATACAAAATGAAAGTTAATTTCCACAAGTTTAAGTTTTGTTACAAGTTTATTCAGTCAATTTTTTCGATATGTTGAATAGTTTTTGAGATATCCGCTCTTGAAAGTTTATTTAGGGCTCTCAATTTTATCTTCATATATCTACATCAGTGAAGGTGCTAGGCCGTGTATGGTATCGTTTTTGTATAAATCTGGGTTGCTGAATCCATTTAAGGTATCACATTGACACCATTCCACAAAATTAAAAAAAATCTTTTTAGGGTTCCGTACCTCAAAAGCAAAAAACTTATAGGATCACTCGTGCGTCTGTATGTCTGTCCGTCTGAATACACAAAATAGTTCTTTACCTATAGATGACAGGAAAACCTATTAGAAATATGCAGTCAAGCGCGAGTCGGACTTAATGTACGGAACCCTTAACACGCGGGTCCGACTCGCACTTGGCCGGTTTTTTTAAAACTCCTTTTGACGCTTAACCGCTGAACCGATTTCGTTGAAATTTGGTATAGAAATAGTTTGCGTCCCGGAACAGGACATAGGATAGATCTTATAACCAAAATCATCTTTTGAAGGTGTGAAAAGTGGCGTGGAAATTTGTACGGGAAATCAATAACCGCTGAACCGATTTATATGAAATTTGGGATGGTCTACATCTTTGATTTAGTTAAAAATGATAAAAAAACATGACTTCAAATCTAAACTTAAACAGTATTAACTTCAAGAAGTCAATTCTGAATTCCCCCTACACCTCATTTCACACCTTTAAAGGATGATTTTTGAGATAACTTATTATGTCCTGTCTCGGGACTCAAAATATATGTGTACTTAATTTAAATTAAAACTGTTCAGCAGTTTAAGCGTGAAGAGGAGTTTAAAAGAAAGTATTTTAATAAGTTTATATGTTTTTACTTTGGAATGGTGTCAATGTGATACCATAACTAAATTTGGTACTGCGAATTTATACGAAAACGATACCAAACATGGCCTCGTAGCTTTACTGTTGTAGAAGTCAAAATAAAATTGAGAGCCCTAAATTCTTATTACTTGGCCAAACTTGTGTATAAGGAAAAGGAAAAATAAAAGTCTTCGGCAGGAATATAAGACACAAATTTTTTTTTTTTCGCGTTACTATTTCAATCATCAAATATAAACATACCTTGATTATATTATTCTAGTGAGATTCTCATAGATAAACAAAAACATTTACTTAAAAAATTACAAGGTCGAAATATCACGGAACTTGTGAGAGTAATATGTGAAAAATAAAAACTTTTATGACAAAAAAATCTGGACACAATTTAAGAAGCATCCAATTGCGTCGAGGAATCATCTGTATTTTTGCTTGTTTCATTACCTCCTCGCTTCTTTTTTTGTCCTTTGTATTCTGTAGCAATTTGTTAGATCTGAAAATAAAGATAACTTGCGTCGTCACGGATGTCGATTTATAGGTTTTAGGGAGTGCAGAATTCGAAAATGATGACCATTTTGGATTCCAAGATGTCTGCCGTGCACTTTTTCATATAAGCCGTCATAGATGTTGATTTATAGGTGTTAGGAAGAGCAGATTTCGAAAATGATGACCATGACCAATACAACGACATCCATGTCGACTTTTAACATAGTGCATGGCCGCCATTTTGGATTTCAAAATGGTCATCATTTTCTAAATCTGCGCCCCCCAAAACCTATAAAACGACATCCATGACGACTCTTATGACATAGTGCATGGCCGCCATTTTGGATTCCAAAATGGTGATCATTTTCAAAATTGGGGCCCCCTAAAACGTATAAAACGACACCCATCTCGACTTTTATGACAAAGTGTTTGGCTACCATCTGCATGCAAGACATTTCTATTATTCTATTATTTTTACGTACAAAAATGGCCCCCTGTCAACTTCCAACCGAGATTTATTCGATTAATATTCAGATTAATTCAATTTCTATCTATAGGTCGACTAAACTAATTGCGATTAAAATTTGAGGATGAACTTTTTTTATTCCATTAATTAGTCGAATAAACAGTTAATCTATTAAGTCCCATCTCTGACCACGGCATTTTTACACTTTGAGAATATCTGAAAACAAATGAACACAAGGAGCCATTTTGCAAATCCAGTAACTTCGTTATTACTTTTGACAGCGCGTGTCATGTGTCTACACAGAGTCGACACAAAGTCGAAACATTTGCGACTACTTTGTGACTGCAATATTTCTCAGCCTTAAACCATATTTATACATCATAATTAACAAGTTTCGTAGTATGTAAAGCGTTATTTCTGTTATTTAAGTATAGTATACGCATCGAAGTACTAAAAATGCATCAAATAATATGGTTATGAACACAGGCACTGAGAAGTAAACAATTTCATTTCCGGCTAAACTAAAACAATGTGGTGGCACGTTGATTATATTACACTTAGTTTATCAAATCACTCGAGCAGTTTAATTCCCCATTATAATTTTAGTCCTATTGTAATATAAATGCAAACAATATATAATTACGTCTTGTAATCCGTTTTAGAGATGGCGTATTAATGTCACTTATTTTTATTTAACAATTTTTCCATCTGACAGTTTCCATTTGACAGGAACAAAATGAACGAATGAACGAATGATATTGGCATAAAGTAGTCGCAAACTCGAAACAATGTGTGCACACGGCGACCACACTTTATGTCACTTTGTGTCATGTGTCGACCCTTCCCCATTTCTGGTAACTGTGTCGACACGGCGACGACTCTGCGACTGGAATTGTGACCGAAACAGACGGTGTCGACACAAGATGTGTCTACACCGCGTCGTAACGGCGACTGGAAATGGTTGTATGGGCTCTCTCGGATGCTTCAGGCCTTCGGCCCAACGCAGAGCTTGGCCATCGACCTTCGCACTAGCTGTCCGCACCACGTTTCAGTTTCACGTAAACAATTGCGGCTGTGTCCCTAAAACAGCCCAACCGCGTTTTTTTTCTTAAGTCCGACTCACGCTGGACTCTAGATTTCTAATAGGTTTTCCTGTCATCTAGAGGTAGAAGGTTGTGTATTTTTTTTCAAAATTTTAGACCCAATTTTATCGGAGATAAGAGGGAGGGGGGGACGGTAATTTTTTGCCTATTTTCTTAAATAACTTTTAAACTGTTTCATATAAAATTATAAAAAAAATATATAGATCCTAAAAATAAGCCCTTTTATTATGTAACACGATATGGTTTGCAAAACTTGGTTTTCTAATTTACTCATATTCCCCTTAAAATAGCCGCCTATACTTAAAATTCATTTGTTTATATTACATGTCCGTCTTTGGGTAGCAGACTTCCATATGTATACCAAATTTCAACTTAATTGGTCCAGTAGTTTTGGAGCAAATTGGCTGTGACAAACGGATAGACAGACGCACGAGTGATCCTATAAGGGTTCCGTTTTTTCTTTTTGAGTTACGGAACCCGACTCTCGAGCCGCGAACATTTAGAAACCAGAAATTTATTTGCTAAAAACATTGTCCTTACAAAGGTATACAAATGGAATACGCAGTGATAAAAAGTGAAATAAACTGTGTGAATCGTGTTAAATGTAATTGTCATAAAGGCTGCTTTTTCTACAATCAATTGTTTTATTTCCTAATTATACGTATTTTTATACATGAAAGAAAAAAAAAATGGTATTATGAGATTTGATCAAGTCCAGCATAATTCAAATAAATATAATGAAATTCATTGGTATACAATCAAATAAGCCATTTTATGCTGAATTCAATGATACATAATTAATATCATTCATACATATTTTTAAAGAAATGGTCATATTTCTAACACACGCCAAATTCGCGATGACCACCCATGGAGGCCACGCCACTAGACGTATATTTTTCTAAATTGGCCGCGCCACTCAACCTCAAGCCACCGTTAAATCTGAGGCGCCGCCATTCAACGGCTTGTTATGACTGTCCGTCTCCCGGCTCCCCGCCACCATAGAGACTGGGAGCCAGACAATGCCACTCTAGGGGATATGCAAATATTCCGAAAATGTATGAATTTTAATACAACATAAACATCAAATAACTAAAAGTCAAAAAACGTACTTTAGATTCGAAAAATCACGTTGCGTCCTCTCACACAACCTAATAGCACGTGGCGACCGTTTCGACTGAATGCGCTGACTGAGTGAAGGGGGCACCACTGTCTATCACTTAATAGCAGCGGAGTGGTATTTTGTCTATTAGATAAACCTACAGAGCAATAGTTACTTTCCACCCGCAGTTACTTTTGTCCCCGCTCTCCCCTACATTTCACTTGAAGAAGCATGCAATTTTTTCTTAGTAGCTAGGTAGTATAACTAAATATATACAAACTGAAGCTAAGCTAAGGTAAGTTATATAATAATAACATCATCGGAATACACATATGATTTTAATGAAATTGTCATTGAATTGATTTGTGCCTTATCGAAAGCCCTATTGATTAGAGTAGTACCTAAATAACGTTTTTCATTTGACGACTTCTGTATTTATTCGGTTTATTTAGTTCGAGTATCTAATGAATTCGATTATTTAGTTAATTTACATTTAAGTACGTCACATGTGACATGAACAGACAAGGAGAACAAGATAAAATATATTGTTTTGTCTTCCTTCTTTCAATGGAACTTTTTTAGAGTTTCTCTTCCTCAAAGGAGGCTAGTGGTTAAGACGAAACTCAAAATACTCTCATTTGCATCTTAAAAAAAACAGGATGGGTCACTGACCTGTCCAGGTAAAGTGAGGTAGTGTGCGTGACGCGTGCTTGTGTGTGAAATGGGGTAATTTGACAGAATCTGAAAATTTTCCCCGGGCATACCTCACCTTAAGCCTGTTTGTGACTAATTACGTACATTTCGTGTACTGTCTCCAGGTAATTAACTAGTTAGTGCACTTGTAATCAAAGGTCGCCAGTAGGTGCATATTTAAAATATCGCAGCTCATGCAACCTACTTTTATCTCAGGGCATACTTGTTGCAAATGTCACAAGACAGCATTGCGTAGGACAAGAGGTTTTCCAACGTTGAGGTCATAAATATATCGTCGGGTGACAAGCAAAACTCACTAAGTACTATCAAAAAATTAAAGTAACAATGCACTTTATTACACTTGTAACACAGTTTATTGTCCAATAATTTCTATGATGTTAGTTAGTGACTTTTACTTGTCACCCGACGATACGAGTATGTAGGTACCTAAGTAATAATCATCAAGTAGAGCGCTATACAAAAATTGGGCCTTTTTATTGACGTAAGTCCATGTGTTCCAGGGATTCCCAGAAATTTTAGGTAATGCCTACTCAGAATTACGGGTCCAGAGATAATACCGCTGAACTAGTACCATTTTTTAGTGCCCCATTAGTACTATTTTGTACTATTTTTGCTACTTGCATGTATAATTTGCCAGCGCTTTGGTGCGAACTGTAATGCTGTGTAAATATATTGTAATAAATAAATAAATAAATTAGCCCGTTCTTAGATATTATACGTCAACGGTCAGCACTATTAGGTACATTAATCATTAAAAGAAAGTCTTCTTCTTTTGTACGAGTAATAAATCTTAAAGATTCGACTTTTTTAACCGACTTCAATAAAACAAAAAACCGGGCAAGTGCGAGTCGGACTCGCGCACGAAGGGTTCCGTACCAGCAAAAAAAAACGGAAAAAATGCAAAAAGAAAACGGTCACCCATCCAAGTACTGACCACGCCCGACGTTGCTTAACTTTGGTCAAAAATCACGTTTGCTGTATGGGAGCCCCACTTAAATCTTTATTTTATTCTGTTTTTAGTATTTGTTGTTATAGCGGCAACAGAAATACATCATCTGTGAAAATTTCAACTGTCTAGCTATCACGGTTCGTGAGATACAGCCTGGTGACAGACAGACGGACAGAAGGACGGACGGACACCGAAGTCTTAGTAATAGGGTGCCGTTTTACCCTTTGGGTACGGAACCCTAAAAACCGTTACGATTTATTAAACTGCATGAATTTGAAAGGTATAGAAGTAGTTTTAACATTTAATATAATCATTGAAGTTCGTATATTATTTGTATATTACTTACCAAGTTGTAAATAAATTGTACCTATTTATTTTAATTACTCGAACAGCGAGAAATAATAAAAAGTGAGCATAAATAATACATTACATGCGTGAATAATTTTAGTATTATGCAGGTACACAAATATACTATTGTTATGGTATTATATCAATTAGGATTGTTCATTTTTAGTGTTCCGTACAAAACTTTGTTTACGGAACACTTATGGGATCACTTCGGTCTTGCAAATCAGTTAAATACGTTTTTCTCAGAGACCGTTTGACATAGATACCTAAAATTTGGAACAGTTATAGCAATTACCACCACTCATATTGTGAATAAGTCAAAACTGCTTATTTCTTATTAAAGGGGGAAATTTAGGGGGTTGAGAGGGGTAGGCTGAAACTTTTTTCATTTGTAAGAATCGTGTGGGGTACCATTAGAAAGCTTGCAAAAAATTGAGTCGATGGACTGATTTTGACTTCATTTTAGACTGCAATAGTTTCGTCAAAAAATGCATTTAAAGTTGCAAGTTTTCATACAAAATTTTTCACCTCTGTCCTGGCGATTTTCGCGAAAACTATAGCTAACAGGCAGCTGACCAGTCAATACCCAACTTAAAGAAGCATGGAGACGGCGGGAAAATTATCAGCTTAACTTTATCTTTATTAGTTTTTCAACTGCAGCTTGACCTTTGGTTGCTTAGGGCTAGCTAACTGATGCTTACACTGGTCAATTCATATTAGGCGAGAAACATCCTTAGTTAAAACTTTGGCATTGAAATTTATGACATAAAGTTTAATTCTGCTTGCTTATTTTTGTGGGATATTTAATTTTATCTTAATAGCCTACTATAAGTATGAGAGAGATCTACAAAATACGACCTTATTATATTGCAAATAAGTTTCAATTTCGAACGGGCTTTCCAAGCAATGGACTAGCATCTCAAAAATCTGAAAAATTCAAATTAAGAATTCCGTTCTTGACTGTCGTTGTGTTTTTTTTTCCACAATAGGACACATAGAGTTAGTAAGGCGTATAGAGATAATAAAGTCATTTAATATTTATGCACAGCTTTGGCCTCATGTATAGATTTTATTGAGAGTATCTGATTCGTCGAAACAATATACACAATATTCCTTTTCATTAAGTACCATTACATTTCTGTATTAATTGTATAATTATAATATCTATTAATTATATTCAGTACTTATGTATATTTTTGAACGGATCGGTGAGCAACAAGATTCAGGGCTATAACCGCGAAAATAGAAGTTCGCAAATTGCGAGCATTTTTCTCTGTCACTCTAATTACGCCTTCATTGGAGTAAAAGAGAAAGATCCCCGCAAATTGCGAATTTCGGTTTACGCGGTAGCCCCTCAGTCCTGTTACGAGAAAATAATTTTGGAAGACATTAATAAATAGTACCTATATGACAGTTAAATATCACAGTTTTTTAGAAACAAAGGTAAAATTGACGAAATATTTAAAGTAAGCCGATCTTGTTTTTTAGCAGTTCTAAATAATATTAAAGTCTATATATATGGCATAGAACTAGAAACAAAATCAAATAAAAAATAATAATGAGTTCTAAATTCAAATTGAAGGAGTTATGTTACAGTAAGGTATTATAGGCCAAGCGCGCACCACGATATAAATTTTTGAGACACGATTTTAGAATCGCGCTGTAATATATCGCAGAAAATTCACTGCGCGCACTGCGATGAAAATGAAAAAGTCGACCAGTCGCTTGTCATGAAACGTGTCTTTAATATGCGATTGCTGTATGACTGGTGATCCCCGTCTATTTCCATAATTAAATGGTCAACATCTAGCGTCTCATTTTGAGACTCCATTGGAGGTGCAGGTGCCGAGATGTTGGGGTTTGGAGAGCGAAATGCCGACTGAGTAGGGATTGCAATCCGGATTATTCGAACTTCGAAAATCCGGATAATCCGCCAATTTTTCAATCCGTTTCTAAATCCAGATTTTTAAACCCAAATCCGAATTTTCGGATTTTTTGTTAAACTATTATACAATTGCCTTTTGCACCGTTAAAATGTTCTGATTACTGCAAATACGCGTCAAGCGGGTAGAGGGGGGGTTGCCTGGCTCACTCACTGACCTTGGGCCTTGAACAGCCTCATGAGAAGCGCGGTGTCTGTGTGACTTCACGTTAAACTGAGTGTTCGATGTATGGCTCAGGCGTCACCGTGGCTTGGCTTTTCCACGCGCGGCAGGCTCATGCAACAAAAGCCAGGTACTGACTGAGCGAGCAGCCCCGCGAGGCAGCCTCGGACGAATGCCGCGCGAGGCAGCCTCGGTCAGTAGGATTTCTTGCACGAGGCTGCCGCGCGCGGAAAAGCCCTCTAGTCCTCTATTAGTATAATCGGGACATTTCGCATCCCATAAACGTCTATATTTACCATATATGTTATTATAGCGTGTACTGTGTAACGTATCATATTCAGTTTCTATTTGCGAGTTGCTATAATTGGCTGTGTAATGCTATCTAAAAAGTCTAATGTATCATTCATAGCTGTTGGAATTCCTTGTATAAATAAATAAATAAATAAAATATAGTTGTATCAATTTAAGGCACTGTTCTTTATCCATGGCGCTAACATGCGGCTGAACAAGCGAGGCAAAACACAACCGTCTTGAGTGAGCGCAGCAAACTTACTGAGGTGCCTTTGAGCATGGACAAAAAACCGACAACGCTGGGCTCGGGCCGAGGCGCGCTCGGCCGAGGCCGGACATGCGTTTGCCTCGGGCGAGGCACGTCCTGACTGACCGAGGATTTGCCTCGCGAGGCTGCTCGCTCAGTCAGTACCCGGCTAAAAGGGCATCTACGTGTTGGCTTGTGCTCCGCGCACGCCTCCCAAAGGACCGAGTCATCATTGTCCCGTGAAAGATATACAAATAATTAATGTTAAAAAAAATCAAAATCTTTTATTGCCAAGTGCAAGATGTGGAAGAGATTCTGTACAATCCCATATCGCAATGAATTTCAAATAGTCCAGAGTCACCCAATTAGAAACAGTGACATGGTTTCTCAATTACAGAAATAATCACATAATAAAAAAAAACCTTTCTGAATAAAATGCCCTACGAGGCGCCAACATATTATTGCTCCATACCAGGTGCCCACGAGGAACCCGAGAGATTTTAACCACGCATTTCCGAAGCCAAAAGAAGGAAAATATATTAAAAGGAATTACGTCAATTTCGCGAAAAAAAATCTTTTTTCGATTTATTTGTACGTATTTGTAGATAAAATATAAATGCTATTTATTTGTAAAACTATCACTCAAAAAGAATTTAATTTTTTTTTGTAAAACCTAGTTTTTGCAAAGTGTACTTGTCACTTTTTTACATTCTATCAATAAGGATATTTGGACTAGGTCCCATAGTAACAACATCGCCATCAAAAAAACATTTTACAATTAAAAAGATGTGTTTTTTTAGCTGGCTGGTGGGACTCTGAAACTAGGCGAATTCCAAAACAGTTTATAGGACATTTTAGTCTTTAAATATTGATCAGGAAGTTCCTGGAAGTTCAGGAACACACTGTCAAAATCTCTCGGGTTCCTCGTGGGCATGTTGTACTTGTACGAGTATATTATTTCCTTAATGGCGATTGTGCAATCTGCCACAGTTTTACGATTTTTTATAGATGACGCTACTGATGTTCACGGTCGGGTCGGTCGGGCCGCCCCCGCCGCCCCCACCTAGCTACGCCACTGCATAAGACTACATATTACAGTAAATAAAAAGACTAATTTCTTATTAGAAAGTCGTTTTTTAAAATTTAATCCTGGTACCAAGAAAACATTCCCTAAATCCGGATTTTATCAGAAGTTCGGATTTCGGCGTGAAAATTATCCGAAAATCCGGATTTTGTAAAATAGATTCGGATTTGCAATCCCTACGACTGAGGTCCGGCCGGGGTGCGATTTTATTATCATAGTGCGCGCGGGGCCATACAACTCCGCATGCTGCAATTCACTTTGCGACAATCGCGTCGCGAACAATTGCGGAAAAATGTGACAAATCAGAATTTAAAAATCGCTGCGATTTTTTTGTCGCATATGCGCGCACTAACATATAAACACATACGTTGCATTTCTGCGACAAAATTATCGCAGGACAAAAAATCGTGGTGCGCGCTTGGCCTTACTCTAAATTATTATAATACATCAAGCATTCGCGAGATGCTCGACTTCGGTATTCAAACACAAAGCAATAGTACAAGAATCTAACTAAATGCAAAGGCCGAAGGAGCGATTCGAAGATCCGAAGCGTCCGACAGACGCGCGCCTCCCGTAACTTTTCCAAGTATTTTTAAGTACAAGTGTCTAAGTCGCAAAATCCAAAGGCTGAAGTCGCATTGGGCCGAAAGGTTCTAAACACAGGTAATTAATACAAGTGTCTAAATGCTAAGGCCGGAGGCCGAGCTCCGCGTAGGGCCGAAGGCCCGACGCCTGCAAGATGTCAGTGGTTAAACACAGAACTGACAGCCTGGACGCTTCGGGCCTTCGGCCCTACGCGGAGCTCGGCCTTCGGCCTTCGCATTTAGATACTTATACTATTGTTCTGTGTTTAAGTACTAACATCCTGGACGCTTCGGGCCTTCGGCCCTACGCGGAGCTCGGCCTTCGGCTTTCGCATTTAGACACTTGTACTATTGTTCTGTGTTAAAGCACTGACATCCTGGACGCTTCGGGCCTTCGGGCTACGCGGAGGTCGGCCTTTGGCCTTCACATTTAGACACTTGTACTATTGCTCTGTGCTAAAGCGATGACATTTTGCTAAAGCTCGGCCTTCGGCCTTCGCACTTAGACACTTTGTACTATTGTTCTGTGTGTGTAGTTGAATACGGTACCCTAAAAACAGGCAAACAACCTCTGTAAAATGTAACGATGCGAGCGGTACGGCTACCATCAGTTTGGCATTGACATAAACGCTACCGTGGGCGTGAACGTAATTTACTTTCTATGCATCTCGCTCGTACTGACATATTAGTGCGAAAGAGATATACCTATAGGAAGTAAATTACGTTCACGATATCGTTTATGTCAATGCCAAACTGATGGTAGCCGTACGGAACACTAAATGCCTCGAGCTATCTCGGACTTGGCCAAATTATTTTTCAAATGTTCTATTTCGAAAACCATTTCGAGATATAAGGTTTTTAAACAGTTTCCGACATTTGCTGCGATATAATAATTGAGGATTGAAGATATTTCAACAAATATCCTTATGACCTTAGTTTGACCTTCTCCTGGGCTGAATGTAAAGTCATTGCACAATAAAAGTTATCGAACCATAGTAAATAAATCCGTCACTCACGTATTGTCAAAGTTATCATTGTCATCGATTGTCATAACAAAATTTTTCAGTTAAACCGCTGCGCTGTTTGTTACAATTTGATTTATAATAATACCTAAACAGTAGATTTCATTGCTTAATAATATATCAAAAACCTTGTTCCTATGTGTGGGAATGATTCACAAAAATAATAGTTCGAATCCACGAAGACCTACGACGTGAAAGATGGTGCCGTGAATTAAACTTGGAATACCTACCTACTTCACGTGTTACACACAGTATTGCTGTGAGAATCACGTCGATGTAAGTATAAAATTAATATTAATTTACTACAATTAAGTATTTAAAAGCTCACTTTATTGGTAGGGTCGTGGTACCTATTTATTTTCTGTGGTAATGTAGCCAGAGTACCTAAAGGCAAACCGAGATGGTGCCTACTAGAAAGAAGGAATATACAAGAATACATAGCCATACTCAAAATTCAGCCTGAAACTGCTTTAAAAATATATAATTTCTAATTTCTAGGTACATGTTGCAGTTCAAGCTGCTGATAATCATGGTGGACAAGACTTAATAAAGAGTTGTGAATAATAAAACATGTTTTTGTTTACCTACTTTTTTATTAATTTGGGAAATATGTTATATGTTTCCAAAAAAAATAGTAACTTTACATTAAATGTATGTTTATCATGTTCTACACGAGCATCTGACAATGATGGCTTCTTGTTGACCATCCAGAAGAGAAGTGTATGGTTTGTATTGTACTCTGTTCCCAGGCATTATTTACGGTCGTAAAGTATTACGACGATTAATAATTAATATGACGTTCGTTTCAATACAAAATGCTCAACTTTGTTCTGGGCCCAAGTTAGGGTTGCCAGATCGAAATGCGCTATTATCGGGAAACAATATCAATTTTTCGGGATTTTGGGACTTAAGTCGGGAAAAAAAATACATTTAAATTAAAGTACCTAATTGTATTAAAAACAACGATATTTTACATTATTGGCACTACGTCAGCTCGCTCGCTCGACAACAGTTCGGAACTTGAAATTATTGTTTTATAACGTGAAGCTGTTTTTCGGGACAGTTTACACTTTGTCGGGAATCGGGAACACATACTAAAAATCGGGAGAATCCCGCCAAATCCCGACCATCTGGTAACCCTAGCCCAAGTGCAGTTACATATCTCACAGCTGTATCTAAATAGGAATCACGATGACCTGAAATAATAGGATATAATTAGCAAAATTGGCATGTTACTAATATAGTAGTATAAGTATGTAGTACAATATCCAAACAATGGTGACAAGCCGGTAGAAAGCACCCACTGGGTGCTAAGCTACCTTTAGCAATGGACGCTTGTAACGATTATATGAATCCAATCTTCTTACAAATCGAATCAGTTAAAATATATATGATGTAGGTAACTTACATTTGTATTTTTGCTCCCTTGATTTCAGCCAAGTTATGGTTGGAGTTGGATGCTATATGGATACATACTCCAATAAAACTAAGTTATATTATATAACTTAGGCAGATTTCTGGAATCAGCATTCTCAAATTTGTGTGCTACTCTGCAGCGGCGCCACCATAATGAATACCAATGAATTATATGGTGAAATGATGTACCTAAAAAGTACATCATGTACCTATAATGTTTATGGCCGTACCTGTGCTAGGAAACGAAATAATCGGCATTGAAAGTGGCGCCGCTGGGGAGCATACTCCCCAGCGGCGCCACACAGTACTCATAGATAGAAATGATATTAGCTATTTTTTTCTTATGTAAATTGATGTACTAATGCTGTTTATTACGTACCTATTGAAAAAAAGAATTATTTTGCATTGATTTGTGATTTTATTTACATTTTAATTCCGCGTTCCGCCTAAACGGTATGAGTTGTAAGAGAGGCGCGCGGGTGAGCGAGATGGAGATAGAAATTCTTCCCGCGGGACCGCGCTCCCGCGGCCGCTCCGATTTTCAATAATAAATATATGTATATGTATTTTTTTATATTTAAAAGTATATAATTAAATAACATTTTCTGTATGATAGAGTCAGACCACAGAAAGTATGCAGCGCTAAATAAAAAGTAGCTTTTAGAAATCAGTATGTGCCAACACCATAGAAAATGGATTAAATAGTCTTGATACTTGTGAAATTTCGACCATATTTCGTCATACGTTGTATTCTTTTATAATTAAAAGCTGATAAATAAAATAAAATGTTAGCTTGAGATAAGAATTTTATCTTGTTTCATTGCGATTTTCAGTAGTCGGGTTTTAGTTTTTGAACTTATTTTTATCAATAATATTTTTGTTTTGGCTTTCGTTATGTTTATATTTCTGTAGAAAGAAATAGAGTTTGAGCAGCAGCATACGCAGGACTTCGGGCCTTTAGGCGTAGGGGTGGTGGGTAGAAAAACTCATTGTAGGTAGGCAATACTGGTTTGGAACTGATCTGCTCCGCTTCTTTCCTGAGTGCATGTTTTCTCCTCAAGCGTGGAGGTGCTATGTGGCATAGTATTGGTAGCCAATGGGAAGAAGTGGACTTAACCGTTCCTGATATACATCGCATAGTCTCATTCAGTTTGGTATCCACCTTGCCCACGTGAGCGCTTTCTGACTACACTGGGGCACAGTATTCCGCTGCTGATTAAACCAGTGCGATACCAGTGGTGCGCAGGCAATCGGCAGATGCTTCCCACGAGGTGCCACATAGCCTATGCAGGATATTATTTCGCGTTAATAGTTTCTGGGAGAGCTTCACAAGATGTTCCTTGTACGTGAAATATCTATCCAGAGTAATTCCAAGATATTTTGGGTGCTGGTTGTATTTGAGCTTTTTACCTTTGTTTTTCCCAACGGTCTATGTTGGTTAATAGGTAGCCATTTGGTTACTCAGATGGAAGCACGATACCTTCAGTCTTGCTTGCACTGGGTATTGGGCGCCAGTGTTGAAAGTATTTTGTTAGCCTTTCTAGGTCGTCGGTATAAGGGTTGTTTCTCCAGACGTGAAATTTTTGCACTGGGCTACTAGTGCAATGTCATCAGCGTATATGAATTTTGTAGCGTCTGTAGGTGGGAGGTCGTGGATATATAAATTGAAGAGCTGAGGAGCTAGAACAAACCCTTGTGGCAAGCCATTATTTCGTTTCTTTCTCTTGCTTTTAGCGTCTCCCGCTCGCTCAACATACCAGTTATGAGATCCGCTATCTCATTGCTTGGAATCACCGATAATATTTTGTAAACTAGACATTGTTTCCACACCGTATTATAAGCAGCTGTCAGGTCTATAAACACTGCTGTGGACTTCAAGGCTTTTTAGTATCCAGCTTCAATATGAGTCGTAAGGGCCAGTACTTGGTCCGTGCAGCTTCTTTCACTTCGGAACCCAGCTTGTTCAGGTGGAGTGACAGCTTCTATGTACGGTTCAACTCTAGAGTTAAACCGTACAATCGCGGTAACCGAAGACAATACATATTATACCTAATACGTAACGTATATGTTAACAACTCAAAATTTGCATTAAGTAATTTAATTTTCACTACACCAACCGGTAAAAGCTCTCTTGATTGTTCAAAAACTGATAGCAAAGTTGCATTTTATTCACATGTGAGGCAAAGCAATCAAATGCAAATTTTGAGTTGTTTTCTTATGTTTGCTAGCAGAATTGACTTTTAAACTATCGCTCATGCTTTGAAACCATGCTTTAGCTTGAAAACGAGCGGTTAAACAACAACTTTGCCTCCTTGTAAAACAACTATTTTTCTTTTTACAGAAACATAAACATAACGAAAGCCAAAACAAAAATATTATTGATAAAAATAAGTTCAAAAACTAAAACCCGACTACTGAAAATCGCAATGAAACAAGATAAAATTCTTATCTCAAGCTAACATTTTATTTTATTCATCAGCTTTTAATTATAAAAAAATACAACGTATGACGAAATATGGTCGAAATTTCACAAGTATCAAGACTATTTAATCCATTTTCTATGGTGTTGGCACATACTGATTTCTAAAAGTTACTTTTTATTTAGCGCTGCATACTTTCTGTGGTCTGACTCTATCATACAGAAACAGAAACATAACGAAAGCATAAACAAATACATATATTTATTATTGAAAATCGGAGCGGCCGCGGGAGCGCGGTCCCGCGGGAAGAATTTCTATCTCCATCTCGCTCACCCGCGCGCCTCTCTTACAACTCATACCGTTTAGGCGGAACGCGGAATTAAAATGTAAATAAAATCACAAATCAATTCAAAATAATTCTTTTTTTCAATAGGTACGTAATAAACAGCATTAGTACATCAATTTACATAAGAAAAAAATAGCTAATATCATTTCTATCTATGAGTACTGTGTGGCGCCGCTGGGGAGTATGCTCCCCAGCGGCGCCACTTTCAATGCCGATTATTTCGTTTCCTAGCACAGGTACGGCCATAAACATTATAGGTACATGATGTACTTTTTAGGTACATCATTTCACCATATAATTCATTGGTATTCATTATGGTGGCGCCGCTGCAGAGTAGCACACTCAAATTTATAGCGTAGATATTTTGAAATTAATGATTCAAAATAAACGAGTTTTCCATTCCAGACGATTGCTATTTATAGAAACACGTGACACTGACATTGTCGACAGGTGACATTACAATCAATTGACAATGACAACTATTTTTTTAATGCTTGTTGTTGCTTGTGCATTATCCTAATCAGCCGACGACATGTAATTTACGAGAAGTCGTATCTCATATTTTCAATAAATTATAAATATTCAACCGAGCCACGAATTACTAAATCATTCAAATTGGTATCTTAAATTAACCTATATTTTCAGAAAATAAAATAAAAATGGGGGTCTAAAAAAAATGAACAATCCTAATTGTGCCTACGACGGAAGTAAATATATGCAGTAGCAACACTGATGCAGTTTGTTTTTACAGAAGTAAGTACATAGGTTTGAATTTTAGAATTTCGTGCCCACTGGTGTATGTAAGAGGTATGTAGATTGTAGGTACATCATCATTTCAGCCTATATACGTCCCACTGCTGAGCACAGGCCTCCTCTCATGCGCGAGAGGGCTTGGGCTATAGTCCCCACGCTAGCCCAATGCGGATTGGGGCCTTCACATACACCTTTGAATTTCTTCGCAGATGTATGCAGGTTTCCTCACGATGTTTTCCTTCACCGAAAAGCTAGTGGTAAATATCAAATGATATTTCGTACATAAGTTCCGTAAAACTCATTGGTACGAGCCAGGATTTGAACCCGCGACCTCCGGATTGAAAGTCAGACGTCATATCCACTCGGCCACCACAGCTTGTAGGTACATATAACCCTAAAAATACGATGTATTAAAGGAATAGATTCTCAAATTAGAGAATATACTCACACAATATATATTCTTGACAACAACAATATCTACTATTCGATTCAAAATAATGCGGGGTCTTATAAGAATATTTATGAGCATGAATATGCTGAGAACAAAATGATGACGTATGTAAGTAAATACGTAAACTTCTACCTTCTAGTCAAATGAGATACAAAACTTAACGTCAAACAGAAAAATGTAGAATGAAATGTAAATTATTGTATACTTTACCTGATAAACCCATCCTTGGCGTTGGTAAAACATATTGTGATGTTATATGCTCATTTATTTATTTCATCAAACATTTGTCATGAATTAGGGCAATCAAGCGATAATTATAAATAATTGGATGGGGAATATCCTTTGGATTAGATTAACAAAAATGATATAGGTGCAGATGTATGTCGTAGCCAGATCATAATAAATAAATAAATATTATAGGACATTTTTACACAAATTGACTAAGACCCACGGTAAGCTCAAGAAGGCTTGTGTTGTGGGTACTCAGACAACGATACCTATATATAATATATAAATATTTAAATACATAGAAAACAACCATGCCTCAGGAACAAATATCTTTATCATAATACAAATAAATGCCCTTACTAGGATTCGGACCCGGGACCATCGGCTTCATAGGCAGGGTCACTACCCACTAGGCCAGACCGGTCGTCAATTACCAATCAATTCAGTCAATTATGTAGAATTTGATCATTTCATGGCATTCTAAAATTGATCACTTATTCATGATATGTTTACGTTAGGTTTGATATGTAAGAAAATTATGACCATACATACCTACGCAAATTTAACACAAATCGTTTATTAAATTTGCTATGCTTTTCGACTGCAATTTTAATTGAATTAAATATAACAATATAGTACAACAATCAATTCTGATAAATTGGCTCTACCTATTGTTCCCTATTAGGTATGTTAATTCGTCATTAGTGATTAAAATTATGTATGGACTAAGAAGAGCGGTACCTACATTAAGTTAGATTATTAAAAAAATAAGAAATATTCTTATCGAAATTAGTTTATCTGTACTACTACTGTCAGTACTATACTTGTTAATCTAGACTGAATAAAACTAGTTAAAGAGAATCAGCAAAATTGTGGTGTGAAAATACGATAAGGAGTATTATGATAGCAGTTAGAATGATAATGAAAGAGCAACCGATTTGTTGAAAGCAAACAATTGACTTGCAGTTATACTAATTGAAATCATAAGATTCATAAGTGAACCGCCCATTTGACGGCAGTCGTGGTCAAGTAATTTTGGACCATAAGCACAATATCATAATGGCCCATTTTGCCCCTAAATACTTATTTAATACACGATTGGTTCAATGTAGGACATGTGGTTAGTTAACGCATGTTGTTAAATCTTCTAATAAGTATCTACTTAGGAGGCTGAGGAATGTTGTAGTTGTAACCACCGATTATAAATTGTTCCAACAGGAAAAATCTTTACTTTTTATTATTAGAAAGAACACTTTATTTAATGACCTGCAAGGTTTTTAGCTTTAAGATGACAGTCAGTCCGTAGTGCATGCATCACGTACCTTGCTTTTCTCACATGTTTTGCTTAAAAAAATAACGCTTCATATCAGTCTCCATGGTAACAAGGAACGACTGGCTTGACTTTACAATAATTATGAATGACCGATTCATAAATAGACATTTATCATGTACGTAATGCGAAGCTTAACACTAGAATTTGCATGTCATTCTACATGTATACCTTATACAGCGCAATAGCAAGTTAGCTTAATTAGCGATTATTATGGGCCAAATTGATTTTCAAGTAGGTACAGGTATCGTATTAATCAGGTACCTTCTGAAATATTGAATTTTGCTGGGTTTCAATAGTAACTGTAACTATAGACGCGACAACGATCTAATCATGTCATAAAGATACTAAAAAACTACTTTTTGCCGGTTACGTTAAGGTTTGTTTTCCTTGGAATGCAAATGCGGCCACGAAATCTATGTACACTTGTTGTCACAACAAACGGAATTGACAATGAAATCATTAACTATGTTATGCCGAATGCCAATCACTACTTACACGTTTCGTATACCTACCGGATTCATAGGTGTATGGATATTAAATATAGCTTCATTTATTCTGAAACTCCAAAGGAGCCGGTAAGTCCAAAGTCGAAGCAAGCAAATTACCCACTCATCACATGTGATTTAATGTAAAGTTTTCCTTACATGTGGGTTATGGCAATTGCAACGTTTTTGGGAATAAAACAGCTTGGCTTTAATATAAAGTTCGATATAACAACACAATATCCATTTCATGTATCAGCTGAAAACTTGCCCGGTAAATAAGCGATGAAAACAAAAATAATCAAAGAACTAACCACTGAGTGCTGCCACATATTCCCTCCATTTGCGGCTGATGCTCATTGCTGGTGTTCACTCGGAATTTTGAAATAAACATTTATGGTTGTTTGTTGGAATCGGACATGCGCGCGAAGAGGCTTGTGTATTGATACTGGAGCGGCGCGCGCAGTCTGGTCGCGATAATATTAGCTCGCCACGTGCTGCCCGCGTTTCGTTGGCGGCGTGAATGCTGGTGCGCTGGCTGTCAGAGCACACAACGCTCCCGTTTTGTTGACAATACTGTCAAGACTGGCGACCGCCGACCGCCGCGGGGCGCCACCGGCACGCTTCTGCTCCCCGTACGCATATATGCTATCATTCATAGCCGTCTGATAACGTCATATGTGCGTACACGTCATTCTTCGCAAATGCCGACAAATTTATTAGTACACAACGAAATACGTCCCGTAAATTTGACGATTATCACGTTTTTGACGCCTCACTAATAAGCAATAGCAATAGCTTTATTATCGTTATTTGATCTGCCGTTGTGGTAAAAGATGACTGTGCAGAGAATTGTGTTACGTTGTCGAGTAGGCGTAATGTTACATGATAGGTACCTAACATTACGTTATGACAGATAAGCACCGCGGTAATAATGGGGGTCAGCCAAGCGCGAAGGTTGCTAGTCATTAGATGAGACACTGAAAAAACAAGAATATCTCGACTTAGTACCTAGTCGATGCTGAATACCTATAGCCAATAAATACAATGTGTTTTCGTCTAATATAGTAACGGCCAATCTGGAGACATTAAAAACAAATTGGAGTACCTAAATATAATTTGATATTTCTCTGATACACGTAAAATTTCTACCATTTTACGCGTTAAAAATATTTGACGAATACGTCTTTAATTATGTTTTTGACATGTTAAAGATGCTGTTTTTTAATGGTTTCATCGTAATTAACAAATTAAACCGATGTTCTTTCCTCAGTCATGGACAGTAGGTAAGTAATTTCGGCATTTCTTAGAACAGGCAAAAATTAATGAAACAGAACAGTGTCTAAAAAGTGATAATATATTCGTATTTTGAAGGATTTGTCGTTTATGGCTCATTATTGGCGTCACGTCAATTATAGAGGTGTTCAATGTAGATATTTAGTTGTTAATTTATTTATTTAAACTTTATTGCACAAAATATATACAACAATGTACAAATGGCGTACTTAATAATTCCGCCAAAACTATAAACAAAGTTTATTTCTTCTTTAATAAGTAATCATGTATGAAACTTATAGCTGGGCTATCTACCTATAATTAAGAACCTATGTTGCTGGTAGTTTCATGTGTGTTTATTGGACCTGGAAGAAGATTGCACTATTATTATAAATTACAACTAAGCCATCGTCAACTGAGCCAAATAATATAATAATTGCACCAATTATGCGCAAAAAAGCAGCGTCTCTGTTGAGCAGAACAAGGGACAGACCAAACAGCATCCTAAAGATGATTGCTGATCATGTGTGTTGTCCTGTAATTAATGAAATAATTTTAAATGTAAAGTCAAATTTAGCTTTTAAGTACTAACATTATTTTTAAGGATGTACTAACAAAAATAAGATACGAGTAAAAAAATAAAAAATAAACAAGGATTGTACTTGTCAACCGATAAAACGTTTAGTCAGCAACTTTTAAAAATTATGATGTCTTTATATTTTCTCACTTTCAAACAAATTAAATATTTTAATAACAAACTTTCGTGAGGAGTTCGTAGTAGTAACATGTCGAGCGTTTTTCGACTTAAAATACGAAATATTATTTTCAATATAGCAACAAGTGTGACATGCAATGTCAATTACACTGATGATAGTGATCATTAAAGAGTAAAGTAACTAGGTATAATAAACTTAAAAAAATCAAAACAAGTTATTTTAAAAAGTTGCTGAACAAATGTTGGTCTGTCTGAGGAATATTATATACAGCCTACAGTTTAGTTTATTGCTCCTGTTACAGGCCACACCCTGTATGCATATGTCATGTATACCATCCGTGATCTATAGAACTTCGTCTGGGTTAAACTACTTGTTGTTATGTCCATTAAAACATTTAGTGGGTTTGTATAATCCATTTTCATTGTTATCAAGGTCATGTTATGACTATGACGTTATCAAACATCTGCTTCTTGAAAGAAGTGTTTGTTTGTGGGGATGGAAAATACCGGGAGACCTTCGCAGCAAGCAAATGTGTTCTTAGATTAGGTACTTTCCGACGCTCATTTCTTATGCATTTGTTTAGGTACAGTCGCCATCAGATATATCAGAGCGGCCAAGGTGTTCACAATATTTGAACAGGCAATCTTGAATCTAACACCCTGACAATAGAGGCGTGTTAAAATATTTGTGAGCGCCTTAGCCGCTCCGATATATCATATGGCAACTATACGTGAACAGTTTTATGATGTTTTTAATGAGTACGAATTGGTATTCTTGTGTGTGAAAATGTAAAATAAATTGAGCCACAATATAGTAGTGTACCCTATGATGGGCGTGGAACCAGTAATGGGACAAAAAACCACAAATCCTGTAAAATAAGTGTCTAAAAGTAGTTTATAAACACTGCCTGTATATTATCATAAATAAGAGTCCTAGAGCTGTTTCAGTTTGAATTTTTATTAAATTTGGTTGTTTTTTAAGAAATTGGCGTCAACCCAAAAGTTGTCGTGTCACTGAAAAAAAATACCACTACGAATTCTTAACAACTTCGCTAAGAGAGATGAGTTAATTTATTAAATTTTAATTAATTAATACTTGATGAAAACTAGAATGTGTTTTGTTAATTGCATTTACCATGAGATAAGGTATACAACATACTATGTTGTGACTCCACAGATGTAAAAAAATAGTGGTATTTGGCCCAATCCCATTATAGGAGCTGTAAAACTGTATACCTCCTATAATGGGCAATTTACATAATGATGCTTGCCATGCCATCATTTCATGTTTAAACAATACAGAAGTAAAATGTAGTTACGAAATATGTCAACCAGGAGGTATGCTCGGACTTCGGATAAATTAATATCGTTTTTTAGTGTGGGTCAAATCTTGGTAGCCGAGTTTGAGCCACTTTCCCGTTTTCCGATTGAGTTGAAATTTTGTATTCGTAATTAAATATGCAAATCGGATGATAATGCAATATTATGATAACATGGACCAGATCTGATGACCTATTTCAATATTTTATACTGATAGAGCAGTGTCCATTACTGGGGGGCCCATTACTGGAGCTTTGGTGTCCATGACTGGAGAAAAATAGCATAGTTTTAATTTGTTAAGTATGTGGAAACTCATTGCAATATCTTTGATACAACACGCCTGAAACATGAAAGACGGGTAGGACTTTCATCTTTCAATACGCTAAGCGGTAGACCATTCACGTGTATTAGGGAAATATCACAAATACTCCAAATTCCCTCTTAAATGTCCCATGACTGGTGCTGTTACTATATGTATATATAAAAAGTTAAGGTAACTGGTAACCACGATACAGGCTTTGCCTGGTGTGGAGACGACCGTTAATCCAGGGCTTTAACATTACGATTTCAAACCTAAATAAGTGTTTTATATTTGAAGTAGATTTACACAATCATAAATTATACTGTGGTTTTCCTGATTGACTCTTACATAAAAGTACAAATTAGAGGAAACAACCAGTTAAAATAATAATATTCACTAATTATCATACATTACAAGAACCTTCATTTAGCGACCGCTTATGAATCCGTATTTACCCGTTATTTATTATCAATATGATATAGCATTGCACTATGCGCGGTGTGACATTGGTTATACAAAGTACCTAACCTACTTTAGATAACATTCCAATACGTCGTTGTTTCATTGGAGATTGATGTTAACTCCTTTAATTTGTTGCTGATTACACTGTAGAAAAGTGTTCGGTAAATGACGTGAAGTGTATTAATTAAGCAAATTGTTTGTGCTTCACGGATGAATGCAGGATTACTGAAGCCGACATCCAGTAAATAAGCGGAACGTAAACATCTCGTGCTTGTACCATATAGGTACCTACATAATATAAATAGGTACTTATGTAGAACATGAAACCTTTCCTTTGTTCTAAAATTTTAGTCATATAAATTTATACCCACTAAGCGTTCAATGAAAAATGTTGTTGCTGGGTTTTGAAACATGACAACAAAATAAATCGCACACTAATTTGTTAATCTGTTTAGGAGATAAGATGCCGCAAAGAGGTACAAATATAGACACCTCATACTTCGCATAAATATAACCTACATGTAGGCGTGATTTACGAAATCTAATAACAGTAAAGCGAGGGTAGCAGGCGCTCTTAAATATATAATAATAAGATACTATACCAATAACACTAGCACAAAAATATACTGAAAAAAGAAGAGTAAACTAAAATAACTACCTATCGGTCAGATTTTTTTTCATAACTTAAAAAGAAACGAAATTGCGAGAAATGTAATACATGGAATATGTATATTTACGTACATACATATCTGCAATCTCATATTGGTAATTTTTCATAATGCCCGGGCACTATGAAAAATGCCCGATTTATCACTTGGTCTATAAGATATATACAATATCTTCTGTGAGTTATCACAGGCACAGCAGGCACAGTAGATATATAGGCATAGATACATTCAATCACAATGGCATTTCAGTACTAAGGTACTATTGCAAGAAACTCTTCGCAATTTATTGCCCAATCCACGAAATAACTGTCATTTTGTCCCTCGAACTCATAAATTTTAGGGTCGACGAAATTGGCCATTCATTGTTTTATTGGGTGACATACATCTAACACGAGGTTTGCGAGATTCAATAAGATTTTAACGTCCAACATAAATTCGGCCTGTATATTCTTTATTTCCCCAAATTTAGTAAAAATCTTATGTACTCTAAGAGTACATACGATTGTAGATTTTTTTATAGGTCCCATATACCTATTACTTAATAGATACACCGCGAGCACTTATATGTATTAGTACATACAATACATACCTACATGGATAAGTAAGTAATCGTTTTATTTATTACTTATGTAGATGTTACAAGCATACTATTATTTATTTATTGATCAAATAAGTAACACAGCATTACAGTATAAAACCAAGGCACTGTGAAACTACAAAGTAAAAGAAAACAAAGAAAAACAATACACATAAAAATGAAATTAACTAAACATTAGATTTGGACGACGACGTAACGGCGTGGCTCCGTAGCGTCGTCTGATTATAGCGTAGTTTTAAAAATAATTTTTAACTAACTACAAAAGTCGGTATTAAGAGCCAACAAGAGTGGTCATTCCTCCATACAAACGTACTCCTCCTTTTTATCCGTGGTTTTTGAAGCTAGAGCAATTATTTTTTTCATCACACTTGCTCGGAAAAGATGTATTTACACGTAGGGCTTGCGGGCGGGAAATTGAAATTTTCGCCCTAGGGCGGAAAAAATCTTTTCCGAGCAAGTGTGATGAAAAACACTTATTTACACGTAGGGCTTGCGGGCGGGAAATTGAAATTTTCGCCCTAGGGCGGAAAAGTGTTTTATACAGAAGTTTGTTTTTATTAATTCTCCTTTTTTTCCTTACAAGTGTGATGAAAAACATTGTGTGTGCCACGGGCGGTAAAGAAATTCCGAACTCGTGAACATTTTAAGCCCTCGCTTCGCGTCGGGCTTAAAATTGACACTCGTTCGTAATTTCTTATTTCCCGCCCTTAATACACAATGTACTATTTCAACACAGATTAATATTGTCAATATCTGTGTCGGACCGTTTTGCTTTTTTGATATTTTTGTTTTTTAAGGCTCTAGAGCCCTTTAAAAATGGCCAAAATGGCCTAATTGATTATGCCGCAATGAGAGGCGTGGTATTCAAAACTGATATCAATTAGCCAAAAAAGCAAAACGGTCCGACACAGATAATTTCATAATCATTTAGATTTCCAAATTTGGTTACGATTGGTTAAGTTTTGGAGGAGGAAACAGAGGAGTACGAAACCTCGATTTTTGACATTTTTACGCCGGATTTTTCGCCTTGTCCTTATCGCACTAGTTTTAGGGGCCGCTTCCGTTAGCGAGACGGGTATATTTACCTAAAATATTTAAAACTCAGCTCCTGTTTCGTCTTAACCATCTCATAGTAAACTTTAGGGGTTTAAGACCGGCCGCAGCCTCCGGTGCCTCGTTATCTATGGAAAGCACCAGGTGTTCACCGATCAGCCCTTCGGCCCGAGCACGGCCCGGTCTAGCGTGAGTCATCTTTTATGCTGCGCTTTACAAAAGAGATTTAGAAAGTAGTTGTAATTTAAGTGAACTTATAATCTATCTATATATATAAATGCAAGTGTCCTGACTGACTGATTCATCAACGCAGAGCCGAAACTACAAAAGATAGAAAGTTGAAATTTGTACACTATAGCAGTCTGCATACCAGGCTTGGGTATTAGCCCGCGATACCAAAGCTGGAGCACAGAGGGTTCGCGCGAGGAAAAAAGCCTTTAACTCAGCTGCCAAGTCCTGCAAACGGGTGCTTCGAAAGGCTCGATTCGACCACGTCAGTCGAATAGGGGCCAAACTCGCCTCCTACCCTCCTGGTAGCAAGCGGTTCTGGTCCCTGTCGAAAGCGGTCGAATCCAACTTCTGCCGACCCACATTGCCACCTCTGCAGAAACCTGATGGGACACTGGCCCACTCCGCGACAGAGAAAGCAAACTTGTTTGCTTCTCTGTTTGCGAGCAATTCACGTCTAGACGCAGGCTCAAAACTTCCACCTACGCTACCTCAATGCAGTTCCTCTATGCAGAGAATTGCTATTCATCAAAAAGAGCTCTGCAGAATCTTGACGTGAATAAGGCCAGTGGACCAGACGGTATACCTGCACGTGTACTAAAGCAGTGTGCGCCTGAGTTGTCTTCTGTACTGACACGCCTGTACCGCCTCTCTCTCCAAACAAGAACGGTGCCGAAATCCTGGAAGCTTGCAAACGTGCAGCCAGTACCCAAGAAGGGTAGTCGTGCTGATCCCTGCAATTACCGACCAATCGCCATTACCTCCATGCTCTGTAAAGTCATGGAAAGGGTACTTAACGGCAAGCTGCTGGCATACCTCGAAGCAAATGATCTGCTCAGTGACCGTCAATATGGCTTTCGCCGAGGTCGGTCTACTGGGGATCTTTTAGCGTATGTCACGCACTGCTGCGGCGAGGCCATCGAGAGGAACGGTGAAGCGCTTGCTGTTTCACTGGACATCTCGAAGGCCTTTGACAGGGTTTGGCACGCAAGTCTCCTTAGCAAGCTTCCTGCATACGGCATCCCTGCTGACTTTTGTAGCTGGCTATCTGATTTCTTGAGTGAACGGTCGATCAGAGTAGTTATTGATGGCTGCTCTTCAGACCTCATGGCCATTGACGCCGGTGTTCCTCAGGGGTCTGTTCTCTCCGCAACCCTTTTCCTGCTCCACATTAACGACATGCTGCAACCCAGCATTGTAGGTTATGCAGATGACAGTACGGTTGTTGAGAGATATTTGACTAGTGCAGGGGACAGCAGGGAGGATATACGTTCACAGAGAGAGGCCATGGTTGAGCGAATGAACTTGACCCTTAGTCTCGTTTCCCAGTGGGGTGATGACAATCTGGTCACGTTCAATGCCTCCAAAACGCAGACGTGTCTATTTTCCGCAAAACGGAGTCCATTCGACCTGACTCCTTCTTTCCGGGGTGCATCTGTACCTATTGCCGACAGCCTGGAACTTCTCGGCATGGAGCTGAGTTCAGTCCTCAGCTTCGGCAGCTTCATTGAGTCTAAAGCACAAACTGCGGCCAGAAAGCTGGGCGTCCTAAATAAGGTGAAGCGATACTTCACACCTGGACAGCTTCTAACACTTTACAAAGCTCAAGTCCGGTCGTGTATGGAGTATTGCAGCCACCTGTGGGATGGCTCAGCTAAATACCAACTCGCCGCTTTGGACTCAGTGGAGCGCAGAGCCAGGAGGATGATTGGCGACAAGAAGCTAACGGCTAAGCTTCAGTCTTTGGCCCATCGGCGGTAAGTCGCCAGCCTGTCGGTATTCTACAGGTTGCACTTCGGGGAGTGTGCCCAAGAGCTACACGAGCTTATTCCACCGTCCCCATTCTACCATCGGACTTTTAGACGTACGGCCGGTTTCCATCCTTACTTGGTAGATATTCCACCAATTCGCACGAAGCGCTTTGCTTCTACTTTCCTTATGCGCACTGCCAAGGAATGAAATTCCTTGCCGGCGTCTATATTTCCGTGTTCTTATAACCCGGCAACCTTCAAATCAAGAGTGAACAGGCACCTTCTGGGCGAGCTCGCTCCATCGTAGGCCACGTCTACGCCTCGGCTAGTCTGTGGCCATGAGTAAGCCCATTCATAAAAAAAAAAAACTAGATTACATTTATAAAGTGTACAAGAGATAAGAAGCGATTTTGAGAAATTCAACCCCTAAGGGGGTTAAAAAGGGGATGAAAGTTTGTATGGGGTTCAAGTTTTCTTTGAAGCTAGGAATTTAAAACTTCGTAAAAAGATTATTAAAATACAAGAAAATAATTTCAGCGTTTTTGAAAATTCATCCCCTAAGGTGGTGAAAAAGGGGTTGATAGTTTGTATGGATATCAAAATTTTTTTCGAACGCGGGACTTGAATCTTTGTATTTGGAGATATTATTAGAAGACAGGAAAAGTGATTTCAGCGTTTTGTAAAATTCATCCCCTAACAGGGATAAAAAGGGGTTGAAAGTTTGAATCCATCACAAATGCTTTGATACTTCTTAGAAAGGCGTATTAGCTGATTTAAAAAAAAAGTAATGCAACCTTTTTGGAAATTCACCCCCTAAGGGGGTTAAAAAGGGGATGAAAGTTCGTCTTGGGGTGCATATTTTATTTTAAGCTAGGAACTTGAAACTTTGCAAAAAGGTATTAAATTAAAATAAAAGAAAACTAATCTCAGCGTTTTTGAAAATTCATCCCCCAAGGTGGTGAAAAAGGGGTTGAAAGTTTGTATGGAATTATGGATATCAAACATTTTTTCGAACGCGGGACTTGAATCTTTGTATTGGAGGATATTATTAAAAGACAAGAAAACCAATTTCAGCGTTTTTGAAAATTCATCCCCTAAGGTGGTGAAAAAGGGGTTGAAAGTTTGTATGGATATCAAATTTTTTTTCGAACGCGGGACTTGAATCTTTGTATTTGGGGATATTATTAGAAGACAGGAAAAGTAATTTCAGCGTTTTGTAAAATTCATCCCCTAACAGGGATAAAAAGGGGTTGAAAGTTTGAATCCATCACAAATGCTTTGAAACTTCTTAGAAAGGCGTATTAGCTGATTTCAAAAAAAAGTAATTGCAACGTATTTGGAAATTCACCCCCTAAGGGGGTTAACAAGGGGATGAAAGTTCGTCTTGGGGTGCAAATTTTATTTTAAACTAGGAACTTGAATCTTTGCAAAAAGGTATTGAATTAAAATACAAGAAAACTAATTTCAGCTTTTTTGAGAATTCACCCCTTATGGTGGTGAAAAAGGGGTTGAAAGTTTGTATGAATATCAAACATTTTTTTCAAGCTTTCAATCTAGGAACTTCAAACTTGGTAAAAGGGCATTAACATGATATTAAAAGTTTGTATTATAAAGTTTGCATCGATGAAAATTATAGGTACTCGTACCTACTCAAGATGTAAAATAATGTTCAAGATAAGAGTCCACGCGGACGAAGTCGCGGGCAACAGCTAGTAGCTTATAGCTTCGCAATAAGTAGGTAAACATCCGGGAAATAATGTCAGCATGAAACGCTTATGTGCCAAGAACGGTGTATTATATGATATGATATACTTAGTATGATATTTATTGGTAAATATTTACAAGTCATCTTATTTACACTACAATTAATATAACATTTTATTATATTCCTATATATTTAATTTAGTAGGTAGGTACGCGTTTGAGCAAATGACCCGTGGCCATCGAAGAACTCGTATATGGTATAGCAAGCCATTTCTAGTAGGACGGTTTTTAGCTTGCGGACAAATATTGCATCGCTAGAAGTATGTGTTACATAGTAATAACTAACCTACATCCAAATGAGCATTATAAGTAAGCATTAAAAGAATAGTAAAACGACACCGTTACTGATAACCTACTTATTTACCGATGAAGTGATAAGAGGCGGATGCTACAATGATTTCAGTCAGTTGGTTAGTAGCTTTGTTATGCGTAGTTATGTTTATGACATTGTGACAAGAAGCCAACATATACATAATTACCTGCTATGGTTTATGAAATACGGTCTACTGAGAGACAGACGTATCGTCGAACAGCTGAGAAGCGAAATAATAGATTTCCTTTAAATAGCCTCTGGTTACGGAAATCTAAAAAGGATAAACTTATATCTTTATCCATTCCTACGTATGAGGAAATCAAAAGACTGGCAAAAGAAAGAAATGATTGGATTGACTCCACTGACAAGAGGAAAGCTCTGAAGTTATGTTATGATGATGATAACGATGAAGAGCTTATTAACCTATCTACGTACCTTCATCTATTTAAGTATTTCATATTATTTGTACTCTAACATCTCTCGAAATGTGTACCTGTAGTTAGGTAAAAGTAAATTGTTTCATTTTCTGAACGTCCGCAAGGAGCCTCCCTCGGGAGCCCTAGCGAACATTGAGCTCCAGCCTGTCCACCTCGAATGGAACCTTCGTATTTATTCCTACAATTTCTTCCCATGCAAATTGCTCTCAGCCTGTAATTTTGGAGCCTGTCGTGGAATTGGAGGCATCGAGTTACAACAAACTAATTTATTGCGTAACAATGGTGTTTTCAATTTACTTTATTGCTATTGTTTGGGCTTTAAACGAGTTTCTTTTTAATCTTTTAGGTGTAGGCCCACGGGGCTCTAAAAAACTTTCAATATCTCCTGTTTTTCTAGATTTGTGAGTTTTGTACATTTCGCCAAATAGTCCTGATATATTTATAGTTATTTTCCGGTGAAAGTCTTACCCCACCTTGAAGGAAAACATCGTGAGGAAACCGGACTAATCCCAATAAGGCCTAGTTTCTCCTCTGGGTTGGAAGGTCAGATGGCAGTCGCTTTCGTAAAAACTAGTGCATACGTCAAATCATGGGATTAGTTGTCAAGCGGACCCCAGGCTCCCATGAGCCGTGGCAAAATGCCGGGATAACGCGAGGAAAAAGAAGAGTCTCACTCCACCTTACAATACTAACTACTTAGTTTGTATACCTTTATAACACATTTTTTTTGTCGTGAACCCAGCCGATTCGTTATAACTTAATTTCGATATTAAATGATAACATTTAAAATTTTACAAATTATATATTTAAATAACCGTGGGAATATAGAAATATATTTTTTTTTCAGAGTTTAACACCTGTAAAATACAAACGGGCAGATCATGAATAAGTGAAGGGTTCCGATTTTACTATTTGGCCGTACAGTATGTAGGTACAGGAAGCTATGTGTGTACTGTGTATTGAATTACTTCCTACCTTCCTTTGTTAAAATTCTTCCAAGAATGGATATTTATTTGCTATATGTGACGTCTCACGGGTAAAGGTACCTTATGGCGGTTGGCGCTTACGCTATTATTAACGCCGCTCCAATATTATTGCGGCGCTATGTGACGTAAGTGCCAGCCGCCATAAGGTACCTTTTACCGTGGAACGTCACATATTAATACCTACACGTATTTTCCGCGTATTGGTGTGTTGGTTTAGGGTGATTTCACTCAATACCAAGTGTGTAGTAGTAACATTTAAGTAAGTACTTTACGTTATTTATTGCGGGAAACCCAAATATATAATATGTTTGCTTTTTAAGTATGTAGGTAGTCATCATCATACATCGTACCTCGTTGATTGATTTTTTGAAACCATTGACTTTGGAGCATTGATCATATGAATATCATATCATTTATTAAATGCCAATCATGGTATTAAATACAAGGTTTTAACATAATAATAGAATATCATAAAGTGCAATATGGACTTTGCTAGACCCTGATATTTTGTTGATACCTAATAACTTTTATCAAAAAGAAAGGAAGGTATTTCCGACTTTCGTTGTATTTCAAGGCCACTAAGTATTACGCGCGTTATCCCAATCTAAAGCGATGACTCGCCTGGCTCGATCTATGATAGCAAAAGCGCCGCAACCCGCCCGGGATACATTAGAATTTATCCCTGTTCCGTAGCCTCGTGAAGAATTTGCATCTAGCCGCCATTATCGTTTAGTAACAGATTATTATGTTAATGTGCAGTGGCGAGATAATCCCGTTTATCGTTTCTTTCATTGTGGAATCAGTATTTAGAGCAATTATCTTCACCATTCAGTTAAAAGCCATTCGGTGGTATTTGAATACAATAAAACATTTACCTCAATAGAAGGACGAGGTTGACATGACTGGTACCTTAATGACACTAAGCTGCTTATAGCCACTCTATCTCAGAGCCAAATAAAATCTTGTCAGGCTTTACTTTAGTAGGTACAAGAAGTTAATTTACCTATCCCCTTTGAACTTTGAACAACGAATAACATTTTAATAAAGATTCGTAAAAGTCACGACTATAGGTATAATTATGTAATCTGAAATTATCTTGTACCAGTCAACGTCAATTTTTTGCATTATTATTATTACAAAGGAGTAAGGTGCAAAGGTGTAAACATATCTTTGACATTAACTGTAATTTACAACAATAACTTGATAAAAATACCTACAGGACAAATAAAACTAAATAACAAAAGAATATTGACCGCAATTAAAAAATCGTCATCATCATCATCATCATCATCATAGGGTGATCATAGTCATCATAGAGTGATCATAGTCATCACAGGGTGATCAGAATGCAAGCATCTACTACCTATAGGTACGACGACTAACGACCTGATTCGAAGTTTAAGATACATCAAATTTTAGGTCCATATCGTATCTATCTAGATCTAATGTTTGACGTAAGTTAAAGTTCTAATCAGGCCGTATTACGAGTAATAGCACAAACTCAAGGATTGGGGATTTCAGACACAATTTTTTTGTTCTCAGATTTGTTGCTTATTTTTCGGTGAGGAAAAACTAAAATACTGTGATGTTGTTACCTTTTTTCGAAAAATAATATACTTGTAAAGTCTTATACAACCTTATTCGTCTATTGTCGATTCTCTGGGCCAATACGGAGCCAGCATGTAATCCTCTTTGTGTGTTCTTATAGCTCTCTCATAAACCCTTTACAATACCGACATTATTTATTTACGACGCCAACAATACGATATCATGGCAAAGCGTAACGAAATTTCTCCCCATAAAAGCTTATAGGATACGCTATCAACGCCAAGTACCCAGTTAATAACACGTTTTGTGCTATAATCACAGTAAAAGTATTAATGAACAATATACTAACAATACAGATGAAACTTAGACGATTGTATCCTGTTTATGATGTATGCAAACCATGTACTCGGTGTGCAATTCACATATGTAGACATCGATATTCTATTTTGTCATTTCAGTAAACCAAGAGAGACGTTTACTTACATATTTTACACTTAACTTATTTTTTATTTTGTTACTGTCCGTTTTATGTAAACCTGTTTATGTGCAATAAAGTGACATACATACATACAAATTACAACTCAAATTACCTTACCCTCTGGTTACAAAAGTGCTTGTGTCCTAGAAAAACGACAATACAATAACAATTTTGAATTATTCATTTAAAATTACTATAGGTACAATTACCTTATTTTAGACTTAAAAGTTAAATCTTGTTCATTTCGTCATTTTACTGAACCAGTTTAGGGGGCCGATTTTTGAATTTCGACCACTCGATTTCGTGTATTTCATTAAATAATATCTCCACTACCAGGCATTTAAATTCTACTAATGGAATCGAAATCGAGTGGTCAATACTAATAGATTCCAAATTTCGATCGCTCGTGTTTAAAAAATTAGCATTTCGCCATTTTCCACCGATTTTCGAGTGACGAAATCGAGCGATCGAAATTCAAAAATTGGCCCCCAGATATTTATTCAAATCGATAGTGTGACAATAGTAACATTAGTGACTTGATCATAATAGGTACTAGCGACCCGCCCCGGCTTCACACTGGTTACATAAAACCTTAATAAATTACACACCTAAACCTTCCTCAAGAATCATAGGTGAAAACGGCATGAAAATCTGTTCAGTAGTTTTGAAGTTTATCGCGAATATAGTTACATAGACACAAACAGACATTCGCGTCGGGGGACTTTGTTTTACATGTAAGGTGTAGTGATATCACAAAACGTGTCTAGTGAATTGATAGGTAAAACGAGTTGATTTTTCGAGCTTATTTCCTCAAGTCTGCCATGGTTCAGGGATTTATCAAACCCCTAAGCAACGACTGACTGACGACACGAGTTGATATTTTTCGACGATTTCGTCATTTCATTAATCGACTCAGGGGTTTGATCAAATGACAGATTTTTTCTAGGCCAATGATAAAATTGATTCGTAATTTTATCATCCTGCGTGACTTGATCAATGATCATATCCCTTAGAGATTTGGTTAGATTTCTGTTTCCATAATTTTCCTGCGCCAAACCTCCTGCTCCTCCTGCTGGTTCTTGTGTCAGACGACAATATAACAGTTAAAAGTAATTAAAAAAATATATATTTATTCCAAGAAATTAGCAGTCCGAGGGAATACAATAACTATCGAATTTCAGAGCAAATTCTAGAGCAAAGTAGGATTTTACAGTACATTATAATCTAACTAGTGCAGATTTCAAAATAACTGGGCACATAATACAACTTAATCAACACTAAATACGCGAACTTCATGAAATCACTCTGCCGATATTAACTCCCTTCACGAGGCAACACCGGCAGACAGGTAAACAGCGTTCGCCGGAATGTGAAAGTAGAGTAAGGTTTACACATGAGGGAACTAGAAGTGGCTCATTAGGCGTTTATGTGAGGGCCCCACTCAGTATATAAACAGGAAAATGCCATATACGTTGGTAAACTAAGCTTTGTAAGTAAGTAAACTTTGGTAGGATATATTTAACGATTGCTCAAACATCAAACTCGGGGTTTTAACTTTGAAACAATTTATGAACAGTTAAGCTATAGTGCAAATACCTACCTAATTGGGAATTATACACATTTTTCAAATAAATACTTTTTTTTTTTTTTTTAAATAATAAAATCTTTATTGCTGTAAACCTTAAACATTACTTTTTTACATTATTAAATGTATTAACATTATAAAACAGGTGTCAGGTTTGTAACACATTTAGGTAGTGGGGTTGAGCCTCTGCCTCCCGAACTAGGTCCAAGCCTGTGACTCGGGAGTCAGTGATTCCTCCTCTTCTATGTGTGAGCTCTCAATATGCTAACTAAGCAAATGTTAAAAAAAAACAGTAACATAGGAACAAAAAAAAAAAAGAGAGAAAATAAGCCAACTAATACAAGATAAGTGTATGTCTGTAATTGTGAGTAAGTCAGTGCATGCGCAGGTTCGTGTGTGTATGGTGTGTGTAGGTGTGTATGAAGTGTGTATGGGGAGGTGTGAAGTTAGAGAGAGTGTTTCTCAGAGAGAGAGTTTAGGTAATGCGGTTTTTAATTATAAGTAGCATGATATTTTTAAGGTGGAGAGCAATTCTTATTTATGGGTTATTTCAAGCACGATAAGAGATTTTCAGTTTCCTGATATGTTAGTGTTTGTAAAAAGGCACTAAGTTTTGTTTTGCATCTATAGGAGTTTAGAGGATAAATATTTAATTGTTTATTAATTTTATTATAAAGACGGGCACTCATTGATATGTATTGGTGGTTAGCAAATACTGTCCGCTGGGGAACCACCGGACAAGAGGTTTGCTTACTTCGCTTGCTTAATACTTTGGCACAGAGAGGGAGGTGACGATGTCGGCGAAGAATAGCGCGAAGAACGTATAGTTGTCTAACTGTGAGGACACTACACTCAGCGTATAATTGAGTAGTAGGGAATCTAAAGGGCTTAGAAGTTGCCACTTTTAGCACCGCTCTCTGTGCACGTTCTATTGTTATCATGGTTGTCTTACCAGCAGCTCCCCAGAGTGGTAAACAATACGTGAGGAGAGTTTGGCACAACGATTTATACACCATCATTAATAGGATTTTGGAGTCGGCTGAATGACGGAGTTGCTTAAAGACGTACATAAGCTTCCTGACTCGAGATGTCACAGAGTTTATATGGGTGTGCCAATTCAGATTTTGATCAAGGACAACTCCAAGATACTTAATACTAGAGGTCAGTGCAAGAGAAGGACATAGGCAGTTAGTTGAAGGAGACTGACATATGTGGCTTTGTATTGTAAGTGGTTCAGAGGGTAACGATGAATTAGCAATGACGAAAGGCATGACTTTAGTTTTATCTAAATTAAGGGTGAGAAGGTTATTCTTAAGCCACTGGATTACAGTTTTTAGGCCTTTTTCGGCATGCATTTTTGTTTCAGCCCAGTCAGAGCCATAAAATAGTAAGGCCGTGTCATCGGCATATGCGAGGATTTTGCAATTTGGAAGTGACAGCTTACACAGTTCGTTCACATATATCTGAAAGAGCGTGGGACCCAGAATGCTGCCCTGGGGGACACCGTAACTAATTGGTTCTTCGTTACTTACGTATGAGCTCAGTTTTAATGACTGCGTCCGGCGTGATAAATAATCGTGAAACATATCCAAGGAGGTACCTCGGACGCCCAGGTGTTCTAATTTGTGCAAAAGGATAGGAACCGAGACTGTGTCGAAGGCCTTGGAGAGATCGAGAAAAATGCCAAGGCACCGGCGCTTTTGGTCTAGGTGATGAGTTAAGAAGGTTGTAAGCTCGGCAACAGCGTCTTCAGTTGACCTTCCTGACCGGAAGCCAAACTGATTATCTGCTATGAGATTGTAGCATTCCAAGAAGTTAACTAGGGCAGTGTTCATGATTCTCTCCAAGATCTTAGACAGAGCAGTTAGGACGGAAATCGGTCTATAATTATTAAAGTCAGCGTGATCGCCACTTTTATATATAGGGTGCACGATGGCTCTTTTAAAATTATTAGGAAAGGTCCCGGTTCGAATCGAGGTGTTACAGATATGGGTAATCGCTGGGGTAAGCGACGAAAGCGAGTTTTTCAACATTAATGCCGAAACACCATCCCAACCAATAGCGCAGTCACTACGCAGTTTTTTAATAATGTTTTCGATGTCCCTTTCGCTGACCTCAAGTATAACTAGGGAGTTGCATTGTGACACTGTAGGTCGAAGCGTAAAAGTTGAAGGGGGCACACTAGATCTAATATTAGTGGCCAATGTTGTGCCAATATTGGCGAAGAACTTATTCATGGAGTTTATTGTTTCCCTAGGTGTGCCTGAAGAATGGATGACGTCATTAGAAGATGAGAAGGGGCGTTTTGTATGGGTAATGGTTTTTATGAGGTTCCAGGTTGCTTTTGGATTATTTTTACACTTACTGAACTCATTACGTTCATACTCTAGTTTTAGTTTTCTAAGTAGTCTATTACAAAAATTACGATATCTGGTGTAGGTGACTTTAAGAGTGAAGTTGTCTGGTGACTTTCTAGCTTTTTGATGTAGATGGTCTCTATTTCTGATGCAGCGTAGCAGACCGGGGGTTATCCATGGCTTAATGTTTCTATTCTTTTTAGGAATTTTGATAATTTTTGTGTGTCTTTTAATAATCGCACAAAGGATAGCAAGAAGTAGGTTAGTCGCAGTATTGGCATCAGTTGCTGCTAAAACAGATGAGAAGTCAGTTGCGTCAATCTCCAGACGAATTGCATTATGATCAACTCGAGTGCGTGTGTCATTGGCTTTGGGACTTAGCGCATCTGTTTCTATAGTGAGCATGACGGGAGTGTGGTCAGTTATAAAAGATTCTACAACTATAGTTGTGGCTGGTGTATCAGATCTAAGGAATACATGATCTAAGCAATTTTCATATCTAGTAGGATATAAATGGGCAGGTAGTAGTCCATGTAAGGCCATAAAATTAAGGTATTCGAATGAGCGGCTATCAGTATTGGTGAGTTTTATGTCTATGTTAAGATCGCCAATTACCGTTATTTTTTTGTAAGATGAAAGGGATGATAATACATTGTTTAGACTATTATAAAAGTTATCTAGGCATCTAATGGATGGAGATCGGTATAAAGCTATTGTGGCCGTATTATTGTTTACTGTGCAGACAAGACAATTCGCGTCCACAAACACGGGTTCATAGATTTTACACTGTAAATATTCTTTTGTGTATATGACTACACCATCGTTCTGGTTTGAATTGTTAATAGTATGCACAGAAGAGTATCCTTTGATGTGTGGAATTAGTGAGTACTTACTTAGCCAACATTCAGAGAAAATGATCACGTCATAGTTTATTTTTAACAATTTTAGCAAAACTTTGAATTCATCAATATTTTTATGAATGCTTCGAATATTCATATGAATTACATTAAGCGGCTTTCGTATCAGCTTAACGTGGTTGAGGCAGGAGTCGGGTTTGCAAACATAGGAGCTCGAGATATTAAACTCGTCTATTTCGGTTGCGGTAGTGTCGATATCCGTCATTTTTGTATTTAGTATATAAATGTACCTATAGGTGATTATAAGTACAATACAATATTATTAATGTTTTTTTTTTATATATATTATATTATATTATAATATGTATTGTAAGGATGTATTTTGAGTAAATGTGAGAAGTGTTGATGTGTTTATTTTTATTAGATAGGTATTATTAGTGGCCAATATAACAACAAGTTTAGCAAGAAATGTGAATAAAACAATTAAGTAACTAAAAGTATATACCTACAGAGCAGTGCCAGCAAGCAAATTACAATTTAGAGCTAGAAAACAAAAAATAAAAAACAGATAAAATCAAAAGAAAAAATAATAATAATAAGAATATATTATAAAAATACCTAATCTAAGATGGAAAATAAATAAAGTGAATAAGAATAAATACTTAGAGCCTACCCAAGTAGCACAGATAGCTCTATAACTACTCACTTTTAGTTCTATTTAACGCTCTGTGCGTATTAAGACTCTTATAAGAGCACACTCGTGGTCCTACAGCTGTATAATAGATCTCAGTGATATTTATATAGCTTAGGGCTGATTAAACGCTGCATTACGGCTCTGAAAACTACCATTAATACGCAAAGAGTGATATAAAGGTATATTTGCTACGACTTTATACAGCTTTAAGGGTTATCAAATGCTTTAACCGTTATAAGGTCTGTTTAGTGGATAAAATTACGCCATGTGCTGTATAAGGAGGTAATTGTGGACTTTTATTACGTTGACTTATTAAGGGAGCACAAGTGAACTATTATGAAGCTAATAGACGTATAATGGAACACATGTGGCACATAATACAGCTTGTCGCATAACATGTTTACCGCTAAGCAGCTTTTATTACGCTGACTTTTAAGGGAGTACGAGTGAACTATTATGAAGCCAATAGACGTATAATGGAACATACGTGGCGCATAATACAGCTTATAGCTGAACATGTTTACTGCTAAGCAGCTTTTATTATTCTGACTTTTTAAGGAAGCACGAATGAACTATTATGAAGCCAATAGACGTATAATGGAACACATGGGGCGCATAATACAGCTTATCGCTGAACATGTTTACCGCTAAGCAGCTTTTATTACGCTGACCTTTAAGGGAGCACGAGTGAACTAATATGAAGCCAATAGACGTATAAATGGAACACATGTGGCGCATAATACAGCTTATAGCTGAACATGTTTACCGCTAAGCAGCTTTTATTTCACTGACTTATTATAAGGGAGAACGAGTGAACTATTATGAAACCAATAGAAGTATAATCGAACACATGTGGCGCATAATACGGCTTAGCGCTGAACATGTTTACCGCTAAGCAGCCTATTATACTACCATTGAGACTGTCTGCATAGCGGCTGTTTAAACGTTCACAAGATGCCTTATAACTGTTTAGAGGTTCACTAGTGTATCGAAATAACGACTTGGACTTTATAGTGGTTCACTTAAGTATCTTTATCAGATATATAACAGTCTTATGCTGCATATTAGAATTTTAATGGTTCACGTTGCTTTTTAACATTGATCGCCATTTTATTGTAGATAACCTACAAAATTGAAATTACTTTTCCAACTTTTAAGGGTAACAAAAAGGTTTTGTGCATGAGTTCTTAACCTAAATCATTAGTTTAGTACTTCCTATAACGTATTATTAACTTTTTATCTCATAATTCTGCCCAAACCACTGAAATAGTTTTTACACATAGCTTATTTATATCATTAAATTAAATAAATACTGATTATTTTCGTGGCGCACTGAAATTTTCTTAGATAATGCATATATATAATGTCAATAAACTTGCATTCCCAAACATCTTTCTCGCGTAAATATATAAAAGATCATGTACTAACATTCAACTAAACACTTTAACAAAATGACTTATGGCGTCGTTGCGCTTAACGTTTTTACTTCAATATAAATATGTTCACCTCTGCGTTCATCGTCAGTGAGACTATACTAAATAATAGCTGCTTTTTAAGGCAGAGGTGTAAAAGTATGTTATTAATTATCTTTTATTCAGCCCAACGTCAATCTTTCCCGGTATTAGGGTGCACATGTGACATATTAGCTGAATAAAGGGTAACTGGTGGTCTCTTACCCAGTCAATATACACCTCTTATAACTCCTGTTGCCACTTATAATTCCGTTAAATTGCTGCTACAGCGCTCTTAAGTAGCTATGTGAACTTAAGGCTGCCTAATTTGTGCCCATTTAAGAGTAATAAAAGCTGAAAAGACGCTTATACAGCTCTTATGCAGCTTTTTTATTCCAGCTTCAAGCGTATTCTTACTTCATTATGCGGCTGCTATACAGCAAATCTGTGCTACTTGGGTATTAGGTACAAGTAGGAAGTAGGTAGGTAAAACAAGGGATATTAACAATTTTTTTTTTTGTACAAAAAAAAGTAAACGGCAGGATTTCCTGGAAGAGTATTACGTAATTAAACTAAAAGTTTTTGCGTGAAGATAAGTGGTGGTGTCTTTACCGGAACTACTCAGAATGCAAGTCGTTTAAACATTGTTCAGAGTTAATTTGAATGTATTTAGATTCTTTGTTTTTGCGTAGGAAGATGTTGCCATTGCTGGTCCAGCAGAACTCGTACTCGTGCGTCTTTTTAAAATGTCGGGCCTTCAGATACAATCTTCGCTTGCTTGGTGGGAGGTAGTCACTGACGTAGATGGGCGTAGGCTCACAATTGGTGTCCAATAGTTTAGCATTTAGTTTGTCATCAGCTGGTTTACCATTGTTGTACGCGCGGACTGCCCTAAGCAGGCTGTCTTTGGTTTGCACCGAGTTAAAGTCCGCAATGATGGTTTTGTTGCTGCCAGGTTTTGCAGGGAGACGGTACACGTCCCGAATTTGTGCAGGCTGGATAATAAAATCTAGTGCTGAGCCAATCTTGGTCACCACTTGTGCGAGTTCGGTTGTGGATTCATTTATTTTGTTGGGCACGTTTCTTATTTCCACCATAGACGTGCGCGAGCTCAATTGGACATCTTTTAGCTCGGTTTCCAGGCAGGCAATGCGAGTTTGGAAACATTCTCGTTCCTTTTGAATTTCGATCATCTTTTTGTTGGTGTCACCTAATTCCACTTCCATTTCATCGAACCTGGTACTCATGAAGTCCATTGAATTTTTCAGTGCCTCGATGTCCGTTTTTATTGGTTTCAATTGATCCGCGATAGTATTTCGCAACGTGCTGCTAATTTCCGTTACCGCGCGTTTCAGTTCTTGCTGTAATAGGTCTTGGACAATGGTACGTACATCATCAGCTGTGACGGCCGCGGCGGGTGCGGGAGGGGAATTCAGGGCGTCTCTGGGAACAAGAGACGCCCTCTGACGACGGTGACGTTTCGAACAGGAGTCGAATCGTGTCTAGCGGCTTTGGGTACGTTAGATATGCATGCCGGGCACGTCCAGTCATTTATGGTGGCAGACTCCGGCTCAAAGCCCGCGGTCCACACGCAGGTTATGTGATAAGCCAGCTGACATTTGACACAGTCGACAGACCGTGTATCTTCTACGCCTTCATTGTCACAACATCCCCAAGATTCGCGTGCATCAGAAAGCATATTTATAGTTCAGTAACGGCTGCGTAGTAAAAACAAATACTTATATTGCTACTGTGCTGTATTTAAACGAGATCTTAGCAATTTGAATCGAAACCACAATGTCACAGTTATAAGGCAAGCAACAATACACCTTCACGTGACAGCATACGGTCTTTAGCACACGAAAAGTTAATTGGGCCGAGTTAACCAACGATATCAAACAAATCGGGACATTTAATTTCTAGCCGTAGTTGTTTCCTTTTACTTCGTAATTCGATGTAAATATCCGAATATCGTTTAACAGGCTGACACTAGTGACACTCGGTAACCGTCCAACACATATAATAGTTGTCCACTGGAAGGGCGTAAGCGCCAGGAAATTGCGTGGGCTTACGACGTTGTTCTACACAGTTTTGTTTTGTTACACAGACGACATTATATCGTTGATTGCATGTTAAAAGTTCACTTTCTATTGTTCACACCATAACAGTCTAATAGTGACGATATAAAACTACACTTTCAGCACAACAATGGTCTTAAATAGTTGTTTTAAACGCATAATATTAATTATATTTGAGGAGCTCACTTTACGAACATGTTTATTTCGCGATAGCGTAGGGTGAATATATACTATACTTATAATATTAAAATTACAAATCTAATACTATTTTATTTGTGTGTGAAGTCCCCAATCCGTTGTGTTTGTGTAGTCGTTGTATATTTATGTATATAGTAGGTACTTGCATTCACAATATTGAAGAGACTTTGACCAACAGTGGAACGAATGACTGATGATGATGATGACGATGATGAATATTTTATTGCGGTCACTCGGTCAGTATTCTTTTGTTATTTAGTATTATTGTACTGTACGAGTACTTCTATCATGTTATTCTTACAAATACAAGACGATTGATGTATTCAGATTAGACAGAGTTTTAAGTTGAAAGAGAACAAAAACATAGCGACTTTTAAGAGTCTTATCAAAATGTGAATCGTTTTAAAGTTGAAGCAGATTCTTTCTTTTCTTCCCCTTAAGCCCTACTTACATGTTTTAAACTTGAAATATTGGTTTGGCTAGTTTCGTAGTAAATTCTGACAAGATTCTATTTGACCCTGGGATGTCGCTCCAAGCAGCTTACAATCTTACATAGGTATGGCAAATTGGCAATACTCGTAATGTGCGTATGTCATCTATTTGTATAGGCAGGTACCTAGTCAATTCCTATCTTGAAATGGTACATACAGGAAATCGATTCTTAAAATTAAGCATTCCTCGCGATCATCGTGTATTTTTATGACTGTACAAATCGAATATTTATTAGGTAGTTAAAGTAAAAGAAGTAAAAGAAACACGTGACGACGCGATGTTTTGAGATGAAAGACTCGTACTCGTAAATCCGGAGATACCAAGCGAATGCGTGCAAAGGATATTAAGATTAAGCACTCCCGGAATGTATATTGAAAGGAATGGTGGGAATTAAATTAACTTCTATCGTGCAAAGACAAAGTCTTGAAGGATATTTTTGTGTAAATACTTCAAAAACAAAAACTTCCATACCTTTATTAGCTATTAACACTTGAACATCATCATCTCAGCCATAAGACGTCCACTGCTGAACATAGGCCTCCCCCTTTTTTGGGGGGTGAATGCCATAATCGCCACGCTTGGCAGGCGGGTTGGCGATCGCAGTCGAGTACACCGAATTTGAGGGACGCTGCTGCCCATCCACCGGTGGTCTTGGACGTGGTTTAAGGACATACCCGGGTCCCAACACTTGAACAATTGGTACAGTATATTGTAATTGAATTTATTTGTGTGTGTCGTGGCTTATGGCTAAAGGACTTATACAATACGTATTAAGATGATGTTTGATCGCCACTTCTCTTGTGTTCGTTTACTAGTGATATCTCCACTTTTTAGAACGGACGGGAATAGCGTTTATTTAGTATGGCCTATTATAATCGGTATGAAGGTAATAGGCATTATGGTTGATATCTGCATTTTGTTCCATTCGGTTCGTAGGGTATGCAAAGGTAGGTATAATAATAATAAACCCAAATATGATTATCTGTAGGTCTCATACATTTAACTAGGTTGGCTTTCGCGCAAATAATAATAAATGTATCCATTAATATAATTTACCATTCATTGAAATGTCATAAGCAAATTCATAAGCCCATAAAGGTATGCTCTCATCCTCAAGTACTTTTTTCATGAAAATAAAGAGAGTGTGCGCCTGGCTACCTTTGCAACACTGCAAGCTATTATATAGCTGTATTTCAGTTATGATTTTTGTGGGAGCCGAGCGGGGTCGACCTTAATTAAAGCGCTAAGTATCTTTAGTCCGCGGTTCGACCTCTGCACCCATTTCGTTATTTTATTTTCAGCGCCACGGGACTTGGCTTAATTAAATAACCTTCCCGTTTCTGCATGAACCCTGGAGTTTGCAATGAATTTTTAATTTAAACGTGTGTGCACCGAGGAAGGCTGCAGCCGGAGCGTTTCAAGTTTATGGTGATTGGAACAGCGCTGGGATACTACCGGCCACAGTACCATCGCGCTGGGAAACAATGTACCCGAGTTTTATTTATAAGCCCGAGCATAAATCTTTTAAGTGACCTGAAATTGAGAAAGTTTGATTACCAATACTAAATTAAACACGTATTGTATTGTATTGTAGCTCGGGCGATTTTCCGCAACTCGACGTCTTGCGCCTATTTTGCGTGATAGGGGGTGGGCTAGTCTTGCCAGCCCAGCTCCTCGAGGAATCCTATCAAACCTTTGATGTTGAGTAGGACCAATTAAACACGTATTCGATGCTTTGTCGTATATACCTCGTTAAATTGCACGGATACATAAACTAAAACAACGGGACATCAATAAAATTGCAAAATGTTTTCCAAATCCCATACTGAATCCTGTAATATTTATCGGCAGTTGTACGGGTCTATTTCTTTTTGCTTCCATTACCACCAAATTGCATTCAGACGAAATTAAACGGGAAAATCCCGGCTAGTTGGTTTTTGTTACTTTTTTCAGGCAATAATGGAGCTTGGAAAATAGTAGCGGGACAGAGACGCGAACGAGCAAACTTTTGCAGTGACACTTAATTTTGCCGCCAGTGTTGTTTTGCGCCTGAAAGAATGCACGCGGCACGTGTCCCGCTAGGCTTTAGGTTCACCACACGGAATATCCAATATCAAAGGCACATTTAGCTCTGGAACGAAAGCGAGGGAAGTTAAAAACATGGCGAACCTAAAACAACATTTGGCGTCCTACGTAAACGGTTTGTTCAGCTGAAATGTGTATGCTTACCGCGGCTATCTTCGGCTCGCAAAGAGTATTTTGAAATAATTACACTCTTTAAGAGAATAACAGCAAGAAAAAATATAAGTAAACGTTGCTGTTGCATAATATAATTGGTAAAATATTGATTTGGTACAACTGAGTACAACTAATTCTGCAAAGTAGTTATCCTAGATGCCGCCAATACATTGTAGGTACCTAGTTAAATACACTTTGACAGTCATAGATGCAGAGTTCGATTCCTAGCCTGGTAAAAATTGGACTTTAGATTAGGTACGTTTTTTTTTCTAGAACCTTGCGTAATAGCGGCAAACGACTATTTTCCATTAGGATAATAAGAAGGCTGAGTTATGAAGGGACGACTGGATACCTAGTCGCTCTTAGCGGATTTTGTAAATTGCGACTTTTTTAAGCTGATTGTTTCGTTTTTGTATAACGTGGGCAACACTGCTGGTTTGTGAACATTACAATTAATTAGCAGTTTATATGGAAATAACTCGTTTTGATTGCTCTTTAATTGTATTTTACTGTTTTTAGGGTTCCGTACCTCAAAAGGAAAAAAAACTGAACCCTTATAGGATCACTCGTGCGTCTGTCTGTCTGTCTGTCCGTCTGTCACAGCCTATTTTCTCCGAAACTAATAAACCAATTAAGTTGAAATTTGGTACACATATGTAAGATTGTGACCCAAACGGACGGACATGTAACGTAAACAAATGAATTTTAAACAAAGGGGCCACTTTTGGGGGGTAAATGAGAAAATTAAAAAATAAAGTTTTTTAAACTATATCGTGTTACATATCAAATGAAAGAGCTCATTATAAGAATCTCAAATATTTATTTTTTATAATTTTAAAATAAACAGTTTAGAAGTAATTCAAGAAAATAGGCAAAAAATGACTATTCCCCCTCTTTATCTCCGAAATTACTGGGTCTAAAATTTTGAAAAAAATTCATTAAATAGGTCTTTACCCATAGATGACAGGAAAACCTATTAGAAATATGCAGTCAAGCGTGAGTCGAACTAATTACTTAGTTTTTGATCCGACCCCTACGGGTTTTTTAAAGGCAATTCACTCGCGTTTCACATATAAAAAATACGGAACCCTTGGAAAGCGAGTCCGACTCGCACTTGTTTAGCCTAGTACCTACTAGTAACAAATATTTCTTCATAAGCTATGATTTTTTTCTGTTTTTAAGAATGAGCGTATAATCTACTGCAGGAGTAGGTCAATTTGTGTAATGACTTATTTTCCCATTATTTATTCACATTTATCTCATTATATTTATTTGTACTCAGTATTACAATTAGTTAAATCATCGAGTATACCCACTATACTCCACACAGAATATTGAATCATGAACGTTTCGCTACTTGTTTTTTATGTGTGCAGAGGAATAAATAAAATTGTTCCCAGACCGGCAGCCGGGTTCGAGCGGGTATGATTCGATCCAAATCCAATAGTCGGAATAAATGCAAGACTCGCCGTCCCACTACTACATCGCTTTCGGCAACTAACTTCGTTTGCGCAAACACTCGGCTTGAGAACTCTTTACCCACTTGCCTCTCGCTTCCACTTGGTTTGCAGAACCTACCAAGTTCTTAATAAGAATAGTATTTTGCTGCCATTTCGGTGCCTACTCTTGGTCATAATTAAAAACTTCTAGCTTACTTAGTTTGCGGGTTTTCTCATTCACTCATATTTTCTTGGTCGGTTACCTACATTAAAAAATAGGTAATTAGCCGAACTCATTTAGTAATTTAAAGACTACTTAAGTGAATTTAATTAATACCTAAAGCAATAAATGTTACTCAATACGTATCCTAAAACTTGTGTTCGTGTTAGTAGTAGGTAACAAAATATTTTGTTATTGTTATGCAAACATTCGATATGTTTAAGATATAACCTGTCAAATTAGACATTTGCGCGATTCTGGAGATACTCTTGAAAGATTTCCACAGGATATGACTCAGAGATCTAATTCACATCTAATAGATATCTTACTCTATCTAATGAAAAAGTGACATTCGGGCACGAAATGCGCTGCAAAGGAGAATTAAGAGAACTAGTTGATATCTAAACTATAAGTACGTGCGTAGTACGTGTTGTCTCTTGTGAATATCTTGAAGTTTTGATACGGCAGTCAGTTACTACGTTACAGTGTAAAAAGCACTAGTAATATATACAATGGAAACATTTAATGTACCAACCAGTAAAGCCAAGTCACCCCGTTCTAATAGGTCAAGCGCAAGTAACCCCAGTTTATGGTCAAAGCACAACGTATATGCAATCTAACGCTACTAGAGCGTGAAGTTCGAGCAGAAAGGACGAGTGCCCAAGTTTGTTAATTTCCCATAGTGGCTAGTGTGCAACAAACTTTAACAATCATTGTTTCTAACTTCATAACATGTTGTTTGAGAAATAAACAAATTGTATTTATTATAAACTCGTTAAGTGCAAAACGTATTGTCTATTTTGTTATTTTGCTATATTTTCTCCACAAAACAAAGCGACTAAAAACATCAACATTGCAGTGCTTTGTGTTCTTCTGAGAAAAGCTATCAAAAAGCGAGCGGCTTCCTTTTAGAAATACTTGCATTGGCTGTTACAGCAAGAAAAATATATCGTTTAGTATACAGGGTGGAACATTTCTAGGAATTGAGCTGAAAGGATAGTGTTATCTAAGTGATCTACAATCGAGTTATTATAATCGTAAAGGTGGATTAGAAAGTAAAACAAAGTCATTAAAATGAAACATTTTTATATCAGTGACAACCCTACAAAGTTATTTACATTTTAAATTGTCACATATCATGTCGTTCAATTAGGATCTACTAGCTAGGGTTGAAACATGAAAGTTTTTTGCATTAATGTTTAACAAATTGCATCTCGAAAACGGTTAAAAATATTAACGTGACTAAATTAATAGTGAAAAATAAAGTATGTAGCCTAAACAATACCCCGTTTGCGTAAAAGTCCTTCGTTCTGTTCCAACCGATATATTATTTTAAATAACAGTTTACAATAATCAGTTTTTTCATTGTCTCACTGAAAATACCGCTCGTATTTATGGATTGAATCTACTTTAATATGTTAAGTGACGATAAGGAAAAAACACAAAAAAGGGCAAGATTTACGATGAGAACATTTTTACATAGGATACCGGATCTGCTTACGAAAACGGAGCAGCATATTTGCATACTCTGAGCGATACGAGGCCGTCTTAGGCAGCAAATTTTTTATTTTACTCGCGTGTGCTCAGAATGTTATGAGCCTCGAATCAAACTTGCTCATCGAGAGTAAAAGCTATAGCTACTATGCTCTGCGGAAAAACGGGGGGTTAAATTAAGTGTGAGACGTGACCTGATTACTTATACATAGCAGGATTGTCCATAAAATTAAGTACGTCAAATAGGTACAGTCGCCATCAGATATATCGTAGCAGCCAAGGTGCTCACAAATATCTGAACACGCCTCTATTATCAAGGCGTTAGAGTGCGTGTTCAGATATTTTTGAGCACCTCGGCCGCCCCGATATATCTGATGGCGACTGTACCTATGCCTAGGTTATTTGACGTATCGATTGTTCGGATTAATCCCTGCCGCTTATTCTTTCAGCCAGCACTCTACGCGAAACCCTTTCCATCTTCACCACTTCGATGGGTGGCAGGCCCCAACTGTGCATTTCTCCAGAAACTTCCTGCCTTTTGAACTATTGAACGATCTGTCGCCTGCGGTATTTCCGGACCGATGCGATCAAACCTTCAAGAAAAGAGCGTATTCCCATCTTAAATTCCGGCAACGCACTTACAACCCCTCTGGTGTTGCGGGTGTCAATAAGCGGCGGTAATCGCTCATCATCAGGCGATACGTCTGCTCGTTTGCCTCTTCTATTATAAAAAACCGGGCAAGTGCGAGTCGGACTCGCGCACGAAGGGTTCCGTACCATAATGCAAAAAAAAAACAAAAAAAAAGCAAAAAAAAAAACAGTCACCCATCCAAGTACTGACCACTCCCGACGTTGCTTAACTTTGGTCAAAAATCACGATTGTTGTATGGGAGCCCCATTTAAATCTTTATTTTATTCTGTTTTTAGTATTTGTTGTTATAGCGGCAACAGAAATACATTATCTGTGAAAATTTCAACTGTCTAGCTATCACGGTTCGTGAGATACAGCCTGGTGACAGACGGACGGACGGACGGACGGACAGCGAAGTCTTAGTAATAGGGTCCCGTTTTACCCTTTGGGTACGGAACCCTAAAAACGGCAAAAGAAAAACAACCACGCCAGTGATGAATTGGTCAATGACAGAGTTGCCTGCAATTGTGTAAAGTCGCACCAAACAAAGTCTGCAGCGGATTTGATAGCCCACGCATTGTAAGTGTTATGTATGTCATAATTTCATAGAAGTTTGACATTTAAAATTACACTTGCACTTCGTGGGCTATCAAAATCGCTGCAGACTTTTTACGGTCTGACTATAGTGCAAATTGGATACGTCATAATATGGTTGTCTACCCAACGTGGCGTAAACGCCTTTTTTCACCGGTCAGCACATAGGCGAGTTATCACATAAATTTATCTCCCCCTTGTGGTGACTTTTCCGAATGCTCCATACCCGTCGCCAATCCCATTTCAGTCGCGTGAAGCGTAAACTTTACTCCTTTGCCCGAAACGCGGAATAGACAGTCAACGAAATGTGAAAAGATCCCAAATTTATTTATTCTCATTTGCCGAATAAGATATGCCGCGTAGGTAGTATTTCTAAAAAGGCTAATACTTATGGATATTGCTTGCGCAATTCCGCATCCAGAAATTATGGTAATTATTAAAGTACCTATTACCGATCGCAGCAGTTGGACTACTGCAGCGGCCTAGACACGTCGGTGTTATTTTCAATTTTGTATAGTAATATCCAAGTCCAATATCGCAACAGACGGATAGAAGTTCATCTAGTTAGTGGGGTGAGTTCGAGTGCAACATAGTTGTTATTATCAAGAGACAGTAGAATAAAGGTGCCACCTGCTCGCAAACTACTCTCGCAACTCTGCCGTAATACTCGTACCTTATCGCAAATTTTGACTTTCAGTTTAGGAACTTATATGGTTATTTTATCACACGGTTCAATGTAAAATGAGCTTAAATATAATATAATGATAAAGCACGTTTTACAATATTTAAGACATTTAGAACCTAAAAATTATGACAGTAAAGTTTCCGCTTTATTTTATTGTTGTTTCCGCTTTACTTTATGTTAAAAGTTGTAAAAACACGTTTCGAAATATTGAACTTCGAAATTTTAAGAACAGCTGTAACGTATTCCTATTAATAAATATAAATAGACCTGATTTGCATATTAATACTTAACATAACACAAAAAGAGTTATAAGGCACAATTGTGTAATTAATTAGGTATTATGGTTTTCTTCGGCAGGCATTGGAAAAACTGATACGAGTATACCTACTATCCCCCTTATTCATAAACGTTTACTAAAGTTGACAAGCCGATAATAATCGTTTGTCCCTTTCCGACGCATTGGTATGATGGAAAGGGACAAACGATTATTATCGGCTTCTCAGCTTTAGTAGGTAAACGTTTATGAATAAGGGGATAGGTGGTTTTCAGTTCCTTAGTACTCGCCGTTTAGGCGACGACGAGCTGTTCTGATTCCCTTTAAAATAAAATTTGTACATGTAGGTAAGGGTCAATTTCTGAACACGATTTTTATTTCTGTCCGTGATGAAAATCGCGGGTTAGCATCAAATAATACTTACCATTTTTTTTTTACATAAAGAAGCCACACTTTCACACCGGGTTCCGTATGAATTCACTGATTAATTGGTTTTTAGAGTACACTTAAAAATACCTAAAGGCTCAAATTACTACTCCCGTGCCCTGTCCGGAATCTACTTTTGAGCATAATGAAAAATCCTACGAAAAATTCTACATTAGTATCACTAATTTAGTGTCAAATACTTAAACTAGATGATATTTACTATCACTGAGCACATACACTATTAACTTCATTGTGGTAAATAACTCGTGATCGAAGTTTAAATTTTGTCCGAGCGCGCGAGTAAAATTTCGTCGGCAAAACTCAAAGGGCTCTCACAGCCGACGTCTGTATCTGAACCGCCTCGTGTCCCGCCTCACCTGTACTGGCAATATTCGGCTGATTCTCAAAGCAAGCGGATGTACGTCAAGCCGCGGCGTGTTCGAGCAAATCGCATAAGTATTTCGGAATCCGGGTGGGCGACAATTTTTTTCTAATTTCGATGCCTCTTATAAATTTTATTTCCCACATAGCTTTTCAAAAACAATTGTCATATTTAGGAGCCCTTTATGTAAGCGATAACATAACAGTTTGGTTAAACACGATTTAAATTTTTGGCGAATTTTTTTATTACGAATTCTAATTTCCGTGCCCTAATTCCCATAGAATATTTACCTAAAACAGCTGATTAAGTGGCACGGGAATTAGAAAGTATTACATTTATTGTCAACAAATTTTTAATTGGGGGCACTGTAAGTTAATTGGCAATGTTTACGTCATATTATTATTACATATATATATATATATATATATATATTGGCATTGAATATATATTATATGTAATAATAATATGACTTATATCTTTCTATTTTACATTTAAGGAAATCTCAGAGAATGCAAAAAAATCTATGAACGGTTTTTTAGTATAAGTACTATAGTACATACTTACAGGGTGGATCCGAATAACCCGGGCAATTTTAATACGTAAGGTAAGGTGGGGTAAGACGACATTGGGGGTAAGACTATCACTTGTACGGAATCCTCGTACTGTTAGTCTTGCGCCACCTTACCTTATTCATTTATCATATTATAATATTAAAATATTATATAAACATAAAACTATTTTTGGAATTATTACATATTATAATACCCGTACCTAAGGTTACATGAAACAAAATGAATCAAATTTACAATGATTTTATTTTGTAAATTTGACAGCTGACAGCGTAAGCCGTACAAAGTTTAAATATCTGGGAGACCGAGATTTGCTCGGAAAACATATACCTACCTAAAAACTAAAAAATGCGCGTTTTCCCAGAGACACCTAGCTAGATCGATTTTTCATCCCAGAAAACGCCCATATATCATCAAATTTCATCGAAATCGTTAGAGCTGTTTCCGAGATCCCCGAAATATATAAAAGAATTGCTCGTTTAATAGATTAGTTGTTATAAATTAGCTTTTCTAATAGGTACAAGAAAAAATAAATATATCCTATTCTTACTATATTATAAATGCGAAAGTATCTCTGTCTGTCTGTCTGTTATCTCGTCACGCTTAAGCCGCTGAAACAATATCATCTTGATAATACATATTTGGCATGGAGATAGTTTGAGGCCTGAAGAAGGACAAAGGATCTGGGGGCACGGCAGTGCCGCCGCCAAGTCGAGCAAAACAAAGTGGCACGGCCGTACCATCAAATCTCAATAACATTCTATCTAAATAACATTTAATTTGAGCATGTAGTCTAAGAATTAATACACTTTAAAATCCCTTAGTTTTGTCACTGGCACAATCACTCTCAATCATTATTATTTTAAGGTACTTCTAGCATACCCACAAGTTCCAAATTTGAAACGTAATTAGGTTTTAGCTTTTTAAGCCAATAAAAATCGAATAATACTGCAATATTAGTCACGTTCTAAAGATAACTGCATAATTAAGTTTGTAATCCTATAGAAATATATGCGATAACAACGTTACCTTTTAGTTCTTACAATTAGTAGGGAAAATAAAGGTACACTACGATGGACGATGTGAGTATGAATAAAGATGTATTATGATATGTATATACATAGTATCAGTATGGTATGGGTATGTTTACCCGAAAAGAAGGTCAGCCTACAAAAAGAGATGGGATCATTTCAATTCATGTAAAAAGATGCAAATCTCGCAACGTAGTTCTTCTACTCTACTACAAAAAAGTTTTGGGATGTAATGTGAAACCAAGTCGGTTATTTTAGTCAGTGCCAGGGGCTATTTTGTAAGCAAGTTTTTTTTAGGAAGATTATGATATTTTTGAGAATTACTTAACCGACCTACACTTTGAAGATTTTCCCGCAGGGCAGGGACACCCCGTATACCTATGTGTAAAGTAAGGCGGGGTAAGACTAACTTAGTTAATTTTGATCGGGGCAAGACTAACAGTATGAGGATTCCATACAAGTGATAGTCTTATCCCGGTGATAGTCTTACCCCACCTTACCTCATATGTGTTCAAACAATTTTTTGGGTTATTAATTTACGAAGGCAGCATATTCGATTTCTTCAGATTAACTTACACAATAACTTCTTCTCACTGTGCCCCTATTTATTTCTTAGTATCATTTCCTATAAGACCATATACCAGATCATACACCTTGTACCTATCTACAAGCAGATACATAATGACACTTTTTAATGAATAGTTTTGTATGTAAAGGCGGACAAGTTTACGAAACTACTCAAAGTATTGTTTTGAAATATGTACATTTTACTAAGAAAGAGAGATTAGTTGCCATTAAAATAAAGGAAAGGATTAGTCATATACGTAGTTTTTAGTGTAACATACTTTCGTAGATTTGTCGTTCGAAACTAAAATTAAAGAAGGTAAATATGTCCGATGCCACTTCAGTATGGTTGCAGTATATTATTGTAGATTAAAATATACATAAATAATAGTTTTAAGTACCAAAATAAGTTAAGAAAACAATTCCCTTGCCGTGTTCTAATTTCCGTCCTAGTAAAATCTAATTTCCATGGACACACTAATTCCCGTGCCCTGACCAAAATTTTAAATTTAAATAACTTTTATAGTTTTATGAATATTTTTATCCCATAAGAAAATTAATATTTATTATATTTTTTATCAAATTCTCAGCATATTTTTTTTTGTGTAATGTTGGTATTTCAAAATTCCATGGAAATTAGACAAAAATGCTCGTTTGGTGAAATTGACCCGTAAAGGCTAAATATGGATATGAATGTTAAGTTTCGTGCTTAAGCTTTCTTACAGATGGGTTTGAAGTCAAAAGTTAATATCCATTTTACAATCTAACTCATCTCACGGCAGGGTTATGGATTATATCCGATCTGACCAACCTGTGTGTCATCATTCATCAGCCCGTCTATCAGTCGTTCACTGACCGCGCATTTGTTTCTAAGTATAATAACAGTATCAGTTTATTAATTATTAAACCAGATTCCCCCAGTCAGCTGGGTGGCTTAAAAGGTTAAATCCATTGAAAAGCAATTACGATCTATCTTCGGGGACCTCGTTATAGTCAATTACAATTCGATCAATTAAATCCATTATCGTCCAGTACGCGGTGCGCTTCGCCATTTTGTTACTTTATAATTCTACTATCTACATCGAATTACTACAATCTACCTACTACTTCAAAAAATTGAGGATATCTTGTTTTTTATCCAAGGGCTGATTTAGACTGCGGCGGCGGCGGGGAGCGAACTCGCATGCGATTTTAGTTACATTGCGGATTGTTGGTTACGTCCAATTCCAGCGACCGATAAAAACCCGCAATGGTATGAAACTCGCATGCGAGTTCTCGCATCGTCTAAATCAGCCTTAAAAGCCTCCTTAACTGATGAGCGTCCGAAAAATTTTTCGAAAGTCCAAGAATAGGTATACTTCTTTATTTTACTTCTAATGGCATTTATTGGTGACATTGTTCAGCGATCTGATTCAATTGGAACTGTTATAGTTAGACTGCCGGACACGCTCGTAAATTTTACGTCTATATGTTCCTTTATCGCCTATCAATGCGAATGTTACATGAGATTTATGGCCCGATTCAAGAAAATCTGGGAACCAGCACTTGAGGGATATTATTTGACATGAATACGTAATGTTTGATGGACTTATAAATATTTTACCACATACTGATTAGAAAAAAAATCTTATATAGGTTATAATTATTATAATTCATAAAAACTCGTTCACGTTCTAAAGTTAACCTACCTACCTAAACGTATTATTACGTTACCATACGGTTGAGTTTTGAATAAATTTTATGTAAAAAACATATCAACCCTACTTTTCCAAAGCCTTCTTCAGTATAAATTAAACTTTGCTTTCTTCAAGTTCAAAATAATAAGATACCTAAGTTAGGAAAAACGTCGGCTTATCTTTATTACCAGAGATTGTGCAAAGTTTTGGAAACCGAAGTTCCCCTTTATCTTTCCGAATTAAGATTAGGTATCTATTAACAATTTTACTGAACAAATCAAATGCTTATAGGTACCTACTGACCATATAGGTAGTTTGTAATATTAAATTGTCAAAAGAATCTATGCGCCAGAACTGCATTTATTAGTGCTACAATTTTGCGTCGGCTAGCTAGCTTAAAGTTTATTAAAGCTATAAATCCGGACAAGTGCGAGTCGGACTCGCGCATCGAGGGTTCCATACTTTTTAGTATTTCTTGTTATAGCGGCAACAGAAATACATCATCTGTGAAAATTTTCAACTGTCACAGCTATCACGGTTCACGAGATAAAGCCTGGTGACAGACAGACATACGGATGGAGTCGTAATAATATTAGGGTCCCGTTTTTACCCTTTAGGTACGAACCCTAAAATGAGCAATGGCAATAAAATAAAAGAACAACAATAAATTCTTATTTTTAAATGAAAAACCGAGCAGGAATAGAAAAGTAACAGTACAGCAACAGCATAGTAAAGCTTTTTTTTGCGACCAATAGCCGCGGCGAAAACCAATAAATTGCGGTGTTCTGCTAACAGCGAGTTCGCAGTTTTGTTTATCTCGTCGGAGACGCTTACAGAATAGTGAGAAGCCGCTTACCTGGTTAGTTAACTTTCATACAAACAATAGATATTTTCTCTAACACGTACATACATAACTTCTTGAAACAGAAACACGAGTAGACTGAAAAAACGTGTGCGAAGACAGATAGAAAACTATGTACTTCCAATACAAAAAAATGCTTATTTCAGTTTATAGGTTTGTATCTTTGCTTGCACCATATTGTATGTATTTTTAACCGACTTCAAAAAAGTAGGTTCCCTGTTTAACCGGTATGTTTGTTAGTATGTATAAGTACATTGATAGTAAATAAAATATGTTGATTATTTTTTATTTTGATTTTGAATGTTACTCATTCACTGCCAGCTACGAGCTACGAGCGTAGCCAATAATACAGTTTTTCCCGTTTATAGCGAAAAGAGCCTACGAACAGAGAACAGGTTATGGCACATGGCAGTGAATTTGTTAAAGATATATATACTAGCTCTGTCTACACCGGTTAATGGTAACATTCCATTTCTGACCGCAGCTTCCATAGTAAAATGAACGTTGGTGCAGCTGTCGTTGATAATGGACTATCACCTTAAGGCGCTTACTATATATGAGACGCTTGTGATATATGAATGATATTATGATAAAGATTAGTCGAAAATAATACGATACGTACTTATGTTCCGACTGATCACCAAACCAAAGAGTAAAGAGACTCGATAGCATAAAATTGCAAAAGTCTTAGTAATCTCGCAGCAAAATGGAATTCGTAATGAGAAAACAGTCACGGGGCCAGCGATTACTCCGCTAAGATCCGATAATGCCGCCGTTTCTCTCAGATAATCCTGAAAAACTGATGTGCCTCGAGCATTACTCGCAAGCCGCAAAAACGTTTTTCCTTTTTTAATAATAATAAAACCTTTTCGATCCTGTTTTCAAATACCCGAATCCGAATCTTGCAAATGGATACAATAATATATATTAAGATTAGGATAAAATAGATTCAAGATCGAGATGTTGGTAATGATACTTAGGTATTCTCCGTATTAGGTATTAGGTATTTTCGTTGCGGCTAAAATTGAATAGACACCTAATACTTCAATCATTGTGTTAATTACTTTATTATCTCTGAAGCTTCCCTTTATTCTATTCTCGGTTAAAAGCTTTGTGATATATTATAGAACCTATTTACCTGATAACGTTTTCAGAGTTACGCCCTACGTAAATACCGAGTAAGTAGTTTTTTTACTCGTAGTGTACGAGTAAGTAGGAACAATTTACGTCAGATCAGATGGGCATCTGATCCAGTGGACACTGTCTTAATGTTCGTCACGTATGGTACCAACACTACATGTACATAAAAATAAATGAGTGCGCGTGCAAGTCAATGGAATTATTAAATTGTTTAAAAATAATAAACAAGTACGATTATGACCGTATCTGTTCCAAAATAAATCCAATTTGTTTACACCGAAATCAAGCGTTGTACTATCCGGTATCCGGCCGGATAGTAGGTCACTATCCGGTATCCGACCGGATCGTAAAATAATGGCCGGGTAGGCCGGATACCGGATAGTAACCGGATATCCGGTGCATCTCTAGTCTAAATACTTCATAATTTTTTAAAGTTGTTGAACAAAAGTGTCACTGTTTGAGGACTACAATCTGTTTTAATTATTTGCTCATGTTATAGGCCCCCGGTATATCAAGATAACCTGATGCTTCCGAGCCAATGCAACTAAGCCCTGAGGAATCACGGCGCACAATTTCAGAATCCCTGTCATATACAAATGCTTATTACATAAGTTCGGCTGCAGTTTTCGTTCAGTGAAGGCCACTTTATCAAGTCTACTCCGAATTTAACTTAAGTAAGTGCAATTTCGCTATGACCGCAGTACCTGTATACCAACATTACTGTTTTTGTAGTTCAGGCTTTGCGTTGAAGTGTCAGTCAGGATACATGCATTTGTATAACGGTGGAACACGTTTTGAAAAGTGAAATGAATGTCAAATTATTCCACTGTAGAATAATATTAGTGGTTGTTCTTCAATCAATTAAGGCGTACCTTAAATTTATCTTTTGTTTTCAAATTAGCAGTTCTAATCTGCAAAACAAAACGTATTAGGGGTGACCCTCACGCTCCGACCCCAATTATAAGCCGATCCACATAACGAATCGGCAAAGTAATTCGTTCATAATAATATCGGGGAGCATAAATTACTGTATTCGCATTTGGCGGTCAGCCGTGGCTGCCTAATGACCGATGCAACGGACCGGCTCCGCCACAAACCAATTTATATTCGTTACCCAAATAAATGATTCAGCATGGGCTCTATTGTAATTGTGCTACCTAATTAACATAATGTTTTGGCGGTTTTCACTGCATTTATCAGATATTTAGCCGGTGGTTTAATAATGCGTGGTTATACCCATACCTCGTACCTATAGTAGGTACAGCCAAATAATTTAATTTCCTACCCATTTTGTGCCTGGGCCATATGTTTGCCAAACGTCAACTTTTGACACTCAAAGTTACCGCATACCAATACGAAGCTGTACAACACCATCTTGTTTAGCAGTCGAATTTAAATCACGCATTTGTTATAAACTTCACACATCTTACTCAGTCAATGTATCTGTGATATTATTGTAGATATTTATGACTAATAAAATAAAACAAAATAAAATTCCTACTCGAAAAAAATCGTTAACAAAACAGAAAAGCTAAATTTGAAACTTCTATTAAAACTTAACTTCGTGCAAACTTTTTTAGCTATACTCATAATGAGGAATACATATGGATACGGACAGAAGTCGCATTACAACTTTCATGCGATAAAACTATGTAGCTCTAACTCATAAATGTAATTGTTCTTAAACAGAAATATCGATAAAGTTTAAACACTATGTTCTCAGTAGCTTTGCGAGTTTATATAATAACATATTGTATAAGCACTAAATATAAAATGAACTTTTAAAAATGAAAAGCTATAAAAGTTAACAAACTCTCCTTTCATTAAACTAGTAGCCCGACTAGCCCGCATCCATCTCCCAATAGCAAAATTCAACCTGGATCATAATATAAGTTAGCTTGTTATTTCTGCTTGCAGCTCAGACTACAGCTATATAAATTTTATATATTATTCTAAAACCTATTCTAAAATACTTACGTGTACTGCTTTAACCTCCTGAGACCCTGAAGCTTTCTTGTTTTTTAATTTGGAAACTTTCTATACAAATAAAAGTTCAAAATTGATTGTGAAAATGGTCTCAGGAGGCTAAAACTTAGTTTAAAAATACATGGTAAAAAAAGGTTCGGTAATAATGGTAAGAAATATAACTTGGTTATTTTTATCCTTTATACCTACGTAGTTTCTTCGATTAGCCTGTACACCTACGTCTTGGCTTGTATTATTTGTGTGAGTATATCTAATATAAAAACCTACTATTTTAGGATTCTGATTATGATAGACAAAAATAAAACTATAGTTCGTTTTTTTAGCATTAGAAAGAACTTGCAAGAAAGTAAGCGATCTTGACATGTCTTTTAATTGAAAAACGCTTTTTAAAAATCAATAACTATTACATACTTATGAAAGCACAAGAATATAAATGATCGTATTAAATTCATAATTGTTACATATTTGCCGTAACTTATTTTTAAAATGTGCTTTTCAATTAAAAGACACATCAAGATTGTTTACCTTATTTCTAATGCTAAAAAAAACGAACTATAAATAATAAAGTGCCATAAATAAAATATATTTTATTGAAACTATATCGTAATATATACGATCAGTTTAATTAGGTACTTATACTGTATTGTCTATTAAACTGTTATCCAATGGTACCGTAGTGATACTAATTAATAAAATAATACCTACATGACGTCGTCATAGTTTATTGGCCAGAAAATGTTATTTGTTATTACAGCCCCTGCCTGAAACTGTATATTAACGATATAAACTTCGTTGTTTGCGTTTTCCGAAAGTGCGTTTGTATAAAAATATTGTTATAAATAAGCATAGCATTAAAAAATAAAGCATAAAATCATCTAAACCCCAAATCTGTGTACACAATACCTGGAAAAAATAATCGGTGTAATGTTAACGTGGAGCTCAAAACTGCCTACGTCAATTCTTGGGATTAATTGTCAAATGTCAAGCGGACCCCAGGCTCCCATCTCCCATGAGCCGTGGCCGGGATAACGCGAGGAAGATGATGATGATAATGATGATGTTAACGTGGATCTCAATTTGCCGAATGTGGTAAACGGTGTAGTATTCACTATTGTCATCTAAAACCTCATGAGGAAGATCATGGTTTAAATGGAAATGGAATTAAATTATTAACTTAATTTATTACACGTGAAATCCGGTACGTGCGAGGAACACAGAGCTTTTAGGTGTTGTTGGCCAGATTATGGTTTGGACGAAAGAGGGACGTTAAAAGAAACAAAGGACTTCGCCGGGATAGATTTTCGAAAGGCACTTTAGTCGCTTACCGTTTTTGAAACCAGTATTTGTGGTGCAAGTGGTAAATATTCCTAAATATAGACAATTGGACAATTATCTAAATTTTTTATTTTTGTGTCAATGATTTGTCGCACTTTAATCACACATCACACATTCGGACTTGTCTTAATAGTAGGTAGGTATATACCTACTTAATCAGAGTCGCAGAGCTTAAGTGGAGAGGATGAAAATGGGTACCACTGTTTGTTTAGAATTTCTTCACATGTATAATTTAATATTTGTTTTGCTACCTCGGGTCGACGGTGACTAACAATCTCTCGCCGGATGCAGAAATTGACGTTCGAATCGGGAAAGCGGCTACGATGTTTGGGAAGTTGAGTACAAGAGTATGGCAAAATAAACATCTTACCAGGAAAACCAAGATGGTTGTTTATCAAACGTGCATCCTGAGCATACTCTTGTACGGGGCTGAGACCTGGACCTCGTATGCCAAGCACGAACGTCGTCTTAACGCTTTCCACATGCGCTGCATCCGGAACATTTTGGGCATACACTGGAAGGATAGGGTCACAAACGAGAGGGTGCTTGAGATTGCTCAGCTGCCCAGCCTCTTTGCGCTGCTAAAGCAGAGACGCTTACGTTGGCTGGGGCATGTGCATCGAATGCAACCTTCTCGTTTACCGCGGCGTGTTTTGCTTGGTGCCATAGCTGATGCCAAGAGAAGCGTCGGTCGGCCAATGTTACGACATAAGGATTGCGCCAAGCGAGACATGCTCGCCTTCAACATCCCGGTACACAAATGGGAGGAACTTGCCGAGGACAGAGTCAAGTGGCGCAAACTAGTTTTTGACGGGCGTAAAATTCACGATGACGCTTGGTTTAAGACACTCGCAAGTAAGCGAGCCAAGCGACATCAGCCCAACACATGTTCACCACGGGCACATTACACCTGCCAGGCCTGTGGGCGTGTTTGCCGCTCCCGTATTGGCTTACACAGCCACGAAAAACGTTGTCTCCCTACCTGACACTGTTTGTATAGTCTGTAATAGACTCGAAGGCCGATGATGATGATGATAATTTAATAACAAGGCTTTTCAATTCTCCCTTAATTGAGTCATACTGTTCGTCATTGACCTAATTTGCACAAACGTGCTACTTAATATGTACATAGATAGATAAAACAACTGTAATAATTAAGAGTAGATATTTGAAATACTCAGTATATAATACCGACTACATGCCAACTCTAGCAACTGACTAGTCCGTAAATTTGCTCCGACGGCTTCCTTCCGCTCGCCCTTGTGCGCTTGCGCTCTGCAAAACTTTTGTTTTAGGTTTCCCTTTGCGCTGCACGTCGCATTTTACTTCACAACGGAGATGCTTCCTGCAAATTTAGCTACCCTGCAATGGTTTATGATATTTGTGTTAAAGCCACAGTCTCAGAATTAGGTAGATGGTCATATTTGTACTCCGAAGTTAGAATGTTTGCAGTAGTTAGTTTTAATATATCACATTTGTGAAAGAGCACCATAGGACGCACTGTTAATATATATAACAAAACTTTCGTGAGACAAACAAACATTATGTTGATTAACTGTATTAAATGCTCGACATGTTGAGCGTTTTTCGACTTAAAAAACGTGTATCTAATATGTTGTAGGCAATGAAACAGTTGCAGTTGATTTGTATCTACAATATTTATTTATTAATATGAATGTACCTACATATGAACAGTGGCAATATATAGCACGGTGTTACGTTATAAGTTATAATATTTTACGTACTTATATCCTCTTGGGTGTATTCAGATTCAGATCATTTACCTATTTGCTTTTTCACATATATTCTTCAAAAACTTTGTTAAGAATGCTGCCCAAAACACAAAAATATAACTAAATCTATCTGATGCATGCTCGCTCGTGTGTACAATATTCAGACTGGGAGCAAAGTGGAAACACATAACGAAACGAAATGTTAGAATTACCAGAGGAGCTCCTGACCAACTCTGAAGGACACAAGGGAATACAGCAATTTGCTACGTAGATAAACACTGGACGTAGGAACGACTTGCTTGAAAACTTTACATAAATACGTGATTTTATGCTTCTATTTTCCTATACACGCCAGTTTAACCGCAGTTTTGGCCATCAGAGCTCTTCTGACCACCTCTTGTTCACTGTGGCTATAAGCGCTTAATATTTTGTGTACTACCGCGGAAAGAATTATAAACTCTTGAAAATCATCCTCAGTTTTAATCAATATCAATATCATTCGGGTATAAAAATATGTAGTGATCAAAAAGATCCAATCTTATCTTATCCGATTGACTTAGGAACTAGTTTGGTTAGGTTAAGCTAAGTTGAGATTAGTTTCAACTTTCAGACGTGATCATTAATCTTGCACGGAGCTGGGTTGCAAACGGGCACGCGTTTGCACACCACTTCTAATGAGATGCATGGAGCTGGTTTATATTTAAGGCGCCTTGCATTTGTACTCTATATAACAAGTGTAATTTTAGATGAAAGTATTCGATACCTATTTAAGATTGGGCTATAATATTGATTTTAAATAAAGTTGAGACTGATTCTTAGGTAAGCTGATTTTGAGTTTTCGCTAGAATAAATATCTAGGTACCGAAAAGTTATCCTTTCTTAGTCACGAAGTTACAGTTAAGTATATATACCTACACCTATTTGCTAGTACGAGTATTGCCCCGATTATACTCCGCGGCAAAATATTTATATGACCGTGCTAAAGACTGGGAATACACGTGTGCCTAGTCGTCGAATAGCGGAAATTTGGCGATATCACTTTCTTTGGCATCGCTTGAAAATATTAGCCGTGAAGTAAACAAAAATTATCACGCGATCAAACTTTCTACCACGTGCGTATTTGTTAATTAATTAAGGAATTGTAAGAATTTTATGGAGTATAGAATCTACAACTTTCTAAAAGCTGGGTTCGTTTTCCTTCTGCACTTTGTAAATGCCACTTTTACAATAGGGCTTTGGTTAATACTTTTTCATGACCTCTGTCGCAGGCACCGCATCGCTCTGTGGTTTATTACGCTTAGAACCGCCCACTTAAAGTGCGGTATTGTTGAGTCCCTTCGCAGATTTTTTTTAATACTATGACACAGGAAAATAAGCGAACGGCCTGCCTAATAGTACCAAATACTAATGGCCGCTTGGCATTCCAGTGGTGTTACATCGCTCAATTCGATATTGTTAAAAGTTTTAGTCGCTAAGTTGTTACATACTTATTACGTAATTGAATTTTAGAAATATTATGTAGGTAATTAATGCCGCAGGTATTTAACAAGAATGTGTATTTATATACATTGCCATTATTTTGAACTGAGATTACATTCCATCCCAACCTCGAATCATAAAATGATCAGACGCAGTTTCATGTAAGGAGTCATCCAGAGCCTCTTCGCTGCCTAACTTACCTCGAATCAACCAGCCGGCCTAGCCAAGGTAACAATCGCTATCGCTTCGACAACGAAACGCATTATGTCTCTCTATCACTCTTCCATATTAGTGCGACAGTGACAGTTGCGTTTCGATCGCTACGTAGCGTAAGCGATTGGCATCTTGGCTACGCGGCCAGTATCTTTGATCTCTGGCTAAGCAAAGTCGTTACGGATGTCCAGTTCCTGTTATACTGTAACCGAACTAAAATCGAGACTCTGTGCTGTGAATAAGATAGTGGTTTGCCTTGAGTTACAGCCACAGTGCGCTAAAGCCCTAAAGGGATGAGATATCGTTTTACGAAATCCGAACTTTAAGGGCAGTTTACACTTTTATGGTGAAATTGCTTTTTTGTGGTTGCTTCAGTGTAGATATAATAAAATCGTCCAAGGGCGTGTTGCGGCTCTATCAGTAGTAATTTTGTGCAACGTTTTCCATTTTATAAAATGCAAACCATGTCATGCAATCAAATACAACCATTTCAATTTCAATTATATATAAAATGAATCTGAGGTTCCTATATACTTAGGTAATAGAATATTGTATAGATAGTCAAATGTAAGACTGCTTTAAGCCAAAATAATGTTTGACTGACTGTCCTAAGGTCCTGTCTGTGTATGTATATTACTACTACTACTACTGCCGTGGCGCAGCGACCCGAAGTGGATCTTGGCCTCTGACACTAAGGAACGCCATGCTTCTCTGTCTAGCGCCGTTTCTGTCCAATCGACGGCACCGAGCTCGTTCAGATCTTTCACGACCTCATCGCACGTATACGTCGTCGTACGTTGTATGTATATTAAGTGTGTGTATAACTACAGACGCGGAAAAATAATTGGACACTTAATACGACACGACCACTTCTTTAAAACTATCCTGGAGGGGCGGATAGGACACAAGCGGGGAAGAGGGAAACCCAGATGCAGCTTTTTGGAGCAAGTGAAAGAAAAAGTGGGGGTCGAGTCGTATCAAAAAGTCAAAAGCTGGCACAAGATAGGGAAAGCTGGAAGATGAGTATTATCTTCTCATCTCACCGACAAGAGAATATCTCTTAAGTTAATGATGACGATGTAGTTATACACATAATATACATTCATAGACGAAAATTGGCCTCCCTGTTTCAATCAATATCGGAGGAAGATGAATAAAGCATCATGTTTGAACGGTTACGTACTGTCCGGCAAATGACTGATTACTTTTATAACTTCGTATCGTGCAGCGGCTACTTTTTAGGTTTCAGTATCAGTTGGGTATCAACGGGACCGACAGCATCTCATGAACCGTAGTACATAGACAGTAAAAAATTTAAAGAGTGTATAATTAATATACACTTTACATTATCATCCGCGTTTTATAACAATTATTTTTACAGTACAGGTAACAAATACTTAAGATCAGAAACAGAAAACTACAAATAACTTGACCGAGAATAAAAGAAAGATACCTATATAGACATTTGGTAAAGTAGCCGAAAAGCAATATACGAAGCAATCAGGTATTGGAAAGCGTTTAATAGAAGTCACCTTTGTACGGTCAGCTAACGTGATATTGCCAACTAGGGATCAAATGGAACTCTTTGTTTAAAATGTCATCTTGGACTGCTTATCTACACCTACCCTTGTTCAGAAAGTTGATATGGTATTGCTTTATTGTTTTTATTCCCTTTTTAATGATCTGCAAAATCAATATGCAATGTATGTATGTATAAAAAAAGAATTAAAAAAAAAATTAACGTATTGCGCATTTTTGGTTTATTGCACGTGAAGAACAACTTTTATGATTTTTAGAATTACAACACATAATAAAACATATATTACTTAAGTTTAATCTACGTTGAATCCTCTTTGAATTAAAAATGAAATCCATATAGCGTAAAGCTTGAGTTAAGTCGTTAGTTTCAGATAAGATAATGCTAAGCTCAGATATATTTTTCGAATTTGCAATAAGTGGATTCACCGATAAGTGCTTTCTTATTTCGCTGCTAAACTTTTGTAAATCCTGTTAGCCGACGATTAACTTAGTCGTGTCATGAATTGGCACTTTCATATCGGGCTTAAGATAAGCAACTTCTTAAAAACAGTTTCAGCTAAGATTAATGGACGGGAGACAGCTGTTGGCAATTATTTTACGGTAGTATCATTATCTAGTTATCATTGTTAGATCTAAACTACAAAACAATTTCCATTCAAGCATAACTATTATTCAACAGGACTGTATATGTAGGTAGATTGTGAATGAATGAATAATATTTATTTCAGCACAAGTCCCATATTATGTTAGTAACAAAGTTTTTATTATGTAAGTACAGTCGCCATCGGATATATCGGAGCGGCCAAGGTGCTCACAAATATCTGAACACGCCTCTATTGTCAGGGCGTTGGATGCATGTTCAGATATTGTGAACACCTTGGCCGCCCCGATATATCTGATGGCGACTGTACCTCGTCAGTAAAAACTTTTAATTGCATTACCCGAAACAGAACATATACCTTTATTTAGGTAACAAACCAACAGACGGACTCACGCCTACTACTAAATATTAAGAGGATACACTTCGGCCGCTTCTCTATACAAATGTAGTCCCCATTTTCCTCTCTGGATATTGACATCATAGAAAATGTTTTAACATATTTTGATGTACCTATAGTAACCATAGCTAATAATGGGATATTTGACTTTTTTATTTGTATAAAATTAGGGACAAAAAATAGATTTCATACAATTTTTTAAATGCTCCAAACTCTTATAATTTATAATAAATAAAGTATCGAAAAAAATCAAACCCTTATGTTTGATTAGCTGTGGTTGATATACCTACCTACTTACAACAAACTGTGTCAAAATATTTTCAATAATGTTTATTAACATGGATATGGATATATCCAGAGAGGAAAATGAGTCCTACGTTTGTATGAAATGGCGCAATCGCGGCCGCGGTGTATCCTCTTAACGAAGAACAACGCAAAGAATACTTAAGTATTTTTCTCCTCGTGCCAGTAGTTGAGACTTCTCTGTAAAAGTTCCCCGATGCGCTGCCTGGTGAAATATTCAACTTGTTTGAAACTGCCCGTGGAGGCTGCTAATGAAAAGAAACCACCTAAAAGAAATCATGAATATTGAATTAAAATGTGTGGATTCCACTCTACCGCTACGGGGCGAAGTTGCGGACTATTATAATAATATTCTGTGTTTGGTCAGCGTACTGCATTCCACATTTTTATAAGTAGTTAAGCTGGTAAAAATGGGTCACGATATTTTATTCAACATGCATATGATGCATGTATTAAATTTAATGCTGTATTCCTGGCGGGGAAAGGTCTTATGCATAGGCAGTGTTGGTAACAAGAGACCTAAATGTATCTAAGATCTACAGCAAATTCTTTTAATGATTAAATTAGGTATGAATCCTTAAAAATGCCGGCAACGTGCAATGCACATACAAACTTTACAAACGGTAGCTACA